>NC_082667.1:12549285-13782857 GCF_025265405.1 Mesoplodon densirostris
GGACCCAAGAAACAGAGGGAGAAAGAGTACTCACATCAATGGTTTTATCATTGAAGTACTTGATGTACTCAGGGCCCATATACAATGGGGGTTTGCATGTCATCAGGAACACTAAACACAGAAAAAAGTTGTCACAGGAAACATATAAGGCCTTGGGCAGGGGATTTACTTTCAAAGCAACTCAAAGATTTCAAGCACCAAAGAGTGCATTTTGTGGACATACACAGACACATTCCCTTCCTCTTAAAATCTCTGTAGATTCTTATCATCTGAGGCTCACACATAATTAATTAGGTATAAGATATGGCAGAAGGTTATGGAGAACCTAGTTCGGGGATGGAATTTGGTTCCCACAACCAAGTCTTGCGGTCTCCTTACCTATGCAGAGTGTGAGATAAAGCAGGCCCACCCGAATATCCAGGCGGAAGAAAAGAATTGCATTGGCCACTTTACTAAACATGAAGATGTTGCCGATATGTTGCTCCACGGTGACTGAAACACAGAGATGTCACAGGTCAGGCTGGGCTGCATGCTCCTATGACCTATTATTTGCCCCTCTTCCTGGAGTACTTTGAAATGGGAGATGGGGAAGAGGATAAAAGTCCAAGATTGGGCTTCCCTGGTGGCGCAGTGGTTGAGAGTCCGCCTGCCGACGCAGGGGACACGGGTTCATGCCCCGGTCCAGGAAGATCCCACATGCCGCGGAGCGGCTGGGCCCATGAGCCATGACCGCTGAGCCTGCGTGTCCGGAGCCTGTGCTCCGCAACGGGAGAGGCCACAACAGTGAGAGGCCCACGTACCGCAAAAAAAAAAAAAAAAAGTCCAAGATCAGATTCAGCCTTGGCACGGAATGAGGGACAAGTTCACCAAATAACGCCCCTCTCATAACATGGATGAAAGCACCTCAGAAGTCACTAGTCCTAATCTTGAGAGACAGAGAAGCAGGCTACACTTACTGGATCTGCGGTTCTTCATCATTACAATGGCACTGAGGAACATCAGGATCTCTACTTCTCTCTGGAACAGAATCAGAGTGACAGGAATGCCATGAACAGAAATGATTTGGGTGAGCAAGGGAGCCAAATATGTAATAAAAACCAACAGAGATCCATACTGGGAATGGTAACCATAGAGAAATAACTGGAGTCAGCTAAGGTGTAGTGGGGAAAACACCAGTCAGAAGATCTAGATTCCAGTTCTATCCCTGCCACAAACTGGCTGGTGCCCTTCAGCAAAGCACTTAACCTCTGAGCTTCGGTTTCTTTGACTGAATATTTCAAAATGGGGCTGTGAGGATTAAATAAGATGAGTATGAAAGAGTTTATTATAAAGTATATGGTATAAAACTGTAGATATTACAATCAACTCAGTGTGACCCTGGTAAAATAAAACTTTTCCAGGTAAACTTTCTCAGTAATATTCCATTAATACAACATATGGTTATTCCATTTGTTTTCATTTAAGTTAAACCATTCCTCTCCACCTAATATTCATAGTGATAATCCATGCACCTTTAATACAATTTGAGAGCTGAAGGAGGCCTTTCAAAGCTCTCGAAGATCGTTTTCAGGGCTTCCCTGGTGGTGCAGTGGTTGGGAGTCTGCCTGCAGATGCGGGGGACACGGGTTCGTGCCCCGGTCCGGGAAGATCCCACATGCCGCAGAGCGGCTGGGCCCGTGAGCCATTGCCGTTGGGCCTGCGCATCCGGAGCCTGTGCTCCGCAACGGGAGAAGCCACAACAGGGAGAGGCCCGCGTACCGCAAAAAAAAAAGAAAAAAAATATATCGTTTTCAGTACCCTTGGCTGGCTTACTGTTCTTTCTCACCTTCTAGAATGTAAGCTCCGTGTGAATGAGTGAGACAGACGATAAACATGACATAATTTCAAAGAGTAAAGACTACAATGAAGAGTAACAAGGACTTTGTGAGAGAAAGTACAGGGGGAGGGTCTGAGGCTTTCCATACCTTTCTGTTTATAATACAGGGATCCAAATCTTTACTTCAGACAGAACCAATTAACTGCGATTTACAGCTAGCAATCAGGGACTTAGGTTTTTAGCCTCAACCTCCAACAGAAAGCAACTGACTGGATTTAGAAATGAACATGTAAAGTGTGGGGTAGGGAATGTGACAGACCTTACTAAATATTACATCCGAGTAGAAATTAGTAAGAGTTTTCAAGAATGAAGTTGGTTTAGAATTGGCACTTATAATTATGGAAAGATGAATTTAAAAAGGGAAGTATGCGGGCTTCCCTGGTGGCGCAGTGGTTGAGAGTCCGCCTGCAGATGCAGGGGACACGGGTTCGAGCCCCGGTCCGGGGAGATCCCACATGCCGCGGAGCGGCTGGGCCCGTGAGCCATGGCCACTGAGCCTGCACATCCGGAGCCTATGCTCTGCAACGGGAGAGGCCACAACAGTAGGAGGCCCCGCGTACCACAAAAAAAATAAAAATAAAAATAAAAAGGGAAGTATGGCCAATCAGGAGAGCAGAGATAGGACTAAAAGGAATATACTCTAAAGATAGAGAATGGGTCTGTGGTAAAGACTGGCCATGTATACTCCAAACCTTATTTCCTTTTTCTCCTGGGCATACTGCAGGTAGACTCCCTCCTTGCATCTAGGGAGAACTGTGTGACTAGTACTTCTAAATGGAATGTGAATGGAAGTGATGTGCCACTTCTGTGCCCAGGTGGTTAAGAAAGGGTATGTATACCCTTGCAGTCCAGCTTTCTTTCTTCATCTGCTGGCTTGATGATGCTGGAAGGGTCTTAAGGCCATCAGTTGAAGACAGCATGAGACAGGGTTCCAGAATAACTATATAAACCTGAGCCCCCTTGGTTGTTCACTTGTTTATTCATTGTTTTCAAGCTTTTTATTAAGGACATTTTCAAACATACACAAAAGCAGAGAGGATACTGAAGGTAGCAAAATATGCTACCCCAAAATATGCCACTTTGACATAAGGATTATTTTGAGTCTAAAGGCAATTCAGAAGAAGTAGAATAAAGAAAAGCTCCGTGCCCTCTACCTATTTGTCGAAAGGTAGGACACAAATTCTCAAAGGTATCCCTCCAACCTCTACCAAGAACAAAACTAATCAGGGGAGATAACTTTAGATCCTATCAGCCTGGAGACAGCACCAGAGGAATCTACATGACAAACTAGCCTTTATCTACCTTTCGTTTACCTTTCCACAGTTTTCTGCTCTCGCAAGCCTAAAACTCTTTCCTTCATCCTGTCATTTCTCCACAAACTTAGTGTTCTTTGTTGAAGATGCCATATAAGCTGGAAGCCACCTCTTTGAGTTACTGATTTTTCCCTGGGTATCGCCCTTGTATACAAGTTATACATGTTAATAAACTTGTTTGTATTTTAATTGTCTTAAAAAAAATTGGTTTTTCCTCTCACTGTCGCGGCCTCCCCGGTTGTGGAGCACAGGCTCCGGACGCTCAGGCTCAGAGGCCATGGCTCACGGGCCCAGCTGCTCCACGGCATGTGGGATCCTCCCGGACCGGGGCACGAACCCGCGCCCCCTGCATCGGCAGGCGGACTCCCAACCACTGTGCCACCAGGGAAGCCCTAATTGTCTTTAATCTGTCTTTTATTAGGGGGTCTCAGGCAAGACCTCAGAAGGGTAAAAGGAAAATTCTTTTCTGACCCCTACGATACCTTAATAAACCCCTATTACTCAGCTTCAATAGTAATATTTTGCCAATATGGTTCAATTTCATCTATGCTACCCATTTCTTTTGCTGGAGAAACTTAAAGCAAATTCCAACTACATCATTTCACCTGTAAATACTTCAGTATGTATTGCTTACGGATAAGAACTTTTTAAAAAATTTTTATTCATTTATTTATTTATTTTTGGCTGCACTGGGTCTTCATTGCTGCACATGCGCTTTCTCTAGTTGTAGCAAGTGGGGGCCACTCTTCATTGCGGTGTGTGGGCTTTTCATTGCGGTGGCTTCTCTTGTGGAGCACAGGCTCTAGGTGCGCGGGCTTCAGTAGTTGTGGCATGCGGGCTTCAGCAGTTGTGGCATGTGGGCTCAGTAGTTGTGGTACAGAGGCTTAGCTGCTCCACGGCATGTGGGATCTTCCCGGACCAGGGATTGAACCCGTGTCCCCTGCACTGGCTTGTGGATTCTTAACCACTGCGCCACCAAGTTAAGTCCCAAGAACTTTTTTAAAACAAACCAAAATACCATCATCATACCTAACAAAATTAACAATAATTACTTATTGCTATCTAATACCTGGCCCTTATTCAAATTCAAAGAACAAAGTATTAGATTTTGTACAACTTTGTACAGTTGTTTGTTCAAATCAGGAACAAGCAAGCAAGAACCACAAATTGCATTTGGCCAATGTGTTTCTTTGGTCTTCTTTAATCTCTAAAGGATACCTGCTCTTCCTTTTTATCCCAGGCTATTTATCTGTTGAAGACCTTGAGTCATTTGCACTGTCAACTTTCTGACTTTCTTGGATTTGGCTGCTTGCATACTCATGGTATGTGTTCTGACGATGATGATCCTCTATTTCCCATATTTCTTGTAAAATGGTAATGAAATCTAGAGATGTGAATACAATGAAATCCAAATCTTTTGCCAAAAATACATCATAGGAGGTGCTAGGTACTCCCTACTGAATCACTTCAGAGGACATAGCAACCTTTCATTTGATGGCTTTAGATGATCATTGTCTAGATTTATTATTTCATTAGAGAATGCTACATGACTTTTAAATGCTATCACTCCTTCTGTATTAGCTCAAATTTTTCTATATCAATTATTTGGTTACTCTGACAGTATGTAAAGGAAAAGCAAAATACTTGATTCTTTCTTTTTATTTAATAAAACAGAAATAAACTTTTATTCTGTTAAGCCACTGAAATTTTTAAGTTTACCCGTTATTGCTAACATTATTTACCTTATATTCTAACTTCCAAATCACCAAGGTAAATCAGCAAAACACAGATTTTCCAGGAAAACAAACACTGGCCATAAACCCTACATAGTTTAAAAACAAAAAACATAACAGAGTAATATAAAAATATAAAACCTTACAGTATTTTGCACATAATTAAGACAAGAGTATACAGAGAAATTTATTGTATAAAAGGTCCCTCCTTTTATTAAAATCTTTATTACTATCCACTTATATGTTTGAGTCTCATTTTGGTTAAAGTGGTATAGATAAAAATAGAATCTTTTGAAGTAGCATGGCTACATTTGAGCTAATTAATAACACTGGGAAAGGACAGAGGAAATATGAAAAAGTAAACAAGGGATAGAGAATAAAAGTAAGGAAGGGGGTTCTGTTAAAGGTCAAGACTCATTTTGGGGCCTTGAAAAAAGGACAAAAACTCAGGTGATCCTCCTTTCTCAGAACACAGATGCGTCTACACAGCAGAGGTCAGAGAGCTTCAACTTATTTTTCTGAGTGGTCCCTCCACTCCAGCTCAGGGAATACTGCAAGAGGCTTGGGATAGATTTCTCTGCAATGTATTTTTTTACAATTCCATTTCAATAGTCCTAACAATTTTATTCATTTTTACATCCCCAGGATGCAGCACAGTGCCTAGCATTAACAGTCCTCACTCTGTAACTGTTAACTGAATTAAGCAATGGCTGACAGAGCGTGCTGGTACCATGGCCGAAGAGTGGTTTCAAGTCCTAGTCACTCACTAGTTGTGTGACCTTGGACAAGTCGCCTAACCACGCCTAGATCAATTTCTTCATCAATAAAACGAGAATACTACTTGCCTTGTTTAACTCACTGGTTCCTCAAAAGGCTTTACATAATGAGCAGCACTGGAAAACAGTGTACTTGCCTAGTTTGGGTAGGTCTGTTGTCGACTATGAACTGTGAGATGGAAAGGAGCTTGGACTCAAAAGGCAGAAGACTTAGGCTGTTGTGCAGGCTAACCGGATGTTTTCCCATCCTAAACAAGAGGTTTAGGCTCGATGACGATCCACGCCCTACACTCCTAATAGTCTGTTAAGTCCGCTAGAGGCTCGGAACCTCAGATGTTCTCAAAAAGGTAAACCTCGGGGCTCCCGGATGCAATCACAGGGGCAGGGGCAGGGACAGTCAAGGTCGCGGGGTCCTAAGGCGGGGGTCGCTCACCCAGTCAAAGTCACACGGGTTACCGTCTTCGCGTTGCGTAGGGAGACTGTGGCAGACAGGGGGCAGCTTCCTCACGAGTAGAAAGGCAGCAGAGAGCAGGGCTGACAGAAGGTAGTAAGGTCGGGCCAGCCATCGTGAAAGTCGCGGCACCGAAAACACTAGAGCAATTAAAGGTGCCAGGACCGCCATCTTTCCGGCCCTTGGGGCGCCGACCGCTCTTCGGCGTCCGTAGGTCTGGTCCCGCCTCTCCCACCATTGAGGCTTCCATTGGGCCCAATGTCGGATGCACCGCCTCTGGACCCGGAATTAGATCTCTGATTGGCCTCTACGGCAGGTAAAAACTGAGAAAGGGATTTGATACTTTATTGGCTAACCTAGCTGTCGCTTTTTCTACGTGTCATATTATTGAATATACGACAGTGGAGAACGGAGGTAGGAGGAGAATTTAATAAAGGTAGGTAATACTTCCGGAAAGTTCTCAGAAGGCGCCGGAAGTAGTTAACGGAAGAGGGTAGGCAGGGCCCGAGGGAATCCAATGGTAAGAGGCTCCTGGAGAAAGGGGGCGGTACCCCGGGAAAAGATTGACCAATGAAAATCATTAACGCCAGACGCCGGGACATCGCCGGGGCAGAGGGGACGATGGAGAATTTCACGGCGCTGTTCGGGGCTCAGGCTGACCCACCGCCGCCCCCAACCTCACTCGGCTTCGGAGCTGGAAAACCTCCACCCCCACCGCCTCCTCCTCCGGGTGGAGGGCCCGGCCCCGCCCCGCCCCCAACCGCGGCCTCGGCCCCTTCCGGCGCTGACAAGTCAGCGGCAGGTTGTGGCCCCTTCTACCTAATGCGGGAGCTGCCAGGTGAGTACGAGGCCTGGCCAAAGCCAGCCAGTCAGATCATAGTGAGGAGGGAATGGGCGTGGCTCTCAGCCGGCTGGCGGAGGTGAGGGGTAAAGTAGGCGACGCGTGTGGGGATTCCAGAGCTGTATATCAGAGAGGACTCTGAGGATTCAGAAGCAAAGGGATGACATGAATTCTTGGGATGGATTGGGAATGAGAAGAGTGGATATCCGTGACCACCTTTCACGCTCTGTCGTGCCCCTGTCCCTGACAGTGGTTTATGGCTCCCTAAAAATTATCCAGAGTTTGAGTTTGCAACTTGAGAGTTTTGATTTAATATCCTTGCGAACTTAGTTTCAAATCTGCCTCAAACTTCCTGTTGGTTTGGGGCGTGTTGCCTTTCTTCCTTCTCTGGGCCTCGGCGTTTCCTCATCTGTTGGAAGTGATTAGAATTTTTTTTAATTAATTTATTTAATTTATTTATTTTACTTATTTATTTTTGGCTGCGTTGGGTCTTCGTTGCTGCGCGCGGGCTTTCTCTAGTTGCGGCGAGCGAGGGCTACTCTTCGTTGCGGTGCGCGGGCTTCTCATTGCGGTGGTTTCTCTTGTTGCGGAGCACGAGCTCTAGGCGCGCGGGCTCAATAGTTGTGGCTCGTGGGCTTTAGAGCTCAGGCTTAGTAGTTGTGGCGCACGGGCTTAGTTGCTCCGCGGCATGTGGGATCTTCCCGGATCAGGGCTCGAGCCCGTGTCCCCTGCATTGGCAGGCGGATTCTTAACCACTGGACCACCAGGGAGGTCCTCAAGAGTCATTCTGGATGTGTTAAGTCTCCAGGATGCCTTTTAGTTCATCCCAAGTCCTACTGCTACATCAAGAGCTGAGAGAAATAATAATGAATATTGTTACAGACTTTGAGGTTCACAGTGCAGTTATTTATATTATAGTATTTAATACTTAAATAGTCCCTTGAGATAGGCATTGTTATCTGCATTTTATAGTTGAAAAAACTGAAGCAAGGACTTCCCTGCTGGTCCAGTGGTTAAGAATCCGCCTTCCAATGAAGGGGATGCAGGTTCAGTCCCTGGTCGGGAAACTAAGATCCCACATGCTGCTGGGCAACTAAGCCCACGCGCCGCAATTATTGAGGCCCCGCGCACGGCAACGAAGATCCCGCCTGCCGCAACTAAGACCCGACGCAGCCAAACAAATAAATAAATATTTTTTAAATCTTAAAAAGAAAACCCTGAAGCATAGCGAGGTTGACTTGACTTTAGTTAATTAGTGGTTGATGTCTACCAGCAGTTTCTTTAACCTTAACCTGTTCTGATAGTACCTATTTACATCAATCACTTGATAGATATTGACTATCCGTTCTGGGCAAACACTGGGTGTGTAAAAAGGGAGCATGTGATGAGAAGGGGATAGAGATCAGTAAGTTTGGTCCTTGCTTTTAAGCAGCTAATTTTACTTAAGAATGAAAAGTATGTCGTTTAAAGATAAAGTAGTGACTGTTATTTCTTGTCAGGATCAATGTCATTATTTTCTGGTCATGCCTCACATACAACTAAGAACTGCGTAATGCTTTTCAAAATGTGTTTCTTGTTGTTCAACGTGACAGCAAGAATAAGTTGTCACTTTAGCTGGACTTCGAAGAATTCATACTGGTGAGGAAAATTAGGAAGAATTTTCCTATAATTAGGTCAATTTTTCTAAAAGAAATTTTCTAAAAGGAAACAATATGAGGGGTATTTTTTTCAGGAGGTGATGGATACCCGTTTGGATGGATCAGAAATTTTACATAGGGGAGTAGCAGTTGGTCAGGCCCCAAAGCTAAGTTACAGTAAGATGTGTTTAACCGTGAGTGACAGTCAAAAGAATTTGAGCTTTTTCCTGAGGGAATAGGAAAGCATTGAGATATTTGAACTGAGTACTGCTTCTAAAGATATCTGGAGAATGTGGGTGCCATGTACTAGAATAAAGGAACCATGAGTGAGGTGGGGAAGATTTGGAGTTAAAAAAAAAAATTAAATCTGCAGTGAATTAACTAAGACAATGTTGGAAATGGAAGATTAGTTTTCAGGAGAGGAAACTGAAGAAGAGAGATTTATAAGTCATCTTCATAGAACTGATGGGCAAAACAGAAAGTTGGATGGACTCTTAAGTTGAAGAATTTACAAAAAAGCACAGAGTGCCTTTTCACCTGAGCCTTGAGAATAATCATCTGGAAGGAGAGCTGACAGAGAGGGAAAAAATCAGGATGCTCTTAATGGCAGGAAGCAGTGCTGAGTTATGAGAAGTACCGGGGCACTGAGTCTCCTTCCCTTACCGTGGACCACTCTTCTGAGATATTTGGCTTGGGAAGACAAAGGAAAAGAATAACGTAAGGCCTGAAGGTGGGGAGGAAAAATACATTGTTCATTGAATGTGTGCTGAGCACCAGTGGTCCGTGAATGAACAAGGCATTTTCTCTGTCCTCAGCGGGCTCATAGCTCAGAACCTGAGTTTTATCAAGTGAATGATTATAAACAAGTCACTTCTGTCATTTGTACCCTGAGTGTTCATCATAACTATACATGAAATTGTAGGCTAGATATTTCTACCCTCGCCACTGGACCCTAGTTAAATTACTCATAAGTTTGTATTCTTTCAAAAAAGCCAGCCGTGAAATGTTTATACTAATAATGCCTTCCATTTATATAATACTTTATACTTTTCAATATGTTTTCATTTGAACCTTAAAAAAAATTGTGTAATTAAGGTAGCTTTTACCCCATTCCATAGATAAGCGGAAACTGAGACATAGAGGACGGCTAGGATTAGAAGTCTAGTTGCCCAGCTTCTAATCAAACATTTCTTTCTTCTAGGCAAAGCTATCATATTTGGTATTATTAGGAAGACTAAAGATGGTGGTAACAAAAGTTATGCAGCAGTAGCTAGAAAAATCTGTTTTTCTCTGTAAAGGTGATTAGTGTTTCTTGCTAGTTTAAAAAAAAAAAAAAAAAAAAAAAAGGAAGCAAGACACTCAAGCCACTGGGTCATATTTGACCCTAAGTTTGGTTGTAGCTCAGCTGTGAGGTTATATTATTCTGGTCATGGCCAAAAGTATAAATTCTCATTAGTACATTTATGAAACACAGAACAGTGCACAGTGCTTAGCACAGAGTATAAGCGTCATGTAAGTTATTACTCTGGTTAGTCCGAGTGTATCCTTCATTGGGTTAAAGCAGTTTCCACTGCTGCCCTATTTGGATTTTTGCCTATTTTTTCTCCTTCGCATTCCAACCTACCATTCTATAGTATTATGTTTTTAGTGTTTATTGTATGTTATTTACTTTTGCTATTTCTTACTTTTTAAATAAAGTTATTTATTTATTTTTGGCTGCGTTGGGTCGTTGTTGCTGCGTGCGGGCTTTTCTCTAGTTGTGCCGAGCGGGGCTACTTTTCGTTGCGGTGCGCGGGCTTCTCATTGCAGTGGCTTGTCGCGGAGCACGGGCTCTAGGTGCGTGGGCTTCAGTAGTTGTGGCGCGCAGGCTTAGTAGTTGTGGCGCATGGGCTTAGTTGCTCCGCAGCATGTGGGATCTTCCTGGACCAGGGATCGAACCTGTGTCCCCTGCTCATTAGCAGGCAGATTCTTAACCACTGCGCCACCAGGGAAGCCCTACTTTTGCTATTTCTTACTTTAAAAATAACTTGTATTTATTTATTTGGGTAATTCTCACTTAAAAGATTTACTTTCCCTTCTGGGTCAATGACTTAAAAAAAAATTCTCTCCTCTTGGTACTAATTTTTCTTATGATTATTCTCCCTGTATCTTCCAGGCAGCACAGAGCTGACAGGCAGCACTAACCTGATCACACACTACAACCTGGAACATGCCTATAATAAATTCTGTGGGAAGAAAGTGAAGGAGAAGCTAAGTAACTTCCTGCCTGACCTGCCAGGGATGATTGATCTGCCTGGTTCCCATGACAACAGCAGCCTCCGCTCCCTCATTGAGAAGCCCCCTATTCTTGGTGGCTCTTTTAATCCTATCACAGGGACCATGCTGGCTGGCTTCCGCCTCCACACAGGCCCGGTGAGTCCCCTCATGGGGAGGCCTGAAAGGCACGGAGGTGGTTTTTCTGTCTACCTCTGTTCCTTCGTAACTTACTGAGCAGAACAGATGATGGGAGCAGGGGATTTCCTCCCTCTGCTCACCTGGACCTTCCTTTGGTTCCTTCAGTTGCCAGAGCAGTGTCGTCTGATGCACATTCAGCCTCCCAAGAAGAAGAATAAGCAGAAGCACAAACAGAGCCGTACCCAGGATCCGGTCCCCCCAGGTAAGAAGTGGTTCTCTTCAAAGCCAGAAAACCGGACGTTCTGAATCTGTTTTGACCTTCCTCAGTTAAAAACCCAGTCAAATTCCTTATGAGCCCTGGACTCCCAGATTCTCCTTAAAGAAGAAATTGACATAACGTGGGTCTCCTGGGCAAGTAGGAACTTGGGACAGGAGCTTAAGCAGTGCCTCCAAATCCTTTCTGGTCATTTGAAGAAAAGCAGTTGCCCTCGACTAGGGGTCTTCCTCTAGTCTTCAGACTTACGGCGGTGGAGAATTTTGAGCTCGACAGGTGATAGGCTCCTCATCTCTCCTACAGAAACACCATCTGATTCAGATCACAAGAAGAAGAAAAAGAAAAAAGAAGAGGATCCTGAACGGAAACGGAAGAAGAAAGAGAAGAAGAAAAAGAAGGTATGGGAGCGGCTGGTGTCTGCAGCCCGGTGAGTTTTCCCATCTCACTCATCCTAGGTGGAGTCTGGCTCTCTTACTCTTGCTCACTTTTCTTCCCCAGAACCGACACAGCCCTGACCACCCAGGCGTGGGCAGCTCTCAGGCCAGCAGCAGCAGCAGCCTCCGCTAGCAGGACCAGGGGACTCTGCCAGGAGGACCTTCCTGCTGTACTGAACCCACTGACAAAAGCTGCCTTCCAGGCTCTTGGTCACCGCCTTGGGAGCATCCCCTGCAGCTGGGACAGAAGCCAGCTTCTGCTGTGCTCAGTTAAGATGAACACGTTGTAAGAGAGAAGGGCTATGCTTTTGTAAGCCTCAGCCCAGTTTGCTTTCTCATGGACATCTCTTCCTCTCCCAGGAAGCTTTCTTTTCATCTCTTTTGTGCCGTTTGTCTGATTTAGGACTTTATCTGATTTTTTAGGATTTTTATTTTCTTAAAATTGCATTTATCAAACTGGCTGAAGTGTGGCTGCCCGTTAAGAGGTAAGTGCCTTTCTATGAGAGTCAGGGTTTAAGCCAAGGCATGCTAAGGTCTGAGGGGATTGGGGTCTTGTATTACATCATCTCATCAGTAGGCAGGGAAACAACCAAAATGAGATGGGGGAACATGGTCCAAAGGCGAGGCAGAGCTTGCTGATACCTTTCCACAGCAGACACGTAACACTCTGCCTGTGATGTTGAGAACCAGTAACCTGGATGATCTTCAGGCTCTCTCTCAAGGAGCGGATTCACGTAGGGCTCAGCTGTGTTCTGGGTCCATTTTGTGTTGAAACAGAGTAGCCAATGGAAGAAGCACCCACAGTTACCAACGTATTTCAGCAAGGTTGCTTCTTGGTCAAGCCTATCATTTTTTTTTTTTTTTTTTTTTTTTTTTTTTGCGGTATGCGGGCCTCTCACTGTTGTGGCCTCCCCCGTTGCGGAGCACAGGCTCCGGACGCGCAGGCTCCGGACGCGCAGGCTCAGCGGCCATGGCTCACGGGCCCAGCCGCTCCGCGGCACATGGGATCCTCCCAGACCGGGGCACGAACCCGTATCCCCTGCATCGGCAGGCGGACTCCCAACCACTTGCGCCACCAGGGAGGCCCAAGCCTATCATTTTTTGAAATAAACCTCTGGCAAGCAAAGGTAAATGCTTCTCTTTATAATAAGAACTTTTGACCTGCCCCATTCCTTAAGACAATGAAATTACTTGGCCAATGTGAAAACATTTCTAAGACAGCAAAAATAAAGGTAGCCTAAACTAGCAAAATGTAAAATAAATCCCTTCAGTCTTTGCAGCAGGCCAGATAACCCGAAACATCCATGAGAAAACAAGCTAATGTAATCTGACTTTAAGCTCAGTTTGACACAGAACAGGTTGCCGTGAGCCAAGATTGTTCACCTAGATCAGCAGGTGGAAAACCACTCATTCAGCTCGTTTTAACTAGGATTTCAGAGCAAGAGTTTATATACTTAAGTTATGGACAGTGAAAATAAAGGGTTCAGGCCAGTTTTCTGAGATTTAGTATCTGAGGGTGCCTTTTTAAAATTAGGGCACAGCCTTTTGCTTTCGACAAACGGAAGAGACAATATGAGATGTCAGACTGCCACCCATATATCCCTCTAGTCTATCTGCCTTTAACAGGCTTTCATCCTGTGATCATCCACCGGCTCACCTTTGACTACATCCAAAATGAGCTTTATTTTCCAGAGACAAAATTCTGTATTAAAGAACAACTGTGGCAAAAGTCAAGAGCTCTCTAAGCTTTGAAATGACAAGTTTTGGTGGTTACAAAAGACCTTTTTCTGAAACATTTAAATCACTGAAATAAAAACAGGACCTCTTGTTTTAAGTGGTTATTTTCACTATAGTCCTGCTTAAAGATGGACCAGGACCAGAGACACTTATGAGGTTCTCCTTGTAACTAACTTCCCATCAGAGATCATTCACCCTGCCTTAACCACACAAAATAACACAAGTCAGGGGGAACTGGTTAGATCAGGATTTCTTTTTATTCCTTGTTGGTTTAAAATGGCTAATCAGAATAAAAAATAAAAGGGCTTCTGTTTAGAGGCTGGGGTCTCCCCTACTTAAAGGTTAGAACCCAGGTATCCCCTCTACCCAGCACCATACTGAGGTGGGCTGAGGGGTAACCCCCAAGGGACAACTGGAGGGGCCTAGACCTGCCACTCCTTCTCTCTATCCCGTTTTTGGCATGTGATGAGAAATATTGCTTTTTGGATTCTTCTCTCCCGGCCTTGAATTTTAAAAATAATGTCAACCGTGTGAGTTGGGGGAAGGCTTTGAGGGGCCAGTTGAAGCAGCCCACCATAATCCCTCTCCCCCAAGAAGGGGGGATTATCCAATATTGTTTCTGGAGCTCAGCCAAGCTCTTGTCCTGATCTCCCCACCACCACCACCAAAGTCATGGGGCTGTGACCCCTTCCCTGGGGAAACTAAGTGCCAGTGAGCCTAGAAAACAAACTCTCCTCTCCAGGTCCTTCCCTCCTCCGACCAAAACCCCACCCAGACGCGCCTGTCCCTGGGTTTCTTTCCTGGTCACTTAGCACCAACAACATGGGGTGCTATTTCCTTAGATGGTAACTGGGGCAAAGAGGGAACCACGGGGAAAAGGAAGAGTTCGATCGATGTCTCCCCTTTTTCTGCTGGTCTGAGGAATAGGAAGAGTAAAATCCCCCTCCTTATACATATCCCTCCCTCATTTTCCCATCCCAGGATAGATATATAATTTCTTTGATATTTATTATTTATATATATATATATATATATTTATATATATATATATATATACACGTACACACACACCTGGTAACGCAGAAGAGGAAAAAAATAGAATCCGTAACAATAATAAAAAAAATTATTTCTGGTTTAAAAATGATCTGGTTCCCTCCAGGGTGAGCAATTGCACAAATGTCCACTGAGTCTGGTCCAGGTGTTAAGGAAGGGAAAGGTCTTAAAAGGTGAAGGGGGTTGCTACCCCAGTCTCAGGGCCCCAACTCTCCAACTCCCCAACCCCACTGCATTTTATAAAATGTCCTCATCCTCTTGGAATCGGTTGTTTAAAAAATGTCCATGCAGGGGAGGGGAGCCCCTTGAGGCAAGGAAGGTGGCCACCTGGGGCCCTTTGGTGTAGGCGCAGAGGTGTGGGGGAGGGGAGCTGCCCAAAGCTCACACCGAAATCTCATAGGTGGTGCCACCCACCCCTGACACCTTCTTGACTCCTCCCCTTGTGGGGCTACTGAGAGGTGGCTGGCCTGGGCCAGGGGAGGCTGAGCCTATATTCTTGGGCTGCCCGTTGGTTTTGCTGTAGGTGGTCTTGAGCTGTACTTCATCTCTGGGAAGAAAAGAAGAGAGAGGTGTCAGAAGTGGGACACGCAGCACCGAAAAAGGAGGTAGTTTAAAAAGTTAAAAAGAGAAAAAAATGTGCTTTCTACATATATACTTTCTTACACAAAGATTCCCTTTTATTTTACTGCCCTGCTTACAAGCAGCCTGATTCCCTCTCCTCTACTTATTCCTTTCACTCTCAGGCAAATAAGTTACTTTTTAGGAAGACAGGACTAAGAAAAAAGTATTAATCCTCAGTCTCTTAACAGGAATAGCCCATGAAGGCAGCTGGAATAAGAGTGAAAATGAAGGGCTATCTTACAAGCAGGATAACCCTGGGTCCACTTGCACTAAAATGTACAAGTGAAGCCCTGATACCTTCTGCAGGGCACTACACTACTTTTAAGTCCATTGGGGGCCAGGATGGACCAATACTTACTTGGGTGTCAGTAATGGCTGCAAGGCCACTTCCTCTGTCTCAGAGACACCAGATGGGGCTTTTTGGCTGCTGTAAGACATAGATCGGCCCACGTAGGGGGCAGTTGGGCCTGGTTCAGGGGACCCTAGTCCCCGGCCCCTTAGCCCATCTGGCTTGCCAAAACGGGGGACAGCTGGGCGTCCCAGTGGAGTCTTGCCCAAGGGTGATCTCTTCGAATCATCTGAGGAGGAACTAGTACGAGGGGCATGGCCTGAGCCTGGTGTTGACTGGATGCCTGAGTCCCCCAAGCCTGGTTCTTCCTCACGGCTTGGGAGTGGGGGTGACTGGCGTAGCAGCTTCTCTCGTTCCTGGAGGGAGGCCACAATATGGCGCGACAGATTGTCGTACCGGACTGGTGAGGGCTCTCGGTGCGTTGGGCCGGTTGGCACCAAACGTGGGTGCCTCTCGGCTTCCCGTTGCTGGGCCAGCCGGGCTGACAGGAAGGGAGAGGTGTAGCCTAAAGGTGGGTCTGGCTCAGGCCCTGCCTGCACGGACTCAAAATCAGGGCTGTCTGAAGGAGTGAGCAGACTGTCGTAAGATAGGCTTCCATTACGTGTCTGGTTGGCCAAGCTCTTATAGGAGGTGGAGGTTGTGCCCTCGGAACGAATGGACTGCAACTGGCCCAGCTCAAAGCCTGTGCCCTGGGCTGACTTGAGGCTGGAGGAGCGTGAGCCACTGGACAGTGGATCAAAGTGAAAGCTTTTGCCAAAGGTGGGAGAACGGAAGCTCTCTGGCTCCAAGCTCGGCTCTGAACGGTAGCTGGGATGACGGCTGCTCTCCGCAATTGAGGTTGGCTCCTTCAAGCTGTCCCCACGACTCAACTGAGGGAGAAAAGCAAAGCAGGTTCTTAGTGCTCCCCCTCTTGTCCCCTCTTGGGACACTAGGCCCCAGAGCCCAAGGAGGCAGTCAAAAACAGTATTTGCTATGTGCCAGCAATATGCTTAGAATTTTCACATGCATTATCCTGTCTAACCCCTAAAGTAAATCTGTAAGTAGGAACACATAATATCTCGTTTTAAGATGCAGGAAATGGGGCTTAGAGAGGTTAAGGAACTTCTCTGTGATGGCACAACTGGGTTTTGAACTCAGATCTGACGCTGTAATCAATGCTTTTATCTATTATGCTACCGTGACCTCTCCTGGATGAAGGACAAACTGTCAATGCTACTACTAAGCCAATAATTAGTAAAATGCCTTTCGTTTTCTTCTCTTCCCTCTGCTGCTTCCTTCCCTTCCCAGAACAGCTGGCATACCTGACAACCCCACGTCTTAGAGAGCACTCAGTACCTTGGCGCTGGAAGAATGAGGCATGGCGGCTGATGTACTGCTGCTACTGTAGCCCGGCCGGTACTTGTACATGGTAGGGGTGGGGGGGCTGTCCTTGCCCAAGAGGCTGCTCTCTGCAGGAAAAAAGGCCCAGGGAGCACCACTTTACAAGCTGTTCTCTTAACCTGGCTAGAGTTCCTTGAAGTACAGGGGGAGAACAAGGTAGGTAAAGATACACCAAGCAAAGGAACATAATGATTTTGCTGAGATCAAGACTACAGACTCATACCAGCCCAGAACACAGAGTGAGTGAATGTACCAAACAGATCCCAGAATGTTCTTTGGTCCGGATGCTGAGAGTACACACAGACACACAGAGATGTCCAACTCACTGCCAATAGTGAACTGTCATCCCCTTTCTCCTGGCTGTCCAAAGAAGTGGTTCAAGTACCACGTGCTGGGTTTTCTCAGTCACAGCACAAGCATTACCTCCCAGCCCTTGCCTGTGTCATCTCCCCAGCTAACAAATAACACTCTCACTCCTGCTTCTGCCCTTACCCTCATTAGTAGCCAGGCTGAGGTGTGTCCGTAGCCCCGCGTAACGGCTCAGGTCTGGCTTAGGAGGGGGTGGAGGTTCAGCATCTGCAGACTGGCTTTCTGTTATCTCCAGGCTTCCTTTAGACTGGATACGTGAGGGAAAATCAGATTTAGAGAACTGAGCGTTAGGGCAACTCAAAGTATGAAACTGGTATAAGAGGGGCACTGAGTAGTCATCACATACTTCTGAACTGGAATTGGAAGACAGGACACAAGATCAGTTTGGGGACGGTTGTGGAGAAAGAAAAGCTTTCAACAAGGGTTTCATTCTGTCACTTACTTGTTTATTTTCACCAACAACTACTTGTTGAGCTCCTACCATCTATAAGCTGCTATGTTAAGTCCTATGAAGACATGCAAATGAATGGACTAAATTTCTACTGTCAGTGAACTTACAATCTAATGGGAAAAAGAAGATATGTGTTTAAGTAACTTTAACACAAATCAGAAAATGATAAATACTATAAGAGAGATGTAAACAAAGCAAGTTTCCATCTCTTTGCCATGGGTGAGATCCCCCAAGTTACCTAGCTTTACTTCCCTAAATTCCTCACCTTAGTTCTCCTCAGCTCTCCCTGGATGCCATTGTCCATGATCTTCACAGTTATCTGCCCATCTGACACTTCTGGCCGAAGGAAGGGTGGTCTGATTACAATTGTCTTCTCTTTCTTTGGTCTCCCCAAATACCTGAGTGTCAAGAGTGAGAGGGCTTTCATTCATTCATTCATTCATTCATTCCAAAATATCTAATGGTTGCCTACCTTGGGTAGAGCAGTTTCACAAATACAAGAAACAGTCCTGCCAGGCTAGGGAAAAGATCAGCATTGAACGGTTTTATTTGATTCTATGAAGAACAAGAACAACAGCAAGACCAGGCCTATGGGCAGATACACCTAGCTCAAGGCACTCGAGTAAATCTCATCCTCAGTTCTCCAAAGAGTGTAACATAATATCTATAAAGAATACAACTGAACTCACAGGGTCCATTAAAGGATGGCATGCCTCTCCCTTGCAGGCACTTCCCATTCTAAGAGAACCCTCCCTAAAAGGCAGCCAGAACAAACCCGAAGAAGACAAAAGTTTTGACCAAGGGTGAACACTAGAGCAAAGGGGTAGGTGTACCTGGGTGCTGGGGAACTGCAGAGTACACGGCTGACATTGTTACAGCAGCCATTAGTGAAGGGGTTCACACCTCCCCGGAATTTACCCGTAACCTAGAGGGAGGGAAAAAGGACCAGATCAGTCAAAAAATGGGACCTTGACCTCCAAAAGCCAAAACACAAATCAATGACAAATTATTGTGCACCCACTATCTGGGAGATATAAAAATGAGTAAAATACAGTCCTACCATAAAGAAGCTTATACTTGTGACGACTAAGAATGGGAACTCCAGAGTCAGGGTCATCGGTTCAAATTCTGGGTCCACTCATGGTAGCTATCTGACCCTAAACATCAGTTTCCTTATGTAAAACTGGGATAAATAGCTCTCTAAATATTGAAAACTAAGATAACATACGTAAGAATAAGCAAGTAAGGTTAGCTATTGTTATGGGCACAAAAATAATTGTTTTCCTTTAAGCAGGACTGTAAGCTTCTTGAGGGCTGGCCCAGGTCTTTCACTGTTTCTATTACCTCAGAGCCTAAATTGACCAGTATACAGCAGACATTCTATAAATGTTTGTTAACTAAGAAATGGCCCGTTCTCATGCTTACATGAGGAACTTGGACACCTCATCATAAAAAGTATACACTAACGAGAGGGCCAAGAGACACATGCCCTGCTCTTCAGGGATCTCCCATCACTTCTCCCCATACCTGTTCATTGGTTGTGCGTCCCCTAGCCACCAGCACCACGTGAAATCCCGTGAGGCCAGCTACTGGGATGAAGAATAAGCCAGCCACACACATCACTGCCATTCTGAAGCCAGACAATCAAGGAGAGCAGAGCAACGTGATCTCACCTTTCCCAGCCCACGCTGTAGCCATCTTCCCTTTGACCCTCACTGCCACAGGACTCAACTTTCTACATGCTTCCCCCTCCCACTCCTGCAACCCACAGGCCTTGAAGGATACGTGACAGCCGTGCGGACCCCTGAGAGTTCCTCCATGTGGTAGAGGACATAAAGGAGGCCAAAGCCAAACACACCCATAATGTGGGCTGTCAGGGAAAGGAGGAAGAGGAAGAAATAACGGTAGTTCCGGCGACCAATACAGTTGTTCACCCAGGGGCAGTGATGATCAAATTCCTAGGAGCAAAATGAGAGAGACTGAGCGGCATCCTTGGACCATGGCACTAGACCATTTCTGTCAAGCAGAACAAACAGCAGAACTTAAGTGTTTCTTTTAATAACCTGTCATCATGTTCACCATTTAGCTACAAAATTTAAAAACAGTTCATGCAGTTTATCTTGCTCTATCAATCTATAAGGAAGACGTTCCAGAGGTTGATCGAAGGCCAAGGCCACCTCTCAAAGTTTATCCTATGTGACCAAGGAACTCTGAGAGGTACAAATGTCAGAAGCTTTGCAGAAACATAAAGATTCATGAAAAAAAAGGCTTGGAAGAAAAATCTGGCAGGCAACTGCTTACAGCTAAGTAAAAATGCACTGAAAAAAGGGTTAAAAATAAAAGACAAGGAATGCAGAAGAAAGAAACAGAATTGTAAAATTTGAATGCAACAGCATGATGAAGTGGAAGGAGTGGAGAACACTAAGCAGGTCAAATAACTGAAAAGATGAGCCAAGGGATGGAAGGCTGGGGCTATGACTTATGGTGCTGGGAAAGCCTATGCCTACCCACTGGGGCTCCCTCCTGTAACAGAGTATTTATGCTCTACCTCTCATGCGTACATCGTTGCTAACACTTTCTGCCAGAGCTAGAACACAGCCCAGGCAGTCAGACAGGGCTATATTTTCATCCATGGCCAAGAATCCACTGGACTCAATTCTTATTCTGTGGGTAGGAAGAAGATAACTTAGGTTCAGCTTACCCCACCCAGAGTTCTTACCTCCACACAGTTGTCACAGACGCTGCAGTGGGAACATCGAGGAGGACGGTAGAAGCGGCAGGTGGCACACCATTTCATGCGCACCTGGATGCCCTTGATCTCCACTGTTTTGTAAAGGGGAGCTCTGAAGTCATCTTCCTTGTCTTCATCCTCTTCAGCTGTAGAGAGTAAAAGTTAATGAAAAAATGACTATGCTAGAACTGTACTAGGCACTAGGGATGCAGTGATATTTAAAATATGGCCTCTGCCTTCGAGGAATTCACAGTCTACTGGTGAGAGAGACTAGGAACTAGTAACTCTAATACGGTGAGATCAGCTCTATATACAACACTATGGAAACGCAGATGAGGAAGCAATTTATTCTACACTGGGAAATGAGGTTTAAGAATATGACTCAGAGGTGGCTCGTTTACGGATATGCTGATATTCTTGGTTTACATATTATATTTCAAAAGAAATAGACACTTTATATATCCAAGCACATCTATAATGAGTTTGCGTAATAGTTCAGTATCTACAAGTACACGCCTGAACTACAACAATCCGAAAGAGGAAGTAACGAACTAACATCAACCTTTTTTCTACACACAGACACCCTTGCCCAAAAGATCTTCCCCTAGTTCCCTATATACATTTCAGTACTGTTTCTTGGTTGCAGACATTCTCTTTACCTGAACGCCCTTTCAATTTTCAGCTATCAGAAACTCACCACCCCACTTCAAAACTTAAAGGACATCATTTGCCTTCTCATCTATAGTGTGCAATTTTCATTTTTTATTATTAATCTAAAAAAAATACCCGTGAGAAGGAAAAATTAAGTAAGTGATGGTATAGGAATTAAAAGTTTTCAAATGTACTGACTTAGGGAAATGCTAACAATGTAACTAAGTGAAAAAGTACAAGGTAAAGAACTGTACAAACAAAAAGATCCCATTTTGAAAACAGAAATAAAAACAGACACACATATATATGCTACAGATTTATGGTATATATAAATAAATATTGTATGTATAAATCTTCACAATATTGATTGGAAGGAAATATACCACAATGTAACAGTAGTTATCTCTGGGCTGGGAAATTATAGGTGATATTTACCTTTTTTACACTTTCTATATAATGAATATTCACTACTTATTAAAATCTTTTTTAAAAAAAGTTTTTTAAAGGAAAAAAATTCAAATGCTACTTATATTGAAATATCTGATTCTTCCACACTATCATATCAGAAGTGAGCTTTCTCAAAGTACTACAGTTCTTTGATTACCCTTTAAAGTTACCACAGTGTATTTATTTATGTAAATGTCTTCTCTATCTTCCCTTCAAGACCGAGCTATTTGACCATCATAATAATCATCCCAAATGACCGTATCATAATAATCAACAAATATTTGATAAATGAACATTAAACGCTCATTAAAATAGCCTTCCTTGGCTTTAGGGACTCAAAGCACCTTTTGTTAATCTAAGCTTTGAAACAAAAGTCACCATGCACAGTGACACAGGCTTTGTGAGCACAATGAATTTCAGAAAAACCTCATCTCACTGAAGTTGCTATCCCAATCCCACCTGCCTCACTCTTACAAGGTAACTTCACATTTGAGAGAAAAATGAGATGTCATCAGTAACAACCATCATCAATTCTCTTTCTATCTCTTATTCCACTAATGCTGGTTGGTCCTCACTCTCACCTCCTATTCCAGAAACAGCCTACTTCTGTAAGCATAACCCTACCAACATGCAGAGCAAAGCATCTCCTTCTTCCAGATGGCCACTCTTCAATCACCCTCTTTCATCACCTCCTGCTTCTCTCTTTTCTGGTTCTACCTCCTCATGCTATCAACATGCTAAAGTCTTCTGTATCATTAAACAAGCAAACAAAACTCCTCCCTCTGCCCTAAGATATTCCATCTTCTGCCTTCTCTGCTTAACTTCCTGAAAGAATAATCTTAATACTCATTGACTCTGCTTCCTCATTTCCTATTCACTGCCTTCCAAACCATTATAGTTTTGGTAATTTAACTGTCTCTCTCCCGCATACATACATAGACACACTATTAAAACTGTTCTTGTTGGGAATTCCCTGGCAGTCCACTGGTTAGGACTCAGTGCTTTCACTGCTGGGCCTGGGTTCAATCCCTGGTCGGGGACTAAGATCCTGCAAGCCATGTGGCCAAAAAAAAACAACAATGAAAGCAAAAACAAAAAACAACTAGTCTTGTGTGTGTGTGGTTTTTTGTTTTGTTTTTTGTTTTTTTGGCCACACCACGCAGCACGCGGGATCTTATTCGTTCTCCAACCAGGGACGAACCCAGGCCCCCTGCAGTGGAAGCGCAGAGTCTTAACCACTGGAACACCAGGGAGGTCTCAAACTATTCTTGTTAAGATCACTAATTTCTTAGCCACTAAAACAATGGGCAACTTTGAGTTTCCATACTACTGGACCTAATTTCTGATATTGCCAACCATCAGCTACTTCATGAACTCTCCTCAGTTCCCACTGTGTCCGGTTTGTCCTCCTCCTAACTTTCCTTGCTCAGTCCCTCTTCAGCGGCCCCTCCTCCTCCTCATTATTAAAATGTCAGTGCTGGTCAGGCTGACTTTCGTTCCTTCCTAATCTCATTCTACTTTCTCTAGACAATCTTACTCCTGTTGCTTCAAATACTACATGGCTGAGGACTCTGCCATGAGTCTGACTACTCAACTGCCCATTGGGTAACTACCTGAATGATACATTAAGTATCTCAAATTCAACATGTCTAAGATGCTCTGTCTTCCCTCCAAACCCGCTCAACAGTCCTATAACTTGGGTCTTGGTTTATAAAGAACCAGCATACAACTTATCTTTTAGGTTAGGAACCTCGGAACTACCCTAGACAATTCCTTCACCCTCTCACTCTCCCCTAGTAAGCAATTAGTAATGAAAAATTCTGCTGGGTCTACTAATGAAAAATCTGTAAATCCAGCTTTGAATTCAAGTTCTCATCTGGTCTGCATTATTGCAATAGCCTCCCAAAAGGTATCTGTACATTCTTATAAGAATTATTATTGTAGGGCTTCCCTGGTGGCGCAGTGGTTGAGAGTCCGCCTGCCGATGCAGGGGACACGGGTTCGTGCCCCGGTCTGGGAGGATCCCATATGCCGCGGAGCGGCTGAGCCCGTGAGCCATGGCCGCTGAGGATGCGCGTCCGGAGCCTGTGCTCCGCGACGGGAGAGGCCACAACAGTGAGAGGCCCGCGTACCACACAAAAAAAAAAAAAAAAAAAAAAAAAGAATTATTAAGGTAAAAGGAAATGTGATCCTGTGATTCCCCCAATTAAAGACATCTTGCTATCCAAAGGAAGAATTATAATCTATTTAACTGTGCACGTAAAGTCTTTTACACTTGGCTCTGGTTTATCTCTTGCCCCTTCTGGCCCCACCATGCATTCTAACTTCCACCCACTGGATTCTGCATTTCACAGCTACAATTCTGTATATGCTGCTTCCTCTTCCTAGAATGCCTTTCCCTTTCATCCTCTACTCAGTAAAGTCCTTCCTACCTACCTTCAGCAGCATTTCCCCAATTTATCTGGGCAGATATATGTGCCCCTTTCTAAGGTCTCAGAGAACCTTTCTCATGCTTCCATTACAGTTTGTTATCACACTGTCACTCTCTAATTCATCTTAGATAGTATCAAACCTAGCAACAATGCCCAACCCATGTGCTCGAAATAAATTTCTGCTGAATGAGTAACTGAAAATCAAAGAGTTGACCCAAAGTGGATCAGATGCCTAGAAGTTATGACATATATTCCTAAGATCCTGACTTGCTTTTCATCATTAGACTATAAAAGTATCCCAAAACCCAAGACTCCTAAGGCCCCAGACCAAATGTATAAATGTCCAAAAATCATTCTTTTTCAAAGGCAGTAAGATATTTCCAAGAGAGAGGAGGGAGATCTTACCTCGAGGGAAAATCCCTGGGTCCATGAAGGTGGCCATGCTGAAGTTGGCCAGCACAAAGAGAAAAACAATCGCATTGTAGATGGGCACTGCAGGTGACACGTAGAGGCTTAGTCCTGGACAGCTGCACAGATAATAAAGAAAATGAGGGGCTGCCTCTAACACTTTGGACACCAGCCACATAAAAAAATCTATAAAGATTCAGGGACTGCCCTGGTGGCGCAGTGGTTAAGACTCCACACTCCCAATGCTGGGGACCCGGGTTCAATCCCTGGTCAGGGAACTAGATCCCACATGCATGCTGCAACTGAGAGTTCGCATGCCACAACTAAGGAGCCGGCGAGCTGCAACTAAAGACCCAGTGCAACCAAATAAATAAATATTAAAAAAAAAAAAAAAAGATTCAGTCCCCATACCTATATATAAACCTTGTGTGGTTCACCTTTGAAGTCTCAAATTATCTTTATCCTTCCCAACAAGTGGGTCTAGTTTCCCACAGAAATACTCATTTTAGGACTTCCGTAGTGGCCCAGTGGTTAAAAATCTGCCTGCCAATGCAGGGGGCACACGGGTTCGATCCCTGGTCCAGGAAGACCCCACATGCCGCAGAGCAACTAAGCCCGTGTGCCACAACTACTGAGCCTGCGCTCCAGAGCCCACGCACCACAACTACTGAAGCCCGCCTGCTCTAAGAGCCCGTGCACCGCAACTACTGAAGCCCACACGCTCTGGGGCCCGCAAGCTGCATGTACTGAGCCCGCACACCACAACTACTGAAGCCCACGTGCCTAGAGCCTGTGCTCCGCAACTAGAGAAGCCACCGCAATGAGAAGCCCGTGCACCACAATGAAGAGTAGACCCCGCTCGCTGCAACTAGAGGAAGCCCGCGCGCAGCTACAAAGACCCAGCGCAGCCCAAAATAAATAAATAAATACTCATTTTTGATCAAGGTACAAGACTCATAACCCACTAAAGTCTGTGTTCTTCAAATTCATTCTTACCTCGTGGATCTTTCCACATGTTTTGGACTCTGTTCTTACCTCCTTTTAACCAGGCACAAGAGCTAGGGACTAAGTATGTAACTGACACCAGCTGCATTCCCTTCTCTGGAACAGCCTGAGGCTTCTGGACCCCAGCCATGCCCCACTGACCTGCACATTCACCCAAAGCATGGGACACCACCTGCCTCTCTGGCTTCTCTTCCCTCCTCCCAGCTGGCTCTGAACTACTCTCAACTGCCTCAAGTCTCTCCAGATACATTATACATCAGATATCCCTGAGAATTTTATTCAACTAGAGGTTAGCTCTCAAGGTAAAGAAAAGGAAACCACTCACAGGTAAGGAAGGACACCAAGACACAGGACTAGACCCCGAGATGAATAAATGAAGCAGAAGAGTGGAGGAGCAAAAAAAGGGCAAACTTCATCAGACCAAAGCAGCCCCAAATCCTGCAGGAAAAAGAAACTGGCCGCACATATCCAATATTCCATAGGGTTCAAATCAAGAGATATGCTTTAGGTAACTTTTCCTTGACAAAATAGTGACCTAGTCCAGGATTAAGCTCAGTTTCGGTCAGGATATATGTCTCAGGAATGCTGCAAGAGCTCTCCCTTTCTCTGAAGATGGTTCCTGGGAGCTGGAAGTGTCAAAAGAACGTGTGATGTGCTGCTTGCCTGGTCAGTGGTATCAAACACCCTCTCTCCTGTCTCAGCTCAGGAAGAACTTCCCATAACAAGACAGTGGCTAAATACCCTAATCTGCTTTGTGGCTGAGAACTTAATCTCCAGAATTAGGCCAGCATCTGTCCCTGTTCCCTTTATCTAGACCAGTGGAAGGAAAGGAAGAATTCACTGAAGGAAAGGAAGAAGGGGCCAGGAGAACAAGACAGCAAAAGACTCCGGAGAATTAATCCACAGTAGTCCTGGATTCTGTTGAGAGGTGATCTGTCTCCATCCAAATAAAAAGCACAGGGCTTCCCTGGTGGCAGAGTGGTTAAGAATCCACCTGCCAATTCAGGAGACACGGGTTTGGGCCCTGGTCCGGGAAGATCCCGCATGCCATGGAGCAACTAAGCCCGTGCGCCACAACTACTGAGCCTGTGCCCTAGAGCCCACGCGCCTAGAGCCCAGGCTCCGCAGCGGGAGAGGCCACCACAATGAGAAGCCCGCGCACTGCAGCGAAGAGTAGCCCCTGCTCGCCGCAACTAGAAAAAGCCCACACGCAGCCACGAAGACACAGTGCAGCCAAAAATAAATAAATTAAAAAAAATAAAAAGCACAGCCCTGAATAGTGATTCAGGACAATTCGGAAGAACTGAGCTCCTCAATGAAAAATAAACTAATGATAAGAAGTAAAACTGATTGTCACAAAGCATCTCACAAGTCTTTACCAGCACCATCTATCTATTCAAATTCCATTTAGCCATTCATTAAAAAAAAAATTTAAGTAAATATTTATGATGTGCCACGCTTTGTAGATAGTAATTATCAATTAACTCTGCTCCTCTTTATGGGTCAGTACATAGTTGGGAGACAAAATAATGAAGCTAGGGTGCAGGCAGTGATTTCAAGGAAAAAACAGACCTTCAGTCACAGCTCCAGTTTTATTCTACCAAAGTCTCCGATGGAAGCCTCTTCCTCTGGGGGTTCTTTCATTCAAAAAAGATGTCCCCATACCTTGGCAGGGTTTGGGGTAGAATACAAGCAAGAAGAGTCTTTACACAGCCCCACCCAAAGCCTGACCTCCTAAGCTCCTTAAGAGGGAGGGAGAGAAACTGAAAACCAGTCATCCAGGTCAGAGCACCTCCCTAGTACTTAGCTGTCACTTTAACTTCCACCCAGGGAGAGGAGAAAGGGTGACTCACTTGACTCCTACAGCCTGGGAAGATAATTAGAAGGGAAAAAGAAATGAAATCCTTAGAACACTGAAGTGTCCGTGACTTAAATGTCTCATTCCTAGAATTCGCTACGTGGCCTCCTGAGCTTCTGAAAAAATAAGGGTACCTCCATCTCTGAGGGAAACTAAGGTGAATGAGAATGAGACATCAGCCCCCTTGCAGGCCCAGATGTCAGTCTTTCTGACCCCATTCTTTCTCCAGTTTCTGCATTTCCAAACAAAGCAAATCACTCCATTTCTCGGACAGCCTGCCAATGACCTGCCCCTGGATAGTGAACTTTACCCCTACAACCTTCTTGATATCAATCCATCCCATCTGAAGTGTGTAACTCTAGAATCAAGTTCCAGTATCTGTTGCCAAAATAAAGCCTACCCTCACAGTGGCAGTATCTGGAAATAATGCAAATAACTCAACTTCACAGGCAACAGCCGCTCCTAGAGTCAAGTCAAAGACCATTGCTTCCAACCTGAGCACTCTGAGGGGACATCCCACCAAGGAGAGGCCTGTGAGACCAAAGCCTGCTCCCTCTGTATCCCACGTTCTGCTTGGCTCCAGGAGAGGCTTGCCGTTGCTACAGAACTTCGCCAGATTCCTAAGTGACCACCCCAAGTGGCCCATCTGAATCTGTTGCCTTTGATGGACGGAGGAGGGCTGGGCTGAGGAGCTGCTGGGCTCGTCCTTAGCCGATGGCGATAATCACAGAGCTCCAAAGCAGAGGGAGTGGCCGTAGCCCAGAAGGCTGGCTGACTCACCAATGAGACTCCCAAACCTACACCATCCCAGGGAGAACAGGCTCTCCTGCCCATCCCTTTAGCACTCCTGTTTTCAAGGCCAAATAAAATTGGGAGAGTGGGTTTCAATACCCACACTCCTGCAAATCTGTTTCCTAGCCCTCTCTAACTCTGCCCATTATCAAAAATGGATAAGTTCCTGGTAAGAAAAATAAAGTAGGAGTCAAGAAGCTTTGGATTTTAACCCTGTCTCGATCAATGCTTTGCTATTGTAGCCTTAGGTAATTCACAGGAAACTCTCCAAGCTTGTTAGGTCAGCTACCTAATACAGATACGAGAATGAAGGACACAGTGTCTGAAATGAGCCTAGAATTCTTTTTAAGCCAGCTGGTTTAACACTGAGCATTCATGGGAGAGAAGAAACAACAACAAAAAAAACACATTATTAACTATCTCCATCATCATCAATTATCATTCCAGCTCCACCTTCATCGCTAACTCCACTTCCTCTCCTCTGAACTACTAGATTCAAGAACATTTAACAACAGAGGCACTTAGCTCCTAAAGAACAGGTCTATGCATTCCTCCCATGCCTAGCACATACTTTGACTATGTGTATGAACACTGTGACTAGTGTTCTTTGGTGATGAGGCAAGGCTAGAATGAATATCCCACTTCTTGCCCCTGGGGATCCTCAAGATTCCATAGGAAAACAGTCTCTCCCCTTCTAGTGGATAAATTTCTCGTAAAAGACTTGATTTGTCCTGTCTTACCAGACTTTCAAGCAGCTGAATACAAGATATAGGACTTGGGCGCTTATTCCTAGGTGAGAAAACAACGTGGGGAAGAAAAGAACAACCACTGCTCAATTAATGCCCTAAATCACAAGGCTGCTCCCACTCAAATCAGGTGCTAGCACCTCTGCAGTCATGAAAAAAAAAGGCCAGAAGGGAGAGTCACTGAGGTTGCCCAACTCTGTGGATGAAATGCTTGAGAGGGGATAGAGGCAGAAACTGTAATGGAGAAAGCTCTTTCATGGATGGGACACTGAAAAGACCATCATGGATTTCTGGACAACCCTGACTTATCCTTCCCACAGAGGATCACTTGCAGCGGAGACTTTACCCCCATGTCCTCCCCATCAATTTTATTTTATTTTAAGATTTTTTTTTTGATGTGGACCATTTTTAAAGTCTTTATTGAATTTGTCACAATATTGCTTCTGTTTTATGTTTTAGTTTTTTGGTCACGAGGCATGTGGTATCTTAGCTCCCCAACCAGGGATCGAACCCGCACCCCCTGCATTGGAAGGCAAAGTCTTAACCACTGGACTGCCAGGGAAGTCCCCACCTCATACCTCATCAGTTTTAGAAACAGATATATGGGAAACTAGCTGACTTAACTCACAGCTCAAGGAGACTTTAGGGGATACAATTCTGCGATTTATTTCAAATGGTATTGCCAGGAGCCCTAAGAAGGTCTCAGGGGTCCCCAGAAAGGCAAAGAGGAGATACGCAGTGTCTGGGCCTCTATGCACCAGCCTCACTTGAACCAGAGCAGCCCTACTCTGACATTTTAAATACTGGGGTTCCCCAAAAGATCTCATTTGAAAAAAAAAAAGGTCATATTTCTTCAATAAATTGCTCTAGGTCAACTTCCTCATTTATACACAGAAGAAAGAGGTCCACAAAGGTTAACAGACTTTACCAAAATCAGCTTGTCCCAAACAGTGCTTACTCCTCTCACCTGGCACTGCCCCCCTGCCAATCACAAAAGGAGACTAAACTAAGCCAGATGAGGGTCCAGGCCCATTATCTTAAATGCAGTGTCTGTTACCTAATGGGGACAATCTCCTTCCCAAATAGTGAAAAGAGAAAAGAATTAACACAGGTTCCCCAATAACTCCTGCCTAGTTTTAGTACTGGACAAATCCTGTAAATGAAAGGGACGGGGTCAAAAGGGGAGACCTCAACTGTTCTATTCGAGTTTCTCTGGGGCAGAAGAGGATCACCATTTTTTTGATGACGAAACCCAACTGATAATTTCTGCTCATAGCCTTCCCTACTTGACAAAGAAACACGGAGGGTAAATTGTTCCTAATTAGTGGAAGCCCACATGCCTCCACTAATTATGTCTGCCAGCTGAAAGGGCTCTTCCTCCTACTCCAGTCCTATAGGTCCCAAAGTAATTCTCACCTGGGGTTTATACTAACGTAAGAACAGACAGTTGTAGCCTAGTGAAGAGAACAGGAGGATGACAAAGTAGCTACAGGTTTAAGGCCCCAAATAGGAGCTGGTTCAAAAAGCGCTTTCCTCTTGTCTCTATCTGAAACCAGTAATTCTTTTTTAGGTGGTATATGGTTTTAAACACAGAACTGAACATCAAAAGGCACAGAGCAGTTCTGGAGAACAGTGGTACCTGAGCCCAGGTGTATACTTGCAGAGGAACTGCTATGGTCAGATGGCGAGGAAGAGATGAGAATTTCAGAGGTACCAAGAGCTAGGTAAGATAAACAGGGTATTTATGTCTCCCCAAAGTGGACAGGGGAAAGCCTAGGGAGGAAAAGACAGCCCAGAAACGTGTCCTGAGGAAACTGCCAGGGAGAACTCTAGCTAAGACTTAAGGCTCTTCTAACTTTGGGTTGGAGGCAGTATTTCCAAATAAGAGTCAATACTGTCCTCCAAAATTCTTTGTCCTGGGGCTGAGAGACCATGGGATAAGGAGCGCTCCCTGCTCTTCTAGCATCAGGCAATGGGGAAGCAGGTTAAATAGCTTCAACTATCACTGAGAAAATGTCTATGTCAGGACAACTCTTTGTGGCAAAACTGGTATAACCAGCCAAACACTTCAATGGTTCCAGATTAGCAAACTAAGAACAAGGTTTCTGCTTGTCCAAACTCAAGAACAGATGGGTTGAAATAGAAACCACTGAGCCAGTTCCCCAAATTTCCTAACTTCCCGAAGGCTTTGCCTCTTAAAGGAAAACAGACCCTCCCCAATTAAGCAGGTCTAAGGGTGTCAAATTGGTGTTGTACTTATCCCTCCTAACACAGCACCACAACAGCTATAAAGATACTAAGATCCCATATAAATGTCCCTTGGTTAAAATGCTGATTCCACTTAGTGGTCATAACACCAGGCACCAAAACAAGTCTGACACTGAAGACTCACTCCTTATGAGTAGGAGTGGAATCCTTGAGGGTTTCAACAGGTATGCTCAGGCTGAAGAGCTGGGGGCCAAAGAATCTATGACTTCTACTCTTTAGAGGAAGAGGTGGGAAGCAGGATGATGCCCATACCTTAGATAATAGATTCATTCTTTCCTTGTTTAAAAACTCAATAGGAAAACATCATATTTACTTTACTTTTGCATTATTACTCTTTTGGCCAAACGACCCGTAGTTTTTAGAATTCCTTCTGGCATCATAGGGCTTCCCTGGTGGCGCAGTGGTTGAGAGTCCGCCTGCTGATGCAGGGGACACGGGTTCGTGCCCCGGTCTGGGAAGATCCCACGTGTCGCGGAGCGGCTGGGCCCGTGAGCCATGGTCACTGAGCCTGCGTGTCCGGAGCCTGTGCTCCGCAACGAGAGAGGCCACAACACTGAGAGGCCAGCGTACCGCAAAAAAAAAAAAAAAGAGCTCATCATGCCTTCTGGCATCATAAGCTCTGTTTGGGTGAAGGTGGCGAGTGCCCCTTCCCTCCTGTCTCAGATTTAATTTCTGCCTGTACCCCAGCAACTCCTGCTCGTTCATCCTTCAATGACTCCAAACTGCTTTTATTCCCAGCCACGTCAATTCATTCTCTTCCTCTTGCCAGCAACCTCACACTGGCTCTAAACAGCACCCCACCATTAGGTCTGAGCCTGAATCACAGCAAAGTGAACTCCCCAGAAAATCTAGCATGCTCTGATTGTTCCAAGAGCTACAACCGGAACACTAACTCAATGACTCAACAGTTTAAGGCTCAGAAGCCTGGTACTTGTTAATTTATAAACAGGTAACGGCAAAGACGCTTGCCAGGTAGTCGACAGCTGAAATACCAGGGAAAAGGAAAAAGATGTAAATCACTCACGTCTCCTCCAGTAACAAGCAGATGATGAACAAAGGCTGAATATCCTAAGTGGGAAATCTTTCGACACCAACTGTTTTTCCTAATAGGACCAGGGAATGGGAGAAATGACTGTCATTCCCTTCAGCAGGAACTAACGTAAAGGAAGTGTTCTAGAACTCTCTTCCTAAATAAAACTTGCCCTTTCCCAGTGGCCTTCCCTTCTCCAGCCTTTGGCTCTTAAGAATACAGAGAAAACCATCTGAGTAACTCTAAGAGCCCAAACCATCTTATTGGTAGACCTTCGAAACCAGTTCTGAAATTCTCTAGTACTCCCCAGTTCCCACAGTCTCAAATCTAAGCTTCAGATATCCTGGGGAAAAGCCACTACTTTTTGAAAAACCTTTCATCTAGTCCAGTTCTCTCACAGAACTGACTGCTTAGGCTGCTTCAGGACTCTCTGGTGATTCCCTCCCATTTCCTTCCTAGCGCAGAATCATCTAACGATGAAACTGGGTAGGAAAATATGAAGACATCTGTGATTTCAAAGGAAGGGAGGCAGGGGAAAGTAGAGGAGTCAGCAGAGTAAAATTCCTAACAAGGTCGAGAGGGTAGGCCTGTTCTTACTCTCCTTGCCGCATCTCTGGGATCTGGATTTACCTGAATCAGACCTCAAACTCTCCCAGTCACTTGCCTTTGCAAGTAAGTAGCCAAACTCAAGAGGAAAAATACCCCCTCGCCTCCCATGGAACCCCCCCACCCCCGCCCATACCACTACTGGGAGAAAACTCACGTAAAGGCAAAGAAGAGGGTCGTAGCTCCCACTAAGAAGATGGCAGCTGCCGAGACTGGAACATACTTGCTGGGTTTGAATCTCTTTCCAGACTCCGCGGGCATGTTGGAGCTCTGATGGAAGATCTGCCCTGCCGCATAGCCCAGGCCCACACAGCGGCGGAACAGACAAGAAAATGGGATGAGGGAGACAACGGCCAGAAGAGTACCGAAGGAAACCAGGGAAGCAGAAAATTTAGAATTATCACCCTTCCCCCTCCCAAATAAAACCAAAGGTCAAAAGATCTCAAATGAAGGAAAGCACATGGGAGGGGGAAAGGTGATTCCAGATGACGAACAACCACCTCCCCAGAACAAGGCAGAAGGAGAGATTAAGAAACACAACTTGTACGGCTTAAAAGTTGGAGACACACAGTAGGCTGTACACATGAATATGGCTGCAGGAAGAGAACATGGGCAGTCAGACAGATCAAGGAACAGCTCATGGAGGGAGGCGAGTCTTCCAAAGGAGAGAAGGGGAGGATATCAGGGTAGGACGGAACACTTCAAGCAGGGAAAAATCCTTTGGAGGAGATACTACAGAACCTCCACGACTACCACACTTCCACAAAACGTGAGCAGCACCTAAAAGAGGTGTTTCTATTTCAATCCAAGAAGGAACCTGGCGCCCCTTCCAGCTTTAAAGAGAAGCCGTTTTTACTGCAGTCTTTGTCCGTTTCAGGCAGTTTTCTCAACGCCACCACTCCCACACCTTGACTTCAGGGCTTGTAGTCTGGCAATGGTGGTTTAATTTTATTTACTTTCTCTTGATGGTTAAAGCTGGGCAGCAGCTGTTACAAGGTTGAGTTGTAAATCCTTTTCTTTGAAGCAGGAGGGAAAACAGAGAGAGAGAGCGCGCACGCACGCAAGCTTGCCTGTCTTCAGTCTCTCGTTATTCCCAAACCCTTTAAGGGCTCCTTTTCCTATGGAGTTCATGCACAACTAAAGGGAAACATATAATCCCTGAAGCCATGTTCTTCCCAATAAGCAAAATAAGATGGAGAAATCAATTCCACTCGATGATACTTTTAAAAGCTACTGTGGATGAAAGCAATGTTCCAAAGAGGTCCCTATTTCCAGGTTAGTCAATGTCTGATCTTTCTTCTTCAATCTTGGGCTTTCTGGATGCAGAGTTCAACGGTGTTACAGTGCCTCATCTGGAGAAAAACAAATATCTTTATCAGAGAAATTTTTTCATGGCATTTCTTAAGACCAGCAAGGCTAAAACCCCACAAGCTACTCTGTTAAAAAGTGCCTTTTGAAAGAAAGATGATTTTCTACTTCACTATGTGTTTGTGGGAAAGGACTGTGAGTTGGGAGGACAATGGGTTCAGAATTCTTCACTCTTCTAAGTCCTCTTCATATTGAAAAAAGAAAAACATGGCTTCAGCTGGCCTAAGGTCATCAAAGAACTAGCTCTTGACACAGATGGGGCCCATCTCACCTGACACACATGGGCAGTAACAAATACCAAGAATATCAAAATCTAAAAACAAACAAAGGCACAGCAGTGAAGGGCAGTCCTAGAAAAGAGACTTGTCTTTGAACAAAGAGAATATTTATTGCTACAACGAAAAAAGAAAAAAGTAGGACAAAATTAGGACAGTCTCATTTCCTTTCTGTGTATGTCTCTCTCACTCTTACCCTTCTATATTTTTTAGTTATAACCTTAAAGACGCAAAAGCTGAATTTCTGGTCTTCTGAAATAACTCATGAAAGGACCTGGATGAGAAATGTCCCTGCACTGAAAGGTGAGATGCCCTCTATGAGAAACTGAGTGAACAAGGTCGGGGTGGGGGGGGTGGCGGTGCTGGTCTTTTTCTTCCCAATTCAATAGTTTTTTATTCCTACACTGGCCTATTAGGAAGTCAAGTGAGCCCCACCTTCCCTTATATGATTAAAAATAACAATTATTTCTGTTGATGGTAGTAGCAAAATAACATTAGCACTTTGGATTTTATAGGATGCTTTTCATCTAGTGATCGCAAAGCGTTTAACTCATTATCTGGTGACACAGTTCCTTATCCCACTCAGTAAAATTGAAGGCTAGAGAACGCCTGAGGCCATTCCACTGAATGACGTGAGCAGTCAGGTTCAGAACCCAAGAGTTCACAGGCCCCTCTGCCGACACAAACCCTTTCTACCTCTTTCTCATCCACTACACTACCTGCTCAGTGATGACAACTTGGAATCTGCAGACCAAAAATTTTACTTAAGGTTTTTTTCCACCTAAGAGGAGTAATAGCTTCCTTAATTCCAAAGGCTGAAATTAAAATACCAGAAGTTTTGAATAGTGAAATATGAATGTACTCTGGAATTTAGCACTTCCTCTCTTTTCTGTGGCATGAAAGGCTAAGGCGCCTTCCTTCAAGATTCATTCATTCTCTCTCTCTCTCAAGAAAAAAAAAAAAAAAAAGAGTTTTAGAGGGTCAAACAGCATTATTAGAATAGATTGATTCCTACAGGAATCAAAGTCCAACTTTCTGAATTTAGGCTTAAGTAACTTTGTTAATAGTGAGAAGCAAAATCTTGCTTTACAGACAGTACTGTTAAAGTAAACTTGCCCCTCAAAACCCCAAAGATTAGAGAAGATGGACAATTGCACTGCTTATATTTTATCTAGGGTAGGATATCATTTAAACACCGTATATTATTTCAGATTATATTTTCTGACAGGAGAAAAGTCACATGGGCTAATACTGCCAAAGTAATTCAGAGACATAAAAGGCCACGGCATCTAGGGAGTACAATACTGGGAAACAAAAGATATCAGTATCTCAGATGTTTAGGGGATATGCGTTAGAAGTGACAAGACAAAACCTAAGAATGTATTGGGTATAATAAAGATGCACCAAGGCTTAGCAGAAGGATGTACTGTGGGTAATAGGGATGAGACTGCAGGGTGAGTGTGGTTCATCAGAACCAGCAGTCTGGATCCATACCAGTATGAGAAAGGTGTACAAGAATGTGTATGACACATTTCAGGCTTAATCTATGGAATAGGAATATGTATATATAAAACAAACTATAGAATATGTGGTTTCAAGGCTTTAACAAAGGTTTAATACAAGTACCTCCTTAAAGGGGTAAATGGACACGGCAGCATGACTGAGAGCAAAAGTACTGTTTGTTGAAATAAAGTGATATAATAGTATAATACAGTAAATGTGAACACAGTTATCAACGTTTCATGGAATAATCCACATGTCAAGATACTGGCTGAAGAGTCAAATAGAAGTTTAATATGGGTATTATCATCTTATACCGAGGTACCAAAGTACATGGCAATATAAATCTTGTCAGCATTTAAAGAACGGGTGATAATGAATATTCTGAAGAGATTTAATATAGTACAAAGGGATACTGGGATAAAAAGATAGAGATGCGAATATAAGGTCAACCTAGACAAGATGGCATTAACCAGTAAGTGAAAAATCCAAGGCAGAAAAATGGTCTAGAGTATAACATATAAGTGATCCTACACCTCCTTTCATAACGCTGTCACTTTCTTACTTCTCATTTCAATGTTTTCACGCGGCCAAGTGGGTAAAACACTTTCTGCCCTGTCCCATAACAGATTCCTATAGGTTAAAAAATGGCAAATATATTCGAGTTCCCACTTGTAAAAAGTACAAAGTACTAAAAGCGTGGAGCTCCCGGCTGGTGGGGGTAGGGGAGGAAGCGGACGGATGCGAAAGAACAGGTAACAGGATGAGGCTTGAGCCAAAATAAGTATCAGAAGAATGGGACGAGGGGACGTGAAACGCAGGGAGGGAACAGCACCCAGTCCCCAGCCCGGAGCCGGGGCACTGAGAAACACCGTATGGGGCAGGGCTGGCCGAGACAGACAAGACGGAATCCGCGGCAGCAGGGCCCACTGGGGCTGCGGGAGGCGACAGAGCCTCGGGGCGCAGGGCCGGGGGCGGAAGGGGCGGCGGCTGGGCGCCGGGAGCGGAGGGACCGGGGTCCCGACCTAGGACCCGGCGGCCCGACACTAACCCGTTCTGAGCCCCGGCAGCCGTGGATCCCCGGCCTCTACTCGTCGTCCGTTTCCGGGGCCCAAGGGTCCCGCGGCATTTCGATGACCCGGCCCGGGGGAGGAATGGGGCCTCAAGCTACCTCCCCCTCCTTGGTCCCCCTTCCCTAGAGGTCACTCTCCCCTCCCACCTTCCTGGCCTGGCACTTCCGGTTCCGCAAGGACCCGTGTCCCGAGTACTCACCCCCAGCGCGGTTCCCGTTACCGCTGCCGTTGTAGTCGCCGCCGCCTCTCAGCAGCGCCGTCCGGCCTCTGAGAGGCAGCGCGCGGCCCCCGCACGCTCCACGCCCGCCCCGCTCCGCGCGCTCCCGCCCGGCGACGCTCGTCTTCGAGCCGGCGCGCGGCCGTTGCCCTCAGTGCCGGGTCTCGAGCCCTCCCAGCGTTCTCATTGGCTCCCTGTCCCGGGCGCGCGCGACATGTCGCGCGGGGCACGTTTCTCTCATTCATGCGGCTCGCGCCGCCGCGCCCGCCCCCGCTCACTCTCCCATTCACCCATAGCCCCCACCCCAACTCTGCTCCAGGGCGTGCGCGCGCACCCCGGCGACCGCGGCGACCTCGCGGCCTGATTGGCTGCAGGAGCACAGCGCCGTACCACGCGAGAAAACGAGAACGCGCGCGCAGGGCCGTCCGGCTCCGCAGGCAACTGGGAGAGGAGGCTGGGCATACTGCGCAGGAGTTGGAACTGGGGAAATGGCCGAGCGAATATTCCTTTTTCCTGCATCCTGCTTTCTACCCCTCCTGAATCGAGGCATAAATTCTCAGAAGTAAAAAATAATTATATGTGTTTACTGAAAGTACTCAAGAACAAGCAGCTACCCTCCCGTATTCTCCAACCTCCCCTCCAATAAGTATGGTACAGTCTAGACAGGCTTCTGGCGTAACCAATCATCCACTGGCCCCTGCGTCTTCCTGCTTCAGCCCCTTCATGCATTGGCCAACGGTTCGGCCACTAAATAGCCCTCCCCCAATCCCTCCCCCCCTTTTTGGATGCCGAAAACTTTATTTAAAACCATCTTTATGGAGCAGTCCTCAGTCTGAAGAATTCCCTGGTACCAGCAGAATCCCAGGATACTGGAAAGGTCTGGGCTGCGGCTTCCGCAGGGAAGGGCCGCAGGGACTGGGAGAGTCAGTGGGGGCCGAAGCTCCTGCCTAAGGCACGGGAGGAAGAGGAAGGAGAGCGGTCGCGAGCCTTGGAGCCGTAGTGCCAACCTTGGAAGGAGGCGCAGGGAATGCGCGCTGAGGCGGTGGCAGCCCCCTGGAGTGAGAGCCGGCCCTTGGCTCCGCTTAATTCCCTTAGTGTTTCACCGCAACACAAAGGCTGGACGCCCCCAAGCCTAACCTCTCCCAATCCGGGAATACAGACAGGAAGGAAAAGGTTCTCTAGAAGCTCCAGTCCCTGGCGAGCTGCTGGCCAGCTCTACTTAGTTCACAGCGCCACATTTTGCCCTAATTAGCCCAACACAGATGTGAACCCAAGAGCAAGGCCCGGTGTTCTCTCATTTCGCTCAAGACCATTTCTCTTTTGAAAGCTGCTCTGGCTATTACATAATAGTCTTTCAAAAAAGTGTTCCACCAGCCACTTCTCTGAAGCCAAGGTGTCTCACCTGTAAAGTGTGATTCTAAATCCTGTGGTCTGTCCTCGGCTTTGGTGTCAAATGTTGATGGCTTGACTGTGCTCTGATAAGTTAGCACTAAGCAGGAAGGGAAAGGAGAAAGTCTACCTTCTGTTTTCTGAGATCTAGTCTAGTTCCTTCTCTGACATGGCATATATAACAGGTTCTAGTTCATTCTTGCTAAGGGCTTCAATCTGCCATTTACTGCATCACCCTGGAGAGTTCTCTTTTAATGAGTGTTCATTTAAAAAATGAAAAATTTAAAAACTTTAGACCTTATAGAAGGTAAAGGTAAGGTATTGAAGATACAATATTTGTTTTATTTATAGAGGATTTTCTATTTGTAAATCAGGTTGTTTCCTTAGGAAGAAATCAAATGTCATTTTCCTATTGTATATTTTTCTTGGATTTTAAGACTTCATTCCCCCAACTTCACAGATTAGGGATCTTTCTCTTCCCACTTTCAACAGTCTAAGAACCTGTAAATTGTTTTGTCTCTTGGCTAGACAGTGCTAAATAGGAATGAGTATCCTACATTCCACCAACCAACCACATATACTAAACTCCCCTGGGACACTGGATTACTGTATGCCAAGCTCTTAGATAGGTGAGCACTAATGGTGGCATAATCACTATCCCAAGGTTTAGAGAGAGATTCCATTTTCTTATCCAGTTTTCCTTAGGATCGTGGAAGATATTTCCTGGAAAGGATGTTTAATAGAACATAAGGTTTAAACTGACAGCCTCTTCTGAAAAGTACTGCACAGTAAAAACTAGACCAGGGGTCCCCAACCCCCTGTTAGGAACCGGGCCGCACAGCAGGAGTTGAGAGCGGGGCAGGCAAGCGAGCAGAGCTTCATCTGCCGCTCCCCATCACTAGCATCACCGCCTAAATAGCCCGCCCCACCCCACCCCCTCCCTCCGTTCTGTGGAAGAATTGTCTTTCACGAAACCGGTCCCTGGTGACAAAAAGGTTGGGGACCGCTCATCTAGACTAAAACAATGAGATATCCAGACCACCAAACTTCAAATAAATTACTTTGCTATATATGTCAAGTAATACCTTATAGTTTTTTTTTTTTTCTAGTGTAGTTTATCTGTACTTCTTCAAATCCTCTCCACTTGCATTTCCTCATGTCTACAGATGGCAACTACAGGGTCATTTTTTTTTTTTTTTTTTTTTTTTTGTCAACTCTCTGGTATTTACAGGAAGACAAGAACAAAATGCTAGGCTTGGATTTAGGTGCAAAGAAGAATGCCCTTTCAGAACCAAAACCACCAAAGACCTTTTTATGTTTAAATACTGCTGCCTTCCCTCATGTCCTTCTGAAATGTCTTTGCTTGTGTTAAGGCAGTTTCCCCTCTTGTGCTCTGGATCCCACACCCTTCATTTTCTTCTGAATTTTTTGACATTTTATTTGAAAAATGAAAAACACACCCATATAAAGGACACACCCATACCCATCATTCAATTCTCCCCCTCTAGAATCTGTTGATATGCTGAGAGGCATCCTATCTAAAAACCTAACAACAAACCCTCCCTTGACTCCATAACCCCACCCCCACTTCCTTCCTTTTTTTTTTTTTTTTTAATATTTATTTATTTATTTATTCATTTATTTATGGCTGTGTTGGCTCTTCGTTTCTGTGTGAGGGCTTTCTCTAGTTGCGGCAAGTGGGGGCCACTCCTCATCGCGGTGCGCGGGCCTCTCACTATCGCGGCCTCTCGTTGCGGAGCACAGGCTCCAGACGCGCAGGCTCAGTATTTGTGGGTCACGGGGCTAGTCGCTCCGCGGCATGTGGGATCTTCCCAGACCAGGGCTCGAACCCGTGTCCCCTGCATTGGCAGGCAGATTCTCAACCACTATGCCACCAGGGAAGCCCCCCCACTTCCTTTCTAAGCAAAGCTTCTTGAGAGTTCTCTATTGTTGTCATCTCCACTTCTGTTTATCTATCTCAATATGTTTCAACAGGATTTCATCCCCACCATTCCAAGACAACACCCTTCAAGGTCCCCACCGACATCCATACTTCCAGATCAGTAGTCAAGTCTCCTTTGCTAGCTCCCATTATAATTCACCTCTTAGGTTTGGAATGCCCTGAAAGTCCATTATTCTGCCTCCTTCTGATTTCCACTTACACAGTCCCTATGTGACTTCATCCAATGCCATTGCTTTAAATGCCCTCTGTAGGCCAAAAGCTCCCACGAACCTTCAACCCTAACTCTCCCCAACCCTCCAGACTCATGTTTCCAACTGTCTATGTGGCATCCCCTATAGATGACTAATAGCTCAAACTTAACGCTGCCGAAGTAGAACTCCTGCTGTTTCCTTTTCCCCTCCCAGAGTTTCCCCAATCTCAGATCGGATCTAGTTGCTCAAGTAAAAAATGTAGTAGTTGCTCAAGTAAAAAAATCATCTTTGATTACACTTGCTTTTCCTCACCTCTCCCATCAGCAAGTCCTATCAATTTTACCTCCAAAATATTCCAAGGCAATCTACTCACCAACTCTACCTCTACTGCCCTCTTCTAATCCATTCTCACATTGAAGCTACCACAAGTCTCCTAACTTGTGTCCTTGCTTCTTCTCTTGCCTCTATAACCCATTTTCCACACAGCAGCGATCTCTTCAATGTAAATTATTGATAAATCGTCATTCGTCTAACCACCTGCTATGGTCTGCATTTTTGTGCCCCCCCACCCCAATTCTTATGCTGAAATCTCCGAAGATGCTGGTATTAGGGGATGGAATCTTAGAAAGATGCTTACGTCATGAATGGAGAGCCTTCATGAATGGGATTAGTGCCTTTATAAAAGAGGCTCCAGAGAGCTTCCTGCCCCTTTCACTATGTGAGGCTACAGTTGAGACAGGCAATCTGCAACTTGGAAGACAGCCCTTAGCAGAACGTGACCATGCTTGGTGCCTTGATTTGGGCCATTCCAGCCTCCAAAAATGTGAAAATTTTCTGACGTTTATAAACTACCCCAGTTTGTGGCATTTTTTTACAGCAGCCTGCAGGGACTAGGACATTACCCCTCTCCCATCATTTCCCACTGCTCTTGGATTACAAAAGCCCTACATTATCTGGTCTTTGCTGTCCCCCTCCCCCCAACCCCAGCCTCAACTTTTACCACTCTCCCCCAGATTCACTACATTCCAACCACACTGGCCTTTCCCTTCATCCAACACATTAAGTTTTTTTTTCCTTTCTTAGGGTTTTGCACTGTTTCCTCCACCAGGAAGATTTTGCCCCAATTTCACACAGCCATTCAGGTCCTAACTCAAAATGTGTGCTCAGAAGAGGCCTTTCCTGACCATCCAATCTAAAAATCCTCCCAGCCACTCTCTCCTATCACCCAATCTTAAATCTCTGCACAGCACTTACCTTTTTATGTTTAGTGTAAGCTCTGTAAGACTTTGTCTATCTTGTTCCCCCCATCTAGAATGGTCCCTGTCACATAGTAGGTGCATGATAAAAATGTGTGGAAAGAATGAATGGGGACTTCCATGGTGGCGCAGTGGTTAAGAATCCGCCTGCCAATGCAGGGGACACAGGTTCCAGCCCTGGTCCAGGAAGATCCCACATGCCGCGGAGCAACTAAGCCTGTGTGCCACAACTACTCAGCCTGCGTTCTACAGCCCATGAGCCACAACTACTGAGCCAGCATGCTGCAACTACTGAAGCCTGAGCACCGAGAGCCCGCGCTCTGCAACAAGAGAAGTCACCTCAATGAGAAGCCTGCGCACCGCAACGAAGAGTAGCCCCTGCTCATCGCAACTAGAGAAAGCCCGTGTGGAGCAACGAAGACCCAACATGGCCAAAAATAAATAAAATATAATCAATAAATTTATTTAAAAAAAAAAAGAAGGGGCCTCCCTGGTGGCGCAGTGGTTGAGAGTCCGCCTGCCGATGCAGGGGATACGGGTTCGTGCCCCGGTCTGGGAGGATCCCATATGCCGCGGAGCGGCTGGGCCCGTGAGCCATGGCCGCTGGGCCTGCGCATCCGGAGTCTGTGCTCCGCAACGGGGGAGGCCACAACAGTGAGAGGCCCGCATACCGCAAAAAGAAAAAAAAAAAAAAAAAAAAAGAAGGAATGGATGAAAGGCATCATAATACTTATTCAATAATGCAAGTCCAAACCAGGAATGACAATCATTTGCAAGAGATCAAAGAGAATGGGCTCTCCCAGCTTACTACCTGAAAGCTCAATTTACATTTTGACTTATGGTCTGGTTCCAATTAAACAACAGATTTAGCATCTATTTACCTAAGTGCAAAGGAAAGGGGACTCATCATAAAAAATTCACCTGCTTAGCTCACAGGTGGGCTCTTGGCTTTCTTCTCCTCTAGGCATTCAGCAATAAGTCATTACAATAATGTTTCTATAATGCTTAGGGGAAAAACAAAAATTTTAAAAATTACACCAACTTCTGTGATATGGCAAAAATGTTTATTAAAATAGTTTTTTTTTCCCCAAGTATGAACTTTATTGGAAGGAGTCCTTTGAATTCACTCTCTCATCCTGGACAAACAAGGTAACAAAGTACTATATACAGAATGTAAAGCAGTAATAAATTAGCCCACATAGTAGCACAGTGAAAAAAATGGGACTTCTCTGGAACTCAGATCATTCAAAGTGGCAACTCAGGTGATCTAAGAAACCAATTATGTTCTCATGGTTTTCCTTCTGGTTCAAGATCAGAAGAGTTAGGTTACCACCACCTGTTTTAAGAGGTAGAATATACGCTTTCGAGTAGTCCGCCATTTACTGGTCAGCCTGGCCTCAAGAGATTCTCATACCTCAGCCCATCTGCCTTAGGTGATGGCCAGAAGATCTCTATGCCCCAGGCAGCAAGGCTTCCTGCTCATCTCTACTTAAGATCCATGAACCGGATATCCATGATGAGAAGGAAGTTCTTAGGCAGTGGGCGGGGGGCTGGAGAGAGAACAGTAAACACCTGATGCTCTAGGTCCACACTGGTCACCACGATGAAGCCGGCCACACTGGTCTCAGAAAGGTTCTCCTCTGTGCCCTCAGCAGAGCTGACACTCAGGAGGTGGTGCACCATATCTCGGCCAGGGGTGACGGGTACTAGCTTGAGCTGATTGTCCTCCTGAGACATGCCCAAAGGCAGACAGGAGTCTGGGATGGTGGGTGCCCCAACTTTGTAGATTTTCACATCTGAAAATTTGACATTGAAGGCGTGGGGATAGAAACAGCCCCGGAATCCATAGAAATACTCACGGATACGCTCATCCCTACATTCCCGCCGGAAGTCCTTGGAGCGCTCAACCACACCCCCGGATTTAGGGAGCAGCACAGTGCGTACAAAGTGAGGTAGGTCCCGTTTCAGTTCATTGTACAGTCGTTCTTGATCCAGAACCACAACTACATCCACCTCAAAGGCGGAGGCTGCATGCACCAGTGCCTGGTAACCAGAGCCCTTGACCCAGCCACAGGTGTTAATGACACAGCCACTCACAGAGGCCCTTCGGTTCACTTCACACCTTTGGTTGAACACATCTGCTAAACGAGATGTAATCTGCAGAAGAAAGGACAGAGGTGAGGGGAAAAAAACCCCACAAAAACAAACCAACCCACAGCTCTCTTACCCTTCTTTAGAATAAGTGGAATTAGATATAAAAAAAAAAATGGACACTCTTAATGGCTGTGGTTGTGACCCCATAACGTGGATTTAATTTTTATTTTATGTTGCTTCTTCTGTCTCTTGTGTTTCATGTCCTAAGTAGAAATTTAGTAAATCACTTAAGAATAGGTCCATAGAAACGTTTACCAATCTGAGGTTGACTTATTTTTGAAACTGTCTTTTTCAAAATCATGTGACAATAATACCAGCTGAGAGGGAGCAAAGAATTTTTGTTGTTGTTGTTGTTGCGCGGGCCTCTCACTGTTGTGGCCTCTCCCCTTGCGGAGCACAGGCTCCGGACGCACAGGCTCAGCGGCCATGGCTCACGGGCCCAGCCGCTCCGCGGCATGTGGGATCTTCCTGGACCGGGGCACGAACCCGTGTCCCCTGCATCGGCAGGCGGACTCTCAACCACTGCGCCACCAGGGAAGCCCGGGAGCAAAGAATTTTAACTGGCAAACTTCTCCACAGCTTCCAACCCTGACAGCAGCCCTCCCCTCCACCCCACCTTGGCCCTGGCTCTGACCTTATTATAAAGCTTGATATTGGTGCCAGGGGTGGTGGAGCCAAAATGATACACCAGAGGGGCCTGGATAGAGAATCCCTCTTCAACATCTGCTGGCCGCTCAATGTAGAGGGCCCCCATGGTACCAGGGATGGACACAGAGCCCTGGCCCACATCCAACTCCACGTAAGTGGGCCGGCGGCCCAAACGCACTGCATAGTTGAGCAGCAGACGGCACACTGTGGACTTGCCCACATCAGTGGGGCCCACTACCATCACCCGGGGCCCTCGCTCTTCTTCCTTCTCCGCCTGCCTCCGCATCTGCTCCAAAGCTGTATGAGTGTTGAGATAAAGCAACATAGGGGTGTCCTTGGAGACATAAGCCACCTCGGTGCGGCCACTGAGCTGTAGAGAACAGCCATGCCAAGTGAAGACAGCCACCTTGGCACCAGCATCAAAGGTGAATTTCTTGTTTCGGGTCAGCTCTGTGCCAAAGATTTCTGCCATGCCAGCGAGCAGCTCCAACTGAACTGACTGAGATGCCTCCACCTCAAAGCGAAGTTCTGTTTCTCGCTCTAGTTCAAATTTAGTAGTTGGCTTCTTGTCATCATTGGCCTCCTCTCCCATCTTTTCTGTGTGGCTGCTGTGCCTAAAACACAAATATCAGATCTAAACATAAGTCAGGACTCACTTCAAAATCCTCCAGTGGACGTTTCTCCTTACCTTGCTTCATACTTCTTCTTACCTCTGATCACCATCTGTCTCACTATATATTTGTCTACCCTCACTAGAACGTACGGAGCGGGGTATTTTTGTTTGCTGCTGTAACTCTAGTACCTAGAATACGGCTTGACAACCCAAAGGCACCTCTATAAAAACACCCAGTGAATACATGACTCGGAGTAAGAAGAAAACGGTATCTACAGATTGAAAGACTTGATTACATCACCTTCATCGCCCTACTGGGATACTCCAGACTTAAAAAGGCAACCTAACCCTCTTAGTCAACAAGAAAGGGAGCCAGCAATCCGGATGCAAAGCAGAGAATACCGGGTTCGGACTCAAAACAGCAATAAGAAAACAGCTCAGCAACCACTGGTAGTGTCTTTAGACAAATAAATCACTTAACTTCTCTGTACCTTTTCCTCAGTTGTCAACTGGAGGAACTTACACTTCCTCACACAAAGTGTTGTTCTGGGGATTAACAGCGATTGCTGGAATGGGGAAAAAAATCACTACATAAACTAGAAAACGCCGAGGAACAGCGAAGAACCATCTCCGATCCCGGATCGCAGCTCTAGGTCCAGCATCTGTCCCAGCCTCCCCAGGCACCGAAATCTGCCCAGGCTCCAAGGAAGCGACGGTTGCGTTCCTGAGCTTATTACCTTACCTGTACAGCCACGAGCCCAAACTTGGAAACCAAAAAGCCCTCACTAACTAGGACCTAAACCAAACAGCTAGCCACGCTCGCCTAGACCCACACCGGAAACTCAGGCGTTTCCGCACTTGCGCAGTGGAGAAGCCGCGGCCATGCGCTACCCCCTGGGATATGTAGTTGTGCCAGAAGGGCCGCGAGCGATCGAGCTCGCGCAGCCGCTCGGCTTTCTGGGACTTGTAGTTAATGGATTGTTTTTGATCGTGACGTCAAAGGTGGGAGGACGGCGGCCGTCATTGTTCGCGAAGCCCGGGGGCGGGCGGAGTAGGAGGAGTGGCGGTTACGCCCCCGCGCGGGGCGGGGACCAGCAGAGGGGGCCAATGGTCGCTGAGACGCGGAGGTTGGGGCCTCTCGCCACAGTAGTCCCGCTCACCTGCCGTCCGGGAAGGGGTAGGGCGGCGGGATGCGAAGGGGACTCACTAGTCTAGGTCCCACGATCGCCTGGAAACCGGGAAATTAGCAGAACCCCATTTGGATACGAGGAAACCAAGGGGTAGGGAACGTGGAGGAAAACAGCTTATCAGAGACTAACCTGGACTGTCATCCCCAACCCGACACAATGTTTGCCCCCTAGAGAGCATTAAAAAAATTTTTTTTAAATAAACGAATAGAAGTCCAAGAATTTCTTCCAGTTACTCTGCAAGTCAATCATTACCCAACAACCTCTCTCCTATTGAGCGGGGAGTTTTGTTGGGGACTCTGTTTCCCGCCCTAAATCCCTGACAGTTATACAAGGCCAGTCATTTAACCCCACAAGCAACAGGCTGGGCCACGTCTTTACGCTTCTGATGCGTTTGGACTTTGGAATCTTGTATTCTTTGCTATGTATGCTACTTGCTTGCTGTGTGACTTTGGGCAAATCACAGACTTAAACTCTCTGAGACCCAGTTTTTTGACTGTGAACTAGCGATAACAGTACCCAACCTCTTCAAGTCGTTTTGAAGACTGCATAGGATGATGTATGTAAAGTACTAAGCCCAATGCCTGTAACACAGAAAGCATCTGATGTTAGCTCTTAAGTTATTGTAAGTTGAGGAGGGGAAGCTATAACGATGCCATCTATTTGTAGTTTACATTTTTCAAAGCCCTTTCAGGTATCCTCTTTCACAGCCACCTGTAAAGTCAGCTTTATTATCTTCAATTTCAGGTGAGGTAGGAGACTAAGGTAGGTGAAGCGTCTTGCCCAAGCTAGTACTCAAACCCAAGATTTTGGAGTTTGAGTGCCGTTATAATAATAGCAAATGCATAGTGCCAGATGCCACACAGTGTTCTATGGCATTACAGGTATAAATCCATCTAATCCTCACAAGAATCCTGTGAAGTACACACTGTAATTGTCATCCCTGCTTTAGAGATGAGTACTTTTTTCAGTCCAGCTCACAGGGTTAATCTGAGTAGAAAAGCCTGGTAAGATTTTCTGGGTTGCCTTTTTCCGGCTGGCCCCATTTTACCATTCCCTTCCTAAGAGTGCCTTCCTCACTTCTCACTTCTTTTAATTATTTAATTATTTTGGCTGCACCGGGTCTCAGTTGCAGCACGCGGGATCTTCGTTGCGACATGCGGGCTCTTAGCTGGGGCACGCGTGCAGTATCTAGTTCCCCGACCATGGACCAAACCAAGGCCCCCTGCACTGGGAGCACAGAGCCCTACCCACTGGACCACCAGGGAAGTCCCTCACTTCTCACTTCTCACAGTATTTTTTCTTTGGCGATTTGCTTTAATTATTTAATTCATTCACCACGCCTCTATTAGTTCTCCAGGGAACTACCAGGTATCCCCTAATCTTTCACCATTCTTCAAAAATTCAATTCTAGTCTTCCAAATTTGCAAAATTCTCTCCCTTAGTGAGCTCATCCTCTCCTGTTTCCATGCAGTCTATCTCCCAGATTTGTTTCTTTGCCTCTCCCTTGAGGCAATTTCTCCCAGTTATCTGAAGGTCATCTTAATTTGGGTATTGTATAGCCATCTCAAGCTGACTTTAGGGAGAAGAAACCCCTCCCCCTCCTTTGGACTGCTCTCCATTTTGCTGCTTAAACACAGAAAGAGTCAGGGCAGAACACTGAAAGCATCTGTGCTTCCCTACACTCTCCTTTCTCACTTTCAATCTTTCACCAAGCACTCCTGTCATCTCCACCCCACCCCCAAATAATACTGTCCTCACGTGTCTTGTTCATTCTCCTTTCCAGCTAAATCCTTGATAATTTTCTTCCTGAGTTCATTTAAATTAAGTGGCATCCTTTTTTGCTTCCACACATGCAAACCTTGCCCTAAAAAACTACTCACCTTCCTTTTCCCACTTCCCACTGTTTTCCTCAACAAATGCCTCCTCCACTTACATTTCCCTTCTCATCTGTTGCCCAGGCAAGAATATTTCCCTCTTTCTTTACTCAGTTCTACCTCTCAATTCCAAACCTCTGGTAACATCACTCAAGATACCCACACTGTGTTTTCAGAATTTACCTTAAACCCCAGAATCTTCCCTTATTAAATATTCAGAATTCTTTTCACTTTTTCAGACCCAGCTAGCACTGCCTCCCATTAACCTTATTTCCCTTCCTTAACTTTTCCCCCTCCTTGCTTGTAAAAAATACTTCGTTTTCTGAATGTTAGCCTTGGTTAGAAATCGGAGTTTTTCTCTTCGAGGGTTATGTTCTGTGTCCACCTACTTTAGCAGCTTGCAACACTCCATGATAAATATTCTGGGTCAACTGAAGTATAACTGGAAACCGATACAAAAATAGCAAGAAAGATGTTAAATTCTTCATCAGACATAAATTTGGCATGTGTCTCTTGAGCTATCAGAATTTAATAGTAAATCTGCTCTGGGTTTAGGGGTACTAAGTTGAGAACACTGTTTTGAAATGACAGTAACTAGGGTTTACTAAGTGCCTATCACGTGCCAGGCATTTTTTAGGTGTTTACATGTTGTCTCACTTTACTTCACGTCTCCATGGGGTAAACATTATTAGCTTCACTTAGCAGAAGAGCAAATCAGGGGCACGAAGTTTATCAGTAACTCACCCAGTGGTGTCTGGGAAGTGTATTGGCAGAGCCAGGATTCCAACTCAGGTCTCTCTGAGACCAAAGCCAGACACTTGGACAACATCTGAAGATGCAACTCAACGGCTGTTTTGTGAGCATCTTCTGTATGCAAAGTTCTGCGCTAGGCATCGCAGTCCTGGGATGCAGAGAGGAGTTTACCAGAGGACCTGCCTCGGAAAGTTTATAGCCCAGTAGAGAATCTTATGTAACGTGGATGTCTCCGTTTACGAAGCCCAAGTAATTTGGAGGTAGGTGATAAGAGGTTCCTGCATGTGAGATGTCATATTTGGTCTATGACTCCTTCGGGGGTATTCAGCTGGAGGCTTTGAGGCATGGAAGTGGCTGGTACAAGCTTGGGGGTACTCTATGCCATATGTGACAATTACTGTGTCTTTCTTTTCCCTGCGTCAAGGCTGGTACCAGAGCTGAAATGGGAAATGTATCATCTTGAAGGTGTGTGCACGCTCCTGACTCTGCACCCGTCTCTCGCTGTCACCCGCCTAGCCACCACCTTTCCTCCAGTCCTGCCACCCGTACTGTACGCCATCCTTGCCCAGCCCTGTCCTTCCCCCAGGTTCTTGCTGTCTCCTTGGCCACACTGCCTTCCTCCTCAGCAGCCAGCCTCTCCTCTTGCACCCGCCCCTCACGTCCCGCCCCTCTGCTCCCATCCCTCTGCATCACTCCCCCAGCCCCGTCCCTCAATGCCTGCGCGCTCCCTTCCTCCCAACCCTCCTCCTGTGTCTCCCAGCCCTGCTCTGACGTGGGAGGTGAGGGGGGTGGGGGGATGGATGACTCACAGTGTTATGATGCAGCTCCACAACATACAGCTACATTCACCCACAGCCCGAGGTACAGACGAGAGACAACCTCTGGCCCCCTAGCAGCTGGCCAGCTTTGCAGCCCCAGTCTTGAGCCCCTAACTACCCTCCCCCCGCCCCCATCCCCTTCCCCATTGAAGGAGCGGAAGGAGAAGAGAGAAGAGTGAGCAGAGAGATTGAGAGAGAGAGAGAGAGAGAGAGAGAGAGATAGACGGAGATCTCTGGAGCAGACCTCAAGGTGAGGGGGCAGCCCTTCTCCAAATGAATCTTTTTCCCTTTGCAAATTTCCTCCTTCTGCTGCGTGCCGCTTTCTCCCCTTTGCAAAAGCATTATTCATCCACCCTTTGTCCTCCCTTCCCCCTCCCCGCTGCCTCCGCTCCTCTCTCAGCTCCTTCATCCCTCTCCAAGCTCTGACGGTTCCCGCACTTATTTCCCAGCAACTCTGGCTGCAGCATCAGGCATCACTGTTTATTGTTCTGCTGCTGGTGCAGACCCCCAAAGCCCGCCCTGGGAGCCGGCTGCGCTGCTAATTATTCGGACCCTACCCTACTAAGGAATGCCAGCCCGGAGGGGGCCGCAGCCTCGGAGCAGATGAGAAAATCCTTTGTGAGCAGGTGTCCCCCTCCCTTTTTGTTCCCCTAAGAGGCACGGGATTCGCACCTGTTTCCTGGAGCCTCCGCCTCGGCGCCTCTGCCGTCAGCGCCGGTTGCTCGGCACCCCCCTCCCCCAGCCCTCCCTCTCCCCCGCCTCCCACGGTCCAGCCCCATCTCACTTGGGGGAGCATCCTCTCCCCAGCACTCAGCTTGCCTTTGTTTTTTTCCCAGTCATTTGCTCAACTTGCTTCTCTCGGTAATCTGAGATGGGGAAAGAAGTGACCCCTCCTCCCCTCCCGTGAGTGACTCTCTGGCCTTCTGTGCAGCCTCTCCTGAGCTAGATGGGGAAGCAGGGGAGAGAGAGGGAGGGAGGCGTGCTGGAGGCTGGGGAAGGAGTCTGAGAGCTAGGACCCGGCCCCCTCCCCAGGCCCCTCGAAGGTGTGCTAGTTGGAGCGCGTCAGAGGGGAACCTGCAGGCAAAGTTGAAGGCAGACCTGCGAAGTGGAGACTGAAGAGTTGGGCTGGTGAGGAGGGCCCGTCTCCTGCAGCCAGAGCCCAATGTCACCCTCAACACAGCCCAAGGTGTCTTCCCGGGCCCCAGCAGGGGGAGAAGACCTGAATCTGAAGATGGTCTCTGCCAGGGGGTTTTTGTAGACAGAGTGCCTGGCGGCCCCAGGAAGCACTGAAGCAGCAGGGGTGCTGGTGGCCACCGCAGAGGACAGGATGAGAGCCCGTCGCCCTGGCTTGCTCAGTCACACTGCCTCGGCTCTGCCTAGTGGCCTAGCATTGCCAGAGCACCCAGCTGGCATCTCGGAACCAGACTTGGGCTAAACCGTCCACCATGGGCCTGAAGGCCCCATGAAGGAGGGAAAAGACAGCAGCTCACTTGCTTATCAGAACCAACACGGGACACCTCCCTCGTTATCCAGCACCCTCAGCCATTCTGGGGCTGGAGTCTGGGCATCTTCCTCAAAATTCTTAATCAGGACCCAGCAATTATTTTATCTCATGTCACCCACAGAGTCACTGCTGTTTGTCCTGCCGTTGGGAGAAGGTGAAGAGAAACATCCTCTGCCTTGGGCCCCAAAGCACGGGTTTTGAAAATAAGAGCCTCCACTTTTGCTGTCCATCTTAGACGCTGCTCCACCCTACAGACACAGCCCAGGAGCGCTGGCCTCCCCAACACAGTCCCCATTGCCCATCGGTTCCAGCTGTCAGATGCGCCCGAAGGAAAGAGAGTTTCTCTCCTAGGCTGGGTGCCCAAGTCCTTAACTGAGGGCTAAGGCAGCAATTACAGAGAGCAGGAAAGAGAGACCGAGGACCTCAGAGGCTGAGAAGACAAGCCCAGTGTTGCTTCTGGGCCAGAATGAGTGGACCAAGGTGCAAGACTGGGCAGCAGCCACGTCTGAGGTCTTTGGTACCGGATGAGACATCCATCAAGTTCTAGTTCCCAGAATGCAGGACTCCAGCCCCAGAAGAGGGCTGGAGCAGAGTGTGTGTACCTGCCTGCCTGCTCTCCTTCCCTTTCTCATCACGCCCCTCCCTCCCACACAAAATGTGTGATGGACCAATTATATTGCAAACGGAGGCCATGAGAAAGAAGAACTGCCAGGCACCCCCAACTTTTTAAAGGCTTTGAGCTCCACAGAGACACAGAGCCTACCAGTGCATGTGGGACGCAGATCCTCACAAAAGAACTGAAAACCAAGGAAAGAGCACTTGCAAATGACGTTGCTCCCATGGCAGCGCCAGTGCCGGCGGGCTGCTCTCGGCGGAAAATGGTGGAGGCTGCTCCCGCCCCAGGAGGGAGAGACACCACCTCCTGGGCTAGAGGCCTGGATCTGCTGCCAGGCTCGCCAGAGCAGACTGTCATCCAGGGGACAGGGAGACACAGTGCGACTGGACGCTGAGGAGGGTTGCTGGTGATGCGGGGGGAAGTAGGGGTGGAGGTGAGCGGAGCCCCATCTTCTCCATCCCCGCAGGAGGGGCTCCTCACGCGGTCTCGGCTCTCCTGATGCACCTTCCCCTCTTCCCAGGTGACTTCCATTTCTATCTGGTTCACGTCTGGGGGGGCCCTGGCCGGGCAGCCCCCCCACATCTCTCCTGCCCTGAAACACGGCTCTAGCCAACCTGCTCCGCTGCTTCACCTGCGACCGTCTGTGTGGGAGCTGCACGGCACCAGCCCCTCCTGCCCGCCAGGGCATCGTCCTCCAGCCCGTCATGCCCAGCTGCGACCCTGGCCCGGCCCCTGCCTGCCTCCCCACCAAGACTTTCCGCAGCTACCTGCCCCGCTGCCACCGCACCTACAGCTGCGTCCACTGCCGTGCACACCTGGCCAAACACGATGAGCTCATTTCCAAGGTACGCCAAGTGGGGGGCCTGCCACTCCCCTCCGCTCTGCCCCCAAGGTAGCCCAAACATCACCTAGGGGTGAGGCAACGAAGCCCAGCCTCCCTCCTCCGCGTCCCGGGGGGACTCGGTGCAAGGGTAACCCTGGGGTCAAGGGATACCCAGTAGTCACTGTCTGTCTGTCCTATGTCTCCACAGTCCTTCCAAGGGAGCCACGGCCGAGCCTACCTGTTTAACTCCGTGTGAGTCTACCTCTCTCCTTGTGCATGTGTGCTTGTGTTGTGAATAATTTTCCTCTGGGAGAAACAGGGTGAGCCATCTGAAGGTGGCTTTGCACCTGCTGCCTTTGCCTCTCCTTTTGCGAAGCGGTTCAGGAACTCGGTCTACAGTTCTTCTGCGGGGGGATTCTGGGCAGCTCTGCAATCCCAGCACCGGAAGGAAAAGGCCTAGGCACTAGCCAGAAAAGGGTGGATTGCTGAAGGCAGGGGCTTCCATTTGGAGGGTTAAGCTCTCTCCAGATGGAAGGTCCTTTGGGCTGTTCGGGGTCTAGACTGACAGAGCGACCCCACCGGGTCCTGGGTCCTTCCTGTTTCCTGAGACAGGGTCAACGTGGGCTGCGGGCCAGCTGAGCAGCGCCTCCTGCTCACGGGGCTCCACTCGGTAGCTGATATCTTCTGTGAGAGCTGCAAAACCACCCTCGGCTGGAAATACGTAAGTACCGTGGGGGGAGAGGGCCACCCTCTGAAGGGGGGTCTCCATGGCCCTCCAAGCCCCAGTGCCCACATGTTAGGTCTTTGCATGATCCAGAGGGGAGAGGCAGCTAGTAGTGGGTTGGACTGGGTGGGGGTTAGCGGGGTTGGGGTCAGGGGTAACACAGGTGGCCGCAGGAGTGCCTGGGAGGGAACCGCTCTGTCCTGCGTTCACGGCGTCCCCTCCATCAGGAACAAGCTTTTGAGACAAGCCAGAAGTACAAGGAAGGGAAATACATCATTGAAATGTCACACATGGTGAAGGACAACGGCTGGGACTGAGGGGCTCCGGCAGGCTGTGCCCTTCCTCCGCATGCCCCACTCTCCCCACCCCTGTCCCCTGGCCCTGCCAAGCGTCCATACCAGCATGAGTACTGCCCCACCCCTGGGGGAAACCCGGCTCCCGCCAACCCCTCCCCCGCCTCCACCTCATCACTCCCAGGCCCCTTTGGCACGGGGCTCTGGGGTACCCCAGGGGTGTTGAAGGCTCAGGAGTGGGCAGCAGCCAGGGAGACAGACTGGGGGAAAGGGCTGGCTGTGGGGCCTTCTAGCCCCATGGTCCTGAACATTGAGGGGATGGCGGGGCGTAGACTCAGGCAGAGAGGACCACGGGAAGAATCGGTGTTTGCTCCACCTCTGTGAATGAACAGAGAACCAACCTTGAGTCATGGGACTGGTAGATCCTAGGCCACAGAATAGCAGGTGGGAAAAGGCTCGAGATGGAGTGAAATTTTGGCCTCAGACACCGGGAGATACCAGAGTCTCTAAGGGTGAAGTTTCCCACCCCCGTTTGTAGAAGCAAGGATTCGTTGGGGGTGGAAATCCCAAATCCCAGGCCCTGGGTAATAATAAAAGAATCACAGGGGTTTCCATTTCACTCCACTTGTTTATCTTGGCACTAAAGAGGCACTTTCAAGTATCTGACCCTTGCGTGGGGTAGGGAGAGTTGCCCTGGAACAGCCTCACCCCCAGCTGGCAGATTCCAGAGCAAGCAGGCTTTGTGGGCGTTCTCCGAGGCCCAGCCACTGCTCCCTGGCACCCAGGCCCTTGGGGGGAAGGCGGGAAATCAGTGCTACGGGGCCAGGCTTCCTCGTGGCTGCCACCAGCGAACGAAACTTTTGTATGATACATAAAGTGTTTGGGTCTATTTTTAATAAAAAGGGGAAAGCAACTGTGAGGCATTCGGTCCTCTTGACTTTTCTTCCTCATGCAAGTACCATACTGGTCACGTACACCCCCATCCCACGCCTGTCCCTTCACACCACTAGGGGGCAGCAGTTGCTTCGTCAATGGCAAGATACCAGGGGATGGAGATTCAGGTGAGGTTTTGCTTATTAAGAGATGGCTTTTGTGAGTGGTATTCCAGCTGGAGCATCCAAAACAGCTCCTGTCTTTTGGAGCCCTTGACAGTGAATCTGCTTTTGCCTGGTTTGGGCACCTGGAAGAGGTTTATTCCAGGACAAGGGTTTTCTTGGGTCCCATTGCCTTTCAGCCTGGTTCTGGAATATTTTGGTCAGCTCATGGCCACACTTAAAGCTAAAAGGAAAATCGATCAGCCAAGGTGCTGCCTTGGCAGCTGATACAAAGTGGAACAAAATAGCTCAAAACTGCAGCATCAATGCAACCGTGTGACGCAAGTGCAGTTTTTGGCAGTGATGTGAAACGTTATTTTTGTGAGGTCACCGTCATCTGCAGGGAGGATTGGACGCATCATGAAAATCATTGTTTTTGTAAGCTAGCTTGTTATTTACAGATTCATTTATTGATACTGCAACTATTTGTAAGAGCACCTCTTACTTGCCAGGCCTTGTTCAGCACTGGGGATGCAGTGGAGAACAAGGAAGCCACGGCCTGACTTCATGGAGCTTTCGGTCTAGCGCGAGGACAAACAAGAACCAGGCAATTCCAGTAGGTGACAAGGGCTCTGAGCAGGGATGGGGGAGTAAGCTCGGGAGCTTGTAGGAGAGGCTTAGCCTAGACTTAAGGAGTCAAGGAAGGCTTTGCAGAAATGATGACTATGATGGCACTTGAAGGATGAGAAGATGGGTGGGCAGGGCTTCCCTGGTGGCGCAGTGGTTAAAAATCCGCCTGCCAATGCAAGCAGACACGGGTTCAAGCCCTGGTGCAGGAAGATCCCACATGCCACGGAGCAACTAAGCCCGTGCGCCACAACTACTGAGCCCATGTGCCACAACCACTGAAGCCCGTGCACCTAGAGCCCATGCTCCACAAGAGAAGCCCACGCACCGCAGCTAAGAGTAGTCCCTGCTCGCCGCGACTAGAGACAGCCTGCGCGCAGGCAGGAAGACCCAACGCAGCCAAAAATAAATAAATAAATTTATAGTAAAAAAAAAAAAGTTACGTGGGCAGAGAGGAAGATTGGGGGGGGAGGGGGATATTTCTGGCCGAGAGAACTGTGTGTTAAGTGGCTCAAGTTTAGATGAAATAAAAGTTTCCAAAGCTGGAGCACAGATGCAAGTGGGTGAGATGAGATAGCAGAGGAAAGATAGGCAGAGGCCATAATACACTTAGGAATTTCATCTCAAGGGCAATGAGGAAACGCTGAAATTTTCTTGTTTAATAAGTGGAGTCCCATCACCAAATGGCTATTTTGTGCCCAGAGAAGAGGCTCAAATAGAAATGTTAAGAATGAAAAAAAAGGAACATGAAGCTAACTGTACCGTCTCAAATACTGCTGTCAGCGTCAGGAGGGAGGGCTGTCTGGGCAGAAGGGAGGAAGAGACCTGGAAGACACAGGTGCTAGAAGAAGGCAAATCAAGCCGTGAAGGAATGATGTCCAGCACCCCATCTGAGAAGCCTGATGGGGGTCTGTCCCGTCATTCATTTCCCACATGCCTGGTGATGCCTAAAGCCTTCTCTCAGGTTCCAGCAAGCGACCCAGAAACCCTGTCCGTCTCAGTCCCACTTCCTGCACTGAAGTTCAGGAAGGCTTGTCCTTGAGAATCTCTGACTTTGACTATCAGACACAAACTAGCCATCTTCTTAAAGCTCCCCAAATCTGCCTCTCTCTCAATTTACTTATTAAGCCAACTAGACACTGTGGGAAACAGGGAAGTAACTGGCAGTCATTGCCCTCAAGTTCTTTGTAGTCTCTCCTGGAAGAATCATTCTGCGAGTTGCGTTCAAGGGATCCTATTTAATCTTCAAGATCAGGCCATGGGCAGTGCTGTCCGAATCTTGGATGCCCAGACAGTTGTGCCCTGGAGAAGCACCACTGTCAAATACCCTGTGACTAAGAAGGGTCATGCTGGGAACTGCAGGTGGAGATGAGGTCGCCTTTTTCTGCCCAAGAGCCAGGGAAGGAGCTGCAGGTGTGGAATGCCAGGGGCACACGAGTTCCTGTCCCCAGGGAGCAGTCCTTTCAGGTTAGCCCTTTTTCCTTTCCTGGGCATCCCCTTTTTCTCATGGAGGTCTGTTCTGGTCCTAACAGTGATTCTCCCAATCTTATCCACCCACCCTCCAATCCCAAACTGAGTCTGGGAACTCCTTCTAAGCCAACAAGCCACTACTTGTATCTTTAAAGGCTTGAACCTTTGGAAGATACACTCACACAACCAGCAGGTGGCATCAAAACCCTCTACCCCTCAGCTCCGGCAATCTCAGTTGAGAATCTACTCAACCCTCTCCAAAGAGACTGGTGAGCTGTCAGACTTAGGACAAGATTAGATCTAGGCTCTGCAATTTAAGAGCTGTACAACTTCGGCAGCTTTGCTTAAACCTTTCCGACTCTCAGTTTTTTCATCTGTAAAATGGGGGTGCGACTTGCCAAAGTCATTAGAGGTCCACCATAAGGTATTTAGTGTCTAGCACGTGGACTGCACGTGGAAGCGCTTCCATACACGTGAGCTATTCGTAGGACGACTCACAGAGAGGATTCTGGGTGAGGAAGTCTCCAGGCTGAGGAAGCACAGCTGGCGCTGGGTAGCACTACGCGGCCAATGCCCTTTTAACATTGCACTGCTAGTGACAGGCGCAGACAGTAGCACAATGTGAAAAGAGCTCCGGCCCGCAGCAGAGGCATGCCGGCCCTGCCTCCTCGCCCCTTCCCCAGTCCCCGGGCCACTCAGCTCTCTTGGCCTCCCTCTCTGCCCTTCTCATCTTCAGTACAGCTTTCCTCCTTCTCTTCCGTTCTCAGCGTAGATCCTCTATTTTCCCTCCACCCCTCCTCTGGCCTTCCTCCTCACGCCCTTCCTAGCATCGAGACCACCTTTTCCCTGAGGTTTTGGGGCTGGGGGAACAGGGTCCAAGGAGGCAGCTTGGCACTCAATCTTCACAGGTAATGAGTGGTAGAACCCTCCCCAGATTTGGAGGTGACATGAAGCTGTGTTCATCTGGATTTGCATCTCCGGCAGCTTCCCTCCAGAGAGGAGCTGGCTGACCAGGACCAGAGAACCCTCTCTTCCTCCCTAGGCCAAAGCTCGCTCTCCTTTTTAGTTTAGATAAAGGGAAGTTCTAGGCCTTAAGGGGACAGCCTCAGATGAACCTTCAGGACCAGAGGGATGGTGGAGAAAAGGCACAGGGTCCCCAGGCTGCACAGGAGGGGAGGTGCTTCTGGAGGTAGAAGCTGCGGGTAAAGCCCCGCCTCTGCATCTCCTCTTGGAGGTCATTAGATCCACTTTATGGGTTCAGCATTAAACGAAACGGTGCGGTTGATCCCCTCACCATTAGAGATAGGCTTTCTTTCATTGGCAGTGGGATCAGAATCCGAGTTGTTTCTTGTTTATCCAGGGACTCCAGTTAGGGAGCTTTCAGCTCACCCAGAACTTCCCCATCCTGCCTGGTCTAACGGGCTTAAACCCTGGATAAACAATCCTGACACCAGCCAAAGGTTCAGAGCCAGGCAGAGCTCTAGGGTGGCACATTCCTGGCTAGAGCTGTGGCCCAGGAAGCTCAGCTCCAGTTCTGACCTGGTGAACTGTGTGCAGCCCAGAGGGTCAGGGGCCGTGGGGGTAACTCCCCGGTGCACCGATCAGGGAAGGCCTCCAGGAGATAACCTCCACCTTCCACAGCCGGCCGGAGGAATGGCGGACAGACTCCCCAGTTGGGAGCTCTTCCTCTGGGCTTCCCCTCCGGCCCCCTCCCACCCCCTCAGGAAGCAGGAGAGCCTCTCTCTCGCCTTCCTAGGCAAGAGTTTGTTCCTGTAATCTGCAAAACGTTCTAACGGACGGGGACCCAGGCCCCACTAAGGCCAGTCGCCAGGCCTCTGCTCTTGGATTGAGGAAAGCAGTCCCAGCAGGGAACTGGATCATGCCAACAGGGGGCAGAGGGGCAAAGGCAGGACTGCCCAGCAAGTTCCTGGAGGTGAGGGGAAGATTCCTCACCAAGGAGTTCCCAGATCTCTCCCGGGGGCGAGAAGGGAGACGGGGCTGGGACCAAGGTCCCTTCGGCTCTCACACCCAACTCACTGCAGAGCGGGCCCTGCGATTCAGCAGCCAGCAGGGCCCGTCCCCCAGCGTGGGCCCAGGAGCCATCCCCCAGCTCCTTCCAGAGGCGGGTGTGGAGACCGAGGAGGAAATGGGGGAGGGGAAGCCCCGGCTCAAGTTCTCTCCACTCCCCCTCCTCATTGGCCACCATCTTCCGGGCCCTGCTCCCCGGAGCAGCGGGGGATGGGGCCCAGCCTGCGGAAGGGAGAGAAAGGGCAGGTGGAGGGTTAGCTGGAGCGCCAGGGGCAGGGGCTGGCCCCGACTGTCTCCTCCTCCCCCCTCCCCGCAGCCATGGCGACTGGAGGGGGTGGGGCCCGGGAGGGTCCTGAAAGCCCCGTTCCGTGAATGGGCTGAAAGGGGCAGGGGGAGGGGGGGGAGGGGGGTGCACTCGCCCTCAACGCCCAACGGTGCCCCCCCCTCCCCCAGGACACACACACACACCTAGAGGCTGGACCACACACGCGCGCACACACAAACTCCCAGCCACACTCGCTGCACAACTCAGCCCTCACTACACACTTACCCAAACAGCAAGCCCCGGAGTGTGAAGCCACGGCTGCTCCACGGAACACACCCCTCAAAACCCCACAACTCTCAGCCCAAGAACGGGCCTCACACGCACACACAGCCCCTTGGCTCATCCACAACTTCTCAAGATGCACAACTCCCCGCCCGGCTGCAGCCCTTCGGCCACGGCGCTTCCCTCTGCACACACCCGCCAAGTCCCCGGCACGCCCGGCCCCAGACGGCCCGGCCTCAGCCCGGCAGCAGCCGCCCTCCCCTGCGCACCACCGCCCCGCGGGAAAAGAACCGCGAAGCCGCCCCAGCACGACGTGCCTGCTGCTCGCCAGTTACGAGCGCTGCGAAAGGAACAAATGGAAGAGATGCCCACGAGGGGAGGAGGACGAAGAGGGGGAAGGAAGACGAGGGGAAGAGCCCAGACCAGCCCCCTCCCCTCACCGAGAGAAGAAAACCGAAAATCGGTGGCGTTACCCCTCAGGGCGCTCAGATACCTACACAGTGCGCTTCCTTACGTTCCTCTGCCTGCCACCTCCTTCTTCCCGGGCTCTTTCTCTGCCCTTCCCTCCCTCTTGGCTTCCCTCCCTGGCCTCGCACCCCCTCTCTCACGCCCTCTCGCGCCCCGCCGGCTCCTCTCCCGGGCCGGGCTCGGATCCCCGGCGGCCGCCCCTCCGGCCGCCGGCCGGGACCAAGGTAGGTCCGGGCACCAAGCGGCCGCCGCGCCCTGGCCTCTGCCGATCTCGCTCTTCCCCCCTCGCCCCCTTTCTCCTTCCACACTCCCTGCCGTCCATCTTGAATACTTGGGATTCTTGAATGGAGTGAGCAGGATCCGCTCCCCCAGGCTCCCATTGGCTGTGGGTTAACCCTTTTGAAACGAGATCCTCCCTCTCATTGGCTGCCAGGCTCCCCTCTTCTCCCCCAACCCCCATCCCCTCCGCCTCCCAGCAGCCGGCGAGGTCAGGGCGCTCCCGGGCGCCCCCTCCCCTGGCCTCTCAGCCCCCCGTACCTCCACCCCCGGACGCCGGTCTCCCTGCCCTTAACATCACACCCGCCACAGGGCTGCAGGTGAGGGCAGATCCGGTTCCCGCCAAATGCGGCCCCAAGGGTGGACTGGCAGAAACCCTGTTCCCAGATGCCCCTCGTGCTGGACCTGGAGACCTTAGAAGATGCAAGAGGTGCAGTTTCCTGCCTGTCTCCCAACCCTCCTTGAGCAGAAGTACCTCTCCAACAGGGAATCCACGCAGCCTTTCAGCTTCACCCAAGGCGATCCGAGAGCGCTCCCAAACCAACCAGCCCCCTGGGCCGGGCAGGAAGAGGGCAGCTCCGGAAAGAATATTTGAGGCTCTTCTGAGAGGCTAGTTCCCTGACTGCCGCAGGGCAGGTCTGACCCTACCAGGAATGCGCAGCATCTGGAGCTCTGCTCAGTCACAAACATCCCCTGGGACCAACAAACGCAGCCGCCTGGCCCTGTGCTGGACCCACTATGGGCTCTGAGCTGGGAGCCCAGAGGGGCATAGAGGAAGGAGGCAGCAGGGGGTAGGGCAATGAATCAGGCCTGGGAATGGGGTACCTCTGTTCTAGGCCCAGATCTGCCATAACATGCTTCGCCAGGTCATGTCTCCTCTCTGGGCCTCAGTTTCCTGATTTACAAAAGTTTGATCCAGAACTTCCTATAGAAGTTTCTGGGGCTTCCCTGGTGGCGCAGTGGTTGAGAATCTGCCTGCTAATGCAGGGGACATGGGTTCGAGCCCTGGGATGGGAGGATCCCACATGCCGCGGAGCAACTAGGCCCGTGAGCCACAACTACTGAGCCTGCGCGTCTGGAGCCTGTGCTCCGCAACAAGAGAGGCCGCGATAGTGAAAGGCCCGCGCACCGCGATGAAGAGTGGCCCCCGCTTGCCACAGCTAGAGAAAGCCCTCGCACAGAAAACGAAGACCCAACACAGCAAAAATAAATAAATTAATTAATTTTTAAAAATATAATTAATTAATTAACTCCTACCCCCAACTTCTTCTTAAAAAAAGAAAAAAAATCCTTTGTCTTCAGGTGCAAAATCCCCCAGATGCAAATTGCAAATCACCAAGGGCAACAACGCCTAGGAAATGAGGTTCGAATCTCTGTCACCTCTGTCAGGAACCCTTTTCTTATGACTGTCGATCTGCTTTGCAGGAGCTGAGATACACACACCCACGGAAGATTAAGGCTAGCAGGATTTGCAGGTTTGCCCAACCTTCTTGTTTTTTCAAAGATAGAAGCCAAGATATTGACAGGAGTTAGGGTGGGGGGTGTCACTTGCCCAAGGGCACATAGCAATTTAGCACAATAAACTTAGTGCATCTCTTTGGAGCTCTTATACGACCACCACACATACACCATTAAGTTAATTCACTAAATGCACTTCTCTGGCCCAGGCCAAAAGTGAACTGGGGTTGAAATCAGCCAATATGGCTGATACCAAGGGATAGCCAGCTCCATGGGAGAGGCAGACAGGCTGTCCAACCAGCACATGAATACCCAGAGCTCCTGGGTTGTAAGAACGTATGTAGCTCAGAGCCTGTTTCCTAAATCAATGTGCTTAAGAGACCCCATTGTGGCATTCCCCACCATGAGGAGAGAAAGCCAGCCGAGAGACAGAAGAGTGAGCCTGGGTTTATCCTTGGGTTAAAAGCAGGAAGCAGAATTAGCAAGCAGCTGGGGCTTCTGTAGGAGGAGGGGTGCAGGGTATCCAGGATTCTGGTAGCTACAGGCTTGGTGCATACAGGGCCCTAATCCAGCAGACAGAACAGCCCCAGGAGCTGGTAAAAGGGACTGTAGCACCTGCCTGAGCTTGTACAGATCCTTGTCCAGTCCCCACTTGTGGAGGGCGTCTGCCTGGGTAATGTGCTGTGGGTAAGGGGAAGACACAGAGCTGCCTGGAGAATGGCTTCTGTCCTCAGCACTTCTTTATTACAGGTGAAAATTGCTAAATGACTTGTCTGGTGACTGACAGATAAAGAGTTCGGAGGAGGGAAGGATTGCTCCCAGTTGGGAATGGAATCTAAGAAGGCTTCCTGGAGAAAGTAGCATCTAAGACTTGAAGACCAGAAAGGATATAAAGACAAGAAGATGGGAGGAAGGAAAACCAGGAAATGGCAAGGAGAGGAAACAACACAAAGGCTGGAAGGTGGGGAAATGGTGGTGTGTGCTTAGAATGGGTTGTAAATTCAGTAGGAACCTAGGATATAGGAAGGAGAATAGCAAGGATGGAAAGTCAGGCTGAGAAAAGTTGTGGAGGTCTTGAACACTTCCCTCTAGCCTCGGCTCAGCTCCAATGACATCATTTTTCTTGAAGATGCCCTGACCCTTTTCCCCTGCCAAGAGATGCCTCCTACCTATTCATCAAGCTACCCCAGTGCCTCCACCCTCAGCTTTCTGCAACTTCTACCTTAGTCTGAAGGCTGCCATTTGTGTTCCACAAACACCCTTCCCAAGGCAGAGTGGACTCCGGTTCCCCACGAGGGGACGGACTCTCCTTGGTCCCTCTCAGCTCAGTCTCCAGTCTCTGGATTCCCTGTGCCCAGGTGTGAGCTGCATAAAGAAGGCTTCCTTTTTCACTTACCACCTTTTAAACCTCTGTACAGCCCCATCCCATCTCAGGAGTTTAAAATGGAGGCCAAGGGACTTCCCTGGTGGTCCAGCGGTTAAGACTCTGTGCTTCCACAGCAGGGTGCGCAGGTTTGATCCCTGGTCAGGGAACTAAGATGATGTGCAGTGCGGCCACACACAAAAAAAGTACCCAGGAGCTATTTGGCTCCAGCCCCTCTACATTCTTCTCTCCCCCTTCCCCCCTCAGGACTTCCAGAGTGCTCCTGGGCTTTGCAGTACCCTTTCTTCCTCGCCATCCCACAGTATGTCCAGGATCATTCTGGAGGTGGCCCTTTGCCTTCCTCCCTAATCTCCAGAGTCCTCCCCAGATTCCAGTATACCACCTGTGAGACAGCAAGACTTTCTACCCCAGTCCTCTGCCTTTTGGAAGGACTCAGTCTGAAACATTAGAGACATGTTGCCTCTCTGCTTAAACCTCAGTGGAGGGAACTTGGCTTCATGGCTCCTAACTCACTGAGGTGACACAGGCCTTTCCATATTTGTCTCTCTCCTTTCCCCTTCTTCCACAATAAGGCGCCTTTGTGTCTCCTCTCAACTGCTTATGTGCCTGAGGGCTTCCTGTGTGGAAGCCTCTGGAATCATTGCCGGGAAACATTCCTAGCCCCAAGGTGCTCATAGTTGAGGGTTACAAGGCAGACACATAAAGAGGAAGTCAGAGAGCAACAGGTATCCAAATAGACGCAAGAACCTTCTGTCTGAGGCAAACCCATTTCCCTGAGGTCTTGATGCTGTCCTTGCTTCATCAGTTGCCCCATTTATTGCATCTCCAATCCCCTTCCATGAGCCTAGAGCAAGGGTCAGCAAACTATAGTCCACAGATGGACGAAATCCTGCCCTTTGCCTTTTGGGGTTTTTTTGTTTGTTTTGGGTGTGTGTGGCTTTTTTTTTTTTTTTTTTTTTGGTAAATAAGGTCCATTGGAACACAGCCCTGCTCACTTGGTTACACATTGCCTATGGCTGCTTTCACACTACAATGGCAGAGTTCAGTGGTCACCACAGAGACCCTACGGCTGGCAAAGCTTAGTATGTTTACTAGCTGGCTCTTTACAACAAAGGTTTGTGGACAGTTTTGGACCCTGTCATCTCAGAAAGCTGTAACAGAACTCAAGGAAGTCAACTGAAATTACCCTGAGATGGGAGTGGAAAGGCACAGCCCAGACTTTCCCCCTCAGCCTACACATATGCTCAAATCTTCCCATAACCCACCGTGAAACTTCTCACAATGCTGGTCAGTTTGCCACATCTCCCCTTCATGTCCCACCCACTCTTAAACCTATGCAGTCTGGCTTTTGCCCCTACTTTCCCCTGGAATGTTTCCCACTAGGACCACCATGGACCTCCTCATCCCTGGCCCATCATTCTTTTCTCGGTTCTCATCACACACAACCTCTCTTTAGCTTCTGCCTCTCTTGACTGTATCAGTCTTGAAATGCTCATGGTTTCTGGGAGACTAGACCAGTCTTGAACTGCCTCTTATGTCTCCAACTATTCCTTCTCAGGTCCCTTCCCATAGGTCTTCTTCCCTCTCCTGCTGCTTAAATACACATTCTGCAAGGATTTGTCCATGACCTCTTCTCCCCTCAAGCTTTCTCACTGGACAAACTCATCCACATACCTGATTTTAACACTCTCATTTATGTTGATGACTTCCCAATGTACAGCTTCCAAACTGAAAGCCCAGATTTCTAACAGTATGCTGCAGCTCCTCAGATGCTTGTCTTACTGACCAGACAAGCTGAATTTGTTCAATAGCGAGCACCTCATCCTACACCTCTGCCCCTCACCTACTCACCTTTACCTCTTCTTCCATCTACCCCTTAATTGTTGCTCTTCCTAAGAGATCTGCCCTTGACCCTTCTCTCTTTGAGGGCAACTTCATCCATTTTTACAGTTTCAACAATCACCTGGGCATGAATCACTGCCAAGTCTAGTGGGGTTGGCAAAAAAGTTCGTTCGGGTTTTCCTATAACATGAAAAAACCCAAACAAACTTTTTGGCCAACCTAATATGTCTCCAGGTATGTTTGTAGCTGCTTCCTTACATTCCCAAGTAGATATATAGGGTAGGTATCAGGTGATTTTGCCTGTCTGAATTCCATCCTGCTTCTAGTAACTACACCTTAGCTTTCCTCTGGGGAGACAGCTGTTCTCTACTTTCATGCCACATGGTTCACACGAGGCTGACCTCACCTGCCCGTTCAGGGGCCGTCCCACAACCCACGTGTATTAGGTCTATGGCTGTATAACAAATTAGTCCAAAATTTAGTGGCTTAAGACAACACACATTTATTTTCTCAGAGTTTCTGTGGGTCAGGAATCTGGGCAGGGTTTGGTTGGGTCCTCTGATCATGGCTTCTCATGAGGCTGTAGTCAAAGTATCACCCAGGGCTAGGGTCTCATCTGAAGGCTCAAAGGGGAAGGAGTTTCTTCCACGTTAACTTTCAGAGTTGTTGGCAGGATCCAGTTCCTCAAGTGCTGTTGGACTGAGGGTCTCGGTTCCTTGGTGGCTGTTGGCCACCCGCAGTTCCTTGCAATGTGGGTGTCTCCAACATGGCAGCTTGCATCAGCAAAGCCAGCAAGAGAGAGTCTGCTAGCAAGATGGAAGTCAAAGTCTTTTGTAACCTAATCACAGAAGTGACAACCCCTCCACATTGCCTTATTCTGTTGGTTAGAAGTAAGTTACTCAAGAGGAGAAGATAAAACAAGTGTATGAATCTAGGAAGCAGGATTACTGGGGGACGTAACTGAGGCTTCAACCACAGAAGATTGAGCCAATTAAACAACAATAATTGATTCAAGGATGGGTATCTAATCAAAGTCAATCAGAATTAGACCTGAGGGGCTTCTCTGGTGGCGCAGTGGTTAAGAATCCGCCTGCCAATATAGGGGACACAGGTTCGAGCCCTGGTCCGGGAAGATCCCACATGCCGCAGAGCAACTAAGCTCGTGCGCCACAACTACTGAGCCTGCTCTCTAGAGCCCACAAGCCACAACTACTGAAGCCCACGCGCCTAGAGCCTTGCTCTGCAACAAGAGAAGGCACCGCAGTGAGAAGCCCACGCACCACGACGAAGAGTAGCCCCCACTCGCTGCAACTAGAGAAAGCCCGTGTGCAGCAACACAAAGACCCAACACAGCCTAATTAATTAATATTAATTAAAAAAAATATGCATGCGTTAAAAAAAAAAAAAGAATTAGACCTGAGATGTTTGCCAGAACTTTGGAGAGAGTGGAATTGCTGGCATTGTTTTGCTGGCAGAAGAGGGTAAGCTTGAAACTGCTGTTGGTCATAACCACTGCCTCGTGGAGGAGAATCTGCCTAAACTGGAAACATAATAAGAAACAAGAAGGCAAGAGATGGGGAGAGACAGATGCCTGATAACATCATGTGAGAACCTGATACAGCCATGCCTACAGCAGAACCTCTCGAGTTTTCAGTTATGTAAGCCCAGACATTCCTTCTACTTACATCGGTTTCAGATGGATTCTGCCATCCACAACCAAAAGGTTCCTAATGGATAAAATGTCTCAGAAATACCTCGGATTCAGTTTGCTCAAACCCAATTTAATTATCTTACCTTCATCTTCCCCACAAACCTGCTTCTCTTCCTTGATTCTATTTTGCAGTTAAAAGCATAACACAATTGCTTAGGGTGAAAACCCTGAAGTCATTTTTGCCCTTCTTTACTTGCTGTGGAGGTTGGACTAGCCCATGCAACATGGGCTCTATAGAACTGTAAGAGATACCTTTTTCCTTCGCAAAGACGGGGGAGCCTCTAAGGTGACCCAATGAAATACAATCTTAACTATACAGCTAAACAAGTAACTAGGTTTTCCTCCAAGTCATTAGAATCTTACAGAATTTCTGGATGTGAATCACATGATTTAGAGGATGAGAATACTGTATCTGACTCTCATATCAAAACATACCATAGGGCCTCCCTGGTGGCGCAAGTGGTTGAGAGTCCGCCTGCCGATGCAGGGGATATGGGTTCGTGCCCCGGTCTGGGAGGATCCCATATGCCGCGGAGCGGCTGGGCCCGTGGGCCATGGCCGCTGAGCCTGCGCGTCCGGAGCCTGCGCGTCCGGAGCCTGTGCTCCGCAACGGGGGAGGCCACAGCAGTGAGAGGCCCGCATACCGCAAAAAAAAAAAAAAAAAAAAAAAAAAAAAAAAAACAAACAACAAAAAAAAACATACCATAGACAAAGTGAAATTCTGGCAAACTGCCTGGTGACCTTGTCCTTTGGAAGGCACCTCGGACTGGTTTTGTGAAAATATTCCTTCTGCCTCTAAGGCAGACTAAAAGAAATTGTGTCATTTGGAAGTCAGTCATAATTTCTTTGACGTCTTTCTCCTTAGAATTCCAATCAAAATTCTAATCTTTACCTTCCTTTCCCTATGCCACCTTCATCCAGAATTGCCCTAAATCCTGTGCATTCTACCTCTCAGACATGTCCTGTTTTCTCCATTACCCTGTCAGCTCAATATCCACCTTGGGGTTTTGGATCATCTTCTGAAAAACTTTCTTTCCAATCTCCACTCCATCAGGGTGTGAGTCTACAACACAGACTTCAGATCATCTGCCCCAAACTGTGATGGCTCCCTAGTGCTTAGACAATGCTTTCTAACCTTTATTGGGTTATAGACCCTTTTTAAATTTTTTTTATTGAAAAATTTTTTTTGGCCTCATTGCGTGGAGTTGCAGGATCCTAGTTCCCCGACCAGGGATCAACCTGTGCCCCTTGCAGGGGAAGCACGGAGTCTTAACTACTGAACCGCCAGGGAAGTCTCTGGACCCTTTTTAAAAAAGCGGATGAAATCTATGGGTAAGGTAACTCTTTCTGGAAAAATCCATATTTTGTGTTTTGGTATACATTTCAAGAGGATCATGTGAACCCTCTGGCGTCTGCAACATGGGCTCTATAGAACCGTAGGAGATATTCCTATGGTTAGGAATATTTAGATATTCCTAAATATCGTGATGACATAGCCTCTCATCAACTCAGGTGAGACCCTCATACAGAGACTACATTCCAAACTTCTTCTCACGGCATTCGATGCCTTCCAAACTTAACCCTGCCTGCCTTTCTAGCTGCATCTTCTGCCTCGTGCAGTTACGGTTAGTTTATGTCTGATTCCCCACCAGGCCAAGAGCCTCCCTAAGAGCAGAGATGGTGTTTTTTTTATTTTTCCTTGTTGTATCTCCCCAGATGCAACGAAAGTTTCTCAGGAGCAAAAATCAGAATGCTTAGACTAGTGCAGGATCAATTGTTAGTTCACTGCTAGTTTTTTTTTTTTAATTTATCTTATTTTGGTGAGAATACTTAACAAACACTTAACATGAGATCTACCCTCTTAACAGATTTTTTTGTTTGTTTGTTTGTTTGTTTTTTTGCTATACGCAGGCCTCTCACTGCTGTGGCCTCTCCCGTTGCGGAGCACAGGCTCCGGACACGCAGGCTCAGTGGCCATGGCTCACGGGCCCAGCCACTCTGCGGTATGTGGGATCCTCCCGGACCAGGGCTCGAACCCGAGTCCCCTGCATTGGCAGGTGGATTCTTAACCACTGTACCACCAGGGTGTCCCAACCCTGGAGAAACTTAAAGAACTGGTTTGGGTGGTGGATTCTTAGGTGAGTTTATTGATCTCATATTGTAGCTCTGACTCAATCCCCACCCCCAGCCCAAGCCGGAACAAGACATAAGAATGTCTCCTCTGTGGCTCCAAAATGGACTTTCTCAGGAAATCTGGGGTGAGAGAAAAATTGCTCCCCTTTGGCCACATTTCAAAATTCCTCCCACGTTCCAGTCACCCCCGCCCCCACCTCCCACATACATGGGACGTTTCATACCACACGGTGGGAAGTAGAAGGAAGATATTATCAGTCCATAAAAGTGCATGATCTCGGGGGACAAGGACTCACTCTGTCTGTCTTGTTTGACACTATATTTCCAGGGCTACAACAGTGCCTAGCACATAGTGAGCACTCAGATTATACTTGTTGAATGAATGAATGAATGAATGGGAAAACAGGAGAAGTCAATGATCTCGGCTTCTAACTTACAAATGTTTGTCTTCAGAACCTCTATAATTTCTTTGTGGGCACAGGGATCTTGTGATTTCATCCAGCCATAAGCACTGAAGGATCTAGGTCCTACTAGACCTGTCAGGATCAATGGGATTTCAGATTTCTCTCATATGTAACATATGCAGCATTGATCAATCAGATGCCCTCATTGTGTACAAGGGCTTCACACGATGGTATCAATGTGCTATGGTTGGGGTTATCAGTTAATATTAGTTTCTACCTCATGACCTATTATGGCCACTCAAGCTCCAGCCATCATGTTTTATTCCAGCCAACAGAGGGCAGGAAGAAGGACTGAAGAAGGGTGTGCCCCTCTTTTATTTTTTTTTATGTTAAGTTATTAAGAATATTTATTTTTGGACCATTATCATTTTTTGTCCACATTTTATAAATTTCCTACAATGAATGTGTGGGTGTGCCCCTCTTTTAAAGAGACTTTCCAGGGACTTCTCTGGTGGCCCATCCAGTGGTTAAAACTCCGAGCTTCCACTGCAGGGGGCACGGGTTCGATCCCTGGTCAGGGAACTAAGATGTTATATGCCGCACGGCATGGCCAAAAATAAATTAAAAAAATAATAATAATAAATAAAGAGACTTTCCAGAAGTTACCTATGATTCTTCTCCTTACATCCCATTAGCCAGAACTTAGTCACACAGCCACAGCTAATTTCAGGGGAGGAAGTCTTTATTTCACGTGACCGGGTAACCAGCTAAAACTCAGGGGTTCTATTACAAAGGAAGAAGTGGGGAACATATTGGGGGAGACTGTTAACACTCTGGGGGAGGTGGTTTAACCTGGAAAGTCTTACAAAACCAGAGAAACTTCTCTCTACTCACAACCCCACTCACTGCTCTCATCTGTGGCGCGGTGGTCACCAGCCCAGTCCCACGTGAGAGTGGAGGGGTCTGCACAGTGGTGAGAAAGCATAGCTGCTGGAGTCAGATGGCCACAGGTTCAAGTATGTCTCTGGACCTCTCCTTTCTTCCCTTTCTGAAGCGAAGAAAACAATGCCCATTGTGTAAAGTTATGGTGGGATTTCCTGGGAAATCCCTGGGACAGACTTGTTGCCCATGAATGGTGCTTTTTTTTTTTTTTCTTTTGCAGTTCGAGGGCCTCTCACTGTTGTGGCCTCTCCCGTTGTGGAGCACAGGCTCCGGATGCGCAGGCTCAGCGGCCATGGCTCACGGGCCCAGCCGCTCCGTGGCATGTGGGATCTCCCCGGACCGGGGCACGAACCCGTGTCCCCTGCATTGGCAGGTGGACTCTCAACCACTGTGCCACCAGGGAAGCCCCCATGAATGGTGCTTTTTTAAAAAATTGTGGTAAAAAAAACCTATACAATTTACCCTTTTAACCATTTGTAGTGTACAGCACAGAAGTGTTAACTATACGCAAATTGTCGTGCAACAGATTTCTAAGACTTTTTCATCCTGCAAAACTAAAACACTGCACCTGTTGAAGAGCAAGCCCCCTGTTCCCTCCCCCTCCAGCACCTGGCAACCATCATTCTACTCTCTAAGAGTTCCACTGCTTTAGATGCCTCACATCAGTAGACTTGGACATCATTTGTCTTTTGGGACTGGCTTATTTCACTTAGCATAATGTCCTCAAGCTTCATCCATGTTGTAGCCTATGGCAGGATTTCGTTCCTTTTTTTAAACTGAATCATATTCTGTTGTATGGATATGCCATATTTTCTTTATCCACATATTCTTTTTTTTTTTTTTGGCTGCGTTTGGGTCTTCGTTGCTGCGCACAGGCTTTTCTCTAGATGTGGTGAGCGGGGGCGCTACTCTTCGTTGCGGTGCGTGGGCTTCTCATTGCAGTGGCTTCTCTTGTTGCAGAGCACGGGCTCTAGGCACGTGGGCTCAGGAGTTGTGGCTCGCGAGCTCTAGAGCACAGGCTCAGTAGTTGTGGTGCATGGGCTTAGTTGCTCCGCGGCATGTGGGATCTTCCCGGACCGGGGCTCAAACCCATGTCCCCTGCATTGGCAGGCGGATTCTTATCCACGGTGCCACCAGGGAAGTCCAATCCACCTATTCTTCATCCAGTGGATGTTTAGGTTGCTTCCGTCTCTGAGCTATTGTGGCTAATGCTGCAAGAATGGTGCTTCTTATTAGAGACTAGTTAGTATCAGAGACTAGTTCTCTTCTTTCTTTCATTACCCTTTGGTGGGGTGCTTCATGGTTTGTTTTTTTCTTTTCCTGTGTGTAAATAATTGTTAGGTTAAACATCTTAGATGGAAACAAGGTGGATGAATCTGGGAGTTTTATAGATACTGCATATCAATTAGAGGGAAAGGGAAAAGGTGCCTCAGGACATTTACAGAGTACAGATTCTCTTTAGGCGGCCCATTTGAATAGATAAGAGGAGCTTCAGGGCTGTCACATTGTTGAATCCTAGAGCCACTAAAATTCTAGACTCCAGATGTTTACTTACAAGAAAGGTGCAGAACCATTGTCCAGTTCTGACTGAAGCCATCCACCCATGAATCCTAAATCTTGACCCCAAGGATCAAAGGCCTCGAGCAGCAGTAAGGAAGAAAGACCACCTAACACAAACGTGTGGTTCTCTCATTGAGAAGTAACTTATCAGGCAAAACCCTAGCTGACAATAACTATGAGAAGCTGTGCCTTGGTATTCCTTCCTCCAGTGGTTTCGTTAGGAGACACAGAAAATAAGAATAACATCAGTGTCATCATTATAAAAGAAAATCTTTACCCAAATATGGATGTCGCACACTTTGAATCAAAAGCATTTGTTATGCATTTATAGGCATAGATGGTATCAGAGAAGCATGGACTGAATCAGCTTCCCCAAGAGCTTCCGAGTAGCTGGAGTGAGAAGGCAAACCCTCATGAACGTGGTGACATTGGCTGGGAAAAGCAGAGAACACTACTGGGGGGAGGGGAGGATGTGGTTTGCACTGAACTTAGAAGAATGACAGCATTTAAATAAGTGGACAGGGTTCAGAAAGGTATTGTTTTCTTTTGTTTTGATTTAGCCAATATGTACTGAGGGCCAACTTGGTAGGAGCCAGGCTCCATGCTTGAAGCTGAGGATAATGAAGAAAAGACATAGTCACTGCCTTCCAGGAGGTTTTCAAAACTATTTCATCAGGGGAGCAGATTTTTCTCATGAGGCCCACACTGCCCTGGCCTCACCCTCTGAAGGGGCCCAGAGGCACCTCCAGGACACCCAGTCCCTACAAAGCACAGCTAGATGAGCAGGGGTTGGGGATACAGGGCTGACAGTCTGGCTGTGGCAGCAGAAGGGGAGTTGGCTCTGACGCTGTACCCTGGAGCTGGCCACCAGTCAGGCACCTTGTGTCCACAGTGAGGCCATCCTCCAGAACCTTGCTCGCCCATCTCACCCACCTGGCTGTTGCCATGCATTTTCTGCTCAGCCCCTGACCCTTGGCCCGTGGGACTGGTATTTGGTCTCCCATTGTGGGACTCCTTCAGACTCTGGCTCTTTAGTTGATTTAGGACAGAAGACGAGGAAGGAGTGCTTGTGGGGTTTCCAAGAGGAAACGCTCAGCAATAAGCAGGCTCTTCAAACCTGAGACGGTGAGCTGGGGAGTCACCCACATGGAGGTGGGGTAGGGTAGGAGATGCACCGGGATCCTGTGCAAATGGCAGAATCTGGTTTGAATAGCATTGCTAGCCTGCCCAGCTGGGTGACCCTGAGCAAATCATTTCTGAGAGGCTGCTTTTCTTCATTTGCAAATCTGGCAAAACAATACCAAGTCACAGGATTATTGCTAAGTTTCATTGAAATACTGAAAATGAAGCCCGGGGTGGGGCACATGATAAAAGCCCGAGTGAAAGGGGCTTAAGCGAGGGAGAGGAGTGGGGAGCTTCACAAGAGCCCTTGGAGTGTGGAGAGGGAAGAACAGAAGGCCAACAGCTGAACCAGAGTGTGCCCTTAACTCTGTACAGCCAATCTCCCCGGTCACTCAAGGAGAAATGGAATGGAATGGGGGAGGGGGCTGGGCGGCCAGACTGTCGCTCGGGGATGACGGATGAGCGAGCGTATTCCATGGCTTGTTATTAGTGCCGACTGGCTCTGAGATTCTTCCCCTGGGGGAGTGTTCCCTGCTCCTCCTGCTTGGGAGGCCATCCTCAGGGCTTGGGGCTGGGGCTGGGTGTAAAGTTTGCCCTGAAACTCTGGCACAGACTTCCAGTGGCTGGTGTGCGTGTGCTTTTGTACGTGGGTGTGAATGCAAGTATATGTGTATATTTGTGACTCTGGTATGCATGCATGCATGTGCACATATGTACATTTGTGTGTACTTACACATACCCATATGAGTGTGCATGTGTGCTGAGTTGCTAGTCAGGACATGGTTAAATATGTGATGAGAAGAATACATAAAATGCTAGATTTTTGTTGGGTTCACTTGAAGGGGACTTTCAGTTTGAAGAAGTCACTTGACTGGTAGGCAGCCCATGTCCTGAGGGAGGAAATAACAGATATGACCATGCCCCTTCCTGAGGTCCCTGGTAGCCAAAGCAGGTCAGGATGCAAGAGGTGTCCTAATTTGCTTAAGGGTTTTTCTGGGGTAAGCGGAATTCACATTTCCCCAACATTTCTTCTTAAGAGTCAAGATTGTGGAGAGATTTGGGGAACGAGTGAGTATAATTTCAACCAAGGCTTAGGACAGAGAATAACAGTAAGGTCTCTAAAGTAAAATTTCCTTGAGAAAAGTGGAATCTAGGTTACTAAGCACTAGGGTCTACTCCCAACTCCACTATTCATCAGCTGTGCGACCATGAAGGAGTAGATTAATTGCTCTCTAAGGCTTCATTGTCCATTGACAAAAAGGGGATAATACTGGCATGGTGCTATCATATATTATGTAAATTTGAATTATGCAAATTTGAAAAATTGCAAATCCCTCTAAATTAAAAAAAAAGCATCACGTTTGCATGATTTCAAAATTGGTGTGTCAAGTTGTTTGTAGGCTGTTTACAACTATTACCCCATGACAGCAGCACTTGGGCTGGCGAAAGTAAATAACCACCATCAATGTTTCTGTCCTGAATCAAACTGTTTACGTGCATCATAACTTCTGATAGTGACCTTAATGACTGATGTGCTATTATTCTAATATTCAACATTATCATTTAAAATATTTTCTGTATCCTAGAATGATGTTGTCTTAGAGTTCATTAAGTGGTGGCATTAGCGCCAAAGAACACTCTCCAAAATCAATAACTTTGTAATGGAAGTTAGATATGATAAAACATTATGAAAAAGCCCAAGTAACTGTCATAACATGCCAAGAAGTTAGTTTAGGAGTGCCTACTCTGTGAAACGTGAGACTTTTACCCTCTCAGTCTTTTTTTTTTTTTTTTTTTTTTCTTTTTGCGGTATGTGGGCCTCTCACTGCTGTGGCCTCTCCCGTTGCGGAGCACAGGCTCCGGATGCGCAGGCCCAGCGGCCATGGCTCACGGGCCCAGCCGCTCCGCGGCATATGGGATCCTCCCAGACCGGGGCACGAACCCGTATCCCCTGCATCGGCAGGCGGACTCTTAACCACTTGCGCCACCAGGGAGGCCCCGTGAGACTTTTAGTGTTCAGTAAATAAAAAATAGCACAAAGGCAAAAATATTCTATAGTAGTTGAAGATTCCTTTCCCTACCTTTTACAATTATTCTTCTGGGAAATATAGTGTCGAATTATGTGAGTCTTGAATTATCCAGCGTCTTCGGTAACATATCTTTTTCATAAGGTGTGATCTCCTCTTAAATGAAATTATATACCCCAAGAAAATTTCTCAGCTTGGTAAATGCGTAATGCATATTAGGTAGTTTTTACAGTTATTCTTAATCCCAGCCCTAAGGGTTTTTAGGGACCAGGTGGATTCTGACACAGCATGTGGCTCAGGTCGGGAAGTCTTCTGGAATCCAGGTAGAACCTAAAGGTATTGAACTTTTGAAAACAGTGGCTGAATGAGTGTAAATTGTTAACTCTGGAATCAAAGTTTAAATCCCCGCAGTAGCTGTTTAAGAATCTGGAACAGATTATGTGTCCAAGAGGCTACACAGGACAAAGTTTCAACAGTGACACCATGTGGCAGCAAGGTCTAACTGCAATGCAACCCTAATCACACCTGAAGATTCTTTCTCTGAACACCCTCAACTAAATCCACCAGTGGAGCATTGAGTCATTGGGGATGGGAAGCAGATCACTGGAACTCTGCCTATCCCAGAGTGGGACTGCAGGGCAGGACGAGGAGGTGGGCATCTTAGATGTGTGTGTTTATGAGTGTATGGCCCTCTGTCTTCCTCACAAGTGACCCCAGTGAGTGGAGGAGCTGGGGGTTGTTAAGCATGCCAGTCACAGAGATAGCAGAAAAGGAAGGGTAAAATTACATGCAAGCAACATCACATTTCATGTAATAAGTTGTTTCTAATATTATAATGATACAGACAAAAAGTTCTTGATTCTTTAAGGAAAATCTCAGTCTAGCAAGCTGTTCGGGAAAGTTGCTGACTTCCTCTACCTATACATAAGACCCCTATGGTAGATTAGAAAAATAGCCACAGTTCTTCATGCCTCCTTATATGCAAAATGACTCTGCAGGTCTTTTCTTTAAGAGTGGACACGTTTCTGGAATTCCCTGGCAGTCCAGTGGTTAGGACTCTGTGCTTTCACTGCTGAGGGACTGGATTCAATCCCTGGTCAGGGAACTAAAATCCTGCAAGCTGCGCGGTACAGCCAAAAAAAAAAAAAAAAAGGTGGACACATTTCCCTGACGCTTTGAATCTAAGCTGGCCTGATGATTTGTTTTGGTCAATAGAATGAGGCAGAAGTGATGTTATATTACTTCCTAGCTTCACACTCAAGAGGCCTTGTGTGTTTCTGCCCACTTTCTTAGACCCCGGCAACCTCCAGCTGAATAAGACCAGACTAGCCTCCTGGAAAATGAGAGACCAAATGGAGCAGAGCGGGTGAGCGGATTCATTTCAGCCAAGCCCCAGCCATATGGAAGAGGCTGTACAAACCCAAAGCCAAACCTCATCAGACCTTCCAGCTGACACCTCCAGCTGACTGCAGCAGACACATAATCAAGGCCACCCTAAACCTGCCAGGCCCTCACAGACTCAGTGACTCATGAGCTAAATAAATGTTTATCGTTTTAAACAAACTAACCCCCTAAAAGGGACACGTGCCCTCTTACAAGAGAAGCCTCAGAACAGAAAATATTTAAATTCCCTTCACTCTCAGACTTTCTACTCTTTCCAGATGTAAAGGAATCTCCTCTTTCCCCCCACCTGGATGTGGTGATTCATTCATTCATTCATTCATTCACTTAATAGATTTTTTTTTTTAATGTAAGGCGCTTTGATAGGCGTGATGGGGCACATGGTACAGGGCATAAAAAACAGATCTGATTTTTTATTATCATTTTTAATTTTATTTATTTTTGGCTGCATTGGGTCTTCATTGCTGCATGCGGGCTTTCTCTAGTTGTGGCAAGCGGGGGCTACTCTTGGTTGCGGTGCGCGGGCTTCTCATTGCTGTGGCTTCTCTTGTTGTGGAGCACGGGCTCTAGGCACGGGCTCAGTAGTTGCGGCATGCAGGTTCTAGGGCACGTGGCCTTCAGTAGTTGTGGCTCACGGGCTTAGTTGCTCCATGGCATGTGGGATCTTCCCGGACTAGGGAGCAAACCCGTGTCTTGTGCATTGGCAGGCGATTCTTTTTTTTTTCTTTTTTAAAAATATTTATTTATTTTACTTATTTATTTTTGGCTGCATTAGGTCTTCGTTGCTGCACATGGGCTTTCTCTAGTTGTGGCGAGCAGGGGCTACTCTTTGTTGCGATGCGTGGGCTTCTCATTGCTTGGGGTGGCTTCTCTTGTTGGGGAGCACAGGCTCTAGGCACGTGGGCTTCAGTAGTTGTGGCATGCGGACTTAGTAGTTGTGGCTCACGGGCTCTAGAGTGCAGGCTCAGTAGCTGTGGCGCACAGGCTTAGTTGCTCCACGGCATGTGGGATCTTCCAGGACCAGGGCTCAAACCCGTGTCTTCTGTGTTGGCAGGCGGATTCTTAACCACTGCACCACCAGGGAAGTCCCAAATCTGATTTACAGTGTAGTTTGAGTAGAAAGGAAATAAACCTGGCCCAATAAGCCACCTCATACATTCGAATTCAGACAATGTGGGATCAATTTATAGATGCATGATATCTGGATAGTTACTTAATCTTTCTGAGTTTCCGCTTCCTTATCTCACAAACAGGAATAATACCTGGCTCTCAGCATGGTCAGGAGGGTTAAAAAATTTGTAAAGCTCTATGCCCAGGGGTCAGGATCACATTCTCCTTCAAATTTGGGGTTGGCACTGAGCACCATCTTTATCACATCAGGATCTCCCCCAAGGAGGGGGGAATCTTCCTGAATTTGAGAGGTGACTGCTTTCAACAGTTCCTCACATAAGACTCAGCCGAAGTCCAGCCCCCCAGACAGGAATTTGGCATCCCTCCAGCAGCCTGAGAAATTGACTGAGAAGGGAAGGACACACAGAGATCACTCTGCAAATCAAGCCTGATGTGAGCAGTCTCTCCACGTCCACCAAACTACAAATCAAGTTTGGGTGATTCTTATTTGGCTCTCAGCCTTGGCTGGGAGACTGAGCTGCAGGGAAGGCCTCTGGCTGGGGACCTGCCATTCTAAGGTTTTGCCCCAGAAACAGTCCACACGGGGAGCCAGGTCCTGAAGCACAGTCTGAAGACGGGGAAGCAAGCAGTAGTAGATGAACGACAGGGCAGGGGATAAGCCATGAACACCCTCCATGTCTTCTTTCTTCCCCTCTCAGAAACCCCTGACCTCAACTGGAACATGCATAATCTAGAAAAAGCACACAGGAAGCTTGGGTCTTGACTTCCCTGGCTGTCCAGTGGTTAAGACTCTGCACTTCCAACGCAGGGGCACTGGTTCGATCTCTGGTCGGGGAACTAAGATCCCACATGCTGTGCGGCGCGGCCAAAAAAAAAAAAAAAAAAAAAAAAAGGAAGCTTGGGTCACCACCGATCCTGCACTTCAGCCCTGATCTTGGCACCCCTCCCAGGCCATAGAGAAGGAAACCAGCCCAAAGGGCAGAGAGCTGCAAGTGTGGCTGCAGTATCCAGCTAGGTCAGTTACTGCATTGCCCTCCCATGCCTGCTTCTCCTTTTCACCAGGGTATGTGAGAGGGGTACAGAGAAGCCAGATTCTATAGAAGTCCCTATGGTGAGAGCTGCAGTGATGTAAGCATATATCCTAATGGCTCTGATGGCCTTAAGGAAAACACTCCCCCCACAGAAACATTTCAGGCAGGACTACTTTGACCTAAATTGAGACACTATTAGAAAATTAAATCAGATACCTGATAAATGTCTGTGGACTGATGGCTGAATCCCTATGTGTCGTCCTGGGAGAGTAGTCATACCTCTGGGCTGTTTGTGTCTTGGGAACCTGAATGTCTGAGGGCGTGAGAGAGCTGGGAGGTGAGGGGCAAGCGGGGGGTAAGTGGCAGGGGGCGAGGACCACCAGACCTGCAGCTGAAGGGCTAAAGCCAGAAATCAGTCAGCATGTTTGGGTTGACAACATTGTAACAAGGAGAGGGGAAGGATGGGAGAGGAGAGAGGTATAGTGGCCGGGGCGGTGGGGGAGAAATGGAGGCAAAGAAAGGAATAGAGACAGGAGATTGAGACAAAAAGACAGGATGAGAAGGAAGAAGACGGCAAAGAGGGAAATAGAAGGGCTAAGAGCTGGAGCATCACTGAGTCTCGGAGTAGAAGCTGGAAATGAGGAAAAAACTTTTCTTTGTTTTTGGCCACGCTGTCTGGCATGTGGGATCTTAGTTCCCTGACCAGGGATCAAACCCGCATCCCCTGCAGTGGAAGCGTGGAGTCTTAACCACTGGACCACCGGGGAAGGCCCCCAGGAAAACTTATTAAGAAATATCTCCAGAGACTAAAAAAAATGCTCTGTGTTAAAAATCTATCTTCCTGGGGCTTCCCTGGTGGCGCAGTGGTTGAGAATCCGCCTGCTAATGCAGGGGACACGGGTTCGAGCCCCGGTCTGGGAGGATCCCACATGCCGCGGAGCAACTAGGCCCGTGAGCCACGGCCGCTGAGCCTGCGCGTTTGAAGCCTCTGCTCCGCAACGAGAGGCCGTGTTAGTGAGAGGCCCGCATACTGCGATGAAGAGTGGCCCCCGCTTGCCACAACTAGAGAAAGCCCTCGCACAGAAACAAAGACCCAACACAGCACAAATAAATAAATAAATTAATAAACTCCTACCCCCAACATCTAAAAAAAAAAAAAAAAAATCTATCTTCCTATCTGTCTCCCCCATCAAGCTATAGGTTTTGTTTTTTTTAAAATTTATTTATTTTTGCCTGTGTCAGGTCTTTGTTGCAGCACACGGGATCTTCGTTGCAGCATGTGGGCTCTTTAGTTGCAGCAGGTGGGCTCTTAGTTGCAGCATGTGGGCTCTTGGTTGCGGCATGCATGTGGGATGTAGTTCCCCGACCAGGCATTGAACCTGGGCCCCCCGCATTGGGAGCATGGAGTCTTACCCACTGGATCACCAAGGAAGTCCCAAGCGATAGGCTTTAAAGGCAGGCATTAGGTTTAAGTCATCTTTATATCCTCTGTGCTTAGCATAGTGCCAGACACATGCTAGGTGCTCAATCAGTTGGTTGAATAAATAAAATATGAAGAAAAGGCAGGACTTGAAGATAGAAGGGCAGGGCTTCCCTGGTGGTGCAGTGGTTGAGAGTCCACCTGCCGATGCAGGGGACGCGGGTTCGTGCCCCGGTCCGGGAAGATCCCACATGCCGCGGAGCAGCTGGGCCCGTGAGCCGCGGCCGCTGAGCCTGCGCGTCCGGAGCCTGTGCTCTGCAACGGGAGAGGCCACAACAGTGAGAGGCCTGCGTACAGCAAAAAAAAAAAAAAAAAAAAAAAAAAAAAAAAAAGAGAGAAGGGCAGAGACATAGAAGACAGTGGGTTTGAGCTTAGACTTCAGAGTCATAAGGATGTGCTTTCAAATCCCAGTTCTGCCAGCTAACTGCAGGACTTTGAGCAAGGCAGCCTTTCCGAGTTTAGAGTTTACCATCTAAAGTTGTTGTGAGGATTAAATGTTTGCAAAGCTCTTAGCAGATGGCCTGTGTAAGTTCCCAACAATGTTAGCTACTGTTATTACTGTTGTCACAGTTGTTGCAAACAAATAAGCGAGATAGGGGCTGTGATAAACGGATTGCATGAAAAGCCCCCAGTTAATGACTCTGCCCTGCCACTTTGTAGTGCCTTTCCACTCTAACTCTGGGTCTGGCCATGTGACTTGCTTTGGCTGATGGGACAATGGTAAACGTGATGCAAGCAGAGGTGCAGGGTGTGAAAAAGACTGCCTATCTTTGACTCCGTACTTGGAACTCTGCCACTGCAGGCTAGCACTGCTGGAAGGATGCCGGAGACATGCAGAGGACAGCCAAGGTGTTCCAGCTGAGGCCATCGTAGATCAGTCATCCCCAACCAACCCACCAACTATTACAGATGTATGAGCGAGCCCAGGGAAGGTCAGCCAGGTCCATCCCAGAGCAGCAAGACCACTCAGCCCTAACCCCCAGACTTATGTGAAATAATAAATAGTTGCTATTTTAAGCCACTAAGTTTGGAGTGACTTGTAACAGCAATAGCTAGCCGATACAGGGGCCTCGGAAGCCCTAGTCCTCTAAAATTGAAAGGCAAATGAGAGAGGAAGTCATGGTCTGCCAGGTTTTATTTGTAGAGTCTGCGGTATTTGTACCAGAGAAAGCTGCAAAAAGTGCTTTGGAGAGTCACAGGGAAGGGATGATAGAAGCAGGTCCCCTCACCAGACCCCACGGGAGCCCTTCAGGTGAAAGGCGGACCAGAGATGCGAGGCAGCTGGGGACAAGTCCAGGCAGGCAGCAGCAGGGCTGCAACTAGAAGAGCTGAGGCCAGAGGGGTCGGGCTTGCCCTGGTCGGCCTCCTGCAGATCTCAGGTGCTAGGGTCATATATCCGCCCCATGAAGACCGGGAACTTGTGCTGCTGGTCCCAGAGCACAAAGAGGAAGGGCTGCTGCACTTCAAAGACCAGCAAACTGCGGGCCACAGAGATAGCAGAGGCTGCAGCCGCCTCCACCCCGCTCTCCGTCAGCTCCAGTATGGACTGGTGCTGCATCGCAGAAAGCTGCAGATCCGGGTCCTCTGTCAGCCCGCACAGGTTGATGTCGTAGGTAAAGTCAAAGAATTCTAGGGCATAACCAGAGAAAAACAATAAGTCAAAGACCAGCACGATTGTACAACACGGGGAATATAGCCAATGTTTCATAGTAACTGTAAATGGAAAGTAACCTTTAAAAATTGTACAAAAGGGACTTCCTTGGTGGTGCAGTGGTTAAGAATCCACCTGCCAATGCAGGGGACATGGGTTCGAGCCCTGGTCCGGGAAGATCCCACATGCTGCAGAGCAACTAAGCCTGTGCGCCACAACTACTGAGACCATACACCACAACTACTGAAGCCCGCACACTCTAGGGCCCATGTGCTGCAACTACTGAGTCCGCGCATCTAGAGCCCATGTTCCGCAACAAGAGGAGTCACTGCGATGAGAAACCCGCACGCCGCAATGAAGAGTAGCCCCCCACTCGCTGCAACCAAAGAAAGCCCGTGTGCAGCAATGAAAACGCAACGCAGCCAAAAAAATAAAAATAAAATTGTATAAAAATTTTAAAAGTTAAATTAAAAAATAATTAATTTAAAATATTTTTTAAAATACTGCAACTAAAAAAAAACCCAGCACAAAACCCTCAGCTGTTGGAGACGTTTGTCCTGAATTTTCTGGGTTTGTCCCAAGTTCCAATACCCTCTTTCTCCTCCTCCTCGTTGTTTATCAAATTATAATCGCATTATAATGTGCCTTCCGGGCCAGTTCATGGGATCCTCTAACAGTGGGCCCATCTTCACTCTAACCACCACTTTCTCTCAAGTGGTGAGAAGCCCTGCCCCCAACCCCCCAAAACCCTGAAACGTGATGCCATTGCTTCCTTATCCACAAGGACCTTGGAAGTGAGGTAATGTATCGGAAAGAGGACATACGTTCTCAAATGAGGTCACATACAAGGGTGTGATGTCATATACTAGGAAACAAGATCATCTATTAGGAAGTCAAGTTTTATAACAGAAAATGAAGTGATATATTTGGACATGACATCAAAGATCAGGAAGTGAGGTCTAAGGTTAGGAAACGGAGTATCTGTTGACTCCCCTAAACTCAGAAGCCTCCAGACCCTTTTAGTAGAGAGCTTCTTGCCTGTACCATGGGGTGGCTGAGTTTTATGACATGTCTCTGAGGGAGGAGCATCCACTCCCACCTCGGTGACCTGTTCCCAGTGTCTATGTCACAAGGGACTGCAATGGAAACAGTTGGGAGGGCTGTAGACCTGTATTGGGGTTCCGGCTCACTTCTAACCAGCTTAAGGGACCTTGAGTAAGTCATGCAAACTTTCTGAGTCTCAGCTTCCTCCACGATCCAGTGGGATAATCAGAGGATTGAGGGGCAACCTGAGATTAAGGATGAGAGGGTTAATGGAATTTCAAGGCCCGCCCTCCACCCACAGCCCACCGTCACAACCTCTTCTCCTCTGATGGCCTAGGATCAGTCTTGCCAGGGCTCACCCAGCAAGTCCTGGTTGCTCTTTACTTTGATGCGAGGCATCACCAGGTGAGTAGGATGGAACCTGGCCGACTCCAGCTTCCTCATGACGGCCTTGAAGACAGGGGGGCTGAGAGCCTGCTCCACGTCTTCGAGACGGTGTTTCAAGGTCTGGGGCACTAGGATCACAAAGCTCAGGTTGTGGGACAGCTGCAGACGGCCCACCTGGAGAGTAAGACACGCACATTGTCAGTCTTCCTACCTCAGCTCTCTCCTGGCTCCTACCCTCTCCTACTCGAGGCTGGTCTTCAGTCCGCTGCTACAGTCTGTACTATTTCAACAAGCAGCAGCCAGAACTAGGCTCCCAGGCTTTGCCATGAGATGAGGATGCCAGCTGGGTGAACAGATCTGGTCTAACCCTGTGCTGGCGAGAGGCAGAGGAATGAGCACGAGGTTTTTGTTTTGTTTGTTTTGTTTTGTTTTGTTTTGCAGTACTCAGGCCTCTCACTGCTGTGGCCTCTCCTGTTGCGGAGCACAGGCTCCAGACGCGCAGGCCCAGCGGCCATGGCTCACGGGCCCAGTCGCTCCGCGGCATGTGGGATCTTCCCGGACTGGGGCACGAACCCGTGTCCCCTGCATCGGCAGGCGGACTCTCAACCACTGCGCCACCAGGGAAGCCCGAGCACGAGTTTCGATCACACAGGCTGAGGATCACATCCTGACTCTACTGCTGATTAACTACGCACTACAGGCAAGCAATCTGATCTCTCTGAGCCCAGTTCCTTTCAAGTATGTTGTGCATAAAGCATATAATGTACATAATGTACCACCACAGTCATCAGGTTCGTCCTTTTAAAGACTGTTGATGGCTTTTCACTGCCTACGAGATTAAGTATAAACTCTTGGTCTGGCATTCAAGATTGGGTACAAGCTGATCCTAGCCTACCTTTTCAGCTAGTTTGCCACTAGAAGGACTTACAACTGATGGCCAGATAAAAGTATGAGAGAAATGCAGGACCCACAAGTCCAATACAGGGGTATTCGCAACTCAGGGCAAATTTGCCCCCCAGTGGACATCTGGCAACGTTTGGAGCTGGCAGAACAGGAGCTCACAGTGCTACTGGCATCTAGTGGGTAGAAGCCAGGATGCTGCTAAAGCCTACAGTGCCAGGGACAGCATCTTACAATGAAGAATCATCGAACCCAAAATGTCAATAGTGCCAGGACTGAGAAACTAATAGGATATAAGAGACTATTACTGAAATGGCATTATGGTTGAGGTTGAGAGATTGAAAAGAATAATCTAGAATGCAGAATTCAATTGGGCAATGTAAAAATTAACTGAAAACAATCAATTGTTGGAATTGAAAAAATGGTCCAGAAGAAGCAGGTTGTACACTGATTTATCACCTGAAGAGCATGGACATGGGGATCCCTGTTGACAGAGGCTCTAGATAGGGTACACTCATCTGGCAGTACACACCCTTCATGTCCTGTGTACAGACCTTGCCTCTGTGACCAAAAAATTACCACTCTGTGGTCTTGAATTTTCAAGCCAACAACCTCAGCGTACCTGAGTTGGTAAACCTAAGCCCCTTCATTGGGTAAATACTCTTTAAATCCCAGGAAAATTTAGAATGAAGTAAGGGAATAACAAAATAAGCCAACTCTGTAGTATTAACACCAGGTGATAAGTTCAGAGCAATCTGTGTTTGTTATTTAAAATAGCGTTTATAATTTTTAAGAGCATCAGACATGCTAGTTTTATGCTTTTGAACAAAAAGGTGTGGGGTGATTTCATTTGGTTTAAGAATGATGTTGAGATGTTGACTGAAAGTTGATTTACTCTTCAGGTTGAATTTTCAATTCACAAGTGGGCTTTAGGTGCTAGCAAGATATGGCCAAGCAGGGCTGTAATTCTGTTCTGTCAGGTATCTGACATGCTAAAAGAGAAAATCAAGTATATCAAATGTATGAAGTATTTATAAAGTATATACATAAGCTCAAAATGCTTAGGGGAATATTAATTAACCATATTTGTAAATGAAACAAATGGTTTAAAGGAGTTTAATCTGTTCAAAATGACTTAATTGAAGAACAAATGAAACTTAGTGTTTTATATAAATATTATGATTAATAATGTAGCAAATTCAGCTAAAAATTTAAAGGCTTAAGTAAAAGTTTGATTTTGAATTTATAACATGAATATATTAAATTAAGTATTTGTTTAAAACCCACAAAACTGTAAAGAGTGAGTGGGGTTTTTTTGCATAAAACTCCTTCTTTGCCATTAGAAAACCCTCACATTGGGGCTTCCCTGGTGGCACAGTGGTTGAGAATCTTCCTGCCAATGCAGGGGACATGGGTTCGAGCCCTGGTCCAGGAAGATCCCACATGCCGCGGAGCAACTAGGCCCGTGAGCCACAACTACTGAGCCTGCGCTCTAGAGCCCGTGCTCTGCAACAAGAGAGGCCACGATAGAGGCCCGCGCACCGCGATGAAGAGTGGCCCCCGCTTGCCGCAACTAGAGAAAACCCTCGTACAGAAATGAAGACCCAACACAGCCAAAAATAAATAAATAAATTAATTAATTAAAAAAAAAAAAACCCAAAACAAAAAAACTCTCACATTGATATTCTCCCCCATATACTCTGAGTTAGAGTGATGCCCTGAACCGGCCATATATATTCACTCTTCTCTGCCTTATGCACGTATTCTGGTTCTGTTAAATCGTTGGGAACGTTCAAAGCCATTGGATAGGGACGGATGGATGGAAGGGTAGAAAAGTGCATGAATGGTTAAGAGTGGTCAAAAGAACCCACCTCTGTGACGTCTTCCTAGCCATTCATACTAAAGGAGTTGCTCCCTTTAGCATCTTCCATTGAATTCATTCATTTATTCAGCAAACATAATGAGCACTTATTATATGTGGTATTGTTCTAGGCCCTCAGATATAGTAGGAAAAAAAGAGGTAAGGTCTCTGATCCCAAGGAAAGAGACAGTATCTCAGGGAGATAGATAATACTGCAATCAAATAAGCAAGTAAACAACATAATTCAGATAGTGATAAGTACCATGGATATAATAAAACAGGATGATGTTACAGGGTGAGGAGGAAGCTACTTTAAGGAGGGGGAAGGCCTCTCCACCAAGGTGGCCTTTTAGCTGATACCAGACGAACAGAAGGAACAAGTTACATGAAAATCTGAGTGAAGAGGGTCCAGGCAGAGGGAAAAGCTAGGGAAAGGTCCCAAGGTGGAAACAAGCCTGGCATGTTCCAGAACAGAGCCTATATTTCTCAGCCTGGTACCAAGTCACCATTGTTTTCTGTCTCATAGTTCTGTGTCTTGCTGTCCTAACAAGGCAGAAATATCTGGTCATTGGGCATGAGAGAGTTTACTAACTAGAATCTTCTGGGCTCCATGTTCTCTCTTCCCTCCTCATCCACTGAAATCATACTGTTCAATTTCTGCTAAGGAACTTAAGCCATTTAACACATGCACACACATGCACTTACCACATACAGGAACGCATGGATATACCTAGACATGTGTACACATACAGATGCATGCTGTACACAGGTACACACACAGAGGACTTACTAAGCCAGCAGGGCCTACTGGTGGGTTGATTGGAAAGAGAAACAGAGGCACAGAATAGGAACACGACTCACTTTTTGCCACTCAATGCAGTAGAGATGCATGAAGAAATTTTAGAATCCTGCTTTCCAACCTCAAATATATAATGCCTGCCTCAGGCAAGGCTGGAGAGGGGGAGAAGGAGAAAAGATAGGGTGGAAATAGAGTCAGAAGCAGTAGAAATGATGAATTAAGGGTAAGGCTATGCCCCACATGGATGGAGCCACAGCAGGAAAGAAGTCAGGATACGCAAGAGGCTCTGAAACAGGAGTGCGAAGGGCCAAGAACTTACCTTGGCCTTCAAAGTCGGGTCTGTGAAATGGGCCACAGGGTACTTCTTGCTATTCATCATGGGTACTTTTATCACAGAGGATCTGCTGTAAAAGGCCTTCATATTTGTTCTGCTGTGGTTAAATGTTGTCTTCCACTTGGCTAGAGGGAAGAGTGGGGGAAGGGTTACTCTAATGCAGGTGGGGAGAGGATGAAGCAGAGTTAAAGGTTCTGTTAGCAAGGGGTGGGGCAGGTACCATGGGATCCAGTCATGGAACTTGGGGTTGAGCGGGTTTTAAGCCAGGAGGAGAAGGAGGCACTCAGGACTGGAAGACACCCTGGTCCAGGGCCCCCTTACCACTCAGGTAGATAGCGTTGAGGAGAACAAGGCGGAAGTCGTCGGGCAGGCTGTCTAGCAGTTGCCTGATCTTGTGGTTGGTCTTCTTGGCCACCCAGGCGTTGATGAACTCCAAGTTGACTTTACTGTCATTTGCCAGGGCTTTGGGGCTGTTGCCATACAGGCTCCAAGAGGCATTCACAAAGGTGTCCCTTATAGCCAGGTCTGGCAGCGGAAGCAGGTTGAGAGAGGGAGGCATGAGATCCCAGAACATTCTCTCCCCTTCCAAGAGCAGGCTTGGAGAGGGAGCTTGTTTCCCATCATTCTTTCTGCTCCAATGAACATGGTATGTCGGAGCAGGGGTCCAGCCCACTCCTCTTACAGATGTGCTCAGCGAGACCCAGAGAAGGCAAATCCTGAGCTAAGAGCAGGAGAACTCATCCTAGGCTTTAACTGTCTCTATTTGCCATGGGACCACGGCTTGGCAAGGTAACTCTTTGAGATCTTAACTTCCATTTGCCTGTATTTTTCCCTCTTTTCTTCCCTTAATTCAACAGGAAACAGACTCTGCTTTTCAGCCTCACTGGAGGGTGTGTGACAAGACTTCCTGGGTTTTGCTCTCCAAAGCCCAGGTCCACTAAACAGAAAAAGTGTTTGAAAGAGAAATTTTTCCTGGACTAAATAGATAATAGTGAAGGCAGCTGTATTTTCCACCAACCTAGCAAGACAGAGGATAAATCTGATTTATAGCAAATAAGTAAATGCAACATTTCTTGAATCCCTCTAAGTCATATTTTTACCAATCTCTAAAAAGAGGGTTTTTGGTTTTTTTTTTTAGATAATGGTGTGATAGGTGAGTTTTCTTTCTTTCTTTTTTCTTTCCTATATGTTCTCAGGTTTTTTTTTCCTGTTTGTTGTTTTTTTTTTTTTGGCCACGCTGAGCGGCATGCGGGATCTTAGTTCCCCGACCAGGGATCAAAACCATGCCCCCTGCAGTGGAAGCACAGAGTCCTAACCACTGGACCACCAGGGAATTCCAATATTTTCTCAGTTTTCTACAATGAATGAGTATTGCTTTTATAGTAAAAAAATAAAAGGGAAATTTTTTTCCTTATTCAAAGAGGAAAATCACACTAAATCTGTAATTTTTAAGCTCAGCAGAACTGAGGTTTCAAATATAGTCATGTCTGAAGCCCACAATACAAAAGGGCTCTGGTTGAGGCTGGTGGGAGTTCAAAGCCCACCTGGCTTCATCTCCCTCTCACAGGAAGTGACACCTCACTTCCCACTCAGCCTCCCTGACTCCCCACTCCCACCAGGACTCCTGCAGCAGCTCTGCAGAACCCTAGGGCTCTGGGGAGCAAAATTTGAAAGAACTGCATTAGGTCATTTTGGAAGCTTATTGCTCTGATTACCTACCTAATAATGTAATATACATAAATGACAACAAAGTCACATAATGCAAAAGTACAAAGAACAGGAGTCCCAAGACCCCCCTGACCCAGATTAACAAACTTTTCTTTTCGGCCTTGCAGCTTGCATGATCTTAGTTCCCCAACCAGGGATTGAACCTGTGCCCACAGCAGTGGAAGACCAGAGTCTTAACTACTGGACCACCAGGGAACCCGGGAACCCCCAGATTGACAGGCATTTTTTGTCTATTTTATGTCTAAAGCTTTCCAGCCCTCTCTATTACTGAATGCAGAAGGCTATTCTTTTTTTTTTTTTAAAGAAGATGTTGGGGGTAGGAGTTTATTAATTAATTTATTTATTTTTGCTGTGTTGGGTCTTCATTTCTGTGCGAGGGCTTTCTCTAGTTGTGGCAAGCGGGGGCCACTCTTCATCGTGGCAGAAGGCTATTCTTACTTTAGATGGAGTTGATGAATGCAGATGACTTGTCCAAGGTCTCACCAGGGGACCTATCCAGCTCCCAGGAGCCACCTGATATTTCTGAGGCCCCAACCTGCTATGCATTCCGTCCCCCTGTTCTAGTTCTAACATTCCCTCTGTCCTCTCTTTTCCCAGTGCTGGGTCTCCATCAAAATCCTGAGGACCCAGCTCAACACCTGCCATCCTTCCCTGGGGAACTCACCTGGGCTGTGGAAGATTTGAGAGACTGTGGTAAAGCCTTTGGACGTGAAGGCCTTCAGGGCCTGGTGGACACAGGTAAAGTCTTTGGGGTAAGAGAGGAGTCGCTCCAGGCTTTCCTTGGTTTCTCCTCTAGCCCCTACAACAAACAGCAGAGACGAGGGGCAACTGCAGGAGGAGTGGAAAACCACCGTTGGGGACCAGGGTTGAGGGACCAGGCTGCACTGGGGGGAATCCCATATCATCAGAGCCAGAAGTGTTTTGGAAGATAATACATGTCAGAAAGAGAAGGGTGGGGGAATTATGAATAATCACAGGATTTTCTAGGGCTTTGAATACTTTCTTCCTCCGTTTTCCTACCTAATTTTAATACCACTCATCATCCAAAGCCTGGTCCAATCGCTGCCTGTTCCGCATGACCTATTATTTAGTTGGTTCAGGTTTACAAAGGTTCACCTTATAGGCAGGGACACTAGATCATGGTTAAGAAGAGACATCAGGAAATCGTAAAAGAGGATGCATGTTCAATACCCTTTCCGTTTTTCATTATTGAATACTTATTGTACACAACTTCTGTGCAGTAATAGATAAAATGTATCGAGCACTTACTTCATTCCAGGCTTCATAAGTGCTTCTCCCATATTATCTCATTGAATCTTCACCATAACCCTTTTATGTAAGGACAGTTCCTATCCCCGTTACACAGATGAGAAAACTGAGGTTTAAGAGAGTAAGTAATCTACTCATTTTAAGATCACAGAGTTAACAACTGGAGGATGGAGAAAAGATTCAAGCCATATCTTTTGGGCAATAAAAAAATTAACTGAAACCAATCAGTTGAAATGTGCCTCCCAGGGGACATTTGGCCACATGTGGAGACATTTTGGTTGTCATAACTGGGGGGTGGGCTGCTACTGGCATCCAGTGGGTACAGGCTAGGGATGTTAGGATTCTGGGACTACAGAAGAAAGGTTCTTACGTGCTCACTGCACTGTCTCTAGTAGCCTTCCTGGAATTCCCCCTTGGAGTGACAGCTGTTTCCACTGCTGTAGCACTTTGTTGGTGCCATTCCTAGGGTAATTACCCCAGGGGACTTGATTGTGGTCTCTCAGGAAAGCAGAGGAATTAACATTTTTTGACCTCCTACCACATCAGGCACTGGGCTATCTGCTTAATTTTTTTTAGGTCACTACAACCATTTCCATTTTACACAGAAGGACTCAGGCTCAGAGAAGTTAAGTGATCTGCCCAAGGTTACACAGCTAAGAAGCAGCATTATCATGATTCTACTCTACATCTCTCTCTTATTGTTTATCTTCCTTATGGCCTTACCTTGAACCATGATTGGTGGCTCGGACCTTATTTAATATGTTCTTGTATAGTCCATAGGATTTTTTTTTTTTTTTTTTGCGGTATGCGGGCCTCTCACTGCTGTGGCCTCCCCCGTTGCGGAGCACAGGCTCCGGACGCGCAGGCTCCGGACGCGCAGGCCCAGCGGCCATGGCTCACGGGCCCAGCCGCTCCGCGGCATATGGGATCCTCCCAGACCGGGGCACGAACCCGTATCCCCTGCATCGGCAGGCGGACTCTCAACCACTTGCGCCACCAGGGAGGCCCTAGTCCATAGGATTTTATAAGCAATAGTGCCTATTACATCATTGTTAAATGAAAGTTCCAGAATAAAAAGATTCCCCTCCCTCACCCCCAGTGTAGCCCATTTTTACAGCTTCCTTCCAGAGGCATAGATAGCTGTGTATGTGTCTGGATATGTACCCCCCTCATGGGAACATCTAATACATAACCTGGAGAGAACTCAGTCAGGTTCTTACCGAGCAGGACTTGAGTGAGGAGGCTGGCGATGCTGAACGGGGAAAAGACAATGTTGGTCTCCTCCTTCTTTATTACTGAGAAAGTGTGGTAGAGATCCAGGGAGAAATCTGTCAAAGCCTCCCCCAGCACGGCCTCTGCTGAATGACTCTCCAAGTCAGAGCAGGAGGTGACAAGCGCTGGGCAGAAGGGCTTAGTAGTGGCCTGGGTAGTTGGTTGGATGGGTTGAGTGGTGGACTGGTTGAAGGGCTGGGTGGTATTGACTGTTTCGATGGTCAAGTTGGTTTTCAGCAGCGTGGAAGAGCCCTCGGTGTCTTGAATGGATACATTGTTGGGAATATCTCCTTTTGGGATATCTCCTTCACTTTCCCCTCCTTGTAAGCTCTCTGGATCCACAGGGCTGATACCAATCAGATTTGAGGAGGCTCTATCCTGTGGTTCAAGAGACTTTCTTTCTTTCTTTTATTATGAGGCACAGTCCCCTTCAAACACTCAAAGCAGGAAGAGAAGGTGGGCTACCAGAGAATTATTCCTGGGGAAGCCTGGTAGCAGAGGGGCCTGCCCTGGAGCCACCACCAGTAATTCCTTCAGAGAAAGCGTATATTTTCCCATTTCATTGGTAAAAGAAACTGATGCTGAGACAAATTAAGTAATTAGCCCAGGGTCTCAAGGGAAGCGGAAGGAAAAACTAGGAGTCAAACTTGGGTCTCTGATTCCAGATCCTTGATCACTACCACATCATCTGATACATCTCAAAGGGCACTGCTGTCAACTTCACACACACACACTGAATGCACGCGCCAAAGTTAAGCACCCACCTGTGTCCTGGGCTCATCCCTTATCCCTGACCTCCCAGACCACGGGGGAGAGCCTAGGTCTCGGCAGCCCAACCTCCATTCCGCAGCTCAGTTTTCCTCAACAACCCCTTGCTTTTAATATCGCAAAATGCTGTCCATCTCCTTCCCCTCTTTGATCCTTCTGCTTTATTCTCCACTTCGTAAATCAGGACAGGTAGCCTCGCAGAAGTGACTGGCTCAAGGCCACCGCAGCTGGTACCGTAGCAAGTCAGGATTAGACCCTGCGTGGGTCTGAATCCCCGCTCTTCCCATGCTCTGCACGAACTCCGGCGCTAGGATCACACTTGCTGAGCCCAAGAGGCGCTCTCCTCATTCTCCGGAGCCTGAAGGGTTAATCCTCGGCCCCCCTCCCCTCCCCCACCTCTCGAAGAGGTCACTCACCCCAGCCAGCAGCAGCAGCAGGAGGGTCAGCGAGGTCAGCCTGGAGGCCATCTGGGCGGCGACGTCAGCCCAGACCTGCAGAGCCAGCCACCGTCGGTGCCAGCTCCGAGCCTCGGGCCTAGGGGGCCTCCACCCCGCCCCGCCCCGCCCCGCCCCACCCCGGGGCCCGCCCCCATTCCATTCGCGGCCCTAACCCCTCTCAGCGAATTCCGTCCCCTCCCTCCTCCGTGCGGAGGCCACCTTCTCCCTGGCTCCTCCCCCTGTTTTGTTTTCCCCAAACCGCTTCCCTTTCCCGGCACCGGCTGGCCCTTCCTTTCCCCCCAGGCCCGGGTCTCCGTCCATCTGTTCCATCCAGAGGGTCCTGCTTTAGCTAAACAATGAGGCCAGGGGCCCTGCCAGGAGGGGAGGTCCAGAGGGGGCTGGGCACGACAGCCCTGGGGGAGGAGATGGAGGGGAAGGAGGGGGAGGCAGAGGTCTTAAGAGGAAGCAAGCAAACAGACACTGCAGAGATAAAGGGGAGGGGGCGGGGCACTGGGGAGGAAAAGGAGATGAGGGTGAGGAGACCTCCTTCTCCCAACACCCTCCTCCCCAGCACCAAACCTGCTCCAAACTCCCGGTCACTGGGCAGCTTCAGGGCAGACTAAGTGGAGAGTCCCACAGCGTCGGGGCGGGGTGTGGGGGGGTGGTGGGGGTGGTGGTGTGGGGGGGCGGGTGTTCGGTCTTAGCTATTGGCTGGCCCAGGACATTGCCCAATTACAAATTAAGGCTGATTGATCGCTGGTGTGATTTCCCGTAAATCAGGATGGGACGGATACTGATTCGTAAGCCAGGCCGGGAATTTAGCCCAAAACCCCTTGGGAGCCGGGGGTGGGGACACTTGGGTGCAGCGCTCAGCCGTACACAGCCAAGCCTCCTCCTGCATCTTTATGGGTCATGATAGAAACAGCACAGACACAAAATGTGCTCCACAGTTCACAAGCAGCCAGCTTTCCCGGAATTGCTCATCTCAGTGGATCCTCAAAGTAACCCTTTGGAAATAGGCCCGATTGTGCCCATTTAATAGTTAAGAGCCTTACAGCACTTAAATGGCTGGCTCACTTGGAGAGCCCTCACTTGAAAATAAGGCTGGACTGGACCTCCTGAGGTCCTAACCTCACCTCGCCTCTCCTCCATAGGTGTTCTGCTTCTCCTCTTGGAAACCCGGAGTTAGTGGTTCTTCCATTCTGTAACAGACAAGGAATCTGAAGCACCCAGTCTAGCGAGCATTCACCTTAAGTGAAAAACACAAAGCTGGGCTATATGTGTTGAGGGTGGGAGAGAGTGGCCTGGGAGCCAACAGACCTGGCTGTGAGACCTGGCTTGCTGTGTGACCCTGGCAAGTTGCTTTCCCTCTCAGCACCTAGCTCCCCTCTCATGGTTGCCAGATAAAATACAGGAAGCCCAGTTAAATTTGAATTTCAGGTAAACGAGAAAAAGTTTATTTGGAAATATGCCCCCCGCAATATGGGGCCTACTTATACTCAAAAAAATAGTTTTTGGTCTTTTATCTGAAATCCAGATTTAACTAGACATTCTGTATCTTATTTGCTAAATCTGGCAACCCTACCTCTGCAAAACAAGGTGGTCTCTGATGACCTGATACAGCTCTGATGTTCTGTGATCACCTCACTGCTGGGCCTGTCCTATTTGGCACATTCTGGAAAGTTGGCTGCTAGCGCCAGAATTGCTACCTCTAAGGGGTTGACCAAGGACAGAAACGAGAGAGAATATTTGTGTGGCTCCTTGGAGGGGGGAGGGGTGTCTTCGGAAAAGACAAAGACACCAGCTTTGCAGGTACTTCATTCCCTGCAACCACTGGGGAACCTCCAAAGTCATGGGGAAGTTCTTTCACATCAGTGCCATGGTTGAAACAGCTGTGCACACAATGCCACTTCTCCATTCCCAGGGCCCAAGGTGGGGCCTTCGAACTTGTGGTTCAGCCAAACAAAAAGAAGATGATGGAAGTCAACCTCATTCATCCTTTCATTAATTCTCATGACACCAATGAAGTGGGTGCTAATATTAATCCCACCTGAAATCAAATTTTTAAAATATGAGACTCAGCAGAAATTATTTGATTCATCTAACATGACACAGCTAGTAAGTGACAGAGCCAGGATGTGGACCACGTCTCTCTGAGCCTGAAATCCTGTATTAACCCCTATGAATTACTGGCAGGTGCCAGGAGCTAGCCTAAAGCCAGCAGCAGAGTGAACATCCTGTGTCCAGCTGCAAGACTGTGGTGCTCTGTGGACCAGAGTCTCAGGGTGGACAAGGACCAGTGGAGAGGTCTTCCCAACCTCCTTTAGACATCTCAGCTCTCTGGCCAAAGCCATCTCTTCTGGACATTTAGAGGGTGTCTCTGCTTTGTGGATACTGTCCTGCCTGATGAAACTGGAGCGAAGCTGAAGCCCTTCCCCAGAGTGAATGGCCTGAGGTTGACTTAATCAGGTGTTTGCACAATTTTTCCTTAGTGTGGGTGATCCGATAGTCAATCAGCTTAGGGTTGTGAATTCAGTCCTTTCCCCACCATTGGGGGCAGGTCCTGGGTTTATCTGCCATTAGAACAATGGGTGAGGCGGGATAAGCCCACACGAAGCTCTTTCGTGTCATATGTGTACATGACTTTTCCCTGCTGCGGAATTCCTGGTGGTGGATGAGTTCAAGTTCCTGGTGGTGGAAATTCTCATTAAAGCTCTTTGTACTTTTTTTTTTTTTTTTTTTTTTAGATGTTGGGGGTAGGAGTTAATTAATTAATTAATTTTTGCTGTGTTTGGTGTGCGAGGGCTTTCTCTAGTGGCAAGCAGGGGGCCACTCTTTTTTTTTTTTTTTTTGTGGTGCGCGGGCCTCTCACTGTTGTGGCCTCTCCCGTTGCGGAGCACAGGCTCCGTACACGTAGGCTCAGCGGCCACGGCTCACGGGCCCAGCTGCTCCACGGCATGTGGGATCTTCCCGGACCGGGGCACGAACCCGTGTCCCCTGCATCGGCAGGCAGACTCTCAACCACTGCACCACCAGGGAAGCCCGGGGGCCACTCTTTATCGCGGCGCGCGGACCTCTCACTATCGCGGCCTCTCTTGTTGCGGAGCACAGGCTCCAGACGCACAGGCTCAGTAGCTGTGGCTCACGGGCCTAGTTGCTCCGTGGCATGTGGGATCCTCCCAGGCCAGGGCTCGAACCCATGTCCCCTGCATTAGCAGGCAGATTCTCAACCACTGCGCCACCAGGGGAGCCCTGTACTCAGAGCATTTTATCAGGTTTTTCCTCTTGGGTGAGTCCTCAGATACAGAAGGTACAAATTGCTGTGGGTGAACGCTTTCTCAAAATCTGTACACCTGTAGTTTCTCCTCTGCAAAAAATTGCCCCAACCTTGGAACTCGGGCAGAAGAATTAGGGTTACCAGATTCTCAGAAGACAGAGAACCATTTGGGTGATTATTTCCTCATTTCTCTCACAGATAGCACACAACTAGTACCACTATAGATGCAGAGAGAGGTGGAATGATTACGTACAAAGAATGTCTTGGGCAATAGGGCTCAATCCTCTCTTCAGAACCCTGGCTGAGGAATACCATTCGAGGAGAATAAAATTTTCTTTGATTTCTTATTTACTATAGATCAGGGCCCAGAATCTGTAATGTCAGATGTTGACCTGCCAAAAAGGAAAAGATGCAAATATTTTTTGCCTGGGAGAGATGAGAGTGAAGAGGAAACACCTCTTCTGATTAGCCCTGCCAGGTAGACCAGGTGCACAAATTTACCTAGGACGTGTGTGACATGAGCCAACCATTTCTCTTATGTATGCACAGCAACACACCACCTACTTGACTCCACACACACACATACACACATAACATCAAAGATCGGAATGGTAGTTACTGGGGGGGGTCGGGGATGGGGATGGGAAATTATTGATCAATATACATAAAGCTTTGGTTAGGGACTTCCCTGGTGGCACAGTGATTAAGACTCCATGCTCCCAATGTAGGGGGCCTAGGGTTCGATCCCTGGCCAGGGAACTAGATCCCACATGCATGCTGCGACTAAGACCCGGTGCAACCAAATAAATAAACAAATAAATATTTAAAAAAAAAAAAGCTTTGGTTAATTAAGATGAACAAGCTCTAGAGACCTGTTATACAACATCGTACCTATAGCCCACACCAATGTACACTTAAAATGTAAGAGGATAGACCTCATGTTAAGTGTTATCACAATAAAATAAAATAAAATAACCCTCGATTTTCACCTTCCTGTCAGTCTACCAGTAGGAGGTAGCGGGGAGTGAGAGACAAAGACCTGGATTAGATCCAAATAATTATTGAGAAACAAACACCCAAACCCCAGACTCACAACCTACTTGAAGGCCCTGTAAGGCCAAAGAATACAAAGCTTTTCTGGGTAGAACAGAAACAGATGATGACTCCTAATGGGTGTTCTAAATGGGCTCCTGCTCTGTATATTATATTAAAGCTTTCTTTTGGGGGGGATGATCAGAAGGAAACCTTTATTCTGAGTTAATTCTTTGTAATCAGATTTTACTTCAAGTATTTGAGCAATGGTTTACTTTTCATAACCACGTTTCTTACTTTTTTTTCAACCTATGGGGCATTTCAGAATTATAGAGTCAAAATAAGAACTTTGGAAATAAGTTATTCAACTAATATATATTGTACATTTATTATACCTTAGGTATTACGCTAATCCCAGCCCTCCCCCCTTTTTATAAATGAGGAAAGTGAGACCTGGAACAGAAACTCTGACAGTGAAATACTAGTACTTTGGTCTTGTATTTGCATATGACGTTTGCATTTCAAAATTTTTACCTTTAGTTATTACCTATAATTATCCCATTATATTGTCTCAACGGTCCCATAAAATAAAAAGGACAAAAAAATAAATAAATAAAAAATAAATGGGCTCCTTTCTTTCTTCCTTCCTTTCTTTTTAAAATATTTATTTATTTATTTTAGCTGCACCAGGTCTTAGCTGAGGCATGCAGGATCTTTAGTTGCGGCATGCGTGCGTGATTCTAGTTCTCCTACCAGGTATCGAACCCGGACCCCCTGCATTGGGAGCAAGGAGTCTTATTCACTGGATCACCAGGGAAGTTCCTCGTTTGTTTCTTTCTAAGGAAAATTTATATCATGCTTTCAAAGTTATCACTACAATGTCACATGTGTACTTTTTTTGTAAAAAAATTCTTTGTAAAAAAAATTTTTTGTAAAAATTTTCAAACAATCCAGACATTTATAAAATGAAGAGTTATTCCAGACACAGCTGCTGGTAACATTTGCAAGTGTATTCTTCAAGACCCTCCTCTCTATTTATGAAGTTATATCCACCTCTCCTGCACACATAATTATTACTCTTCCATAATTTCTTTTCTCACTTGAGTGTCACGGACATGGTTCCATGTCGTTGCAGGCAGCTGTACCTCATTCTTCCTTACAGCTGCCTAGTATTCCACTGTGTGGATGTGTCATAAACTATGTCTTTGATCTCACACTGAGAGGCATTTGGGTTGATTCCCAGGACCCTAATTGCATTCTGGTTCCAGAAAGCTCCCTCTTCCCTGCCCACTTTTACTCTCTTACTCAGCAGCTTACCTGTCTTCTCTGCCACAGTCCTGCCTGTAACCTTTGGCTCCAGCTCTCTATTGCCACCTTTTTGGATAGAAAACCCAGGTTTGGACAATTTACTCAGCTGTGAATTTGGTTCCTTTCATATTATGATTTCTTTCTTTCTTCCTTCCTTCCTTCCTTTCTTCCTCTTTTCTTCCTTTCTCTTTTGCAGCATGTGGGATCTTAGTCCCCCGACCAGGGATCGAACCTGCATCCTCTGCATTGGAGGTGCAGAGTCTTAACCACTGGACCGCCTCAGATTATAATGTCTTGTTTTAACCTGCTGCTTCTGCTTCCCTGCACTGCTCCTGAGGATAAAAGTGCCTGCCCCCATCCCAGGAAAGCCAGCTCCCCTGCTCCATCCCTCATTCATCCATGCCTGACAAGGGGACAGGAAGCCAACATCCTAACACTGCCCTATTTGGACATGCAGCCCACATGGTCACCTACCCAACTGAGGACTTTTCTATGCTCCACCCTCTAATATGTAATTACCCTTGCCCTACAAACCATGTAAGTATCTTTCATCATCCAACTATTTATCTGCCACAAATGATAGTTTTTTTCATCTGGAAGAGGGGCTGCACATTCTCCCCCCACCCCCACCCAGGGCCGTGTGTGATTAGATGCAGTGCAGAAAGGGGAAAGGACATATGCCTCTGAGTCACACTGACTTGGGGCCAAATCCTGTTTTTCTACTTATTAACTGTCCGGGGGGAACTTAATGTCTCTGAGGGGTTATAGTTTCAGAATCTAATATGGGGTTGTGCTGTCTCCCCTACAGGGCCATTCTGAGGATTAAGTAAGGCAGGTGAAAAGTACGTAAAATGTGCTTGAAAAGGTAGCAGTTTTTGAGTGGTGATGACTAATTTCTCATAAATTCCAGAAAAAGGAAGCGTTTTTGTTTTCCATTAGAGTGGTCGTAAATTGCGCATCCATGAATGGAGTTTTACATCAAGGCGGGTGTTCGTTCTTGAGCAAATCATCCCTGTAGGCCCACCTAGGCTTTTAATTTCATTTTCTGATGAGACACATAATGCACAAAGAATCTGCAATGGCTTCCCAGTGTCTTTGTAACATTAAAAAAAAAAAACAACTATAAAGAGTAATTCATAAAGAAACTTACATAAAATAAATGTACAATTTAACAAAATATTATAATTTCACATCCATGTAACCACCACCCTGTTCAAAAAATAGATTATTATTGTCAAGCCATAAGCATCCCCTGTTCACCTCTCAATCACAATTCCGTTTCCCTATAGGAAACCATGGTCTGAATGTTATAGTAATGACTTCCTTACCTTGCTTTATACATTTGCCACCTATGTCACCGTTCCTAAACAATATTGTTAGTTTTGTCCATTTTGGAAGTTTATATAAATGAAATCATGCAGTGTGTATTCTTAAGCATCTGGCTTCTCTCACTCAACATTACGCTTTTAAGATTTGTCCATATCAGTGCATGCAGCTGTGGTTTGTTCATTTTCAGTATTCTATAGAATTCCTTTATGTTCATATACCACAATTTTATCTTTTCTAGTATTGATGGACACTTGTTTCCAGTTTCAGGCTCTTCTGTATAATGCATTTATGAATATACCTGTGCGTGTGGCCTGTTTCTCTAGGGCCGATGTTGCTGAGTTAAAAGATGTGAGCACCTTCAATTTTTCTACCACATCCAAAGTGATTTTACCAATTTAAACTTTCATAGCAGTTCATAAAACTGTTGTATTAGACCTTGTGTTGGTTAATTTTATGTATCAAATTGGCTGGGCCATTGTGCCCAGGTATTTGGTCAAACATTATTCTGGATGTTTGGATGTTTCTGTTGAGGTTGTTTTTTTCAGAAAAGATTAGTATTTACGTCAGTGGACTTTGAGTAAAGCAGATCACCCCCATAATGTGGATGGGCCTCATCCAATCAGTTGAAGGTCTTAACTGAACATAGACTGACCACCCCTAAACAAGAAGAAATTCTTCCAGCAGACAGCCTGTGGACTCTAACTGTGATTCTTCCCTGAGTCCAGCCTGCCAACCTGCGAAGGCTTTCTCTAGTTGCGGCGAGTGGGGGCCACTCTTCACCGCGGTGCACAGGCCTCTCACTGTCGTGGCCTCTCTTGTCGCAGAACACAGGCTCCAGACGCACAGGCTCAGTAGCTGTGGCTCACGGGCCCAGTTGCTCCACGGCATGTGGTATCTTCCCAGACCAGGGCTCGATCCCATGTCCCCTGCATTGGCCGGTGGATTTATAGAGAATATTATATATATATGTTTATATATATGGAGAGAGAGAGAGAGAGGAAGCCAGTCTTTGTTCTGCTAAGGCCTACAACTGATTAGATGAGGTCCACCCACATTATAGAGGGAAATCTGCTTTACTCAAAGTCCACTGATTTATATTTGTATATGTATGTAGTATACACATACACACACATCCTGTTGGTTCTGTTTCTCTGGATAACCCTGACTTACACAGACCTAAAATTAAGGCTTATTATGTACTGCCTTGACAGCTGGCAAAACAGAGAGGGCCTTTAGTGGCCTAAGAGCAAGTCTATCTCCTCACTCTGCTCCATTGGAAAAGGTCCCCTAACCAAACAACCCTCCTTATCCAGGGGACCAGGCACAGTTCCTGATTACCTCTGAGAACTGGGTTTCAGTTTCCTGTCAGCCTGTAGAATTATTCAAACAAATCAATCATATCTTACCATGGGAGCCAGAGGGCACTCCATCTTCCTGATACCACAAAGCCTGCTTCCCACAGCCCCTGGTTGTTTGCTCTGCTCTGTGTGGCCCTGTATGTCATGGGATGTCCTCATCCCTCAGGATGTGAGTATATGTGACCAATAAGCTGCTGTTGATCTTACCTGTCCAAGTGTCAAGTGTTGTGTGTTTAGTGATCCCCCTAACTATAGGGCAAGAATCCCTCCCTCACCAGTGGAATGGGAGGCGTTTAAAACAAAAAGGTAGTATTCCATCAAATTCTCACCAACATCTGGTATTGCCATAATTTAAACTTTTAGTCAATCTGTTAATATCTCATTATAGTCTTAATTTTTTTAATTGAAGTAAAGTTGACTTACAATGCTGTACAGCAAAGTGATTCAGTTATACATATATATACATTCTTTTTTTAATATTCTTTTCCATTATGGTTTATCATGGGATACTGAATATAGTTCTCTGTGTTATACAGTAGGACCTTGTTGTTTATCCATCCTATATATAATAGCTTACATCTCCTGACCCCAACCTCCCACTCCATTCCATCCCCAAACCCCCTCCCCCTTGGCAACCACCAGTCTGTTCTCTATGTCTGTGATTCTGTTTGTTTCATAGATAGCTTCATTTGTGTCATATTTTAGATTTCACATATAAGTGACAGCATATGGTATTTGTCTTTCTCTTTTTGACTTACTTCACTTAGTATTATAATCTCTAGTTGCATCCATGTTGCTGCAAATGGCATTATTTCATTCTTTTTTATGGTTGAGTAGTATTCCATTGTATATACATACCACATCTTCTTTGTCCATTTCTTTGTCAATGGACATTTAGGTTGTTTCCATGTCTTGGCTATTGTGAATAGTGCTGCAATGAACATAGGGGTGCATGTATTTTTTTGAATTATAGTTTTATCTGGATATATGCCCAGGAATGGGATTGCTGGATCATATGGTAATTCTATTTTTAGTTTTCTGAGGAACCTCCATACTGTTTTCAACAGCGGCTGCACATTATGGCATTAATTTTTATTTCCTTGATCACTAATGAGACCGTGCACTTTTTCATGATCATTGTCCATTTGTGTTTTTTTCTTTGGTGAAATGTCTTGTGGCAGAAACCGAATGGCTGTTCATCAAAGTTGTTTCCTTTTTCTCCTGGCTGTACTGCTTGATTGCGTTTCCTTGCTTCCCTTGCAGCTATGTGAGCCAAGTGGCTAAGATCTAGCTAAGGAAATGCTAGGGGAAGTGACATGAGCTATTTCTAGGCCTGGCCTTGAAAAATCCCCCACCCATGAAACTCTCCTTTCTCCCCCATCTACTGGCTAGATGTTGATGTCCAGGTTGCCTTTGGAGGCCTCATGATGAAGACAGCTGAGTGTCTGTCAGCCTGGGTACCCAAGTGACTTTGTGGCGCAGAGCCTCCTGTGGTCAAGAACATCAATTTTGGATCTCACCTAAGCAAAAAATAAACTACAACTTCTATTGTATAAAGCACTGAGATTTGGGGGTTGGTCGTCATAGCTGTTAGTCTACCTTTACTGATACTTGCTGATTTATCTATTGAGACTTTTAATTTAGGAGTTCCTTTTGGATATAAGTCTTTTGTCAGTTATCTGTGTTGCAAATATATTCTCTTCTGTGGTTGGTCTTCTCCTTCTATTAATACTGTCTTTTGAAGAATAAAAATTATTCATTGTAATATGGTCAAATTTATCACTCTTTCCCCTTATGATTAGCATGATTTTGCATTTGTTCATAAAATGTTTCCATATGGGGTTAATAATGTATTCCCTTGTTTTGTCATCCAAACTTTTTTTTTTTTTTGGTGGGGGAGCTTTCATATTTAAGTTTAGAATGACCTGGGACTGATTTTTTTGGTATGATGTGAAGTAGGGGTACAACTTGCTTGTTTTCCTGTGTGGATCTCAAATTGTGACAACATCACTTATAAATTTTGGTATCTGGTAGACCAAGTCCCCCCACTTTTTTCTCCTTCAAGAGTGTCATTGCAGGGCTTCCCTGGTGGTGCAGTGGTTAAGAATCCGCCTGCCAATGCAGGGGACATGGATTCAAGCCCTGGTCCAGGAAGTTCCCACATGCCGTGGAGCAATGAAGCCCGTGCGCCACAACTACTGAGCCTGCGCTCTAGAGCCCACGAGCCACAACTAGGGAAGCCCGCGTGCCTAGAGCCCATGCTCTGCAACAAGAAAAGCCACCGCAATGAGAAGCCCACGCACTGCGACGAAGAGTAGCCCCCGCTCACCACAACTAGAGAAAGCCCGCACGCAGCAATGAAGACCCAATGCAGCCAAAAATAAATTTTAAAAATAATTTTAAAAAAAAGAGTGTCATTGCTCTTTTTTTTTTTTTTGCGGTATGCGGGCCTCTCCCGTTGCGGAGCACAGGCTCTGGACGCTCAGGCTCAGCAGCCATGGCTCACAGGCCCAGCCACTCCGTGGCATGTGGGATCTTCCCGGACTGGGGCACAAACCCGTGTCCCCTGCATTGGCAGGCGGACTCGCAACCACTGCGCCACCAGGGAAGCCCCTCATTGCTCTTCTTGATCCTTGCATTTCTATATGTATTTAGAATCCGTTCACCATGTTCCACGAAAAAAACAAAAAATTCTGTTGGGATTTTTGACTGGTATTAATTTACATCTATAGATTATTTGGGAGGATAATTGACAACTCTTCCAATTAATGAATATATTATAGTTTTCCAGTTATTTGGGTCTTCTTTAATATCTCTCAGTATAGGTGTTTAGTTTTTTCTGTAGATGTATCCCACCTGTTTTTGTTCATGTTTTTCCTAGGTGCTTGATATATTTTATGCTATTAGATGTAGTTAATATTTTAGTTTGATCAATGTCACTAAAAATCTTTTTTTGTGTCTAGTTTCCCCTTTCTTCTGTTTATGTAGCAAGGCCTAGTTTTATCACTGAATAGCAGTCTTAGATTTTGTATCTACTTTACAGTTCCAGTTACACTGAATTTGGTTGGGTTTGGGTCTTCAATCTTAGATCCTAACCACCAAGGACTTACTGTATAGCACAGGGAACTCTGCTCAATATTATGTAACAATCTAAATGGGAAAAGAATTTGAAAAAGAATAGATACATGTATATGTATAATGGAATCACTTTGCTGTATACCCGAAACTATCACAACATTGTTAATCAACTATACTCCAATATAAAATAAAAAGGTAGAAAACATCTTAGGGACTTCCCTGGTGGTCCAGTGGTTCACACTCCGTGCTCCCAATGCAGGGGGCCCAGGTTCGATCCCTGGTCAGGGAACTAGAGATCCCACACGCTGCAGCTAAGACCTAGCACAGCCAAATAAACAAATAAATATTAAAAAAAAAATCTTAGATCCTAATTTGAACCCTCTACCTCCACGTCAGGTTCTGCGTGTGAGGCTAGAAGGTGGTAGAAGACTGATATACCTCTCACCAGAGGGTCTAGGGAAGACTGATCTTTCCTTATATCCAGCCCATGAAGCAAGCCTTTCAGTAACATCTCCAGAATGTATCCTGAATCCACTCCTCTCCTTCTCTGAGGCATGACCCCCAGTCTAGCCACAGTCATACCTCACCTGGACCACTGAACAGCTTCCTAACTGGCTTCCATGCTCCCACTCTGCCTCTTGCGCACATTCACCATGCCACAGCCAGAACTGTAAAGAATATGAGTTGATTTTCCATGGGAGACCATTCTGATGGGAAGCCATTTAAAAGGCTTTCTCTCCACACTTCTAATAAAATCTAAATTATCCAGCCTCTCTGGCCTATGAGACTGGTCCCAGCTTACCTCTGTCTCCCTGTCTAATCTCCTCTTGTGTTACTCAACACCCCTCTTATTCCATCTGGCCCCCAGCCTTCTGACAGTTTCTAGAACATGCATACTCTTTCCTGCCTCTCTCCTTGTCCTTCCTGTGCCAGGACTTTTCTTTCACCAACTTTCTGTGTGGCTGGTTCATCCTTCAGGTGGGTTTGAGCCTTTAAATATTCCTCCTCAGAGCAGGCTTTCTGACCACCTTCACTGTTATTCTCTGCCATAGTGCCCTTTGGCTTTCCTCATTACATTTATCCCAAGAGGGCTATCATTTTGTTTGCTCATTGTTCCCTTGATGGTTATTTGTCTTCCCCTCTAGACTGTGAACCACCTGAAGGCAGGGACCCCACCTGCCTTGTTCACCATTCTATTCCTGATACATCAAACGGTGCTCACCATCTAGAAGATATTCAGTAACTGTTTGTTGAATAAGTGGATACATCTTGCCTAAATCAAAAGACAGAAGTTCTGAGGGTGGGGACTCCTCATGGGAGCCGGATGAACTGCTGAGAATCTCAAATGACCGTGTATAATGATCAGTGACAACCGTGTGTGTGACTGGGATAGGAGATGGGTGAATGAGTCCAGTATAAGTGTTCTTCACCCAGTGAGAGGGTGCTAACTAAATATTGGCATTTGCCATCTGCCTGTACAAAGATGAAGTCACTAGCCTCTGCAGCTGTTGACCTTCAACACACCCTGGAGGGAGTTCAGGGTGGAGATTAGGAGCGAGGCACACTGCTCTGGGAAAAACTGGCAGAGCAGGCTTTCAGCAAGTTAGATATTTTCAGGAGAAGATTTTATGAGCCCAATTCTTGCATTTCCTCGTGTCTAGAAAAGCACTGAAATCATTAAATGTGACATCTGCTCCTCGTGACAAGCAGCCAGCCTCTGCCAACATGTGTCTTGACTGTACGTGCCCCCTTCACTAAAATCATAGAAAGCACTGACCTTTCCTCTTTGAATAAAAAATATTGCCTGCCATATCAGTAGACAAAGGATGTTGCAGCCATCAAGCTATCACATTACAGCCGCCCTGTATGGTGAGCCCTGAGGGAACTCAGGATGGAAACAATGCCTGCTAATGCAGCCACCCCCTAACAGTACACCCTGAAGAGACTCAGGATGAGAAAACACAGGATACTGGTCCCAGACAGCCTAGGTGCACACCAAAGGAATGATTTCAATGAGCCCAGACTCTTGCATCCTCCCTTACAAAGAAAAGCACTAAATTCCTTAACTTGAGATATCTGATTTTCTTTAATTAACAGTAACCTTTTGATGTTCTGACTACCTGGTCTTTGTTGCAAAAACTCCTATGTATCCTTCCCTCGCCCCCTTGCCTCTTCAGAGCAGTCCCTCAGAGTGATCTGAGAGTCCTGTCTCCTGGGCTTGAAGTCCTCAGAATGTCCACCCAATAAAACATAACTCTCAGCTTTTAGGTTGTGCATTTTTTTCAGTCAACACCTTCTACCTCTTTGGAGCAGTTTCTCAGAGCTATCTGAAATGCTATCTTCCAGGCTATAGTCTTCATTTTTTTTTTGGCTGCACTGCCTGGTTTGTGGATCTTAGTTCCCCAACTAGGGATTGAACCAGATGGGGTTGGAAGCTCAGAGTCCTAACCACTGGACTGCCAGGGAATTCCCTATAGTCCTCATTTTACCCCAAATAAAAGTTAACTCACATTGAGCATTTTTTTTTTCAATCAACAAGGAGATTCCACCTGTTGGTCCCTAACAATTCCATCTTTCTGATCCCTTTCCATCCTTCACCTCAGTGAGTTAAAGGACGAAAACTACCCACAAACAGGAAGAACGGGTATTAAAAGAAGCACACCAATGGCACACTGGTATCAACTGCTAACTTCTGCTGTGGCTGGGGGCTAATGTGACACGTCCTCATGGTTTGCAATCACAGTTCTTGCCTGCCTTGTGACAGGCTCAGATTCCATTTCTGCTCCATGCAACTTCCTTTCAGCCCACCGCCCGGCACACAGCAGAAACCCAACAGATATCTGTTGACTGATTGGATGACTCTTTTGACATGGGCCATCAAGGACACAGATGAGGGACTTCCTTGGTGGCGCAGTGGATAAGACTGCGCTCCCAATGCAGGGGGCCCGGGCTCAATCCCTGGTCAGGGAACTAGATCCCACAAGCATGCCGCAACTAAGGAGCCCACGTGACACAACTAAGACCCGGTGCAACCAAATAAATAAATAAATATTAAAAAAAAAAAAAAAAGGACACAGATGAAATTGTCCTACCGTGCCTTCTAGCAGTTATTTCATCCTGCACACCCACCCAAGTAGGCACCTTTGGCAGCTGCAACCAGGAGGCTGGTGATGCCCATTACCTCCTCTAAAGAAGTGATGAGGCTAAGAGAGGAGAGGCACAAAGATATGACATGGAGGTGGGAGTGGAGCAGAGGAGAGCAAGCCCTCCCCCAAATTCCAGAGAAACAGCTGCACCAGGAGCACATTAACCATTCAAGGCTGCGGAGGCCATGCTCTTGACCCCACGCTCACCCCAGTATATATCAGTCATGCTTTCCTTGTGACTGCTAGCCCCAAGTTACTCTCATTTTCATACCTTACTAAATACATAGAAATTTAAACATTAACATTAATTGCCTTCATTTCCCTGTGTGCTACAATAAAATGATCTTTTGGTAAAATTTTCTTTAATATTACCAATAGGGCTAGATTGATGCTTTCCATACATCCTAACCGTATTCTATCATTGCTTCACCTCACCCCAGGGTATTCGTTGGGGATCCAAACCCTGCTGTCTTTTCATTTAGTCAGAAGCTCCCTAGGGCTTTTCTGGGCCATGCTTCCGGCCACAGTGCAGCTCAGACAAGTGGTAAAAGCTCCCACCTCAAAGAACTCTTGTCCTGTTTGCATTTTCAAAGACTACCCTTTCATCCGCAACACCATTCTAATTTGCCATCCAGAGAGCTGACCCGGAAAGCTGGATCCATGGGTGGATTCTGGCTCTCCTGCTAGGTCTCTGGACTTTCCCCTCAGCCTCTTCTCCTTTAGGCTAAAATGGAAAAGGAAGAGGGAACAAAGCCCTGGGGGGATGGGGTAGCCAGAACCTGTCTTTCCACCTCAGGATGTGTGCTCTGATCAGGATGTGGCTACCTGGGTGACCAGAGTCGGGCTGCAGGCCTTTGAAGAGCCCCCTGGTCAGAATGCTGGTTTACTCTTCTTCAAAGCTCCTTCATTTCTTTTTTACTGTTTTTTTAACAAGGTGCCGCCGCCTGGATTTAAAGGGACTTTGTCCTTTGTTGGCCTCTCTGAATGGTTTTTAAAGCAGTGTTCTGATGGAAACAAAACCTATTTCTTTTTTTAAAAAATATTTATTTATTTATTTGGTTGCTCCGGGTCTTAGTTGTGGCATGCAAACTGTTAGTTGCAGCATGCATGTGCGACCTAGTTCCCTGACCAGGGATTGAATCCAGGCCCCCTTCATTGGGAGCGTGGAGTCTTATCCACTGCGCCACGAGGGAAGTGCCAACAAAACCCATTTCTGATGTAATTTCCTGGTAGGGTCCTCTGGGCAGTGAACTCCCCAGGCCTGAGGGCTTGGGAAGAGCAGGCTGTGGGGTAAGTCCTGCATCCCTGTGCAGACCATCTAAGCCAGTGGAGAAGGGACCATCCTATTCCTGGGAAACGTCTTGTCACAAGTTGTCCTGAAGGGTGGACAAGGCTTAGGAATTCCAGTCCTGGCTCCACAAGGCTTTATATTCCCAGACCTCAGTCTCCTCATCTGTAAAACAGTGGACTTTTTTTTTTTAAATAAGTTTACTTGTTTTATTATTTATTTTTATTTTTGGCTGCATTGGGTCTTCATTGCTGTGCACGGGCTTTCTCTGGTTACTATGAGCGGAGGCTACTCTTCGTTGCGGTGTGCGGGCTTCTCATTGTGGTGGCTTCTCTTGTTGGGAGCACGGGCTCTAGGCGCGCGGGCTTCAGTAGTTGTGGCATGCGGGCTCAGTAGTTGTGGCGCTCGGGCTGAGTTATACAGCAGCATGTGGGATCATCCCAGGCCAGGGGTTGAACCCGTGTCTGTTGCATTGGAAGGCGGATTCTTAACCACTGTGCCACCAGGGAAGCCCCCAAAACAGTGGACTTTTATTTTTGCCATATTCTCGCACTGCTCTACTAGTATGTACTTTCATATTTGCTGTGGACTGAATTGTGTCTCCCCGACCCCCTCCAAATTCCTATGTGGAAGCCCTAACCCCAGTGTGATTTTATCTGGAGATAGTCTTTAGGAGGTAATTAAAGTTCAGTGAGGGGCTTCCCTGGTGGCGCAGTGGTTGAGAGTTTGCCTGCCGATGCAGGGGACACGGGTTCGTGCCCCGGTCTGGGAGGATCCCACATGCTGCAGAGCGGCTGGGCCCGTGAGCCATGGCCACTGAGCCTGCGCGTCCAGAGCCTGTGCTCCACAACGGGGGAGGCCACAACAGTGAGAGGCCCATGTACTGCAAAAAAAAAAAAAAAAAAAAAGTTCAGTGAGGTCATAAGGATGGGGTCCTAATCCAATAGGAGGGTGGCCTTCTAAGAAGAGGAAGAGAAACACACATATGTTAGGGCAAACACTGACTGAAACTGCCTGCCCTGGCCAGGCAAGGTAGTAGCCATTTGCGTGAGTTATCTTAAACAGGAGGTCCTGGTAAGGAATGCTGAACTAACAAGCTACTACCAACCAGAAGAATTCGGGAAAGGTCAAAAGGAGAGAGGAGACTCCAGTCTATATGTCCTACCAACCCCCAGAAGGCTTCTTGCTGGAATCCATCTTGGCTGAGCGATGCGTGCGCCACCAGGATGGACCCTGAGCCAGAGTCATTGACCAGAGACAACCTGGAAACTGAGCCCATTCCCATAAACCCAGAGCTGGTGGAGCCACATGGCAGAGCAGTCCTCCTGGGTTCCCTTACCCTCCGGGACCCCACCCAGGTGCCCCTTCCCAATAAAGTCTCCTGCTTTGTCAGCACGTGTGTCTCCTCGGACAATTCATTTTCGAGTGTTAGACAAGAGCCTGCTCTTGGGTCCTGGAAGGGGTCCCCCTCCCTGCAACACCTACACCTCCTCCACGTGAAGACACAGAGAAGAGGGACCTCCCTGAACATTCTTCTGTGCTGGCACCCTGATCTCAGACTTCCAGCCTCCAGGACTGTGAGAAAATGAAACGCTATTGTTTAAGCCACCTGGTCTAGGGTATTTTTATGGCAGCCTGAGCTGACGAATGGACTCATTTTGTTTACTTGAATACACCTATATAAAAAGGAAACTTGAATTCTCCTCTGTAAATGGAAAATCGGTAGCCCTCACCAGAAATAGAATGAATCAGGGCCAACCAGACACAGGGCCTTGAGCCCAGAGTACTTTTAGGGGCCTATAAAAATGCATTAATTTTAATTTATTTTAAAATCAGAAGAAAAAATAAATGCAATAACGAAACCAGTCTAGATTATATTCTTATTTATACCAATAAAGTCTTGAAATGTAATTTTTAATTTTTTTTTTAATGCAGGAAGGGGCTCACCAAGGCAAAAATGCCTAGGGTCCATGAAAGTCAGAATGCAGCCATGGAATGAATGTACCTATAAGAGAAATGCAATGAAAACAAATGATGTTCCTAAATTCTAGCGGATTCTGCCTGCTGAAGTCTCTGTACTTCCTTCCTTCTGTGCCTCCTCATTCCTTGTTAAAAATGGAAATTAACATGTGTTAGGTATTAAACACTGATTAGCAACAAACTGATACTTTGTCCTGGAGAAATCAAGAAGGATCAAAAGAAGTTGAAAAGGGAAATGTTTTCTCAGCTTATGATTTATTGTTATTTAGTACCACCTAAAATTGCTTGACATCCCTTCAGGGGGTTCATCCTGTACATGCGAGACACTGGCTTTGATGATGATGTTGACCATCATATTATTGTGGTCCAGGTTTGTTAGGAATGCTTACCATGTGTCAGGTCCTTGGCTAAAAATTTTCATATTCAAATCTCACTTAATGTTCACAGAGACATTGGGAACAAGGTATTATTACCTTTATTTTACAGATAAACTAAAGCTTAGAGAGGTTAAGTAACTTGCCCAAAGTCATTGAGAAAATGTCAGAGCTTTAAATCCAGGTCCAATTGACCCTAAATTCCATATTCTTAATTCCTAGGTTATACTTCCTGTTTTTGCTTCCCTCTTTTCAATTGTCTTTAAAAAACACATTGTATTTGTTTATAGTTTTGAATGGATAGTTATTCACATAGTAGGAAATTTTAAAAATACAAAATAATTGAAATTAAGTCTCCCCACCCCACCCCAAGACACTCAGTTTCTGTCCACAGACTGATAAACCACACATCAGTTGCACCCTTCCAGGTTAGTCTATAACTGTTTAAAGATAATTTCCAGAAAAAAATAAAAGCATGACTTTCAAACAGACATAAAATGGACACATGTTAAAGATTTCATTCTACTCATTAATCAACAAGGGAAACAGGCAGATGTTAAACTCAAAGAGAATCTGAAAACAGACACATTTATAGATCAAGAGTATTGAAATGAACATGCAAATAAAGGCAAAACTGGTTTTTCCATGGGGTGGGAGAAAGAAAGTCAATTAAACCTCTACTGGACAGAAAAAATTTGCATGTCCCTAAGAATTATTTTGCATCAGTTACTACAAATTACAGAATTTCAAACACAGTGAAAGGCAGGCAGTCTGAAAAGGGTATGCTGTTTGTAGATAAAATTTTTTTCCCTCCCAGGCTGATAACTAGTCTATCAAGTTCTTAAGTATCCTTTCAGGTGAGTCTCTAACCTGCAAACATAAATGTATACACTGTAGTCTTTAAGCAAACAGCTAGGATGTCATTTTGTCTATGGTGTCTGAAAAGGTTTTTTTTTTTTTTTTTTTTTTTGGCTGTGTTGGGTCTTCGTTGCTGTGCTCGGGCTTTCTCTAGTTGTGGTGAGCGGGGGCTACTCTTCATTGCGGTGTGCGGGCTCCTCATTGTCGTGGCTTCTCTTGTTGCAGAGCATGGGCTCTAGGCACGAGGGCTTCAGTAGTTGTGGCTTGCAGGCTCTAGAGCACAGGCTCAGGAGTTGTGGCGCACAGGCTTAATTGCTCCACGGCCTGTAGGATCTTCCCGGACCAAGACTCGAACCCATGTCCCCTGCATTGGCAGGTGGATTCTTAACCACTGCACTACTAGGGAAGCACCTGCTTCCTCATTCTTGCTTACAGCTGCCTAATATTTCTTTGCATGCATGTACCATAATTAACTTAATTGGACCCCTCTTGATAAATAAAATAAATAAATAAAATAAATAAAACTTTGTTTCCAAAGTTTTGCTCTCATAAGTAAACCTCTATTTATATTATTTCACACATTGATAAATATATCATCTATAGGCAAAAATCCTAGAAGTAGAACTGACGGATTAAAGAAATGTACATTTATGATTTTTTTTTTTTTTTTTTTTTTTGCGGTATGCGGGCCTCTCACTGTTGTGGCCTCTCCCGTCGCGGAGCACAGGCCCCGGATACACAGGCTCAGCGGCCATGGCTCACGGGCCCAGCCGCTCTGCGGCATGTGGGACCTTCCCAGACCGGGGCACGAACCCGTGTCCCCTGCATCGGCAGGCGGACTCCCAACCACTGCGCCACCAGGGAAGCCCTACATTTATGATTTTGATAGTTACTGACAATTTTCTCATCAGAGAGATTGTACAAATTTACATTTCAACTAGTAATATATGAGAGTGCCTGTTTTTCCAGACTCTCCCAAAGATGTGTATTATCCATCTTTTTATTTTTCATCAATCTGATAGGTGAAAAATGGTAACAATATTGTACATACGTATTTCTCCTATTGTGAGCATAATTGCTGGTCTTTCCACATGTTTAAGAATAATTTCTACATGATTTTCATTGAATTATCTTTTCATATCTTTCATCTGTTTTCTACTACAGTTGTTTTTATTTTTCTTTATTTGTGGGTGCTCTTTATATATTAGGGGAATTAATACTTTGTTTGGGATACATTGCAAATAAGTTTCCTAGTTTCGTGCTTATAGCTCTCATTTTTAAAATGTTGCATTATAGTTAAAAACTGGCACAAGCCACACAAACAATACCTGCAAAATCAACCTTGTTTCTGAGCCACTAGTTACCACTTCCATTTGCTAATCCTAAGAAAATGAATGGGAAAACCAAGGTATGGAGGCTGTAAATTGCATTGACCAGAGTCATGTGGCCATGAACGTGGAACTCACCATATTCTGGTCTGGACCAGGGAATGCTTCCTAAATATCAGTTGTCCCTGATGGCAAACCAACAGTGAAGTGTGACCCCTTTGCTCCCATCAAAAGGTTCAATTCAGAAAAAGTCAGGGACTGAGGCTGAGGCTGAGACAATTAGAGGAAATCTGCAAAGAACTCACTAGACCACGCATAGGGATATCTGGGTTCTGATCCATGACTTGGGTAAGCCATTTCCCCTGTCTGGGCCCCTGTTTTCTCATCCACACTGTGCAGTGTTGCAGAGAGTGGAGTGGTTAGACAACCCTAGACAATCTCAAAACTCCCTTCCAGTTCTGGGTTTAAGGGGACCTGAGGCTAATTTGAAGGTCCTGGGGCAGCCACATTCTAGAGGTTGTTCCCTGTTAAGAAAGACAACTTACAAGTACACATCCCTTTGCAGGAATCAAATTCCTGAGTATAACCTAATGAAGTAGACAGGACAGAAATTTTCACCACCATCTTTAACATGAGAAACTGAGGCCCAGGTAGACATAGTGGTTAAGCAGTGAGAAGTCAGCAGTCTGTGTTTAAGTTCCAGCTTAGAGACTGGACAGATATGTGACATTGGGCCAATGACCTAGCCTCAGTTTTCTTACCTGTAAAATGGAGACAATTGGGAATTCCCTGGTGGTCCAGTGGTTAGGACTCCATACTTCCACTGTCCGGGGCCCGGGTTCGATCTCTTGTTGGGGAACTAAGATCCCACAAGCTGTGCAGTGCAGCCAAAAAAAAAAAAAAAAAGAAATGGAGACAATAAAAGAACTTATTTTATACAGTTAGAGTGAAAATTAAGTGAGAATGATGGGACAGATCAATTATAATAACACATACCAAGCACTTAGCACAATGCCTGTGCTATGGATTGAATGTTTATGTTCCCCTAAAATTCACTTGTTGGAGCCCTCACCCCACATGTGGCTGTATTTGGAGATGGAGCCTCTAAGGAAGTAATTAAGATTAAATGAGATCATAGGGTGGGGCCCTGATTCAACAGGGTTAGTGTCTTTATAAGAAGAGACACAAAAGAGCTAATGTTCTGGGACTTCCGCTGGTGGTGCAGTGGTTAAGAATCTGCTGCCAATGCAGGGCACACGGGTTCGAGCCCTGGTCCGGGAAGATCCCACGAGCCAAGGACCAACCAAACCCATGAGCTACAACTACTGAGCCTGCACTCTAGAGTCTGTGAGTCACAACTATTGAGCCCACCTATCACAACTACTGAAGCCTGCGAGCCTAGAGCCTGTGTTCCGCAACAAAGAGAAGCCACCACAATGAGAAGCCTGCACACAACGATGAAAACCCAATGCAGCCAAAAAATAAATAAATTTACAAAGAGCTAATGTTCTCTTGCTCTCCTTGAGCACAAGAACCAAAGAAAGACCATATGAGGACATAGCAAGAAGGTGGCCATCTGCAAGCCAGGAAGAGAGCTCTCACCAGACACCAAGTAGTCTGGGACCTTGATCTTGGGCTTCTAGTCTCCAAAACTGTGAGAAATAAATTTCTGTTGTTTAAATCATCCAGCCTGTGGTATTTTGTTATGGCAGCCCAAACAGACCAATACAGCCTGGCACATTCAATACACAGTAGTTATATTGCCACCATTGTTATTATTGTTACCTCTCTTGTCCAAAGTCTCCCAACTAGCAAAACCAAGCAAGACCCTGTGGGGCTTCTGGGCATGGAAGCCTTTCTGTCCCCCATTTCTTGTTTGTAGGCAAGACTCCAGCCTTCATGACCTTCCCTGAGTTCCAAAGGGCAGATTCGAACAGTTGCTAATCAAGGGAGGAGCAGCCAAGAAACCACCGGAGGCGAGATTAAAGGGGCCAAAGAAGCCCATCAAGATGAAGAGACTGACCACCTGAGCTGAGATTAAAGGTGTACAGGACCTGCACACACCCTAGTCTTCTGAGCAATCCCACCCTTGGACTATTGCTATAAAGCTCCTCATTAAATCCTCCCAAGTGGACACACACAATTTTGAGAGGCACAAGCCTGCTGGGTCCCCTTTTGCCTGGCAAAGCAATAAAGCTGTTCTTTTCTACTTCACCCAAAACTCTGTCTCTGAGATTTGATTCAACACCGGTGCACAGAGGCTGAGCTTTCGGCCTTACTAGCAAGTGCGTGAGTGGCTGAGCCAGGCTGAGGAAGCGGGTTCCTAGACTCAGCAGGCCACCTTCCTGCTCCTGGGGCAAGAACCCCACCCCCCAGCTCCCCTCCTGGGCCTCCTCGTCTCCATGGCTACCTCTGCTGACACCCTCCACCTCACCCACAAGGGCAGGGCTCGCCTTCACGGGGGTGCAGCCTATCAAGAGAGGTTTGTATGTGTGCGTGTCTGTGCGTGTGTGTGAGATTTACCCAGGAGAAGGAGATGTGTGAGGGGGACAGGAAGAGGGAGTCCTTCCTCAGTCAAAAGAAGCAGGAAATTCCTTTCTGCCTTTGGTTCCTTGAGAACTTCTCTGGGCTGTATGGAGACAAGGGAGGGCTAGGGTGATTCTCAGATTAACCCTCCCTGTCCCAGACAGAAACAAGCCCAGGGAGAAGGCCTGCAGGACAACAACTGTTCCTTTCTGACCCAATCTTCCCCTCAAAGACGCTCTGAAGGGTCCTGGCCCCTTCTGAACAACTTGAACCTTTGGTCCAGAACTCTGCATTATAAACAGGTAAAGTGCTTTGGTATCTTCAAGGTGCCCCTCATGTATACAATCTCATTTTGTTCTTTTTTTTTTTTTTTGGCCACATCTCTCGCTTACAGGATCTTAGTTCCCCGGCCAGGGATCGAACCCAGGCCCTCAGCAGTGAAAGTGTCAAGTCCTAACCACTGGCCCGCCAGGGAATTCCCTAATCTCATTTTATTCTTACAATAAACAGACAATAAGTCAAACCTTGAGTTTGTTGGGGGTATATCTTTATTAAAAAAAATTTTATTGAGATATAATTGACATACTAGCTTTAGCTGTACAACATAATGACTCACTGTTTGTATGTACTGGGAAATGATCGCCACAATCAGTAAGGCAAGTTACAAATTATTTTTCTTGTGATAAGAACTTTTTTTTTTTTCTTTTGCCGTACGCGGGCCTCTCACTGTTGTGGCCTCTCCCCTTGCGGAGCACAGGCTCCGGACGCGCAGGCTAAGCGGCCATGGCTCACGGGCCCAGCCGCTCCGCAACATGTGGGATCCTCCCGGACCGGAGCACGAACCTGTGTCCCCTGCATCGGCAGGCGGACTCTCAACCACTGCGCCACCAGGGAAGCCCTAAAGCTCTTCTTTTTTTTTTTATATAAATTTATTTATTTTTGGCTGTGTTGGGTCTTCATTTCTGTGCAAGGGCTTTCTCTAGTTTTGGCAAGCGGGGGCCACTCTTCATCGCGGTGAGCGGGCTTCTCACTGTCGCGGTCTCTCCCCTTGTGGAGCACAGGCTCCAGACGCGCAGGCTCAGTAGTTGTGGCTCACGGGCCCAGTTGCTCCGCGGCATGTGGGATCTTCCCAGACCAGGGCTCGAACCCGTGTCCCCTGCATTGGCAGGCAGATTCTCAACCACTGCGCCACCAGGGAAGCCCTAAAGCTCTTCTTTTTAACTTCACCCAAAACTTTGTCTCTGAGATTCGATTAGGCACCGGTGTACAAAGGCTGAGATTTCAGCATCAGACTTACAGTTTTCAAAGTTCCTCCGGGGCTGTGAGCTTAGCCTCACAGTGGTCCTGGGAAGCAGGTGGAAGTTTCCACAGCTCACCAAAGGCCATGCTGCACTGGGGGGCAGATGTGGAACTAGAATCCAGGTCTAATAGGGCTCATTCTGACACACAAAGGTCTGCCTTGTGTGAGAATGTGAAGGCCACACCTGTGGGCCTCCCAGCTGGGTAAGGGTTTGGGATCCACCCCAGGATGGGGAGGCTGGGCTAAGTCCATGATTCTGAATTCACTTTGGGGCCTCAGGGCTTCTGTGAGAGAAAGGAAGGCAAACCACAGATTGGAGGACAGACTTTGCTCCACATTACGGAATCACTTTGAGTTTCCATATTCACAGCCAGGCACCTTTGCTCATGCTGTCTTCTTGGAACACCCTCATCCCACGTTCTATTCTAGCTAACTCATCGTGCTTGCAATTCACTTGGATCTTTATCTCTTCTAGGAAGCCTCTGCCCCTCTCTGAGGCTGGATCCAGTGACCCTCCTCCCAGCTCCCACAGCATCAGTTGATTGCCTATAGCTTAATGCTGACCACTTTGCATTAAAAATGCAGGGGCTGGGCCTCCCTGGTGGCGCAGTGGTTAAGAGTCCGCCTGCCGATGCAGGGGATACGGGTTCGTGCCCCGGTCTGGGAGGATCCCATATGCCGCGGAGCGGCTGGGCCCGTGAGCCATGGCCGCTGGGCCTGAGCATCCGGAGCCTGTGCTCCGCAACGGGAGAGGCCACAACAGTGAGAGGCCCGCATACCGCAAAAAGAAAAAAAAGAAAAAAAAAAAAAAGTGCAGGGGCTGCATTCTTTCTCTCTGTCCCAATAGTCAGAGAGCTTCTCAAGCGCAGGGACCCCACTTTCTCATTGTGGTCAGTGCCTGGCACTCTGTAGTAAACGCTATTAACTAGATGAATGACCAGAGGTGGGTTCAAACGCCTCAGTTCCTTCATTGCTACCTACGTTAAGGGATTGTGGACAGTGTCCTATTCATTTCTGGCATATAGAAGATGCCCAGTTTGGGACTTCCCTGGTGGTCCAATGGTTAGGACTTGGTGCTTTCACTGCTGTGGGCCCGGGGTTTGATCCCTGGTCGGGGATCTAAGAGCCCACAAGCCGCTGTGGGGCCTAAAGAAGCAGAAGAAGCAGTAGCAGCAGCCGAAGCCCAGTTAAAGTTTCCAGAATTGAATTAAACAGAATTAATCGTTCTGCAAATACAGTACATCCCACATCTGAGCAGAGAAGCTGCTTGGTTCCAACACACTTAGATAAAAAGTAAGTGAGGGGACTTCCCCGGTGGCACAGTGGTTAAGAAGCCACCTGCCAATGTTGGGGACACGAGTTTGAGTCCTGGTCCGGGAAGATCCCACATGCTGCAGAGCAACTAAGCCCGTGCGCCACAACTACTGAGCCTGCGCTCTAGAGCCCGCGAGCCACAACTACTGAAGCCCGTGAGCCTAGAGCCCGTGCTCTGCAACAAGAGAAGCCACCGCAATGAGAAGCCTGCGCACCGCAACGAAGAGTAGCCCCCCTCGCAGCAACTAGAGAAAGCCCGCGCATAGCAACGAAGACCCAACGCAGCCCAAATAAATAAATTGATTAAAAAAAAAAAAGTAAGCGAGGTAGTGAGCTCAGAACTCAAAATATGTGCTCAAAATATTTTCTGATTTCCTTCCTCCTCTGGACTGGGGATGGGGGTGAGGAAGATGGGTTCAGTCCTCCCAAAGAGTCTCATCATTACTAGGAGATTCTTCCCCAGATGCTGCTCCATGCTCTGGGGCTGCTAGTGCACAGTGGCCTCAGCTTTGTGCTGGGGGAAAGGCCCTCTGCTCTTGGACAGAGGTGGAGACTCCGGGTTGTGTTTTGGGGCACACAGTAGGCCTGCAGTTTGTAATGGATTGATGGTAAAATAAAGCAGGCCCCTTAAGTCCATCTTGGGGCTCCCAACACCCCAACTGTCTCCCAAATCTAACATATAGTAGGCACTTACTAAGTATTAAACCTAGTAAAGGATTGAAGGGTCTACCAAACCCCAAAGCAAGAGAACGGATCCAATAGCGCCCCCTTGCGGTGCTCTACATCAAGAAGTCACCTGGGAGAAACGTCTGCAGTTCCACGAGCGAATGCTGGACAGCACAAAGGATCCCAAGCTGCCAGGGGAGGGGTCCTTGTCGGGGATATAGTCTACGCTGTCTTCCGCCCATTTTTAGAGATGGGGCACATGGGCCCAGAGAGGGGAAATGATTTGCCCAGGGGGCTCTGGGAATTCGCTAGAGGGGCTTAGGGCGGCGGTCTGACGGCGGAGGCCCCCGAGCGACCTGTCGTGGAGCTGAGCGTGCATAGCGAGCATCTTGTATGTGCTTAGAGCGAGTGTGTGTTCGGGGCGGCGGCTGAGAGGGGCCTGATGGAGATGCTGCAGCCCCCGGCTGGGCCTCTAGCGGCGGAGCTGGAACTAGAACCCGGATGGGCGGACCCCGGCCCCGCGCCCCCTCGCGCTCGCTGCCTGGTGCAGGGCGCCCCCTAGCGGGACGTCGGGATCCGGCAACGCCGCGCTCTACGAGGCCCGCCTGGTCTCACGACAAAAGAGCTCAAGTTCCGGGGATCCGAGCCCACCGCCCCAGGGACCGGGCGGGTCCTCCCCTCGGTGGCCTCGCAGTCTCAGCCGAGGCGGTGGGGAGCAGGTTAACCCGGTCCCCGCGGGTGGAACGGAAAGTGGGCGGGGCTCCCGGAGGTGGTGTCCCCGGGGCGGGGCGCGCGGAGTTCGCAGTCCGGTGCGCACTCTAGCTGGAGTCCGTTGGAGCTTCACACTCGGTCCCGAGATGACGGCGAGCAAGCGGGTGGCGAAGGTAACCGCGAGTAGGATGACCCCTTTGTCACGGTTCCGGTGACTTTCTATTTCGTCCTCCCTCCATCCCTCCTCCAGCTCTCTGAGCGCATTTGTTTGTCTGGGTACCAGGGCTGGCTGAATCCCTGCATCCCTGCCCCCTCCCCAGTGGAAGAGTGGGTCTACGAGAGGGGCCAGAGCTGGAGTTTGGGGAGGTGAGGACGTGTCGAGCTGGGGTGTCGCTGGCTCCCTGAGCTGTGCTGGGGATGGGGATGAGCCACCTCCCCCCAAATTGGTTTCAGTTTCATTTCTCTGCCAGAAACTTTTGATAACAATTACGTGCGTCTCAGGTGCGGGAAGGGTTGGTTCCTTGGCGTCTTTTTTGGAGCCAGGCGTTCTGTTGGGGGTGGTGGCAGGTGCCTTTTGAACAGAGATAACCGGGACAAGGTCCTTGTCTTGGAATAGCCCATGGCCCGCCCCATATTTTGGTACCCACATTAGAGTCCCGAGAAGTATGCGATGCTGAGTGGGAGTTGAAAGCAACGTTCTCAGGGTATTCCCGGGAGGAAAAGATGCCAGGGAGAACCTAGAAGGTGTCCTGGAGTAGGTGGCATGTATTCATTAGTTCTACAAATGTTGTTGAATGCCTCCTATATGCTGGCTCCTGTTCTAGGAGATAAGGAGGCAGAGATAAACAAACCTACCCCTTCTGAGCTTTCATTCCGATCAGAGACACAATTTGAAATGAGGTCGGGAAGGATGGGGAGGGGGCGATTTTCCCCAGGAGGTGGGAAAACCCAAGGTGTTTGGAGGACTGAGATGTGGCTGGGACTGGAGATAGATGGGGAAGGTAGAGCAATCCTGAGTTGGACACCTCTCAGGCTTTGAGGCTCTCAGAAGTGCCCCTCCTGTGTGCAGGCTTGAGGGGGGTGAAGAGGGGGTGCTACCCTCAGCCTCTGAGAAGAAAATGATCTGAGATTGCGGCACCCAGAGCAGGCTCAGCCCAGAAGGACTGAAATCTGGACGTAGGCAGCAAAATAGGGCAGAGAGTCTTTCCAGCCAAGTGGGAAAGAGCTAGGAGCCAGTATTTATAGCACTGGCACCACTAAATGCCAGGTAGTTTACATTAGTTACTTCATCTCATTCTCACAGCAACCCTGTGAGGTAAGTCCTATACCCCCAATTTACAGATGGGGAAGTTGAGGCTCAGAGAGAATAACTTGATTGTCCTAGGTCACCCAGTAGGGAGTGATGGGGCTGGGATTAGAGCCCAGATTGGTGGGGCTCCAACCCACAGGCTCTTTCAGTGGCTTCCCTACTTTCATTTTCTGTTCCTCTGAGTCAGATGATTTCCTAACAGGCCTCAGGAACGAACTGTGTGTCCTAGCTTGGCTTTCAGCATCCCCAGGCTTTGGGAAAGTCTTGAGAGAACTCATATACAACCGGTAAAATCCAAGTTCTTCCAGTTATAGTAAACTTGGGGAAAATGTCTATTCCAGAACTTCTCTGTTCAACCTGGGGCTTCATTCTTGCTGAAGAGTCACAGATGATACTGGAACTAGGACTTGTAGTAGCAGATGCTTCTAGTTTGGGGTAAAAGATAAATGAGGGGTCATAGATTCTGGGCAGAAGGTGCAAGAAGCAGTTTGTTGGCATGAACAGTGTTGGAGTATGGAAAGATAAGAAACAGGAGATAAGGGTGTGTTTGTATGTTGGGGGCAGAGAAAGTTTAGATGGTGCTCAGTGTGAAGAGACCTCTCCCCAGCTGTGGACTGGCTTTGGGGACCTTTCTCTCTGCCTTTGTTTATACCAGGGTTTCCCAACCTTGTCACTATTGACATCTTGGGCCAGATAATTTTCTGTAGAGTGTTTGTCAGCATCCCCGGCCTCTACCCACTAGATGGTAGTAGCACTCCTCCGTTTGTGACAGCCAAAAATGGTCATAGACATTGCCAAATGTCCCAGGGGCAAGTAGGTAAAGTAACGCCCCAGTTGAGAACCACTGGTTTATACCATTTGGTGTTCCAGAAAAATATGACCTGCCCTTGAAAGTCTTTTTTAAAAAAAGACTTTTATTTATTTATTTTTAATTTTTATTTTGGCTGCACCGTGTGGCTTACAGGATCTCTGTTCCCAACCAGGGATCGAACCCACGCCCTTGGCACTGTAAGTGTGGAGTCCTAACTACCGGACTGCCCGGGAATTCCCTGAATGTCTTTTTATCTGTTGCTGTTTTTTTTTTTTTTTTTAAATAAATTTATTTATTTATTTATTTTTGGCTGCTTTGGGTCTTTGTTGCTGCGCGCGGGCTTTCTCTAGTTGTGAAGAGCGGGGACTGCTCTTTGTCGCGGTGCGCGGGCTTCTCATTGCAGTGGCTTCTCTTGTTGCAGAGCGCAGGCTCTAGATGCCCGGGCTTCAATAGTTGTGGCACGTGGGCTCAGTAGTTGTGGCGCACGGGCTTAGTTGCTCCGCGGCATGTGGGATCTTTACGGACCAGGGCTCGAACCCGTGTCCCCTGCCTTGGCAGGCGGATTCTTAACCACTGCACCACCAGGGAAGTCCCGCTGTTTTTATTTAAAGGTCTGTTACAGTGGGGAGAGGCAGCATAGGGGTAGAGGGGTAAGAGGTACAAATCATTAGGTATAAAATAAGCCCCAAGGATATATTGTACAACATGAGGAATGTAGCCAATATTTTATAATAGCTATAAATGGAGTATAACCTTTAAAAATTGTGAATCACTATATTGTACACCTGTAACATATAATATTGTACACCAACTATACTTCAATTTTTAAAAATTTTTTTAAAAAGAAAAAGAAATATATTTTTTTAAAAAGTCTATTGTTCCACAAGATGAACCCCAAAATGGAGAGAGGGGTTCTTTGGTCTAATACATTTGAGAAGTACTGCACGCTTCGGCTCATACCTTGGAGACTCACAACACACAGTAACGTATTAAAGGCTTTGGGAAGTACTGTAGGAAAGAAGTCTGTTTAGCCTAGTGTTTCCCAGTGTACTTGACCGTGGAGCCCTTTTCCCATAATAACTATGAATCTTGCATGGGACGCACCGTATACATTTGCTCTTACTGGGCCCTCTGCCTTGGTACCTCTCCAGTTCTCTGCATGGTAGACTCTTATTCATTCCGCATGACCCAGCTCACAGTGTCACCCTGCGTGAAGCTTTCCTGCTACCCTCTCCTCTCCTTCCCTATTATGTGTCCACATGTTATTCACATAGTCACATCCGTGTTTCTTCCATTACTCCAATGAAGTTCTCGAGGGCTGGGCCATGTCTTAGTCAAGTGGCAATAGAGGATGCTATTGAGGAGAGGGCTGTTGGGGGAACCCAGTGATGTCCAGGTGACTGGGTCACCTTTCTGGGAAAGAGAGTCACTGCTTGTCCTCTTGTTTCTCTGCTTGGTGTGTAGAGTTCTGCTGTGCTATGGTCTGCCTGAGTCATTTCCCCTCCCCAGGCCTGGTCTGGAGCAGTTTGACAGGCACAGGGTGATGTCTTTGCTGCCTGTTCTGCCCTGAGCACTGTAAAGGCACGTCGTCATACTGGGCATTATGGAAGGGAAGGAGGACCTTGTGACTCTCTAGGAAGAGGACAAGAGGACAGACATTAAGTACCTTGGTTTCAGGAGAAAAGGCTCCTAAGAGAGTTTACTCCCAAGTTGTAGCATCTGGAAGCAGTGATGTGCATGTTCCCTCCACCTGGTACCTACAGAGCTGGGGTGAGGCTAAACTTGGGTGATTCACTCCAAGCCCTGAGCACTGTGCCTGACACCTACCAAGTGCTCAGTAAATTACTCTCTATGACTCTATGACTCTGCCAGCTTCTGTCCCCTGGGCGGTCCTGTTTGGGAGTTGGACAGTGTGCTGGGGGGCAGGGGGAGGGGGCTGAAGTGGGGGAGACTAGGCCAACCGCCCGTCCTCTGTCCCCCTGCAGGAGCTGGAGGACCTTCAGAAGGAGCTCCCCAGGTACCTGCGGAACCTGTTCAGCGATGATGCCAACGTGCTGGTGTGGCACGCTCTCCTCCTGCCTGTGAGTTTCCACAGGACCGTGGCCTGGGACTGGGGCCACTTAGGCCAGGAGCCTGGGCAGGGAGGGTTAGGACTGGGCATGAATCTGCCCTGCCTTCGAACCCTGTTTTTCACTGGAGGTTATCATTGGCAGAGGGGGTCTCTGTCTGGATTGATTGCTTCTGAGGTTCAGGCCGACTGATGAAGAGGCTAAAAGCCTTCTGGATTTAGTAAGAGACCCTTCTGCAAGCCAGTAGCTACCAAGCCCACCATGGAAGCTTCAGTAGACAAAGGGCATAAAAAAAAAATGAAAAAGAAAAAGAGGAAAAGATCTGTTGGGTCTTTGTCAAAGGATAGGGATAAAGTTCCTGTTTCCCACAGTTGGCAGAATTTGCTGCCTCAGACCTAAAATGTGTTTTGTTCTCTTTTAAAAAATCGTATTTCAGGGGCTTCCCCGGTGGCGCAGTGGTTGAGAGTCTGCCTGCCGATGCAGGGGACACGGGTTTGTGCCCCGGTCCAGGAAGATCCCACATGCCGCGGAGCGGCTGGGCCCGTGAGCCATGGCCGCTGAGCCTGCGCGTCCAGAGCCTGTGCTCCGCAACGGGAGAGGCCACAGCAGTGAGAGGCCCGCGTACCGCAAAAAAAAAAAAAAAAAAATCGTATTTCAGAAAATTATTGTTACATATGACAACACAGATAACTCATCTCTACTATTCTGCTTTTTCTCTGTTTATTATTAAAGATCTCGATAGAATCTCCCTTTGAAAGTAATATTCCAAAGGACCCATCAAAGTGCAAGATGTCTATTGTATCATCTAATTATTAGGGACCACAGATATTTTCTTTGAGAAGTTCATCTGTATACCTTTGGATACTTGGAAATAAAAATGAAAACAATTGAGCTTTTTATTAGCTCTTTGGAATTTAATGGGAACAATTCATTTGATTATTTAGGATTTGGACTTCTTACTGGCAAGGCAATGGCTTGGGTTGTGCCATATTCTTTTCCTTTATTTTTAAAAATTTATTTATTTATTTATTTTGGCTGTGCTGGGTCTTAGTTGTGGCATGCGGGATCTTTGTTGCGGTATGCGGGTGGGATCTAGTTCCCCAACCAGGGATCGAACCCAGACCCCCTGCATTGGGCGCACAGAGTCTTACCCACTGGACCACCAGGGAAGTCCCTGTGCCATCTTCTCTTTCAACTGACCTGTAGCCCAGAACAATGGAGAAAGGCTTGAGTCAGGGCAACCCTTGACCCTCTGTCATGTCCTGTGGGCTGCTGGGTTGAAACAGTCCACCACACCTGCTCTGGGCTGGAAGAATAACAAAATGCTTTATTTAACTCAGGACTTCGGAAGAAGTGGGCTTTCTCAGCTGACCCTAAGGTGCAGTGTGAAGCCCTCTGTCTGGTCCAACTTCCTCATCTTTACAGATGAGGAAACTGAGTCCCAGAGCTTCTCAAAGCCACAGCAAGCTCGAGGCGGAGCCAGGATGGGTTCCCAGGACCCAGGGCTCTCAGCTTCACGGCTCCGCCACCTCCTCCCTCTGATGAGACCCGGGCAGCCCAGCCTGCAACCCCTGCAGAAGGACACACAGACGCTCTCTCCTTTTCTGAGGCCTCACCCGTGGCTTGTGTCTCCTTCCCAGGTCCCAGCCTCTTCTTATTATCGAAAACATGAAAGCTAAGGCATTTTTTTATCTGCCCAGCATTTGCCCCAGCTCTTATCTCAGACACACCCAAGACCCCTACGGCTTCCTTTCTGCCTTCTGCTAAGGAAGAGGAGCTCTCTTAAAACCTTGACTCTACGCTTGCATACCTGTGTCATTCTGACTGTCTTTGTCCTGTCTTCTCTATCACGAAGGTTCTGGAAGGATTTGGAGCTTTGGAACCAGCCTGAAGGCCCCTGTGCTCTATGCTGGGGTCACCCAAGTCCTGAGGTTCCTCCCCACTAGGGTTGTAGAGTACTGCCCACGTGTGGAGAAGTCAAGTTGACAGTGCTGAGTTCCCATCCTAGCACTGTCACTGCGGCCCTGGGCAAGTTACTTATATACACTACACTTGAGTTTCCTCATCTGGAAGTGGAGATGCTAATACTCATGAGTTTTCATAATACTTATCCTAAGAGCTGACATGTACATAGTGCTTGCCATGTGCCAGGCCCTACTCTAAGCTCTTAACATAAATTAGCTCATTTAATTCTTACATAAACCCTATGAAGAAGTCTGTTCTTTGTTCCATATGGAAAAGCACAGAGAGGTTAAGTTACTTGCCTGAGGTTACACAGCTAGGACGCGGCAGAGCCAGGAGTCACACTCAGGCAGAGTGGCTCCAAAGTCCACATAACCCCTCCACTGTGCTGTATGGGCTAATGTGTGTGGAGCCCTTAGCACAGGGTGGCACAGAGTAGATGCCCAGGAAAGCCTTCTGGTTGCTGGAAATCTAGAGGGTCTTCTACTGGCTCCTGGCAACTGGTCACTCCAGCTCCGAGTTCCTTTTTTTCTTCTTTTAACATGGTAAAATACACATAACAGTATGTACCATCCTCATCATTTTTATGTTCTGAGTTCAATGACACTAAGTACACTCACATTACTGTGCAACGATCACCACCATCCATCTCTAGAATTTTTTCATCTTCCAGAACTGAAACTCTGTGTCTATTAAACACTTAACTCCCCACCCCTCCTTCCCTCCAGCATCTGGTAACTAATTTTCTATTTTATGTCTATGAATTTGACTATTCTAGGTACATCACATAAGTGGAATCACACAATATTTGTTCTTTTTTTTTTTTTTTTTTTGGATCTAGCTTATTTCACTTAGCACAATGCCTTCAGAGTTTATTTGTGTTGCGGCATGTCGCCATTCATGATTCTTCCTAGGAGTGAAGCAGAGGATGCCTGGGACCCTGGGGTGGGGGCGGGGAGAGGGGGAAACCGGATCCAGGCCCTAGACGGAAAATGAGCACAGAGCTTGATCCCTCTCTTGCACAGGAGAAACCTCCTTACAACCTCAAGGCCTTCAACCTGCGCATCAGCTTCCCTGAGGACTATCCATTCAAGCCTCCGACAGTGACATTCACAACCAGGATCTACCACCCTAATGTGGACAGCAGCGGGCGGGTGTGCCTGCCCATCATCAGCAAGGAGAACTGGAAGCCTTTCACCAAGACCTGCCAAGGTGGGCCTGGGCCCTGCCTAGAGGGAGGGACCTGGACTGGATGGGGGAGGGGGTCATGGGACCGATTTTCAGTTAGAAAAGCCCAGAAGAAAGGAGATAAAAACTGTGAGTTGGGCTTCCCTGGTGGCGCAGTGGTTGAGAGTCCGCCTGCCGACGCAGGGGACACGGGTTCGTGCCCCAGTCTGGGAAGATCCCACGTGCCACGGAGCGGCTGGGCCCGTGAGCCATGGCCGCTGAGCCTGCGCGTCCAGAGCCTGTGCTCCGCAGCGGGAGAGGCCACAGCAGTGAGAGGCCCACGTACTGCAAAAAAACAAAACAAAACAAAAAAAACAAAAAACAAAATTGTGAGTCTCAGCTGAGCCTGTCGTCAGATAGAAGGGATGTGTCCTGAGATCCTGGGCTGGCTGACCTGCTCCCGCCTCTGTTCTCATACCTGGGCAGGTGGGAAAGAGCAGCGTTGCTCTGGGTCAGGGGAGAGAGAAAGAGAAGCAGCTGGGCTATAGAGGGAAGGGTTTGGGATAAGTAGGCCACATGCCCTATCTGGGGACCTTGGTGAAGTCTGTTCCTTTCCAGGGCTCAGTGCCCTAAATGACAGCTGAGGGGACTGGCCTAACAATGATAATATACATCACTTAATTAGGCACTTAGGCACTGTGCTAAGAGCTTCACATGCCTTTTTTTTTTTTTTTTTGGCTGTGTTTTGCAGCTTGTGGGATCTTAGTTCCCTGACCAGGGATTGAACATGGGCCCCCAGCCCAGTGGAAGCTCGGAAGCTCAGAGTCCTAACCACTGGTCTGCCAGGGAATTCCCACATGCCATTTTTTAAAAGTTCACGTTTTTCTTTTTTTAAAACAAATTTATTTATATATTTATTAATTTTTGGCTGCGTTTGGTCTTCGTTGCTGCGCGTAGGCTTTCTCTAGTTGTGGCAAGCGGGGGCTACTCTTCGTTGTGGTGCACGGACTTCTCATTGCCGTGGCTTCTCTTGTGGCAGAGCATGGGCTCTAGGCACGCACGGTTCAGTAGTCGTGGCGCGTGGGCTCCAGTAGTTGTGGCTTGCGGGCTCTAGAATGCAGGCTCAGTAGTTGTGGTGCACGGGCTTAGTTGCTCCGCGGCATGTGGGATCTTCCCGGACCAGGGATGGAACCCATGTCCCCTGCATTGGCAGGCGGATTCTTAATCACTGCACCACCAGGGAAGCCCCACTTTTTTTCTTTTTAAGATTTATTTATTATTCATTTAATTTATTTTTGGCTGCATCGGCTCTTAGTTGCGGCCCGTGGGATCTTTGTTGCGGCATGCGGGATCTTTCCTTGCGGTGCGCGGGCTCTTCATTGTGGTGTGCGGGCTCCTCTCTAGTTATGGCGTGTGGGTTTTCTCTTCTCTAGTTGTGGCACGTGGGTTCCAGAGTGCGTGGGCTGTGTAGTTCGCGGACACAGGCTCTCTAGTTGAGGTGTGCAAGCTCAGTAGTTGTAGCGCGCAAGCTCAGTAGTTGTGGCGTGCAGGCTTAGTTGCCCCATGGCATGTGGGATCTTAGTTCCCTGACCAGGGATCGAACTTGCATCCCCTGCATTGTAAGGCGGATTCTTTGCCACTGGACCACCAGGGAAGTCCCAAAAGTTCACTTTTTCATTTGAAGTATAGTTGATTTGCAATGTTGTGTTAGTTATACTTATGCACATGTGTTCAGTTATACTTATGTACATAGATTCTTTTTCCTATTCTTTTCCATTATAGTTTATGACAAGATATTGAATATAGTTCCCTGTGCTATACAGTAGGACCTAGCTGTTTATCTGTTTTATATATAGTCGTGTGTATATGTTAATCCCAAACTCCTAATTTATCCCTCCTCCCCGCCTGTTCCCCATGGTAACCATAAGTTTGTTTTCTATGTCCCTAAGTCTGTCTGTGTTTTGTAAATAAGTTCATTTGTATCGTATTTTAGATTCCACATACAAGTGATATCATATATTTGTCTTTCTCTGTTTGACTTACATTACTTAGTACGATAATCTCCAGATCCATCCATGTTGCTGCAAAGGGCATTGTTTCATTCTTTCTTATGGCTGAGTAATATTTCATTGTACATATGTACCACATCTTCTTTATCCATTCATATGTCGATGGACATTCAGACTGCTTCCATGACTATTGTAAATAGTGCTGTTTTGAGCATTGGGGTGCATGTATCTTTTTGAATTAGAGTTTTCTCTGGATATATGCCCAGGAGTAGGATTGCAGGACCATATGGTAACTCTACTTTTAGTTTTTTAAAGAACCTCCATACTGTTCTCCATAGTGACTGCACCAATTTACATTCCCCGCCAACAGTGTAGGAGGGTTCCCTTTTCTCCACACCCTCTCCGGTATAAAAATTCACTTTTTTATTCCATATTATGTTTTTGGTATCTATCCATTGATGACAAATTGAAATTATAATGGAGTAATCATAGTTCACGCATACAAAGATGGAGCTGGGTAGCCATTGAGGACCTGGCCTGAGACATGCCCCTGCACCACTGAGAGCTTGAACTTTCTAACCCAGGGACACCAGCCATTTTTAACCTACCAACTTCATTTAATCCCCTCAGAAGCCCCCTGAAACAGTGCTCTCATTAGCTCCATTTAATAGTTGAGGACGGGCTTCCCTGGTGGCGCAGTGGTTGGGAGTCCGCCTGCCGATGCAGGGGACAAGGGTTCGTGCCCCGGTCCGGGAAGATCCCACATGCCTTGGAGTGGCTAGGCCCGTGAGCCACGGCCACTGAGCCTGCGCGTCCGGAGCCTGTGCTCTGCAACGGGAGAGGCCACAGCAGTGAGAGGCCCACGTACCGCAAAAAAAAAAAAAAAAAAAAAAATAGTTGAGGACACCGAGGCATATGAGAGGAGAAGCACTTGCCTGAGCTGGCCGGTGGCAGAGCTGGGATTCGGAGCCTGCTTGGGTGACTCTGGAACAGCACCGCCCAGCAGGACTTTCTGCGGTGATGGAATCCTTCTGTAGCTGCCCTGTCCAATGCCATGGTCACTAGCCACGTGTAGCTTTTGAGCACTTGAAATGTGGCTGATGTGACTGTGAACTGCATTCCTAATTGTAGTGAATTTCCATTCATTTAAATTGAGATAACTACACATGGCTGGTGGCTACCACAGTGCACACTATGGCTCTAGAGCCTATGGACATAATCAGTGTGCGATCAATCCTGCCTCTGGACCAGCTCGGGAGCTCTTAACCCTGGAAACAAGAATCCTGGGGGCGGGGATGGGGAGGACTGGTCCTTGGATGAGCTTCAGGAGGTCGGCGAAGCGCTCTGAACCCAGAACCACACGTCTGTGTGTATGCATATGTGCATGTGCCTGGGGAGATGGGCCACTGCCTTCATCAGGTTTCCAAAGTCACCCATGAAAGATTTCCAGCCACTGGGCAGTAGTGGTTTCCAGTCTTGAGCCTCAGAATCCTTTTTCCCAAATAAAAGTTGTTTTGGAATCCTAATAACACAACAGAGAAAAGCAAAGTGTTTCTTCTTGAAAAGGGAATAGAACCCAGAAACCCTGTTTATCTCATCAACCCCCATGATAGGTAGCTTCTGTCACACCGTGAAACATAGTTTGAAAAGCACTGATGTAACTGGTTATGGCTTTGGGCATCATCAGTGAATGTGGTGAGAGGCATTTCATTTGGTTGTAGCGTCATCCTAAGACATGGAACCTCCTGGGGGGGTCTCCCAAGGAGTGAGTGTGATGTTTCAGGGAGTGGGCAGCCGTCGCTCCCTTCCCAGGATTTTTTTCCTTCCATCCTGATGTCCTGATCTGACCTCTCTCCCCAGTTTTGGAGGCCCTCAACGTGCTGGTGAATAAACCAGAGCTGGGGCAGCCCCTTCGCTTGGAGCTTGCTGACCAGCTGACCCAGGACCCGGAGCTGTTCAACAGGAGGGCCAAAGAGTTCACCCTCCAGTTTGGAGTGGACCGACCCTTCTAACTCAGCCTCTGACCCACCTCTGCACTGGATGCTTTCTGTGTGATGGACGGACACATGTCATGGGCTAGGGGCCAGAGCCCCTTTGTGGTCCATTTCTTGCTCATTTCTTCCAAGTTTTCCTTCTTAGATTATTAGTCATTTGTGTGTGCGTGCGCGCGTGTGCGTGTGTGTGTGTGTATGTGTGTGTGGTGGTGGTGGGGCCTCAGTTATGTGTGTGGTACGTGGACCCACTGGCCTCAGGTGTGCTTTCCCCACTTCCTTTCTCTGCCCCAGAGCCAGGGGCATTTAGGTTTGCAGAGTCGCAGGCCAGCTCTCCAGCGCTCTGTGATGTGGGAAGCCTGATCCTTAGAGACTCAGGCTGCCTTGCAGGCCGGCTCGCGGGAAATGAGCCCAGCAGCCAACCAGAATCCCCCGAGGGCCCAGGCATGGGGGGTGCGGGGAGGGCAGAGGGGCAGTGGGGAGTATGGGAGGGAGGCAGGGCACAGGGATGAGGGACTCCTACTTACGTTGAGTGTTTTGCTGATGGAGTGATTGAAAACAGCCAGACCACTGATAGACATGTAGAGATGCAAAACCTTTTCTGTTTCACTGATGAATCATAAAGTGAAGAAACTAATCTCCATCCCAGAAATCTGACTACATGGGGTTTTTTGGTTGTTTTTTTTCTTTTAATTTTTCTTTTGGCCACACAACCAGGGATCGAACCCACGACCCCTGCAGGGGAAGCGCAGGGTCTTAACCACTGGACCGCTGGGGAGGTCCCCTGACTACACGGTTTTTAAACCACTTGCTATCCCATTAGGTTGCTGGTTCCTAGGGACCAGGCTTTAGGCGGGGAGGTGTTTCCCCTCCAGCTTCCAGTCCACGGAGCCAGGGAGACCATGTGTTTGCCCAGCTATTAAAGTCACAGATGGACTGTGGAGTCCAGCTGAGTGTTCACTGAGGGGACGGGTGGTTCATCGGGAGAAGAGGAGGCTGGGGATTTAGCTACAGTCTAGCCAAAGGTGTGACCCTGCTTTCCATCAGCTGAGGCCTCGCTGGGCGTGGAGCCTTGTGTGACCCCAAGCATTGTGGGGAAAGCTGGCCGTGAGGGACTAGACCACCCTTGGCCTGAGCGGTCGTCGACACATCCACAAGGGTAACACCCCCATTTTTATAGAGGAGGCAACCAAGGCACAGAGCGCTTCAGTGGGTTGCCAGGTCCACTCTGCTGATCAGGGCAGAGGGCACCCCTCCAGCTGCACTGCCAAGCTGGCTGGGTTTTGTTTTTGCGTTTTTCATGAACTGTTCTCAACAGCGCACATGCTCCAAATGGCTGATAAAGCCAGACAAGATTGTTAGCAGGAAATTATACTCAGCTCCAGGGTTCATCTCTAGTGAGCAGCAGAAAAACAAAAACAAGCCAAAACTCTAGCCAGGGTTGGAGGGATTACAAAGGAGGAGCTTGCTGGGTGCAGTGGTTCTAGGCTCCTAGAAGCCCACTGGCTTTTAAGAGACAGAATATGGGGTATCTTTGAGTCAGGGGAATCACTGTAGGCCCCACTAGCCTAGCTGGGGTGAGATTTGTAGAGAATCTCCTACTCTAGTCCTTGCCCTGGAATTCCCTAATCTGGGAGAAGTGTGGAAAAAGGGAAGAGAATTGGGAAAGTGCCACCCATGGCTAGAAATGTAAGATGTGTTGTTACTTTGGGCCACCACTTAAAGAACACTTACGTGACAGGCCCCGGGCAAGGCTGTTTGTCCTTTTCATGATGTCATTTAACGCTCACAGCACCTGCATGATTTTGAGCTCCTATCATCCCCATGCAGACGGTAAACTGAAGCTCAGAGAGGTTCACTCACTGGCCCAGGGACACACAGCTGGTTAGTGGTAGGACCCAGCCCATTCTCCTTTCCCAAATGCCTTTCATGGTTGTTGAGAAAATCATGTCCGATGAGGAACCCTGGCGGCCGGGGTTTATTATCCAAGTGAGAGATGTTCCTGGTGGGGTAGGGAGGGAGCACTAAGGGGCTAGACCAGATTTTACAAAAGAACTTTTCATGTAGTTAAGACTGGTGCCATGTGCCCTTGTCTGAGCCCCAGCAGTGCTGCCACCATGAGCAGGAGTGAGCCTCTGGGCCACGGCTGGTCAGCTGGGCTCCCTGCCCACCTCTGCCCACAGGGTTGGTCAGCCCCTCATTTCTTCCCTCATTTCTTCTTGGTCTTCACCAGTCCCTTCTGCACGAGGCTGCGGTACAGCTCCTGGATGTAGGTGTAGACGCACTTGGAGTCGGGCACTGCCAGCCGCACCATGTCATCCACTTCCAGCAGCTGGGCACAGTCGGCCAGTTTCCTGAGGGGCAGGTTGGGGAGGGGTGAGGAGGGGTGGAGCAGAGAGCCAACGGTGAAGGATGCGGGGCCTAAGGGGACAGCCCGGCAAGGATGAAACCCACAGAACTGTGTGTGGCAGAGCTGGGAGGTCATCTAGGGCAACCGTCCCATCGTACAGATGAGATAACGGAGGCCCAACAGAGTTCAGACTCAAACTCAGTGTGGTCTGATTCCTAAGCCCGTGTTTTCATTGCACTGTGTGCCTTCACGTAGGAGCGGGACCTTCTGGTCTGTAGTTCTGCACTAGCCCACCCCTTCCACGTGCTCATATACCTGTCCTCAGGGAGAGTTTAAAGGACAGAACCCCAACACTAGCCAGAGTGTTGGCTTGTAGCTGCAACATCTCCAGCTTCAGTTTCCGTGTATTTATTGAGGGGTGCTATGTGCTAGGTACTCTTCCAGGGAATTCAGCGCTGAACAAAATAAAAATTCCCCACTCTCATGTCACTGACATTCTCACTGCAGTAGACAGACAGTACTCAAACAGAAATCGATGGTGCATCAGACGATGAGAGATGCTGTGGAGAAAAATAAGGCAGGGAGGCGGGACAGGGTATGTGTCTGTGTTCAGGGGGATGTTTTCTTTTTTTTTTTTTTTCCTTTTTTGCGGTATGCGGGCCTCTCACTGTTGTGGCCTCCCCCGTCGCGGAGCACAGGCTCCGGACGCGCAGGCTCCGGACGCGCAGGCTCAGCGGCCATGGCTCACGGGCCCAGCCGCTCCGCGGCATATGGGATCCTCCCAGACTGGGGCACGAACCCGTATCCCCTGCATCGGCAGGCGGACTCTCAACCACTTGCGCCACCAGGGAGGCCCCAGGGGGATGTTTTCTTAATAGTATGTTAGTGATGGCTTTTTTTTTTTATTTTTCATCTATTTATTTATTTTGTGCCAGCGCCTCGCAGCTTGTGGGGTTTAATTCCCCGACCAGGGATTGAACCTGGGCCCTTGGCAGTGAAAATGCGGAGTCCTAACCACTGGACCACCAGGGAATTCTCCAAGGAGAATTTTAATAGGGAGCCCAGGAAAGTTCTCTTAGAGTAAGTTGGGGACGTCCCTGGTGGTCCAGTGGTTAAGACTCTGCGCTTCCAGTGCAGGGGGCACAGGTTCAATCCATGGTCGTGGAACTAAGATCCCATGTACCGCGGAGCAACTAAGCCCGTGCACCACAACTACTGAATCCCATGCGCCTAGAGCCCGTGCTCTGCAACAAGAGAAGCCACCGCAGTGAGAGGCCCGTGCACTGCAACAAAGAGTAGCCCCCGCTCGCCACAACTAGACAAAGCCTGCGCACAGCAACGAAAACCCAACACAGCCAAAAATAAATAAATAAAACAAATTTATTAAACAAAATTTAAAAAGAGTAAATCGGGTACATATCTGCGGGAAGAGGATTCCAGGCAGAGGAAACAGCATGTGCAAAGGTCCTGAGGCCGGAGTGCTTAATGTGTTTGAGCAACCGCATAGAACTTAGCAGCAAGTCCTCTTTTTCTAACTTCCCAGCTAATCTCTGGGGCCACGTGCTACTCCTGGCTTTGCTAAAGCTGATCATCTGATCTAACTGCTGTTGGGACCTTGCCACCATGTGCCAGGAGTTTTATCAAGTGCTTCCCTCCCCCACCTTTTTTTAGTTGCGCCACACAGCTTACAGGATCTCAGTTCCCCAACCAGGGATTGAACCCAGGCCACGGCAGTGAAAGCCTGGGATCCTAACCGCTAGGCCACCAGGGAACTCCCCAGTGCTTTCCCTTGAATGGTCTCATTTACTCCACTCCTCTATGTTCAACCAGTAGAAGAGGGACTGGAGACTCAGAGCATTTTGGTGATTTGCCCAACGTCAAAGTGAGTGACACAGCTGGGACTCCACCGAGGCCTGCCTGATGCCTCTGGCATCCCTGCCCTGTAGTCGGGTCTCAGCAGTCCCAGCCTGCCAAACCGCCATGGGTGCTGGCAGTAGGAGAAACCAGGGTCCCAGCGGAAATCCTCTCTTAGAGCTGAGGCAGCTGGGCCGAAACCCAAGCCGGGCTGGCCTGGGAGCGGGAGGCAGGAGCACAGACGGGAGGATTTCGAAGAATGGGACAAGCTCCCTGCAACCAATGCAGTGCTCTTGGCTCCTGGGTGTGGGTCGGGGTGCTGTTCCCATGCAGGAGAGGCAAAAGCTTCATTCCCACTGGGCTTGGGGAACGGGGTCAGGCTCCTCGAGCAGCACAGCCCATCAAGCCGCCTGGGGGCCCCAGCGTTGACCGTTCCATGGGAATCAGAGGCAAGTTCTAGAAGGGAGCCAGCTGCGGCAGGGGCCCCCTTACTTTGCACGCTTAATCTGCACACCAGGCCCTAAAAGAGGTTAAGTCAGCTGCCGAGGGTCAAAGAGCTAGGAAGGGGGACTTCCTTGGAGGTCCAGTGGTTGGGACTCTGAGCTTCCACTGCAGGGGGCACGGGTTCGATCTCTGGTCATCACTGGTCAGGAAACTAAGATCCCGCATGCCTCATGGCGTAGCCAAAAAAAAAAAAAAAAGAAAGAAAAGAAGAGCTAGGAAGAAGGAGGCACCCCCACCTCTTCTCCCTCCAGCTTCCATCCCCACGCATCCCCTGCCCATCCTTCCCTTTTCACTGCTGCCTGATGCCTCCTCTCAGCCTGTTACCATCACCTGATTATTCCTTCTGCCTTTCTGTGGCTCTGCAGGCTTGGAGCCAAGGCAAGGCAGTTGCAGGAGGACAATGACCCGGCCCCACAGTCCGGGGACCCCTGGTCAGGGCCAAGCCACGTGCCCTTCTGTATTCACCAAGAGCTCTCAGCCCTGACTAGGAGTTTCACTTTCCAATCCTGGTTCATCACCATTAAAGGTGCTTCTGAGCCCAGAGCAGGACATGGTGCTCCCGATGCCCTCAACCCCCCACTCCAGGGCACTCCCCCCTCCCTTGGCAGGATCAACTGGAAGGGATCTTCTGGAGCACCAAGTCTGGTGGGTTTCAAATGGCATCTTGGTGCCCTAGGGCCCTATAGACGTGCTTCAGGGAACATCTTGGGAAGCAGGGTTGGGCGCTGAGCTGGAGTGCTCCAGGAATCCCTCCCAACCTCAGAAGGCCTCCCTAAAATCTGTTTAATATGTTGGGCATTCATTTAATATTTTGCTTGAGGAATCCGTCCGGGGGGAAAGAAACATCTGAAAAGCACAGATCAATATCAGCCATCTCGTCTTGCCGATGGGGACACGCAGGCCCAGAAAGGGGAAGATTGCTGCCCAGGCTTCCCTGCAGGCTGATGGCCAGGCCTGGACTAGACCAAAGGGCTCAGCCTCCTGGAACAAGGTGCTGCTAATATCCCCAGTGACTTATCCCCTGCCCCGGGGCTTTAGAAACACACTCAGCGGGAAATGCATTCCTGGGCCTCAGAGCTGTGCTCATGGACCACTCCCTGTGCATAGTCCTGTCTCTACCAGGAAGCTCAGAAGCCCCTCCCAGGTGGGAAAGGACAGGCCGCTCCAGGCGTGAGCTCCTTGGGAGCCCCAAGGCCATCAGGTCATGCCTCTCCGGTGGGTGGAGATGGAGGCCTTTGGCTGAGTCTGGTTTTGGTGCTTCCGTGGGGGGAGTGCCCCCTCCTCCCCCTCTACCTGGCAACCATGTCTTGGTCTCTTAGGTTCTTCCTTGGGCCACACTGATCCTCACACCACCTCCTGCCTATCTAGTCCACCCCTGTCTCCATCCCTCCACCACCCCGGCACCCAGCTGTGTGAACCCCAGCAATAAATCCCCTCCAGGTCCCACACTGAATAATAATTATCATAACAACTGTGATATCATTCGTTATAACATAGGACCTAAGATTTTTTTTGAAATGTTTGCCGTGGGTTAGGCACTGTTTATTGGGACTTTACTTACTTACTTAATTCTCACCATAGCCCTGCCAAAGAGGAAATGTCACACCCATTTTAAAGATCAGAATATAGAGGCTCAGAGAGGTGAAGGAGCCTGTCCAAGATCACACAGCTAACAAATGGCAGAGTCAGAATCTGGCCCTAAATCTCAGCAACCACCCTGTCTGCCCCTCCTCTACCCCTGACCCTGCCTGCATTTTCTTCACGGCACCTGTCCCCTCACGTTATATTTCACACGTATGTGTGTTTATGATCTGTCTCTCCCTTTAGAATGTGAGCCACAGACACACAGGGATTTTGCAACTTTCTCTCACTGCTATGTCCTAAAACAGTTCCCAGCAATCAAAAAATATCTGTTGGGGACTTCCCTGGTGGTCCAGCGGTAAAGAGTCCACCTTCCAATGCAGGGGACGCGGGTTTGATCCCTGGTCAGGGAACTAAGATCCCGTAGGCCGTGGGGCAACTAAGCCCACGCACCACAACTACTGAGCTCGCGCGCCTCAACTAGAGAGCCCACGTGCCACAAACTACCGAGCCCACGTGCTCTGGAACCCACACGTCACAACTACAGAGCCCACATGCCACAACTAGAGAAGAGAAAACCTGCATGCACAACTAGAGAGAAGCCCGCGCGCTGCAACAAAAGATCCCGCATACCTCAGTGAAGGTCCCGCATGCCGCAACTAAGACCCGATGCAGCCAAAAATAAATAAAATAAATAAATAACTCATAAAAAAATATCTGTTGAATTCATGGATATGTGGTGACAGCCTCTACCTGACCACCGCACTACCCAACCCCTGTGAATCCGGCACTCGATTCTGTGTAGGTGACCCAAGCTCCCACCCATGTCTGCATCCCCTGGCATGGCTTACTCGGCTGTGGAGAAGGCCAGGGAGAAGTTGTGCCGGCGCTTGGTGGGGTCCAGCGCAGCATAGTCAAAGGCATCGGGGAAGAACTTGTGGATGAGGGCACAGAAGGCCATGCCACTGCTCCAGCTTGAGGAGAAGTTCTGGATGTCCACATGCTGTGGGCAAGAGGGGCCCAGAGGCCTTGGTGAGCCTCAGCCAGAGGACCTGGACTTTGCCCCCTCTAGACCTCCCACCCTCTGGGCTTTGCACCGCACAGACCCTCCCAGCACTGCTGCCCTGGGGAAGGGTCCCTTGCCCCACCATGCACCTCGTAGCTCCTCGTCATGGCCCGGCACCACTCCAAGAGCATGTTCTTAACGCCGCCGATGGCTGCCCCCGCGGCCTTGGTGTTCCGGAACAGGGCCGTGGGGCCCGAGGCCGCCCTGTGCGTGAGGGACAGAGAAGGTCAGCCCAGAGAGGTGGGAGGGTCCCATCAGGGAGGAGCCCCATTCCCAGATGTCAGTCCTCCTGCCCAGGCTCGGGCTGTTCCTATTGCCCCTCAGGACTCCCCCACCCCAACCGTCCAACCAACCCAGCCCCACAGCTCCTTGCATGCATCTTACCCCCCAAACTTGTCTATGATGGCTTTGCGGTTCTGGGCACGGGGCCCCCGGGGCCGGGCAGGGGCTGACACCCTGCGCTCTGGTGCCTTCTCTTTCTTCTTCTCCTGTGAGGGAGGGGGCTCCGTGGGACTCTGGGACACGTCGCTGGGTGAAGATTCACTGCATGGAAAAGTTCGGAGAAGGGTGAGAGGGGCTGGGACCAGCCACCTAGGAGGGAGGAGGCTCGCTGAGCGCGGCCCCCGCAGTCTCAAGAGGCATACGAAGCTGTGGTCCCCACTCTCGCACACGTTTCCTCTGGGCCCAGCACCGGGAGGGCCTGGGAAGGAATAGTGAGGCTCAGTCTCACTTTGGTGAGCGTGTGGTCTGGTGGCAGGTGTGGACGGAGCCAGAGCACATCTGAGGTCTGACCTGGGTCTGAATCCTGCCTTTGCCTCTTATTTGCTGTGTGATCTTGGGACTGTCATGTCACTCCCTGAGCCTCAGCTTCCTCATCTGTAAAATGGGGCAAGAATAGCTACCTGACAAGGTGGTTCTAAGGCCTGTGTGGGAGGGGGAAGGTAGACCACGCTCCACGAACGTTCAACCGGGTACCTTTTCCTAAGAAGGTGACACGGAGGTGAACTTCAGCTCGAAATAAAGGAAGACTCTTCTAATGACGAAAGCTGTGCCCTGGCAAGAGTAAGGCTCTCATGTTATCCAGCACCAGCCAGGCACCAGGCGCTGGGCTGAGTGCTTTATACACAGATGTCGTTCGAGTCTCACAAAAATCCTACGGGGTAGGTACCGTGACTGTGCCCATTTCACAGGGGAGGAAAGGGACAGTGATGCGGCCAAGGTCACACAGCTGGTAAGTGGTAGAGTCATTGTCCAAACTCAGGCTTTCTGCTCACTCGCTTCTGGGTGAGGCTGACACCACGGAGGCAACCAAGACCAGGAGGCTTCAGCGATGAGTGAGAGACGGACCAGGTAGGCTCCATTGTCCCTTCGCTCCCACACTCCGGTTCCTTTTGTCTCCTGGGCTCTGCCCTGGGCTAGGGGGCTGAAAACCATAATTCCTGGCATATCTTGAGACCAGCACTGGGGAGGCCCAGGCCCAGGGGATGGCAGCCTTTAAAGGAAGCAAGCGGTGGGGGCTTCCCTGGTGGCACAGTGGTTGAGAGTCCGCCTGCCGATGCAGGGGACACGGGTTCGTGCCCCGGTCCGGGAAGATCCCACATGCCGCGGAGCGGCTGGGCCCGTGAGCCATGGCCGCTGAGCCTGCGCGTCCAGAGCCTGTGCTCCGCAACGGGAGAGGCCTCAACAGTGAGAGGCCCGTGTACCGCAAAAAAAAAAAAAAAAAAAAAAAAAGGAAGCAAGCGGTAGGAGGGGTTGGAGCTGGGGCTCCAGAGTCTGACATTACCTGGCTGAAGGACTGGTCTCTCCGGAAGCTGCGGTGTCTGGACTCAGCCCATCTAGGGGAAAGGAACGGGAGGGAGGCAAGCTGGGGTGACCCATGGTGCGCTGCCCGCGAGATCCCTCAGGGAGGGCCCTGCGGCGTCCGTGGGCTCCTGGGCCCTCACTTACCTGGGCTGAGGCCGCTGCCCTCCTCCGTGGGGCTCTCTGGCCAGTCCTCGGCGGAGCTGGGAAGCGCTCCTGCCCCTTCCTCTGACTCTTCCTCCGCAGCCTGGTCCTGTTCTTCATCAGGACAGCCTGGCTCCTGGAACGAACATGGGCTGTGTGGGCTCGCCCCTGCCTGAGGCTCTGTGAGGGCTTCAGAAAGATCTGGAAGGCAGCCTGGGGCCACAGTGCTGCATCCCCCACCCCAGGCTCTTGATATCAGTGGGTGGAAGACTGGATTGTCCCAAAGGAATAAAGCAGGGGAGGGGCTTGCTTGGGGGAGGGCTGGGCAGGGGGCTCCAGAGCATCGTGGGGCCTCCTCCCTCCTCTCCTCTTCCTCACTCACCACCTCCTCCTTCACCTCCTCCTCCTGTGGTTCAGGCTTGGCCTCATCTTCCATGGCCTTCTTCTGAGAGTCCGACTTGGCCTCTGGAGCATTGGCTTTCTCCTGGGCTTCAGCCTTGGGCTCCTCGGTCTTGTCGCTCTCCTCCTGAGAGGCCAGTGTGGCCTCCTGCTTCCCAGCAGCCTCCCTGCCTCCAGCCATGGCCTCCTCCTTCCCTTTGGCCTCCCTGTCTCCAGCCTTGGCCTCCTCCTTCCCAGCAGCCTCCCTGCCTCCAGCCTTGGCCTCCTCCTTCCCTTTGGCCTCCCTGTCTCCAGCCTTGGCCTCCTCCTTCCCAGCAGCCTCCCTGCCTCCAGCCATGGTCTCCTCCTTCCCTTTGGCCTCCCTGTCTCCAGCCTTGGCCTCCTCCTTCCCAGCAGCCTCCCTGCCTCCAGCCATGGCCTCCTCCTTCCCTTTGGCCTCCCTGTCTCCAGCTATGGCCTCCTGCTTCCCAGCAGCCTCCCTGTCTCCAGCCATGGTCTCCTCCTTCCCAGCAGCCTCCCTGTCTCCAGCCTTGGCCTCCTCCTTCCCAGCAGCCTCCCTGCCTCCAGCTATGGCCTCCTCCTTCCCTTTGGCCTCCCTGTCTCCAGCCTTGGCCTCCTCCTTCCCAGCAGCCTCCCTGCCTCCAGCTATGACCTCCTCCTTCCCTTTGGCCTCCCTGTCTCCAGCCTTGGCCTCCTCCTTCCCAGCAGCCTCCCTGCCTCCAGCCATGGCCTCCTCCTTCCCGTTGGCCTCCCTGTCTCCAGCCTTGGTCTCCTCCTTCCCTTTGGCCTCCCTGTCTCTAACCTTGGCCTCCTCCTTCCCAGTAGCCTCCCTGCCTCCAGCCATGGCCTCCTCCTTCCCTTTGGCCTCTCTGCCTCCAGCCTTGGCCTCCTCCTTCCCAGCAGCCTCCCTGCCTCTAGCCTTGTCTTCCTGCTCCCCAGCAGCCTGTGCCTCATCATTCACGTTGGCTTTCTCCCAAGATCCAGGCTTGGCCTCTTTCTCATCAGCCTTCTGCTTCTCAGAGGCCAATGTGGTCTCCTCTTTTCCCTCAGCCTCCTTGGGCTCAGAGTTGGTCTCTTCTTTCCTATCCGCCATCTCCTGAGGAGCCACGGTGGTCTCTTTCTTCCCACTGTCCTCCTTTGGAAGTTCAGCCTCCCCTTTGGATTTCCCCTGGAATTCAGCTGACATGCTGTCCTCAGCTGGTGCCCTTTCCTGCTTTCCTGCCCCATCTGGAGGCCCCTCTGTGACAGTCCTCTCAGCTGGGCCTGTGGCCTCCTCCTCAGCAGAGGCTCCCCCTCCCACTGTCTCTGGGACCTCCGTGGTTGGGGACACAGGGGTCCCGTCCTCAGAGGGCTTCCCTTCCTTCCGCTCCATCTCTGAAAAGAGAAGACAAGCAGGCCTGGTCATGCCCCCTTTCTGCCGGTGAAGGCCCTGGAGTCTGGAGACCTGCGATTCAGTCCTGGGTCCCCCACTGCTCGGACATGTGACACAAGTAGCCACTTTCCCTTTGGCTAAATGAAGTGATAGAACACCACATCCCCCAACATGGGGTGCTGGGCCAGCCACGTCTACTTGACGTTGGATGATGTCCACCTAAAGGTCCTCTGCAGGTTGTGACTTGGGCTTTAAGGAACACTGGGTTCTGTAATGCCTTTTCAATGACTTGGCCTCTTTTCGAATAAGCCAGTGAGGTGGTTATAGTCTGACTAGCCTCCTAGACCCCCATGGAGCACTTGCTATTCTCCCCTTTTGATGGAGATAGCTGCCCTCACGCTCAGAGCCCAAAGCAGACAGAAGTCTCTAGATAGAACTTAATAATACTGTTTTTTGTTTTGTTTTGAGTATTTATTTTATCTATTTATTTTGGCTGCGCCGGGTCTTCGTTGAGGCATGTGGGCTCTTTTAGTTGCGGCATGCATGCAGGATCTAGTTCCCTGACCAGAGATCGAACCCAGCCCTCCTGCCTTGGAAGCTCCGAGTCTTACCCAATGGACCACCAGGGACGTCCCTGATAATACTGTTTTGATTCCATTGTATTTATTTTTACAGTTACTTTCTGTTTCTGGCCAGTGATATCGAGTTTCCATTTCCAAGAGTGATATAAAGTTTCTTTTATAAATACATTTATTGAAGTAAAGTAAGTTAATTCCAAGGAAGACGTTCAGGAGAGCAGAATACAGGATACAAAATACCTAAATCATGGAGGTGGTGTTCAAGTGCCTGAAATCTGGGAAACCCTGGGCCAGCTTGGTCGCTGGGTCTCTGCCAGCACTGCCAGCCTGTGTGTGTGGTTCTCTGAAGAGCTGGGCCTGGGCATGGAAGCGTTTCTTTTGGTGAAGAACAGAAAATACTCTCCCTAAGTAACCTCTGCAGGGAGATCTGATCCTCCAACTTTATCATGAGGTTTCTTATTCAAGTACTGTATATACAGTCAGCCTTCCTTTTCCGTGGGTTCTGTGGATTCCACCAACCTTGGATGGAAAAAACTTGAAGAAAAAATTCCAGAAAATTCCAAAAGGCAAACTTGAATTTGCTGCCACTTCAACTATTTACATAGCATTTACATTGTTATGAACAACTGTTTACATAACATTTTCATTGTACTGGGTATTATAAGTAATCTAGAGATGATTTAAAGTATTAGAGAGGATTGTAAGGTTCTATGCAAATACAACATTTCCTATGAGGGACTGGTGCATCCACAGATTTTCATATCCGCAAGGGAAGCTGGGACTAATCCCCCACAGACATTAAGGGATGATTGTACTGTCCGATCTACAAAAACAGCTCAGGGGTGGGGGGCGGCGGACAGGGTCAGCTCCTTCAGCCTTCTGCCCTTCTTGCGGGGGGGGGTCTGTTTACAGAGAAAATAATCCCCAAATAACGTTCAGGGCATGACTCAGGCAGTAAAAAAGTACACACTCCTTGTCACTGGCTAAAAATACCTCCTGCCCTCTGCAGGGCCATCGTTCTGGATACAGTACCCAGGGTACCTGAGTAACTGGGACAGAGGCAAGAAGACAGGTGTATGAGGGACAGGGCTCTGTTTCTGCCACCCATTCAGTTCTTACTGCCCCCAGATCAAAGTCCTGGTGTCCCTGGATTTGGTCTCCCACCGTTTCCTAGGAAGTAGGCTGGGATTTTCAAAGATGCTCACGCTGCCCTCCAATTCCACCCCTCCCACCAGAGCCCCTTCATGGTTCAGCAGCTCCGGGAATCTATTAAAGTTAGAGGGAAACAAATGAGCCTGGGAGATGGAATGCACATCTGCAGGGAGCTAGGAGCATACCTTGACCCCCATCCCCTGGTCTGAGACCTGAGCAAGTCTCTTTACCTCTCTGGAGAGAGCCTCGGTTTCCAATACAATGACAGGATTGGTCTAGATCAGGTTTGCAAACTGTGTTCTGTGGAAAACTAGGGTCTCCTAAGACCTTATTAAGGGCTGCGGTGGCGGGGGAGGTGTTCTTTGGCTAAGGTTGTTCCAGAAACAGCCTACCCTTGACCCTTTTAGAGTCTTACAACTTCATTAGCACTTAAATAGATTCCAGATACCCCATGGTAAAGGAACCTTAATTTTGCTTAGCTCTATTTAACTTGCTTTTCTCCAAACCTATGTGGCCATGGATTTTTTTTTTTCTTGCTTCGTTTTCTTTTTGCTTTATTTTCCCTGAGGTGCGTCTATTGCCCTCTTGAACGATGCCACCTTTAGCAGAAGAAACTATGTCAAGTGCCGGTCTAAATGATCCACACAACACATCCCTGCCTTGCACTCTTGTTCGGAAGGTGGTACGGAGGAGTGAAAATAATTGATTCTGGAGCTTTCTATGATGGGATCCCAGCTCCTACTGCTTCTCCCACTGTAACCTTGAGCAAGCTACTTACCCTCCCTGTATTTTGATTTCTGGAGATAAAAATAGGTCTCACCTCATAGGGACAGTGGAGGGTTAAGGAAGCCAATGCATAGAAAGTATTTTGGGGTGTGCCTGGCATGGAAGGAGCACTCAGTACACATCAGCTTATATGGTGTAGGCTGGCCTCTGCCCAGCCCTGTGCCAGATTAAGGTCCTGACTCAGCCATGAGGGCATTTAGTTGGTAAAAGACAAGGCAAAAAGAACTGAACACCAACGAGATGATAAGCCCTTTTTATTTATTTATTTAAAAAAAAATTTTGGCTGCACCGTGCAGCACATGGGATCTTAATTCCCCGACCTGGGATCGAACCCGTGCCCCCTGCATTGGGAGTGCAGAGTCTTAACCACTGGACCGCCAGGGAAGTTCCGATAAGCCGTTTTTGTACCTCAAATGTGGGAGTAATTGGCTAAGACATAGCTGAGTGCTGCAGCCATCTTACCCTTCATCTACATGCTACACACTTAGCATGGTGGAGGGGAAGGGCAGGTGTACACACACACACACACACACACACACACACACACCCCTCAGCCATCCTGTGCGCTCATCACCTCAGCTTTCCACCCTCCAGCCTTGTCATAAATAGCCAAGGAGTGAAGAAACTCAGAATACTGAGACACCCGGATAACACCACCCACCCCCAGCATTAATTCCATAGCAGTTTACAGCTTGCGCTGCGGTGTCCTGCTTTACCTCCCTACTTCCTGACTCTAACCCTTCTGAATAAGTGTTCCTGGCCCCATTTTACAGAGTAGGAATTTGAGGCTTGGGGAGTTGAAGTCCCTTGATAAAGTCATAGGACAGTTAAATGGCCCAACTGTACCTAGAACCCAGGTTTCCTGACAACCAGTCCAGAGCATGTGCCAGAGACACTGCCCCTGCCAGCTCCTCAGCCAGTGTCGCTTCAAAGGCTCCAGCCCAGGATGAGGGGCGCCCCACTGGTGGGGAGGGCAGTCCGATATGGCTGGAGAGGTCAGCTCTCTCTTCCAAGTGCACGGCAGACCTTCCTCTCCACTTTCCTCCCTCGTTCCTTCCCCAGGAAGGAGGAAGGAAAGATTCATTCCACCCCTGTTTTTTGTCCACTGCAGACAGCTCCCCTCTCTCTCTTCCTGTTTTTCTCAGCAGACTGGAAGGAAAAGTACCCAGGAGCCCGAGTTCCAAGCCCCACATGGTACAGACAACGTTTGATGGCTCAGCTAACACCTCCACGATCCACTGCCCCCCAGTCTGTCTTCCAGTGGCCCTAAAGCTTTCACCATCCCTCACCTCAGCAGGGACATCCCTTGGAGATGTCACTGTCAACTGCTTAGAGACTCTGCCTCCCACCCCAACTGAACTGGTAAGTCTCCCAAGGCCCTCTCTGCCCGTCAGGTCCACATGGATGGCCACCTGCAGGCTGCTCGGTGGGTGACCTCAAGTTGCCCAGCACCGCAGGGCTGAGTCCCCAAACTCTGGCATTGAAAAAGAGTGGACATAGTGATGGAGAGACTTAGGAAGGAGCCTGGATTTCTCCAACTGTGGGGCCCTGCTTGGAGGCTCCTCGGGCCCTTGGAAGATGGGAGAGGAGTTGGCAGATGGAGGGGGTGCCTAGAAAGGGGCCCAGGGCTTCTCCTACCTGTAGGGCCTCTCCCTGGGGGCTTGGAGCTGTCTCCTTCCTCCAGCTGAGCGGCTGCACTCCCGGGCTGTCTTTAAGCCCCTGCGGCTTCTAGCCCCCAGCTCTTCAGTCCCCGCTCCCCCCCCCCCGCCCCCGCAAGATCCTGGGGCTGCAGACGAGCATTGTTTACTGTCCTGTTGGTACAACACTCTCCCCTGGACTGGGAGGCTCGGATTTCCCATGGAGTTCTGACAGGTGGCACCTTTCAATCACAGCCAGTGCCTCCCGCCTGACACCGGGCAGCATCCGTCCTGCGATCATCTCCCTTCCCGATGTACTCGCCTGGCCCTGGCAACTCCCCAGACCATCTGCAGGCCCATTTGGAGCATGGTCACCAGCTGTCTGGCCTCCCCTGCCAATCCAGAGCGTAGGCTAGGCCTCCTCTGCACCCCCTCCCCCACCACGTTCCTTTAAATAGTCCCTTGTACCCTTCCTCAGACTAAAGCAGCTGCAGAAGGGTGGGCTAAGAAGGGGTGAAGGGGCCAGCTGCGGAGGGGGCGATGTCTCTCAGGGCTCCCACTGGGCGGGGAGCGGCTGGGGAGAGAGAGAAGAGTGATGGCCCAAGCTGATGGGCCGCTGCGCTGAGAGTCAAGTAAATACAAAGACGAGTTCTATTTGGAGCCGGGGTGACGGGTACACAGGAGGCTCTGAACAGATTTTTGTGCTGAATCGAGATTTTGCTCAGAAAGACAAAACACCTTTACCTCCTGTAGGTGTCCTGTGATCTAAGAAACATACTACTTTTGGAGAATGTGTTAAGGGCTTGTGACTCCCCTCCCCCTCCCCCTCCCCCTCCCCACTGCTTCAGCAACACTGGCCTCCTTCGTATCCCTCCGATGAGTCGATTCCTTTCCATACTCAGGACTGTAAACCGTTCTGCTTCTGCTCTTTGCAAGGCTGGTTCTTTCTCATTCTCCTTCTCTCAGCTCAAATTTCCTTTCCACAGAGAGGTCTCCCATGACCTTGAGATCCTCTCCATCGCTTCTGCATATTTTATTTTCTTATGGAATATGGATTGGAATCCAAAGTTATCTTATTCATTTCCTTGTTACCTGACTTTCTCTCTAGACTCTAAGCTCCATGAGGGCAGGGACTTTGTCATGTTCATGGCTGTATGCCCAGGGCCCAGCAAATTGCCTGGGTCATATGAAGTGCTCAATAAATGGATAGCGAATAAATACATAATTTAATTAGTTAGTAGAAATATGGAACCAGAATTTGGGAGCCTGTTCCTGGGATGATCTGAAAGCCAGGTTTGTGTACCAATGGTTGAACAGTGCAATATTGTTGATTGCCAGCTGCATTTAGTGATAAGATGTCTGTAATTTTAAGGGCATGAAAAGGGCATTGTGGGGGGCTTCCCTGGTGGCACAGTGGTTGAGAATCCGCCTGCCAATGCAGGGGACACAGGTTCTGGGAGGATCCCACATGCCGCGGAGCAACTAAGCCCGTGCACCACGACTACTGAGCCCGTGTGCTGCAGCTACTGAAGCCTGTGCTCCTAGAGCCCCTGCTCCACAACGAGAGAAGCCACCACAATGAGAAACCGGCGCACTGCAACGAAGAGTAGCCCCCACTCACCACAACTAGAGGAAGCCTGCGCGCAGCAAGGACCCAACGCAGCAAAAAAAAAAAAAAAAAAAAGAAAGAAAGAAAAACAAAGAAAAAAAATGTCATTGTGGAAAAAAGACTTCATCTGTTAGAGATACAGTTAGATGAAGAAAATACGGCTAAATGTTGACAACTGTCAAATCTTGGTGATGGGTCATTAATATGTGGAAGTTCAATATATTGTGCTCTCCACTTTTCTGTACTTTAAAAATTATCCCTAATAAATAAAAATCTAAAACAAAAAGATTCATTTTTATTGAGCATCTGTCATGGACTAGGTGCTTTAAATACATTATCCTTTTTTATCTTTTTGTTTGTTCGTTTGCTTTGTAATGATTTTTAAAACTTTATTTTGAAATAATTATAGGTTTATAGGAAGTTGCATAAATAGTACAGAGAGGGTACAGAAGGTTAAATTTTACTTATGATTTATCCACTGAAGCCTAAATCTTACATAACTATATGCAATATCAAAGCCAGGAAATTGGCATTGGTACAATGGCATGTATACTTCTATGACAGCTTAGATTTGAATAAACACTTTCTCCCACAATCAGGGCACAGAACCAATTTCATCAACACAAAGATCTCCCTTGTGCTATCCCCTTAGGCACACCTCCTTCCCTCCCCCCACCAACTCTAACCCTAGGCAACCATTAATCTCTTCTCCCATCTCTATAATATTGTCATGTTGAGAATGTGATTTAAATGGAATCATACAGTATGTAAACTTTCATAAAACCTAACAAAAACCACATCTAGTAAGCAGATTCCTCTCTTAAGAACCCATCTCCTTTTTCCATGCAATTTCTTAATACTCCATAATATGTTGACTATATTCTCAAAAGTAAACACCAGGATAACACATATACAATAATATACGTGGCAGCATTATCATAACAGCCCCAAACTGGAAACAACCCAAAAGTCCATCAGTAGGAGAATAGATAAATGAACTGTGGCTTATTTATACAATCAAACACTAGACAGCCATAAAAAAGAATGACTAAGAGATACACATGACAATATGGATGAAATCTTACGGTTGCTACATTGAGCTAAAGAAGTGAGGCACAAAACAGAAAATAATGTATAATTTCATTTACATGAAGTTCAAGAGTAGGCAGAACTAACTGATGGTGATAGAAGTCAGAATAGTGGTTCACTGCAGAAGGGGGAGTATTGACTGGGAAGGAACATGAGATAACTTTTTAAGGTGCTGGAAATATTTTGTATCTTGATCTGGGTGATAGTTATAAAAATGAATATATATTTAAAAATTAAGCTTGTGTATTTTACTACTTTACTATCTGAATGCTATACCTAAATTTTAAAGTATCAAGGCACAGGGTTTGACAAAGAAGTTTGAGTCCTTAGAGCAGTAATGAGGCCAATATTTAAAATTGGGACTTCCTTAGGGAAGCATATGGTGACCAGCCATATCAAGTGTCCAGCCCACCTTCTCCTATGGGCAGTGTACCACTGCATTATAAATTTGCACCTTCTAAATTTTGTTTACTGGGAAATTCCTTGAAAAATCCAGGGATTGAGGTGGGTTTTTCTTGGGGGGGGGGATTGAGCGAGGGGGGCGTGCAGACCAAGGAATACATTGTCTTGAAAGATGAAGAGTTCACAAGTACCCTCTGTCTTCCTCACCCAAACACACTAGGTCAGTTCTGGTGGCAGCCACAATGGTCCTATTCATCTCTTTAGGGCCCAGGGCGTCTAACAGAAGCTGACTAAAACATACTGTATACTTGACTCATCTTTCTGCAAGCAGGAACCGTGTCTCACTTGGCTCTGCAACCCCAGAGAAAGCTTACTGACCTACACACAGCTGTATTCACACAAAGGGCCTCTGAGCATTGGTCCTCAAACTTGGCTGCACATGGGAATCACCTGGGAAGTTTTAAAATGTACTGATGCCTGGGTCCTACTCCCAGGGATTCTGATTTAATTGGTACGAAGTGAGCTCTGGGCTTCGGGATTATTTTAAGCGTCCCAGGTGACCTTAAGTACATCACAAACTGAGAGCTCCTGTTTGGCTGCATTCTTCCAACTCGGCGCCTGATTTGCGCTCTGGCCTCAGCTCTCCGGAGGTGAGGGCGAAGTTCACTGAGTTCTGTGGTCCTGCCCCTCTTACAGAACCAATAAACTCAAATCTCTCCGTGACACCCCTAAAGACAAGAATTCTAACCAGTCTGTAGGCGCTCTGCGCCCCGCTCAAGCCTCTATGGTATTTTGGAGTCCTCTCTAGCATTTGGGAGACGCCTTAGTCAGGGCCAGCAGCTCCCTCTCTATGGTAGTGGATTTTCCAGCGCCGCCTCGTTGGTACTTCATTCCGGAAGCGCGTACGGCTCAGAGAAGAGGCGGGACTTCCCTCCCGGAAATGACGCAGGTGCTTCCGCCTTATCCTACCTGAGCGCCCGGTGAGTTTCTAGTATTTACCCGAAGTTGGGGACATAGGGGGCGTTGTGGCAGGCTCCAGGCCGTGGTGAGTGACGTCTGACCTCAAGGTGATCCTGATGATGGCGCCGCCATTTCAGAGGTGTAGACCCTGGGCTGGGGCCCGGGCGCCTTGGTCCCGCGTATGATCGAATTCTTAGGGCCCCGCAGGTTCATGCTCCATTCCGGTCTCCCCTTCTTCTCCTGGTTAGAGGTGACCTAGAGGGATTGGGAGTCAGGGCTCCGGGGCTCGATTTCCAGCCCCGCCATTGACATGTTCTGTGACCTTGGGCTAGGCAGTGTTCCCCTTCGGGGCCTCAGTTCCCACATCTGTGAAATGGGACGTTTGAATTCACTGAGGTCAGTGGCCCCTGCTGGTCTGATGCCCTCTGATTCCTCCACATCCTCCAGCCCCTGCGATGGGAAGGTGAATGGGAGGGGTGGGTGCTGACCATGATGTCTGCCCCCAGGATTAGGAGGCCAGAGGGAGATCTCTTCCACGGTGCAGGGCTGAAATGGACCCGCTTAGGGCCCAGCAGCTGGCGGCAGAGCTGGAGGTTGAGATGATGGCTGATATGTACAACAGGTAAGGGCTGATTCTAAGCTGCCTTGTCTTAGAGAATGATCCCAGGTCACTCTTGCCAAGGCAGAGGTGGATAACTTATGAAGATTATTTTCCTCATTTTGGGGAAACCTGAGGCCCGGGCTTACCCTCCCGGCGCCCCCAACTCCCGCCCCATGCTTAGGGCTAATGCAGACGCAGTGTGGGGTCACTAGAAGGAATTGGGCATTTAGGTTGGGATGGAATTGGCGATGTAGGAGCTGAGCAGGAAGAGAAGGTCCCGTCCAGGCTCTGGTTGTGTTCCAGGAAGAGTAGAGCATTTGCCTTTTGACAAATAGCACATAGCCCACTTAGTAGTCAACATTTCTTAAACTCTTAATCCATCTCAGACACATGCTGAGCATTTTATATGCATTATCTTTTTTTAAAGGTGAGAACATTGAGGTTTCTAGAGGTTAAATAACTCTCTCAGGGTCCACAGCTGGTCAGTAGCAAAGTCAGAACCAGTAACTCAGTCTGACTCCTAACTAGTGCCCATAACCATCTGGCAAATTTGGGAACAAATCGTAGCTGCACCAACCACCACTACTATGGCCTTGGGCAAGTTACGTGGACTGTTAGACCAGTGGTTTCCCCATCTGTAAAGTGGAGTTAATAGTAGTACCTTACTCACAGAGACATTATCAATATTAAATGTAAAAGTATATGACAAGCTCTTAGCATTAAGCCCAACACAAGTCAAGTAAGCAGTCAACAAATATTTGCTATTTTTATTGGCTTAAGCTCTCTGGTATCCTTCCTAGATTAGTTGTTTTATCTTGGAGGCTCTTTATCAGAATAATTTTTAAATGTAGGCTGCAAAGTCAGGCTACCAGGGATCATAGCCCAGCTTTATGTGATCCTGAGGCTCTCTGTGCCTTCATTTCCTTATCTGTAAAAAGGGGGATAATGATTGTGCCTACCTCTTAGGGTTATCATGAGAACTGCATGACAGAATCCATGTCAAGCACTTAGCATGATGTCTGGAACATAGCTGGTACTCAGCTAATGGTTCCTGTTTGATTAATCATAAACATGGCTAATGGTTCCTGCTCTCAAGGATCTTCCAAGATAGTTGAGCTTCAAACTGAGAATTTACACTGCCTTCTCGGGAGGTGAAATCAGTGTAGCAGGGCAGGAATGGCTGAGGGTTCCTGGTATGCCACAGGTTGCTGCTGGCTTGACCTTGCTCCTCCTTCTTTCTAGAATGACCAGTGCCTGCCACCGGAAGTGCGTGCCTCCCCACTACAAGGAAGCAGAACTGTCCAAGGGCGAGTCTGTGTGCCTGGACCGGTGTGTCTCCAAGTACCTGGACATCCATGAGCGGATGGGCAAAAAGTTGACAGAATTGTCTATGCAGGATGAAGAGCTGATGAAGAGGGTGCAGCAGAGTTCTGGGCCTGCATGAGGGCCCAGGCGGTACACCTTAAGGCGCACCGTGTCCTTTCCCACCTGTCTAATAAAAGTGCCCCCATTGGGTGTCATCTGTGAAGACTGCCAGGCCTAGGCTCTTTCTGGAAAGTCTCCAGGAGCCCAGGGTATGATGGAGCTCTTTCCCGGTCGGAGAAGGGGTATTTGTCACACTGGCATCTGACTGTGTGTTTATATATATTATATATTAAAACAAGTTTGTTGACACCTACAGTGTGCAAAGCGGTGTGCCTGGCACTTGGGAGTAAAGGCAGCAGACACAGCCTCTCCCAGCAGAGGGAGTCTAACGTAGTGTTTAAAAGCATAGACTGGTACCATGGCTTAAGTTTACATTCCACGTCAGCCACTTGCTGTGTGACCCTGAACGTGTCATTTCACTGTGCTTAGCTTCCTCATCTGTAAAGTGGGGAGAATCAGGGCTGTTGTGAAGATTGAATGAGTTAATATGAATAAACTATTTAGAATAATGACTGGGCCATAGAAAGTGCCCGGTATATATTATTTCTGTCTAACAACTTAAAATCAAGTGCAGGCAGGCATTTTCCTCAATGATATAAAGGAATGATTTACAGGAGAGAGTGGAAAGTAGGTGGAACCTAAGCCTGAAGTAGCCACAACCTCTTGGTTCTCAACAGCAATATCAAAACATGTGAAGGGACCCAGCTTCATGTGTGATGTGTGTGATCCAGGGAGGGACCAAGTGATAACCGCTGCCATTCAGAGTTCACCTGAACCTGAGTCAGGGACTGCGCTCCTGAGACTGGGTATCCAGTCTCATCCACTCAGCAGGCTAAAGGCCCTGTTAGGAAATGGGGGCTCAGAGAGGTGGTAGTTTGCTGGAGGTCACAGGAGAGGAGCAGTAACGGAGGTCAGGGTTGACCGCTCGTGGAGGAGAGGCCGCATCTACTTCCTGTCCTGAGGGTGCCCTTGGAGAACTGTGCAGTTCTCAAAATGTAGGGTTCCCTGCAGAAGGAATTTTGGTGGACACCAGTGCCACTGATAGCAGTGCCTTCACGGCGGAGGGAGGTATCTGGGATGTAACCTCACCAGGTCATTGGGCTCACAGGAAAGGAGACGGTAGAGGCAGTGAGTTTCAGGCTTAAAAGTACAGGTTCAGGGAATTCCCTGGCGGTCCAGTGGTTGGGACTTTGCGCTTTCACTGCCGAGGGCCTGGGTTCATTTCCTGGTCAGGAGCTAGGATCCTACAAGCTGCGCAGTGTGGCCAAAAAAAAAAAAAAAAAAAAAAATCCAGGTTCAAGTCAGACCACCTGGGATGAAATTTTCTGGCTGTGTGATCATGGGTGAGGCATTTAACTACTCTGTGCCTCAGTTACCCTATCTATAAAGCAATAAAAGTACCTACTTCATTGAGTGGTTGTGAAGATTAAAGGTGTTAATAATAACTAAAGCACTTAGGAAAGTGCCTAATTCTCCCACGTTAAAGACTCAATAATGTTAGCTCTTTTTTTTCTTTTTTTTTAAATTGCTAACTTTGATGTAAGGAGTCTCGGGATAGACCCCCTGAAAACTTCAAAACTATTGTCCATCTACCTTAAGGGTGGGCAGAGAGCTAAGGCTCCTTTCTAGGTACTGAAGTGCCAACTTGGGTCAACAGGTGGCGCTGTCTGCTCACGGGAATCAGCACTGCTGTGGCCAGTTCTACAAATGTGTATTATTCGTGTATTCCTTGCGGCCGTTATACTAGGAAGAGCAGAGTGGTGAGGAAAACAGATATTGTACCTGCCCTCAGGTTTAGCAAGGAACGTGAGAAATTTTCAGAGCACATAGCTGGAACATCTAGAACGGGTAGTAGAGAATGGAGAGAAGAGGTTCCAGCTGGACAGAGAGCACTTGCAAAAGCTATGAAGTGTGGCAGAAAGTGTGGAGCAGTCAAGAAACAAAGCTCTGGCCTGCCTGGAGTGCCAAGTGGGAAGGGAGGTAGTGGTGAGAGATGAGACCGGCCCGAGGGCTGGGCAGGCGCAGCTCCACAAAGAGCCTGATGAGCTGAGTTAAAAGAGTTTGGATTTCCTCCGAAGGGCATCGGCAAACTGTTGAAGGATGTAAACCCTGGCAGTGAAAATGACAGGTCTGCATTTTAAAGCTCCCTCTAGCTGTCAGCCAGGTGGGTAGGGGTAGATGATGGCTTAATGGATCCAGGGGAGACATGCCAGGGAGCTGGTGAGGAAACAGGGGGATGATGCCAGTAAGAATAGCTATCGAGTTGCTACAGTGTGCTAATAAGTATATTATTTCAGTTAAAACTCATAACAACTCTGAGGCAGGTACCATTATCCTTATAGGTGAAGAAGTTGAGGCTCTGAAAAGTTAGTAACTTGCTGAAGGTCATACACCAAGCAAGTGCTGGAGCCAGGATTCCAGCTAATTCAGACACGAGCGCCCACTTTTACCTGCCCCTCTAGGACTGGAGTGCGGGTGTGGGTGGGGCACGCTCCATGTCAGCCATGACATATTTTATTCAGCAGTAGTTACTGTTGGCTTGCTGCATGCAGAGAGCCTTAGAAAGTGTGCAAGTGAATGAACTAGGTCCCTGCCTTCAGTGAACAAGTGTGGCGTTTGGGAGGGTGGGCATAGGAGAGATGGAACAAACATATAAAGAGTAGTAGAATAGGTTAGGCCTTTTCTGCCATCGAGAAGAGTCAAAAACTGCTCGCATGTGTGTTTGCTAGATTATCAGTTTCATTTATTTATTTTCATAAATTTATGTATTTATTTTTGGCTGCGTTGGGTCTTTGTTGCTACACGCGGTCTTTCTCTAATTGCAGTGAGCGGGGGCTACTCTTCGTTGTGGTGCACGAGCTTCTCATTGCAGTGGCTTCTCTTGTTGCGGAGCACAGGCTCTAGAGCGCAGGCTCAGTAGTTGTGGCGCACAGGCTTAGTTGCTCCGCGGCGATTATCAGTTTTAAAAACCGGGAAGTGTCTCATAAAAATCAGGACTTTGGCTTCTTTTGAAAAGTTAGAAGATCTGACCAGTCAGCCTACATTCCTGCTTGGCAGTGGTCCGTTGCTGGAGGATGGCTGGAGGCTCAGCTGTCCGCCAAACCTCCCACCTCTCATTTCTTCCCTCGTCACCATCTGCTTGACCTGTAGGCATTTGGCCTGCACCTTCTGCTCTTTGGGTTTTCAGGTGAGCCAGACACTATATGAGAAAACATGTAATGGTCCTGCCGCTGCTGTTCATTCCTATTCATTCCTAGTATGATCTCCTTCCCTTGAACGTGCACTAGACCTAAATAGAGACTTGCTTCTAACAAACAGAACAGAGCAAAGGTGATGAAAGCTGCTTCCAAGGTTAAGACACAAAAGATTGTAACGGCCATCTTGTTATTGTCTCTCTCTCTCTCTTCCTCCCTTTCTCCTCCTCTCCTCTTCCTTGCAAGATCTGTTGAAGCAAGCTTCCATGTTATGAGCTGCCCTATGAAGAGGCTCATGTGGTGGGGAACTCAGGGCAGCCTCCAGCCCACAGCCAGTGAGGAACTGAATCCTGCTGGCAACCACATGAGTGAGCTCAGAAGCAGATCCTTCCCCAGTCAAACTTTCAGATGACTACAGCCCTGGCTGGCACTTTGCAGCCCTGTGAGAGACCCTGAAGCAGAGGACCCAACTAAGCTGCATGCTGACTCCCAGCCTAGAGAAACTGAGGTGATAAATGTTGTTTTAAGCCATTACATTTTGGGGTAATTTGTTATGCAGCAATAGTTAACCACTACACAGACAGTTCTCACAGCTGTTACAGTCGTCAAAGACTATGTTTGGTCATTCTACATCTGCACCTGGAAGGGACCAGGCACCGTTCCAGGCATTCGGGGCACACCAATGAACAAAATAAAGATTGTTGCCCACTTGGAACTTATATTCTAGGGCAATGGTTTTGCATAGAAGTCTGGGTTGGCAGGGCTGTTTTCAAGGAAAGACAGCCCCTTCAGCTCCTGGGAGAAGGTTCTTAACCTTTCACATCTTGGGCCCCTTTGAAACGCCAACAAAAGCCACAGACTGGTTCTTCAGAAAATTGTTCACGCACAGAATTTTGCATGCAATTTTAGGGATTTTCATAAGAATTCTTGTGGGCTGACCTGGGGGGAGTCTTGTGACAAGCATTTTTTTTAATGCTGGGGCAAAGAGAAACAAGACAGAAAATCAAAGGGGGGAGACATATTAAAATCAGTCACTTTTACAGCTGTGATAAGTGCTGTAAGAGATGCCCAGGGAAGTGTGGGGCTATGTAAAGGGATGACCCCCAAGTCTGGGTGCTCAGGGAAGGCTGTCCCCCTGAAAGTGATATAGGTGAGTGAGATTTGAAGGATGGGTAGGAATTTGCCAGGTTGGGGACAGTGGTGGGTGGTGGCTTCTTTGTTAAGTGGTGGGAGGATAGTGGTGGAGAAGGTGGGCTCAGGTCCCTATCCTCTGGCCCATACAGTCTATCAGAGGAAACAGACACGTTGTGATGAGTTTTATAAAAGGGTGACTCGAATGTTGTACGAGTCATATAGCAAAGGGATTTATTGCTGGAGTCAGGCAAGGAGCCTTCCTGTAGGAAGTGCCCGTTAAGTCAAAATCTGAAGGATTAGTTAGATAGGCCAGGGTGGGGGAATGTTCCAGGCCCAGGTGGGAGAACACGGGGTTTTAATGGATGAGAACAGGTCACAACAGTGAAAGCATAGAGAAGAGAGAGGCCAGAAGGGAGGTGGGGGCAGCAGGAGGGCCCGGATGGACGAGGGGGCATCGTTGGGAGTTTGTACCTTTACCCAACAGTCGTGGAAACTTCCAAGGGGAGAGGCCTGGTTGAAGCCAGGATCATTCTGACTGGAAGGTGGACTCACTGGCACGAGTGGAATCGGGAAGGCCAGGCTGAAAGGGTCGCAGGAGTCCAGGCGGGAGTTGATGAGACCTAGGCTTGGGGGCCAGCAGAAGATGGAGAGGAGAAGTCTTTAAAGGCAGGAGCCACAAGCTCGCTGGTAGGCTGGACGTGGAAAGTAAGGCTGGGAGCCAGAGTCTGGATAACTTCGCTTTGAGCTTAAGCAGCTGTGTGCAAGGTGGTGCTTTTACCGACACAGGCAGCAACGGAGGTAGGGCGAGTTAGGGAGGAAGGAGGAGGGTCATTTTCTGTCATCACTGAGCACTTCTTTTTTTTTTTTTAATTTTTAAATTAAAAAAAAAATTTTGGGCTGCGCTGCACGGCATGTGCAATCTTGGTTCCCCAACCAGGGATGGAACCCACACCCCCTGCATTGGAAGTGTGGCGTCTTAACCACTGGACCACCAGGGAAGTCCCACTGAGCACTTCTTTTTTTAAATTTATTTATTTTTAATTTTTTTGGCTGTGTTGGGTCTTCGTTTCTGTGCAAGGGCTTTCTCTAGTTGCGGCGAGCGGGGGCCACTCTTCATCGCCAGGCGCAGGCCTCTCACTGTCACGGCCTCTCTTGTTGCGGAGCACAGGCTCCAGACGTGCAGGCTCAGTAGTTGTGGCTCACGGGCCTAGTTGCTCCACGGCATGTGGGATCTTCCCAGACCAGGGCTCGAACCCGTGTCCCCTGCATTAGCAGGCAGATTCTCAACGATTGCACCACCAGGGAAGCCCTGAGCACTTCTTATTATCTTAGAAGGTCCGGTACAATTGGCCTGTATCTACTTTTCCAGCTGCAGCTTCATGCCACAGCCCGCCTCATTCTATGTGTTCTTCCATTCAGGCCCTCCTTCAGTTCCCTGCATGTCTCAGGCATCCTCCTGTTGTAGGGCCTCTGCGTGCTGTGTCCTCCTCTTGGGGGTTGATAAATTCTACTGATTTAGACACGGGAAGTCTTATATCTTCAGACTGTGGCACAAACAACACCTTTAAGGACTCCTCCCTGCCTTCCAGTCTAGATCAACGCCCCTCCCCAATGACATGTTACTTCTCTTCCATGGCGCTTCCTTTATTTTTAAAAATAAATTTATTTATTTATTTATTTTTGGCTGTGTTGGGTTTGTTGCTGTGCGCGGGCTTTCTCTAGTTGCGGCGAGCGGGGGCTACTCTTCGTCGTGGTGCGTAGGCTTCTCATTGAGGTGGCTTATCTTGTTGCGGAGCACAAGCTCTAGGCGCTTGGGCTTCAGTAGTTGTGGTGTGCAGGCTCTAGAGCACAGGCTCAGTAATTGTGGTGTGCAGGCTCTAGAGCACGGACTCAGTAGTCGTGGCGCACGGGCTTAGTTGCTCCGCGGCATGTGGGATCTTCCTGGATCAGGGCTCGAACCTGTAACCCCTGCATTGGCAGGCAGATTCTTAGCCACTGAATGGCGCTTCCTTTAGATGTAATTACACTTACTATGTGATAATTTGATTCATCGACTCCTCTCCCCCTCTGGACTTTATGTTCTCTGAGGATGGAGTCTGTGTCTTACTCATCCTTCAATCCCTAGTGCCTGATGCCTGTGAAAGCGTTTACAAATTTTTTTTAAACTGATATAATTCACATATCATAAAATTCACCCTTTTAAAGTGTACAATTAAATGGATTTTAGTGCATTCACAGGGTGGTACCGTCATCACCACTATCTACCTGTGCAACACTGTCACCCCCAAGAAGAAGAAACCCCATACTCATTAGCAGTCATTTCCCTTCTCTCCCTCCTCCAGTTTTTGGCAACGACTAATCTCCTGTCTCAGTGTATCTGCCTATTCTGGGCATTTCATATGAGTGCACCCCTACAATATGTGATCTTTTGCATCTGGCTTTCACTTAGCATACTGTTTTTAAGGTTCATCCATGTTGTAGCATGTACCAGTACCTCCTTCCTTTTTTTTTTTTTTCTTTTTTTTTCGGTACGCGGGCCTCTCACTGCCGTGGCCTCTCCTGCCGCGGAGCACAGGCTCCGGACGCTCAGGCTCAGCGGCCATGGCTCAGGGGCCCAGCCGCTCCGCGGCACGTGGGATCCTCCCAGACCGGGGCATGAACCCGTGTCCCATCGGCAGGCGGACTCTCAACCACTGCTCCACCAGGGAAGCCCCCCCTCCTTCCTTTTTATGACCAAATCATAATACATTCATTGTTACTATACACATTTTTTTTTTTTTTTGGTCACACCTGCTTGTGGGATCTTAGTTCCCCAACCAGGGATTGAACCCAGGCCTTCAGCAGGGAAAGCGCAGTGTCCTAACCACTGGACCACCAGGGAATTCCCACTATACACATTTTGTTTATCCATTTGTTAAGAAAATTGGGTTGTTTGCACTTTTTGGCTATTATGAATAACAATGCTATAAACATTTGTGTCCAAGTTTTTTTTTTTTTTTTTTTTTTTTTGCGGTACGCGGGCCTCTCACTGCTGTGGCCTCTCCCGTTGCGGAGCACAGGCTCCGGACGCGCAGGCTCAGCTGCTCCGCGGCATGTGGGATCTTCCCGGACCGGGGCACGAACCCACGTCCCCTGCATCGGCAGGCGGACTCTCAACCACTGTGCCACCAGGGAAGCCCTGTGTCCAAGTTTTCGTGTCCACATATGTTCTCAGTTCTCTTGGGTATATACCTAGGAGAGGAATTGCTGGGTCATAGTGGTCTATGTTTAACTATTTGAGGATCAGCCAAACCGTTTTTCCAAAGTGGCTGCACTATTTTATTTACATTCCTCACGCAAAGGTTTACCATGACTATTTGTTAGGCTGAATAAATAATTTCTTCATTGTGAACTGGATACTATTATTTCCAGCACATAATAGACTAGAAGAGTTAAGGCTCGGGAGTGTGAGTGCCTTGGGCAAAACTGCACAACTAATGAGCTGCAGAGCCAGGATTGGGACCCAGCCTGTGATTCGTGAGCCAGTACTCCTGTTCACTCAGCTGTGAGGCCGACTCTGGCCACCGGCCTGCAGGAGATTCAATGTGATAGCTCTATTCTACTCAAGCTGTGGGAGTGTCAAGGGAACAGAGTCTAGAAAGGGATTACTTTTGGGGACAGGAGGAGGGGTTGGTAAATCTTATTGATTCTGATATGGAAGTGTGTCTTAAGTCTCTTCTCTGGGACTTCCCTGGTGGTCCAGTGGTTAAGACTCTGCCCTTCCAATGCAGGGGGCGCAGGTTCAATCCCTGGTGGGGGAACTAAGATCCCACATGCTATGTGGTGTGGCCAAAAACGAAGTCTCTTCTTTCCTCTATTTTTTTTTGTTTTAATTATCTGAACTATTACAGTGGCCTCTTAACTGCTTTAAAGTCCTCTCCTTTCCACTCATTAAACACACAAACCTGACCATATCTATCTCCTCCCTTAAAAACAAAGTAAACCAAAATAAAACAAGAAAACAAAATCCAGGCGTTCCCATCACCTACCTCACAACATGGGAAATCCTTGGCCTGGCAGAGGTCATTCCAAACTGACCACAGCCTACCTTTCCAGCTCCCTTTCCCACTACCCTCTTCCACTTATTCCATAAATGTTTACCACAAGCTGTTACAGGCCAGGTCCTGGGATAGGCAGCAGGCATACAAATCACCTACAATGTGGTTCCCAAGGTGCCTGCCCTCCAGAGATTTATAGCTCATGGGGAGGGAGCAGGCAACTAAACTGATGATTCTAGATCAGTGTGAGGGCTTCATTTCAGGATAGAATAGCGTTTGGGGGGAGTACATGGGCAGGACCCCTAACTCAGCCTAAGAGATCAGAGCTTCCAGAAAAAGGTGAAATTGAGGTGAGTTGTGAAGGATGAGTGCATTAGAAATGAAGGAGGAGGGACTTCCCTGGTGGCCCAGTGGTTAAGAATCCGTCTGCCAATTCAGGGGACACGGGTTCGAGCCCTGGTCCGGGAAGATTCCCACGTGCTGTGGAGCTTAGAACTAAGCCCATGTGCCACAACTACTGAAGCCCACGTGCCTAGAGCCCATGCTCCGCAACAAGAGAAGCCACCACAATGAGAAACCCGCGCATCGCAATGAAGAGTAGCCCCCACTCACCACAACTAGAGAAAGCCCATGCGCAGCAACGAAGACCCAATGCAGCCATAAATAAATAAATAAATTTGTAGGAGAAAAAAAAAAGAAATGAAGAAGGAACAGCAGGTGAAAGGCCAGGAGGTGTGAAACCAGCTGGCTTCACACTTCATTCCACAGGTATTTACTGAGTTCGTCTTAGGTGTCAGGTGCTGTTTTTTTTTTTTTTTTTTTTTTTTTTTTTTTGCGGTACGCAGGCCTCTCACTGTTGTGGCCTCTCCCGTTGTGGAGCACAGGCTCCGGACGCGCAGGCTCAGCGGCCATGGCTCACGGGCCCAGGCACTCCCCGGCATGTGGGATTTTCCCGGACCGGGGCACGAACCCACGTCCCCTGCATCGGCAGGTGGACTCCCAACCACTGCGCCACCAGGGAAGCCCTCAGGTGCTGTTTTTGGTGCTGGAGATACAGCAGTGACCACAGCAGACCAGACCCTTGCCCCCATGGCGCTGACAGTTCACAAGGGGAAAATATCAACATGTGGGTTGGAGATAAGGAGCGGCAAGCATTACAGCCACGGGGGCCCGTGGACCCCTAGAGTCTGTGGAGGGTCCACAAAACCCTTGGAAATTGAATGTAAATATATGTGTGTGTTCATGTTCACACAGGCATTTTCATAGGGAATGGACTCATAAAATTTTATTGCATTCTCAAAGGGATCCATCCATGACCGCCTTGGGCATGGGGGTCCTTATTCTAGGGCCTCTTGTGCGAAACTAAGGAGTTTGACCTTGAGGTGGAAGTTCTGGGAGCCAGTCATTAATTTTGAGAAGTGAAAGCATCAGAGCCTGACACTGTGCTCCTGCCAGAGAGAACTCCTTGTGCCTTTTCTGCTGCTAAGCCCTTGCTCTTGCTGTCTCTTCCCAAGCTGGAGGAATGGAAAGGGCCACACTTTCAAAGCCAGACAGACCTGACTTTGCATCCTGCTTCTACCCACCATTTTCCAGCTGCCAGCCTCCAGTCTTCTCCCTCTGTGAAAAGCTCTGAGGTTTAGATGAGCCTGTAATGTTTGGAGGATTTAACGATAATTTTTGTTTGGAAAGTGCCCAGCATATAGTAGCCACTCGGCAAATGTAAGTTCCTCTCGTGGCTAGATGGCTCAGCCGTTCAGAGAGCCCCTCCTGTCTGGGGTCTGGAACTTCCTGGGCAGTTGCTCACATGCCCACAGAGCTTTGTGAGTATCATGAATATCACTCTCAACACACTAATAAACTCACATCTGTATTTATTTGCCCTTGACCTCATCCCATTAATCCACACCACAGTTCACCCTCTATTTTACAGATGAGGAAACTGAGGCTCTGGGAGGTTGAGAGATTTACCAGGAATCAGTAAGTGGCTGGAAGCATCCCATCACCATATCTTCTAAAATAATAATAATGACGGTAGTAACAACAGTGAACATTTATTATGCTTACTTTGTGCCCAGCGCTGTGCTGAGCACTTTACCTGCCTCATAACCCTCAATTCCAGACCCCACCTCTCGGCAGTACTATTGTAGGTACTGCTGTAAGGTAGGTACTATTGTTATGAGAACTTATAGGAGGAAACCGAGGCTCAGAGAGGTTAAGCAACTTGCTCAAGATAACCCAGGACAGTTTTCAAGTCCACTCTCAGACCTCGATCTAACTCCACAAAGAAACCCCTGTCATTCTGCCTCTCGGAAAACTCTACTCCCAAGTGCACAGTTCAAAACCCCACCCAAGGCTGCCCTGCATCGCGGTCAGTCCGCTCCAGCCGAGTTGTTCTTTGTTTTGACCAAGGATACAGAGGGCGCTGCCCCGATTCGTCTGGGGGGCCGAGGGGGAGGGCAGGGGGAGGGAGTAAGGGTGGACATTTTAGGTGCAGGGGCGTGTGCCGGGGAGAGTATCTGGGGACCAGAGGACGAGTCACGTGCCCGTGAAACTCGACCTAGGGGGAGGGTTAGGGAAGGGAGCCCCCGCCCCTACCTCGGGGTGCAGCCCCGGCCGGTTTTAAGTACAACTGTTCACTCCGTCGATCCACTTCGTCCTAGCCTCATTTCGCGGATTGGTGGCGCCCGCCGGGTTCCCGTTCCCCGACTTCTTCCGATGGGACCGAGGCGGTGAGGACACCAGGCTGTCCGGCAGAATCTCCGAGGCCGCCCAGACCCGGCGCGCAGAGAAGTCCCGAGCGCCGCTGCGGTTCCGAGCTGGGCCCGCCGGACACCGGACGCCGAAATTGTGCACGCGCCGCTCCGCGACTGGTCGGCGGCTACAGGAGGCGCGTTTGCCCCGGATCAGAGGTGAGCAGCGGGTGCGGCTGGGGTCCGGGTCCCGGGCTGCACGTTCTCTGAGAGTCACCTGGCTGGCTCCCACCGACACTTCCAGGCTCCCCAAGAAAGACCCGTTACCTGAGCCCGTAGGTCCCGCCTCTCCAAAGCGCGTCCCTCCTTCCCCTTTGGTCTGGCCCCTCGGCGCCCTCTCTTGCTGCACTGCGTCCGTTTAGAGAAACACTCTTGGAGTTCGAACGGACCTGAGGGAACTCCTAAATGCAAAGCCCCATTTCACAGATGAGAGTACTGAGGCCCTCCAGCGAAGGCATTCGTGCTTTGCTCCGCTCCCTCGCGCCCTTTCTCTCTTGCCCTTCCTGTCCCTCTCTCCTCTCTGCTTTTCTCGGTCTCACCGGCCGCTCTCCGCCCCCGCGCAGCCCGCGTCCCGTCTCCTCCCGCGGCGGCGGCCGTGGCCTAGGCGGAGGGGGTGGGGGTGGGTGCTCGGGCTCCTTCTCTCTCCGGTAAACCCACCCTCCCGCCAGCCCCTCCGCCGCCACTGCTCTTATAAAGTCAGCGGCCGCCGGACTTCCTGCGGGTGCCCGAGCCCCCTCCCCGGGCGAGAGAGGGCGGGCATGTTCCCCGGCGCGCAGCTGGGTGCCCGTGTGAGTGGGTGGCGCCGGGGGCGCTGGAGGGCCTGCCTGGGTCTCCTTCCACGTGGCAGCTGTCGGCTTGGACCGAGAGACTGTAGGGACTTGGGTCGCCTAGTGCGGAAAGGGGGAGGGCTTGCTGAAGCCCGGCCCCAGAGAAGAGGAGTGGTCTTATAGGGGCAACAGGAAGAGGGGAGGGTGTCCTTGAGCTAACATCAGACTTCCCCTTCCTCCCCCTGCTTGCTTCTGGGGGTCCTTCCTGGAGCGGGAGGCCGGATACTGGCCAGCGGTGGCTTCAGAGCGCGCCCTGCCCCTTGCTGACCTTTGGGGACTTGGGGAAGTGCGGGATTGGTCCCCGGGAGCCGGGCTCTGCGTGCCTTGGCCTGGGTGGAAGAGCCCGGCAGCGCGCCAAGAAGCTGTTGCGCACAGACAGGACCTTCCTTGTCTCTGATAGTGACACGGCGGGAGCCCAGCGCCTCGTGCGCCCCTGGCGCTGCCAGTGCGCCCAGAGCCAGCTCGGCAGCACCCACTGGGAAGCCCAGGGCTCTATGCGGCCTCCATGAAGGCCCCCTTGCGGGCTGGCTCGAGGGGTCTCGGGAGCCACCATGATACAGGATGCTTCTCTGGGTCCTCTGGGCCCTTCGCTCAGTGCTCTGCTCCTGGGCAGGCTCGCGACCAGTATGGCCCCCACGCTGGAGGAGGCGTACCGGAGGCGCTGGTGGATGGCGTGCACGGCCGTGCTGGAGAACCTCTTCTTTTCCGCGGTGCTCCTGGGCTGGAGCTCCCTGCTGATCATGCTCAAGAACGAGGGCTTCTATTCCAGCATGTGCTCAGGTATGCCCGAGAAGGGGCCAGTGGGGCTCGGGAGGGGCAGCAGAGGGGGACGGTGGACGCCGGCAAAGGACAGGTGGCCAAGGAGACAGAAAGCCGGGCTGCTCAAGACAGAGCACGCCGCAGGGGATTGGGCAGCCCCATTTCCTGACCTCTTCAAACTTCCTCTAGAGAATGACCCACTCTACCTCATTCATCGAATCCAGTTTTCACTGAACGCCAGGTGTCCTGCGGGCATCCAGATCCTGGGACTGATCCCTTTGCAGCCTCAGGTCTAGAGCAAGGTGGAGATTCCCAGACGTGCAGCAGCTACTAGCTGGGTGAGGGATTTCTTACTAGGGCTATTGTAAGGCTGAGTGAGGCAAAGGAGAGCCTGCAAGCTGGATTTGATTGTAAAGGGAGGGGGAGGCAGTGTGCTTCTCCTTTTCCAGGCCATTTGAGCCCCCAGGTCTTCAAGGAACCATTTGTACAAAGTTAATAGCCTCATTTCCTCTAGGCCCCAACTTGTGGATGGTCCCTGTTTTCCACTTTGGTCACCTTGGCTTTGAATCAGGGGCCCTGGATGCAGGAGTGAGAATTCTAACAATCCTTGGGAGCAGTAACCACATCCCTGCTGTCTTCAGGTGCCTGGAGGCAAGGAGTCGCCCTTCCTAGTGTCTGGGACTTGAGGCTCTCGTGATCTGATAGGTATCTTTCTTTTCTGGGAAGGAGAGAGCTGTGCGGACAAGCTCAGCCTAAGGAGCTCAAGGCATGTGGAGTTTGCCCCCACCCCCTGCCCCTTATCCTCTTCCTCCAACCTCCTTGCTGTGGAACAGGCTTTGGAAGAAGGCCAGCTTGGGTTAGAATCCCAGCTTCCACCACTTTTAGCAGCTGGGTGACATTGGCGAGTTCCCTAAAATATTGAGCTTCAGTCGCCCGGCCTGCAAAATGGGAAGAAGAGTAAGTATCTATGCTGAGGGTTAACAGCGCTTGATCAATGTTAGGGTCATTCCTGGCTTCTGCTGGCTTCTCCCAGCTTCTCCCCACTCCTCAACCACTCCCTGCAGGCGTCTGCCTTGGCTGTGGGAGAAAACCGTTGCCTTCGGGGGTGGAGCTGGGGTGCTCTTGATCTCTGGGCAGCACCCACTCTGCTCCAACCCTCCGCCAGCCTTATCTGTAAGGAAGCAGCAGGTGGCACCCAGGGTGCGAGGATGCACATGCATCTCCCGGCCCCAATTACAGGGTGCTGGGGGGCCTGAGGAGGTGGAGATTAGAGTTGGCAGCTGGCCAGGGGAGGCAGGTTGGGTCAGGAGGAGCTGGCTTGGGGTGAAATGCTGGGTGCTCCAGGGTGGCTGAGAGAACCAGACAGAGGGGTGCGGGATCCCTTTGCCAATAGAGGCCAGGAGTCCAGGTACCCTCTGAGTTGTTTACCCTGGAGGCTGGAGAGACCTGCCCTTTGCTGCCTACTGGCCTTGATGCCTGCCGCTGCCCATCCGGTGGCTTCTTCCTGCCTTCTCCACCTGTTTTTTTTGTTTTTTGTTTTTTTTGCGGTACACGGGCCTCTCACTGCTGTGGCCTCTCCCACCGCGAAGCACAGGCTCCAGACGCGCAGGCCCAGCGGCCATGGCTCACGGGCCCAGCCGCTCCGCGGCATGGGGGATCCTCCCGGACCTGGGCACAAACCCGTGTCCCCTGCATCGGCTGATGGACTCTCAACCGCTGCGCCACCAGGGAAGCCCCACCTGTTTTTTCAATCAACTTTATTGAAGGTTAATTTACATCACACATTTTGATGAAGTTTGACAAATTTACACACCTCAGGAACCGTCACCACAGTCAATATTTAGAATATTTCCATCATCCCCAAAGCTCCTTCCCTTTGGCTGCCCACCCTTCCACCTTTTTAAAAATATGGATAAGAGCTAGGTTAATATATAAGTCATATACGTTACAATTCACCCATTTAAAGTATACAAGTTAATGGTTCTTAGTTTATTCAGAGCTGTGCCACCATCCCCACAACCAATTTTAGGACATTTTCTCTACCCCAAAAAGTCATCCTGGACCCACTAGCAGTACCTCTTCCCCCACCTGTTCTTTTACCCTCAAGCACTAAGCAACCAATCATCTACTTTCTGTTACAGGTTTGCCTATGACAAAAATAGATTTGCCTATTCTGAACATTTCATATAAATGGCATCTTATAATAGGTGATCTTTTGTAACTGCTTTTTGTCACTTAGCATGATGTTTTCAAGGTTCTTTCATGTTGGCAAATGTATCAAGCCTTGGTTCCTTTCCAAGTCCTTTGCTACCACATTTTATTTATCCACTCAACAGTTGATAGACATGTGGGTTGTTTCCACTTTTTGGCTATTATGAGTAATGCTCGTATGAACACTCATGTTCAAGTTCTGTGTGGACATATGCTTTCCTTCCATATGGAATTGCTGGGCCATAGGGTAAGTCTATGTTTAACATTTTGAAGAACTGCTAGACTGTTTTCCAAAGTGGGTGGGCCATTTTACACTCCCACCAGCAGTGTAGGAGGGTTCCAGTTTCTCCACAGTCTAGACAACACTTGTTATTGTTTATCTTTTTTATTACGGCCCTTCTCGTGGACATAAAGTGTTATATTTTTGTGGCTTTGATTTGCATTTCCCTAGTGGCTAATGATGGTGAGCATCTTTTTCATGTATTTATTGGCCATTGGTATTTCTTCCTTGGAGAAATATCTATTCAGATCCTTTGCCCATTTTTTTTTTGTTTTTTTGTGGTACGCGGGCCTCTCACTGTTGTGGCCTCTCCCGTTGCGGAGCACAGGCTCCGGACGCACAGGCTCAGCGGCCATGGCTCATGGGCCCAGCTGCTCCGCGGCATGTGGGATCTTCCCGGACCGGGGCACGAACCCGTGTCCCCTGCATCGGCAGGGGGACTCTCAACCACTGCGCCACCAGGGAAGCCCCCTTTGCCCTTTTTTTTTTTTTTTTGTGGTACGCAGGCCTCTCACTGCTGTGGCCTCTCCCGTTGCGGAGCACAGGCTCTGGACGCGCAGGCTCAGTGGCCATGGCCCACGGGCCCAGCCGCTCCACGGCATGTGGGATCTTCCCAGACCGGGGCATGAACCTGTGTCCCCTGCATCGGCAGGCGGACTCTCAACCTCTGTGCCACCAGGGAAGCCCTGCCCATTTTTAAATTGGGTTATTTTTATTATTGAGTTGTAAGAGTTCTTTGTATTGTAGATACAAGTCCCTTGTCAGATATAGGATTTGCAAAATTTTTCTCCCACCATGGGTTGTCTTTTCATATTCTTCATGGTGTCCTTTGGAGCACAAAAGTTTCTTTTTTTGGATTATTTTTTAAAAATTGAAGTATAGTTGATTTACAATGTGTTAGTTTCTGGTGTGCAGCAAAGTGATTCATATATGTATATGTATATATATACGTACACACACATATATGTACATATTCTTTTTCATATTCTTTTCCATTATGGTTTATTGCAGGATATTGAATATAGTTCCCTTTGCTATACAGTAGGTCCTTGTTGTTTATCTGTTTTATCTATAGTAGTTTGTATCTGCTAATCTTAAATTCCTAATTTATCCTTCCCCTCCTTTACCCTTTGGTAACCGTAAGTTTGTTTTCTAGGTCTGGAGCATAAAAGTTTTTAATATTGATGAAGTGCAAGCTATCTTTTCTTTTGCCATTTGTGTTTTGGTGTCATGTTTAAGAAACCATTGCCTAATCTAAGGTCACAAAGATTTATGCCTGTGTTTTCTTCTAAGAGTTTTAAGGTTTAAGCTCTTATATTTAAACCTTTGATCCATTTGGAATTATTTTTGTATGACCAGGGATTGAACCTGTGCCCCCTACAATGGAAGCGTGGCATCTTAACCGCTGGACCACCAGGGAAGTCCCAAGTTCATTACTGAGGTGCTCATTAGTGTCGGCTTTGGGGTTCCCTGGCCACACCCTGTCTTCTCAGGTTTCTGCTCTCCCTCTTTTGAGGTACACCCTGGGGTAGATGGTTGACCCACCTGTTGGGGCATTACAGCTAAAGAGGACTCTTACTCAGAAGTAGGCAGGGGCAATTCAGCTTATCACACACAACTGCATATCCAGCATAAGTGCCAAAATAATGAAACAGTAGCTGAAGTTCATCAAGCATTGACTATTTGCTAGTTAGATCTTTAGTCCTCACAACAACTCTTTTTATAGAAAGGAAAGCTGAAGCTCAGAGACGCTAAGTAATTTCCCCAAGGTCACACAGCTAATAAATAAGGAGCAGAGTGAGTATAGTATTCAGCCCCAGAACCTTTCTCCGAGGCCTTAGGATTAAGAGTTCCCCTGGGGGAGCCCCGTCACAGAGAAGACAAGTAGCCAGAGCCCAGTTCTGCGGGTGTTTTGGTGAATGTGGCTGTGTCAGCTGCAGGAAAATGAATGATGGGGCAAGGGTGGGGGGTGGTGAGGAAGGGCTCAGAGACCTGGGATCATTTTGTGAGTACTGTGTGTGTGCAACAGTCCTTAGAGCCCACCTTTTACATGGCTGCAGTCACTATCCCCATTTCACAGATGGGATAGCAGAACCTCTGAGTTTCAGCAGCACGGCTAGTGGAGCCAGAATTTGGACACGAAGAATGCTTAACCATGATCCTCTCTCCCGTGTTTCCTAGGCCTAGTCATTTGCAGTTCACCTTCATGATTTTACCATTTCTGTGTGCCATAGGTACTATTATTTACTTAATACTTCCTTTTAAATCAATCCACTTTTTAAAAAATAAAAAGCCTCATTTTAAAGTGTAATATTCTTGGGACTTCCCTAGCGGCCCAGTGGTTAGGACTCTGTGCTTCCACTGCAGGGGATGAGGGTTCATTCCCTGGTCGGGGAACTAAGATCCTGAAAGCTGTGTGGTGTGGCCAAAAAATAATTAACTAATTAATTAAATTAAATAAAACTAAAGATCCTGTTTAAAAAAAAATGTATAATACTCTTGTAACCTTGAGTTTGATGTTACTCAGACACACATACACACATACATCATACATATATATTTCTAATACATACATATATGTATATGTGTGTTTGATACACATTCAAATAACTAATAACTATGAGACATCAAAAAACATTACCTGTACAGTTGACCCTTGAACACGGGTTTGAACTGCTTAGGATTTTTTCCAGCAGTAAATAGTACAGGATTACACGCTCCATGGCTGGTTGAATCTGCAGCTGCAGAAACGCAGATACGGAGGGACCCCACAAAAGGAGGGCTGACTAAATTACGGGCGGATTTTCCAAAGCACGGGGGAAGGGTTGAGGCCCCTAACCCCCTGAGGTTCAAGGGTCATCTGTACCTCTAAACCCATCTTGAGTGCGCACATGCTGTGCATACCACACTTTGAGAAACACTATTTTCTCTGGCTTCTAAGCCCACCTCTGTCACTAACTTACTGCATATGTTTTCCCTGTTGCACCCCATGCTTCACTTGTCTATAAAGTGGGAGAGGTTAGATGTCAAAGACCGCTCCCAGGGGCCTCCCTGGTGGCGCAGTGGTTGAGAGTCCGCCTGCCGATGCAGGGGATACGGGTTCGTGCCCCGGTCTGGGAGGATCCCATATGCCGCGGAGCGGCTGGGCCCGTGAGCCATGGCCGCTGGGCCTGCGCATCCGGAGCCTACGCATCCGGAGCCTGTGCTCCGCAACGGGAGAGGCCACAACAGTGAGAGGCCCGCATACCACAAAAAAAGAAAAAAAAAAAAAAAAAAAAAGACCGCTCCTGTTGTAATGGACATGGACAGAGGTCTTTGCTTGCTGGCTTGGCTTCCCTCTTGGTTCAGAAGTCTGGCTTAATCTGTAAAAAGGTACAAATGGGGCTTCCCTGGTGGCGCAGTGGTTGAGAGTCCGCCTGCCGATGCAGGGGACGCGGGTTCGTGCCCCAGTCCGGGAAGATCCCACATGCTGTGGAGCGGCTGGGCCCGTGAGCCATGGCCGTTGAGCCTGTGCGTCCGGAGCCTGTGCTCTGCAATGGGAGAGGCCACAGCAGTGAGAGGCCCACATACCGCAAAAAAAAAAAAAGGTACAAATGAACTTATTTACAAAACAGAAATAGAGTCATAGATGTAGAAAACAAACTTATGGTTACCAAGAGGGAAAGGGAGGGGGAGGGATAAATTGGGAAATTTGGATTGACATATACACACTACTATATATAAAATAGATAACGAATAAGGACTAATGTGACACTGTAAATCAACTATACTCCAATAAAAAAATTTTTTTAATGCAAAAAAAAACAAGTAGCAAGAGCTATTGATATTAACTGTTTCTTTCAATTTAGGGGGAGAAAAGGAAATAGACTCTAAAAAATAAACAAGGGAAGAAATATGAAAAAGTAAATAAAATAAAAGTAATTAAAAACAGTTGTAATAATTTTTCATAGCATTTAATCCAACATATCAAAACATTATTATTTCAACATAATATTTAAAACATGATTAATATTAAAAAATAAAATAGGTAACTAATAAGAACCTACTGTATAGCACAGGGAACTCTACTCAGTACTCTGTAATGACCTATGTGGGAAAAGAATCTAAAAAAGAGTGGGTATATGTATATGTATAACTGATTCACTTTGCTGTACAGCAGAAACTAACACAACATTGTAAATCAACTCTACTCCAATAAAAATAAATAAAAAATAAAAATAAAAAGTACATTGCAAAAAAAAAGAAGTCTGGCTTTATCCAACCACTCAGAGTCATCAGGCCTTAGGAACTAGCTCTTATTAGTCAAACTCACAAGAGGCTGATCAATTTAAACCAGAGAAGTGAATGCATTAATTGACCTTGAGTTATTCGCCATACACTAGGCTGGAGTTCTCCACCAACAGAAGAACACATTTCCTCGCCAGCACTAGCGCAGGCTTTGAAAACTTACTAAGCTGCCCTGTTCAGGATAGAGAGGCCCATTGGGGTAACGGGGAAGTGTTGGCTTTGGAAAGGGTCTTGAGTTTGAATCTAGGCCTGCCTATAAGAAGCTGTGTAACTGTGACTTACCTTGCTTCTCGGAGCTTCATCATCTATAAAATGGGGATCATTACACTCACTTCCTAGGGTTGTGAAGATTAAATGATATACGGAAAAGCGTGGCACAAAGTAGGTATTAATTAGTTGAGAGCTAGTGAGGGAAAGTGTCATTTGATTGTGAAAGACTTAGGAGCAAGGACCGTGTCTAATTCAGGGGCTGCAAACGCAGATGCCAACAGGGGCCAGGCAGTTAGTAACACTTGGGTGGTAATGTCAACATGAGGATACAGTCAGTAATAGTACATCTGGTGACAGATGGTAACTAGACTTACTGTCGTGATCATTTTGTAATGTATACAAACATCAAATTACTATGTTGTACACATGAAACTAATATATTGCATGTCAAATATACTTCAATAGAAAACCTAATAATAATTGGGCCAATCAGGGCAGATATAAGATGGCAAATGTCTGAGAGCTCATGAAGAGGTGAGGATGTGGGTGACTTAGAGAGGGCAAGCCCTGGTGAAAAGGAGTGGTCTCTTACTCAGCTACAGCAATGGCCAGGTCTTCTGAGTTACTAAAGAGAAGCCAGACTTCTGGATTTTTAGGTGATAACTCCTGATTTTAAACTGGCACCCAATTAAAATTTGCAAGCCAAGCAAAATATGGGTGGGGTTCATTGCTGGTCACCTGTTTGTAGCCTCTGGTCTAAATTAGCATTGCATTTCTTCCTGCTTTACCCACTGTCCCGACCCAGTGCCTGTCGTACAGTAGATGTCGCTTGAGTGTATGTAGATTGAATGAACAGGTGCAGACAAACCTGGTGGAGAAATGAACAGTGACGATGAAGATCACTAAATTGGGGGGGGGCTAGCCTGAACCCCAGAGGCTGTGTGCTTTAAACCCCTAACCCCTTCTTTCAGGCACCTGAGCACCCCATTGCCTAAGGGGCTTTCTCCTCTGGTTGGCCAGCACTCATGCTTTGAAAAGAATTCATTCTCCTCTTCCTTATGTCAGCCTTCTGCCGCCTGCATGCCCTTTGGATACCTGAAGTCAGGGGTCATTGCCACCACGGAGGGCAGATACTTCCCCTTCCCAGCATTCAGCACTATCACATCTTCCTGTTTTGTTCTCTTCATAGCACCTGTGACTCTTTATATCAGTGTCCATTTGTTTCCTTGTTTATTATCTAATACAAGCCCCATGAGAGCTGAGAGCTTCCTGTCTTACTCACCGTGAGATCCCTGGCACCTAGAGAAGAGGCGCACCACATCGTGGCTCTCCCAGGGGGCCATCGTCTCCCCTTCATCAGCTGTTTCAGGACACCCTCTCTGGGCCAGGACCCTTCTCCAACTGAATCTCCTAAGGAGCCTGGCTTAGGCATTCTCTGCTCCTTTTTACAGGCAAGGGGCCTGAGCCTCAAAGAGAGGAAGTTACTTGTCCAAGGTTGCACAGCTAGTAGGAATGGTGGTGGGAATTCAGACCCTGGTCTGTCCACCTTCCAGGTGCACCCTGACTTTGCCCTTGGCAGTGATGCTTAAGTAACAAGTAGGAGGCAGGGGAGCCGCCACCTCGTGACTCACTGAGCATTGGGTGAAGTGAAACCCGCCTCCTTCCCACGCCACCAGCCTTTTTCATTAACTTGACACAACTCCAAGTTGGCCTTTTACCTGGAGGACGCGTCTTCTCGGAGGTGGACTTGTAGAGGAGCACTGGAGGGCAGTGCCGTGGTCCTAATTCTGCGCCTCAGTTTCATTATCTGGAGAGTGGGGATACTTTATTAGCTGACTCCTGGGGCTGTCGTGAGTTCATACAGTGACCGCTGAGGACATGCCTAGAACACAGTTATATGCTCAACAAATATTAGCTATTATTTTATCAGAATGTCATTTATGGGGAAGCGTCCTCTAAGTTTTAAGGGAATTATTGTTACATCATTTGAGCATCACCCACTGATGTTGTCCCGGATTCGAGGGTGCTTCCTATTGGATCCTATTGGCTGGATCCTATTGGGGATCCTCAACCCCTTAAGCTTGGACACTGAGTGAATATTTCAATTTGGTAAATACTTTGATGTCCGTTATTCCATTTGAGCTAGTTGAGGCCTCAGGTTGGGTATATGACTCTCCCTGGGTCAGATACTGATTGCTGCCGTTTATGGAGCCCCTTCCCCACCAGAGCAGGCATAATTCCCAAGTCACCTGGTTAGCAGCCAAGCAGAGGCATGTGGCTTGAGTGCAGGACCCCTGATCCCAGGCCTCTCTCCTGTGCCCAGCTGCTCCTGCGCTCACGTGCTGCCTTTCCCTCCCCCTCCTCAGCTGTGAACACCACCAACACCAGCCAGGATGGGCAGCCCCAGTGGCTGAGCTGTAGCCAGCAGGAAGAGATGCTCAACCTGGGCTTCACCATCGGCTCCTTCGTGCTCAGCGCCACCACTCTGCCGCTGGGGATCCTCATGGACCGCTTCGGGCCCCGGCCCATGCGGCTGATTGGCAGGTGAGGCGGCTGGGCTGTGGGGAACTGGAAGGGGCTTTGGGGAGCTGCCGGGCAGGACTGGTGCGGCAGGGGGAGGGGAGGCGCAGGGTGTTCAGCCCCTCCCCCTTCCCCTGCATCTCCACAGCGCCTGCTTCGCTGCATCCTGCACCCTCATGGCCCTGGCCTCTTGGGACACCAAAGGTGAGATGTCTGGCCTCTCGTGTCCCCACAGGAAAAGCATGGGTGGGATGAAGGTGGGTGTTACCCCAGCTCCTGCCTTTAGCCGCCCGCAGCTCCCCAGTGCCTCATGCATCCCTCCCCGCTTCCCAGTTCTGTCTCCGTTGATATTCCTGGCGCTGTCCCTGAATGGTTTTGGTGGCATCTGCCTAACGTTCTCTTCACTCACGGTGAGTATGACAGGTTCCGACTCGGCAGTAGGGCACCCAGGAGTGCGGGAGGGTGAGGGTGGGAGAAGGGCCTGTGGACGCAGATCACATGCACGTGTGTGTGTGTGTGTGTGTGTGTCCCAAGCCCATACATCTGTTGAACTCTGTCCTGGGGCCACAGCACAGAAAGAACTGACAACTTCTTCACCTTTCTGGAACTTATATTCAGGAATTGGGGGAACAGACAACCCTCAAAACAAGTAAACTAATAAATGATATCCCTGGTCATAAGTGCTGGAAAGAATAAAGCTGGGTAATGCGAAAGTAAGGCCGGTGGGCAGCTTGAGACAGTGGGCGTGTGTTTGTTTGCCACGTTGTGTATATGTCGTGCTGTCCGTGGGTAGGTAGATGTATTTGTGAGTGTGTTAGATTGAACCATATAGTATTGCCGACACTTGACTGTGCTTGACCTACAGAAAGGGCTTTTTCACTCGGCTTGACCTCTTACATGTGTGTTTGGCGTGTGTTACTCTAAGTGTATATGCGAGTGAGCGTGCAGAAGGGTTAAAGGCTTCAGCGTTTGTGGTGGGAGGGGGGGTTCCTGGCCGGCCCGCCTCGGGCTGTTTATCTCAGAGGAGGGCCGCCTGACCGCCAAACTGGGTGTTTTTTGGCTGAATTTCACCTCGCCCAGCAACCGCCTTTAATTCCAGCCCAGGACATTTCACAACTTTCTAAGGAAGCGGATCCCTTCATCCTCACCTCCCTCCGCAGCCCCTTCTCCACGCTGCGCACCTTGGCTCAAGGCCCTAAAGCCTTTCTCTCCCCTGCCCTCCGGGGCCTAACCTTGCACCCTGCCCTGGGGCGTAGGGGGCTCTCCGCCCGCAGCCCGCCCCCTGCTCCGCCACCGTAATCTCCAACCAATGACAGGACCCGGCTCCGGTCCCGCCCCCCGGCTCCGGTGCCGCCCGCACCAAGGACCCCGCCGCTCCTCCGGCCCTAGCGCTTCTCGGTGGCGTCCTTGCAGCCTTCCTCGCACAGACAGGGTGCCAGGGGGTCAGGGCGGCCCCAGCTGTTTTTCATAGCCGCCTCGAGGTTGATGGGTCAGGTCTCTGTGTTTATTCGCCTTCCTCTCCAGAGCTATTTGAGATCCCCTTCTGGACCCCCGTTCTTCCCTCTGTGGAGAGGGTTTTAGCTTTGTATGGCATCTAAGACGCTTCCAGCTGTGGGATCTGTTGACTGGGGGGAGGAGGGAGAGGTGGGTGCACACGAAGGGCTGTGTGACTTTGCTTTCCCCTCCCCTGAGGGCCCGGCTCAGGCCAGTGAGTAGAACACACGGTCAGTTCTCTACTGGTAGGAATTCTGGGCCTGCCCTGCGGGTCAGAGCCTCCTCTTCTGGACACCTGGCCTGGCCCTGTTTCCCCCCTCCTCCCACCCTCACCTCCCTAGTCGTCCTGTTCCTTGTCCTGGCTCAGTGGAAACCATGGACTGGGGGCCTCTGGGGCCACCGAGAAGGTTACAGAGCCAGCCATGGTCACAGCCTTGGGTTCTGGGATAGAACTCGGATGGCCAGGACAGGGGAGAAAGTCAACGTGCTCTGTGAGCTTGAGTATGTTCGTTTCCCGCTCCAGGCCTCAGTGTTCTCATCTGTCAAAGGGGTTGCTGTAGGTTAGTGTTTCTTAAACACCTAACCCATGGGTTATTAAGAGGCGAGTCATGATTAAGGGGTTCCATAAATAAGTAACTTGGGAAACCATGGGGTTAAACAAAATTTCTCTTTGTGGGCACTTCTTCATGTGGGAGGGGAGTACAGCCTGGTTTCCGACCCTGATTTTGCCTTAGAACTTTTCTGTTGTGACTCTGGGGCTGGTGTTCCTGGAGGTCACGTCGAGGACTACTGGGCTAGAAGCTTCCAAGGTTGCTCGGGCGGAGAAAAGGGAGCCCTGGGCAGGTGTCAGGGCCTCCCTGCTCACTGGCACTTTTCTCCTCTCTCAGCTGCCCAACATGTTTGGGAACCTGCGTTCCACTTTCATGGCCCTCATGATCGGCTCCTATGCCTCTTCTGCCATCACGTACCCGGGAATCAAGGTACGGAGCTGCCTGGGGAGCGGGCAGCTGGTGGTCAGTGAGGTCGCTTGGCCTTCTTTCTGCCTTGACACAAGAACTGGGTGGGGCTGGGTGCATAGTATATCTGGTGACCTACTTCCTGCCAGGCGGAGGTCAAAGCACGGCAGGGCAAAGCACTTCAGCGTCATGGGAAGAGCCCAGGTGCTGCTGTGGACCAGTGGGTCTGACTTCTCTGCTGCTCTGCCCAGGCCTTCATCCTCGCTCCTGGGCCAGTGCTTTCTCAGCTGATCTCCCTGCCTCCGAGCTTTTCCCTCTAAGCTGTCATTCACATGACTTCCAGAATGACCTTAGATGGAGGACTAGCTCGTCCACCCACTCTGCTTCGCCTACAGAATCAGGTCCAACCCCTTCACATGCCTTCAAGGCCCTCGCCTCTTTGGCCTCACCCCACCTTTCAGGCCGCATCTCCTTCCCCAGCCCTGAAGAGGCTGGATGACTTGGGTCCAAGGTCACCAAGCTAGTCCAGGTCTGGCCAGCTCCTAGACAGCTCAGCCTGGTGGACCTAGAGCCGGAAGGCCTGAGTTCTAGCTCTGGGCAAGTTTGGGGCCTCTTTTCTCCCTCTGATATCAAAGTACCCTTCCAGCTGGGCTGCACCATGCCCCTCAGATTCTGCCTTGGGCAGTTAATTTATTGGTTTAGAAGGCACTTGCTCAGCATCCGTGGCCAGAGGAGGTGGAGAGCACACTGAGGGGGGTGACCAACAATTGTTCAGGTAGGAGCAGGCCTGGAGGCTGGGGGTCTCTCTTCCCTTGACTAAGGCAGTGGGATTTGAGGAACCAGATCTTTGCAGGTGTGGCCCTTTGAAGTTGTGTCCTGCTCCCAGGGAAGAAAGAGCCCCAAAGCCTGAGGCCCAGGAGGAGCAGTTTCCCCAGGCAGCACTGGAGCTTGGAGCCTGAGTGGAGGGCAGACAGCAGCCATCCCAGGCAGAGGGTGGCAGGCAGGACATTTCTGCATACCTGGCTTCCTCCCTAGAACAGTTGCTACGTTGGCACAGAATCCCAATCAATACAGAACCTGCTTGTCCTGGGGTTGGGAGGCTGTGGGCAGAGTGCTTGCACACGCCCCTCCCCTTTCAGTTGTCACACCTGTGCAAGGTGAGATAAGGCTTCTCAGACTGGGTTTGTCTTTGCCCCAGGGAGGGTGCCCAGAAGGGGCAGGATAAACACGGTTAGGCGCTTTCATCATCCTCTCTTGTACATAAAATGAAATGACTTTCATGTGAAAACAAACGTGTATGGAGTCAAAGGCAACACTGGTGTGTCTTTTTAAGATAATAATTGAGATTTCAAAGACATTTTGAGCTTGTGGCCAGCCCCTTTGGCACCGTGTGCGAACTATTTCACACCTCTTGAGGGAGGCTGGGGTGAGAAAGGAAGAGGATGGTGGGGCTTCTAGATCCAACTCTTAACTTCTGGTCTTGGTTTCTTCATCTGCAAATTGGGTACAAGGAATGGGGTAGAAAAGACCTTCTCTAAGGCCTCTGGGGCCTGGGTTCTACCTCCAGCTGGAGGACGCAGGCCTGGGGCTGGGCAGCCTCCTCCATGGCCCGCCCCCTCCCCCGACAGCTGATCTATGACGCCGGCGTGTCCTTCATGACCATCATGTACACCTGGTCGAGCCTGGCCTGCCTCATCTTTCTGAACTGTGCCTTCAACTGGCCGAGTGAAGCCTTTCCCTCGCCGGAGGAAGTCAACTACAAGTGAGTGACCGGGCGGTGTGGGGTGGGAGGGTGACTCCCCCGCCGCAGATCTGGAGGCCGGGGTGTGGTGGTGTGATGGACAGAAGCAGCTGTGGACTCAGAGGAGCCAAGATTTGCCGAGCATCTGAGCTTTCCAAGTTCCGCTTTCTCATCTGAACTGTGGGCCTGATCCCACCCACCTGCAGGTGTTCTGAGTAGATCAGGCATAAAGCAGGCAGCCAAAACGTGGGGACTGTCTTCTCCTGTCCAGGATGGGATCAGAGCAGGAGGGACCGTGGCAATAGTGCCATGTGCTACGGGGACCCAGAAAGGGGGGAAACAGAGGAATGAAATCCCACCCTTTGGGGGGCAACCTGAATGCCAACTTTACCTACCCCCCATCAGTTCCCCAGGGGACTGGAGTGATGCTCCACAACCAGGCACCTAGGGTGCCAGTCAAGTAGCTGATACTGATGGAGCATCTCCTGTGTGCCAGGCACTGTGCTCAGCCCTCATTCTCAATCAGCTCTGTGACGTGGGTTCTGTTATTAACTCCATTCATAACAAAGGCACAGGGAACAAAGTGGCTTTCCTAAGGTCATACCACTGAAGGGGGGCGGGGTGAATCTAAGGCTGGAATCAGAACTCCAGAGTTTGAGTTCTTTTTTTTTTTTTTTTAAATTTATTGAAGTATAGTTGATTTATAATGTTGTGTTAGTTTCAGGTGTACAGCAAAGTGATTCATATATATATATATATATATATATATATCTGTATATATATATATATATATATATATATATATATCTGTATATATTTTTCAGATTCTTTTCCCTTATAGGTTATTATAAATATTGAGTAGAGCTCCCCGTATTATACAGTAGGTCCTTGTTGGTTATCTATTTCATATATAGTAGTGTGTATATGTTAATCCCAACCTCCTAATTTATCCCTCCCTCCTTCCCCCCACCCCAGAGTTTGGGTTCCCTGGGCCGGGCTCTGAGACACACAGACACAAGCCCTGCCCTTGGGAGCTTGTCAGTGCGCACGTCAGTGCTGGTTAAAGGGGGGCTTGGCACCCCTGGGACAGCACCCCCTAGAGGCAGGCTGTTGAAGGGGGGCTCTGTGTGGCTGGTTCCCACGTGCTGTGGCCTGGCTACTGGCAGGGAGAAGATCAAGCTCAGAGGGCTGGCCCTGGATCACAAGGTGACAGGTGACCGCTTCTACACCTATGTGACCACCGTGGGCCAGCGGCTGAGCCAGAAGGCCCCCAGCCTGGAGGAGGGAGCAGACATCTTCATCTCGTCCCAGGACGTTCGTGACACCTCAGAAAAGTCTGCTGAGAGTGAGTGTCTGGTCAAGGTGCCAGCTTTGGGGGACGGAGAGGATGGGTCCTCGCGCGTAGTGAGCACGCATGCCCAAGTGCTCATTCTCCCCTCTTCAGTTCTCACAACACCCCCTCATAGAGGTGGGCCTGCTCCCGGTTTCTAGAATGCGGGCAAATCAAAGTCCCAGGGAACTCTGGGAAAGCTCAGATTCAGGGGTACTCTGCGGGATTTCCGGGATGAGGGAGGGGCAGCTTCCAGAATGGGGCAAGGTGTCCGGGCCTGTGGGAGGGCTGGTTTCCTCAGGGCTCCCTGCAACCTCCAAGCCTCTTGCGTCAGCTACTGCAGGTGAGCCAGCCTCCAGTCTGGGTCCTGACACCTGGTTGGTTGGCGCCTCCTGCTGGCTACAGGAGGAGCTGCACCTGCCTTCTGCCTGAGCCACTTTGCAAGGTGACAGCTCTGTGATTAGTGGAAGGACGATGGGCCTGGGCGTCAGGAGATGGGGGTTTGAGTCCTGCTTCCCAATTGCAGACTATGTGACTTGGGTAGATCACTTAACCCTGCTCTCACTTTCCCTGTCTCTCTCTTTTTTTTTTGCGGTACGCGGGCCTCTCACTGTTGTGGCCTCTCCCGTTGCGGGGCACAGGCTCCGGACACGCAGGCTCAGCAGCCATGGCTCATGGGCCCAGCTGCTCCGCGGCATGTGGGATCTTCCCGGACCGGGGCACGAACCCGCATCCCCTGCATCGGCAGGCGGACTCTTAACCACTGCGCCACCAGGGAAGCCCTTCCCTGTCTCTTAAACTAGCACTAAGAACACCCACCTCACAGGGAAGTTAGTTGTGAGGATTGAATGAAGACAGGGACGTGGAAGCTCTTTGCAAACTGAAAATGCTGTGAAGTTATGGGTCCGATCCCCACTGCTGATCCTCCCATGGCAGAGTTGTTACAGGCGTGAGCTGAGTCCATCCCGCCTGCATTGCACCATCCAGCCCCATGAGCTCGGGCAAGTAATTGAGCGTTCTGAGCTTCAGTCTCCCCATCTGTAGAATGTGCTGAAGATAGGGTTGTTGTACAACTTGATTACATGGGATAATACCTATTATAATAATCAAGTGTGCAGCACATAGCAAGTGCTTCATAAATAGTAGCTCGAGTTATTATTACCACGCCAAGCCTACGGTACACACCTGGAGGTCACCTGAAAATGTTCTAGTGAGGGGATTCCCTGGTGGTCCAGTGGTTAGGACTCCACACTTTCACTGTTGAGGGCCCGGATTCGATTCCTGGCTGGGGAACGAAGGTCCCACAAGCCATGCAGCGTGGCCAAAAAATAAAAGAAAATGCTCTAGTGAGATAGTTACAGAGCTGGGCAAGAACTGGGAGGCCAGTAAGGCTGGACCCTCGTTTCTGAAGAAACTGATGCCTCGCCGAAGTCACAGCGTCACAACCTCTGCTAGAACTGCATCAGCTGGGACACCCAGAGGCAAATGGAAGATCTGGGGCTCAGGGGCACCTCCTGCTGTCTCCCCAGAGTCTGTGCCCTTGCGCAAGAGCCTCTGCTCCCCCATTTTCCTGTGGAGCCTCCTCACCATGGGCATGACCCAGCTGCGGATCATCTTCTACATGGCCGCTATGAACAAGATGCTGGAGTACATCGTGACTGGGGGCCAGGAGCATGGTGAGGTGCAGCCGAGCCCCCTGGGGGCTGGAGGTGCAGGGGTCACCCTGGCTGAGCTCCTCTCACCCTGGCTTTCCTCCTCCGCCCCCAACAGAGACAGACGACCTGAAACAAAGGGTGACAGAGACAGGTAGGGGGACAAAAGCTCGGGTCCTTGCCCACACGCACCCCGCCACTGCCTGCTGTGGGGGAAGCCTGGACCCACCCTTGTCGCCCTGGGCGTTTTGGGGATCTAAGAATTTGGGGGTGAAAGGAAGGTGATTTAAACATTTTCTCTCCTCTGCTGGACATGGGTGACAGTGCCCACTAGGCTGCTGGCATCTGTCATGTCAGCTCCTGACCCCACTTCTCTTCCTGCCCTGCCCAGTTGAGTTCTACTCGTCCGTCTTTGGGGCCATGCAGCTGTTGTGCCTTCTCACCTGCCCTCTCATTGGCTACATCATGGACTGGCGGATCAAGGACTGCGTGGACACCCCCACTGCTAGGTGACCTGCCCAGGGGTGGTGACAGCTTTGTGCTTTCACAGCCAGCATCTTATTTCATTCTCCCAAGAGCCCTGGGAGAGAAGGGGTACATCCCCATTTTACAGATGAGGAAACTGACATTGAGAGGGGACTTGGCTGGCTTGATAATAAGTATGGCTGACCTCAAACGCTGACTGTGCACTAGGCACTTGCATTGTCCTGTTTAGTCCTGCACCAGCTCCCTGAGGTAGGTACCTACATTATTATCCTCGTTTCACAGATGAGGAGCTGAGATACAGAGAGGTTAACTAACTTACCCAAGATCACACAGTATTTAGTAGTAGGTTCCAGAACCTTTGTTGTAAAGAGTACACTCTAAAGCCTTCTTACGGTTAGAAAGAGATAGAGTTGGTGTATTAGACATCTATTGCTGTATAACAAATCACCCCCAAACTTGGCATCTTTAAACAACAAACATTTATTATCTCATAGTTTCTGAGAGTCAGGAATCTGGGAATGACTTAGCTGGGTGGTTTTGTCTCAGAGTCTGTCTGAGTCTGTTCAGACTGGTATAACAAAATACCATGGACAGGGTAGCTTATAATCAATGGAAATTTATTTCTCACAATTCTGGAGGCTGGAAGTCTGAGATCGGGGTGCCAGCATGGTCGGGAGAGGGTCCTCTTCTGGGTGGAAGACTTCTCGTTGTGTCTTCACATAGAAGGACCTAGGGAGCTCTGTGGGGCCTCTTTATAAGGGCACAAGTCAAATCCCGGAGCCCCTACCCCTACCTCTATTTTTTGTTGTTGTTGTTGTTTTCTTTTGGCCATGCCACGCAGCTTGTGGGATCTTAGTTCCCTGACCAGGGATCGAACCCGGGCCCCCTGCAGTGGAAGCTTGGAGTCTTTACCACTGGACCGCCAGGGAATTCCTGGCTCTACCTCTTAATACCATCACATGGGCATTAGGATTTCAACGTAAGAATTTGTGGAGGACACAAACCTTCAGACCATAGCAGGGTCTCTCATAAGGTTGTGGTCAAGCTGCTGGCCAGGGCCGCAGTCATCTGAAGTACTGACTGGGGTTGGACAGTCACTCCTAAGCTCACTCATGTGCCCATTGGAGGAGGTTCAGTTCCTCCCCACCTGGGCCTCTCTATAGTCTGCTCGTGACACAGAAGCTGGCTGGCCCCAGAGCAAGACAGCTAAGGGAGGGACACCAGGACAGAAGCTACAAGGTCTTTCATGACGTCATCTCAGAAGTGACATACACGAGTGAGGTTGTCTTCTATAGGCACACAGAGTAACTCTGGAACCTTGTAGAAGGGGACTGTACCAGGGTGTGAATGCAGGATGCGAGGATCATCGGGGCCGTCCTGTGGACTGGAGACCGCCAATGGGTCTTTTTCTCCCCACCACATTTAATTTATTTATTTATTTATGGCTGCCTCGGGTCTTCGTTGCTGCACGCGGGCTTTCTCTAGTTGCGGAGAGCGGGGGCTACTCTTGGTCATGGTGCGCGGGCTTCTCATTGCAGTGGCTTCTCTTGTTGCAGAGCACGGGCTCTAGGCGCGCGGGCTTCAGTAGTTGCAGCACGTGGGCTCAATAGTTGTGGCTCGTGGGCTCTAGAGCGCAGGCTCAGTAGTTGTGGCGCACGGGCTTAGTTGCTCCACAGAATGTGGGATCCTCCCGGACCAGGGCTCAAACCCATGTCCCCTGCATTGGCGGGCGGATTTTTAACCACTGCGCCACCAGGGAAGTCCCACACCACTGGGTCTTGCACGAAGGTCTTCTGACCGCTTGTGTTCTTTTTGTGTTGATCCAAACGGTCCTGTTTGTCCTGAGAGGATGGGAGAGGGGGACTAGGAGAGAAGTCATCTAAGGATGCGGCTTCCCTCCCTGGCCCTGGTACCCAGTCTTCCTCCTCTACGCTCTGTTCTGACGGCCATGGTCCATCAGCAGGGCCCTTCTCTCGGACCCGTGGGCGGCCTGTCTTCATCTGTCTCAGCCTGCTGACCTCTCCTTTGGGCCAGCCTCAGAGCCCTTGATTATGCTAGAGGGAGGGGCTTGCTGGGCAGTCAGGGGCCAAGCGGCTGTCCCTAGAGTGTCATCTAGTTTTGTCTAGGCTGGTGGTCAGGGACACTTTTGTGGGGGTTTCTGATGAGAGATGGTGTGAGAGCTCCCCATTCTCCACCTTCCTTCCCATCCTCGATTCTCAGACTTCAGTGTGCTCATGAAATAGGAGATAGTTTTCCAAATGCAGATTCCAGCGCCCACCCCCTGAGATTCTGATGTTTGGGGCAAGACCCTGGCATCTGCATTTTAAAGAAAAGCTCCAGATGATGCTGGGGGAGCCATGCTTTGAGAAACACAGGGCTGGAGGAATGACTTTCTCCCTTTTCTGCTACCCTGAAAGGGGAGGGACCAGGCTGAGAACCCAGGGGGTGGGGAGGGCCGCCAAGGAGGTCGGGGCAGCGGCCGGTGACGGCCTGGTGGCCTGTTCTCCTCAGGGACGGGGTGGCCACCAAGTCCGTCAGACCACGCTATCGCAAGATCCAGAAGCTCAGCAATGCCATCAACGCCTTCACCCTGACCAACCTTCTGCTCGTGGGTTTCGGCATCACCTGCCTCATCAACAACTTACACCTCCAGGTACCGACTTCCATCCTCCCCGCTGTCCCTGCCTTGCAGAGTGCCGCCCCAGGCATGGTTCACCGTGGCAGGTGCCTTCCAGGAAGCAGGGCTCCCGTCCTCTGGGTCTGTTTTCTGGGCTCTCCAGGAAGTGTTTGTAGGAGGTCGGGTTGGCGAGGGGGCAGGCGTGTGCAGGCTCCGCTCCCCTCCTCACCGTCACCGGCCTTCCTCCTGTGTCCGCACTGCTCTCAGCTCTCCCCGCTCTCTTTTTGGTTTCAGTTTTTGACCTTTGTCCTGCACACCATGGTCCGAGGCTTCTACCACTCGGCCTGTGGAGGCCTCTACGCAGCAGTGTGAGTCAGCTGGGCTCCTGGGCTCCCCTGAGCGCACCCTTCCGCAGCCTCCCTGGACTGCTGCTGTGTCAGGGCTGGTGAGGCTGCTCTGGAGGCTGTCTGGCTCGCTGCCCTCCCCCCAGCTCCCAAATGACAGGGAGCTCACTTCCTCAAAGGCAGCCCGCCCCACTGTCCGAAACGTCTTCCCTCAGGGGCAGCTGAGACCCTTGGGTGCATGACACTTGGGTCCTATGTCTGCTCTCGGGAACGGCCCCTGGAGGAGTGGCCTCTCTCCCCGCGCCAGCCCTGTCGAAACTTCCAGACAGCAGTCTCGTTTGCCTCCTGCCTTTCCTGCTTCATGTCGAACAACCCCCTAGCCTGCCCTACCCGCTTGGCCCTGGTCCCTGTTCCCTTTTCCCTTTTCCTTCTGGTTTCCACGGCTGAGGGTCTCTCCAGGGTGTGATGGAGTAAAAGAGCGGTGACAAAGTTGTAACTGTCCTGGCCCGCTTATTACTCCATCGTGGGCGTGGCGTGAGATGCTGACCCCACGCCCTCATTCAGACCTCAGAGGGCAGCCCCAGCCGGACCCTGGAGTCTCCTTGCTTCCACGCCCTCATTCCTCACAGCCCACATCCAGTCCACCAGCGAGCCTGCCCGCTCCGCATTCCACAGACTCCAAACCCAGCCCTTCCGAGCATCTCCAGCGGTGCCACCCCTGGCCTGGATGATTGCCGCCGCCTCCTGACCGTCCCTGCGTCCGCCCTTGCTTTCCCTCCTTATTTTTTTTTTTTTTTGCGGTACGCGGGCCTCTCACTGCTGTGGCCTCTCCCGTTGCAGAGCACAGGCTCCGGACACACAGGCTCCGCGGCCATGGCTCGCGGGCCCAGCCGCTCCGCGGCATGTGGGATCTTCCGGGACCGGGGCACGAACCCGTGTCCCCTGCATCGGCAGGCGGACTCCCAACCACTGCGCCACCAGGGAAGCCCTCCCTCCTTATTTTTAACACAGGAGCTGGAGACACCTGTTAGGACATGAGTCTCTTCACGTCACTCCACGACTGCCCGTCTTATCTCACGTAGAGAAGAAGCCAAAGGCTTCACTGTGGCTTAAAAGGCCCTACAGGGTCCGGCCCCCACCCCAGGGACCTCTTCCTTCGCCTCCCCACCTCGCTCACCCCCTTTTCCCACATGGCTGCCTCATGCCACAGAAGCCCTATGTGTGTTCCCTCCTCAGGGCCCTTGGACTTGCTGTCCCCTCTTCTGGCACGTGCTTCCTCCAGATATCCACAAGGCTCCCAGCCGTCTCACCTTCTCCAGGCCTTTCCCCAGCTGTCCTTGTCTCAGTGGCCTCTGCCAGCCATCCTGTCTACAGTCGCAACCCCCTAGATACCCTCACCCCCCTCTCTCTGCTGAACTTCTCTCCATAGCACTTAACCACTTGCTAACACACTGTGTGTTTTCGGTTTTGTTTTGTTTTGTTTGGCCATGCCCAGCATGCGGGATCTTAGTTCCCAGATCAGGGATCAAACCCGTGCCCCCTGCAGTTGAAGCACAGAGCCCTAACCACTGGACCGCCAGGGAAGTCCCAACGGTGCATTTCTCTTGCTTGTTGTGTGACGACCACCTGCACGCCGCCCCCCAACCCCCCACCCGTCGCCAGAATGCCACTTCCATATCTGTTTGGTTCATTGCTGTATCTCCATCCACCTAGAACAGTACCTGGCACGTCATAGGAGCTCAATAAATGTGTGTTAAAAGAATAAACAAACAGCCCAGCGAGGTTAGTGCTATCCCTGTTTTTCGGGAAGGAAGTGAGGCTCAGAGAGGTTGAGTAACTTGCTGTTATCACACAGACAGTAGGTGTCCGAACCCAGCTCAGTAGCCGTGAAGTCACAGCATACACCCTCGAGGCCAGGGCACTGTGCAGAGAGCCTGAACTCTTAAGCTCTGCCCTGCCTGGCTAACGAAGAGTGATATCTAGAGAGGGACGGGACAAAGGGTGGGGCTGGAGAGGACCACGCCCCTCACGACGCCCTCCCTCCTCTCATTGACAGGTACCCGTCCAACCACTTTGGGACACTGACGGGCCTGCAGTCCCTCATCAGTGCTGTGTTTGCCCTGCTCCAGCAGCCGCTTTTCATGGCCATGGTGGGACCCTTGAAAGGAGAGCCCTTCTGGGTGAGAAGTCGTGGGGGTGGGGTGGCATGGGGGCAACAGGATCCCCTTCTTGCTGCACCCAAGGAGTTGAGGATGGGGGCTCTTGTATGGGATGGGGTCCCTCGCTCTTATCTCAGCCAGGAGGCACCTTGGAGGTCTCTAATCAGGGGGTTCCCAAGCTGGCTGTCCATCAGACCCGCCCACAGATTCCCCAGCCTACTGAATCAGCATCTCTTGGCCTGGGCCCAGGAAGCTCCCAGGTGATTTGTACAGTAGCCCAGTCCTGATCCAGTCCAGTTCCACCCGATGCAGGGGTCTTCTCTCCAGAGCCCCTAGAAAGGGGCTCCTCCAGACCCTCTTAGTCAAACGCCCACAGCGATGGGGTGCCGGTCCTGTACAAGGAGGCAGCTGTTGGTCTTGTTGGAAAGGCTTTTCTTTACATCGAGCTCACCTCACCTCCCTAAAGCTGATATCTGCCTCGAGTGCCCACCCACTCCCCAAGACCATCCTGCCAGAATGATGACGAAACGACAGCTGCCATTTCCCAAGTGCTCACCAGGTGCCAAGCGCACCGTGTGTTTTGTACTGCACGTTGCCCCAATGGCCCAGAGAAGGAGGTGCATCGAATTAGGATGACTTGCCCAGAGCCACACCGTGAGTAACGCAGGGTGGGATGTGCGCTGGGTCTGAGCCCATGGGAGGTGGGCTCGGACCCAGGCCTTCTGTCCCAGGCTGCACCCCAGTGCTATTAACTGCCTGGGAGCACCACTCCCAATGGGATCCCATTGCCAATGCCCTCAAAGGTCGAGGTTCCCAGCCCAGGCTACCCAGACGGCACCAGATCATTTGGGCACCAGCATTAGCTGGGGTTCAAACCAGGCTCTGACACTTTATAAGGCTGCCGGACATTCAGTGAGATGCTGGTGGAGAGTGATTGCACACAGAAAGTACTAGCTCGATCTATCATTCTGGCCCAGGACCTGGACTAAAAATGGCTGCCTTCTCCTCCCTGTGGGAGGCTAAGGAGGATCCCTGAGGGTGATGAGGGTGAACAGGTACCCACCTGACTCTCTTTTCTCTCTCTCTCTCTCTTTGCCCTAAAGGTGAATCTGGGCCTCCTGCTGTTCTCACTGCTGGGATTCCTGCTACCTTGCTACCTCTTCTACTATCGCACCCGGCTCCAGAGGGAGTACATCACCCACTGGGAGGGCCCCCTGAAGGTGCTTGGCAGCCCTGAGGTGACTGCCTAGGCCTCTGAGGGGCCTGGGTGACAGGCAGTAAAGGCCTGAGCAGCCAAAGGGAATGCCTCGTGGCTTTTCTACCTGTAACCTCCGCACAGAGCCAGGCGCCGGGGATCTATAAATACCAAGAGAAGTTCTATTTTTGTAGGGACTTGTTAAAAAGGAAAAAAAAAAAAAAATCCCCAAAGCAGTGCTCCATTGACTGAAGATGTCCCCCGTGCTAGGATCGGACCTTCTTGCTCCTGGGATTGGGGGAGACCAGGGTGCAGCCCTGCCCTTTCTCTGGGCCTAGGGGTCTGCCTTCTGCTGCTTCCTGGGGGCTTGTGGGATCAGTGAACAGGCGACCCCTAAGATCTCAGCTGTGCAGTGTCCAGAGTGTGCAGGCATGTGTGTGTGCATGTGGGTATGAAACTCCCTGCCTCTCAGAGGAAAGGGGGCCTGAGGTGCTGGCTGTGTCCTGAATGCTGCCGCATGGGCGGTAAGCCCCTTCCCGAGGCTGGAGGGTGGGTTCCCTCCCTGATGCTGCTGCTGCTTGCAGATCTTAGAGGAAATAAAAAGGGAAGTGAGAGACTGGCTGGTGTGTACCTGCCTGTGTCTTGGGGGAGGGGGGTGTCTTCCCACACCCCATCCCTCGTCCTCAGCCAGGCTCAGCTGGGCATTAAGTAGGACACCTGAAGTGCCAGCCTGTCCACCTGTGGCTGTCTGGCTCACCTCCCTGTTCTCAACCATGCCCTGCCCTTAGTGTCTGGAGGGAGTCCAGATCCTGCCCTCTGCTCCTGCCCCCCACTTCTCAGGGTTTGGGGTACATCTGGGAGGTTGGCCTTTCTCCCTACAGGGGATAAGGGCAGGATGCTTTGGAGAGAATGCTAAGGAATGCCTCTCAAGCTTTCCTATCCAGGGATCCCTGGAGGGAGGTCTGTTGCAAGTAACATTCTTTATAGTGTTTTATCTTAAAACTTCATGCAAATTTTGAGCTTCATTTTATGCTATATTCATATTTACTTTTAGCAATAAAGTGAGGCTTTAAAATTACCTGCATCGAGGGAAGACACTGTCTTTGAGGACAAGGGACCTTCCAGGAAGCTATACCTTCTTTATCCCACTCCTACATCTCTTTCTGTCCTGGGACATAAACCTTAAAGTCACAGAATGGAGGGATGGGGCAGGGAGGGACCACTAATATTCGTTGAGGATCTGCCTGTCCTAGCTACACAGGTATCTCATTTCATCCTAACTGTAGAAGTCGGTGTCTTCGGGTTGTTTCGTAGATTGAGGAAAGCTCAGACAGATTAAGGCACAAGACCCAAGGGCACACAGCTGGTAGGTGGTGGAGCTGAGCTTGGAACCTGGGCATTCTAACTGCTGAGTCCTAACCACAGGTCTGCCAAGGCAGTCAGCGGCAGAAAGGAGGTCCCAAGATTCTGAGCTCAACTTTCTGCTGCCCTCTCAGGGCTGGGAGTAACCACAAAAGCCTTATCCTCCCCCACCCCCCCACACACACCAAAAAAACCCTTGGAGAATCCCCAGATTTTAGCCCTGGAAGACAGTATTACAGATAAGCCGTCCCTTTGTCTTAAACTGTCTTTAGGAATTGATAAAACAGACTGACCCGCCCATTTTATAGATGCCCAGAGGGGTCTGGAGACTTGACAAAGTCACACAGCAGAGACCAGGCTGCTCTGAGCCCAGACTCCTGGCTTGCAGCACTGTGCCCTTTTCGCAAACTACAAAACCAGAACTGGACAGCACCCACCAACGGGTTGGACGGGTTCCCAGAGGCCTTGCCCTGGTCTCACTACACTCTCCGTCCCGGACCTTGACTTTCCCTACAGTCTGGTGGAAGTTGATCACAAGCGATGAACAGCAGTGGGGCGGGCGGAGGAAGCAAGGCGTGTGCGCCGGGTGCTCGGTGTGCCCAGCAGGCGGCGCTGCGTGGCTGCGGCTGGGACGGGGTGGGAGGGAGGGAGCCGGCGGCGAGCCAGGAAGGGAACCCCGACACCCCTCCACACACACCCCTTACCCACTAGTCTGCCCTTTGCTGGGTCTCGACCTCCAGGCCCCTACCCTGGCTTGCTCTGCCCTCCTTCGCCGAACATCCTTTCAAGCGTTATCCTTGCCCCATTGACCCTCGAGACTGCAGGAGGGGGTCTCGACGCTGCCCCTGCCCAGCTGGGGCGTGGGACCGGGTGGGAGGTGCAGGCAGAGATCTCGGCCTCCTGGGGGAGGGGTGTGTCCTCCCTCCCCATTCCCGGGGTGGAGAGCTTGGGGAGGGGGCTGGGCAGGGGCGGAAGCGAGCTGCAGCCGTGTTTGCCGCGGCGCTGCCGAGTGGAACAGATGGCTGGGGAGGGGAGAGGGTACGTGGCGGGGAGGAGGAGGGGTGCGGGGGCCGCAGGATGAGGAACGAGGAATTTCGACGCCCCGAGTCTCCCAGGAGAAGCCCCCCTCCCCATCTCTTCCCAGAAAGAGGGGCGGGCAAGCGCCTGCCTTTTTCCCGGAGAGCCCCGGCCTCTGGCCTGCGGCCGACCCCGCCGTCCCCCCGGGCCGCGCCCCTCACCCCCTCGACTCCCGGCGCGGGCCAAGCCGGCGGGGTCCAGGCCGCAGGGAGCTGCGCGGGTCGCAAGGATTAATGCGGCCACACTCCGAGGGGCGAGGGGGCGGCGGGAAGCGGGCTCCCGAGCCGGGAGCGAGTTCAGGGATCGTAAATAGCTGAGGGAAAACGTGTTAATTGGAACTTTATGCAGATGAGCTGGGACGGGGGCTGGGGAGGGCCGGTGGAGGGAGAAGAAGGCCTGACGGACGCTGGATCCGAGAGGAAGGCAGGAGGGCTCCGGCCGGGGGAGTGATGGGTAGATGTGTATCCGTTTATCGCTGCGTGGGACCTCCGGGGAGGGCCGCTGGTCTCTGAAGATGAGGGCTCCTCCTTGACCCTACGCCCCAGAAACAGGGGACGCTTCCAGAGGCTCCACATCCCTGGACCAGAAATTCAGGGTCTCAGATCGCCACGAAGGTGGGGGCAACGTGCAAGTGACTGTTTCTGCTTGTGGCTGCTTACATTGGGTGTCACATTCACTGCATCCCCCCTCCCCCATCTGTCTCCATCCTTTTTCGCCATCCCTGGCGTCACCCTCTCCTTGCAAGAGTATTGTCTGTAACTTCCACCAAGTGAGTGGGAGAGGGGAGGGAATCTAACTTTTCTTCCTTTGCTTTCTCCCCTCTGCCCCCCCCAAGGACCACCCCACCTTTGAGGAGGTGTTTCTCAGCCTTTAGAGAGCTTCATAACCCACCCCTACATGTTAAAATGCAGATTCCAGGGCTCCCTTAGAGATCTGGTTCAGGGGCTCAGGGATCTGCATCTTAGCAGTTTCCCACCTAAATCAGATATAAAAGACCTTCATTTTCAGAAACATGGTGCAGGGAATTGGTGGGCTGGAGAGACTGGACAAGTCTTCATCAACAGCCCCCCACCCCTCCTCCATGCTCCTGACCTCACCTCTGCTCTGTATGGCCATCTCTGCTTCCGGTGTGAGAATACCAGGGGATGGAGAAGGTGCCAGAAAGGAGGGAAGGAAGGGAGGAAGGGGGGGGAGAAAGGAGAAAGAAAGAGAAAGAGTGAGTCTCACCTGGCTGTTCTCTCTCTGAGCAGGGTCTTACCCTTCCTCTCGCTGCTGCCTTCTTCCCTCCCGTCTGCCTCAGCTGCTCCGTCCATCTTCCTCTCTCACTTCCCTTCCCCCACCTCATCTGAAGTTTCTAAGAAGGCCAAAGAATCTTGGGGTAGGCGGTTTGGATCTTAGGGAGTAAGGGCAGAGCCAAAGTCCCCACCTCCAAAAGAAAGAGGCAAAGCACCTACCTCTGGGGTAGGAAGAAAACAGGAGGGAGGCAGGGCTTGAGGAAAGATAAGGGTGACAGCAAACATACAGGCCACCTTTCCACGGGCTATTGCACGTACTCCCCACAACAACTCAATTGAGGCAGGCGCTATTGCCCCCAGGTTATACACGCAAAACAAAACAAGGAATGTTCAGAGAGGTTAAGTGACTTGCTCAAGGTCACACAGTAAGTGGGAAAATAGCTATAGGTCCTTCACCCTTCTATTTCCCCCAGATCATTTCTCAAGAGGCTGCTGGGTAGCTGACCCAGGCCTCCCCTCCCTGCCCTACCCCCCGGGGCAGTGGAGGTGGGGAAGGGCATCCTGTACAGAGATGAAAGGAGATGCTCGGGTTTCGGAACATCTGACAAGTCTGGCTGGAAGCATTAAAAATTCATATAGAAACCTGACCCCAGCTGGACCTTGGGTCTGCCACCTGGACTGTCCCTGGCCTGGTGGCCTCTCTGATCCTGGTGGGCAAATTTCCCTTCAGCAGTGTCCTGGGAGCCCCCGAGTCCGTATTTCACAGGAGGGGGGTTCTCTCATGGATTAGGGAGCTAAAGTCAGGAGCCAGCAGCTGAGAAAGCAGAGCTGAGAACCCTCCCCCCACTCTGAGTATAAGAACCTTAGAGGTTTCAGGGCTTATAAACCTTGTCATCTGGCGTCCTATTCCTCTCCCCAGGCAGATACTCTCAGTTTAGGGTAACTCAGCCTGGCTGTGATACCCGAGGTGGCCAGTGGAGGGTAGCTATCTCCTATGAGGGAGCCCTAACCTGAGCCTCTACCGAAGCTTTGAAGGACAGGAAAAGAACCCCATGGATAAGGTCCCGGAGATGCAGTTTTGGCCTTGGGGAAGGGCTCTGGAGTCTGTCATCTGAGGACAGGGGGAGAAGGCTCCTAGTTTGGGGGAGATTGAGGAATTTGGGGGAGGGTTCAAAGTAGGTTTGTGGGTTTCAAGTACATGGTAACTGATGGCCAGCATGATACAATCTTTCTAGCTGGAGTGAAGGTTTGGGAGGAGGCCACGAGAGAGAAAGCTAGAAAGGCAGTTGGGACCAGACTCTAAAGGATCTTTGATGCTTTGCTAAGGTGTTTTATCTTTAACCTGTAGGCAATAGGGAGCCATTGTACGTTCCTGAGTAACAGAATGACATAATGCAAACTTTGGTCACATGAATCTGGCCAACAGGGGCCAGTTGAGTGGGAGGGAGAGAGAGAGTGAATGGAGGAAAACCAGAGAGGAGGTTATTGCTATTTTCTTCTATATTCTAGGCATGAGGTAATGAGATGAAGCAGGGAGGTAGCAGGAGGAATGGAAAGGAAGGGCTGGATGGGGGCTGCGAGGGGGACTGGGTGAGCGAGCAGAGACAGGACATCAAAGAAAGGGAGGAGTTAACTACCACTGGTGTTAGGCAGACAGAGAGAACTCAGCATGTGGGTATACACTCAGGATGCAGGAGGTGAATGAGTTTTGTTCCTTTCAGGGCTGGGAAGTCTTGGACACATCACTTCCCATCTCTGGGCCTCCGTTGCCCCCCTCGGAGCAGTGGTGGGGTTTGGACTGGATGGCCTTGAAAGTCCCTCCTATTTCAGGGTGTGTGGCTCAGGGTTATCAGTCTGGGTTGTTTGGAGAGGCTGGGGTCTGTGTGTGTGACATGTCATGGGCGGGGACCCATGTGAGCAGCTGCACATGCATGTCGGTATTTGGGGGTGCATCCCTCTGTGTGTGGGACCCGTGGGTGTTGGCATGCCTGCACGTGCTCTCTAGCTCCGCTCTGTGTTAGTGTGTGTGAGAGAGCGTGTGTGGGTGTGCACGTGATGGGCATCCGTGGGTCTGTCTGGGCGGGGGTGGGGGAAAGTGGCATTGCTGTAGGCTTCTTCCTGAGGCTCACACACTCCACTTGCTTTCGCTGCTCTGAAATAGCATCTGGACCAAAGGCCCATGAATATTTCACAACGAAAATTCTGTGACCTGGACTGCCTGCTTCTGAGTTCCCAGCATCTTCCCTCCTCCCCCTGCCCAGGCCCCAGCAATCCCTCCTTCAGAGCTCTTGCCTGGCTGGCCCCCTAGCCCCCCTCATTAGTCTCCTCAAAGCCAGCCTGACACAGGCCCCCATGAGACCCCAGACTTGGGGGGCACTATCCCCCGACCCCAACCCCACATCTTGATCCAAAGTCCACCGGCTTCAGGCCTTAGATGTTCACTCTGTCCCGTTTCTGCCTCCTCTCCCCACTATCCTTCTGACTTGTCTGGCCAGGGCCACAGAATCTCAGCATCCTTGAGCCCTGGCACCCAGGTACCCTCTCTTTCCATCCCCCAGATCCCAAGTTAGATTTTTTTAACCCTAAATTTAAACCATCAAATGTCTCCCCAGTTGCTTCTGTTGGATGAGACTCAACCAAGTCCTTCTTAGCCAGGGCTCTTCCCTTTCCCCAGCCTGTCCTCCACACACTGGAAAGATGAAGCTTCTGATCACACCTCAAGCCAGCAAGACACCCCAGCTTGTGATTCTTGTCCCTCTGATCACCCTAGCCCCTTGATTTCTCCTCTAACCTGCTTGGAGAACTGCTTCTCTGACCTGATTCCTCCCTGATGACGTCTACCTCACAGGAGCCAAGGGAAAGAGACCATTTGTCTACAAGGTTGCTGTGTACAGCTGTGCAGGCTGTACACTGCACAAGGGCAATCAGCTGAGGGGGCAAGTGTGAGCTGAAATCCAGCCTTATGCTCTGTTTGCTAGTGTTTGCTGTGATATGGGGCTGGGTTCCCCTGAGGAAGAGGTGCCTTTTTCAGATTTATCCAAAGTCATGTTTGGGCTGGCTGTGACCATGGCTGTGACCATGTTACTCCTCCTTGCAGGGGAAAGAGGGAACTGCTCTCCCTTCCTGAAGGAACAGAGCCTCAGAGAGAACGGTTAGCCAGGCTGGAGGCCTTCCCCAGGCTTAGGTCCTCAGGCATAGACAACTCAGGGTCGTCTGTAGCTGCTTCTCCTGGACAAATGAGGAGGTGAGGTGCCATTAGCACCCAGTCCTGGCTCTCAGATTTCACCTGTCCTGCCTGGGACTCCAGGGTCACAACTCTGTTCCTGAGGCTTCAGCTTCTTGTCATGGGAAAACAGCAAGAAGCACTTTGATAGCATGAAATGGTTCCCCTTTTTCTAACCCTCCTGGCCCTGAAAGCCTGATGGTTCTAAGCCCTCCTCCCACTTTTGAGGACCTGAGCCAACAAATCTTACAGAAGATAAAATAATAGAATTTTTTAATAAATTTTTTTTTTTCCCAAACAACTTCTGTTGATCTTCACCACACAGGGGCCATGGTGGAGAGGAAAGTTCTCTCCAGGCACCCTAAAAAGTGTCCAAGGTAGACATAGGAGAAAAGTATTTCTCCAGTGTCGGGAGGTTGAGGGGTGCTAGGATAAGCAGGGGCCTAGGGTTGGCCTGGCCCCGACTGAAGCATCCCTCCAAAAGGCTCCTGGGCAGGGCTCCCTTCCCAGGAGCTTCCAAAGGCTCTGCTGGTGGAAGATGCTCTGCAGACAAAGCCCCTCCCGAGTCCACTGTGGGCACTGGAAGAAGGGGTCAGCGGCTGCCTGGGGTGCCCACCCCAGCCTTTGGATGGGAACGGGTTAACGGCCAGAGTTGGGGAGAACAGGGCTGAGCCACCAGATGTGTCCTCCTGGGGCTGCCATAAGCCAGCAGCCTGAGAGGCAGGGAGAGGTGGCCTGGTCCCAGGGGAAGAGAGGAGCTGGGAGGGGAAAGAAGGCAGCGAGGCCGCAAGGCCTCAAGGCCAGAGGGCGGGGCCTGGGCCGGAGCCGCAGCTGGGGATGGGGGATGGGGGATGAGGGATGAGGGGGAGCAAGACACACCGGCCTCTTCAGTCTCAGCACCGCAGTCAGAGGTGGTGGGGGACCAGGAGCAAGACGCAAAGCAGAGGGGTGGGGAGCCCGGCCGAGAGCGCGGGGCCGCGGGAGTCCGGGGCCGCCTGGCAGGCAGCGCCGGGGCACGTCTGCTCGCCCCGCTGGTCCTCGTCCCCGTAGCTCCCCCAGTAGTCGTCCTCGGTGGGTGCGTCCCCGCCCTGGCGCCCCCGCGGGTCTTCGGCTGGCAGGTCTCGGTAGAGGGTGGAGGGGTCGGCGGGGGGCGCCCCGGCCTCGGCCACCCCGTACAGGTGGTTGGACGAGCTGTTGCCGCGGGCGCGGCTGCCGGGCCGCGTGGGCACGGCGGGCGGGCAGGCCTGGAAGTCGGCCTCGCTGAGGGCGCGCAGGTCGCGGCCCTGGCGCTCCGGGGGCGTGGCGCACGTCACGTCGGAGCTGGACACGCGCGCGCGCTGGAACCAGGCCCAGAGTGGCCGCGCGCGGCAGTCGCACGCCCAGGGGTTGGCGTTGAGCCGCAGGAACTCCAGCGCCGGCAGGTCGGCGAGCGCCTCGCCCGGCAGCGAGGCCAGGCTGTTGTTGAACAGGTAGAGGATGGTGAGGCGGCTGAGGCCGCGGAAGGCCGCGCGGTGCACGCCCTGCAGCCGGTTCCCGTGCAGCAGCAGCCGGTCCAGACTGCCCAGGCCGCGGAACACGTGCTCCGTTAGCAGCCGCAGGCGGTTCCCATGGAGGAAGAGGTGGCTCAGGTTGGCCAGGTCCGCGAACAGATCATCCTGGCGGGGCGGGGGGGCAGGCGGGGGGGGTCGGAGGGGAGAGAATAAGAGTGGTGAGTGGTTCTGAGACAGGCACCGAAGAAATCTGGGAAAGAAGGGGAGCACTGTGGTAGAACAGAAGGGGTTTGACCTTCTGATTCATAGAGTCCTGGGTTCTAATCCTGCCTCCTCTAACCTATTTAGAGGTTAATGTGAGAAACGCAATATAGTTCTTAAAACTTTGGGGGTGCATCAGAATCCCCTGCAGATCCCTGAGCCCTGCCCGCAGGGTTTCTGATTCAGCAGGTCTTGGAGCGGGGGGGGGGGGGCGGGGGGGTGAGATTCTGCACATCTTTACAAGTTCCCAGGTGGTACTGATGCTGCTGGTGGGAGGACCACGCTTGGAGAATGAGAACCTCTGATTTGGCTAAGTATGCAGACTTTCAGACTCCCTGACTTTCAAATCCTGGCCTTATTAACTGACACTTGAGCAAGTCACTCAGTATCCTTATAACTCAGTTTCTTCATCTGTAACATGTGGAGATTAAATGAAACATGTATTAATACATGTGGTGGGCATTCTGTGAGTTAGCCATTATTGTGAACTTGGCCAAGCCAGCAATCTGGCCAAGCCAGTCTTAAAAATGGAGGTGAATGTACCTCCCCCTGGGTTTGTTTTGAGGATTAAAGAAGACAATCCCCATACATATCAGATGGGTGAAGTGTCGGGCACAGGGCCTGGCACATTGGGATTCGGTCCAGTGATGAAGCCCACAGGCTCAGGTGTCAGCAGAACCCCGGCTCAAATCCAGCTTGCCCTCTTCCCAGCTGCGTTACTTTGGGCAAGTTATTTAGCCTCATTGAGCCTGTTTCCTCAGTGTGTGTAACTCAGAGAACAACTCTTTCAGCAGGCTGAGGGAGGGTTAGATGAGATCCTGTAAGGATGCCGTACCCGGTGGGCACACAGACCACCATCAATAAATGGTGGTTATTATGACAATAGTGTCTTAGTTAGAATTAGGTCCCATCCATTTTCCTCTAATAGAGGAGCTTCCTGGGACCCCAAAGTTCTGCTACTGGGCTGGGACATTAAGGGGACTGTATCAGCTCCACCCCACAGAGGCAGGAGGGGAGGGGAAGGAAGCCTGCTGCCCCATGCCCTGCATCACTGTCCCCTTAGAGGGGCTGTCCCACCTGCCCAAGGCTGGGGAGTCTCTGAATCAGACCATATTAGTGCTGGAAGGACCTTGAACTGTGGTTCAGGGGAGTGGAGGAGCGGGTATGCTCCATGGAGGGGAGAGAGCAGGGGGCTGGCCCTTCATTTTAACCAGTTCACCAAGGTATTGGTCATGGTCAACCAGATTTGGGAATTAGTGCTTCTGGGTGCACCAGCCTAGCCTGCGTTTCTGCAGAGGAGAGCACTGAGACCCAGAGAGATGAAGGGCTTGCCAGAGAGGGGACCAGAGCCCCAGTACTGAGGTCCTCCCCTCTTGTGGAGGACATCACTGTGGTCAGCAGACCCAGGGGGGTCTGGTTCTGGGGGACAGGGGCATCCTCTGTGCTCAAGCCAGCTCACCCTGGATTCCCGTTTCCTGGCGGTGCCTCTCCCACCCTTCCCTGCCTGGGGAGATGATCCCCCCACCTCACCCAGGAGCCTGGTCTCAGGCTCTCAGGTGGGGGGAGGGCGTTGACTCCCAGCCCACACTCACAGCCTCCGCCTTCCTGTGCTCCTGCATTTTCTCGCCCCCTCCCATCTGGCTTCCGCCCTCTCTGCTACAGGAACTGAGCCTGCCAAGAACCCTCCTCTTGGCCACATTGAGATCCGTCCCCCTCAACCTTCTCGGCTGCCTGTGACACCAGCTTTCTCCACCTCCTGCTGCCACGGCCCCACGACCAGCTCAGGTCTCCAGCGGAGGGCTCCCTGCACGTCCGTGGCCTCAGCCTGGCCCAGCGTGGCCTGGTGTCCTTGTCCTTTTCTTCTTGGCCCCCCCAGGGAGTGGGTTGAATCCCTTCCACTCAAACACCTAATTAGGGTTTCTCTTTTTAATGGAGTGTTAGCAAGAGTAGGACACGCCCAGAGATACCTGGTCAAAGGATAATTATGGGCTGGGGTGGGGTATAGAGAGAGCAGAGGTGATTGGCCCTCTGGGACTTCCGGAAGTCAGGAAGGGAAGACCAGAAGTTCAGGGATGCTAGGGAATTCAGGCACCTCTGACCTACAGCCCCAGTTTTTGGGCTACAGGATTCCTTGATTCCAATCTCCTTCTCCTTCCCCTGGCAAAAGTCCTGCCCCTCCTGCTCTGAGCCTCAGCCTGGGGGTCCATTCCCCCAACCCCCATCCACAGCTGTTGCCAAATCCTGTTGTCACTTCCTAGGCTGCAGCTCTCAGATCCGGTCCTTCCTCTAAAATGGTTCTCTGTGCATTAAGAAGCTCTTGACCTTCACAGCCCTCCCCCTCGCCCACCACACTCCCTATCGAGCCCTCCCTCTGGGCAGAGAGTGTCTGTTAAAGTCATCCTCGTCCATTTTGAAAACCACATTTCCCTCACCTCCCCCTGGCCAGTTCACAGCTCTCTGAAACCATTTGGAACCTCAACGCAGCATCCCTGCCCCCTTCCCTGGACAGCATCCTGTTCTTAACCTTGCCTCCCTCCAGCCTCCCAGCTCCAGTCTCTGGCACTGGTCAAATCAGCTGCTGCGCTGTGTGACCTTGGGCAGCTCCGGGCACCTCTCTGAGCGTCACTTTTTTTTCATCTGTGAAACAAGGGACTTGAGATCGTTGATCATTAAGATCCATCCTCATCTGATATTAATGAGCGAGTGAGTCCTGGAATGTACGTCATTCATTCAAGAAAGCTGTACTGAGTGTCTGCTCCGCGCCAGGCACCCCACTCACAATGCTCACTGATCTAGGCTGGGTATCATTGCCATCGTTTGCGTCAGCAGCTGACTAACAGAGCGCTTACCGTGTGCCAGGCTCTGTGCTACACAGATCCCATGTAGTAACCGAATCATCACAGCCCCATGAAGCAGATAATTTTTTTTTTTTGGCTGCGCCATGTGGCATGTGGGATCTTAGTCCCTGACCAGGGATCGAACCCATGCCCCCTGCATTGGGAGCACGGAGTCTTAACCACTGGACCGCCAGGGAAGTCCCGTGAAGCAGATAGTATTATTCTCCCCCTTTCAGAGGTTAGGAGAGGGAGGCTCGGAGAAGGCAAGTGACTGGCCTAGAGTTCAAGAGCCGATATGTAGTGGAAGGCAGACGTGAACTCTGGACACAGAGCTCTGAACAGTTGCACTTTGGAGTCAGACAGACCTGGGCTCATTCTAGGCTGTGCCCTTTACGAGTTGGGTGACCTTGGATGGGTGCCTTAACTTCTCTGAGCCTCAGTGTCCTCAGCCATTGAATGGGGGAAATGATGCTTACTCTGGACTGGTCACACTAAACTCCTTTCAAGTAGCATCTCCTTTAATCCTCACAACGAACCCCTGAGTTACAGGTCATTTTTTCCATTTCACAGATGGGTCTACTGAGGCTTAGAGTAGTTAAGTAACTTGCTCAAAGCCACAGAGCAAATCAGATCTGCCTGAATGTAAAGACTGCTCTTTTATGCCATGCAGGCTGCTCTCACAATTAGAAGAGAGACAGGTGCCTCTATCATCTGGTTCCACTCCAGTAGGAAATACACTCCAGGAGAGCAGGGACACAGTTTTTGTTCACTTCTGAATCCCTGGCACCCAGAACACTGCCTGGCATATAGTAGTTGCTCAGTAAGAATCTGTGATGAACGCACCTGGCACAGTGCCTGGCCTACAGCAGACAGTCTGTGAGAACCTCCACTCTACCCCATTCCCACTTCTACCTTCCTGATCCTGAAAAGCTGTGGTCCTCTTGCCTCCTCCAGATCTCCCCTCTCGGGGCAGGCCCGGTGGCGTCTTGGGTCACACCTGCACTCTGCGGATCTCAGCCCAGCCCGCATGCTTCCGCACCTGCCTGTGGCATCTCCCAGCCTAGTTTCTCCAGGCAGTTCACAGGCAGAGGCTGTCTCTTTCTTTCTCTTCTATATAGGGCCAGGTGTGAAGATGTTTCCTTCCCATGATGCCCCCTACCATTCATGCCAGGGGTGTGCAGAACCAACACTTCCCATTTCAGAAGACCCCAGTGTCCACTCAAGGTGAGTGTCCACTGACCTTGCCCAGGTCTTTCCTGACCCCAGGCCCTGGCTGCCATTTGTGATGGAGGATCAGGTCATGACGACAAAATTTATTCAGCACTTAACTATGTGATTTATATATACGAACTCATTTACTCTTTACAGCCATTCTTTATAGAAGGTATTATTTTTATTATTCCCATCTTAAAGATAAGAAAACTGAGGTTCAGAGGGGGCAGCAACTTGTCTAAAGTTAAATAAGTCAGAATATAGCAGAGCAGGGATTCAAACTCAGGCCTGCTGACCCCAGATTCCTAATCTGAACAACTAATATATGTTGATAAGGAGGTCAGGATCTCAGTAGTAGTGGTTGTTGCACTACTAGTAATAATTAACAATAATAATGACAGCGCCTATATATTGATGTGGCCCTGTGCTATATTTTTTTCTTTTTCTTTTTTTTTTTTTTTGCGGTACCCGGGCCTCTCACTGTTGTGGCCTCTCCCGTTGCGGAGCACAGGCTCCGGACGCGCAGGCTCAGCGGCCATGGCTCACGGGCCCAGCCGCTCCGCGGCATGTGGGATCTTCCTGGACCGGGGCACAAACCCATGTCCCCTGCATCGGCAGGCGGACTCTCCTGTGCTAAATTTTAATCCTTCCAAAACGTCTTAGGTAAGTATTATTGTTAATTACTATCATGATTGCCATTTTACAGATGAGGAAATGGCAATGGAGAGAGTGATTTGTCCAAAGTCGTATAGGAGCCAGGATTTGAACTTAGGTCTGGCAGACTCCAAAGCATGTGCTTTCACGGACTTCCCTGGTGGTGTAGAGGTTAAGACTCCGCGCTCCATTGCAGGGGGCATGGGTTTGATTCCTGGTCAGGGAACTAAGATCCCACATGCTGCGCAGTGCAGCCAAAACCAAAACAAAACAAAGCATGTGCTTTCAACAATGAGCCTGCTCTGCTGTCCTTCTGAGTACCATTCCCCCTGCACCTGGTCGGCTCCCAGTGGAGAGTTCTGAAGGACAAAAATGGCCTGAAGTGTCATCAGACTACGAAGCCTGAAGTGCCACCAGCTCTTCCTGGTTGTGTGGCCTCAGAAACTTCATTTTTTGTCCCTACTGCCCCTAACCATCCCTACTGCCAGCCTGTTGTGAGGTTTGACGTGATACTGAGAACACGTTAAGCCCCCAGGCACGTGGACAATGATTTGAGAGACTTTGGGACCCTTGGTCTCAGCTTCCTCATCTGTAAGGGAATATAAACAATCTCCCGACAGGGCTGTAGAAATGAGATGAGGTGACTGAGCACACTTTGGAAACCAGGAAGTGCAAAGTCAGGAAGAAGAAAAAGGAGGGAGTGTTCTGGGACCCACCCATGGTCTCAGTATAATCCTTGAAGTTGACCCATATCTTCAGGATAGGGTCCAAGATGGGCCATTTCACTGAGACCAGTGTTAAATGAGGCTTGTTTCTCTTTTTAAAATAGTATCTTAACAAGCATTTATAGCGTGCCCACCGTATGCCAAGTGCTGTTCCAAGTGCTTTACAAATTATTCATGCACTTAACACTTATAAAATCCCTAGAAGATGGGTGCTATGGCTACCCCCATTTTACAGATGGAAAAACTGAGGCTCAGGGAGGTTAAAAAATGCCACACACTTGTAAATGGCAGAGTTGATACCCGTAAAGTCCTTAGCACAGCGCCTGATGCATAGTGTGCCTGCTAAGTGCTAGTGGGCTATTATTATCATTACTTATGCAATAATAATAACACACAACATATTTTCCCAACATACTGTACATTTTACTTCTTGTCTCTCCCTGCCACTAGAATGCTCTCTGCGAAGGCAGGAGTTTCGTCTGTTTTGTTCGCTGCCCTTTTCTCAGCACCAAGCACATTCTGAGTGCTCAATAAACGTTAAATTATTATTGCTATTGTTGTTGTTATAATTATCAGCATCAAATCCACCAGTTAGGCCTCAACCTGGGATGGGGAGGAGGAAGTGCCTTCCAGGTTGGTGTGGGGAGAGGGGAGAGTTTGGATATCCAGAGGTTGTGTAGCCGAGGGAGAATTTTCTCCCAGAGTGGCTTGGAGGGTGTGTTATTGCTTCCTGGGGAAATAGAATGGGAGGATTTGACTGTCACAAACAGTCAGCATAACGACAATAATAAACAATATTTAGATCGATAATAATAACAATAAATAGCAATGACTGTTATTCCTTCCGTTTTCAGAGCATCCATTTTCCAGCTGCTTAACAGCTCTTTACCCTTTTTTTCCTTCACCCGTTGCACTGAGACAACAGATTTGGGGGATAGGCTTGGGGGACGGAATCTAGAAAGAGTAGGGTTTCCCCTTGTCCCATGACCCAGTGAGGTGGAACCTCCTATGGGATACCAGTTGCAGTGGCTCTGCCCTCTTGCCCACCTCCCCGTGTTGCGGGAGGGCATGGGGGTGGGTGAGAAAAGCCGCCACGAAGCCCTTTGGGCTGGGGTGCCTGGGGAAAGGCAGAGTCCCCTAAAGGCAAACCAGGGGGAAAGGAGAGATCACAGAAAGACACACACACCCAGACAGACATGGGGGTGTGTGTGTGGAGTGGGCGTGTGAAGGGAGACAGACAGAAGAGGCAGAGGGAGACAGATGGGGGAGGTAAGTTAGTGAGCGAGACAGACAGGGACAGAAAAGGAGAGACGGACAGACAGGCAGAGGCAGTCAGAGTGGGGGTGGGGTGTTAGTGACAGAGAAAGATAGAGGAGACAAAATAAAGAAAAGCCCCTGGAGAAAGTGGGAGGGACAGAAACCTAGGAAAGGGACAGAGAAATAGAGGTGCTGAGACAGAGGCGGGAAGGGTGAGCAGCGACAGAGGGGCCGAGAGGCCCCAGGGAGAGAGGGAAGCAGAAGAGGGCTGTGTGTGCGCGCGTGCGCGTGCGCGCGCGCCGGGCTAGGGCCGGCTCACCTGTAGGTGGAGCAGGCTGTTTTCCTGGAGGTAGAGGTACTGCAGGCTGACCAGGCCGCGGAAGATGTTGCCCGGCAGGCTGCTGAGCTGACAGCGGTACAGATGCAGCGACTGCAGCCGCTCCAGGCCCTGGAAGGTGTCGGGCTCCAGAGAGCGCAGGTGCCGGTTGTCGCCGAGGTCCAGCTCCTCGAGCGCCTGCAGGTGGCGGAAGGTGCCCGGATAGATGGCGGAGAGGTTGTTGGAGAAGAGCCACAGAGTGAGCAGGTTAGGCCCGAAGGTGCCGGGCCGCAGCGTGCGGATGAGGTTGTTCTGCAGGAACAGGCGCTGCGTGCTGGGCGGCAGGGACAGCGGCACCGACGAGAAGTTGTTGGCCTGGCAGCTCACGGTGGGCGGGGACGAGTAGCAGGTACAGAGCATGGGGCAGCTGGGGGCAGCTGGGGGCAGGGCCAGGAGCATCAGCAGGAGGCAGGCCGGGGCGGGACCTGCGGGGAGGGCGCGGAGGAGATCTCTCTGGGCGGGCTGCGAGCGTGGGAGTGCCAGCCAGGGGCCCCGCCCACCCACCCCTAAGGCGACCCTTGCTGAGAGCCTTGCGTTTCTAGCTTGGGTGGGGGGTTCTGGGTGCAACCTCAGAGTCGCGAGAGGCCCTGGCCACTTCCGCTTTTGGAGGCTCCTGGTATATTAAAGAATAAAGAAATGCCAAGAGGACATTGTAGGAAGCACTGTGATAGGTTGAAAGTTGTTTGATGAGTGATTGTCTACTTTCATTCCTGTTTTCACTATGGTAGGTTTGACCATGACTTTGGTCTTGAGACTTGGGATGGACAGTGCTTTGCTGGAGGCAGTCCTATACAACGATGTCCTATATAGGGTGTTTAGCAGCATCCCTGTCCTCTACCCATTAGAGGTGTAACACCCCTCCCCCTGCCGTTATGATAACCTATGATAACCGAAATGTCTCCAGACGTCGCCAGGTATCACCTGGGGAGCAAAATTGACTCCATTTGAGAACAGGTGGTATTAAATTGAGACCCTCTGTGAACCTAAGGCCCATGGAAAATGGCCCTCCGGCTGCCTCTGGGGTCTGGTCTTGCTGGCCCACTGGTGACCACAGCCCTCCTCCCTCATCTCTCCACACTGGAAGGGGTCTTAGGAACCAAGGGACAGGGGGTCTCCAGCCACCTGCAGCAGAATCATCAGAGGGTCCTGGAAAGAATGCTGCTTCCTGGGCCCTGCCTGTGCAGAATCAGCATCCCTGGGGGAATAGCTCAGGAATCTGCATTTTACACCCCAGGCTTTTCTCATTCAAAGTCACTTAAAAATTCTTTTTCAGGACTTCCTTGGCGGTCCAGTGGTTAAGACTCTGCGCTTCCGCTGCATGGGGGCACTGGTTTGATCCCTGGGGAACTATGATCCTACTTGGTGCGGCCAAAAAATAATTATAATTTTTTTTCAAAGTAACTTTTGAAGGTTGGCTATGATCCAGCCTTCTTATGATATAGATGGAGAGGCAGGCTCAGGGAGGCCCAAGGGCCTGGGGGCTAAAGAGTCGTGTCTAGGCCTCCGTATCCCTGAGCTATATAGCAGGGGCTCTGGGGCCCCTCATCCATCCCTGTCCCCTGGCCTTCTGACCCTCACGGCAGCTGATGCAAGTTCTGGGCTGGAACTAGCTTGACCTCTACCCTTTATCATGACTTCCGGATGAGTCTCGGGATTTTCATCTGGCAGGTTTTGCACTCCAGAAGCCAGGCAGTCATTCTCTGGGCACACATGGAATGAGCACCTTCTGCTCCAAACAGTGTGCTACCGCCTGTGAAGGCAGAGGAAGACCTTTGCCCTTGGACCCAAGGACCTGAGATCCTGGGTCCTCAGGGTGGAGCCTGAGGGGTCCGTGACTTTCACTGACGCCTGGTGTCAGAGGTTGCTGTGTGTGAATGCGCGTGGGAGCCGGGTGCCCTCTACACGAAGTGCTGCTGAGCCCGGGGTGGGCACATGGCACCGACAGGCCCCGCGTGTGGCGCGGACATCACGGAAGCTGGGCTGTGCCTCCTCCCGCGGAGGAGCGCAAAGGCGCAGGGTGGGGACCCCGGCGCCACGCCACCCGGCCCACGGCGAGCGTCCCGGCTCCTCCCCGCGCCGCTGCGCGCAAGCGTGTGCCGGTGGTCCTCCGCGTGTGTGTGAGTGCCGGGCCCCGTGCGTGTGTAGGCTGGGTGTGATGTAATACTCGGTGACACAGCGGCTGCTGTTCCCTTCGTTCACACCACCTCCGCGTTTCTCGGCCCTTCTCACCCCTCCCCCGTGCGACGTTTCACGATTACTTTCTCCTCCCGAGTTTTTCCACATTGGGTGGAAGAGCATGTCTCTCACCCCTCAACCCAACCAGGCAGGGGCGGGGTGCGGGAGCCCGGTAGGGAGCCCGGGGTGGGTTTCAGGAGGGCTGAGGTTTGAGGCTTAGAACAGGAGATCTTGGAGGTGGAAAATCCTCCACGTTCACCTGGTTCAAGCTCTGGTTCTACTGAAGTGATGGCTGGGGCTCAGAGAGGGAAAGTGACTTGCCCAAGGTCACACAGCAACGTGATTGGCAGGGCAAGGACTAGAAAGGAGTCTCCTGATGACCGGCCAGAGCACTTCCCTTCCTGGTGGAGTCACCCTCTGAGCTCGCTTCCCCAAGGACTTGACACCAGAGAAAGCCAAATCCCTCTCTGATCCCTTAATCCCACCCCTTATCCACAGGCTCACAGGGTGTTCATTCAGAAGGCCGCCAGCCCTCCAAGGATTATGGAGCTCTTTCCTCCGCCTCTAGGGCCAACTGTTAACCCAGGAGAGACAGAGGGAAGGACACGTGATCCCAGAGTGCTCCAGAGTCAGGAACCAGTCCCCTGGCACCAGGGTCTCTTCCAGCCTGGAGGCCGAGCTCAGCAGGGGCTGGCAGGGGCCCCACTCATTCCTCTAGCCCACAATTCTCTGGCCCCCCGCTTGCCCTCATTCGAGGGCTTCTCTCTCACTTCCCCACATCCCCTCCCTCTTGCCCCCATGTCTCCCCCCATCATGGCCCACCTCCCCAAGGCCAAGATGGTGCTCCCTGCGGGCTCTTTGAGGGGGGGCCCTGAGCAGGGGGCCCCTCCGTGACAGCTGTGGCGTAACAGGGACTCTGTTGCCATTTCTGGTCCTCGCTGCTGCCGTGCAAAGCAGCTGTAACCCAAGGAGCCTCATCCATAATTCAGGCTGCGGCTCTCACTGGAAGCAAGCGAGGAGGAGGGGCGGGTGGGGCTCTAGAGTGCTCTGCCCCCAGGCCTGGCTGGAGTGCTCCTGGGCAGAGGCAGCGGGCCCGGTGAGCCGAGCCGTGCCTTTCTCTCCCGCCTCCGCCCAGCGTGTGCCCTTTCCCTTCCCAGCACCATCGCCTCCCCACCCCCTGCTTCTCCCGGCTCTTCACCATCACTCCTTCCCTCCAGGCCCGGGGCTTCCCTCTCTCCCCGAGGACCACAGTTCCACTCCCGGCCCCCATTTTGTGAATCCCTGGCAAAGACGGGGGCAAGAGGCACACAGAGTGTCAGAGCAGGAAGGTGGGGGACACCTCATCGGCCATCGAGTGCAAACCCCTTATTTCACAGGCCACACCGCTGAGGACTGGAGAGTGGGAGAGTTCATTTCTGAGGGAACAGCCCCAGGCCCTGACCGAATCTCTGTCAATGAATCTCTGTCAATCCACCTTCGGTTATCTTTCTCGAAGGCTTCATTTTATGCCCCTACTACTATCTGGGCCTATTCTAACAGCCTCCCCACCCTCTCTGCTCAGTCCATCCATCCTCTTTTTTTTTTTTTTTTTTCCTCAAGTCAGCAGGTGATGGCTAGAGTTGCAGGGGAGCACAGAGCAAGGATGGGCAGAAACCATCTGTTATTAAACACCTACTGTGTGCCAGCCTCTGTATTTGTACATGTCTTTATGCATAGAACACAACATAACATAGCCCCGGTGAGATCAATCTTATGGCTCCCAATTTGCAGATGAGGGGAGGGAGGCTCACAAACATGAAATGAGTTGCCTCAGGTCATGCAGCTAGTACAGGTGGAACCCAGATTGGACAAGTCCATGTCAAAAGGGACTCTCTGACCTTTCTTTGGGAGACCCCACATCATCCACAGACACGACCCCTGAGTGTGAGCATTACGGCACTCAGGGTGGGGTAAAGGGAGCACAGAAATTGCACCCAGGTGCACAGGGCTGGGCCAGCAATGACACCGGCTCTGTGTGGCTATTCAGGGTCAAGGCAAAGGTAAAGGACCTGGGTTCTCTCCAACTTTCCCCTCCTGGGCTCCAGGCTGTGGTTGTTCTAGGGGACAGCCCACCTGGGAGTCAGGAAGAGATGAGCAGTGTCCAGAAGATGTGGCCAGAACTGACCAGGGGAGGGAATGGAGAGAGGCCAGAACATGGTATTGATCCCAGAAGACTGAGGTGCCCAGAGCCAAAAAGTATCCACTCACTGAGGGCCCACTGTCAAGGACTCTGGGCTATCATCCTGGAGCACCAAGGCTCACAAACAGAGTTCTCAGCCCAGGAGCCACCATTAAGTCCAGAGATCCCTGTGAAAGAAGAAACTTGAGAAGGAAGCAGATGGACCCAGTGTAGAGGCAGGAAACAGGGTGCCAACCCTCAGGGCAGAGTGGCCCCAGGAAAAGTACTCCCTGGAAAGGGAGTCAAGGCCTCTGGTTTTGAAGGAGGGGCACAGGGTCCCAGACAAGAAGCAACAGCTCCACACCCAAAAGGGCTGGGCCTGCCGGGCAGATGCTGAGGTGGCAGGGGCTTGAGGAGGTGGGAGCCGGGGAACAGAACGGAGGTGGTGATGATGCCAGTGACGCAGGGGCCTGGGGAGGCACTGACGCGGGTGATGGAGGTTTAGAGCTGCTGCAACCAGCTTCTCACTCTGCCAGAATGTAACACCCCAAAATAAGCAGCCACCGTGGCGGCGGCGGCAGGATCCCACGACAGGGCCCAGAGATATAAATGGCAGCACGGAGCCAGCCAGGGTGCCCACCCTCGGAGGCTGCCACCCCACTTGAATGTCTTCCCCCTCTCCCCCTCACAGCCACCCCCAAGGCCCTGAGCTCAGAGCCCAGGGTCTGGCCCACTGGCCACTCCCTGAGAGAAGAGAAGTGACAGGCAGGCGCTTTGGAAATGGAGGGCTTCCCACGTGGAAGTGGTTACCAGAAGTCCCTTTGTCTCATCCTTAGGCCGCCCCCCTGGTCTCTCTCTCTCTCCCTCTCCCCTTTCTCTCCCTTCCTCCTTTCCTCCCTTTCCAGCCCCCATCCCCATCCTGATCACCCCCAGCCCCTCTCCTATCTCTGGTTTCCCATCCCCAACCCTACAGCTCATCCCAATTGTCTTCCCCTGTTCCTGACACCCCATCTCTGTCCACCATCCCCATCCTCCTCTGGTTTCTGGCTTTCTGATCTTCTCACTCCCCGTTCCTTCCCCATCCCTAGGGTCCCAGCCCTCATTCTCTTTCCTATTTCTCCCACCGCCAGGTTCTGGGTCCCTGGCCCTGGTCTTCTCCCCACCCCTCCCCTAATCTGGTCTCCTCTCTCTTTCCCTCTTCCTCTGTCCTCACCAGGGTCTCACTTCCCTCCAAGCTTTTCCCGTCTAACCTTTATTCCTCCTCCTACCCGCCCCCCTTCCTATCGCCCTCCCCTGACCGCTCTCTCCATCTTTGGCCCCTTCCTATCCCCTTCCTTCTTACCCCTTCCCCACCCCACCCCCAGTCTCTGGCACACCCTTGTCTGTCCGTCACTCAGTTCGGGGAACTATCCCTTTTCTAGCGCCCTCCATCTGTTCTACCGCGGAGGGCCATTTGGATGTCCCTCCGCTCCCCGATCCTCCCGGACAGCCCCCTACCCTCATCACTCGTCCTCCCCGGTGACTGGAAAGTGCTGAGGCACGGGGCACGAGAAGTTGCTGAGTCGGCGCTTCCCCAGCCGGCCGGAGTCCTCAGCGTCCCCCAGAGCAGGTGGAGCCCGGACAGCAGAACCTGAGCCTCCCTCCCCACCCCCCGGGGCCGGTCCGCCTGCCCCCTGCGTCCCCCCTCGGTCACGGGTTCCCCGCACAGCCCAGCAGGCTCCGAGTCGGGTGCGCGGCTCCTGCCGGCAGCTCTGGGGGCGGGGGCGGGGCCCGGGGCTCAGCATTTTTCCTCCCAGGCTACCCCCACCCCCACCACTGCCCCACCCTCGCGCTCTGGCGGAGGGGGCGCCCCGCTTGCCTCGGTAGGATGCTCTCTGCCCTCCCGCAGGCTGGGGTCTCCCTACCTTGCAGCAGGCTCCTGAGCCCGGGCAGCATCTTGTCTCGACGCTCGGGGGAGGGGGCGGCGGGGGGGAGGGCGCTCCAGCTCGCTCCCTGAGCCGGCCAGACGGACGGCGGGGACTCCGCGGGGCTCCGGGAGGGCCCGGGAGTCCCCGGGCTGTGTGGCCGGGCCGCGGCGCTCTACCCTGCGCCCCCTGGGCTGCGAAACTCGGGAGGAGCCATCGGCCCCGACGGGACGGGGCTCGAGCTGGCCGTCGATGCCCGGTGCCCGCGCCCCCCAGCAGCGCAGGCAGCGCGCGGTGTCCGTCAGTCCGTCGGTCCGTGCGCGCCGGCTGCTCGCCGAGGGAGAGTGGGGACAGCGAGGATGCTCTTCCTAACCACCCCCCTCCTTCACGCACTCGCTGGCTCCTCCCTCGCTTCCTAGCTTGCCGACTTAACCCTTTCCTGGCCACTAGGAGGCGGGAGCGGCTTTCTAGCCCCCTCCATCCAGGCCCCCTCTCTTTCTTGGGGGATCCGGAGGACTGTGTTCGATCGCCTTCGCGGCGCCACGCTTCTAGAGAAATCCCTTCCTGGGGGGGGGGTGCGGTAGTGTAAGGGAACCCCGTGGACTTGCCCAGTTCCCCCCTCCCAACTTTCTGGGAGGAGCCGGGCTGTTGGGTCACCTCCTCCTCCTTGCCGGGCCCCAGGCACCTTTGCCCACGCCTCCAATGTTCCTCTCCTCTGGAAGAGCTCCAAGATCCCACTTTCCCTTTCGTTCCCAGACCCCAATCCCTGAGTGTGTGCGACTATAAGAATAGTATATGCAAGAGTTTGTGGGTGCGAGATCGAGTGCATATGAGCGTGCACGCGCGCGCAAGGACGCTTGTGCAGGTGTGACTGAGTGCTTGCACGTTATCTTTTACACGGGCCGGGGGAAGCAGGGGCTCGTGAGTGTGCGAATGGGTGAGCCGCTGTCAGCCAGCGCGCGTGTCTGCGCGGATGGGAAACGTGTGAGAGTTTGGCGCAAACAAACTCGGGGATGGGTGGCCAGGGTATGTGTACCGTGCTGTGTGTATGCCCCTTAACGCATCTGCAAGCGGGTGCAAGTTTGGGTGCGCGTGTGTCTCATCGCCCGTGAGGGGGATAGAAGACTCAAAGGTGGGAGGAGAGCGTTGGCTTCACGGGAGCTTCTTCTGCTTCCTTTTAAAGAGGGGGGCATTCTGATCTCTTCCGGACCCCTTGCGCCCCTCGTGGCCTCGTTCAGGGCGATACCTGCAGGCCCGCGACGCAACCGTCTCCTTATAAAGGGGGCGATGCGGATCACCCTGGCCTTGACCTGGTCCAGGGCGTCGGGCATCCGGACCTTGGGAGCCGCCCCGGCGCGGGACAGTCGCGGGGCCCTCGGGGTAGCCGCTTTGGGGACAGTGGCCAAGCGGCGCAGGCCGGGTTGGGGCTGCTGGAGCGGCGCCGACGGCCAGAGCCAGGGAAATCTGCGCGAAGCCGGCCCGAGGAAGCGCGGGAGTCCCGGGCGGCCGCTCCCGCGAGCAAAGGAAAAGAGCCCCCTCGCTCCTCCACCTGGCTCTCTGGCTCCTCCTCTCCCGTCTGTGCCAGAGCCCAACGCAGCGCCTGGCGTACAGTCGGCGCTTTATAAATGCTGATCTCATTTTCCCATTCATTTTCTGTTCCATCCATAATCTCATTCTTCCCTCGTTCTCGTTCGATTTCTCTCATTTTCTCCTCCCGCCCTTATTCATATTTTATGGTCTCCGTCTCTCTGTTCCCTCCCTCCCTTCCTCCCCTCTTTACTCTCTCCCTGCCATTTCCTTCCTTTATGATTTGTCTCTTTGTGTCACTGTCTTCTCTGTCTCTCTCACTTTCTGTCTGTGTCTCTGTCGCTTCCCTTCTGCCCTTGTGCCTCCTTCCCTCCCTGTCTCTCCATCTCTGGGTCGGATGTCTGTCTCTTGTCTCCCTTTCCACCGGCTTTCAGTAGCGGGCTCCCAGCCCTCTTGCACCTCGACTCTCGGGCGCCCCCTGCTGGTTACATCCTCTGCCCTTCCCGGGCTCCCAGGCCCTCCCAGCAGCTAAATTTCCTTTTCCGGCCCGTCTTATGTTCGGGTGAGGTGGGAGTAAAAAGGGGCGTCTCTGGGGCTCCTGTCCCTCTCCCATCTCTAGAAAGCAGGGGGCCCTGCGTTTCCCGGGACCCACCCTGCCGAGGGCCCGCGCCTGGGAGGAAGGCCTGGAGGGGGCGGCGGGGAGGGAGTGTTGGGGGTAGTAGGGTGGGATTTGGCGTCCTTCCCCGGCATGAGCCGCGGCACAATCTGTCGCTGGGTTTGTTTGCCGAGCTGCCTCCGGAGCGCAGTGGGGCTGGCTCCCGGGGAGCGAAATATCACAAGATGTGGAGACAGACGCTGAGGGGCGGGTGGGCGGCGGGCTGACTCAGGTGTGTGCTGTCATCCGTTCCCTGGGCTGGCGCTCTTCTGGGTGGGGGGACTGGGACCCCAGGCCCCCAACCCAGGCGGGGACCCGAAGCTGGGAGGGGAGCCCCCATCCCGGGGTGAGCTGCAGGAAAGGGGGCGTCCCCGCCAACGATCCTTGGCTCCAGTCCTGTCCTTCAGCCCTGGGAGCCCCAAGAGACACCCCGAACTTGGGTGTGCTCCAGACGGTCAAAAATTCCTCTGCTTGTACCCCACTGTACAGGCGTCGGTTTCCTATAGTCATCTGCTGACTCACTACTTTCCGCTACTAGACTGACAGCTTTTTGAGGGCAGGAAATTCCTCTCATCCATCTTTGTGTCCCCAGCATGTGCTCAATGAACACTGTTGGATGGATGAATGGCGCATGGGTGGATGGCCCAGGGTCTCAGTTTACAGGAAATGTACCACAATGCATTTGATATTCCCAGTAGAGCATTCTGACCCCTTGTTCCTCCTCTCCCTATCCACATTTGCAGTCCCCCCAACCCCCATCCCCTCCTTCAGACAGGCAGAGAATTGGAAACAGCTCTCCCCGAAGACCAGAGTCCTCTAGGTGACCCGAAGGGAGTTACCTCCTTTCCTGTTTGCCTCAAGTTTCCTCCTCTGTACAATGGAATATACCACTGACGCATAAACTTCAGCTTACCCAGTAAATCTCCAGCCAGTCAAGGTATGAGAAAGTGCTTCATAAAATGAGGTTCTAACCAGTGTCTGTAGTGGTAGCTGTTGTCATTACTCTTTTGCTGGTGATTCTTAAGATCTTTATCTCAGTAGAATCAGACACCATGTCTGATCGAACTGAACTTCTGCAGTTAGACTTTTTGAGATCTAAGGGAGTAAACTGATATACCCGAGGCAAAGTGTAACCGAGGGCTGTGCCATAGGGCATCTAGGTCCATTCCTGGCTGGACACTTGTGGGAGGGGGCTGGTGGGCAGCTTACTGTGTCCTCAGGACTTGCCGCAGAGCTGGCCCACCCTCTGGTGGCTGTAGGTGGACCTGCAGTCCCAAGGGAAGCCAAGGAGTGCAGGGAAATGGGCTGATGGATGGATTTTCCCTGAGAAGGAGGATTCACTGTGTGGAGAACTGTGAGCTTTGGAAAGGAGGTCATGTAGAAGAAGCAGGACATTGACACAAACTAGATGAGTCTTGACTTCATCTACCAGTTCCCGCTTATTAACGGCACCCCTACTCTCAGTGTGACACCTGGGGCCCCTCTTCCTTCTTGGGGGCCGCTTTAGTGAGTCCACAGAACTTCCCTGGTTCTTTTCTTCACCTATTTGGCAACTTCACCGCAGGACACTTGGCAGTTGGCATACAAGATGGGGTGGCTCAATGGGCAAGAGCAGAGGCTTTGCTGGGTTCATGCCTTGCCTCTGCTGCTCTCATAGCTAGATGACCTTGGGCAGGGTGTTGAAGTTTTCTAAGCTTCAGTTTTCTCATCCAGAAAATGAGGTGGGCGGGGGGGTAATAGTAGCTCCAAGCTCATCAGGTTGTTTAAGGATGAAATGAGATAAAGCGTGAAAGAACCTGACAGAGAGCCTGACCCTGTGCTCAGTAAACGCTAATAATATTCATATTAATTTTCTTGTTCAGCCTAACAGCAACCTGCAGAAATAGATGTTGCAGTTTAGGGGCAGAAAGTAAAGTTATGACCTGAGGTCTCCGAAGTCCTAAGTGGCAGAGCTGGGTCCGGGAGTCAGTTCTTAGTTAGAACTTCCCTTGTGGGCACGGGTTGCCCAGCGTGGACTGGTGGGGTGAGGAGGAACCTCTCAGCCTAGGGTCCCAGAGCCTCTGTTTGCATCCCACCCTGGCCCTGCAAATATTAAGGGCAGCTGGACCGAGAAGTCACATGGCTTCATCAAAGGGGATAGGGCAAGGAAGCTGTGGGGCCAGGTTCTGAATCCAGGTCTGCGTGACCCTCTCCTTTCATGAAGCTCCATGCCAGTCTTGACCGTAAGTCAGAGTTTTGGCGCCCTGGAGGCCTCTTGGTTAGAAAGTTAGGTCCCGTTGTGTCTGCTGGAGTGCCCTTCCCGGTGCAGAGAGCCTCCCTTTCTCACAAGACCATGAATTCACTGAGTGCAGGGTCCATATCTTTTTTGACTTTGCTTTATTTCGTGTACCTGGTACAGCCCGGTCCAGAGTAGGCACTCAGCACAAGTGTGGCTGACCTGTAGGACCCACCGACTAGTGGGAAGATGCTAATCAAACAACCTGGGTGCAACGTGCTGTTGGTCATGCTGGTATCCAGCAGTGTGTGAAAAGTCTGGGGTCGGGGGTGGGATGGATTGGGAGACTGGGATTGACATATATACACTACTATGTATAAAATAGATAACTAATGAGAACAGACTATATAACACAGAGAACTCTATCAATGCTCTGTGGTAACCTAAATGGGAAGGAAATCCAAGGAAGAGGGGATATATGTATACATGTGGCTGATTCACTTTGCTGTACAGCAGAAACTAATACAACATTGTAAAGCAACTATACTCCAAAAAACAAACAAAAAAACACCCCACCTCAATAGCACATTTTAATAACACCAGACTTTGAATCTTGTGATACCATGGTGAACTCACAGAGATAAACTAGTTGTGAAATGTAATAAAATAATCAAATGGAAAAAAAAAAAAAAAAGCCTGGGGTGGAGGTGGGTATGGGGAAGTATTGGGAAGCCCTGCCTGGGGGTGGCTATGGGATGAGTTGCCTTAGACTCCATTAGTCTGGGAACCCAAATAACAGGGCAAAAGACTCTGGTGGTTCCCCCTTCCCAGTTGCACTAATGCTCCACCCCCTCCCCCACCCCCCTTGGAGACACCAGATGAGGAAGGTGCTTGCAGCATCCCCTCGCTGTGTGGTCCTCCACACAGAGCACTTCTTATCTGCAGAGTGAAAGAACAGGACACAGCAATCCCTTTCCCCTCCAATTCTGTGGGCTGAAGCCTCTGAACTTGCAAGGGAGCATGAGGGGGCATTGCTGGAGGCAATGAAGAGAACCACAAGCTCCAGTGTGGGGGCCACGGACCCTCCTGCCCATTTCCACTCCTACTGTGCTGTTCAGGTCCCCGCTGTGGGATCGAGCCTGGCAGCCTACCGACAGATTTCTCTGTCTCTCAGCCCACTTTCCTCAATCAACCTAAATATTAATCTTCCCAAGCTGTAGTTTGATGATGCACTCATCTGCTCAGAAGCCTCCAGTGGCCAAATCTGGCTGGCAAATGATTAATATTTATCGACTCTAAAATGCTCATTCAAATTGATAAGAAAGGCCTCAAGACTCCAACAGATAAACAGGTGAAGAATGTGGACCACTACTTCACCCAAGAGGATAAGCAGAGAGTAAACAAATGCTTGGAAAATAGTTCAACTGGTTAGTGCTCAAAGAGATGCAAATGAGAGCAGTATGGAGATAGCATTTCATACTTATTAAATTAGCAGAATTTACAAACACCATTACCCTGTGCCAGCCAGATTGGATGAAGTCTGTGCTCCTCCGTCTCTGGAAGCAGTGTGCAAAACTCTGGAAAACAATCTAGTACGATGTAACAAGAGCCTTGAAAATATTATTACCTTTTGACTCATTAATCTCACTCCTGGGAATTGATCTTAAGACCATAATTCAATAGAAGAAAAAAGCTCCAGGCATGTCATTGGCATTATTCTCCTGTATTTCTGCAGGCAGTGAGATGGTTAAGAAAACCATACCTAATCTAGTCAATACAATATTATGCTGCCCCCAAAATGATAATTATAAAGAATATGCAGAAGCATGGAAACTGTTTATAACATCATGTTTGTTGAGAAAAAGCAGGATACACAATTTGCATGAACACTGTGATTGCAACCACAAATAGTAAGTATTCATGTTGACAAAGTCTGGAGGAGAATATGCAAAAATGAAAATTATTTAAGGTTGGGGAATTGATGAGTGGTTTTCCTTTTTGTTTAAGAATCTTCTTTTTGGGGACTTCCCTGGTGGCGCAGTGGTTAAGAATCCACCTGCCAGTGCAGGGGATACGGGTTTGAGCCCTGATCCAGGAAGATCCCACATGCTGCAGAGCAACTAAGCCTGTGAGCCACAACTACTGAGCCCACGCGCCGCAACTACTGAAGCCCATGAGCCTAGAGCCCGTGCTCCACAACAAAGGCAAGCCACCACAATGAAAAGCCCGCACACCACAACGAAAAGTATCCTCCACTCACTGCAACTAGAGAAAGCCCATGCGCAGCAACAAAGACCCAACACAGCCAAAAAAAACAAACAAGCAAACAAACAAACAAAAACACTTAGAAAAATGCACATGCTCATGGATCTCAAAATTCACTGTTTAGGAAATTATCCTGCAGTTATTCTTTTTTTTTTTCCTCCAAAGAGTGCATTTATTTATTTATTAAAGTTAATTTTCCTCCTCAAATTTATTTTATTTTTTATAAATTTATTTATTATTTATTATTTTTGGCTGCATTGGGTCTTTGTTGCTGCGCTTGGGCTTTCTCTAGTTGTGGTGAGCAGGAGCTACTCTTCATTGCAGTGCATGGGCTTCTCATTGCAGTGGCTTCTCTTGTTGTGGAGCACGGCCTCTAGGTGCACGGGCTTCAGTAGTTGTGGCTCACGGGTTCTAGAGCGCAGGGTCAGTAGTTGTGGCTCACTGGCTTAGTTGCTCCGCGGCATGTGGGATCTTCCCGGACCAGGGCTTGAACCCGTGTCCCCTGTATTGGCAGGCGGATTCTTAACCACTGTGCCACCAGGGAAGCCCTCCTCTACTTATTTATTTATTTATGTATTTAGCAGCACTGCACAGCATGTGGGATCTTAGTTCCCCAGCCAGGGATGGAACCTGTGCCCCCTGCATTGGGATCACAGAGTCTTAACCACTGGACCACCAGGGAAGTCCCTCCTGCAGTTACTCTTGAAATGTGCACGAAGATATGTGTAGCTCAATAGCCATTGTAGCCTTGTTTGTGGTAGCATATGATGTAGGAAACACCCTAAATATCATCAATAGGGGTTGGTTACATAAATTTTAGTACGTCCATATACAGCCATCAAAAAGAATGAACGAGGTCTATGTGTTTTTATATGGAACAATATCAAAGATACTAAGTTAACAAAGCAAAGTGCAGAAGAGTGTAATAATATTTATCGTTTGTATCAAAACCCTGTGGGATGAAATATATATATATATATATATATATATATATATATATATATATATATATATATATATAATTATACACACATATACTGATAGACAATCTCTGGAAGAGCATAAATAAAATAGGTAAGAGTAGCTGCCCAGAATTTTGTATTGGAAAGACTCTGGTTGAGAGAGAGGGAAGGGCAATGTTTGTCTAGCCAGCAGACTATATTGAGTCTCAGGGTAGTTTGAGGGGCTTGTGGATTCAAGTAATAGAGATCTCCCCACCTCCATGCCCACCACAGCCGCCCCTAGGCACTGCCCAGATCTTGGGAGACTTAGGTTTTACTATGTAATCTTTTGTGCTGTTTGTGTTTTAAAACCCCGTGCCTCTGCTGGTGGGAATGTGAATTGGTACAGCCACTATGGAGAACAGTATGGAGGTTCCTTAAAAAACTAAAAATAGAACTACCATATGACCCAGCAATCCCACTACTAGGCATATACCCTGAGAAAACCATAATTCAAAAAGAGACATGTGCCAAAATGTTCATTGCAGCTCTATTCACAATAGCCCGGAGCTGGAAACAACCTAAGTGTCCATCATCGGATGAATGGATAAAGAAGATGTGGCACATATATACAATGGAATATTACTCAGCCATAAAAAGAGACGAAACTGAGCTATTTGTAATGAGGTGGATAGACCTAGAGTCTGTCATACAGAGTGAAGTAAGTCAGAAAGAGAAAGACAAATACCGTATGCTAACACATATATACGGAATTAAAAAAAAATGTCATGAAGAACCTAGGGGTAAAACGGGAATAAAGACACAGACCTACTTGAGAATGGACTTGAGGATATGGGGAGGGGGAAGGGTAAGCTGTGACAAAGCGAAAGAGAGGCATGGACATATATACACTACCAAACGTAAGGTAGATAGATAGTGGGAAGCAGCCGCATAGCACAGGGAGATCAGCTCGGTGCTTTGTGACCGCCTGGAGGGGTGGGATGGGGAGGGTGGGAGGGAGGGAGATGCATGAGGGAAGGGATGTGGGAACAGATGTATATGTATGACTGATTCACTTTTTTATAAAGCAGAAACTAATAAAAAATAAATAAATAAAATAAATAAATAAATAAATAAAAACACAAAAATAAATAAATAAATAAAACCCTGTGCCTGTATTACCTCTTTAATAACTTAAAATTTAAAAAAAGAGGAATTTCCTGCCTGAGGCAAAACCCACCTAAGAAATGGGGGCTCTCCAGGCTGCAGCTGGAGCCTCTCCACAGCACATGCAGGACCCAGGCACCCTCTCTTTTTTCAGCTGAAGATTTTCTCCTCTCCCTTCTCTGACCAGCAGCTGGATGGCTTCAGAGATGGGTTTTTGGTCAAGACATATTTCAGTAGCTTCTCTGAGTCCAGGGGCTTTATTCTAAGATGGGGATGATATAAAAAACTAAAATAAAAACATATAGGTGAGAATAATGTATACTTCACAGGGTGGTTTGAGAGGACAGGAGCTGGTACTGGGTGGCACCCAGAGATGGGACAGACCGCTTTATCTATGACCTTGGCAAAAAGGGTAATGTTGACCCACGAGGGGGTCAAACCAGCACACAGTGGGAGTGGAAGGGATGCCCCTCATCAGCCAGAGTACTTTGGGGGTGCAAGTTATAGAAAACCCAACCCAAACTGGCTTAATCTGGCCTCCTTGTCCTTCTTTGGGAGGAGAAATCAGGCCTTCCCCCATCACGGGACAAAAATCTTTCCCTTCTCTGTGGGATATCTTAGGTCAAAACTCACTTGAGGGCTTCCCTGGTGGCTCAGTGGTTGAGAGTCCACCTGCCAATGCAGGGGACACGGGTTCGTGCCCCGGTCCAGGAAGATCCCACATGCCGCAGAGCGGCTGAGCCCGTGAGCCATGGCCACTGAGCCTGCGCGTCCGGAGGCTGTGCTCTGCAACGGGAGAGGCCACAACAGTGAGAGGCCCGTGTACCACAAAAAAAAAAAACAAAAAACAAAAAAACTCACTTGAATGATTATCTTGGATGCATCAGGGCAGTCTTGCAGACTAGATCAAACCCAGAGCCACATTATTGGTGAACAGCGGAGAGGGGGGAAGAGATACTCAAAAGGGGGTCAACTACAAGGACCACCACAACCCCCCAGATCCAGGTGACAGTGTCTTGGCTGGACATGGAGCTAAATAAAGACAATCCATCCATTCACCCACTCATTCATCTGTTTAATCATTTATTGCATGACTACTGGGGGCCAACCATGGGACCAGGGGCTGGAAATTTAGCAGTGAACAGCCACCGTCTGCCAAGTCCTTGCTTTCTTCAAGGCTTTGCCCCTGCTTCCCCTTCTCAGTGAGGCCTCCCTGATCTCCCTGCTTAATCCTGCACCTCTGGCTCTCACCTGGCACACAGGTCTTCGCATACCCTGCTCTACTTTTTCTTTTTTTTTCCATAACCTTCCAATAGAATGTAAGTTAGTTACTTACTGGGTTTATTGTTTATTGTCTGTCTCTTCCTACTAGAATGTAAGCTCCGGGAGTTCCCTGGCGGTCCAGTGGTTAGGACTCCACGCTTTCACTGCCAGGAGTTCAATCCCTAGTTGGGGAACTAAGATCCCACAAGCCACACAGCACAGCCAAAAATAAAAAAGTAAGCTCCATGAGAGCACGGGTTTTTGTCTTTTTATCCAACTGATGTAATGGCAGCCCTTGGAGCTATCCTGGCATCAGGAGTCACTTAATAAATGCTCGTTGAATAAGTGACTAAAGGTCCTTGCCCCCACTGTGTACCCATGAGTGTTTACCTGTGCCTGTGATGAGGGAGAACTCAGAAATCAAATAATCCCGAACACAAATATGTAATTATAAGCGGGGATAAAGTCTATGATGAGAGAATATGGGCCACAGTGAGAGCACTTGTGCTAGTGAGAGCACTGGTGCTGGGGGACAGTGTCCTTCAGGAAGTCATATTCGAGCTGGGCTCTGGAGGATGAGTAGGAGTTGGCTGGGGGGTGAGGAGCAGAGTAGGAGGCCTTCTGCAGGAGCTGGGCTGGGCCTGGTGGATTCTGCCACAGAGCCACGAGGAGAAGTGAGGCCCAGGAGGACTGCAGCTTGTCCCAGGTTTCAGATCACTTTAATAGAGGGAGAGCAGCAGCTCTTCCCAGGGCCATGGGAGCTCCATACTGATGCACAGGGGCCATGAGGTGCTGGGCCCAGGTAGCCTGCCTCAGGGGTGACAAATGCCTCTTACCCCTGCCTTGGCTACTTCCTGGCCCTCTGTGTGCCACAGGGTCTCAGCACCCAAGCTGCTCCCAGCCAGAGGCCCTCACTCAGCACCAGAGTTCTTTCTGTGGCCTGCATTCTACAGTGCTGATGATGGAGAGGACACGGAGGACAGCATGCATGGGTTCAGAGCAAGGGTGTCCAAATCTCACGCGATGCTCATGGAGTTCCTGGAGGGAGCCCAGTGCAATTGCATCCCTCTTTTCAGGCCCAAGAAGTGGCTCAGAGGAGAAGGGACTTATTCAAGGACACCCAGGCAGAGTGTTTCAGAGCTGGAGGGAGGCTGTGGACGGACCAGGGGTGGCCATCCCAGGCTTGGACAAGGATCCTAATGACCTTTGACTCCTAATCGTCAATTCTGTAGACTTGGGGGCGGGGCGGTGAAGCCCTCCCAAACACACCCCTGCTGGAGCGTCCCATGCATCTTGCAGCCGTGCTTCCTCCTCTCCTGCTGCCGCTTACTGCCCCTTCCCTCCAGGGTGGGTCCTGCAGCCCCTCTCTCCCGTCCTGGCTGAGAGAGGGAGAGTTCCTTTCTTTTTTCTTTTTTTTGCGGTACGCGGGCCTCTCACTGTTGTGGCCTCTCCCGTTGCAGAGCACAGGCTCCGGACGCGCAGGCTCAGCGGCCATGGCTCAAGGGCCCAGCCACTCCGCGGCATGTGGGATCTTCTCGGACCAGGGCACGAACCCGTGTCCCCTGCATCAGCAGGCGGACTCCCAACAACTGCGCCACCAGGGAAGCCCGAGGGTTCCTTTCTTACTGATGCTGAAGCTATTTATTTATTTATTATTTTTGGAAGGTTTTTAATTTTTAAAAATTATTTATTTATTTATTTGGTTGCACCAGGTCTTAGTTGCAGCAGGCGGGCTCCTTAGTTGCGGCATGTGAACTCTTAGTAGCAGCATGCATGTGGGTTCTAGTTCCCCGACCGGGATCAAACCTGGACCCCCTGCACTGGGAGTGTGGAGTCTTATCCACTGCGCCACCAGGGAAGTCCCAATGCTGAAGCTATTTAGTGAAAGTCCCAAGGCAGTTTGGTTCCTTCTGTTTCCTGGGGGTCTCCTGTTTTGAGGAATCTGGACAAGTGACTTGGGGCCAAGTCAAAAACCAGCCCAGGCTGCATCTTTCTCAAGCGCGTTTGTCAAGCCAGAGCTCCCAGGAGTGGCCCCAAGCCCTCCTAGTCGTGCCTCAGGGTCAGATTCCAGCCTCCCTGGGCACTCCCCTCAGGTGTGAGCAGCCTTAGTCCTGCCTCCTTTTCTTTTTTTCTTTTTTCTTTTTTTTTTTTAACCATGCTGCGCTGCTTGCAGGATCTTAGTTCCCCTGACTAGGGATCGAACCCAGACCCCCAGCAGTGGAAGTGCAGAGTCCTAACCATTGGACCACCAGGGAATTCCCCCCTGACCCTCCCCCCAACCTGCCTCCTTTTAGGTTGTCTTAACTCCTGAGTCCTACAGCCTGACCTGGATCCTTCACAGCTCTGGGCCCTCCCGGTCCCCAATCCCAGGGAACTGTAGACATCCAGGATCCTCCTTGGACCCAATCCATCAGCACCACCATGTATAGACCAAACCCTGCACAGAGCTCAGTGGGGATCAGTTCACTCCCGTTGCCCTTTCTGGATCAATCTGCCCGGAGCCCTGTGTCAGCGTCCCTCCAATCCCATCACTTGCTTTGGACCTCTTTGCTTCCAGGTTTGACTTCAGGTCTCTCCTTTGCACCTTAATATGGTTTAAAGGCTGACCGTATGTGCGGGTGTGGGCTGGGTAGAAACTCTGATGAGCCCCAACGTTGAGTGCACAAGTTGTAGGATGAGGCAGGTGGGCTACAACCTGCCCAAACTTCAAGGTACAGAGGGCAGCGTGAGTTTGGTGATTGAGGTGGAGAGGGCAGGAAGGCATCCTTCCTCCCTCAGTCCAGGCTCTCTGGCTGCCCTGACTGCCTGGCTTTGATAGATGGAAGAGGGGTTCTGTGGCTGACTCATCACCTGGTGGCAGGGTAAGATTGCACAGGAAGTACACTTAACCACGTCAGTTCTTCCAGAAGCCTCAGGCTTCCGGTTGCAAAATGGAATCTAGGTATCACCACTCTTCCCCTCTCACCTTACTCAGGTGCTGGGTCAGAGCCTAATCACTTAATTTGTCAGTGGCACCTCTTGGTGTCACTTCCCCTGAGCCCAGATACCTATTAGGTGTGGGCTAATGAACAGCTGATAACATCTCTGCGTTACCTCTGGGAGGTATCTGCTTCTCACTGGGGACTCTGAAACCAAACCTGTCCGCAAACACTCTGCTGCATCCCTTCTGACTGGTGGGATGGTTGCTCAGGGGGAGCCTGGGGAAGTGCTCTGTTTGACAAGGTGTAGAGAGCTGTTTAAATCCAAGTGGTTATCCTGTCTCTTCCCTGTTCTCCAGCGGGAAGCAGCATCCCATGTTCAGCTCTGAAGAATGGAAACCCAGGCTTGAGGAGGGGATACGGGGAGGACTGGACAGGAACATCAGTGCATATTGGTGCATCTCCTCCACAGGCAGATATGTGCTCTAAGTGGGGGGAAAGAGGATTGTGTTCATTGTATTATTATTTTTTGGCCTCACCACACAGCATGCAGGATTTTAGTTCCCCAACCGGGGATCAAACCCGCGCCCCCTGCAGTAGAAGCACGGAGTCTTAACCGCTGGACCACCAGGGAAGTCCCGGATTATGCTCATTTTGAACTGTGCGGAAACTTGGGCCACTTGCATCCAGGACTCTGAGGACTTTCTAGAGCTTTCCCCAGGGAGGATGCCGCTCCCCTCAGGGAGTGAGACCTTCCGGTCTCTGAAAAACTCAGCCTCCGAAGATGGAGGCAGCTGTACTGGGTCTGTTCACACCAGGAGAGGGTGGCTGAGTTTGGGATGTGGGGAATTGTTATGAAAACAGAGAAGCTCTGTGAGCTTCTCCACCACTTACTGGCTTTATGATATTAGTGACTTTTTATCTCTCTGGGCTTCAGTTTTTTCATCTATAAAATGAATAATTAATCATTGCTAACAAGTATTGAGTGCTTACCAGATGCCATACACTGTTCAAAGCACTTTATGTGTATTAACTCATTGAATTCTCTCAATTCAATTATTATTATTTCCAACTTAGAGATGGGGAAACACTTTACCAGGATTCAAACCCAGGCAATCTGGCTTCAGATTTTGTACCATTTGCCATCCCTCCATGGCAAGGCAGTGTGGAGATGAAATGATAACATGGATGTGAAAGTTTTTCGAAGGGCAGAACGGCTGGTACGTATTGCTAATTCTTCAGTGGGTCTCAATGGGAAATTGCCTTTCAGTTCTATCAAATATGCAGAATTTAATCTAAGCAAACAAGTGAACAAAAAAGCCAGCCACGATGATGGTAAATGCAGCCGGAAAGGTAGGATCTTCACAGAAGCCAGAAAAATCCAGCACTGTCCAGAGAAAAGGACACCCATATGGCTCCCTGCCTTGGATATTCTGGTGCCTTGGCAGGTAGGAGGCTTTAGAGGAGTACGTCAGCCTTCACCTAAGTGTCAATCCATCAATCCCCTTCACTCTGATTTGGTACTGAACAGAGAACCTTCTGGTATCGATTTCCTTTCCCAAAAGTCTGTCCTTCCTGAAAGAGATTGTGCTGACCAATCAACCTCAGGATTCCTGTCTCCTAGGTGGTTTCATTTCTCAGTGTAAATTAATAAATTGCACTTCAGGTTTAACATTCAGTCTCTTGTGAGTTTGTTTAGTGTAGGTCATCCTGCCCCACTGCAACACCCCACCACCCCCCTCCCACCTAATCACAGCAGTTAAGTTCCCAGGGAGAGGCTGGAGGGGAAACACCATCAGGGTAGTATAAGAAAGATGTCCAAAGAATGGTATGAAAATGTACCCTGTGAGAATGTAGAGGACAGACAGAGGGCTTCTCTGTGGGGGAAAGGAGCATCAAGGAAGCCTTCCTGGAGAAGGATGACGTTGGTACAGGAAGAGGGATGTTATGCATAGAGGTCGAAACGCAGGCTCTGGAGTCTGCCTACCAGGGTTGGAAATCTACCTCTATCCCCTTATTGGCTATGTGACTTAGCCAAGTTACTCTATCTCTCTAGGCCTCAGGTTCTTCATCTCTAAAGTGGGCATAAAAATAGTAGCCACATTATGGGGTGGCTGTAAGGATGAAATGATTATATATAATATATATAGCTCTTAGCACAGTGCTGGGCCCACAAGCAACACTCAGAATGGCTGTCATTACTGTTGCCATTGTTAATATCCAAAATGATATTTTCATTGAGGAGAATTCTAGGAGAAGGAGACACATTGAGGCTTGCTGTATCCCCAGAGGCAATTTTGTCTCAAAAGGAGGGAGAGTTGAGTCTCAGTTTGCTTTAAGACCCAGAGGGCAGAAAGCTCTTTGCAGTATACGACTCTTTCCTTAAGAGTGGTCACAGCCTGTCCTGTGGTTTTGCAGCCCCCAGGAGAGCTGCCTGTACAATCTATAAGAACCCATCAGCCTCGAGAACTTCCGTGGTTTCTGAGTCACTGTCAGGCCATTTCAGCTTCCAAGCAGAAACTCCCAGGGCAGACTTACCATCTAGGTGTTTTTCTGGCCTCCTCTGTGTAGGGAAGGGGAGGGCTGCATCTGGGGTTGCCTGCTGCCCCCAACTGATCCCTGTTTACGTTCAGCCTCTGCACAGAGTCCCAGCATCACAGAGAGTCAGGGCTGAGCGATTCAGCCCTGACTTCACAGCTTTCCCAAAGGAAAAGATGCTCCAGATCACCTAGCTAGGGTTCTCCAGGGCTGGGCCCGGACCCCAGGCCTCCTGCTTCTTTATCCAGTGTTTTGTCTACAGATCCTGGTGGGGCCTTCCCTACTTTTACCACAAACTTGATTCTGGTTGATTCAGGGAAGAAAGGTAGAGAAGGACAGGTCAGTATGTTAGGGGAGCGCCAGGGTTTCCATCATATACGTGCTCTCCTTCCGGGCAAGTGGAGATCCCCCCTCCTCCCGGTTAATTCCTGATACCCCTACCCCCATCCCTCCGGCACCATGGAAACTGTTCTAGTTTCTTCCTGCTTCCCTTTGCCTTTTCACAAAACAAAAGTGTTTCGTTGGCCCTAGCTCTTTCCTGTTCTTTTTATCCTGGGGGAGCTGGGCATCTGAAAAATCCTGTTATTGTCACTCAGGAATCCTGTCTTCTCCCCCGGGGCCCATTTCCTCTTTTTGTGAGAGTGCACGGGGGTGGGGGTGTATGGGTGGCTGGGTAAGTAGGGCTGGGAGACACAGATCCGTGGTTGAATGGAGAGGCAACGCTTCTCTCTCTTTTTAATCCATGATGCCTTCTGAAAGGGGTACACACCCCCATTCCTATTACTAATAATTGATACCTATCAACCTAATTCCAGCTCTTGTTCTCTCTAGCACTTGTGGGAGCCCCCTCACAAGGGATGGGTGGGGTACAGGTTAAGAACGTCTGCCGTAGTTAGCGCATCAGGGTGTACAGCCAAGCCCTGCCATGTACTGTGTGATCTTGGGGGAGTTGCTTAATCCCTCTGGGCCTCAGTTGGCCCAGAGAATGGATGCTAATAATGACACCTATCCCCACAGGATTGTCGTGAGATTCAGAGAGAGAATAAACTCAAAGCACTTAGAAGAATGCCTGACAGGTGGTCAGTGCCCAGTGGAGACTAGGTACTATTGATAGTTGCTGTTCTTTTTCTCAGGGGCGGGGATGTCTCAGTGTTGGCAGCGTCCCCCAGCCTGGTCCTTAGCTTTGGAGATTCAGAAATCAACAGTGCACCCAGGGCACTCTGTTCTAGCAGAGTCTACACGGGAGGTCAAGTTACCAATAAGCAGTTGCTTGATGAGCACTGAATTAGAGCTGGGTGGAGGGAGGTGGGCGGCAGGAGGCTCACAAGGCTAGTGTGGTGGGGTCTGTGACTCCCATTTCTATCACGGACACTGGTCCCAAAGCTCCCTGTGGCTGGTAAGGGGCCCTGTTCTCTGCACCGCAGAAGGGAGGCTGATCTGTTTGCAACATCTGCTGACTCCAGCATCCACCAGGGCTGACCTGATTAGCCGGAGCAGCCCCCTCTCCTCAATGCCTCTTTGGGGGTCCTTCTAGATTCACTCTAGGTTGAAAAGAAAGGTTTTCCCAGGGCAGGGGGCCTCATCTTCATTCAGGGCTCTGTAGCGGCGCCCCACCCTGTCAGACCGCTTTGAACACAGCAGGAGACACGCTGAAGGGTCCGGCTCTAAGACTCTGTGCCCTTTCCTATCCATTCCGGTTCCTGAACAGACTTCCTTCCCCAGCTCACAGTACAATCAAACTGCACCCCTGCTTTGGACAAGTCCAGTCAATGATGTAATCCAGTCACCCTGGGTTACACAGATGTGCATTTGGGAGCAACTAGAGATCATTTCTCGGGGGTGGAGTTTTTGGAACAGATGACAGAGCTCACCCATTATACAGTGATTATTTTCTCATTTCTTTTTTAGGTCAAGAGCACTTTCCCATCCTCCTCAAATATGATTCCATATTTCCTCTCTGTTTTTCAGTAATTAATTTTTCTTAGCAACAATAGCTGTTATTTATTAATTAGCTAGTGTGCTAATTTTCTTACATCTTTAATCCATACAGCAACCTGATTCCAGTTTTATAGATGAGGACACTGAAGCCCAGAGGGATCAGTAAGATCAGTAATTGGCCCAATAAGTCTTTTTTTTTTTGGCATTGCCTCAAGATGATTAGTATTTTTCTCCCCAGTTGAAATGAAACAGAAAATATGTGCATTTACATTTTGTCTTCCAAAACAGGGTCCTGAAACCTCATTCAAGACCATAGCTGGAAAAACCCAAACAGTTTGATTTGCAGCGAGCCCAGATCTTGAAGGAACTAAAAGTTTCTGTCTTGTTTTGTTTGTTTGCTTGGCATGTCAGTAATCAAAGCCCTTTATAGGAATGGTTCACAATGTATCCACGTATAAAAATTTGGAAGGGGATAAGGGGCAGGAGAGAGTATGTGGATCTTGCCCCGAGAGTGGCCCTTGGGGGGGCAGTTGGTCTTGCCTGAGGTTATTTGGAGGAGGCTTGAGGAGAGAGGTCAGTGCAGAGGCAGGGGCGGCATTGGAAGGTGGCCCTGCTGAGGACCAGCCACGGCTTGTGCCGGGGTTGGGGGTGGTGGTGACTTAGTGCAGCTCATTCCTATTGCCCAGTTTGGCAAACCATTCTTCCCTGATCTAAATAAATAAACCCACCTCCCCACCCCCTTGTCATAGGGTGGAGCCTGGGCATCCAGACATGCTCATAATGGGAAGGAAAATCCCCCCCAGCACGAGTACTTGGGTGGGAAGCAAGATACCCAGTGCTAAGTTCCCTCTTTTCCCCAGTGCAATAATGTCCCATGGCTGGTATCCCCAGAGCCTGGACTGGCCTTCACTGGCTGGTTGACTGGCTCTCTGGCCTGGGAGGGGTTTTGAGCAGGTAAGTAGTGTCATCAAATGGGAACAATGGACGTCAACTCTTGCAGCGTTTTGGAAGCAGGTAATGTCCAGGTGAGAGATGATGAGTGTCTGAATAGGGCAGTGGCCAAGGATGGAGAGGAGAGATATTAAGGGGTAGAATCCATAGGACCTGATTGATTGATACGGGCTGACATCCAAAGACCTTCACTTAGGCGGCCACTCCAGCCTCCAGGGTTGCCACTGCTTCCTGAATGTTCTTGCTCTGCTTAGGCTCCATGCCTCTGAACGGAGTGTGCCGGCTTCTGCCTGGAAGACCATCCCCTCCCTCCAGAAATCTTGGACTCCTTTGTCTGTTTCCCCCACTAGAGAATGAGCTCCTTGAGGGAAGGGGCTGAATCTCTTAGCTCTGAATCCCAGCACCTGGCACAAAGCCTAGAGCGCCACGTCTATTTGTTGAGCAAATCAATCACTTACAATAGATGCAGGGTGGAGCGGAAAGAAGGAAGTGAAGAGGGAAGGAATGAAGACATCCCCAGGCGCACGGTCAGATCTTATTATAATCACTCCTCTCTCTGATGTTACACACTAATCCTCATCGGAGTGAGGCCTGAGAGTGATCTAAATAGCATCTGCCTCTGCTAGATGCTGGAACTCGAACCAAATAAAACGGGAATGGTTCAAAGAATATTCTATTATTCCATCCCGACGGTTTCAGGAAGACGGTCACATTACCAGAGGGAGCGCCTTCTGCAGACTTAGATGCGGGTGGCAGGTGGGGGCCACTGAGAGCCAGAGAGAGATAACAGGATAAGGTGGACAGAGCCCGGACAACCCGTCCGGCCCCGAGCTCCAGTCCTGGATGCACAGATAGCCCGGGAGCTGGGCCTTTCTGACGGTTCCTGCAGATTGACATTCTAAAATCTCTGTCTCTTTGCTTTGACTTTTTGTGTTCCTCCCTTGCTGCTTCTACACTCACTGATCCCCCAGGTCCTCAGGAGATCAAAATGTAAGCCGGAGCAAGAGATAGGCCTTGAATTAATTTCAGTGTCTTTGTATCTCACAGTAAAATAGAAAATCTTGCATTTTAAGTCCTATTTGTCCAGGGCTGCTATATTTTCTTTTTGTTTCCCCCACCAATTAATTTTTTTTAAGAAAAGACTTATTTTCTCTAATGTCCCATTAGCCGATGTGAAGTCTGGTAGTGTTAAAGCACTCACAGAGTGACTTTGGGCAAGTTCCTCTGAAGACCCCTCCCAAGGCTGCTTCTCTGGCTCTGTTTGCATACCTGGACCCCGGAGAACCCAGTACTATCCGTAGGCAGTCTGGCTACTGACTACCATAGCTTCATCAACCCATCTCCTACTTCTTTTGTGACAATTCATGTAATTAATCAGCCTCATCTTACAGGTGGGGCTTCCAAAGGGCTGGCTTGGGGTTATATAACTCGTGAGTACCAGGGTATAGGATCAGAGCCACCCCTATCCTATGCAGCCCGTGCTTGGGTGGTTACACTTTATCCTTTGTGTTTTGGTAGCAATCTGGAAAATACTCCCTGGTTCTGGTTTTCCACTGTCCTAATCTCTTAATTCTTCTGCATTAAAAAAGACAGGTGGGCTTGGAATAGCTTGAGTCCCTGGGCCCCAGGGGGAATCCAGGAGGCTGGGCTTGGGGGGCTGTAGACTGCATTGAATATACAAGCAGCTCTCCCCCAGATTCAGCTTTCTATATGGGGAAATGGCCACGGAAGCCAGTAGTTCACTCGCTCTGGGCCAGAATGAGAGCAGCGCCGCTGGTTCAGCTGGCTAGCTCATGCTGATCACGAGCTCCGATGGGCAATTATATATGTCTTTGATTAATAAAAAATGGAGCAATGAATGAATATTTAATCAACAAAGTCTGGCAGGTTGACTTTTTCAGAACCTGGGCTGGGGGTGAGGCAGGGAGTAATCAAAGGGGTCCTTGGTGGTGAAAAGGCAGAGCAGCACTCCAGGGGGTGGTTTCTGGAAAGCTGCTGGGGACTGGAAAAAAAAAAAAGCACAACCTAAAAGTTGTGAGCTATGTTTTATTCGGGGACCTTACTGAGGACTATAGCCTGGGAGGCAGCCTCTCGGCTCTGAGAAACTGTTCCAAAGAGGTCAGGGAGGAGTCAGATATCTAAACGTTTTTGCTGGAGAAACAACAACAACAACAACAACAATAACAATAACAGCCCATGTAGTCAGACAGGAAAAGATTACTGCCAATCACAAAAACAGACATCTCAAGTTCATGATTTTAGCGTTTTTCTAAGTATGGGAAGAGGCAAGCATGTTGGCTCATTGAAGTTATTCTTGCATGAGATCTTAACTGGGACTTCCCTGGTGGCACAGTGGTTAAGAGTCCGCCTGCCCATGAAGGGGACAAGGGTTCAAGCCCTGGTCCGAGAAGATCCCACGTGCCGCAGAGCAACTAAGCCCATGCGCCACAACTACTGAGCCCCTGCACCACAACTACTGAAGCCCTCATGACACAACTACTGAAGCCTGTGCGCCTAGAGCCTGTGCTCCACCACAAGAGAAGCCACCGCAATGAGAAGCCCGCGCATCACAACAAAGAGTAGCCCCTGCTCGCTGCAACTAGAGAAAAGCCCCGGCGTAGCAACGAAGACCCAACGCAGCCAAAAATTAAAAAAAAAAGATCTTAACTATCTAGGGCCAGAATCCCGTTTTCTCCATCCTGAATTCCCCTCAGGGTGCACCGTCTGGTCGGCCACAGGTAGTGGAATGGCAGGCAACACAGTCACTGAAAGGCCAGGCACCATTTTTTTTTTTTTCCCTGTCTGCACTGTCTAGTTCCGGCTCTTGGTTCTCTGACTCCGTGTTGGGATTTGCTGGCAGCGCTAGGAGCGTGGTGAGCCGTCTGTGTGTGCTGCGACTGTGTGATCTTTTCCGTGGGGCTGCCTGTCCGTGCGCAACAGAACTAAAACTATCTCGGTCAGGGGAGGGAGGAGGGGCAAAGGAGCTGAGAGGCTGCAAGAGGATCAAGAGAGGGAAACAGATGCTGTGGGGGTTAGAGTGAAAGGAGGGAAGGTCTCAGGGCGTGGTCAAAAAGAGCAAGGGATTGTGAAAGCTAGAGAAGAAGGAAGTGATGGAGAGCGGGTCGCGGTGGACCTCTCTGGCCCCGCCCATCCCGGCCCTTCCGGGATCTCTGGGGGCGTGGAGGAACTGGGAGGGGCGAGTGGAGGCGCGAATCTAAACCTGGCAAGGTGCACCGCGGCGAACGCCGAGAGCTCCGCGCGGAGGCCAGCGGGTAGGACGCGGCTCGGGGCCGGGGCCGGGGCTGGGGGTGCGGGCGGCGGGGCCGCGGGGACGAGGCCAGGGGCTCTGTGGCTGGGCAGACCTCGGGGCACCCCTGCTGGGAGGGCCGCTGACCACGTGCTGGCGGGGGAGCGGGTGGGGGTGGGGAGCGGCTTCTGGGTGCTTTCCTGGCAGATGGTGATGTGAGGAGGGGCGTTGGGAAGGGGGTTATTGGGAGCCCTAGCCGAGGGTCACGGAGGATCGTGTGGAGGTGGGTATGTTTTTGCCCTTAGACTGGCCTGCGACGTGACTAACCAGACCGTGTGACCTTGGGAAGTTGACAAAGTCCTCTGAGCTTTTGTCAGTGAACTGAAGATAAGAAAACACCCACTTTGCCAAGTTATTGTGAGGCTTTGTGAGGACCTGTGTGAAGTCCCTTACCCCCTGTTCCTGGCTTACAATTGCTGCTGTTATTTTAGTGGACCGTCTCCAGAACTGGGGCTCGTTCCAGCTTCCCCACCTGTTGCCAGTTGTGGGATGGAGAGGCATGTGTATCTGTTTCTAACACCTGGCTTCTTTGTCTATCCCACAAAGAACCTTTGTCCACCTCTACCTTTCCCACAGCCCTGTGTACCAAGCAGCCTCTGCCTTATTTTACAGGATCCAGGGAATCGCCCACTGATGGTTTTTAGTCAGGCCTGAAACAGCCAGCACCAGAGAGCCACCTGAACAGAAGCGCCTGCCAAAGGAATTTTCCAAGTGCTCAAAAGCCGGGCTTTGCAGCTCCTGTGGTCAGCCCAGGAGGCCACCAGTGGGATCTGAGGATCAGCTCCACCTCGGACCATGCAGGGCCCGAGCCTGCCTCTTCGTGTAGCCACCCTGCTGACGGGGCTGCTGGAATGCCTCAGCTTTGCGGGCGTCCTCTTCGGCTGGGCATCCCTGGTGTTTGTCTTCAAAACAGAACATTACTTTGAGGAGCTGTGTGAACCGAATGCCAGGCTGATGGGCAATGCCACGGGGCTGGATGGTAAGGGAGGAGGGCTTCTCTAGAAAGCTGAGTCTGGTTCCCAGGTGGTGAGAAGGGGTCGGAAGGACTCCACCCCCTGCCTCCTCTGCCAGCATGTCTCTGGTGAGAGGAAGGGAGTGTCAGCTGCCCCTGCCCTCAACCTTGGTCTCGGAGGTCCCTGGGGAGGGAAGTACCGGCTCCCAAGAGGTAATTAGGGGCAGTCACGTCTCCACTTATCTAAGAGAGAACTTATTCTACCAGGCAAGCTGTCCGAGATGGAAGAGGCTGCCCTGGACGGGAGCCAGGCTGGGTGCCGGCCTGGCAGGAAGGCTGGGATGGATGGGAGGTCGGCCCGTCCACGCTGGGCTCTTGATATCTGCCTTTCTCTCCTCCAGACTGCAAAGCCCAGGACGAGCGCTTCTCACTCATCTTCACCCTGGCATCCTTCATGAATAACTTCATGACGTTCCCCACTGGCTACATCTTTGACCGTTTCAAGACCACCGTGGCCCGCCTCATAGCCATGTAAGTCCCAAGGGGATCTGAACAGGGGTGGGGCAAGAGGAATTCTGGCAGCAGTTTTGTTTGGAGGGAGACCCAGGCCAGGCAACTGCTAGAAACTGCCCAGGGTGTGGACTCTGTCTCGACCTTCCCTATTCCCCACACCCCTGCTTCCCTTTCTTCACCTCCTTCCTCTGTTGCCTGTGAAACTGCTATAGGATGTGCTGAATAGCACAGGATCCCAGGCCTACTTCCTGTGAGGGCCGGCCTGGGGCAGGGTTATGAAATGAGCAAAGCCTAGAACTGTCACTCCGGGTCTTCCCTGGTGGTGGTCCAGCGGTTAAGACTCCACGCTTCCAGTGCAGGGGGCGCCAGTTTGATCCCTGTTGGGGAACTGAGATCCCACATGCCGGGCGGTGTGGCCAATAAAGAAATAAAAATAAAAATAGAATTACTACCCTTGCCTTCATGCCAGGGAACTTTGTCCTCATGATACCCGAGTGACTCATCATCCTCCTCCTCACCACCACCGTCACTCCCCAGAAGCTTAGGTAGTAAGGCGTCCTGAGTGTCTCCGGTGGTGGGATTTCAGTTTCCCTCTGACGGGAGGGGAGGCCGTGGGGGTCCATCCCATGCAGGTGGGATTTCAGTTTCCCTCTGATGGGAGGGGAGGCCGTGGGGGTCCATCCCATGCAGATGAGTCCTGGAGGGTAGGGGACTTGCTGGCTCCACAGGGTTCCACTGCAGCTGGCCAGGTTCGCATAGCAGCGGCCTGCGGGGGGCTGGTGGTGGGGCTGATAGGACCCAGAGCCGGCGCCTCCCGGGAGGCACGTGAGAGGCTAGTTGTCAGAGGGACCGGAGGGTGGCTGGACCAGGAAACAGCCTGGCAGGAAAGCAAGTCCTTGGCTCTCTAAGCCTTTGGGTGCACGATGACTCTGTCAGTCACTCTTGGAACTTGGTCACCTGTCTCCTCCTCGTTCCCGTCCTTCTTTGCCCACTCCCTCTTCTCCAGCCTTTAGTGTGTTAAGAAAAACCCAGGCTTCCCACCTGTGTTTCTCCTTTACTTTTACACAGAACTCTGCACTTCTGGTCACCAAATGTGTGGGAGCCTTTCCCACACCAGGCAATTCTGTGGCACCAGCTGGGTGTCCTATCATTTAACTCAATTCTGACACGGTCTACCTGGAGATATAGCATCAGATCCCACAGGTTAAGGGCTCAGTCCCAGAAGACTGCCCTCCACCTCAGATGCCAACTGCAAGTGGTAGGTCCCCAGTTTACCCACAGCTTCTGTCTGACTTGGCTGCAAACCTGGGATTCCTGTGACCTCCTCCCCCTTGGATTCAGTTATTTGCTAAAGGGCTCACTGAACTCAGGGAAACACATATACTAGTTTATTAAAGGATATGATAAAGGATACAGATGAACAGCCAGATGAAGAGACACATAGGGCGAGGTCAGGGAGGGTCCCGAGCCCAGGATCTCTTCTGTGCCTGTGGAGTTAGGGTGCAGCACCCTCCTGGTCCATGGCTGTGTTCACCAACCTGGGAGCTCCCCAAACTCCATACTCTTAGGATTTTATGGAGGCTTCCTCATGTAGGCATGATGAATTATTAACTCCATTTCCAGCCCCTGTCCCCTCTCTGGAGAAGTTGGGGGCAGGGCTGAAAATTCCAAGCATCTAATTATGGCTAGTCTTTCTGGTGAGCAGCCCCCATCCAGGACCCATCCAGGGTCACCTCATTAGAATAAAAGATGCTCCTAGGGCTTCCCTGGTGGCGCAGTGGTTGAGAGTCCGCCTGCCGATGCAGGGGACACGGGTTCGTGCCCCGGTCCGGGAGGATGCCACATGCCGCAGAGCGGCTGGGCCTGTGAGCCATGGCCACTGAGCCTGCGCATCCGGAGCCTGTGCTCCGCAATGGGAGAGGCCACAACAGTGAGAGGCCCACGTACCGCCAAAAAGAAAAAGATGTTCCTAGGGCTCTTATCATGTAGGAATTTACAAGGGTCTTAGGAGCCCTGTGTCAGGGACTGGGGACCTGGACCACATATGTATTTCTTATTATAAATCAGAATATCACACTTAAGCACTGCTTTTATTACCCCATGCTTCTAAGAGAGTCCCGTAACCTTGGGATCGTGGTCCTTAAACAATAACATCCTAGAACTTTAAGCTTAGGGCCTAGATCAGTCAGTCCAATCATCTCTTTTTCTTTTTTTTAAATGGTTAGATTCTGTTTTTTTTTTTTTTTTTTTTTAATTGGGGTATAGTTGTTTTATAATGTTGTGTTAGTTTCTACTATACAGCGAAGTGGAGTTCCCTGTGCTATACAGTAGGTTCTCATTAGGTATCTGTTTTATACATATTAGTGTATATATGTCAATCCCAATCTCCCAGTTCATCCCACCCCCCATCCCCCGCTTGGTGTCCATACGTTTGTTCTCTACGTCTGTGTCTCTATTTCTGCCTTACAAACAGGTTCATCTGTACCATTTTTCTAGACTCCACATATATGCGTTAATAAGCGATATTTGTTTTTCTCTTTCTGACTTACTTCACTCTGTATGACAGTCTCTAGGTCCATCCACAAACATCTCTTCATAGAAGAGGCTGCTGAGGCCCAGAGAAGGGCAGTGCCTTGCCCAAGGTCACACAGCAAGAGGAATTAGAACTCAAGATTATGATCTGTACACGAGGCACTAACCCCTTTCTTCAAGGGCTTGGCTGGTTGGGACTTCTAGGTGGGAGGGCCTCGGCTCCACGCACCCTTCCCCTCCAGCTTTCTCTCTTGTTGACCACATTCTCCATCTGCCGTTCTGTGTTCCAGATTCCTCTACACCAGCGCCACGCTTACGGTAGCCTTCATCTCTGCAGGTGAGTGCTGTCGGGAGGGACACAGCCTCAGGGGCAGCTGGTGGATGGGCAGGTGCAGAAGGTGATGGGCAGGATGCACTGACCCCCACAGGTATTCAGAGATCCACAGACTTTCAGCTGGAAAGAGTCCTTGAGAGAGTTATTGCTGGTCTATAAAAACAGTTTAGTGAGACATGCAAAAAATAAGGACAGTGGAGGGATTGCTTCAGAGAGAAGAATTTACTCAAAAGATTACATCCTTCCTTTTGTTATGTATTAAATGTCCTCTCTCTCTCTCTTTTATTTTTAATGAAATGATAATATGAATGGCAGTTTTTGAAAATATCCTGACTTAGCCGGGTACAAACTGATAACTCTAGTGTAGTCAGAAGTTTTCTTTTCAGATTTTACTGGTCTATAACTGTATACAATTCCCCAAATCTGGGAATTCCAGTCTGGTGTATTCCCCACTTCCTCCATTATGTAGAGGAGAAAACTGAGGTCAGAGAGAGAGCCTTCGCAAAGACTAGCCAAAGGTCACAGAGCAAGTTAGTGGGAGGGGGTCCTGGGACCCTGGCTGTGCTCTTTGCTAGCATCTCAGTTACAGAGGCCAAGAGAGGCTTTCCAGTATTCCTCCCCAGTGTCAGATTACGTGGCTCAGTTTTGCGGTTAGGAAGTAAAGGTACCTAACTCTCCTGTGTCTAGTACCTGTGCTGAATCTGTTACTTCATTTGCGTTCAGTGAACGCAAGGCTGACTGAGGGTCTCTGTCTGAGCAGATCTCATGAGGTAGCCTGGCACCTCAAGCCAGTTATTTAAAAACCACTGTGCTCATCAAACTGTCTTCTTACCTAAAAGCCTAAACATGATTTTCAAGTGGCTGAACGTGGAGGTGATGGCTGGGTATGTTTGACTCACATTTGTGAATCACTGGAGTCACAATATTCCCTTCCCCCCTAAAATAGGGCTTTTTGGTTTTGGAAAAAGCATGCTATTGTGAAAGGAATCTCAACCAACTTTTAGTGCATTTGAAGACGTACCTTTTATAGAGACAGAAATTGAATGGTAAAGAGTGTGAATGCTCTAAAATGAGCAAGTTTACAGTGCTTCTCAAGGTATGGAACAAAAGTTACTAGGATAATAGTTACTTTGGAGAATATTATTAGGAAGCACGCATGTGCTGCATTAACATTGAATCACCTGGTGGGAGAGTTACTCCCTTTTTATTTCTCATTCAGCCCTCTGATTTCATGCATGGAAGTCTTGGTTTGGGGCTGGGATGATTTTAACACTATGACAAGAGCAGGTATCAGGCTTTGAACATTCTGAAGGCAACTGCGTTCAGTTACAGTTTAATAACAGTGTTTTCACTGTATTTATTTTTACAGTTGCCTCCTACTCACAACAAGCAGCACAAGTTGCTTTTCATTTATACCAGCGATATAAAGTTTTCTCTTTTTTCGGTCGTGCCACAGTGGCTTGTGGGATCTCAGTTCCCCGACCAAGGATTGAACCTGGGCCACGGCAGTGAAAGCCCAGAATCCTAACCACTAGGCCACCAGGGAACTCCCAATATAAAGTTTCCTTTAAAAATAATAGATTTCTTTTGGAGAAAAGTGAGTCAACTTTAAAAAAAAATTCTTTTAGCAAATAAGACAGATGTGGGTTATGGCCCAAATCATGAAGGTGGGCAGAAAGAAGGCTGTGACTTGGGAAAGACTAATTTACGGAGGACTCTCTAGTCCTTGGCACTTTAGTTGTTTTTAGTTCTGCTCTTCTTACCCAACACTTGCCAGACTTATTAGAATGATTTTTTTGCATGTCAGTCTTTCCAAGGGCAAGAAGTATTTATTCATCCTGCATTTCCAGTGCCAAGCACAACGCCTGGCACAAAGGAAATGCTCAAAGCTTAATGAACAAAAGAAAGACACTCAGATCTCACAGCGCCTGGTGAGGTGGGAAGAGCAGGGACTGTTATTCCCATTCATCAGATGAAATGACTGAGTCACAGATTCAGAATCTAGCTCAAAGCAGTGAATTAGAGGCTGGGCTCAGGGACTGAATCCAGACTTCTCTCCCCCACAGTGTCAAGGATGAATAGAAGGGCTGCTTGTGGTTTAGTGAGGGAAGGGGGCGGTGGGTTGAGTCGTGCCTCTCTCTGGAGACATCCACCCTGCCAGAGACCAAGGGTCATCTTTGGTGAGGAAGAGGGTGTCTCAGGAGACCTCTGCAGGGTCCCTCCGCAGGGGCACGTGAAGGAGTCTTGACCAGGACCCTAAGATCCTTGGAGGATGTTGGGAGGCTGCCTAGAATTGGGGCCCTGAGCCCAGGATTGTAGGGAGCAGGTGGGGGCCAGAGTTCGGGGCTGCATGTTTGGGTTGCACTGTGACACCTCCCCATCTCTGTCTTGGATTGTTCCAGACTCAGCTGTGCTGCTCTTCCTGGCCATGCCCATGCTCACCGTGGGAGGAATCCTGTTTCTGATCACCAACCTGCAGGTGTGAGCCTGCCCTAATCACAGGCACCTGGCTGGAGGTTGGGGCGGGTGGAGGGAGGGAGAAGCACTTTGCTACATTGGCTGCCTCTGATGGGGTTGGCCCAAGCCAGGGTGGTAGCTCCTGGGGTGGAGGGTAGGTCTGGGTATGAGGGCCTGACACTTGCCGGGTGCACAGGAAAGATTTCACGGATAAATAAGTGATTCAGGCTGATCGTGTGTTCTCCAGATCGGGAACCTATTTGGCAAACACCGCTCAACCATCATCACCATGTACAATGGAGCATTTGACTCTTCCTCGGCAGTCTTCCTTATCATTAAGGTAAAAGATAGCAGTAGCCCATGTTTATCTCCCCTGCTGCTGGGGAGCACCAGGCATCCATAATCAGCCTCCAGGGTGGAAGGCAAGAGCCTGGGCCAAGACTCATTCTTAGAAACAGGTTTCAGCCCCTAATTCTTACACTGACTTTTTGTATGATGAAATACACCCAGGGACTTCCCTGGTGGTCCAGTGGTTAAGACTGCACACTGCCAAAAAAAAAAAAAAAAAAGACTCTGCACTTCTACTGCAGGGGATGCAGGTTCGATCCCTGGTCAGGGAACTAGGATCCTGCTTGCTGCGCGGCAAAAAAACCCCACCTAACGTAAAGTTTTCCATGTTAACCATTTTTAAGTGTACAGTTCAATGGCATTAAGTTCATTCGTGTTGTTTTACAACCATCACCGCCATCCATCTCTAGAACTCTTCTCCACCCTGTAAAACTGAAACTCTGTGTCCATTAAACAATAATCCCCATTGTGGGTACCCCCCCCATCTCCCCCTTGCCCCTGGCAACCACCGTCTTATTGTCTATTTCTGTAAACTTGACTACTGTAGGTAGTACAGTAGTGGAATCATATAGTATTTGTTCTTCTGTGACTGGGTTATTCCATTTAGCATAATGTCTTCAAGGTTTATCAATGTTGTAGCAGGTGTCAGAATTTCCTTCCTTTTTAAGGCTGAATAATGTTCCATCGTATGTATGTGCCACATTTCCTTTATCCATTCATCCGCGGATGGATACTTGATTTGCTTCCACCTTTTGGATGTTGTGAATAATGTTGCTGTGAACGTGGCTGTTACAGTGACCTTTCCTCTCCTTTTTCTGCAGCTCCTTTATGAACAGGGCATCAGTCTCAGGGCCTCCTTCATCTTCATCTCTGTCTGCAGTGCCTGGCATGTTGGGCGTACTTTCCTTCTGATGCCCCGGGGGCACATCCCCTACCCGGTGCCCCCCAACTACAGCTATGGGTAAGGACTATGAGCTGGTGATGGTGTGCCCAGAGCCCCTCATCTCACCTGGAGTAGGAAGCAGGGATGGGACAGACATGGTAAGGCAGAGGAAACCTGTCCCAGGAGAGGAGGACTAGACCAGGGATGTATTAGTTAGCTACTGCTGCATAACAAACTACCCCAAAACTTAATGGCCTAAGACATTAAGCATTTATTATTTCCACAAGTCTATGGGTAGCTGGCTAGTTCTGCTGATCAGGGAGCTACTTGAATGATCTTGACAAGGCTTCTCATGCCTCTGATCATCTGGTGGGCTAGCTGGGGGCTGGCTGGTCTAGGATGGCCTTACTCACATGGGGTTTGTCTGGCCATATGGAGTGGCAGGGATTTCTGGGTCACATGGCTCTTATCCTCCCGCAGGCTAGCTTGGGCTTCTTCGCATGGTGGTCTCAGCGTTCCAAGATAAATGCCAAAATGCACAAGGTTTTTTCAGTTTTAAGCTTAGAATTGTCACAACATCACTTCTGCTGGGTTGTCTTGGCTGAGCAGCTCACAAGGCCAGCCCAAATGGAGGGGACAGGGAAATAGCCAGAGCTGTATTGCAAAGGGTGGAGAACAGAGGAGGGGAAGAAATGGAACCATTTTTGCCGTCACTCATCAAAGCAGTAGAGAGAGGGCATTTGTTTGCTGTTTGGCAGCCCCATGTGCTCTGATTTCATCTCACAGTAGTCCTGAGATACACATACTTATCTCCATTTTCCAAATGAGAACAAGGAGGCTCACAAGAGTTAGGTCTGAGGCATGTTGCACAGCCTCAGGAAGAGGCAGAGTTGGGGTTTGAACCCAGGCCTGTCCTATTCTTCCTGCACTTCAGTGGTTCCCAAACATTGCTGCATATTAGAATTGCTGGGATTACTTGGAGATCTTTAAAAAATATGGGAGCCTGTCTCCCATGCCCAGACATTCTGATTTCATCAGTCTGGGCCGTGACTTGGGCATTGGGGTTGTGAAAAGGTGATTCCAATGTATAGCGAAATGTACTATTCCCCCCCACCCCCACCCGCCGCCACCCCAGCCTGAGTCTGAGGCTCAGCTCACAATTCTTGGGTCAGGCTGATGGGGCTTCTGTTTCCACAGCCTGTGCTCTGGGGATCGCCCCGGAGAGGAAGATAAGAAAACGGTTGAGTCCCAAAAGCTGGAGCTTTCAAAGGAGTTCATTTCACCAAAGGAAGGTGAGCCCTACTGGTTAACCCATTTCCCCTCCAGAACCTGGCCTTTCCCCACAGCCAACTTGGTTGCTCACCTCCAAAGCTTTCCCAGGGACTCAGAATCAGGAAAGGACAGGTAGGGAAAAGACCTGCAGGATCTTCTCAACCCCCTCAGTTTATAGGCAGTCCAGAGAGGGGCAAAATTTTTGTCTCATCTCTCCTTTTTGTCCCCCTTTTCTTTCTCATCTCATCATACCCCTTCCCCTTGCAGCCAGTCTTCCAACATTTGCCTTCCCTTCCCCCCACTCCTAAGTCTGCCTTATTTGTCCCCATTTCTGCAGGTCCGCTGGGTCTGCCCTCTCTCATTGTCCCATCTCCATCACTGCCTCCTTTCTCTCCTCTGTCTGTTTTGGGTCTTTGGTTATAAACATCACAAACCACTGCTGGTTAAGGTAGAAACGAGAACAGGATTCTGGGAAGTTCACAAAAGCAAGGGCAAAGTGAACTTGCCAGGCTCCATCCAGGAAGAGCAGAACCAGGATGCCTCTGGGGACCCCAGTCTAAAATCACAGCCAGTCTGCCTCTGGAGGAGAATGATCAAATTGGTCAGCCTTGGGTGAGGAATGGAGTGCTTAATTCACAGTCCCATCTGGACCATGAAGACTAGGGCAGGGGGAGATTTCCAGAGGAGACTCAGGATCCTGGTACTGAAAGAAAAGAAGGGGGTATGGATCAGCTGAAATACTAGCTGTCTGCCACGAACCTTCATCTTTTTTTTTTTTTTTTTTGCGGTACGCGGGCCTCTCACTGTTGTGGCCTCTCCCGTTGCGGAGCACAGGCTCCGGACGCGCAGGCTCAGCGGCCATGGCTCACGGTCCTAGCCGCTCCGCAGCATGTGGGATCTTCCCGGACCGGGGCACAAACCCGTGTCCCCTGCATCGGCAGGCAGACTCTCAACCACTGTGCCACCAGGGAAGCCCCGAACCTTCATCTTTAACTTTCTCCTTTTCGTCTTTCTTTTCATCATCCTGGCTGAGAAAGATCAGGAAAGTGTTAGTGCAAGAAGCGTCATTGAGTCCAAGCTGCGATAGATCAGATTTCGGCAGGCAGAGCACGTGGGAGGCTCATTCAAGGTGGTGGGGACAGGATGATGCGTGGAGGTGGCGGTGTGCCCAGGAAGGCCAGAAGAGCGGGTGAGCTCAGACCTCAGGCTGTCCTATCAAGACCCCTACACTATTGCCCATCCCTGCCCTCCAGCTTTAATTGTAACTCTTGCCCATATCTTCCTCTTCCCACCAGAGATCCCAAGACCAGGGCAGCAGCAGGAACCCCGCTCTTTCTGGAGCTACGCTTTCTCTCGGCGCTTTGCCTGGCACCTGGTGTGGCTGTCTGTGATACAGTTGTGGAACTACCTCTTCATCGGCACCCTCAACCCTCTGCTGAGCAACTTGGCCAGTGGGGACAGGGTACTAGGTATGTGACGGGGCTGGGAGGCAGCACATCTGAGCATCACAGCTGGGGACTTGGAACCTCGAGCGGCGGGGTGCTAAGCTCGGCAGGGCTCTGTGCTCCAGATAAAGGTCTGAGCAGGGGTGTGGCGAGGAGGGTCAGGCAGGGCAAGGGCCGGGTGGGAGGGTCCTCTCCTGTAAGTCACTCCTGGAGTGTTCTTACCGCCCAACCCCTCTTTGCCCTCTGCAGTCAGCACCTACACAAATGCCTTTGCCATCACACAGTTCTTTGGAGTGCTGTGTGCCCCCTGGAATGGCCTGCTCATGGATCGGCTTAAATACAAGTACCAGGAGGAAGCAAGAAAGACAGGTGAGACCTGGGTTCCAGAGGATCAGGGAGCCAGGAGGGGAGAGATCTTTATTTTCCTCCACACCCATCTTCTCTTTTCTTCTAAATCCTTTTCTACTTGCATCTGTCCATCCATCCATCCATCCCTCATCCATCCATCCATCCCTCACTCATCCATCCATCCATCCATCCATCCATCCCTCATCCATCCATCCATCCCTCATCCATCCATCCCTCATCCATCCATCCATCCCTCATCTGTCCATTCATCACCCATCCATCCATCATCCAACCACTAGTCACTGAGTGCCAATTATACGCCAATCACAGTTCTAGATTCAGTAACGGACAAGACAGATACGTCCTTGTTCTCAAGAAGCTGTTCTCAGTCTAGAGAGTGGAGAAATGCCAGGAATCAAGCTTTACAGTCCGTGAAATAAACCTGCAGGGAGCTATGAAACAGAAAGAAGGGCACATAACCTGTTCTGGGCGGGGATGGGATGGGTGTCAGGGAAGGAAGTCTTCCTGGAGGAAGTGGCATCTAAGCCAAGACCTAAAGGAAGAATAAAGAAGTGAGAAGATGAAGAGGAGGGCCTTGGGAGAGTGGCCCAGGAGTACAGAGGAGTCAAGGTGGTGAAGGGGAGAGTGAAACATTAAGGAATCTGAGGAATCCCAGAAAGTGATTCGGGCTGGCCAGGGCACAGAGAGGTGGTAGGGAGGGGGCTGGAAAGACGGAGGTAAGAAGGGCTGGCAGTGTTATGCCCAGGAGCTTGGACGTGATCCTTGGACATGAATGGAGGAGCAGCCATGCTGAGGTCTCTCTCTTTTTTTTTTTTTTTTTTTGGCCTTGCGCCTCACGGCTTGCGGGATCTTAGTTCCCTGACCAGGGATTGAACTTGGACGTACGCAGTGAAAGCACAGAATCCTAACCACTGGACCACCAGGGAATTCCCTTTACCCCTATAGTTTCATCTCTCCCACTCCTCACTTCCCTGAGCTGCTTCTCCTACCCCTGCTGGAGTATTTTAAAACAAATCTCAGACATCAGATCATTTCATCTGTAAATACATCAGTTTGTAGCTCCAGCAAATATGACCTCTTTTATTTAAATTAAACATCACCATAATATCATTATCATATGTAAAACAGCCCCTAATCATTTCTTAGTATCATCTAATAATGTCCTGTTCAAATTTCCTTAATGGTCTTAACTATGCCTTTTTATAGTTGGTTTGTTCAGATTCGTATCCATACAGGGGCCACACAGTGTACTGATGTGTCTTTTAGATGTTTTTAAGTCTCTGTGTCCCCCACCCCCTTTTTTCCCTTTGTTGTTCATTTATCGAAGGAACTAGGTTGTTTGTCCTGTCAAATTTCCCACATTTTGGATTTGGCATCCTTTTCATGTCATTTAAAAATGTTTCTTTGATTGGGTCTTTCCTGTAAACAGGCAGATTAATATTTTTATTAATATTAATATTTAATATTTTTTGGCAAGAATAATGCGGAGCTGGAGCCGTGGGCTACCTACAAGCTCTCGTCATCAGGCCCTTGGTACCCGTAGTTTTGTTCTTATGATGTTAAGACTGATCACTGGGTTCAGACATTGTCAGTCTGATCTGCCCATTATAAAAGTTTCCCATCAGCTGCAGGCCTAATGATTTTAACAGCTATTGATGATCAGTGCCCAGACCCATTATTTTATTAGGGTTGCAAAAAGGAGATTTTCTATTTCTATCTTTCCTTCTGCTTTTAATAGCTAGAATTCCTCTAGAAAGAAAAACTTTCCTTTATTAACTATTTCGTTACCCTGAAATAAATGCATGGTTTTTCCTCTATTAACTAGTTTTAGAAAAATGAGTTGGTGCCTTAGAAACTTCCAGGGGTAACCACTCATAGTTTTTCTTTTATTTTTTTCTGCGGTATGCGGGCCTCTCACTGTTGTGGCCTCTCCCGTTGCGGAGCACAGGCTCCGGACGCACGGGCTCAGCGGCCGTGACCCACGGGCCCAGCCACTCTGCGGCACACGGGATCCTCCCGGACCGGGGCACAAACCCGTGTCCCCAGCACTGGCAGGTGGACTCTCAACCACTGCGCCACCAGGGAAGCCCCATAGTTTCTCTTTTAAAATCTCATTTTAAATATATTTGACATGTTTCAATCCATTTCTGTCACAATTCTTCTTGATGCTCAAATTATCTCATCTTTGACTGTTGGCAACTTTACCAATCCAGTATCTGTGTCCTTAACAAAATAGTCCCATTAGTTTTAGAGAGTGTCTTTCCCTTCTGGCACAAGGAGATATTCAGGTGCATTTCATTGGGTATGTTTCCTGGCCCAGACCTGAAACCAGCCATTTCTCCAAATAGCCCTGGGTCCCTTTAAATGAGAAATGGTATTTACAGACTGCAACTTGGATGCTAAGGTTTCTAATTCTCCTGGATTGTCATTGCTTTTAGGCCTCTGAGGTAAGATTTACATAATTTTTTGGATGAAAAAATACATCATGAGTATACAGTACTGATATTTTAATTCAAATTTTACTTCTTTGATTTTTACATTTGTATCTCCTTTTGTCTGAAAATCATGGTTCCTAAAATACTATAATATATACTATATTAATATATATACTGTATATACATACACTATACTATATACACATACTATATATATATATAGTATTTTAAAAATATATTTTATGCATAATTACTGGTTTAGCATCATCAATACTATTACTAATAGTATGATTGCTGCGTGCTGTTTCTCCCGGCCTCCCTCCTTTCTTTCCTTCCTTCCATTCTCATCCTGAGGATACATCCCATAAGAGCTGTCAGTCAAATTACAGTATTTTAAGAGTCACCAACTTGATATAAAGTTATGTTCATTGGTTTCACCTTGTTGGATTTTTTTGGAATTGCTTTGCTTGTTTTCTTCCTATTATTTTATTTTAGATACATTTGCATATCAAACATTGACATTCCTAAGCCAAAACTATGAAACAAGATATAGTCAAAGAAGTTTAGTTTCCTTCTCTGTTCCCTGTCCTCCATTCCTTCCCTCGTTAGGTAATTGTTTTTGCTTTTCCTTAAAGACAGACTCTGTATGTATGTATAGTTTTTCTTTCTTAGATAAAAGGCAGCGAATCGCACACCCTGTCCTACAGCTTTCTTTTCTTTTTTTTTTTTTTTTTTTTTTTTGCGGTACGCCGGCCTCTCACTGTTGTGGCCTCTCCCGTTGCGGAGCACGGGCTCTGGACGTGCAGGCCCAGCGGCCATGGCTCACGGGCCCAGCCGCCCTGCGGCATGTGGGATCTTCTCGGACCGGGGCTTGAACCTGTGTCCCCTGCATCGGCAGGCAGACTCTCAACCACTGCGCCACCAGGGAAGCCCCCTGCAGCTTTCTTTATGTAAATCTCTGTCCTGGGTGTGCCCCACAGCCAGGCTCCCTCCTTCTGCCTTTAACCCCTGCCTAGTTCTGTTATGTGACTGCAGCATAGTTGGCGCTGCATTCCCCTACTGCTGCTGATTTGGTTGGTTTCCAGTCTTTTGCTGTTACCCATGGTGCTACCCAGAGTATCTGACTGTGGGTTGAGGTCCCTCCCTGTCAGGAGGTCATTGTGATAATCTACGAGTTAGTGATGCTGGCCTATAATTAGGATGAGTTGCCAGGGTTGGAAACGAGTGGATACATTTGAATGATATTTAGGAAGTGAATTATCAACATTTGTTGATGGACTGAAGATGGGGCATGTATGGAGAGAGGGTTCAGGATGACCCCCCTGTGGGCATCCACGCAGCCTCTGCTCTTCCCTTTGGCCCAGGTTCCTCGGCCTCGGTGGTGGCCCTGGGCTCAACAGTGCCTTCGCTGGTCCTGACGTCTCTGCTGTGCCTGGGCTTTGCCCTCTGCGCCTCCATCCCTGTCCTCCCCTTGCAGTACGCCACCTTCATCCTGCAAGTGATCAACCGCTCCTTCCTCTATGGGGGCAACGCTGCCTTCCTCACCCTCGCGTAAGTGGGCTTGGTATGTGTCACATGACAGGGGCACCCTTGGGGCAAAGGGAGGTGTGCTGGGGGCAAAGAAATCAGGAGGTGAGGACCAGAGGTGGCCAGAGGAGGCACACAGCATCTGGGAGCAGGTACAGAGGAGGTGGAGGCTGGTGGGAGGGTTAGAGCCTTCATGTACATGAAAGCTCTTCATGTCTGCTCCCCTCTGCCTCGGTTGTCTACCCTGTGAACTCCTATTCACCCTCCAAAGCCCACTTCTGTTCCAGCTCTCCCAGGGAAGAGCAGAAAGAAAGCGTCTTTCTTTCCTTGTGCCTCTCTATTCTTGCTTCCTCTGATAGGGTGTCCATCATCTAGCATAGAGCGGAATTATTCATGTCTCTTTTCCTTGAGACCTCCCGGGGCACAGCCTGTGTCTGGGTCCCTGCTGTTTCCCCAGGATCGAGCATGGCGCCATCTCTTTGCTCTGTCGTTTGAAACCCTAACTAAGCAAAGGTGAAGGAGGGGAGCTGTGTGGGTGTGGGTGGGTGAAAGCAGGCTTAGGCTAGGGGAGCAGGGGCCTGACCAAGGCCCGCCACAGCCAGGCCCCTACATGGAGGGAGGGTCCCCAGAGCTCACTGGAACCTCATTTGTCTCTCTGCCCAGGTTCCCTTCAGAGCACTTTGGGAAGCTTTTTGGGCTAGTGATGGCCTTGTCGGCTGTCGTGTCTCTGCTCCAGTTCCCCATCTTCACCCTCATCAAAGGCCCCCTCCAGAATGACCCGTTCTACGTGAGTACTGTGGCGGGTTGGGGGACCCTGGTCTTAGACCAGCAAGGATGTCCAGATTGGGACAACTGTGCTGGTCTCCAGCAGGGGGCACCCCCAACCTGGCTGGGGTGGCCTGGGTGTGGTCCCTGCAGGAACATTTCTTCACATGGGTACATCTTTGGTCTTGCTTCTCAAACTGGGGTCAGTGGGAGTACCCTGCCTTGTGCTGGGGGTGGGGGTGGGGTCTCTGAAGCCAAAGGGTTAACGTGACACAGCTTCCCAGGTCACTGAATACTCTCTAGGCCTCTGTTTTTTCATCTGTGTAAAGGGCATTAGGACTTCCCTGGCGGTCCAAGAGTTAAGACTCCGTGCTTCCACTGCAGGGGGCGAGGGTTCAATCCCTGGTCAGGGAACTAAGATCCCACATGCCACGGGGTGTGGCCAAAAAAAAAGGCATCATATAATATTCCCCTACCCACCACCCACCCTGCTCCATGGGGCAGAATGGAAAATAACCAAGAGTTCATCCCAGAGGGCACCATGGGGTCTGAGTGGAAGGTAGAGGATAAACCCGGCAGAATTCTGGACCCTCCACTAGTGGTGGACTTTGCCTCACTGCTTCCTCTCCCTCCAGGTGAATGTGACGCTGGTGCTCGTCACTCTTCTGACGTTTGTCCACCCTTTCCTGGTGTACCGGGAGTGCTGGCAGAAAGAAAGCCCCCCTGGGGTCGCCTAGTTCAGAAGCCCTCCCTTTTCAGCCCCGAGGACGTGTCATCTTCCTTCACCTTTGAGCACCCCGTGTCCAGAAAGACTTTGCCCACCCGGGCTACTTGTATTAAGTAGCCATTATTTTTTCTTAAAACAAAAAGACATATTTAACTGTCCACCAAGCCTTCTTATCGGCAAGACAAGAAGCAAAGTCACGTGCAAGTTCTTAGTTTCAGGGTAGGAAGCGCATGGCCCTGGCAGATGCTTGGCCCGAGCTGGGGTGATGTGATGGGAGGGTGTGTCCCCTGCTTCTCCAGGCCTCTTTGTCTCTGAAGCCCATGTGTGCCTGGGCCCTGTGCTGCTGGGTAAGTTTCCAGGTGAAGAGTGAGGTTGTCATGGCTTCATTGCCACCTGGCATTCAGAAGTGGCTCCCGGCTCTCTGTCAGAGCCCCAGCCTTGTTAGGGAACGAGCCTGGGGAGAAAGAGGGGCAGACCGGGTGGGGTGGGGGACCCTGGGCTGAGCCCCAGCTCTGCCGCTGATGCCGAGTGGCCTTGAGCAGACCCTTCTCCACTCTGAGCATCAGTATTCCCACCTATAGAAGGAGAGGGTCTTGGAGTTGGAGGTTCTTTCTGGAATTCACGTTCTAGAAGGTTTTAAGAACAGTGACAAAGAGGCCACCCGAAGGGCCTTGGGAACCAGCTAGCCTGCTTGACCAGAGGATTTCTGATGAAGCCTTTTGGGGATGTTTTCCTCTTCAAGAGGGAGATGATTATTTACTTTGGGTATTATATAAAGACGTCCTCTGGGGAATAGTTTTATAATATATTGAATTATATATTAAATAATTTTATTTAAAAAATAAAGCCTGGGGCTTCCCTGGTGGCGCAGTGGTTAAGAGTCCACCTGCCGATGCAGGGGACACGGGTTCGTGCCCTGGTCCGGGAAGATCCCACATGCCGCGGAGCGGCTGGGCCCGTGAGCCATGGCCGCTGAGCTTGCACGTCCGGAGCCTGTGCTCCGCAACGGGAGAGGCCACAGCAGTGAGAGGACCACGTACCGCAAAATAAATAAATAAATAAATACATAAGTAAGTAAGTAAATAAATAAAATAAAAAATAAAGCCTTGGGAGGAGGGGGGAGGGCTGCCCGAGAAACATCCGTCTGTGGGAACAACATCGGGGAAGGTTTTTATGTGCCTTTTTGTTTTTGTAAAAAGGAAAACTCAGAAAGACTGAAAGAATACATTTTATATCTGGATTTTTACAAATAAAGAGGGCTATTATAATGGAATAAAAAATAAAGCCTTTCTGCCTAAGGCAATAGCTGCTCCACCTCTGCAGTCTTTGGGGCTGTCGTGATGTGCATGCATGCGTGCCTGCGTGTTCCTGTCCCAGCCCCAGCCTTGGGGAGTGGACGCAGGGGTGGAGTGGAGGAATCTTGGTATGGCAGCTGGACCCAGAGGTGGGGCAGGAGCCCTCAGACTGCGATCTGGCCACCTGGTCCTGGGCCCTGGGCTTGAGGACCCCCAGCAGTCCCTTCCCTTGCCTTCTCTTTCTGTCTACCCCACCCCTACCCCTATTGCAACGCTCCCCCCCGACCCCCCCACAAACTAGAAGCACTAGATGGAATCAGAAAGTCTGGTGTGAGTTTCAGTTCTACCTTTCAGCAGCCAGGCAAGTCCCTTAGCCACTCTCAATCACAGCGTCCTCACCTGCATCCCTGAGGGCGATTGTGAGAATTTAAGGTAATTTCTACTGTCTAGCACGCGGTGAGAGCACTTGAGCATTTGTTCCTTTGTTTACTGATGACCGGAGAGGAGGTAGGTAGCAAAGGGGGATAGGTGAGGGACCGGGTGGGCGAGACGGGGAGAATCTGGAACACACCAGGTGTTTTATTTGTTTTATCCCTTTTAGCCAGGAGAGGACTGAGGGGGAGGGGCTGGCAGGCAGATTCATTCATTCATTCAATGTTTATTGAGCTGCTGCATCAGGCATAGGACAAAGCCTAGAGTCCAGGCTGGCAATCCAGGCGGTCAGCAATGTGATACAACCTCTCCCCTGCCCTCTTTACCTCCCACCTCCAGGGACACAGAACTCACCCCTGTGGACCCAGGTTTCTGGTTTAGGATCTGTGAGCACACCAGTTCTTCTACACTGGGGGCTCACCCTGTCTGCCAGGGAAATCTGCCTGGTCCACTGGGGTCCTGCTCAAAATGTCATCTCCTGTAAAAACCTTTCCTTGGGCTCTCTGGCAGCTCTGAGTTCCTAGGCCTTGGTCACACCCCTCCTGGAGACTGGCCCCTGCCATGACCACCTCTCCTCCCTTCAACAGGGAGCTCCAGGAAGCACCATCTGGGTCTCACTAGGCTCAGGGACTAGTGCCTGGTTGCCATGCATGTGGTTCCAGTTAGGACTTGTTGGAAGAATGATCCAACAAGGAATGAGTGGATTCTTTCTTGTTCTGGCTTCAGAACAAGAACTGGAAGGAGAGAACGTAGCACACGGGGTGGGGTGGGGCAGTAAGAATTGGGAGCCAGGCCAACCCTTTTGGCATCCCAGCTCTGTCACTAGTGTGACCTTGGATGGAACACTTCTCCTCTACACCTCAGTTAATTTATCAGTGTGATTGGAGAAATAGACCTGCCTCCCTGGACGAGATTAGAAATTAGGTCAAGTGCCTAGCACATGGTAGGTACTTAACAGATCAAAGCTATCCTTACAGTTAATATATTAAATTCAAAAGGATGCCTAATACCATGGATAAATAAAATGTGGTATGTCCATACAATGGAATATTATTTGGTGATACAAAGGAATGAGGTATTGATACATGCTACCATATGCATGAACCTTGAAAACATTATGCTAAGTGAAAGAAGCCAAGAGAGACAATATAGTATGATTCCATTCAGATAGAAAATAGGCAAATCAAATCTATAGACGCAGAAAGTGGATTAGCTATTGCATAGGGCTGCGGGGAAGATTAGTGACTGCTAACGGTAAGGGGTTTCTTTCTAGGATGATAAAAATCTTCCAAACTTGATAATGGTGATGGTTGTACAACTCTGAATATACTAAAAACCATTGAGTTGTACACTTTAAATGGATGAATTGTGTGGTGTATGGATTATATCTGAACAAAGCTGTTATTTAAAAAAAAAAAGTGCCTGGATTCCTCAGGAAGTGCAGAGAACAGCTGTATCCAGAGAGAGTCAAGGATGATTTCTGGGGAAGATAAGTGCGTGAGAGAAGCAGCCCATGTGTACAGCCTTCGTTTCTGTCCCAAGAGCCTCCCTCCTGTAACCTCTTCCTCAAATGGAATCAACCACTCTTTCAAACAAGGAAGCAAGCAACCCAGGGGTTTCACAACTTTTGATTTCACTCAGCAACAGGCTCCCAGTGCAACCCTTCTCTCTGCTACCAGCCTCAGCAGAGAGGGACTCAGGCAAACCTGCCCCTGCTGCAGGCAGTGCCAGGCGGCGTCTTCCCTGGGGCAGGGGACAGTCCACCAGGAGGAGGAGGGCACCTGCTGTTCAAAGGACAGTGACAGTGTGAATCAGAAACTTTGTGCGAACATCTCCTTTAATCAGCGTCAATTTACAGATGATCAAAGTTAGGCTCTGCGGGACAAGTTACATCCAAGATCATCCAACTATTGCATGGTGGAGCTGGTATTTAAACCCACGTCTGTCTGACTCCTTAAGGTCACCTTCACATTCATTTTAGACATTACCTTTTCCCTTTTGTGTTTTTGGCTGCACCGTGTGGACCCTTGGCAGTGAAAGTCCTAAACACTGGACCGCCACGGAATTCCTGACTTTACCTTTTCTTTACATTCATTCTTATGTAAGGAATAAATAGTTGTAAAGCAGATCAGAAAATAAAGAACTGCGTGAAAAATAAATACCGCTGTTAATTGCAGCGCTCTGAGATACCATCGTGGCTAACAACAGTGGCATGTGTCCTCCCAGTGGTGCAACTGTGTGTGGTGATGGAAACCATCTCCGTAGGCTCTTCTTTACGTCACCAAATAGTTGTCAAAAACGTGACTGTGGGGTTTCCCTGGTGGCACAGTGGTTAAGAACCCGCCTGCCAATGCAGGGGACACGGGTTCGAGCCCTAGTCCGGGAAGATCCCACATGCTGCGGAGCAACAAACCCATGCGCCACAACTACTGAGCCTGTACTCTAGAGCCCGCGAGCCACAACTACTGAGCCTGCATGCCACAGCTACTGAAGCCTGCACGCCTAGAGCCTGTGCTCTGCAAGAAGAGAAGCCACCGCCATAAGAAGCCCACGCACCGCAATGAAGAGTAGCCCCTGCTCGCCGCAACTAGAGAAAGCCTGCGCGCAAGACCCAACACAGCCAAAAATAAATAAATTAATTAATTAAAAAAAAAAGTGACTGTGAACGGCTGCTTACAACCCCATCTTATGGCTGTGTCACAACTTGATCCCCCACTCCATCCTGGGTCTCCCCTCACACACGTCTTGGGAGGTTGTGGTTCCCCCTCCCTTTCTGTCCCCCCTCTGCTGCCTGAGCAGGGGGTCCCAGATGACAGTGAACCGTGAGAGCAGCCTAGGGCAGGTCGAGAGTGTAAATAATAGAGCCAGAAGAGCCACCTTGGGAGTTTTTAGGGAATGACATCACACCCATTAATCTTCCCTTAATCTGGTGCTCACTGTTCTCCAGTCTGAAGGTATTGGCTGCCCGCTTCCCAGGGGCTGTTGATCCTCTTCCCCTAATTCAAAGCTTGGGGTCCTAACAGTTATGTCCCAGAGCGCCTTTCTCTTCCAGCCCCCTGGGGAGTAGATGCTTCCCAAATGCACTGGGCGTGGCTCTGGGGCACAGCAGTGAGTCCGTCCTTTAACGTTCTTTGGGAAGAACACTTGCATCCAGGCTCCAAGGCACAGGCTCTGGTCCAGGCTCCGGTCCTTTGCTGGCGATGAGGAGCTCACAGATGGGCCATGTCTGACCACTCCTGGGTCCACTGCTGCCCACAGTGGGGCTGACTCACTGGCAGGGTGATTAAACCCAGGACGATGCTCAGGTCCCTCCGCATTCCATTTGCTGAGTCCAGTGTTACCTCCCAGGCCTGAGGGTGGACTCAAGCAGTAGATGCATGGGGAAAGGCTCTGGGCTTCACAGACACTTACCAGCTGTGCGACCTCGAAGAATCAGTTTCCTCACCTGTAACAAAGATAATACGTAGTATGGGAGCTAGTTGGGAAGACTACAGAGGACTTTGGGGAATAAAAGGTAGAGGTACCTTGGGCTCGGCAGTTGGACTGTCCAAGACCAACTGCCACCTCTTTACCATGCGAGCTCTGGGACTTGGTTCATGGTGCCTTAGTTTCTTCATCTGTAAAATGGGGATGACAATAGAACTACATCTTGGCGTTGTAAGGATTAAGTGAATTAATGAATTTAAAGCACTTCAAACATGACATCAACCGCCTGGGATGCAGCAGGCCTGCGGTGCGTGCCTGCTGTTATCAGGATCATCCGTGATTCCCTGGGGGACAGGCAGAGTGAGGTGCTCCATACCTGATGGAGCCGGGAACGTCACTACGTTTGTCCAGGGCAGAAACCACCCTGCAAGCATTTGCCCAAACTTTTTTCTGTCTAACAAAGCAGCACAGATTCTCTTGCATTGTTTCGAATGGGAAAACTTCAAGACGAAAAAATGGCTTTCTAATTATCCCGAATCTTAAGCCAAAGTCATTGAAAACTGTCAATCTTCATATTCAAATTTTGCACTTTTTTTTGTTTCTGCAGTAGTCAATGCAGAAAATCTGTGAGCAGAGAACAGTCCATCACCAGGGATAGGGCTGTGTATTCCTTCTGGAGCCAGGGCCCAGAGGTGGCTGGGGCCCAGGGAGGAGCGTAGACAGACAGCCCTGTGTCTCATGTCCTCAGGCTGTGTGTCCTTGAACCGGTAGTAGCCTCTCCTTTCAGGTGAGGATAAATGAGGCTCCACATGAAAAGCGCTTGGCCCTGGCACACAGTAGGTCCTGTAGTAATTTTTATTATATACACAATATCATGTTAAAGGTCAAGTGCACATTTTAAAATGGTTTTATTCTCCTTGCTTGGAATGCGTCCCATCCAACCCATCATTAAATCCTACAGTTGATTCAGCTCTCAGCTCAGATCTCCCTTCTTTCCTTTCCAGCCTGTTACCGAGTACAGATTTTCATTGCACCAGGCACTTCTCTAGCATAGAGCTTGTCACAGTTGCAGTTTAACATACAGATTAAATAATAATAATAATAATAATGATGATGATGCAAGACTTCCATTAGGCTGGGAACTCCATGTGGGCAGTAACTGCATCTTTTATTACCCCCTGTATCCTCAGGGCTTTGCACCCTACCTGGCACAGAATGGAGGTTCAAGAAATACAAGATGTTAGAGAGAGGCAGGGACTTCCCTGGTGGCACAGTGGTTAAAATTCACCTGCCAGTGCAGGGGACACGGATTTGATCCCTGGTCCGGGAAAATCCCACATGCTGTGGAGCAAATAAGCCCGTGCGTCACAACTACTGAGCCCCTGTGCTGAAACTACTGAAGCCCGTGTGCCTAGAGCCCGTGCTCCGCAACAAAGAGTAGCCACCACAATGAGAAGCCCGCGCACCGCAACAAAGAGTAGTCCCTGCTCGCCTCAACTAGAGAAAGCCTGCGCGCAGCAACGAAGACCCAACACAGCCAAAAATTTTTTTAAAAAAAGAAAAGAAAAAAAGAGATAGAGACAAATACAGAGAGAAAGAAGGAAGGAAGGAAAGATGGGAGGGAGGGAGGAAGGGGAAAGGAAAGGGAGAGAAGAGAAGAAGGGAAGGAAAGAGGGAAGGAATGAATGCATGTTTGAAGGAAGGAAGGAGCCTCTTTAACCTTCCACCACCCTGAGATTTCCGTTCCCCACCTGCAGGGATTTGCCTGTGGAAACCTCAGGGTGACTTGAGCCAGGAGGCTTTGGAGAAGTTTGGGGTATTTCTGGGAGTATCATGTTGGGGGAGGTGATGAAATAAAATTTATATTTTATGACAAGAAAGATTTAAACATAAAAATGTTCTCAGCCCATTTGGGCCTCCTCCCTCTCCTAATGAAGATGTGTGTTGTGCATCTGCATTAATCAGACCTCCTTAGGAGATAGATAACCTTCCTTCTTGATCTTGTAAGGGGTCACAATGACCCACGACCCACTACTCACTGTACGTGTAGATCTGGATGGTGTAAACTGTCAATAATACGTCATTTGACATATAACCCTTTGTCTCAAAAACTGATGTCATTGCTTTGATCCCTAACAGGTGGAACAGACCTCAGAACTTTCTGAAAGACTGTCTCCTGGGTTATAACCCTCAGGTTGGCTCGAATAAAATTTTCCATTTCTGGAACCTCCCTGGTGTCCTGGTGGCTAAGACTCCACACTCCCAATGCAGGGGGCCCCGGTTCGATCCCTGGTCAGGGAACTAGATCCCACATGCCACAACTAAGAGTTCGCATGCTGCAACTAAAACAAAGATCCTGCATGCTGCAACTAAAAAGATCCCGCATGCCATAACTAAGACCCAATGCAGTCAAATAAATAAATATTTAAAAATTAAAATTTCCATTTTCTTCTTAGATTGACTATTGATTAATTTCTTTGTCAACAAGGGGATGGAAAGATGCATCCATCCTTAGCATCAGAATGCTGTCCCTCCACAGCCGGTCAAGAGAGAGGAGGTCTATCTGGGGGGAAGACCCTGAGGTACACAAACCCTCTCCTACCGCAGGACCCCTCAGTCATCTCCAGGAGTCTTTCTGGGGCCTGACAGAAGCTGCTTCAGGGTTGGTGTGTGTGTCCAGCCTGGCGCTAGACCAGCAAACGTGAAAGCCCATTACGCCAATCACCATGACCAACTGCCTTTCCCGCTCATTACCAAATCAGCGAGTCAGCTTGTATCCATAGGCCCTCACTGCACAGGCACTAGCTCCCCTGCTGTTTCTGTGAGACCCCAGTTCAGGGCTCTTCCCACCAACTGAACCTCCATCATGTCTCTGAGCTTCCAGCTGGGAGAGCAGAGCTATATCCCCAGGTGCTCAGGACCTGGCTCCTCTTGGTGGTGTCTGTGACTGGTCCCATGCAGTGTTGAGTACGTCGAAGATGCTCAGAAAATATCTGCTCATTAGAATTCTTTTTTTAAAAAATCAATTAATTAATTTATTTATTTTTGGCTGTGTTGGGTCTTCGTTTCTGTGCGAGGGCTTTCTCTAGTTGTGGCGAGTGGGGGCCACTCTTCATCGCGGTGAGCGGGCCTCTCACTGTCGTGGCCTCTCATTGCGGAGCACAGGCTCCAGACGCGCAGGCTCAGTAGTTGTGGCTCACAGGCCCAGTTGCTCCACGGCATGTGGGAACTTCCCAGACCAGGGATCGAACCCGTGTCCCCTGCATTGGCAGGCAGATTCTCAACCACTGCGCCAACAGGGAAGCCCCTAGAATTCTTTTTTTCAAGTTCCGTCGTTTGCCAGTACATGAAATTTGGACCATCACTTAACCTTTCTGAGCCTTGCTTTCTCTATTTCGAAAATGGGGAGAGTATTTAGGATTGTTTGTTCAGGACCTACCATGTGTCAGATTAGATTCTTGTACAACCACCTACTCAGTGAGTCCTCCCCAAACCCTGTGAGGTTCTCATCCTTAACTTGCAGATGGGCAGACAGAGAACGGGAGATGAGGCACCTACCAAGCTCACGTGGTGGGCCAGCTCACGAGTGACAGAGCCAGGAATGGCCCCAGGATCCTTTGAATCCCAAGGAGCACATTCTTCATATTTCCTATATTATCACCTGCCCCACTAACTTACAGGGTGGCTTGAGTGCCACTCACGTTGCTTTGAGCTAATTAGTCACCACTACGGGGAAGTGAGGTGTGGAGGATAAGAGCTCAGGCTCTCCGTTCAAATCCTGGCTTTGATGCTTACCTGGTAGGCAACTTCACCATCCTGAGCCTCAGTCTTTTTGTCTATAATTTACAGATGACAGTGGTACTTGTCTGATACAGTTGTTTAGAAGATTAAATGATATGGACCACTCAAAACACTTAACACATAGAAAGTGCTTCCTGGGACTTCCCTGGCGGTCCAGTGGTTAAGACTGTGCTTCCACTGCAGGGGGGGCAGTTTCCATCCCTTGTCAGGGAACTAAGATCCCATATGCCACGCAGTGTGGCCAAAAATATTTAAAAAAGAAAAGAAAGAAAGTGTTTCTTAAATGTTAAATGCTGCTGCTGTTATTGTTCTTAAAATTCCTGCTTAAGATCTCATTTCAGGGAGCATTTGCTCAACTCATCTTAAACAAAACTTTCTTTTCATCATTCATTCGCTTATTCAGCAAACATGAATTGAGCCTTTGGTATGTTTCCAGGACACTGCAGGTACCAGAGATACACAGGTGAGAAAGGCAACGCTGCCAGTCTTCTGGGGAGACAGCAAGAAGACAGTTGCCATGAGATGGGATGGGGCGGGGCTAGACTTAAACCCCATGAGGTTCCTTTCTACTTCTCTCCGGGAGAATCAGGGCAGGCTTCCTGGAAGGGTTGATCTTTGGCTGAGACTTAGTAGAAGAGGAGGGTTTGCACAGTGGTTAGAGAGGAAAGGGCATTCTGGGCAGATGAAATGGTATCTGAGAGCTCACAGAATATTAGGGAAATAGCAGGGCGTTCAGTATGATTGGAGCAGAGTGGTGTGTGTGTGTGTGTGTGTGTGTGTGTGTTTGGAGAGTTGAGGTTGTAGACCAGTGGCTCTCAACTAGGGGGCAAGTCTGCCCCCAAGGGGACATGTGGCAACATCTGGAGATATTTTTGATCGTCACAACTTGGGGGGAAGGTACTACTGGCATCTAGCGGGTGAGGACATTGTGCTAAACACCCAACACTGCACAGGACATCCCCCTGCAACAAAGAAGTATCCAGTTCCAAATGTCAGTAGTGCTGAAGTTGAGGTAAGGAGGGGCCAGATCAGGAAGAAAGTATTTGCCCAAGAGCAAGAAGAAGTAATTGAAAAGTGTCTGTGTGATGAGCTCCGCGTTTTAGGAGCTCATTTTGGCAGCAGACAGACAATGTATCAGAGACGTGGGGGTGAGGGGTGGACTTCCCTGGTGGTGCAGTGGTTAAGAACCTGCCTGCCAATGCGGGGGACATGGGTTCGAGCCCTGGTCCGGGAAGATCCCTCATGCCGCGGAGCAACTAAGCCCGTGCGCCACAACTACGGAGGCTGTGCTCTAGAGCCCATGTGCCACAAGTACTGAAGCCTGCGTGCCTACAGCCCATGCTCTGCAACAAGAGAAGCCACTGCAATGAGAGCACTACAGTGAAGAGTAGCCCCACCGCTCGCTGCAACTAGAGAAAGCCCGCGCACAGCAACGAAGACCCAATGCAGCCAAAAATTAAAAAAAAAACAAATAAATAAATAGATAAATTAAAAAAAAAGAGATGGGGGAGGTTATGGTAAGAGGAGGAAGGGAAAGTGATTTGAGAGCCACTGAAGTGATCCAGGTGAAAGACAGTCAGCAGTTGGTTAGGAGAGCAGCAGGGGAAGTGGGGTTGGGTGGGTAGACGAGATGCGGAAGGAGGACCACTATGACCGTGAATGTGTGGTGATGAGAAGATTGTGGAAGGTGGCCCCAGAGTCCCGGCTTGGGGGTTTGGGTGCAAGGTGATGATTCCTCCTGAGAAAGGGACCACAAGAAGAGGAGCAGTTTTGTGTAGGGGTGTGTGTGTGTGTGTGTGCACGTGTGTATGTGACGAGTCGGTCTGACATGTTGAATTCATAATGCGCATGGGACATCCAAGTTGGGAGGCTTATTTGGTGGCTGTATATGTGAGTCTTCAGTTGTGGACCAAACCTGGTGAGGAGCAGGTCTGGAGCTGGAGATGAAGGATTGGGAGTGATCTGTATATATTTCATAGCTTGAGACGTGGGGTGGATGAGATAACCCATGGAGCATGTGTAGAGTTAGAAAAAAGGGTACCAAGAAACCAGGTGATGGGGCTTCCCTGGTGGCGCAGTGGTTGAGAGTCCGCCTGCCGATGTAGGGGACACGGGTTCGTGCCCCGGTTCGGGAAGATCCCACATGCTGCGGGGCGGCTAGGCCCGTGAGCCATGGCCGCTGGGCCTGCGCATCCGGAGCCTGTGCTCCACAATGGGAGAGGTCACAACAGCGAGAGGCCTGCGTAGCGCAAAAAAAAAAAAAAGAAACCAGGTGATGGCCAACATTTAAAATTCCAGAAGAGGAAGAGGAGCCCACCAGCAGAAATTGGGAAGGCATGGCTAGAGAAGTTGTTAAGAAAAGAGGCTGTTTTTAAGAAGGAGGAAGTAAAGAGGTATCAGGCACTGCAGAGGTCAAAGAAGACAAGAACTGAAGAATGTCTGTTGGGTTTGGCAATTAGGTGGTCAGTGGGGACCTTGGCAAGAGTAGTTTCCGTGGAGCAATGCGGGGTGGGCAGAAACCAGATTACTATGGTGTAAGGAGTCGAGGGGGTTGACGAACTGGCCAGCAAGTCTACACTGCTCATTGGAGGAGCTTGGCTTTGGTGCCGAGAAACGAACCCACCTCGTTCTTTGACAGCCTCCAGGAAACACCAATCCTCCATATCTTGGCTCAAATTCCATCAGTTCAGGGCCATGGTTTGGCTCCTAGAATGCCTCCTACTTCTCTTCTGCCTCTCCTCTCCTGTCTGTCAATCCTTCAGAGCCCAGGCCAAGGAACACCTTTACAAGGAAGCCCTCTCTGCCTGCCCTTGCCCTTAATGTGACTCTGGTAGCATGGAAAATTGGTATCTTCTAGCAAGTGAAAGTTTTATCCTTCTAAGTGTCCACTCAATACAGTGCCTTGTTTTACTAAGAGGTTCATTTTGTTTGTCTTGCTTTATCAGCTACATGAAGCCTCCCTGAGATTAGAGACCAGCCCTGAGTATTTACTGAATGAATGAATGTATGACCCAGTGCACAGAGCCTGGCCCACGATTGTGTCCATGGCAGGTGGGGCTCAGAAAGACACCTGTAGAATTGAAATGAATGGACTTTGACTTTAACTCAGCTGGACTTTCTCCAGGAAGTAAATTTCAAGTTGATTAATCAACTAATTGAAAAACTCCTTCTATGATCTGGGTAGAGTTCTAGACAGTGAGCAAGAAAGATGAGGTCCCTGTTTTCTTAGAACTTACTTCCTACTGGGAAAGACAGACAGTAAACAAGAAACCAGTGAAAGAGCAAGATTGTATCACTTTGGCAAATATTCTGATGGAAGTAAATGAATGATGTGCACCAGTGTAACGAGATATGCGAATGGGTTGGGTGGGCTTTTTAAAAAAATTTAATTAATTAATTTATTACTTAATTTTACTTTTGGCTGCGTTGGGTCTTCATTGCTGCGCGCGGGCTTTCTCGAGTTGCAGCAAGCAGGGGCTACTCTTCGTTGAGGTGCACGGGCTTCTCATCGTGGTGGCTTCTCTAGTTGTGGAGCACGGGCTCTAGGCGCACGGGCTTCAGTAGTTGTGGCTTGTGGGCTCTAGAGCGCAGGCTCCGTAGTTGCAGCACAGGGGCTTAGTTGCTCTGCGGCACGTAGGCTCTTCCCTGACCAGGGCGCGAACCCGTATCCCCTTCATAGGCAGGTGAATTCTTAACCACTGAGCCCCCAGGGAAGTCCCCAGAGTGGGCTTCTTTAGAAAGAGTCATCAGAGAAGACTTCTCTGAGGAGGCGACCTTGGAGCCGAGACCCGCTAGATGAGAAGGAGCCAGTACCAAACTTTAACTTGGCCAGTGGAGCAGAAACCAGTATGACCAGGGTCACACACACCAGTGAGGTTGGACAAGTAGACAAGAGCCAGACCATGGAGGCCCTTGAAGGCAATGGTAATGAGTTTGGATGAACTGCTAGCGCAGAAGGAAGACACTGAATAGCAAGCATGGGGATGATGGGCTCGGATGTACGTTATCAAAGGTTGGCAGCTTGGGCTAAGGAGGTGGCAGCAGAGATGGAGAGAATTAGATGGTCTGGGGAAGTATTGAAGGTGGAAGGTGGGGTGGGGGATGGGCACTGACTGCAAAGACGAATTCCTTCTAACCTTGCTGTGTGTACACAGTCCCTGGGAGAGGAGATGCCTGGAGGCCAAGGGGGGTTCTCTCACCAAGGGCGAAGGAAAAGCACTGAACTGGGAATCAGGACATCTGAGTCCTCCATATCTTAGGCATGGAGACTGGACTGGGTCAACTCTAAAGGCCCTTCCAGCCCTAGCAGCCCAGGCCTTGGTCTATGTCAATTGTTGGGGCATCTAAAGGGGGAAGTGTCACAGGAGCTGTAAATCAAGGTTGATTTCACAGAGCAAAGGCCCAGGTCTCTGTCTCCTGGGCTGCTTACCCTGGGGTGATGTTAGTCCTTTCACCACCTCTTATCTGCCCCCAGGGAGATGTTGGCTAAGCCCAGGCAGCAGGCAGTTGATCAGCTCTGAAGTTCTGGCTCCTGCAGCTCATTGCTTCTCTGAGGGCAGAACTTGGAGCTAGAAGAGGCTAACCAGCCTCTTATGGTCTGAGGGGAAGGGTGGTGGGACCTCTGGCTGGAATCCAACCTCCCTTTCTCCCTGTCCATATTTCCTGACCTTCTTTCCCTGGGTTCTTTAGAAGGTCCTCCAGTCCATTCCTTTGGGACACTCCCCTGTGCCAATCAATCCCCCACCATCAATTGCACTAACTGTAAGTTTCATCCGGGGAAGGAAATGGGCCTCGAGGGTTGTATGTGTCTTCTACGCCACATAACAAATTGGCACAGATTTAGTGACTTCAAACAGCACACATTTATTAGCTCATAGTTCTGTAGGTCAGAAGTGTGGGCATGGCAAGGCTGGATTTTCTTTTCAGCATCTCTCAAGGCTAAAATCAAGGTGTTGGCTGAGCTGTGTTCTCATCTAGAGTTCAGGGTCCTCTTCCAAGCTCACATGGTTGTGGTAAAATTCTGTTCCTTCTGCTGTTCCTGGCTGGCTGTCACATGGGGGCTGCTCCACATTCCTTGCCCTCCGTCCTCAAAGCCAGCAATGGAGAGCCTCCCTTGGGTTGAATCCTGCTCATGTTTGTAATCTCCGACTTCAGAAAGAGCCCAGTCACTTTAAAGGGCTTGCCTGATTAGATCAGACTCATCCGGGATAGTCTCCCTTTCATAAGGTCAACGGTGCCATATAATATAACACAACCATAGGAGTAAAATCCATCCTCTGTCCCTATGTGCAGTCCCAGGGATTATGCACCATATGTGCACGGGAGTGGGAGAAGGATCTTCAGGGACGTCTTAGAATTCCGCTGATTACGAGAGCCAAGGAGGACGTTTTTGGTGGAGAAGGATGGAGGTCATTCCTGGCAATTTGAGAACAGATCATCCAGTAAAGTGAGAAGTTCCTTTGCCTTTTGGGAGGCCATAGAGCCATCGTATGGATGGTTTGAACACTCACCCTAGAAACATCATACCATATGTTGTCTATGTTTGCAGAGTTCATGGCCCCTTGAATGCATTCATCGTTTCTAGGTTGATAAACCCTGGGGCAGGGTGTGGGGAGGGTGCAAGTGGAGATGAGGGCTGAGTAGTGTGAGTTGGGTATTTGGAGCTGCAGTGCTTTCTACCTTCAAGCTGCTCTGTGTTGGTCATGGGAGGGACATAAACCAGACTTCCTTGGTATTGGCCACCTTCGCCAAGGTGACCTCTGCTCAGCGCCCTGTAGACACGTGTGCACATTTGTGGCAGGGCAGATGCCTCAGTGCCTGGTCTGCCCCTGGACAGGCTGTACCGGGGCTACAGCAAGCTCTCCCATGAGCCTGAAGTTGGGATGAGTCCCTGAGAATGAGATCAGGAAAGATGAAATACAGGGGTTGTCTGCTGGGATCCCCCATGGGAGTGCTGATATGGAAATGGATGACTGAGTCTGTTTAGGGTCATCCAAGCTCTGGAGTAACTTTGGGAGGTAGAAAGGGGGATTCCTAAGACTCAGGATCTTGCAATGTTTGTCCAACACTTCTTGGGGGAAGAAGGCAGGCCTGAGGCTGAAAGGCACTGGGCCCCGAGACCTCCAGCTCTCTGCTTCCATTCAAAATCCAGGTAAACTGAGCACACTGTAGCTTGGGATGCAGGGAGAGAACATGCTGATCAGAGGGCCCTAAGTGGGTCCTTTGCGGATATAGGTCAACCTAAATTATATCATTGGTACCGGATGTAGACATTGGTCTCTTGAGAACTTGATTAATGTGGGTCAGCCCAAAGACCTCAGTCACTTACACAAGTAGCTGTCATTTGTTGAGCAATAACTGAATGCCAGTTTCTGTGCTAAATGCTGTATCTGTTAGGGCTTTCAGTGGCAGGCAAAAGAAACTCTCCCTGGCTGATCTGAGAGAAAAACGAATTTATCAAAAGGAAATGGGGGGCTTCCCTCGTGGCACAGTGGTTAAGAATCTACCTGTCAATGCAGGGGACACGGGTTCGAGCCCTGGTCTGGGAAAATCCCACATGCCGTGGAGCAATTAAGCCCAAGCACCACAACTACTGAGCCTGCGCTCTAGAGCCCGTGCTCCGCAGCAAGAGAAGCCACCGCAATGAGAAGCCCGCGCACCACAACGAAGAGTAGCCCCTGCTCGCTGCAACTAGAGAAAGCCTGCAGGGAGCAACGAAGACCCAACGCAGCCAAATAATAAACATAAAAATAAGGAAATGGGGTTGAGACTTCCCTGGTGGTCCAGTGGTTAAGAATCTGCTTTCTAATGCAGGGGATGTGGGTTTGATACTAAGGTTCCACATGCCCCAGGGCAACTAAGCCTGCGTGCTCTAGAGCCCGCATGCCACAAGTAGAGAGAAGCCCATGTGCCACAACGAAGTGCCCATGCACTGCAATGAAAGATCCCGCATGCCTCAACGAAGATCCTGTGTGCTGCAACTAAGACCTGATGCAGCAAAATAAATAAATAAATATTATTTTAAAAAAAAAGGAAAGTGGGTAGATCATAAGTTTGCAGGAAGGGCTTAGAGGACCAGGTGTGAGGCCAAAACCAGGCCACAGATCAGGTCTGGGGAAGATCCCACTGCTGCTGCTGAGATTCAGACCTTGTGGCTGGCACCCAGGGTGCTGTAAGGCTTGGACCTTGGGTCTATCCTCTAGCCCCATGACCACTGCAGCCCCAGGAGCTCAATCTCTCTTTTTTAAAAAATATTTATTTATTTTTGGCGGCATTGGGTCTTAGTTGCAGCACTTAGGCTCTCTAGTTTTGGCGTGCGGGCTCAGTAGTTGCAGCGCGTGGGCTTAGTTGCCCTGTGGCATGTAGGATCTTAGTTTCTCGACCAGGGATTTAACCCACGTCCCCTACATTGGAAGGTGGATTCTTAACCACCGGGCCACCAGGGAGGTCCCCAGGAACTCAATCTCATCATTACTACCACCAGAGAGAGGTCTTCACGGCCCCCACTTTTTGGTCCCTAGCTCTATTCGAAGTCTTGAATAGATGCTTCTATTTGATGGAGCCTAGTCGTATGCCTTAGCTATGAAGGAAGCTGGGAATCTATCTGTCACATTTGTCTTCAATAATAAGAGGCCTGGCCCCCACCAAGATCCATAGGAAATGGGATCCCAGAAGCCAGAAGGCAAGGAGGAGGCTGTGCAGCTCACGGCGTGTCTGCTGCAAATGTGCTATCTCATTCGTTCCCAGAGAGGCAGATGTTGTTATCCCCACTTTATGAACAATGACAATGAGGTACAGAGAGGTTAAGAAGCTTGTCCAGTGTCACACAGCTACTAAGTGGTAGAGTCTCAATTCAAACTGGGACTGTCTGATTCCAGAACCGACACTCTCAGCCACTGCTCTATACCTCCACTGGATGTCAAGGAAATGGAATTTCTGTGTTCACTTAGCTGTGGATTTCAGCCTGTGGATTGTGTGACCTAAAGGAGAACTTCCCAGGACTTCCCCGGCGGTGCAGTGGTTAAGAATCCGCGCTTCCACTGCGGGGGGCACTGGTTCGACCCCTGGTCGGGGGAACTAAGATCCCGCAAGCCGCATGGTGTGACCAGAAACAAGCCAGTGCCAAGCCACCAACTGGGCTCTAAGAGTCGGCTCCATCCTGTCCTTGTCTGACTGTAATAGCTCTCTCCACACACATGTAAAGTGGCCCTGCCGGGGCGGCCCGGGATGGGAGTGAGCAGAACACAGCTCGGAGCTCCTGTCTTGGCTCTCGTTGAGTCATCCCCTTATTCCTGTGTCTGTCTCATTAAGTCAGTGGATACAGGAGAAGGATATCTCCATCCTTGGCTCAAGATGGGATGTACTGGTTCCCTGTTTTTCCCACCCTCTTCCAAGGTGCATACTATTCTTGACTTTAGTTATGAAAGGACCCTGTCCTGTGCACATGCCAATGTCACACCACTTGCACACCTTGCTCATGCCCTTCTTTCTACCCGGACCACCTGTTTCCTTCCCTTCTATTCACCACAAATCCATCCAGATGAGACTCAGCTCCTTGTTTTCCTAGAGCCTTACCTACACTCTTCCACTCTGGAATTTCTTCTGAATCAGCAGAGAGTGCCTCTTAGCTTGGGTCTTAACCCATCTTCTCTTGTTTTTTCGGGATGTGTCTCCTCTTACCAGTTAGATTGCAAGCAAATTGAGGGCAAGGATTATAATTTACTGTGTTTTGTCTCCACCTAGACAGCCTAGTTTTTGACATACAACAGGCACATGGAAGGGAAGAGAAATTTGGTGCCAGAGAGAACTGGATTTGAATCCCAACTTATTTACCTGAGCAATTTGCTTAACTATTCATTCGTTTATTCATTCAACAATGTTTATTGAGTATTGACCTACTATGTGCAGGCACTACTATGTGTAGGCACCAAGGCTACAAAGGTGAGTAAACGGACATGGTCTCTGCTATCCAGGAACTTGTAGTCTAGGGAGGGAGATAGATGTTGACCCATTGACCAGATAATTTCACAATAAAGAGAGAATGACTAACTCCAGAAAGCACTCTGAAGGACAAACACATGGAGTTTGATCCAATATGGGGAGGGGGTGTGGGGAGTGGGTTAGGAGCCGCATGGAGCCTTGGATTTCTCACCTGAACCACGGAGATATCACCTACCTAGCACACTAGGCTGTTGTAAGTGAGGTAATAGATGCAGTGCACAGAGGTTTAAAATGTGCAGTAAATATTACCATAATCAAGGCTGGTACACTGGCCAACTGAGTGGCTAAGTTTTGAAGGAAAGCGGGGTTAGGCAGATGTGAGCATATCCTGCGCTCAGACATCCCCAGGACAGTGATTCTCAGATACATTTTCCATCAGAATCAGCTGGGAAGCTTTTTAAAAAGGCATACGTCTGCCCTCCACTCTAGATCTACTAGCCAATCAAAATTTCCCAAGGTGGGGTTTGTGTATTTTTAAATTATTTATTTATTTATTTAGTTGCAGCAGGTGGGCTCCTTAGTTGTGGCATGTGGGCTCCTTAGTTGTGGCATGTGAACTCTGAGTTGCAGCATGCATGTTAGATCTAGTTCCCTGACCAGGGATCGAACCTGGGCCCCCTGCATTGGGAGCTCGGAATCTTAACCACTGTGCCACCAGGAAAGTCCCTAGGGGTTTGTGTACTTTTAAACTCTTTAATAAGGTCTCTTGCAAAATTTCAGAGTGAGTACACACACTGTAACCATTGAAACATGCAGAGCTATAAAAAGAAGGAAAACAACAATCTCCCTCCCCTTTCTTCCCTCTGCTCCATCTACTCTTGGAGGCCACCAAAGTAAGCAGGCTGGTGTGAATCCCGTTTAGTACACCAGCTCTACAGTCTGTGGTTATGTAAAGGAAACTCACAGATAGATACTCACATGTGTTTTTTTTCTTTACAAAAGTATTCTCATACTTTTGTAAGTATTTCTCTGTATTTTGCTTTTCTTTTTTCACTTCACAGTACAGCATACACATCTCTTCAGGTTTACAGATATAGGTCCATATCTTCTTTAAAGAGTCACATTATATTCTGGGGAATTCCCTGGAGGTCCAGTGGTTAGGACTCTGCACTTCCACTGCTGAGGCCTGGGTTCGATCCCTGGTCGGGGAACTAAGATCCCGCAAGCTGCGCAGCACGGCCAAAAACCAACCAACCAACCAACCAAACAAACAAGAGTCACATTATATTCTGTAGAATAGATGAGCCACATTTTACTCAATGCTCCACTGATGGATATGGGTTGTTTTGATGTCTGTAAATGGTAAAGCAATACCCAACTTTGTAAAAGTGTTTTTATTTATAGGTACTTTTATTTCCAAAGGATAATGTCCAAAAACTCAAATGGATCAAATGATCTATGCACGTTTTTTTGTTTTGGCTGCCCCTTGCGGCATGTGGGCTCTTAGTTCCCCGACCAGGGATCGAACACCCAACCCCTGCAGTGGAAGCATGGAGTATTAACTACTGGACCGCCAGGGAAGTCCTGATCTGTACACTTTTAATTTTAATAGATATTGACAAGATGTGTTTCCAAAATATCTGTGGCAGTCACATCCCCGTCAGTAAAGCGGGAGAGCTGTGTATTTTGGAAAACTCCCTAGGAGATTCTGAAGTGCAGCCCAGGATAAGAACCACTAGCCCAGAGCAAGCCCAGAATGGCCCCCAGGTTCCTGAAAGGGGTGTCAGGAGAGAATGAATGGGCTCCCCAGAGATGTGAAGAAATGGTTCTTTTCAGCCCTCCCATCTCCCTCAGGCTGTGAGGCAAACCCTCCTGCCTCTGGAGAACTTCCTAAAAAGCTCCTATATAAAGCATCATTGTGGGATGGAGTGAAGGAGGACGGAGTTTGGGGTGCGCCTCGGGACCCAGGAGGAGCTCTGGGCTAGTGCGTGCCTTCCCTGTTGCAGTGGAGCTGGTCCTAAGTAAATGTTCAATCTCCTGGGAGGTGCCTGACTCAGGCTGAGAGGTTCTAGAGGGCTGGCTTGGACTGTGTGTGGCTCTCAGATGTTAGCAGGGTCAGGACTTCTCAGCCTCAGCCTATCACATTTCTTTTGAGCTCTGTGAAAGCTCTCCTTGGCTGGGGAAGGCAGAGCATGGAGGATGCGAGGGTGTGTGTGGCTTTCTGAGCTTTGAAGAGGAGACATGCTTTCCAAGGGCTGCGAGTTCCTAAGAAGGCCAACAATCATGTTGTCTTGATCCTCTCTTTTTTCGTAGACTCTGCGGAGACCATTAAGTACAAACAAAGAAAGGTAATACTCCCTTCTTCCCATCCAAGCCCACAGGAAAGTCAGCCTTGGCTGCCCCTCATGGTCTGCTTCACTCTATTCAGAAAGAGGTCTCAGTGTCCTAGAGCATCAGGGCGTGGGCACAGCAGTAGCTTTTCCATCCCATCTTGACTTTTATTCATGCTTTCTCTTTCTCCACCTCCCTCTCAAGGTCCCCTAATGGTGTGGCTCTTGTGTATGTGTGTGTGTGTGTCCAACTCTGTTCTCCATTGCAGGATAAAGCCAAAATGGAACTCCACCTACTTCTGGCTCTTCTACTTGGGAAAGTTTCAGCTCTTCATCTGAGAAAGTCTCCTTGGCCTTCAGCCTTTCTTTCTCTACTTGACTCCTTTCTATAGTTTATACGGTCAGAGTCACATAGCCACCTTCCTCTCTGGCCATCCCCTATTTCAGGATCTCTGCACAGAAAGGAGCGGGGACTCTAGAGCTGGAGTTGAAGGGATTCCTCAGGGCATCTGCATGTCTGCAGTCTTGGTTCTACTGTGACGTTCTCAATGTTGTCCTTTCTGCAAGATGCAAACGATGATCAAATGATCACTTCTTTTACTTTGAGCTCACCGAGTGTGCTGTGCTAAGCGTTTTCTATGCCTTATCTCCTTTAATCCTCATAGCATCCCCATGAGGTATGTGGTGTGCTATACCCATGTCACAAATGAAGAACTAAAGCTAGTAGAGGATGGAACCAGAACAAAACCCACAACTGCCTGACTCTAAGTTCATGCCCGTCACCACCAGGACCTCATGTGGGAGGTTGGCTTCTCCTGGGGTGGGGTGGGCTCTGTTCCGGGTTCTTCTTCTTCCAGGGCTCAGCTTGCAAATGCCTGGGGCCAGGAGGGAGCTGTCCGTGGTTCTGGGGAGGAAGAGGGGAAGATGTGAAGGAGGGGCACTTGGTCTTTCTTCTTGCCAGGAACCGAAATGGCCAACATTGAGAGCCCCTTGGGAGATGACACCCTGCCTCAGGTTGGGGAGGTGCCAGAAAGTGAGGCAAAGGGGGTCCCTGTGGAGGAGCCGATGCTGCTAGAGGAAGAGGAAGACAGGGGCTCTGGAAGTGAAGATGCCCCCAGGGAAGAGGGGGCTGTTGAGTCCATTGCAGCCTTGGATGAGGTAGACAGGGACCTTCAGTGTCCTAAGGATGAGGACACAGTAAAACTGGAGGGCATCCCTGGATGCAAGACCTGCCGCTTCCTCCTGGTGGGGAGGCCCTGAATTTTATTCATGCTCAGGTGAGTGGCCAGTGGCTGAGAGGCTGAGGCCCAGGGTGGCGATGGGGAGCTGGTGGCTCCAGCCTCTGTGTCGCTGGTCATTTTCCGCACTGAGGACCCTGGGGGTGTTAGCAGAGGCTGAGACCCGCAGAGGTGTTGGGGGTAAGAGGTGAGGGTCATGCGGAAACAGAAGTTTCATCTTAATCTCCAGCCTTCAAATGTCTGTGGGGCTGGTGGGGTGGCGGGTGAGTTTTGGAGACTTAGACACCCAGGACTAAGGTGACGTGAATTCCTGTGGGACAGGCACTCCATTCTTCCTCTTTCATTCTGCCCCGCAGTTGACGTGCCAGGGGTGCTACCGGGGCAGACTCATCTGCATCCACAACTTCAGCCTCAATTACCAGATCCAGTGCTTAGTCAGACAGATCAACCAGGGCCAAGTCTGGATCAGAGGCCAGGTCACCGGCTGGGTAAGAGGGGTCCCAGGTCTCAGTGGGGGGCACCCCCTGACCCCAGCCCATGTTCAACCTGCTGCAGATTTGTCTGTGCTTCTCCTCTACAATCCCCTGAAGAACTGGGGATAGATGGACACCTGGGTGAGACAACAAGGGGGCTGCCTAGGCATCGGGAACAGCCAAGCATTTAGAATCAGGATGTTTAGGTGCGAGTTCTGCTCAGTCTCTGACTGTCTATAGGACCTGGGCAAGACCGTGAGCCTTGTTCCTCGTCTGTAGGGTGGGGTTGGAACTCCTGCCCTACCTCTTGTTAGAGCCAAAAGGATGGGGGTGTCACTGGAATGCATAGAATGTGATGGTGACAAGCATTGTGGATCTACATTTCAGTTGACCAGGACTGTGTCCATTGTGGTCCAGCGGTCCTTTAAGGGCCAATGCGAGGCAGGCAGCGGGAGGGTCAGGCAGGGATAGTCCCAGCTCTGCCTACCTGCTTTCCCTTTGCCCGTGTCCCAGCCCACCTCTTTCCCTCTTGCCTCCCCTAGGGTCGCTGCACACGCTTTTGCTGGCTTGATGGCACTCTCTGGAATTTTGCATACGGGGCTGCTGGCCAGCTCTGGGGCAGTGCTGGTAGATGTGTGATCCTGTGCACCGGAAGTGAGGTGGCGGGAGTGGGGATGAATAATGGCAAGGCCTGGGAGGGAGGAGGCTCCAGGAAGAGCCAGACCCTGCACAGGAGAGGCCTCCTGGCTCTTTAGACTCACCTCCACTGAGGTGTGGGGTAGGGAGAGGGGAAGGCCCTACTGGGGCTGCGTCAGGGAGAACATGAGGCTGAGACTCCTTCCTGTTGCGTCTTCACAGGAGGCCACTGGCGTCGAGCTCCCTGTGGCGTGGCTCTCCCGATCATCTGTTGCTACTGAGCTGGAGCTTTGTGGGCGGCCTCCTCCCATCCCCTCCCCTCCAGCCCCCAGCAATAAAATTGTTTTCCTGAAACTGATTTCTGTTTCTTCCAATCATTGATCTACCCTGCTTAGCCCCACCCACGAGCTTTCTGCCATACAAGGACCCCACCTCCCCAGCCTACTGTCTTTCATGAAAAGGAACAGAAGTTATCACGCATCTCTCTCCAGACTTTCAAGGTGAATTCTCAATGTACTGTATTTGCATCTCCACGTCGGAGGGCCTTTTCTTCCTCTCCCACAACCTGTGATCGCCTTAATGTGCCAGGATATTAACATGTCCCTGGGAACAGCCCACAACTCTCAGGAGTGGGTGTATGAGTACCCCAGTCCTTTGCCCCCTCAAGTGGAATAATTCTGGGGCAAGGATCGGGCACTGCTTCCCAGCGTTTCCCAGTGGGATTAACTTCCAGTTATCCACTGAGGTAGCTGGCTTTATAACACACATTTTATTGGCTGTCTTCTCTTCCCCACATGAACTCTCCTCTTCCCTACGACTGTCCCAGCACCTGCCATATAAACTACTTGCACTCAAATCCTTGCCTCAGGGTCTGTTTCCGGGGAATCTCAACATAAGACAAACTGCTATAGGTCCAACTCTGTGTAAGGTTTGGGAATATGACAAGACACAGCTCCCTGCCATTCGGGAACATACAGATGTTTGTAATACAAGCACAACAGCATCTACTAATTGTTACCTCTTATTGTGCACCCACAAAGTACTCCCTGCTGTGGCAGGCATCTTACAAAGATGACCTTGTTTTTTTTTTTTGTTTTTTTTTTGTTTTTTTTTCCGGTACTTGGGCCTCTCACTGTTGTGGCCTCTCCCGTTGCAGAGCACAGGCTCCGGACGCGCAGGCTCAGCGGCCATGGCTCACGGGCCCAGCCGCTCCACGGCATGTGGGATCTTCCCAGACCAGGGCAGGAACCCGTGTCCCCTGCATCGGCAGGCGGACTCTCAACCACTGTGCCACCAGGGAAGCCCGATGACCTTGTTTGATCAGTAATTATTATCCCATTGTACAGAACCAGGCTCAGAGGAGTTATGACCTGCTTTTTTACCCAAGGCTGAACATCTAAATGTGACCCGTGCTGTGATTCAAGTATCTCCAGAGCGTGTTCTTTCAACCATTAGGATTTCATGTCTGGAAGTGTCGGCTGCTTCCAGGACATGATCATATGGGGACAGAGCACAGAGGGGAGGCACGAGAGACTCATCTACCCTTGGGTTCATCTTGGGGCATCGGACTCCAACCCAGCTGGAGATGAGGGAGTCCCAATCAGAGGTGAGGAAGGAAGGCATTCTGAACCCTCCCTCTAATGGGGAGGTGAGCAGAAAGTAAGGCATCAATGCTCCGAAGCCCATTTCCTCCAGGGCTCCTCAAATTCTTAGAAGTACAGATGGCCCCAGGGATTCCGTTCTATCTGGTGGCCCAGATAGAAGAGGCTACTTACTCAAGGTTGCACAGGATGTTGAAAAAGATAGAAATCACACTGAGGTCCTTTGTAACTGCTGTTCTCTTGGTTTCAGTGACGGTGGAATTCTGACACACTCTTACGAGTTCAGCCCTGTGCTGTGTGCCGTGGAGGATGCACTGCGAGAACGTTCCCTCCTTGCCCTCATGGACTTTGTATTCTGGTGTGGGGAGGCATTGCTTCTCTTTATTCCAGTACTACTAATAAAGAGTAACAAAATCTCTCATTTAATTGTTTATTGATCTTTATTGGAGTATAGCTGCTTTACAACGGTGTGTGAGTTTCTGCTGTACAGTGAAGTGAATCAGCCATACGTATACACACATCCCCTCTTTTTTAAAACCCCTCATGTATTAAGCACTAAATAGGTGCCAGTGTCTGTATCAGGAGACTTTGTGCTCAGGTGAGACCTTGTTTTATTCCTCACAAATCTCTCTTGTTGGCAGTGGTTTGTGACAGAAGCGTGACTTCCAGTCCACAAAGGTCTCCTTTGGGGGATTAATGTCAAGAAGGGGGCATGAAGGAGCATTTGGGCTCCTGGTAACATCCTGTATCTTGACCTGGCCTGGGTTACGTGGGTGCATCCCCTCCGTGACAACGCCTCAAGCAGTGCACGCTACAGTGCACATTACAGGATGCATGTTAAAGATGCATCCTCAAGAAAAGCTTTAGGGCTTCCCTGGTAGCGCAGTGGTTGAGAGTCCGCCTGCCGATGCAGGGGACATGGGTTCGTGCCCCGGTCCGGGAAGATCCCAGATGCCGTGGAGCGACTGGGCCCGTGAGCCATGGCCGCTGAGCCTGCGCGTCCGGAGCCTGTGCTCCGCAATGGGAGAGGCCACAACAGTGAGAGGCCCGTGTACCGCAAAAAAAAAAGCTTTCAATGAAATAAGAGGACTGGCCTTATGTCCCCAAATAAGGGCTTGTGTGGTATTTTTCCTGTCCAAAATGACGCTAACGAAGCTCTGGGAAGCTCAGCTTGTGTCTTTACAATGGTAACCCTAGGGTTCCTTGCATCGTCATGCCGGACACAGAGCGGGAGCTCAAGCAGCTCTCAGCGCTTACTTGCTGATGAGGGTCACAGTTCGGTCTCAGTTTCCTGACAAGGGCTACCCCCAGCTCCACATGCCAGGTGCTGTTCTGAGGGCTTTACTGGAGCTGATCTCATTTGAGGTAGGTCCTGTCCTTAGCCTCAATTTATGGATGGGAAAACTGAGACCCAGAGGGGCTGACCCTGGAATGGTGATTCCATTCTATCAAGACGTCACACTATGCTGCCCTCTGCAGAACGTGGGGCTGGATGGACATTTGAGACGAGAGACAGAGTTTGAAACCCCTGTGAAGATAGATGCAAACAGTAAGCCAGAGAGTTGGCGTTTCATGGATGCTGAAAAGGTGGGCACCATTGGCTAGTCTGGGAGTAACACATTTGGGTGAATCAAAGAAAGCACGGATGTAGGAGTCAAACAGACTAGGGTCAGACATGCCACTTCTAACTAGTTGTGTGAGCTTGGGCAAGTTATTTCACCTCTCTGAGCTTGTGTGGTAGGTCTGCGCGCTGGGATGGCAGTGTCTAATTGGCAGGATGATTGTAAAGATTAAGTAAGTAGGATAATGGATGGGAAAGCCTTAATGAAGCATAGTGTTTGGCATGTGGTAGACCTTCAAAAATGTCATTTCCGGACTTCCCTGGCGGCCCAGTGGTTAAGACTCCGCGCTTCCACTGCGAGGGGCATGGGTTCAATCCCTGATCAGGGAACTAAAATCCTACATGCTGCACGGCGTGGCCAAAAAAAAAAAAAAAAAAAAAAAAAAAGAGTTATTTCCAGTTTTACATCAGACATCACCGTGGTGACTGAGCAGGGCCCTGAAGTCCCTGGGATGTCTTTGCCCAAGGTCAACCCCGGGGAGAGGCAGGCCAGAGAGAGGAAGTAGAGGGAAGGCAGGCGTGGGGGTGACTAGGGAGCCGAAAGGTCTTGGTTTAGGCCGTCTCTGACCTGCTGTGTAATCTTGGGTAACTTATTTAAGTTCTCTGAGATGTCGTTTCCTAATGTGTAATACAGGGACGTTTAAATGACACAACGCTTGTAAAGCTTATCGTGGTGCTGGCTAACGGGAGTAGCCAACCTTATTGCTCATCCCAACCACTGAGTGAAATGAGGCCCCTGGCCTGGGCCCCAGGATTGGGGAGAATAATGGGGAGGGGGGCTAGTTTTCCACCCCTCCCCAGCTAAGGAAGTCTCCTGCTTGAACTCTGGAGACCAGGCTTTTGGGCCCTGGAATTAGACAATCAACCGCCAAGTCAGGTAGATAAGCTGAGGGTTGCGTCCGTTGGGCCAGGGAGATAACAGCCGAGACCGTTACTCTGAATTCAGGCCCAGAAGTGACCACTCAGATACTTCCCCATTTGTAGGTCCCCTGAGAGGGCAGAGGAGTGGAAGGAATCCAGGCCTTTTCACCCTCTGGGTGACCTGTCCCTGATGCCCTGAGCGCTGGAGGGCTGGGCTGGAATCCAAGGAACAAATATGCACTGCCCAGCTAGGATATCACAGAGTGGAGTCACCCACCCTGACAGGGCCACAAGCTCTTGGCAGTGATGTCTGGCAAAATCAAGGCTCAGCACTTGCTGGCCTCTCCTTGGATTGCAGTGAATGTGGCTGGAACTTGGTTGATTAATATTTTGACGTTTTGTTCATCATGGTAGCTTTACATCGATTCTGATTTTTAAGAAAGATGGCATTAAATATTTATTTATCTTGACTACTGAGTTCTTTAGTGTCCCCTTAAATTTTGCACCTGAGGCAAGTGCCTTCCCCTTAGTCTTGACCTTGGTCATGAAAGAGGGCTGGTGGGAGATGGGGAGTCGGGGTGGTGTGGGGAGGCTGGCCCACAGAGCGTCTGAATGACTCTGCAGGAAGGTTGCCATTCCAGCTGCTGCCTCCGCACCACAAAGATATGCCTCAAGGTTGGACCAAATAGCATGTTCTAGATCAGTGATTCTCAACAGGGGTACTTCTTCTTTCCAGAGGACATTTGAAACTGTGTGGAGACATTTCTGAGTGACATGATCTGGGGAGGCACGGTTGACATCTAGTGGGTAGAGACCCAGAGATGCTGCTAAACTTTCTACAAGACACAGGACAGCCCCTCCCCCAACCTTCAACAAAGAATGATTTGACTCCAAATAGTAATAGTGCAAGGGTTGAGAAACTTGATCTAGAGCCACAGCATAAAGGAAGGAGCATAAGTTTTTCACATATTAAAGATAAGAAAGAGATGGAGAGGGAGAAGGAGAGAGAGAGGAAGAGAGTGAAGGAGGGAGGGTGGGAGAGGGAGAAGGAGAGAGAGAGGAAGAGAGTGAAGGAGGGAGGGTGGGAGAGAGAGAGAGAGAGAGAGAGAGAGAGAGAGAGAGAGAGAGAGAGAGAGAGAGAGATGGGGTGGGTAGAGAATGTTGGGAGCCCCAAAGACTTAGAAATCCCAGTTCCCCCACTTCCTGCATAACCTTGGCAAGTCACTTTCCCTCTCTGAATCTCATTTTTCACATCTGTGCAGTAGGGCTAATCATACATTTTCATGGGACTGAGGTTAGGAAGGTGAGCTTTCAAGGATGCAATGCACATAACGTACTTGGTCTAGATAAGAGCTCAGAAGGGCTGAGTCTCCCCTTCATCTCCCACCTCCTCTCCTGTGGTCTCCCTCTCCCTGGGATTCTCCACTTCATTTGCTGGAATATTGACCAGAGGAAGACTGCTCCTGGGGCTAAAGAGTATTGTTCAGACTGGGACCCTTTAGGGGTGCTGATAATCATGCCTGGACAGTAGTCATCTGGGGCTTTCTCGAGCATACAAGGATGTTTGGGCACCTGCATATGGCAGGAGGCAGGTCCCTGATGTCCCAGCAGAGAGCAGGGCCCAAGGGTGGGAGGACAGAGCAAACCTCTTATCAGCTCCACTGTCCCCCCCCCGCCCCCACCAGCCCAAGCCTGGGGCAATCGTCCTGGCTTCTTCCCACTTCCCCGAAAGCCCAGTATAAGGGTTGCCTCTGGCACCCAGGAGCCAGAGGCACTGAGAGTGGAGGCTCCGGACTCTGAGGACGTAAGTGCTCCCTCGGCTGCCCGGGAAGGAGAGGGCCAGGGCTGGGGGAAGCAGGACCCTATATGGCAAACACCCTGGAGGCCTGTCCTTAGGACCATTATGGCCACTATCCTTCCCCTTTCACCCCCAGTGTGAGTGAAATTGGCCCTCAATGTGAGCAGACCTGTTCCCATGGCGGCTAGCATCTGAGCTAAGTGCTGCCCCAGGGAGCAGTGATGGAGCTCTCAGGAAAAAGGGTCTTTTGTACTTGAGCTGACAACCCCCTGTGCTTTTCTTGACTCTCCAGCTCAGGGTCTGTTCACGGGGGGAGAAGGAAGCTCTCTAGTTTGCCCTTTAATCCACCAGTGAAGCAAACACTGCATCTCCACTGTGTGCCAGGGGCCGTGCAGACACGTGAGAAGTCCCCAAGGAGGAAAGGTGAAGCTGTGTCCCTGTCACAAGACTGAGGGGATATGAAATGCCTCCTGCTTCTGCCGCTTGTCCTGCTGGGGACAGTTTCTGCTCTGTATCTGGGTAAGTCCTCCCCTTCCGCCCTCATCCATTTTTCTCTTTTCTCCTCTTTCCTGCATCTGTTTTTGCTCTTGTGAGCCAGGGCCACAGCCTCCCCTCTTCAGTTGACCCAGCCCACCTCTAGTTAGATTTCTCCTGGACTCAGAACTGTGACCTGAACTTTCCGTCAGGGCTCTTTTGCAAGGAAAAACACCCACCTGTGAAGATGAGGGCTTCTCATAGGTGCTGCCTCCCGCTCCCAAAATACCCCACCTGTGGTGTCAGCCAGGTTCTCATGCCTTTGGGTGTGTGATGCAAGAATTCTGGCTTGCCCAACCCCCAAGGGATCCTTCCAGTCTTGGTTCCAGATGGCGTCCCCTGGAAGGCTGAGTGGGGCCATCAGAGCTGTCCGTGGTCCTGGAAGAACAGAGAGCCCGGCCTGAGGGCAGGTTACCTCTTCTCTTCTTTCCAGAGAATGATGCCTCCCATCTGGGCAGCAGAGAGACACAGGCTGACCTGAGCCAGGATCTGGAAGGTTCGGGGGAACAGGAGGGAGAGCTGGCCCTGAATTATGGAGTGCTTGAGTCGGAGGAAGAGGACGCTGTGGCTTCCAGCTATCAAGATGCGTTTGAGGATGAGGGGGCCATGGAGTCAGACCCAGCAGCCCTAGACAAGGATTTGCAGTGCCCTAAGGAAGAGGACACAATTCAGCTTCCAGGCGGTCCTGGGTGCAAGACCTGCCGCCTCCTGTTGGTGCAGACCCCGACGACGTTTTGGGAAGCTCAGGTAAATGGCAGGGAGGTTACTATGGGGGACCAGGTGGAGGAGACAAGAGTGGAGGCAAACTTCTGTCCCCTGTCATTTGGACCAATGGTTCTCCAAGCCGAGTATGCATCAGAGTCTCCTAGAAATCTCATTAAAACACAGATTTCTGGGTCCCATCTCCTCAATTTCTGATTTAGCAAGTCTGGGGCTTAAGAGTTTGCATTTATAACAAATTCACAGGTGGTGATATTTTTGGTCAGGAGACCGCACTTTGAGAACCACTGGCTTAGATAAAAAGCTTTGGTATAAGATATGCCTGTGCTAAATCCTGGCTTTGCTTGTCACCAGCCATTTTATTTGGGCAAGTCAATTCACCTTTCAGGGCTCCTGTATCTTCAATTTGTAAAATGGAGGTGTACCGTACCACCTGTTGGAGTTGTGGAGAGGATTTAAATAATACATGGAAAGTATTTAGAATAGTCCCTGGGTCATTGTAAACTCTCAGTAAATGGTGGCTGTAGTTATTCTGAATATTATTATTCTTTTCTGCAAGAAGTTCCTGACACCAAATAAAGGAACAAGAGACGGGATTCAGGGGGGCGATAGATCCCTGATTTCTGACTTGGAAAGGGATGAGGGAGTCTCTCCTGGAGACTCAGGGACTTGAGAGAAAACAGTGAATTTTCTACCCCACCTCTTCTCTCTGCAGAGTGTATGCAGGAAGTGCTACCGAGGCAACCTCGTCTCCATCCACAACTCCTGTTCCAACTATCGCATCCAGGTCTCGGTCAGTAGGATCAACAAAGCACAGGTCTGGATCGGAGGCTTCCTCAAGGGCCGGGTAAGCGAGGGGCCAACTCCCAGGTACACGAAGGTCTTTCTGATTGCCTCAAGGGACCACCTGCTGGCATAAAGCCTCATCCCAGCAGCTGAAGCTGGCTCATACCGGCTTAGGAGAACTGATGATTGAGTGCTTCTCTTCCTAACTCCATGTTCAGTGGCTTCATGCTTGTAGCTTGAAATCTGCCATGGTGGATGTATTTACACCAAGGAAATTGACAATTATTACAAATCAGGTTTCTTTCTTCCCTCTAGCCTCTCACCTTCCCCCAAAGCTGGTTGTTACACGTTTACCAGCACACTCCCGGCACCAGGAGATAGATTCTATATCTAGTTTGGTCCCTTACTAGCTGAATGACTGCCTCCAAATTTCAGTTTCCTCATCTCTAAAGTAGGGTCCTTCTCTCAGAGTGGCCTTGGGCTTGTGGACAAATAAGTGCCATTATATTTGCTACTCAAGTGTGGTTCACGGACCAGCAGTATCAACATCACCGGGTAGCTCATTAGACATGCACGATCTTGGGCCCCGCCCCAGACCTCCTGAATCAGAATCCGCATTGTTCACTAGATCCCTAGGAGATCTGTGTGCACAGTGAAGTTGGAGAAGCCTACTCTGTGTGATAGCCGGAAGTGATGTTTGCTCTTCCATTGTCATTGCCTGCGAACGCTCAGGGATGGGTCTCAACGGTATCCTAGGCAGGTAGTCAGTGAGAGGAGATTATATATACAGTGTTCAGGAAGGGATACCCAGTGGGCTTTCTGGAGACCCAGAATCTGTCTGTCTCTCTGGACCTCTGCCCTCTGACCCAGCCTCTCTCTTCTCTAGTTCTGTTGGAAGAAATTTCACTGGACTGATGGCAGTGCCTGGAATTTTGTATACTGGGCCTCAGGACAACCTAGGAATGGGTGCGGCCACTGTGTGGCCCTGAACACCAGAGGTGAGGGGGGCCGGGCACCAGGACAAGGGGAAGGGGTGGCAAGGTGGACTCCCACACATGTCCCTTTGAGCTGCCTGAACACACCTCCCCAAACCCACACCCTCCCTCCAACTGGAGAACCAATGTCCCTGTCTGTGAGGAGGGCTGAGATGTAGGGATTCCTTAGAGCAAAACCAGGTGATGAGGCTCCCAGTACAGGGGCTAGATGGGGACTCTCCATCCTCCCAGGCAAAGCTGGGCTCGGGGCCTGGGGGCTCCTTTCCTTCCTCTGATATGATGGCGACAAGGAGTGAATATGGGACAGATGGGAGGAACAGATGTGAATGTAAGGTGTGGATGAGGCATGAGGTGAAGATGCGGGCATTAAGGATGACTGACATAATTTGCCAGCTTTGAACAGCATGGCTGCCAGATGTGAGGGAACTTATTACAATGGCTGGACCATATGGGTTGGAGTAAGATGGCCGAGATTCACATCCCCGCTGTGTCACTTGCCAGCTGAGACACAGGCAAGTTTTCACTCCCACGAAGCCTCAGTTTCCTCATCTGTGAAACGGGAGTGATGACAGCACTGACCTCTTGGAGAGTCATTGTGAGGGTTAAACGATGGTCCATATAAAGCACTTAGCACATTGCCTCTGCAAGGGAAGAGATCAATGGCTAGTCCGGATGTGTGGGAAACCCGTGGCCATCGGATCATGACTACGGCAGGCAAAGATGACACATGAGGTGCCTGAGGAGGGGAGGAGGGAGCACAGGCCACACACGCAGGTGGGCAGCTGACATCACTGTGCTCTCTACCGCTAGGGGGTCGCTGGCGACGAGCTCGATGCAAAACACGTCTGCCCTTCGTCTGCGCCTTCTAAGCCAAGCCAGAGGCACGGAGATCCTCCCTTCACGCCCTCCTGGTGGCCTCTGTCCTACCCTTGCCACTTGTCCTCAGCCTCTCCGGATCATAAAGCCAGACTTCCCACAGCATCTCCTGACTCTTGTTTCTTCATTGAGCACTTTAGAGGAGTTGGACTCTGGGTTGGAAAATCCTGGAAGCATTCACTCCGGTTTCGTGGGGAGTGGGGTGGGACTTTGAGGAAAGGAAAAGATGTTGGAGTAGGGCGCCGGATGGGGGGGGCGGGGGCGGGGGCGGGGGCGGGGGCGGGGGCGGGGCCCCGGGGTGTGTCTGCAGCGCCACCTGGGGGCGGGGGGCGGAGTGCGTACCAGGCGGCGGTCCTTCTCGTTCCGGCTCCGAGGATTCCACACCGCGCGCCCCACCTCCCCCAGGTTCTGGGAGGAAGAACTCCTTTGGTGAGGGGGTGGGGAACTGACCCTGTTGCTCTGTTTGGATTCAGTCAAGTGTGCGGGGCGGGGTGGGAGTGGCGGCTTTCCAAAATGGAGGCTCTGTGGCGGATTCAAGAATTGGATGGACCATTGAGGTGCCACCTGGGCTAACCACGTAGGGGGGAAGAGAAAGTAGTCTGTCGGGGCAGCCGGCTTCTCTAGACCTGTGTCTGTGTCACTTATGATAATGGCCCCTATTTTCCACTCTCCCAGCCACCTGTGTGTGAGTTCAGAGGCCCCAACTTCTTCTGAGATGGTTGTCCACCCCATTCCCAGGAGGGTGGCTGTCCTCCTCACTGCACCCCCGAATCCTTCGTCCCCTCCCCGGTCCCCAGCCTACCTCCCCTCCCTAGAGGGGCCGCATTCTCAGGAAGGAGCTGCCTCTCATCCCAGGGCCCTTTAAAAAATATATTATTATTATTATTATTATTATTATTATTATTATTTTTGGCTGAGTTGGGTCTTCGTTGCTGCGCGAGGCCTTTCTCTGGTTGCAGCGAGCAGGGGCTACTCCTCGTTGCGGTGCGCGGGCTTCTCAGGCTCTAGGCACGTGGGCTTCAGTAGTTGTGGCACACGAGCTCTAGAACGCAGGCTCAGTAGTTGTGGCGCACGGGCTTAGTTGCATCTGCGGCACGTGGGATCTTCCCAGGCCAGGGCTCGAACCCGTGTGCCCTGCATTGGCCGGCGGGTTCTTAACCACTGTGCCACCAGGGAAGCCCCTCATCCCGGGGCCTTGGGCCCAAAGTCAGGGCATCTGTAGCTGTGTGGCTCCAATGCTGGTTCTACAGCCCCAGGTCTCCTCTGCTTCTCCCATTTTCTCACATCCTGGGGACATTGAGAGAGAACACTGTTGCTGCTCTTAACTTTGCTCCAGGCTGGGCTCCAGGAAGGATCTGGGCTTGATGAAGCGAGAAACTCAGACTGGAAACTGGGTATTCAGAGGACAGAGAGCCCCGGGTTGTGAGAGAGAGAGAGGGATAGAAAGAGAGACTTCTTTGGGGGTGTAGTTCTACATGGGGCACAGGGAGAATGTACAAGTATTTCTGGGGGCGCACACATGCACATGTGTATATGTATCTTGGTGTGTACAAGAGTCAGTCTTTGGATACCTGTGTATATGTGAATCTATATTTGTAAATATGCATAAATCTGTGTGTGAGTCAGCATGTATTTATGTGTTGTGCGTACGTTTTATACATCTCTGTTTATGGATATGCCTTTATGTCTGTGTCCATCTTTGAGTGTGTGTATCTGTGTAGCTTTGTACCTTATACTCCTGAATCTGTATATGCATACATATGTGTGTACCGCTGTGTCTTTGGCCAGTATCTTTGGGAGTATGTGTACATGTCAGTGTGTCTGAGCATACCTGTGTACAGGTCTACCTTTGTGCATGTATGTGTGTGTGTATCTGTACAGCTATCTGATGAAATGTGGAGTTGTTTTTTTTTTTAATTGATCTTTATTGGAGTTTAACTGCTTCACAATACTGCGTTAGTTTCTGTTGTACACCAAGGTGAATCAGTCATATGCATACATATGTCCGCATATCCCCTCCCTCTTGAGCCTCCCTCCCACCCTCCCTATCCCACCCCTCTAGGTCATCGTAAAGCACCGAGCTGATCTCCGTGTGCTATGCTGCTGCTTCCCACTAGCTAATTATTTTACATTCGGTAGTGTATGTATGTCGATGCTACTCTCACTTAGCCCCAGCTTCCCCCTCCCACCCCGTGTCCTCAAGTCCATTCTCTATGTCTGCATCTTTTTTTTTTAGATTCCATATATATGCGTTAGAATACGGTATATGTTTTTCTCTGACTTCACTCTGTATGACAGACTCTAGGTCCATCTACCTCACTACAAATAACTCAATTTCGTTTCTTTTTATGGCCGAGTAATATCCCATGGTATATATGTGCCACATCTTCTTTATCCATTCATCTGTCAATGGACATAGGTTGCTTCCATGTCCTGGCTATTGTAAATAGTGCCACAATGAACATCGTGGTACATGACTCTTTTTGAATTATGGTTTTCTCAGGGTATATGCCCAATAGTGGGATTGCTGGGTCATATGGTAGTTCTATTTTTAGTTTTTTAAGGAACCTCAATACTGTTTTCCATAGTGGTTGTATCAATTTACATTCCCACCGGATGTGGAGTTTTTGGAACAGAAAATCCAGTTTTGCCAGATGTGCTTTGTTTCTAAAGATGCTGGAGTTGATGGAGCAGGACAGGATCGGAGAACCCCAGGGGAAGTGGCTGGTGACGAAGCAGCAGGCTTGAGTCCCTTGAACATGAGCAGGCCTCTGGCAACAGGAGAAGGAGCCTTGACATTGCTATGAACCTCACCAGTGCTGGGCCCTGGGGACTGCCTCTAGGTGAAGAGGCCTGTCCTCAGTAGAGGGGTCTGTCCATCTGCCTTGGATAGAGATTGGGTCAGGAAGCTCTTAATCACAGCATGTCAGTCTCCCCAAGGGCATGGAAGGGGAGCTGCCTGGAGGTCAGGCTCCTACCCAAGTCCCTGCATTGTGTACTGCAACAAGCTAATCTTGATGCTGTACTTCTAGAAGAAGCAGAAGCAGTGGGGGGTGGGAAGGATGAGCTCTGCACAGGTAGCTCTGGGACTGGTATTTCTGGGACTTGCTGAATGGCAAGCCCCCTCTTATCAGCCTCCACTTATCTCCTTGGTGGGGCATGGGCTCTAGCTAATCCCAGTAACCAAATACACTGCCAGCCAAGGCCAGAGGTAGAGGGAGGGAGGAGAAAGGGGCGGGGTAGGGTGGTGCTCAGACCCTTCCAGACTGAAGCTTGCTTGAGGCAGGCCAGGGTAGAAAAGATGTCCTTCAAATATCCAGTACTGTCTGTTAGTGGGCCTCCGGTTCAACCATTATATATTCATTCCTTTGGCTGTTTAAGGCCTTTCAGACTTGAAGCCCTTGATTAAAAAGCAAATATTCTTAGTACAAGAAACTCCTGAGTGTGTTGTCTATTAATACCTCTGGAAGACTGATTGGTAACTTGCCGAGAACAAGGTTTTGTGAGGAGGAACACAGAAGGGAAAAATGTGTGTAACTGTTAGCGTGCATGGGTGGGGGGTTGTGGAGAAGAAAAGCTATTAAAAAGGAGATAATGAAGCAGAGAGTGCTGTGCTCACAGTTTTCTCTTCCTGGGGACCTAGGAAGACTATATTCCCCAGTATTCCTTGCAGTCAACCTGGGCTCTGCAGCATGATACCGAGTCTGGCCAGTGCAATGTGGTTGGATGTGATACAAAGGCCAGACCTGGCCTTTATATGATCCCCTATGATCATCCATGATCCTCCAGTTCTCACTTTCCTTGCCACAGTGATCTGGGGGTCCATGTATCTCAGATGGCATAGCTGCCAGGTGGAAGGGGCTGACTGACCTACGTTGTTGTATTAAATCCTGAGGTTTCACAATTAACTTGTTACTGCACAAAAATCTGCTTTAGCCTAACACATATAGAAAAGAAGGGGCCAACAAATTCCCAGGCAGATATGGCCCAGAAGTCAAGATCCCAGACTCTGGAGTCATAACGGTCTGGGTTCAAGTCCCAGCTCTACCACTTCAGTTTTCAAACCTTACTCAGCCTCAGTTTCTTCTATAAAATGAGGGTTGAATGAGACAATGCCTGTCACACATTTAACTCATTGCTTGGCGATGGTGAGTTATCACTAAATGTTAGCTTTGATGCTGCGCTGTTAGGCATGAGCGTGGGTTTCAGGTCAAATGTCCACGTATTGCAAATTTCTTTTTCTATTTCTAGGATTAACGACAAAGCATAGCAAGCTTACCAGGGTTGGTGTGAGGGGTCACGTGATTATGTTGGTGACTGTGCTGAGTACACATGATGCAGCGGAGGTGAGTCAGTTACTGGGATCAGCTCTACGTCTTGCACAGGGAGCCATAACCTAGTTCAGCCGCGGGGAAGACAACATCAGGCTCACACATACAGAAGCTCAGGCTCGGGATGGGCTGGCAGTCTCAGGACGGGCTGATGCGCCCGTAGGAGGACCACCCCAGTCTGGAGGAAAGGGTCCCCCCAGGACGGAGCTGCCTCTGTCTCCTCCTCAGACAGTATCCCTGTGACCCCAGCCTCAGCCCATCCTCCTGAGAGCTGGATTCACCGGGGCTCCTGGTGGGAGAGCTCAGCGCTGTCTTCACTGATGTCTCTGCTGGTCAGATCTCCAGATGCTGCCTGATTCCCTAGGCCACCCAGGGGGAGGTGTTACCCCATCCTCTTGAGGATGGGGCTGGGGGTGAAGGCAGAGTGGGGAAGGTGGTGATGGGCCTCATGTGGTGTAATCTCACCCCTTCTCTCCCTGGGGTGGGGGATCAGAGGGGTTGGGCCTTCCCGAACTGCCCCCCAAGCTGCCTGCACCTTCTGTAGAGGGGCCAGCCCTCCATGTACAGTTAAGCTCGTCTCTGCTAAGACCTCACGATCAGGCCTGCGAGCCAACCTTTCCAAGGGATTTACCACGAAGCTAGTGAAACTTACACTGCAGGGCCGCTCACCTGCCTGAGCCCCTTCTAATCCTAAAAGATGACCCACATTGCATATGCTTCAGGCTTCATAAAACCTGGATCTGCTCCTGGTGAGATTTCTGGGCCTCCACTGTGGAAGAGCCCAGAAGGGGAGGGGGCGTCGGGGCAAAGGAAGACGGGGCGGGCTTGGCGTGCTCTCGGCAGCCTTCCCAGCTGCCTGTTCCTTCCTCCTTCCCTGAGTGGCGGGACACCTGCTTCTCTTTGTGCCACTAACTGTGGGACGCTGGACGAGTCATTTTCCCTCTCTGGCCTAAGTCTGCTCATCTGTAAACAAGAGAATCAGACAAGATGGTTCCTAAAGCCCCTTTAGTTTCTGACATTAGAGGACCGACCACCTCATTAGGGTCCCGCGGGGACTGGCCTGCAGACCGGCTGCTCGCCGGGCGCTGGGTCTCACCGGGCCTTTCCGTCAATGTGCTGGAGGAGACTTGCTGACCTCCTGGAACAGGGCACCAGGTTGGGGAATCCTGTCCTGCCCTGGGGGAGCCTAACTGGGCTCCCGGAGTGAGGGGCCTGGAATATGTATGAGCACGTGGAGGTCCCCAAGAAAATGAGAATGGTCTCTTCTCTCGCTTGGGGTGAGGGAAGGAAAAATTCACTGACAGATACGCCTCCTATTTCCTTCTGAATTTGGGACCCACCCATGTCAGAGAGAGACCCCGCACCCCAGTCCTACTGATCTCCCCTAAAACGGGGCCTGCCTGCGTTCCTGGGGACAGCATGGGGCTTACTCTTGACTAAGCTGAAACGAATCATGGTCAAGGTGGAGGAGGCTGAAGCAGCAGGGCAGACGGCCCCCGGGGGTTCATTCTCTCCTTGTGGGGTGTGGGCGGTGGAGTTAGTCAGACGTGGGTCCAAATCCCAGCTCTCTCGCTTCCTGGCTGTGTGGCCTGGGGCAAACGACTCAGTCTCTCTGAGCCTCAGTGTATCTTCAAAATAGGGAAGCTACTATCTACCTCGTAGGATTATTCTAAGGATTAAATGAGATAATGTGTGTGAAAGTGCCTGGCATTTGGGAGGCCCTTGTGGCCACTAGCTATTCCTATTATTAGCTCTACTTTTCGGAAGGGGATGACTCAGGTACCACTGCCCTGGGGGTCCTGGGAAGCACAGAGGGGTTGCCTGGGAGGCGAGGGGGGAAGGTGAGACTGAGGTCTTAGTGGGAACAGGACCTGTCTGTAGAGCAGTGGGAGGGCCAGACACCTGGTCCCGGCTGTGGCCTCAAGGGGTGAGCAGGAAAAATGAGAGCCTCTCCTCTCTCCCATCCCCCCTTGCCCAGGTGGGACCCTCTGTTGGGAGGCCTGGAGCCCAAGGGTGAGAGTGGGGCCCACAGAAGAGGCCCTAGTGGCCAATGGAGTAGGCGCCTGAGTCCGTGGACTGCTTCTCCTCTGTGGTCTGGTCGCTGGGGTACACCGGGTTGGCCAAGGCCGTGACCTGCAGCGTGGTCTCGTTCACCTGCAGGCAGAAGGGCTGGCATGATCGTGCTCTGGCTGTGGGCAGGGTCCTCCTCTGGGCCCCCGTGGGACAGACTCAGCCTTTGGGGCTCACAGCCCGGTCATAGGGGAGCTAGAGCGAGTCTGTGACCCCAAGACTCTTCCCATGCACCTCAAGGGCAAACAGACCTGAGCCAACCAGTAGCAGGATTTGTCCCTCCCCGAAGCAAAGAGGGGACCGTGAGTGGATGCGGACGATGACCACAGAGCCCACTCTTGGCCAGACCCCCTCTTGTCGGGATCCCCAGTACGCACTGAGGCCCAATGAACTCCCCTTCAGAGGCCCCCAGAAAGTGGGTCCCTGAGAGTCTGGGGTCCAGCTCCCCTCTTCCTCTCGTGGGTGCACCCCCCCCGACTCACCTCCTCAAACTTCTTGGCTTTGTACTGGTCGGCCCCCTTGAGGAAGTTGAGCAGGATGATGTCGCAGAGGACAGTCCCCTGGAGGAGGAGAGCAGGGCGGCTCAGAGGGGCTGCAGGGTGGGAGCGGGGCGGCGGGAAGCACGGGGAGCGGGGCGGCGGGAAACACGGGCAGCGGGCAGGACTGCCCTCGGGGTCGGGGTGAGTCCTCCAGAGACACCTGACTGATGGTTCCTCTTAGGAAAACATCGAGGGGCTTTGCAGAATATCTCCAGAACCCACCTCCCCAGCTCCTGGGGTGAGCCCAGACCAGAGCGCAGAGGGAGGACTTGGTGGGAGACGCAGAGGGACCGCGGGGGTCCAAGTCCCTGGGGACGGGGCTCTGTCCCCACCTTGCCAGCTGGGCTCTGTTCCTCGACCGGGCTCTCAGGTCTGGGGACCCTGGAGTCTCCTTGCCCCCCTTCACGGTGGCAAACGGGGGCTTTGTAGCAGCGGGGGGGCTGCCATGGAGGGAGTGAGCTCTCCAGGACTGGAGATGTTCACGCAAGGGCTGGCCCAGCAGGGAGGTGAGGGCGAGAGGTTGGGCTCACGGTCTGGGAAGGAGAGGGTCACCGCTTGCCCAAACCCTGCCAGCCCGGGCTGCACCCTGAGTGGCCTCCGGACTGAACCCAGAGGGGCTGCACTCACCACTCCCACAGACGTGAAGGCTGCCACGGAGCTGATGATCGTGGGAATGATGTCAAACTTGCCAGCCTGTGTGCGCAAAGACCCGGGTGAGTGGGCACAGCTCCAGCAGGGCCAGGGCGAGGCCTGACGTGGAGCTTGGACTCCCAGCCAGGGAGACCCTGGAGCCAGGAGGGCTCTTGGTGGATCAGCAGGCCTCACCTGCTGTGGACATGTGACCAGCGAGGGTCTCAGAGCTGGTCAGTGGCAGGACCCTGCCCCCAGAGGAGCCTCTTTAGGGCCCAGGATGGGTCCGGGTTTCCTCCCCTATCCCCCGTGTCTGCCTGGCCCAAGCACTCACATTCCCATACACCAGCACGTCGAAGCGGATGCCAAAAGCCTTCACTGCCGTTCTCCATCTTGTAGTACTTGGCAAACCTGGAGGCCAGAGGGGAAGGTGGGTCCCACTGTGGGCTCCTGTCTCTCTTGCCTGAAAATCCAGGGGCCTCTAGAGCCCTATGACCCTCACCTACCGAGCAACCCTTACTGATGGTTTGGTGGGACACCCGCCGTGGTCCTCCCTGTGTGGTGAGCTGAACCCCTGCACAGGCATCACCTTGGGGGTTTGTTAATAAGGCAGATTTCCAGGCCCCACCCTGAACCCATGGCATCAGCATCTCTGTGGGTAGAGCCCAGGACTGTGTCTTTTATTGTGTTTTTTTTTTTTTTTTCCTTGCGGTACGCAGGCCTGTCACTGTTGTGGCCTCTCCCGTTGCGGAGCACAGGCTCCAGATGCACAGGCTCAGTGGCCATGGCTCACAGGCCCAGCCGCTCCATGGCATGTGGAATCCTCCTGGACTGGGGCACGAACCCGTATCCCCTGCATCGGCAGGTGGACTCTCAACCACTGCGCCACCAGGGAAGCCCTCTGTCTTTTAAGTAATTTCCCTAAATGATTCTGACGTGTATGAAAGTTGGAGCCCAGCTGGACTCCAAGCGTCTTCAGTTCTCTTTGTTTGGGTATCCCAGGGCCCGGCAGGGGCTCCTCTCTCCACAGGCTTCTCAGCCTATTGGGTTCAAAACCTTGTTCTGCCACATGTCAGCTGTGCAACTTGGGCCAGTTGCTTAACCTCTCTGATACTCGATTTCCTCTTTTGTGAGTGGGACTAATACAGAAGTCCCGCTTCAAAGGGTTGCCATGAAAATGGAATGAAACCACATGTGTCAGGGGTTTAGAATAGTGTCTGGAGCAAAGTAAGCACCCAGGAAATGCTCACCTTGATTTCTAGAGCAGTTTCAAAAAGTGCCTTTAGACACCTCATCTCACACACATGTGGGATAGGGATGTGACTGCTCTGTTTTTCAAATGAGGCTCCAGGGGTTCAGTGACTGGTCCAGGGTTACCCAACTGGCTGAGACCTGGGGCTGGATTTGCCCCAGTTCAAGGATTTGTCCCCTGTACCTTCTCTGCCTGGGCTGCTGGCTGCCAGGAACCGTGCTGGAGACTGGTAAGAATGATCGCATGTAATTCTCACCAAACACAGTGAGGTGGGTGTTCATACCCCCACTTGGAAGATGCCTGTGGGGTGAAGGGACCCGCCTGTAGTCTCACAGTCAGTAAGGATTCGAATTGCATTTGGCTTTTGGCTTCTAAAGCCAGTGCGTTTCCCCTTACACGGCTCTGCCCACCACGGGCCAAACTCTAACATTAGCAAAGTGCAATCTCTTTGGGCTACTGTCCCAAAGCTGTAACACAGGCTCCTGAGGCCAGCATCCCAGGAAGGTGGTGAGGATTAAGGGGGAGGATGGTCGAGAACGAGCTCAGAAACCTCCGTAACTGTGTGGCATCGACATCGGTCTCATTCGGTGCCTCTCTTTCAGTGTTTCCAGTCCCCAGAGATTCCCAGGCCAGTCCCAGGCCTCTCCCAGCACAAAGAGGTCATCTGAGAAACTCCTTCCCTGGAAGTGTTCCGTGATTGACGTGACACCCCTCCCAGGGATGTTTGCCTTCGAAACTGTCCAGCAGGGAGAATGAAGTGCTGAGCCCAAGGGGATGAATAACGGAGAGCTCACGGGCAGAGGAGGAAGGTCATTTGTGGCGGGGAAGAGCCTCCTTAAACTGTAAGTATCGGCCACTGTCTGCTCTGGCTGCCAGGGAACTTTGGGGTCAAGCAGAAATGGGTTTAAATCCTGGCTGCACCACTTGCTGGCGGTGTGGGGCCTTTTAGGGGACTTAGCCCTCAGGGTTTGACTTCCCACGCCTATAAAATGGGGGTGCTCAGGCCCCCTTTGCAGGTCTGTTAGCGAGAAGGCTGAGCCCTGAGACCAGCCCTTCGAGGCAGGTGCTCCCCTGATTCCCACGTTGGACATTTTGCCTGCCCCTCCACACCCAGGCTCGGCCCTTCTCTGCGGGGCCTGGGAGCCTGGTCTGCAAAGACTGCTTCCTCCCTGCGCTCTGGTTCCAGTTGGGTTCAGCCAGTGGGAGGCACCCACAGGAAACCAGACGGTGGGAGGGAAGAAGGGCGAGGGCTCTTCCTCTCCCAGTTCCTCTGCTGGGCCTCTAACAAAGCTGACTTCCCTCCTGAGGCCCAGAGCCTGTCGGGCGCGCCCCTCTCCAGTCCTGTGACTGCTCTCTCCCCTTGCCCTGCCAGCTTAGCTGGTAGCAGCCTTCCTGTGGTGGCTGCTCCGGTCCTGCCCCAGGCTCCTAGCTTCCTTTAAACTGCCTGCACCTTTGCACACAGCCGTCCCTTTTTTTTTTTTTTTTTTTGGCGGTACGCGGGCCTCTCACTGTTTTTGCTTGTCCTTTGTGGAGCACAGGCTCCGGACGCGCAGGCTCGGCGGCCATGGCTCACGGGCCCAGCCGCTCCGCGGCATGTGGGATCTTCCCGGACCGGGGCACGAACCCGTGTCCCCTGCATCGGCAGGCAGACTCTCAACCACTGCACCACCAGGGAAGCCCAGTCGTCCCTTTTGAGACCACTGACTGTTTCCTCCCAGGACACTGACCCTTACCATCCCCGTTTTTACAGAGCAGGAAGCTCAGGCCTGGAGAGGCTTAGCTGGGTCAGGAAGGAGTGCAGGGGGAGGGCGACCCATCTTCTGTCTTGCCTGTGCCTGGGCAGGGCTGTCGCCGCGTGCCCGAGTAAAGCACCTGTTACCTGGCTAAGGCCTTAAAAAGGCCTTCCCTGGTGGCGCAGTGGTTGAGAGTCTGCCTGCCGATGCAGGGGACGCGGGTTCGATCCCTGGTCCGGGAAAATCCCACATGCTGTGGAGCAACTAAGCTCATGCTTCACAACTACTGAGCCTGCGCTCTAGAGCCCGTGGGCCACAACTACTGAGCCCCTGTGCTGCAACTACTGAAGCCCGTGCGCCTAGAGCCCGTGCTCCACAACAAAGAGTAGCCACCACAATGAGAAGCCCGCGCATCGCAACAAAGAGTAGTCCCTGCTCGCCTCAACTAGAGAAAGCCCGCGCGCAGCAACGAAGACCCAACACAGCCAAAAATTTTTTTAAAAAATGAAGAGAAAGACAGACAGAGATAGAGACAAAGACAGAGGTAGAGACAATTACAGAGAGAAAGAAGGAAGGAAGGAAAGATGGGAGGGAGGGAGGAAGGGGAAAGGAAAGGGAGAGAAGAGAAGAAGGGAAGGAAAGAGGGAAGGAATGAATGCATGTTTGAAGGAAGGAAGGAGCCTCTTTAACCTCCCACCACCCTGAGATTTCCGTTCCCCACCTGCAGGGATTTGCCTGTGGAAACCTCAGGGTGACTTGAGCCAGGAGGCTTTGGAGAAGTTTGGGGTATTTCTGGGAGTATCATGTTGGGGGAGGTGATGAAATAAAATTTATATTTTATGACAAGAAAGATTTAAATATAAAAATGTTCTCAGCCCTTTTGGGCCTCCTCCCTCTCCTAATGAAGATGTGTGTTGTGCATCTGCATTAATCAGACCTCCTTAGGAGATAACCTTCCTTCTTGATCTTGTAAGGGGTCACAATGACCCACGACCCACTACTCACTGTACGTGTAGATCTGGATGGTGTAAACTGTCAATAATACGTCATTTGACATATAACCCTTTGTCTCAAAAACTGATGTCATTGCTTTGATCCCTAACAGGTGGAACAGACCTCAGAACTTTCTGAAAGACTGTCTCCTGGGTTATAACCCTCAGGTTGGCTCGAATAAAATTTTCCATTTCTGGAACCTCCCTGGTGTCCTGGTGGCTAAGACTCCACGCTCCCAATGCAGGGGGCCCCGGTTCGATCCCTGGTCAGGGAACTAGATCCCACATGCCACAACTAAGAGTTCGCATGCTGCAACTAAAACAAAGATCCTGCATGCTGCAACTAAAAAGATCCCGCATGCCATAACTAAGACCCAATGCAGTCAAATAAATAAATATTTAAAAATTAAAATTTCCATTTTCTTCTTAGATTGACTATTGATTAATTTCTTTGTCAACAAGGGGATGGAAAGATGCATCCATCCTTAGCATCAGAATGCTGTCCCTCCACAGCCGGTCAAGAGAGAGGAGGTCTATCTGGGGGGAAGACCCTGAGGTACACAAACTCTCTCCTACCGCAGGACCCCTCAGTCATCTCCAGGAGTCTTTCTGGGGCCTGACAGAAGCTGCTTCAGGGTTGGTGTGTGTGTCCAGCCTGGCGCTAGACCAGCAAACGTGAAAGCCCATTACGCCAATCACCATGACCAACTGCCTTTCCCGCTCATTACCAAATCAGCGAGTCAGCTTGTATCCATAGGCCCTCACTGCACAGGCACTAGCTCCCCTGCTGTTTCTGTGAGACGCCAGTTCAGGGCTCTTCCCACCAACTGAACCTCCATCATGGCTCTGAGCTTCCAGCTGGGAGAGCAGAGCTATATCCCCAGGTGCTCAGGACCTGGCTCCTCTTGGTGGTGTCTGTGACTGGTCCCATGCAGTGTTGAGTACGTCGAAGATGCTCAGAAAATATCTGCTCATTAGAATTCTTTTTTTAAAAAATTAATTAATTAATTAATTAATTTTTGGCTGTGTTGGGTCTTCGTTTCTGTGCGAGGGCTTTCTCTAGTTGCGGCGAGCGGGGGCCACTCTTCATCACGGTGAGCGGGCCTCTCACTGTCGTGGCCTCTCATTGCGGAGCACAGGCACCAGACGCGCAGGCTCAGTAGTTGTGGCTCACGGGCCCAGTTGCTCCACGGCATGTGGGAACTTCCCAGACCAGGGATTGAACCCGTGTCCCCTGCATTGGCAGGCAGATTCTCAACCACTGCGCCAACAGGGAAGCCCCTAGAATTCTTTTTTTCAAGTTCCGTCGTTTGCCAGTACATGAAATTTGGACCATCACTTAACCTTTCTGAGCCTTGCTTTCTCTATTTCGAAAATGGGGAGAGTATTTAGGATTGTTTGTTCAGGACCTACCATGTGTCAGATTAGATTCTTGTACAACCACCTACTCAGTGAGTCCTCCCCAAACCCTGTGAGGTTCTCATCCTTAACTTGCAGATGGGCAGACAGAGAACGGGAGATGAGGCACCTACCAAGCTCACGTGGTGGGCCAGCTCACGAGTGACAGAGCCAGGAATGGCCCCAGGATCCTTTGAATCCCAAGGAGCACATTCTTCATATTTCCTATATTATCACCTGCCGCACTAACTTACAGGGTGGCTTGAGTGCCACTCACGTTGCTTTGAGCTAATTAGTCACCACTACGGGGAAGTGAGGTGTGGAGGATAAGAGCTCAGGCTCTCCGTTCAAATCCTGGCTTTGATGCTTACCTGGTAGGCAACTTCACCATCCTGAGCCTCAGTCTTTTTGTCTATAATTTACAGATGACAGTGGTACTTGTCTGATACAGTTGTTTAGAAGATTAAATGATATGGACCACTCAAAACACTTAACACATAGAAAGTGCTTCCTGGGACTTCCCTGGCGGTCCAGTGGTTAAGACTGTGCTTCCACTGCAGGGGGGGCAGTTTCCATCCCTTGTCAGGGAACTAAGATCCCATATGCCACGCAGTGTGGCCAAAAATATTTAAAAAAGAAAAGAAAGAAAGTGTTTCTTAAATGTTAAATGCTGCTGCTGTTATTGTTCTTAAAATTCCTGCTTAAGATCTCATTTCAGGGAGCATTTGCTCAACTCATCTTAAACAAAACTTTCTTTTCATCATTCATTCGCTTATTCAGCAAACATGAATTGAGCCTTTGGTATGTTTCCAGGACACTGCAGGTACCAGAGATACACAGGTGAGAAAGGCAACGCTGCCAGTCTTCTGGGGAGACAGCAAGAAGACAGTTGCCATGAGATGGGATAGGGGCGGGGCTAGACTTAAACCCCATGAGGTTCCTTTCTACTTCTCTCCGGGAGAATCAGGGCAGGCTTCCTGGAAGGGTTGATCTTTGGCTGAGACTTAGTAGAAGAGGAGGGTTTGCACAGTGGTTAGAGAGGAAAGGGCATTCTGGGCAGATGAAATGGTATCTGAGAGCTCACAGAATATTAGGGAAATAGCAGGGCGTTCAGTATGATTGGAGCAGAGTGGTGTGTGTGTGTGTGTGTGTGTGTGTGTGTTTGGAGAGTTGAGGTTGTAGACCAGTGGCTCTCAACTAGGGGGCAAGTCTGCCCCCAAGGGGACATGTGGCAACATCTGGAGATATTTTTGATCGTCACAACTTGGGGGGAAGGTACTACTGGCATCTAGCGGGTGAGGACATTGTGCTAAACACCCAACACTGCACAGGACATCCCCCTGCAACAAAGACGTATCCAGTTCCAAATGTCAGTAGTGCTGAAGTTGAGGTAAGGAGGGGCCAGATCAGGAAGAAAGTATTTGCCCAAGAGCAAGAAGAAGTAATTGAAAAGTGTCTGTGTGATGAGCTCCGCGTTTTAGGAGCTCATTTTGGCAGCAGACAGACAATGTATCAGAGACGTGGGGGTGAGGGGTGGACTTCCCTGGTGGTGCAGTGGTTAAGAACCTGCCTGCCAATGCGGGGGACATGGGTTCGAGCCCTGGTCCGGGAAGATCCCTCATGCCGCGGAGCAACTAAGCCCCGTGCGCCACAACTACGGAGGCTGTGCTCTAGAGCCCATGTGCCACAAGTACTGAAGCCTGCGTGCCTACAGCCCATGCTCTGCAACAAGAGAAGCCACTGCAATGAGAGCACTACAGTGAAGAGTAGCCCCACCGCTCGCTGCAACTAGAGAAAGCCCGCGCACAGCAACGAAGACCCAATGCAGCCAAAAATTAAAAAAACAAATAAATAAATAGATAAATTAAAAAAAAAGAGATGGGGGAGGTTATGGTAAGAGGAGGAAGGGAAAGTGATTTGAGAGCCACTGAAGTGATCCAGGTGAAAGACAGTCAGCAGTTGGTTAGGAGAGCAGCAGGGGAAGTGGGGTTGGGTGGGTAGACGAGATGCAGAAGGAGGACCACTATGACCGTGAATGTGTGGTGATGAGAAGATTGTGGAAGGTGGCCCCAGAGTCCCGGCTTGGGGGTTTGGGTGCAAGGTGATGATTCCTCCTGAGAAAGGGACCACAAGAAGAGGAGCAGTTTTGTGTAGGGGTGTGTGTGTGTGTGTGCACGTGTGTATGTGACGAGTCGGTCTGACATGTTGAATTCATAATGCGCATGGGACATCCAAGTTGGGAGGCTTATTTGGTGGCTGTATATGTGAGTCTTCAGTTGTGGACCAAACCTGGTGAGGAGCAGGTCTGGAGCTGGAGATGAAGGATTGGGAGTGATCTGTATATATTTCATAGCTTGAGACGTGGGGTGGATGAGATAACCCATGGAGCATGTGTAGAGTTAGAAAAAAGGGTACCAAGAAACCAGGTGATGGGGCTTCCCTGGTGGCGCAGTGGTTGAGAGTCCGCCTGCCGATGTAGGGGACACGGGTTCGTGCCCCGGTTCGGGAAGATCCCACATGCTGCGGGGCGGCTAGGCCCGTGAGCCATGGCCGCTGGGCCTGCGCATCCGGAGCCTGTGCTCCACAATGGGAGAGGTCACAACAGCGAGAGGCCTGCGTAGCGCAAAAAAAAAAAAAAGAAACCAGGTGATGGCCAACATTTAAAATTCCAGAAGAGGAAGAGGAGCCCACCAGCAGAAATTGGGAAGGCATGGCTAGAGAAGTTGTTAAGAAAAGAGGCTGTTTTTAAGAAGGAGGAAGTAAAGAGGTATCAGGCACTGCAGAGGTCAAAGAAGACAAGAACTGAAGAATGTCTGTTGGGTTTGGCAATTAGGTGGTCAGTGGGGACCTTGGCAAGAGTAGTTTCCGTGGAGCAATGTGGGGTGGGCAGAAACCAGATTACTATGGTGTAAGGAGTCGAGGGGGTTGACGAACTGGCCAGCAAGTCTACACTGCTCATTGGAGGAGCTTGGCTTTGGTGCCGAGAAACGAACCCACCTCGTTCTTTGACAGCCTCCAGGAAACACCAATCCTCCATATCCTGGCTCAAATTCCATCAGTTCAGGGCCATGGTTTGGCTCCTAGAATGCCTCCTACTTCTCTTCTGCCTCTCCTCTCCTGTCTGTCAATCCTTCAGAGCCCAGGCCAAGGAACACCTTTACAAGGAAGCCCTCTCTGCCTGCCCTTGCCCTTAATGTGACTCTGGTAGCATGGAAAATTGGTATCTTCTAGCAAGTGAAAGTTTTATCCTTCTAAGTGTCCACTCAATACAGTGCCTTGTTTTACTAAGAGGTTCATTTTGTTTGTCTTGCTTTATCAGCTACATGAAGCCTCCCTGAGATTAGAGACCACCTCTGAGTATTTACTGAATGAATGAATGTATGACCCAGTGCACAGAGCCTGGCCCACGATTGTGTCCATGGCAGGTGGGGCTCAGAAAGACACCTGTAGAATTGAAATGAATGGACTTTGACTTTAACTCAGCTGGACTTTCTCCAGGAAGTAAATTTCAAGTTGATTAATCAACTAATTGAAAAACTCCTTCTATGATCTGGGTAGAGTTCTAGACAGTGAGCAAGAAAGATGAGGTCCCTGTTTTCTTAGAACTTACTTCCTACTGGGAAAGACAGACAGTAAACAAGAAACCAGTGAAAGAGCAAGATTGTATCACTTTGGCAAATATTCTGATGGAAGTGAATGATGTGCACCAGTGTAACGAGATATGCGAATGGGTTGGGTGGGCTTTTTAAAAAAATTTAATTAATTAATTTATTACTTAATTTTACTTTTGGCTGCGTTGGGTCTTCATTGCTGCGCGCGGGCTTTCTCGAGTTGCAGCAAGCAGGGGCTACTCTTCGTTGAGGTGCACGGGCTTCTCATCGTGGTGGCTTCTCTAGTTGTGGAGCACGGGCTCTAGGCGCACGGGCTTCAGTAGTTGTGGCTTGTGGGCTCTAGAGCGCAGGCTCCGTAGTTGCAGCACAGGGGCTTAGTTGCTCTGCGGCACGTAGGCTCTTCCCTGACCAGGGCGCGAACCCGTATCCCCTTCATAGGCAGGTGAATTCTTAACCACTGAGCCCCCAGGGAAGTCCCCAGAGTGGGCTTCTTTAGAAAGAGTCATCAGAGAAGACTTCTCTGAGGAGGCGACCTTGGAGCCGAGACCCGCTAGATGAGAAGGAGCCAGTACCAAACTTTAACTTGGCCAGTGGAGCAGAAACCAGTATGACCAGGGTCACACACACCAGTGAGGTTGGACAAGTAGACAAGAGCCAGACCATGGAGGCCCTTGAAGGCAATGGTAATGAGTTTGGATGAACTGCTAGCGCAGAAGGAAGACACTGAATAGCAAGCATGGGGATGATGGGCTCGGATGTACGTTATCAAAGGTTGGCAGCTTGGGCTAAGGAGGTGGCAGCAGAGATGGAGAGAATTAGATGGTCTGGGGAAGTATTGAAGGTGGAAGGTGGGGTGGGGGATGGGCACTGACTGCAAAGACGAATTCCTTCTAACCTTGCTGTGTGTACACAGTCCCTGGGAGAGGAGATGCCTGGAGGCCAAGGGGGGTTCTCTCACCAAGGGCGAAGGAAAAGCACTGAACTGGGAATCAGGACATCTGAGTCCTCCATATCTTAGGCATGGAGACTGGACTGGGTCAACTCTAAAGGCCCTTCCAGCCCTAGCAGCCCAGGCCTTGGTCTATGTCAATTGTTGGGGCATCTAAAGGGGGAAGTGTCACAGGAGCTGTAAATCAAGGTTGATTTCACAGAGCAAAGGCCCAGGTCTCTGTCTCCTGGGCTGCTTACCCTGGGGTGATGTTAGTCCTTTCACCACCTCTTATCTGCCCCCAGGGAGATGTTGGCTAAGCCCAGGCAGCAGGCAGTTGATCAGCTCTGAAGTTCTGGCTCCTGCAGCTCATTGCTTCTCTGAGGGCAGAACTTGGAGCTAGAAGAGGCTAACCAGCCTCTTATGGTCTGAGGGGAAGGGTGGTGGGACCTCTGGCTGGAATCCAACCTCCCTTTCTCCCTGTCCATATTTCCTGACCTTCTTTCCCTGGGTTCTTTAGAAGGTCCTCCAGTCCATTCCTTTGGGACACTCCCCTGTGCCAATCAATCCCCCACCATCAATTGCACTAACTGTAAGTTTCATCCGGGGAAGGAAATGGGCCTCGAGGGTTGTATGTGTCTTCTACGCCACATAACAAATTGGCACAGATTTAGTGACTTCAAACAGCACACATTTATTAGCTCATAGTTCTGTAGGTCAGAAGTGTGGGCATGGCAAGGCTGGATTTTCTTTTCAGCATCTCTCAAGGCTAAAATCAAGGTGTTGGCTGAGCTGTGTTCTCATCTAGAGTTCAGGGTCCTCTTCCAAGCTCACATGGTTGTGGTAAAATTCTGTTCCTTCTGCTGTTCCTGGCTGGCTGTCACATGGGGGCTGCTCCACATTCCTTGCCCTCCGTCCTCAAAGCCAGCAATGGAGAGCCTCCCTTGGGTTGAATCCTGCTCATGTTTGTAATCTCCGACTTCAGAAAGAGCCCAGTCACTTTAAAGGGCTTGCCTGATTAGATCAGACTCATCCGGGATAGTCTCCCTTTCATAAGGTCAACGGTGCCATATAATATAACACAACCATAGGAGTAAAATCCATCCTCTGTCCCTATGTGCAGTCCCAGGGATTATGCACCATATGTGCACGGGAGTGGGAGAAGGATCTTCAGGGACGTCTTAGAATTCCGCTGATTACGAGAGCCAAGGAGGACGTTTTTGGTGGAGAAGGATGGAGGTCATTCCTGGCAATTTGAGAACAGATCATCCAGTAAAGTGAGAAGTTCCTTTGCCTTTTGGGAGGCCATAGAGCCATCGTATGGATGGTTTGAACACTCACCCTAGAAACATCACACCATATGTTGTCTATGTTTGCAGAGTTCATGGCCCCTTGAATGCATTCATCGTTTCTAGGTTGATAAACCCTGGGGCAGGGTGTGGGGAGGGTGCAAGTGGAGATGAGGGCTGAGTAGTGTGAGTTGGGTATTTGGAGCTGCAGTGCTTTCTACCTTCAAGCTGCTCTGTGTTGGTCATGGGAGGGACATAAACCAGACTTCCTTGGTATTGGCCACCTTCGCCAAGGTGACCTCTGCTCAGCGCCCTGTAGACACGTGTGCACATTTGTGGCAGGGCAGATGCCTCAGTGCCTGGTCTGCCCCTGGACAGGCTGTACCGGGGCTACAGCAAGCTCTCCCATGAGCCTGAAGTTGGGATGAGTCCCTGAGAATGAGATCAGGAAAGATGAAATACAGGGGTTGTCTGCTGGGATCCCCCATGGGAGTGCTGATATGGAAATGGATGACTGAGTCTGTTTAGGGTCATCCAAGCTCTGGAGTAACTTTGGGAGGTAGAAAGGGGGATTCCTAAGACTCAGGATCTTGCAATGTTTGTCCAACACTTCTTGGGGGAAGAAGGCAGGCCTGAGGCTGAAAGGCACTGGGCCCCGAGACCTCCAGCTCTCTGCTTCCATTCAAAATCCAGGTAAACTGAGCACACTGTAGCTTGGGATGCAGGGAGAGAACATGCTGATCAGAGGGCCCTAAGTGGGTCCTTTGCGGATATAGGTCAACCTAAATTATATCATTGGTACCGGATGTAGACATTGGTCTCTTGAGAACTTGATTAATGTGGGTCAGCCCAAAGACCTCAGTCACTTACACAAGTAGCTGTCATTTGTTGAGCAATAACTGAATGCCAGTTTCTGTGCTAAATGCTGTATCTGTTAGGGCTTTCAGTGGCAGGCAAAAGAAACTCTCCCTGGCTGATCTGAGAGAAAAACGAATTTATCAAAAGGAAATGGGGGGCTTCCCTCGTGGCACAGTGGTTAAGAATCTACCTGTCAATGCAGGGGACACGGGTTCGAGCCCTGGTCTGGGAAAATCCCACATGCCGTGGAGCAATTAAGCCCAAGCACCACAACTACTGAGCCTGCGCTCTAGAGCCCGTGCTCCGCAGCAAGAGAAGCCACCGCAATGAGAAGCCCGCGCACCACAACGAAGAGTAGCCCCTGCTCGCTGCAACTAGAGAAAGCCTGCAGGGAGCAACGAAGACCCAACGCAGCCAAATAATAAACATAAAAATAAGGAAATGGGGTTGAGACTTCCCTGGTGTCCAGTGGTTAAGAATCTGCTTTCTAATGCAGGGGATGTGGGTTTGATACTAAGGTTCCACATGCCCCAGGGCAACTAAGCCTGCGTGCTCTAGAGCCCGCATGCCACAAGTAGAGAGAAGCCCATGTGCCACAACGAAGTGCCCATGCACTGCAATGAAAGATCCCGCATGCCTCAACGAAGATCCTGTGTGCTGCAACTAAGACCTGATGCAGCAAAATAAATAAATAAATATTATTTTAAAAAAAAAGGAAAGTGGGTAGATCATAAGTTTGCAGGAAGGGCTTAGAGGACCAGGTGTGAGGCCAAAACCAGGCCACAGATCAGGTCTGGGGAAGATCCCACTGCTGCTGCTGAGATTCAGACCTTGTGGCTGGCACCCAGGGTGCTGTAAGGCTTGGACCTTGGGTCTATCCTCTAGCCCCATGACCACTGCAGCCCCAGGAGCTCAATCTCTCTTTTTTAAAAAATATTTATTTATTTTTGGCGGCATTGGGTCTTAGTTGCAGCACTTAGGCTCTCTAGTTTTGGCGTGCGGGCTCAGTAGTTGCAGCGCGTGGGCTTAGTTGCCCTGTGGCATGTAGGATCTTAGTTTCTCGACCAGGGATTTAACCCACGTCCCCTACATTGGAAGGTGGATTCTTAACCACCGGGCCACCAGGGAGGTCCCCAGGAACTCAATCTCATCATTACTACCACCAGAGAGAGGTCTTCACGGCCCCCACTTTTTGGTCCCTAGCTCTATTCGAAGTCTTGAATAGATGCTTCTATTTGATGGAGCCTAGTCGTATGCCTTAGCTATGAAGGAAGCTGGGAATCTATCTGTCACATTTGTCTTCAATAATAAGAGGCCTGGCCCCCACCAAGATCCATAGGAAATGGGATCCCAGAAGCCAGAAGGCAAGGAGGAGGCTGTGCAGCTCACGGCGTGTCTGCTGCAAATGTGCTATCTCATTCGTTCCCAGAGAGGCAGATGTTGTTATCCCCACTTTATGAACAATGACAATGAGGTACAGAGAGGTTAAGAAGCTTGTCCAGTGTCACACAGCTACTAAGTGGTAGAGTCTCAATTCAAACTGGGACTGTCTGATTCCAGAACCGACACTCTCAGCCACTGCTCTATACCTCCACTGGATGTCAAGGAAATGGAATTTCTGTGTTCACTTAGCTGTGGATTTCAGCCTGTGGATTGTGTGACCTAAAGGAGAACTTCCCAGGACTTCCCCGGCGGTGCAGTGGTTAAGAATCCGCGCTTCCACTGCGGGGGGCACTGGTTCGACCCCTGGTCGGGGGAACTAAGATCCCGCAAGCCGCATGGTGTGACCAGAAACAAGCCAGTGCCAAGCCACCAACTGGGCTCTAAGAGTCGGCTCCATCCTGTCCTTGTCTGACTGTAATAGCTCTCTCCACACACATGTAAAGTGGCCCTGCCGGGGCGGCCCGGGATGGGAGTGAGCAGAACACAGCTCGGAGCTCCTGTCTTGGCTCTCGTTGAGTCATCCCCTTATTCCTGTGTCTGTCTCATTAAGTCAGTGGATACAGGAGAAGGATATCTCCATCCTTGGCTCAAGATGGGATGTACTGGTTCCCTGTTTTTCCCACCCTCTTCCAAGGTGCATACTATTCTTGACTTTAGTTATGAAAGGACCCTGTCCTGTGCACATGCCAATGTCACACCACTTGCACACCTTGCTCATGCCCTTCTTTCTACCCGGACCACCTGTTTCCTTCCCTTCTATTCACCACAAATCCATCCAGATGAGACTCAGCTCCTTGTTTTCCTAGAGCCTTACCTACACTCTTCCACTCTGGAATTTCTTCTGAATCAGCAGAGAGTGCCTCTTAGCTTGGGTCTTAACCCATCTTCTCTTGTTTTTTCGGGATGTGTCTCCTCTTACCAGTTAGATTGCAAGCAAATTGAGGGCAAGGATTATAATTTACTGTGTTTTGTCTCCACCTAGACAGCCTAGTTTTTGACATACAACAGGCACATGGAAGGGAAGAGAAATTTGGTGCCAGAGAGAACTGGATTTGAATCCCAACTTATTTACCTGAGCAATTTGCTTAACTATTCATTCGTTTATTCATTCAACAATGTTTATTGAGTATTGACCTACTATGTGCAGGCACTACTATGTGTAGGCACCAAGGCTACAAAGGTGAGTAAACGGACATGGTCTCTGCTATCCAGGAACTTGTAGTCTAGGGAGGGAGATAGATGTTGACCCATTGACCAGATAATTTCACAATAAAGAGAGAATGACTAACTCCAGAAAGCACTCTGAAGGACAAACACATGGAGTTTGATCCAATATGGGGAGGGGGTGTGGGGAGTGGGTTAGGAGCCGCATGGAGCCTTGGATTTCTCACCTGAACCACGGAGATATCACCTACCTAGCACACTAGGCTGTTGTAAGTGAGGTAATAGATGCAGTGCACAGAGGTTTAAAATGTGCAGTAAATATTACCATAATCAAGGCTGGTACACTGGCCAACTGAGTGGCTAAGTTTTGAAGGAAAGCGGGGTTAGGCAGATGTGAGCATATCCTGCGCTCAGACATCCCCAGGACAGTGATTCTCAGATACATTTTCCATCAGAATCAGCTGGGAAGCTTTTTAAAAAGGCATACGTCTGCCCTCCACTCTAGATCTACTAGCCAATCAAAATTTCCCAAGGTGGGGTTTGTGTATTTTTAAATTATTTATTTATTTATTTAGTTGCAGCAGGTGGGCTCCTTAGTTGTGGCATGTGGGCTCCTTAGTTGTGGCATGTGAACTCTGAGTTGCAGCATGCATGTTAGATCTAGTTCCCTGACCAGGGATCGAACCTGGGCCCCCTGCATTGGGAGCTCGGAATCTTAACCACTGTGCCACCGGGAAAGTCCCTAGGGGTTTGTGTATTTTTAAACTCTTTAATAAGGTCTCTTGCAAAATTTCAGAGTGAGTACACACACTGTAACCATTGAAACATGCAGAGCTATAAAAAGAAGGAAAACAACAATCTCCCTCCCCTTTCTTCCCTCTGCTCCATCTACTCTTGGAGGCCACCAAAGTAAGCAGGCTGGTGTGAATCCCGTTTAGTACACCAGCTCTACAGTCTGTGGTTATGTAAAGGAAACTCACAGATAGATACTCACATGTGTTTTTTTTCTTTACAAAAGTATTCTCATACTTTTGTAAGTATTTCTCTGTATTTTGCTTTTCTTTTTTCACTTCACAGTACAGCATACACATCTCTTCAGGTTTACAGATATAGGTCCATATCTTCTTTAAAGAGTCACATTATATTCTGGGGAATTCCCTGGAGGTCCAGTGGTTAGGACTCTGCACTTCCACTGCTGAGGCCTGGGTTCGATCCCTGGTCGGGGAACTAAGATCCCGCAAGCTGCGCAGCACGGCCAAAAACCAACCAACCAACCAACCAAACAAACAAGAGTCACATTATATTCTGTAGAATAGATGAGCCACATTTTACTCAATGCTCCACTGATGGATATGGGTTGTTTTGATGTCTGTAAATGGTAAAGCAATACCCAACTTTGTAAAAGTGTTTTTATTTATAGGTACTTTTATTTCCAAAGGATAATGTCCAAAAACTCAAATGGATCAAATGATCTATGCACGTTTTTTTGTTTTGGCTGCCCCTTGCGGCATGTGGGCTCTTAGTTCCCCGACCAGGGATCGAACACCCAACCCCTGCAGTGGAAGCATGGAGTATTAACTACTGGACCGCCAGGGAAGTCCTGATCTGTACACTTTTAATTTTAATAGATATTGACAAGATGTGTTTCCAAAATATCTGTGGCAGTCACATCCCCGTCAGTAAAGCGGGAGAGCTGTGTATTTTGGAAAACTCCCTAGGAGATTCTGAAGTGCAGCCCAGGATAAGAACCACTAGCCCAGAGCAAGCCCAGAATGGCCCCCAGGTTCCTGAAAGGGGTGTCAGGAGAGAATGAATGGGCTCCCCAGAGATGTGAAGAAATGGTTCTTTTCAGCCCTCCCATCTCCCTCAGGCTGTGAGGCAAACCCTCCTGCCTCTGGAGAACTTCCTAAAAAGCTCCTATATAAAGCATCATTGTGGGATGGAGTGAAGGAGGACGGAGTTTGGGGTGCGCCTCGGGACCCAGGAGGAGCTCTGGGCTAGTGCGTGCCTTCCCTGTTGCAGTGGAGCTGGTCCTAAGTAAATGTTCAATCTCCTGGGAGGTGCCTGACTCAGGCTGAGAGGTTCTAGAGGGCTGGCTTGGACTGTGTGTGGCTCTCAGATGTTAGCAGGGTCAGGACTTCTCAGCCTCAGCCTATCACATTTCTTTTGAGCTCTGTGAAAGCTCTCCTTGGCTGGGGAAGGCAGAGCATGGAGGATGCGAGGGTGTGTGTGGCTTTCTGAGCTTTGAAGAGGAGACATGCTTTCCAAGGGCTGCGAGTTCCTAAGAAGGCCAACAATCATGTTGTCTTGATCCTCTCTTTTTTCGTAGACTCTGCGGAGACCATTAAGTACAAACAAAGAAAGGTAATACTCCCTTCTTCCCATCCAAGCCCACAGGAAAGTCAGCCTTGGCTGCCCCTCATGGTCTGCTTCACTCTATTCAGAAAGAGGTCTCAGTGTCCTAGAGCATCAGGGCGTGGGCACAGCAGTAGCTTTTCCATCCCATCTTGACTTTTATTCATGCTTTCTCTTTCTCCACCTCCCTCTCAAGGTCCCCTAATGGTGTGGCTCTTGTGTATGTGTGTGTGTGTGTCCAACTCTGTTCTCCATTGCAGGATAAAGCCAAAATGGAACTCCACCTACTTCTGGCTCTTCTACTTGGGAAAGTTTCAGCTCTTCATCTGAGAAAGTCTCCTTGGCCTTCAGCCTTTCTTTCTCTACTTGACTCCTTTCTATAGTTTATACGGTCAGAGTCACATAGCCACCTTCCTCTCTGGCCATCCCCTATTTCAGGATCTCTGCACAGAAAGGAGCGGGGACTCTAGAGCTGGAGTTGAAGGGATTCCTCAGGGCATCTGCATGTCTGCAGTCTTGGTTCTACTGTGACGTTCTCAATGTTGTCCTTTCTGCAAGATGCAAACGATGATCAAATGATCACTTCTTTTACTTTGAGCTCACCGAGTGTGCTGTGCTAAGCGTTTTCTATGCCTTATCTCCTTTAATCCTCATAGCATCCCCATGAGGTATGTGGTGTGCTATACCCATGTCACAAATGAAGAACTAAAGCTAGTAGAGGATGGAACCAGAACAAAACCCACAACTGCCTGACTCTAAGTTCATGCCCGTCACCACCAGGACCTCATGTGGGAGGTTGGCTTCTCCTGGGGTGGGGTGGGCTCTGTTCCGGGTTCTTCTTCTTCCAGGGCTCAGCTTGCAAATGCCTGGGGCCAGGAGGGAGCTGTCCGTGGTTCTGGGGAGGAAGAGGGGAAGATGTGAAGGAGGGGCACTTGGTCTTTCTTCTTGCCAGGAACCGAAATGGCCAACATTGAGAGCCCCTTGGGAGATGACACCCTGCCTCAGGTTGGGGAGGTGCCAGAAAGTGAGGCAAAGGGGGTCCCTGTGGAGGAGCCGATGCTGCTAGAGGAAGAGGAAGACAGGGGCTCTGGAAGTGAAGATGCCCCCAGGGAAGAGGGGGCTGTTGAGTCCATTGCAGCCTTGGATGAGGTAGACAGGGACCTTCAGTGTCCTAAGGATGAGGACACAGTAAAACTGGAGGGCATCCCTGGATGCAAGACCTGCCGCTTCCTCCTGGTGGGGAGGCCCTGAATTTTATTCATGCTCAGGTGAGTGGCCAGTGGCTGAGAGGCTGAGGCCCAGGGTGGCGATGGGGAGCTGGTGGCTCCAGCCTCTGTGTCGCTGGTCATTTTCCGCACTGAGGACCCTGGGGGTGTTAGCAGAGGCTGAGACCCGCAGAGGTGTTGGGGGTAAGAGGTGAGGGTCATGCGGAAACAGAAGTTTCATCTTAATCTCCAGCCTTCAAATGTCTGTGGGGCTGGTGGGGTGGCGGGTGAGTTTTGGAGACTTAGACACCCAGGACTAAGGTGACGTGAATTCCTGTGGGACAGGCACTCCATTCTTCCTCTTTCATTCTGCCCCGCAGTTGACGTGCCAGGGGTGCTACCGGGGCAGACTCATCTGCATCCACAACTTCAGCCTCAATTACCAGATCCAGTGCTTAGTCAGACAGATCAACCAGGGCCAAGTCTGGATCAGAGGCCAGGTCACCGGCTGGGTAAGAGGGGTCCCAGGTCTCAGTGGGGGGCACCCCCTGACCCCAGCCCATGTTCAACCTGCTGCAGATTTGTCTGTGCTTCTCCTCTACAATCCCCTGAAGAACTGGGGATAGATGGACACCTGGGTGAGACAACAAGGGGGCTGCCTAGGCATCGGGAACAGCCAAGCATTTAGAATCAGGATGTTTAGGTGCGAGTTCTGCTCAGTCTCTGACTGTCTATAGGACCTGGGCAAGACCGTGAGCCTTGTTCCTCGTCTGTAGGGTGGGGTTGGAACTCCTGCCCTACCTCTTGTTAGAGCCAAAAGGATGGGGGTGTCACTGGAATGCATAGAATGTGATGGTGACAAGCATTGTGGATCTACATTTCAGTTGACCAGGACTGTGTCCATTGTGGTCCAGCGGTCCTTTAAGGGCCAATGCGAGGCAGGCAGCGGGAGGGTCAGGCAGGGATAGTCCCAGCTCTGCCTACCTGCTTTCCCTTTGCCCGTGTCCCAGCCCACCTCTTTCCCTCTTGCCTCCCCTAGGGTCGCTGCACACGCTTTTGCTGGCTTGATGGCACTCTCTGGAATTTTGCATACGGGGCTGCTGGCCAGCTCTGGGGCAGTGCTGGTAGATGTGTGATCCTGTGCACCGGAAGTGAGGTGGCGGGAGTGGGGATGAATAATGGCAAGGCCTGGGAGGGAGGAGGCTCCAGGAAGAGCCAGACCCTGCACAGGAGAGGCCTCCTGGCTCTTTAGACTCACCTCCACTGAGGTGTGGGGTAGGGAGAGGGGAAGGCCCTACTGGGGCTGCGTCAGGGAGAACATGAGGCTGAGACTCCTTCCTGTTGCGTCTTCACAGGAGGCCACTGGCGTCGAGCTCCCTGTGGCGTGGCTCTCCCGATCATCTGTTGCTACTGAGCTGGAGCTTTGTGGGCGGCCTCCTCCCATCCCCTCCCCTCCAGCCCCCAGCAATAAAATTGTTTTCCTGAAACTGATTTCTGTTTCTTCCAATCATTGATCTACCCTGCTTAGCCCCACCCACGAGCTTTCTGCCATACAAGGACCCCACCTCCCCAGCCTACTGTCTTTCATGAAAAGGAACAGAAGTTATCACGCATCTCTCTCCAGACTTTCAAGGTGAATTCTCAATGTACTGTATTTGCATCTCCACGTCGGAGGGCCTTTTCTTCCTCTCCCACAACCTGTGATCGCCTTAATGTGCCAGGATATTAACATGTCCCTGGGAACAGCCCACAACTCTCAGGAGTGGGTGTATGAGTACCCCAGTCCTTTGCCCCCTCAAGTGGAATAATTCTGGGGCAAGGATCGGGCACTGCTTCCCAGCGTTTCCCAGTGGGATTAACTTCCAGTTATCCACTGAGGTAGCTGGCTTTATAACACACATTTTATTGGCTGTCTTCTCTTCCCCACATGAACTCTCCTCTTCCCTACGACTGTCCCAGCACCTGCCATATAAACTACTTGCACTCAAATCCTTGCCTCAGGGTCTGTTTCCGGGGAATCTCAACATAAGACAAACTGCTATAGGTCCAACTCTGTGTAAGGTTTGGGAATATGACAAGACACAGCTCCCTGCCATTCGGGAACATACAGATGTTTGTAATACAAGCACAACAGCATCTACTAATTGTTACCTCTTATTGTGCACCCACAAAGTACTCCCTGCTGTGGCAGGCATCTTACAAAGATGACCTTGTTTTTTTTTTTTGTTTTTTTTTTGTTTTTTTTTCCGGTACTTGGGCCTCTCACTGTTGTGGCCTCTCCCGTTGCAGAGCACAGGCTCCGGACGCGCAGGCTCAGCGGCCATGGCTCACGGGCCCAGCCGCTCCACGGCATGTGGGATCTTCCCAGACCAGGGCAGGAACCCGTGTCCCCTGCATCGGCAGGCGGACTCTCAACCACTGTGCCACCAGGGAAGCCCGATGACCTTGTTTGATCAGTAATTATTATCCCATTGTACAGAACCAGGCTCAGAGGAGTTATGACCTGCTTTTTTACCCAAGGCTGAACATCTAAATGTGACCCGTGCTGTGATTCAAGTATCTCCAGAGCGTGTTCTTTCAACCATTAGGATTTCATGTCTGGAAGTGTCGGCTGCTTCCAGGACATGATCATATGGGGACAGAGCACAGAGGGGAGGCACGAGAGACTCATCTACCCTTGGGTTCATCTTGGGGCATCGGACTCCAACCCAGCTGGAGATGAGGGAGTCCCAATCAGAGGTGAGGAAGGAAGGCATTCTGAACCCTCCCTCTAATGGGGAGGTGAGCAGAAAGTAAGGCATCAATGCTCCGAAGCCCATTTCCTCCAGGGCTCCTCAAATTCTTAGAAGTACAGATGGCCCCAGGGATTCCGTTCTATCTGGTGGCCCAGATAGAAGAGGCTACTTACTCAAGGTTGCACAGGAAGTTGAAAAAGATAGAAATCACACTGAGGTCCTTTGTAACTGCTGTTCTCTTGGTTTCAGTGACGGTGGAATTCTGACACACTCTTACGAGTTCAGCCCTGTGCTGTGTGCCGTGGAGGATGCACTGCGAGAACGTTCCCTCCTTGCCCTCATGGACTTTGTATTCTGGTGTGGGGAGGCATTGCTTCTCTTTATTCCAGTACTACTAATAAAGAGTAACAAAATCTCTCATTTAATTGTTTATTGATCTTTATTGGAGTATAGCTGCTTTACAACGGTGTGTGAGTTTCTGCTGTACAGTGAAGTGAATCAGCCATACGTATACACACATCCCCTCTTTTTTAAAACCCCTCATGTATTAAGCACTAAATAGGTGCCAGTGTCTGTATCAGGAGACTTTGTGCTCAGGTGAGACCTTGTTTTATTCCTCACAAATCTCTCTTGTTGGCAGTGGTTTGTGACAGAAGCGTGACTTCCAGTCCACAAAGGTCTCCTTTGGGGGATTAATGTCAAGAAGGGGGCATGAAGGAGCATTTGGGCTCCTGGTAACATCCTGTATCTTGACCTGGCCTGGGTTACGTGGGTGCATCCCCTCCGTGACAACGCCTCAAGCAGTGCACGCTACAGTGCACATTACAGGATGCATGTTAAAGATGCATCCTCAAGAAAAGCTTTAGGGCTTCCCTGGTAGCGCAGTGGTTGAGAGTCCGCCTGCCGATGCAGGGGACATGGGTTCGTGCCCCGGTCCGGGAAGATCCCAGATGCCGTGGAGCGACTGGGCCCGTGAGCCATGGCCGCTGAGCCTGCGCGTCCGGAGCCTGTGCTCCGCAATGGGAGAGGCCACATCAGTGAGAGGCCCGTGTACCGCAAAAAAAAAAGCTTTCAATGAAATAAGAGGACTGGCCTTATGTCCCCAAATAAGGGCTTGTGTGGTATTTTTCCTGTCCAAAATGACGCTAACGAAGCTCTGGGAAGCTCAGCTTGTGTCTTTACAATGGTAACCCTAGGGTTCCTTGCATCGTCATGCCGGACACAGAGCGGGAGCTCAAGCAGCTCTCAGCGCTTACTTGCTGATGAGGGTCACAGTTCGGTCTCAGTTTCCTGACAAGGGCTACCCCCAGCTCCACATGCCAGGTGCTGTTCTGAGGGCTTTACTGGAGCTGATCTCATTTGAGGTAGGTCCTGTCCTTAGCCTCAATTTATGGATGGGAAAACTGAGACCCAGAGGGGCTGACCCTGGAATGGTGATTCCATTCTATCAAGACGTCACACTATGCTGCCCTCTGCAGAACGTGGGGCTGGATGGACATTTGAGACGAGAGACAGAGTTTGAAACCCCTGTGAAGATAGATGCAAACAGTAAGCCAGAGAGTTGGCGTTTCATGGATGCTGAAAAGGTGGGCACCATTGGCTAGTCTGGGAGTAACACATTTGGGTGAATCAAAGAAAGCACGGATGTAGGAGTCAAACAGACTAGGGTCAGACATGCCACTTCTAACTAGTTGTGTGAGCTTGGGCAAGTTATTTCACCTCTCTGAGCTTGTGTGGTAGGTCTGCGCGCTGGGATGGCAGTGTCTAATTGGCAGGATGATTGTAAAGATTAAGTAAGTAGGATAATGGATGGGAAAGCCTTAATGAAGCATAGTGTTTGGCATGTGGTAGACCTTCAAAAATGTCATTTCCGGACTTCCCTGGCGGCCCAGTGGTTAAGACTCCGCGCTTCCACTGCGAGGGGCATGGGTTCAATCCCTGATCAGGGAACTAAAATCCTACATGCTGCACGGCGTGGCCAAAAAAAAAAAAAAAAAAGAGTTATTTCCAGTTTTACATCAGACATCACCGTGGTGACTGAGCAGGGCCCTGAAGTCCCTGGGATGTCTTTGCCCAAGGTCAACCCCGGGGAGAGGCAGGCCAGAGAGAGGAAGTAGAGGGAAGGCAGGCGTGGGGGTGACTAGGGAGCCGAAAGGTCTTGGTTTAGGCCGTCTCTGACCTGCTGTGTAATCTTGGGTAACTTATTTAAGTTCTCTGAGATGTCGTTTCCTAATGTGTAATACAGGGACGTTTAAATGACACAACGCTTGTAAAGCTTATCGTGGTGCTGGCTAACGGGAGTAGCCAACCTTATTGCTCATCCCAACCACTGAGTGAAATGAGGCCCCTGGCCTGGGCCCCAGGATTGGGGAGAATAATGGGGAGGGGGGCTAGTTTTCCACCCCTCCCCAGCTAAGGAAGTCTCCTGCTTGAACTCTGGAGACCAGGCTTTTGGGCCCTGGAATTAGACAATCAACCGCCAAGTCAGGTAGATAAGCTGAGGGTTGCGTCCGTTGGGCCAGGGAGATAACAGCCGAGACCGTTACTCTGAATTCAGGCCCAGAAGTGACCACTCAGATACTTCCCCATTTGTAGGTCCCCTGAGAGGGCAGAGGAGTGGAAGGAATCCAGGCCTTTTCACCCTCTGGGTGACCTGTCCCTGATGCCCTGAGCGCTGGAGGGCTGGGCTGGAATCCAAGGAACAAATATGCACTGCCCAGCTAGGATATCACAGAGTGGAGTCACCCACCCTGACAGGGCCACAAGCTCTTGGCAGTGATGTCTGGCAAAATCAAGGCTCAGCACTTGCTGGCCTCTCCTTGGATTGCAGTGAATGTGGCTGGAACTTGGTTGATTAATATTTTGACGTTTTGTTCATCATGGTAGCTTTACATCGATTCTGATTTTTAAGAAAGATGGCATTAAATATTTATTTATCTTGACTACTGAGTTCTTTAGTGTCCCCTTAAATTTTGCACCTGAGGCAAGTGCCTTCCCCTTAGTCTTGACCTTGGTCATGAAAGAGGGCTGGTGGGAGATGGGGAGTCGGGGTGGTGTGGGGAGGCTGGCCCACAGAGCGTCTGAATGACTCTGCAGGAAGGTTGCCATTCCAGCTGCTGCCTCCGCACCACAAAGATATGCCTCAAGGTTGGACCAAATAGCATGTTCTAGATCAGTGATTCTCAACAGGGGTACTTCTTCTTTCCAGAGGACATTTGAAACTGTGTGGAGACATTTCTGAGTGACATGATCTGGGGAGGCACGGTTGACATCTAGTGGGTAGAGACCCAGAGATGCTGCTAAACTTTCTACAAGACACAGGACAGCCCCTCCCCCAACCTTCAACAAAGAATGATTTGACTCCAAATAGTAATAGTGCAAGGGTTGAGAAACTTGATCTAGAGCCACAGCATAAAGGAAGGAGCATAAGTTTTTCACATATTAAAGATAAGAAAGAGATGGAGAGGGAGAAGGAGAGAGAGAGGAAGAGAGTGAAGGAGGGAGGGTGGGAGAGGGAGAAGGAGAGAGAGAGGAAGAGAGTGAAGGAGGGAGGGTGGGAGAGAGAGAGAGAGAGAGAGAGAGAGAGAGAGAGAGAGAGAGAGAGAGAGAGATGGGGTGGGTAGAGAATGTTGGGAGCCCCAAAGACTTAGAAATCCCAGTTCCCCCACTTCCTGCATAACCTTGGCAAGTCACTTTCCCTCTCTGAATCTCATTTTTCACATCTGTGCAGTAGGGCTAATCATACATTTTCATGGGACTGAGGTTAGGAAGGTGAGCTTTCAAGGATGCAATGCACATAACGTACTTGGTCTAGATAAGAGCTCAGAAGGGCTGAGTCTCCCCTTCATCTCCCACCTCCTCTCCTGTGGTCTCCCTCTCCCTGGGATTCTCCACTTCATTTGCTGGAATATTGACCAGAGGAAGACTGCTCCTGGGGCTAAAGAGTATTGTTCAGACTGGGACCCTTTAGGGGTGCTGATAATCATGCCTGGACAGTAGTCATCTGGGGCTTTCTCGAGCATACAAGGATGTTTGGGCACCTGCATATGGCAGGAGGCAGGTCCCTGATGTCCCAGCAGAGAGCAGGGCCCAAGGGTGGGAGGACAGAGCAAACCTCTTATCAGCTCCACTGTCCCCCCCCCGCCCCCACCAGCCCAAGCCTGGGGCAATCGTCCTGGCTTCTTCCCACTTCCCCGAAAGCCCAGTATAAGGGTTGCCTCTGGCACCCAGGAGCCAGAGGCACTGAGAGTGGAGGCTCCGGACTCTGAGGACGTAAGTGCTCCCTCGGCTGCCCGGGAAGGAGAGGGCCAGGGCTGGGGGAAGCAGGACCCTATATGGCAAACACCCTGGAGGCCTGTCCTTAGGACCATTATGGCCACTATCCTTCCCCTTTCACCCCCAGTGTGAGTGAAATTGGCCCTCAATGTGAGCAGACCTGTTCCCATGGCGGCTAGCATCTGAGCTAAGTGCTGCCCCAGGGAGCAGTGATGGAGCTCTCAGGAAAAAGGGTCTTTTGTACTTGAGCTGACAACCCCCTGTGCTTTTCTTGACTCTCCAGCTCAGGGTCTGTTCACGGGGGGAGAAGGAAGCTCTCTAGTTTGCCCTTTAATCCACCAGTGAAGCAAACACTGCATCTCCACTGTGTGCCAGGGGCCGTGCAGACACGTGAGAAGTCCCCAAGGAGGAAAGGTGAAGCTGTGTCCCTGTCACAAGACTGAGGGGATATGAAATGCCTCCTGCTTCTGCCGCTTGTCCTGCTGGGGACAGTTTCTGCTCTGTATCTGGGTAAGTCCTCCCCTTCCGCCCTCATCCATTTTTCTCTTTTCTCCTCTTTCCTGCATCTGTTTTTGCTCTTGTGAGCCAGGGCCACAGCCTCCCCTCTTCAGTTGACCCAGCCCACCTCTAGTTAGATTTCTCCTGGACTCAGAACTGTGACCTGAACTTTCCGTCAGGGCTCTTTTGCAAGGAAAAACACCCACCTGTGAAGATGAGGGCTTCTCATAGGTGCTGCCTCCCGCTCCCAAAATACCCCACCTGTGGTGTCAGCCAGGTTCTCATGCCTTTGGGTGTGTGATGCAAGAATTCTGGCTTGCCCAACCCCCAAGGGATCCTTCCAGTCTTGGTTCCAGATGGCGTCCCCTGGAAGGCTGAGTGGGGCCATCAGAGCTGTCCGTGGTCCTGGAAGAACAGAGAGCCCGGCCTGAGGGCAGGTTACCTCTTCTCTTCTTTCCAGAGAATGATGCCTCCCATCTGGGCAGCAGAGAGACACAGGCTGACCTGAGCCAGGATCTGGAAGGTTCGGGGGAACAGGAGGGAGAGCTGGCCCTGAATTATGGAGTGCTTGAGTCGGAGGAAGAGGACGCTGTGGCTTCCAGCTATCAAGATGCGTTTGAGGATGAGGGGGCCATGGAGTCAGACCCAGCAGCCCTAGACAAGGATTTGCAGTGCCCTAAGGAAGAGGACACAATTCAGCTTCCAGGCGGTCCTGGGTGCAAGACCTGCCGCCTCCTGTTGGTGCAGACCCCGACGACGTTTTGGGAAGCTCAGGTAAATGGCAGGGAGGTTACTATGGGGGACCAGGTGGAGGAGACAAGAGTGGAGGCAAACTTCTGTCCCCTGTCATTTGGACCAATGGTTCTCCAAGCCGAGTATGCATCAGAGTCTCCTAGAAATCTCATTAAAACACAGATTTCTGGGTCCCATCTCCTCAATTTCTGATTTAGCAAGTCTGGGGCTTAAGAGTTTGCATTTATAACAAATTCACAGGTGGTGATATTTTTGGTCAGGAGACCGCACTTTGAGAACCACTGGCTTAGATAAAAAGCTTTGGTATAAGATATGCCTGTGCTAAATCCTGGCTTTGCTTGTCACCAGCCATTTTATTTGGGCAAGTCAATTCACCTTTCAGGGCTCCTGTATCTTCAATTTGTAAAATGGAGGTGTACCGTACCACCTGTTGGAGTTGTGGAGAGGATTTAAATAATACATGGAAAGTATTTAGAATAGTCCCTGGGTCATTGTAAACTCTCAGTAAATGGTGGCTGTAGTTATTCTGAATATTATTATTCTTTTCTGCAAGAAGTTCCTGACACCAAATAAAGGAACAAGAGACGGGATTCAGGGGGGCGATAGATCCCTGATTTCTGACTTGGAAAGGGATGAGGGAGTCTCTCCTGGAGACTCAGGGACTTGAGAGAAAACAGTGAATTTTCTACCCCACCTCTTCTCTCTGCAGAGTGTATGCAGGAAGTGCTACCGAGGCAACCTCGTCTCCATCCACAACTCCTGTTCCAACTATCGCATCCAGGTCTCGGTCAGTAGGATCAACAAAGCACAGGTCTGGATCGGAGGCTTCCTCAAGGGCCGGGTAAGCGAGGGGCCAACTCCCAGGTACACGAAGGTCTTTCTGATTGCCTCAAGGGACCACCTGCTGGCATAAAGCCTCATCCCAGCAGCTGAAGCTGGCTCATACCGGCTTAGGAGAACTGATGATTGAGTGCTTCTCTTCCTAACTCCATGTTCAGTGGCTTCATGCTTGTAGCTTGAAATCTGCCATGGTGGATGTATTTACACCAAGGAAATTGACAATTATTACAAATCAGGTTTCTTTCTTCCCTCTAGCCTCTCACCTTCCCCCAAAGCTGGTTGTTACACGTTTACCAGCACACTCCCGGCACCAGGAGATAGATTCTATATCTAGTTTGGTCCCTTACTAGCTGAATGACTGCCTCCAAATTTCAGTTTCCTCATCTCTAAAGTAGGGTCCTTCTCTCAGAGTGGCCTTGGGCTTGTGGACAAATAAGTGCCATTATATTTGCTACTCAAGTGTGGTTCACGGACCAGCAGTATCAACATCACCGGGTAGCTCATTAGACATGCACGATCTTGGGCCCCGCCCCAGACCTCCTGAATCAGAATCCGCATTGTTCACTAGATCCCTAGGAGATCTGTGTGCACAGTGAAGTTGGAGAAGCCTACTCTGTGTGATAGCCGGAAGTGATGTTTGCTCTTCCATTGTCATTGCCTGCGAACGCTCAGGGATGGGTCTCAACGGTATCCTAGGCAGGTAGTCAGTGAGAGGAGATTATATATACAGTGTTCAGGAAGGGATACCCAGTGGGCTTTCTGGAGACCCAGAATCTGTCTGTCTCTCTGGACCTCTGCCCTCTGACCCAGCCTCTCTCTTCTCTAGTTCTGTTGGAAGAAATTTCACTGGACTGATGGCAGTGCCTGGAATTTTGTATACTGGGCCTCAGGACAACCTAGGAATGGGTGCGGCCACTGTGTGGCCCTGAACACCAGAGGTGAGGGGGGCCGGGCACCAGGACAAGGGGAAGGGGTGGCAAGGTGGACTCCCACACATGTCCCTTTGAGCTGCCTGAACACACCTCCCCAAACCCACACCCTCCCTCCAACTGGAGAACCAATGTCCCTGTCTGTGAGGAGGGCTGAGATGTAGGGATTCCTTAGAGCAAAACCAGGTGATGAGGCTCCCAGTACAGGGGCTAGATGGGGACTCTCCATCCTCCCAGGCAAAGCTGGGCTCGGGGCCTGGGGGCTCCTTTCCTTCCTCTGATATGATGGCGACAAGGAGTGAATATGGGACAGATGGGAGGAACAGATGTGAATGTAAGGTGTGGATGAGGCATGAGGTGAAGATGCGGGCATTAAGGATGACTGACATAATTTGCCAGCTTTGAACAGCATGGCTGCCAGATGTGAGGGAACTTATTACAATGGCTGGACCATATGGGTTGGAGTAAGATGGCCGAGATTCACATCCCCGCTGTGTCACTTGCCAGCTGAGACACAGGCAAGTTTTCACTCCCACGAAGCCTCAGTTTCCTCATCTGTGAAACGGGAGTGATGACAGCACTGACCTCTTGGAGAGTCATTGTGAGGGTTAAACGATGGTCCATATAAAGCACTTAGCACATTGCCTCTGCAAGGGAAGAGATCAATGGCTAGTCCGGATGTGTGGGAAACCCGTGGCCATCGGATCATGACTACGGCAGGCAAAGATGACACATGAGGTGCCTGAGGAGGGGAGGAGGGAGCACAGGCCACACACGCAGGTGGGCAGCTGACATCACTGTGCTCTCTACCGCTAGGGGGTCGCTGGCGACGAGCTCGATGCAAAACACGTCTGCCCTTCGTCTGCGCCTTCTAAGCCAAGCCAGAGGCACGGAGATCCTCCCTTCACGCCCTCCTGGTGGCCTCTGTCCTACCCTTGCCACTTGTCCTCAGCCTCTCCGGATCATAAAGCCAGACTTCCCACAGCATCTCCTGACTCTTGTTTCTTCATTGAGCACTTTAGAGGAGTTGGACTCTGGGTTGGAAAATCCTGGAAGCATTCACTCCGGTTTCGTGGGGAGTGGGGTGGGACTTTGAGGAAAGGAAAAGATGTTGGAGTAGGGCGCCGGATGGGGGGGGCGGGGGCGGGGGCGGGGGCGGGGCCCCGGGGTGTGTCTGCAGCGCCACCTGGGGGCGGGGGGCGGAGTGCGTACCAGGCGGCGGTCCTTCTCGTTCCGGCTCCGAGGATTCCACACCGCGCGCCCCACCTCCCCCAGGTTCTGGGAGGAAGAACTCCTTTGGTGAGGGGGTGGGGAACTGACCCTGTTGCTCTGTTTGGATTCAGTCAAGTGTGCGGGGCGGGGTGGGAGTGGCGGCTTTCCAAAATGGAGGCTCTGTGGCGGATTCAAGAATTGGATGGACCATTGAGGTGCCACCTGGGCTAACCACGTAGGGGGGAAGAGAAAGTAGTCTGTCGGGGCAGCCGGCTTCTCTAGACCTGTGTCTGTGTCACTTATGATAATGGCCCCTATTTTCCACTCTCCCAGCCACCTGTGTGTGAGTTCAGAGGCCCCAACTTCTTCTGAGATGGTTGTCCACCCCATTCCCAGGAGGGTGGCTGTCCTCCTCACTGCACCCCCGAATCCTTCGTCCCCTCCCCGGTCCCCAGCCTACCTCCCCTCCCTAGAGGGGCCGCATTCTCAGGAAGGAGCTGCCTCTCATCCCAGGGCCCTTTAAAAAATATATTATTATTATTATTATTATTATTATTATTATTTTTGGCTGAGTTGGGTCTTCGTTGCTGCGCGAGGCCTTTCTCTGGTTGCAGCGAGCAGGGGCTACTCCTCGTTGCGGTGCGCGGGCTTCTCAGGCTCTAGGCACGTGGGCTTCAGTAGTTGTGGCACACGAGCTCTAGAACGCAGGCTCAGTAGTTGTGGCGCACGGGCTTAGTTGCATCTGCGGCACGTGGGATCTTCCCAGGCCAGGGCTCGAACCCGTGTGCCCTGCATTGGCCGGCGGGTTCTTAACCACTGTGCCACCAGGGAAGCCCCTCATCCCGGGGCCTTGGGCCCAAAGTCAGGGCATCTGTAGCTGTGTGGCTCCAATGCTGGTTCTACAGCCCCAGGTCTCCTCTGCTTCTCCCATTTTCTCACATCCTGGGGACATTGAGAGAGAACACTGTTGCTGCTCTTAACTTTGCTCCAGGCTGGGCTCCAGGAAGGATCTGGGCTTGATGAAGCGAGAAACTCAGACTGGAAACTGGGTATTCAGAGGACAGAGAGCCCCGGGTTGTGAGAGAGAGAGAGGGATAGAAAGAGAGACTTCTTTGGGGGTGTAGTTCTACATGGGGCACAGGGAGAATGTACAAGTATTTCTGGGGGCGCACACATGCACATGTGTATATGTATCTTGGTGTGTACAAGAGTCAGTCTTTGGATACCTGTGTATATGTGAATCTATATTTGTAAATATGCATAAATCTGTGTGTGAGTCAGCATGTATTTATGTGTTGTGCGTACGTTTTATACATCTCTGTTTATGGATATGCCTTTATGTCTGTGTCCATCTTTGAGTGTGTGTATCTGTGTAGCTTTGTACCTTATACTCCTGAATCTGTATATGCATACATATGTGTGTACCGCTGTGTCTTTGGCCAGTATCTTTGGGAGTATGTGTACATGTCAGTGTGTCTGAGCATACCTGTGTACAGGTCTACCTTTGTGCATGTATGTGTGTGTGTATCTGTACAGCTATCTGATGAAATGTGGAGTTGTTTTTTTTTTAATTGATCTTTATTGGAGTTTAACTGCTTCACAATACTGCGTTAGTTTCTGTTGTACACCAAGGTGAATCAGTCATATGCATACATATGTCCTCATATCCCCTCCCTCTTGAGCCTCCCTCCCACCCTCCCTATCCCACCCCTCTAGGTCATCGTAAAGCACCGAGCTGATCTCCGTGTGCTATGCTGCTGCTTCCCACTAGCTAATTATTTTACATTCGGTAGTGTATGTATGTCGATGCTACTCTCACTTAGCCCCAGCTTCCCCCTCCCACCCCGTGTCCTCAAGTCCATTCTCTATGTCTGCATCTTTTTTTTTTAGATTCCATATATATGCGTTAGAATACGGTATATGTTTTTCTCTGACTTCACTCTGTATGACAGACTCTAGGTCCATCTACCTCACTACAAATAACTCAATTTCGTTTCTTTTTATGGCCGAGTAATATCCCATGGTATATATGTGCCACATCTTCTTTATCCATTCATCTGTCAATGGACATAGGTTGCTTCCATGTCCTGGCTATTGTAAATAGTGCCACAATGAACATCGTGGTACATGACTCTTTTTGAATTATGGTTTTCTCAGGGTATATGCCCAATAGTGGGATTGCTGGGTCATATGGTAGTTCTATTTTTAGTTTTTTAAGGAACCTCAATACTGTTTTCCATAGTGGTTGTATCAATTTACATTCCCACCGGATGTGGAGTTTTTGGAACAGAAAATCCAGTTTTGCCAGATGTGCTTTGTTTCTAAAGATGCTGGAGTTGATGGAGCAGGACAGGATCGGAGAACCCCAGGGGAAGTGGCTGGTGACGAAGCAGCAGGCTTGAGTCCCTTGAACATGAGCAGGCCTCTGGCAACAGGAGAAGGAGCCTTGACATTGCTATGAACCTCACCAGTGCTGGGCCCTGGGGACTGCCTCTAGGTGAAGAGGCCTGTCCTCAGTAGAGGGGTCTGTCCATCTGCCTTGGATAGAGATTGGGTCAGGAAGCTCTTAATCACAGCATGTCAGTCTCCCCAAGGGCATGGAAGGGGAGCTGCCTGGAGGTCAGGCTCCTACCCAAGTCCCTGCATTGTGTACTGCAACAAGCTAATCTTGATGCTGTACTTCTAGAAGAAGCAGAAGCAGTGGGGGGTGGGAAGGATGAGCTCTGCACAGGTAGCTCTGGGACTGGTATTTCTGGGACTTGCTGAATGGCAAGCCCCCTCTTATCAGCCTCCACTTATCTCCTTGGTGGGGCATGGGCTCTAGCTAATCCCAGTAACCAAATACACTGCCAGCCAAGGCCAGAGGTAGAGGGAGGGAGGAGAAAGGGGCGGGGTAGGGTGGTGCTCAGACCCTTCCAGACTGAAGCTTGCTTGAGGCAGGCCAGGGTAGAAAAGATGTCCTTCAAATATCCAGTACTGTCTGTTAGTGGGCCTCCGGTTCAACCATTATATATTCATTCCTTTGGCTGTTTAAGGCCTTTCAGACTTGAAGCCCTTGATTAAAAAGCAAATATTCTTAGTACAAGAAACTCCTGAGTGTGTTGTCTATTAATACCTCTGGAAGACTGATTGGTAACTTGCCGAGAACAAGGTTTTGTGAGGAGGAACACAGAAGGGAAAAATGTGTGTAACTGTTAGCGTGCATGGGTGGGGGGTTGTGGAGAAGAAAAGCTATTAAAAAGGAGATAATGAAGCAGAGAGTGCTGTGCTCACAGTTTTCTCTTCCTGGGGACCTAGGAAGACTATATTCCCCAGTATTCCTTGCAGTCAACCTGGGCTCTGCAGCATGATACCGAGTCTGGCCAGTGCAATGTGGTTGGATGTGATACAAAGGCCAGACCTGGCCTTTATATGATCCCCTATGATCATCCATGATCCTCCAGTTCTCACTTTCCTTGCCACAGTGATCTGGGGGTCCATGTATCTCAGATGGCATAGCTGCCAGGTGGAAGGGGCTGACTGACCTACGTTGTTGTATTAAATCCTGAGGTTTCACAATTAACTTGTTACTGCACAAAAATCTGCTTTAGCCTAACACATATAGAAAAGAAGGGGCCAACAAATTCCCAGGCAGATATGGCCCAGAAGTCAAGATCCCAGACTCTGGAGTCATAACGGTCTGGGTTCAAGTCCCAGCTCTACCACTTCAGTTTTCAAACCTTACTCAGCCTCAGTTTCTTCTATAAAATGAGGGTTGAATGAGACAATGCCTGTCACACATTTAACTCATTGCTTGGCGATGGTGAGTTATCACTAAATGTTAGCTTTGATGCTGCGCTGTTAGGCATGAGCGTGGGTTTCAGGTCAAATGTCCACGTATTGCAAATTTCTTTTTCTATTTCTAGGATTAACGACAAAGCATAGCAAGCTTACCAGGGTTGGTGTGAGGGGTCACGTGATTATGTTGGTGACTGTGCTGAGTACACATGATGCAGCGGAGGTGAGTCAGTTACTGGGATCAGCCCTACGTCTTGCACAGGGAGCCATAACCTAGTTCAGCCGCGGGGAAGACAACATCAGGCTCACACATACAGAAGCTCAGGCTCGGGATGGGCTGGCAGTCTCAGGACGGGCTGATGCGCCCGTAGGAGGACCACCCCAGTCTGGAGGAAAGGGTCCCCCCAGGACGGAGCTGCCTCTGTCTCCTCCTCAGACAGTATCCCTGTGACCCCAGCCTCAGCCCATCCTCCTGAGAGCTGGATTCACCGGGGCTCCTGGTGGGAGAGCTCAGCGCTGTCTTCACTGATGTCTCTGCTGGTCAGATCTCCAGATGCTGCCTGATTCCCTAGGCCACCCAGGGGGAGGTGTTACCCCATCCTCTTGAGGATGGGGCTGGGGGTGAAGGCAGAGTGGGGAAGGTGGTGATGGGCCTCATGTGGTGTAATCTCACCCCTTCTCTCCCTGGGGTGGGGGATCAGAGGGGTTGGGCCTTCCCGAACTGCCCCCCAAGCTGCCTGCACCTTCTGTAGAGGGGCCAGCCCTCCATGTACAGTTAAGCTCGTCTCTGCTAAGACCTCACGATCAGGCCTGCGAGCCAACCTTTCCAAGGGATTTACCACGAAGCTAGTGAAACTTACACTGCAGGGCCGCTCACCTGCCTGAGCCCCTTCTAATCCTAAAAGATGACCCACATTGCATATGCTTCAGGCTTCATAAAACCTGGATCTGCTCCTGGTGAGATTTCTGGGCCTCCACTGTGGAAGAGCCCAGAAGGGGAGGGGGCGTCGGGGCAAAGGAAGACGGGGCGGGCTTGGCGTGCTCTCGGCAGCCTTCCCAGCTGCCTGTTCCTTCCTCCTTCCCTGAGTGGCGGGACACCTGCTTCTCTTTGTGCCACTAACTGTGGGACGCTGGACGAGTCATTTTCCCTCTCTGGCCTAAGTCTGCTCATCTGTAAACAAGAGAATCAGACAAGATGGTTCCTAAAGCCCCTTTAGTTTCTGACATTAGAGGACCGACCACCTCATTAGGGCCCCGCGGGGACTGGCCTGCAGACCGGCTGCTCGCCGGGCGCTGGGTCTCACCGGGCCTTTCCGTCAATGTGCTGGAGGAGACTTGCTGACCTCCTGGAACAGGGCACCAGGTTGGGGAATCCTGTCCTGCCCTGGGGGAGCCTAACTGGGCTCCCGGAGTGAGGGGCCTGGAATATGTATGAGCACGTGGAGGTCCCCAAGAAAATGAGAATGGTCTCTTCTCTCGCTTGGGGTGAGGGAAGGAAAAATTCACTGACAGATACGCCTCCTATTTCCTTCTGAATTTGGGACCCACCCATGTCAGAGAGAGACCCCGCACCCCAGTCCTACTGATCTCCCCTAAAACGGGGCCTGCCTGCGTTCCTGGGGACAGCATGGGGCTTACTCTTGACTAAGCTGAAACGAATCATGGTCAAGGTGGAGGAGGCTGAAGCAGCAGGGCAGACGGCCCCCGGGGGTTCATTCTCTCCTTGTGGGGTGTGGGCGGTGGAGTTAGTCAGACGTGGGTCCAAATCCCAGCTCTCTCGCTTCCTGGCTGTGTGGCCTGGGGCAAACGACTCAGTCTCTCTGAGCCTCAGTGTATCTTCAAAATAGGGAAGCTACTATCTACCTCGTAGGATTATTCTAAGGATTAAATGAGATAATGTGTGTGAAAGTGCCTGGCATTTGGGAGGCCCTTGTGGCCACTAGCTATTCCTATTATTAGCTCTACTTTTCGGAAGGGGATGACTCAGGTACCACTGCCCTGGGGGTCCTGGGAAGCACAGAGGGGTTGCCTGGGAGGCGAGGGGGGAAGGTGAGACTGAGGTCTTAGTGGGAACAGGACCTGTCTGTAGAGCAGTGGGAGGGCCAGACACCTGGTCCCGGCTGTGGCCTCAAGGGGTGAGCAGGAAAAATGAGAGCCTCTCCTCTCTCCCATCCCCCCTTGCCCAGGTGGGACCCTCTGTTGGGAGGCCTGGAGCCCAAGGGTGAGAGTGGGGCCCACAGAAGAGGCCCTAGTGGCCAATGGAGTAGGCGCCTGAGTCCGTGGACTGCTTCTCCTCTGTGGTCTGGTCGCTGGGGTACACCGGGTTGGCCAAGGCCGTGACCTGCAGCGTGGTCTCGTTCACCTGCAGGCAGAAGGGCTGGCATGATCGTGCTCTGGCTGTGGGCAGGGTCCTCCTCTGGGCCCCCGTGGGACAGACTCAGCCTTTGGGGCTCACAGCCCGGTCATAGGGGAGCTAGAGCGAGTCTGTGACCCCAAGACTCTTCCCATGCACCTCAAGGGCAAACAGACCTGAGCCAACCAGTAGCAGGATTTGTCCCTCCCCGAAGCAAAGAGGGGACCGTGAGTGGATGCGGACGATGACCACAGAGCCCACTCTTGGCCAGACCCCCTCTTGTCGGGATCCCCAGTACGCACTGAGGCCCAATGAACTCCCCTTCAGAGGCCCCCAGAAAGTGGGTCCCTGAGAGTCTGGGGTCCAGCTCCCCTCTTCCTCTCGTGGGTGCACCCCCCCCGACTCACCTCCTCAAACTTCTTGGCTTTGTACTGGTCGGCCCCCTTGAGGAAGTTGAGCAGGATGATGTCGCAGAGGACAGTCCCCTGGAGGAGGAGAGCAGGGCGGCTCAGAGGGGCTGCAGGGTGGGAGCGGGGCGGCGGGAAGCACGGGGAGCGGGGCGGCGGGAAACACGGGCAGCGGGCAGGACTGCCCTCGGGGTCGGGGTGAGTCCTCCAGAGACACCTGACTGATGGTTCCTCTTAGGAAAACATCGAGGGGCTTTGCAGAATATCTCCAGAACCCACCTCCCCAGCTCCTGGGGTGAGCCCAGACCAGAGCGCAGAGGGAGGACTTGGTGGGAGACGCAGAGGGACCGCGGGGGTCCAAGTCCCTGGGGACGGGGCTCTGTCCCCACCTTGCCAGCTGGGCTCTGTTCCTCGACCGGGCTCTCAGGTCTGGGGACCCTGGAGTCTCCTTGCCCCCCTTCACGGTGGCAAACGGGGGCTTTGTAGCAGCGGGGGGGCTGCCATGGAGGGAGTGAGCTCTCCAGGACTGGAGATGTTCACGCAAGGGCTGGCCCAGCAGGGAGGTGAGGGCGAGAGGTTGGGCTCACGGTCTGGGAAGGAGAGGGTCACCGCTTGCCCAAACCCTGCCAGCCCGGGCTGCACCCTGAGTGGCCTCCGGACTGAACCCAGAGGGGCTGCACTCACCACTCCCACAGACGTGAAGGCTGCCACGGAGCTGATGATCGTGGGAATGATGTCAAACTTGCCAGCCTGTGTGCGCAAAGACCCGGGTGAGTGGGCACAGCTCCAGCAGGGCCAGGGCGAGGCCTGACGTGGAGCTTGGACTCCCAGCCAGGGAGACCCTGGAGCCAGGAGGGCTCTTGGTGGATCAGCAGGCCTCACCTGCTGTGGACATGTGACCAGCGAGGGTCTCAGAGCTGGTCAGTGGCAGGACCCTGCCCCCAGAGGAGCCTCTTTAGGGCCCAGGATGGGTCCGGGTTTCCTCCCCTATCCCCCGTGTCTGCCTGGCCCAAGCACTCACATTCCCATACACCAGCACGTCGAAGCGGATGCCAAAAGCCTTCACTGCCGTTCTCCATCTTGTAGTACTTGGCAAACCTGGAGGCCAGAGGGGAAGGTGGGTCCCACTGTGGGCTCCTGTCTCTCTTGCCTGAAAATCCAGGGGCCTCTAGAGCCCTATGACCCTCACCTACCGAGCAACCCTTACTGATGGTTTGGTGGGACACCCGCCGTGGTCCTCCCTGTGTGGTGAGCTGAACCCCTGCACAGGCATCACCTTGGGGGTTTGTTAATAAGGCAGATTTCCAGGCCCCACCCTGAACCCATGGCATCAGCATCTCTGTGGGTAGAGCCCAGGACTCTGTCTTTTATTGTGTTTTTTTTTTTTTTTCTTGCGGTACGCAGGCCTGTCACTGTTGTGGCCTCTCCCGTTGCGGAGCACAGGCTCCAGATGCACAGGCTCAGTGGCCATGGCTCACAGGCCCAGCCGCTCCATGGCATGTGGAATCCTCCTGGACTGGGGCACGAACCCGTATCCCCTGCATCGGCAGGTGGACTCTCAACCACTGCGCCACCAGGGAAGCCCTCTGTCTTTTAAGTAATTTCCCTAAATGATTCTGACGTGTATGAAAGTTGGAGCCCAGCTGGACTCCAAGCGTCTTCAGTTCTCTTTGTTTGGGTATCCCAGGGCCCGGCAGGGGCTCCTCTCTCCACAGGCTTCTCAGCCTATTGGGTTCAAAACCTTGTTCTGCCACATGTCAGCTGTGCAACTTGGGCCAGTTGCTTAACCTCTCTGATACTCGATTTCCTCTTTTGTGAGTGGGACTAATACAGAAGTCCCGCTTCAAAGGGTTGCCATGAAAATGGAATGAAACCACATGTGTCAGGGGTTTAGAATAGTGTCTGGAGCAAAGTAAGCACCCAGGAAATGCTCACGTTGATTTCTAGAGCAGTTTCAAAAAGTGCCTTTAGACACCTCATCTCACACACATGTGGGATAGGGATGTGACTGCTCTGTTTTTCAAATGAGGCTCCAGGGGTTCAGTGACGGGTCCAGGGTTACCCAACTGGCTGAGACCTGGGGCTGGATTTGCCCCAGTTCAAGGATTTGTCCCCTGTACCTTCTCTGCCTGGGCTGCTGGCTGCCAGGAACCGTGCTGGAGACTGATAAGAATGATCGCATGTAATTCTCACCAAACACAGTGAGGTGGGTGTTCATACCCCCACTTGGAAGATGCCTGTGGGGTGAAGGGACCCGCCTGTAGTCTCACAGTCGGTAAGGATTCGAATTGCATTTGGCTTTTGGCTTCTAAAGCCAGTGCGTTTCCCCTTACACGGCTCTGCCCACCACGGGCCAAACTCTAACATTAGCAAAGTGCAATCTCTTTGGGCTACTGTCCCAAAGCTGTAACACAGGCTCCTGAGGCCAGCATCCCAGGAAGGTGGTGAGGATTAAGGGGGAGGATGGTCGAGAACGAGCTCAGAAACCTCCGTAACTGTGTGGCATCGACATCGGTCTCATTCGGTGCCTCTCTTTCAGTGTTTCCAGTCCCCAGAGATTCCCAGGCCAGTCCCAGGCCTCTCCCAGCACAAAGAGGGCATCTGAGAAACTCCTTCCCTGGAAGTGTTCCGTGATTGACGTGACACCCCTCCCAGGGATGTTTGCCTTCGAAACTGTCCAGCAGGGAGAATGAAGTGCTGAGCCCAAGGGGATGAATAACGGAGAGCTCACGGGCAGAGGAGGAAGGTCATTTGTGGCGGGGAAGAGCCTCCTTAAACTGTAAGTATCGGCCACTGTCTGCTCTGGCTGCCAGGGAACTTTGGGGTCAAGCAGAAATGGGTTTAAATCCTGGCTGCACCACTTGCTGGCGGTGTGGGGCCTTTTAGGGGACTTAGCCCTCAGGGTTTGACTTCCCACGCCTATAAAATGGGGGTGCTCAGGCCCCCTTTGCAGGTCTGTTAGCGAGAAGGCTGAGCCCTGAGACCAGCCCTTCGAGGCAGGTGCTCCCCTGATTCCCACGTTGGACATTTTGCCTGCCCCTCCACACCCAGGCTCGGCCCTTCTCTGCGGGGCCTGGGAGCCTGGTCTGCAAAGACTGCTTCCTCCCTGCGCTCTGGTTCCAGTTGGGTTCAGCCAGTGGGAGGCACCCACAGGAAACCAGACGGTGGGAGGGAAGAAGGGCGAGGGCTCTTCCTCTCCCAGTTCCTCTGCTGGGCCTCTAACAAAGCTGACTTCCCTCCTGAGGCCCAGAGCCTGTCGGGCGCGCCCCTCTCCAGTCCTGTGACTGCTCTCTCCCCTTGCCCTGCCAGCTTAGCTGGTAGCAGCCTTCCTGTGGTGGCTGCTCCGGTCCTGCCCCAGGCTCCTAGCTTCCTTTAAACTGCCTGCACCTTTGCACACAGCCGTCCCTTTTTTTTTTTTTTTTTTTGGCGGTACGCGGGCCTCTCACTGTTTTTGCTTGTCCTTTGTGGAGCACAGGCTCCGGACGCGCAGGCTCGGCGGCCATGGCTCACGGGCCCAGCCGCTCCGCGGCATGTGGGATCTTCCCGGACCGGGGCACGAACCCGTGTCCCCTGCATCGGCAGGCAGACTCTCAACCACTGCACCACCAGGGAAGCCCAGTCGTCCCTTTTGAGACCACTGACTGTTTCCTCCCAGGACACTGACCCTTACCATCCCCGTTTTTACAGAGCAGGAAGCTCAGGCCTGGAGAGGTTTAGCTGGGTCAGGAAGGAGTGCAGGGGGAGGGCGACCCATCTTCTGTCTTGCCTGTGCCTGGGCAGGGCTGTCGCCGCGTGCCCGAGTAAAGCACCTGTTACCTGGCTAAGGCCTTAAAAAGGCCTTCCCTGGTGGCGCAGTGGTTGAGAGTCTGCCTGCCGATGCAGGGGACGCGGGTTCGATCCCTGGTCCGGGAAAATCCCACATGCTGTGGAGCAACTAAGCTCATGCTTCACAACTACTGAGCCTGCGCTCTAGAGCCCGTGGGCCACAACTACTGAGCCCCTGTGCTGCAACTACTGAAGCCCGTGCGCCTAGAGCCCGTGCTCCACAACAAAGAGTAGCCACCACAATGAGAAGCCCGCGCATCGCAACAAAGAGTAGTCCCTGCTCGCCTCAACTAGAGAAAGCCCGCGCGCAGCAACGAAGACCCAACACAGCCAAAAATTTTTTTAAAAAATGAAGAGAAAGACAGACAGAGATAGAGACAAAGACAGAGGTAGAGACAATTACAGAGAGAAAGAAGGAAGGAAGGAAAGATGGGAGGGAGGGAGGAAGGGGAAAGGAAAGGGAGAGAAGAGAAGAAGGGAAGGAAAGAGGGAAGGAATGAATGCATGTTTGAAGGAAGGAAGGAGCCTCTTTAACCTTCCACCACCCTGAGATTTCCGTTCCCCACCTGCAGGGATTTGCCTGTGGAAACCTCAGGGTGACTTGAGCCAGGAGGCTTTGGAGAAGTTTGGGGTATTTCTGGGAGTATCATGTTGGGGGAGGTGATGAAATAAAATTTATATTTTATGACAAGAAAGATTTAAATATAAAAATGTTCTCAGCCCATTTGGGCCTCCTCCCTCTCCTAATGAAGATGTGTGTTGTGCATCTGCATTAATCAGACCTCCTTAGGAGATAACCTTCCTTCTTGATCTTGTAAGGGGTCACAATGACCCACGACCCACTACTCACTGTACGTGTAGATCTGGATGGTGTAAACTGTCAATAATACGTCATTTGACATATAACCCTTTGTCTCAAAAACTGATGTCATTGCTTTGATCCCTAACAGGTGGAACAGACCTCAGAACTTTCTGAAAGACTGTCTCCTGGGTTATAACCCTCAGGTTGGCTCGAATAAAATTTTCCATTTCTGGAACCTCCCTGGTGTCCTGGTGGCTAAGACTCCACGCTCCCAATGCAGGGGGCCCCGGTTCGATCCCTGGTCAGGGAACTAGATCCCACATGCCACAACTAAGAGTTCGCATGCTGCAACTAAAACAAAGATCCTGCATGCTGCAACTAAAAAGATCCCGCATGCCATAACTAAGACCCAATGCAGTCAAATAAATAAATATTTAAAAATTAAAATTTCCATTTTCTTCTTAGATTGACTATTGATTAATTTCTTTGTCAACAAGGGGATGGAAAGATGCATCCATCCTTAGCATCAGAATGCTGTCCCTCCACAGCCGGTCAAGAGAGAGGAGGTCTATCTGGGGGGAAGACCCTGAGGTACACAAACCCTCTCCTACCGCAGGACCCCTCAGTCATCTCCAGGAGTCTTTCTGGGGCCTGACAGAAGCTGCTTCAGGGTTGGTGTGTGTGTCCAGCCTGGCGCTAGACCAGCAAACGTGAAAGCCCATTACGCCAATCACCATGACCAACTGCCTTTCCCGCTCATTACCAAATCAGCGAGTCAGCTTGTATCCATAGGCCCTCACTGCACAGGCACTAGCTCCCCTGCTGTTTCTGTGAGACGCCAGTTCAGGGCTCTTCCCACCAACTGAACCTCCATCATGGCTCTGAGCTTCCAGCTGGGAGAGCAGAGCTATATCCCCAGGTGCTCAGGACCTGGCTCCTCTTGGTGGTGTCTGTGACTGGTCCCATGCAGTGTTGAGTACGTCGAAGATGCTCAGAAAATATCTGCTCATTAGAATTCTTTTTTTAAAAAATTAATTAATTAATTAATTAATTTTTGGCTGTGTTGGGTCTTCGTTTCTGTGCGAGGGCTTTCTCTAGTTGCGGCGAGCGGGGGCCACTCTTCATCACGGTGAGCGGGCCTCTCACTGTCGTGGCCTCTCATTGCGGAGCACAGGCACCAGACGCGCAGGCTCAGTAGTTGTGGCTCACGGGCCCAGTTGCTCCACGGCATGTGGGAACTTCCCAGACCAGGGATTGAACCCGTGTCCCCTGCATTGGCAGGCAGATTCTCAACCACTGCGCCAACAGGGAAGCCCCTAGAATTCTTTTTTTCAAGTTCCGTCGTTTGCCAGTACATGAAATTTGGACCATCACTTAACCTTTCTGAGCCTTGCTTTCTCTATTTCGAAAATGGGGAGAGTATTTAGGATTGTTTGTTCAGGACCTACCATGTGTCAGATTAGATTCTTGTACAACCACCTACTCAGTGAGTCCTCCCCAAACCCTGTGAGGTTCTCATCCTTAACTTGCAGATGGGCAGACAGAGAACGGGAGATGAGGCACCTACCAAGCTCACGTGGTGGGCCAGCTCACGAGTGACAGAGCCAGGAATGGCCCCAGGATCCTTTGAATCCCAAGGAGCACATTCTTCATATTTCCTATATTATCACCTGCCGCACTAACTTACAGGGTGGCTTGAGTGCCACTCACGTTGCTTTGAGCTAATTAGTCACCACTACGGGGAAGTGAGGTGTGGAGGATAAGAGCTCAGGCTCTCCGTTCAAATCCTGGCTTTGATGCTTACCTGGTAGGCAACTTCACCATCCTGAGCCTCAGTCTTTTTGTCTATAATTTACAGATGACAGTGGTACTTGTCTGATACAGTTGTTTAGAAGATTAAATGATATGGACCACTCAAAACACTTAACACATAGAAAGTGCTTCCTGGGACTTCCCTGGCGGTCCAGTGGTTAAGACTGTGCTTCCACTGCAGGGGGGGCAGTTTCCATCCCTTGTCAGGGAACTAAGATCCCATATGCCACGCAGTGTGGCCAAAAATATTTAAAAAAGAAAAGAAAGAAAGTGTTTCTTAAATGTTAAATGCTGCTGCTGTTATTGTTCTTAAAATTCCTGCTTAAGATCTCATTTCAGGGAGCATTTGCTCAACTCATCTTAAACAAAACTTTCTTTTCATCATTCATTCGCTTATTCAGCAAACATGAATTGAGCCTTTGGTATGTTTCCAGGACACTGCAGGTACCAGAGATACACAGGTGAGAAAGGCAACGCTGCCAGTCTTCTGGGGAGACAGCAAGAAGACAGTTGCCATGAGATGGGATAGGGGCGGGGCTAGACTTAAACCCCATGAGGTTCCTTTCTACTTCTCTCCGGGAGAATCAGGGCAGGCTTCCTGGAAGGGTTGATCTTTGGCTGAGACTTAGTAGAAGAGGAGGGTTTGCACAGTGGTTAGAGAGGAAAGGGCATTCTGGGCAGATGAAATGGTATCTGAGAGCTCACAGAATATTAGGGAAATAGCAGGGCGTTCAGTATGATTGGAGCAGAGTGGTGTGTGTGTGTGTGTGTGTGTGTGTGTGTTTGGAGAGTTGAGGTTGTAGACCAGTGGCTCTCAACTAGGGGGCAAGTCTGCCCCCAAGGGGACATGTGGCAACATCTGGAGATATTTTTGATCGTCACAACTTGGGGGGAAGGTACTACTGGCATCTAGCGGGTGAGGACATTGTGCTAAACACCCAACACTGCACAGGACATCCCCCTGCAACAAAGACGTATCCAGTTCCAAATGTCAGTAGTGCTGAAGTTGAGGTAAGGAGGGGCCAGATCAGGAAGAAAGTATTTGCCCAAGAGCAAGAAGAAGTAATTGAAAAGTGTCTGTGTGATGAGCTCCGCGTTTTAGGAGCTCATTTTGGCAGCAGACAGACAATGTATCAGAGACGTGGGGGTGAGGGGTGGACTTCCCTGGTGGTGCAGTGGTTAAGAACCTGCCTGCCAATGCGGGGGACATGGGTTCGAGCCCTGGTCCGGGAAGATCCCTCATGCCGCGGAGCAACTAAGCCCCGTGCGCCACAACTACGGAGGCTGTGCTCTAGAGCCCATGTGCCACAAGTACTGAAGCCTGCGTGCCTACAGCCCATGCTCTGCAACAAGAGAAGCCACTGCAATGAGAGCACTACAGTGAAGAGTAGCCCCACCGCTCGCTGCAACTAGAGAAAGCCCGCGCACAGCAACGAAGACCCAATGCAGCCAAAAATTAAAAAAACAAATAAATAAATAGATAAATTAAAAAAAAAGAGATGGGGGAGGTTATGGTAAGAGGAGGAAGGGAAAGTGATTTGAGAGCCACTGAAGTGATCCAGGTGAAAGACAGTCAGCAGTTGGTTAGGAGAGCAGCAGGGGAAGTGGGGTTGGGTGGGTAGACGAGATGCAGAAGGAGGACCACTATGACCGTGAATGTGTGGTGATGAGAAGATTGTGGAAGGTGGCCCCAGAGTCCCGGCTTGGGGGTTTGGGTGCAAGGTGATGATTCCTCCTGAGAAAGGGACCACAAGAAGAGGAGCAGTTTTGTGTAGGGGTGTGTGTGTGTGTGTGCACGTGTGTATGTGACGAGTCGGTCTGACATGTTGAATTCATAATGCGCATGGGACATCCAAGTTGGGAGGCTTATTTGGTGGCTGTATATGTGAGTCTTCAGTTGTGGACCAAACCTGGTGAGGAGCAGGTCTGGAGCTGGAGATGAAGGATTGGGAGTGATCTGTATATATTTCATAGCTTGAGACGTGGGGTGGATGAGATAACCCATGGAGCATGTGTAGAGTTAGAAAAAAGGGTACCAAGAAACCAGGTGATGGGGCTTCCCTGGTGGCGCAGTGGTTGAGAGTCCGCCTGCCGATGTAGGGGACACGGGTTCGTGCCCCGGTTCGGGAAGATCCCACATGCTGCGGGGCGGCTAGGCCCGTGAGCCATGGCCGCTGGGCCTGCGCATCCGGAGCCTGTGCTCCACAATGGGAGAGGTCACAACAGCGAGAGGCCTGCGTAGCGCAAAAAAAAAAAAAAGAAACCAGGTGATGGCCAACATTTAAAATTCCAGAAGAGGAAGAGGAGCCCACCAGCAGAAATTGGGAAGGCATGGCTAGAGAAGTTGTTAAGAAAAGAGGCTGTTTTTAAGAAGGAGGAAGTAAAGAGGTATCAGGCACTGCAGAGGTCAAAGAAGACAAGAACTGAAGAATGTCTGTTGGGTTTGGCAATTAGGTGGTCAGTGGGGACCTTGGCAAGAGTAGTTTCCGTGGAGCAATGTGGGGTGGGCAGAAACCAGATTACTATGGTGTAAGGAGTCGAGGGGGTTGACGAACTGGCCAGCAAGTCTACACTGCTCATTGGAGGAGCTTGGCTTTGGTGCCGAGAAACGAACCCACCTCGTTCTTTGACAGCCTCCAGGAAACACCAATCCTCCATATCCTGGCTCAAATTCCATCAGTTCAGGGCCATGGTTTGGCTCCTAGAATGCCTCCTACTTCTCTTCTGCCTCTCCTCTCCTGTCTGTCAATCCTTCAGAGCCCAGGCCAAGGAACACCTTTACAAGGAAGCCCTCTCTGCCTGCCCTTGCCCTTAATGTGACTCTGGTAGCATGGAAAATTGGTATCTTCTAGCAAGTGAAAGTTTTATCCTTCTAAGTGTCCACTCAATACAGTGCCTTGTTTTACTAAGAGGTTCATTTTGTTTGTCTTGCTTTATCAGCTACATGAAGCCTCCCTGAGATTAGAGACCACCTCTGAGTATTTACTGAATGAATGAATGTATGACCCAGTGCACAGAGCCTGGCCCACGATTGTGTCCATGGCAGGTGGGGCTCAGAAAGACACCTGTAGAATTGAAATGAATGGACTTTGACTTTAACTCAGCTGGACTTTCTCCAGGAAGTAAATTTCAAGTTGATTAATCAACTAATTGAAAAACTCCTTCTATGATCTGGGTAGAGTTCTAGACAGTGAGCAAGAAAGATGAGGTCCCTGTTTTCTTAGAACTTACTTCCTACTGGGAAAGACAGACAGTAAACAAGAAACCAGTGAAAGAGCAAGATTGTATCACTTTGGCAAATATTCTGATGGAAGTGAATGATGTGCACCAGTGTAACGAGATATGCGAATGGGTTGGGTGGGCTTTTTAAAAAAATTTAATTAATTAATTTATTACTTAATTTTACTTTTGGCTGCGTTGGGTCTTCATTGCTGCGCGCGGGCTTTCTCGAGTTGCAGCAAGCAGGGGCTACTCTTCGTTGAGGTGCACGGGCTTCTCATCGTGGTGGCTTCTCTAGTTGTGGAGCACGGGCTCTAGGCGCACGGGCTTCAGTAGTTGTGGCTTGTGGGCTCTAGAGCGCAGGCTCCGTAGTTGCAGCACAGGGGCTTAGTTGCTCTGCGGCACGTAGGCTCTTCCCTGACCAGGGCGCGAACCCGTATCCCCTTCATAGGCAGGTGAATTCTTAACCACTGAGCCCCCAGGGAAGTCCCCAGAGTGGGCTTCTTTAGAAAGAGTCATCAGAGAAGACTTCTCTGAGGAGGCGACCTTGGAGCCGAGACCCGCTAGATGAGAAGGAGCCAGTACCAAACTTTAACTTGGCCAGTGGAGCAGAAACCAGTATGACCAGGGTCACACACACCAGTGAGGTTGGACAAGTAGACAAGAGCCAGACCATGGAGGCCCTTGAAGGCAATGGTAATGAGTTTGGATGAACTGCTAGCGCAGAAGGAAGACACTGAATAGCAAGCATGGGGATGATGGGCTCGGATGTACGTTATCAAAGGTTGGCAGCTTGGGCTAAGGAGGTGGCAGCAGAGATGGAGAGAATTAGATGGTCTGGGGAAGTATTGAAGGTGGAAGGTGGGGTGGGGGATGGGCACTGACTGCAAAGACGAATTCCTTCTAACCTTGCTGTGTGTACACAGTCCCTGGGAGAGGAGATGCCTGGAGGCCAAGGGGGGTTCTCTCACCAAGGGCGAAGGAAAAGCACTGAACTGGGAATCAGGACATCTGAGTCCTCCATATCTTAGGCATGGAGACTGGACTGGGTCAACTCTAAAGGCCCTTCCAGCCCTAGCAGCCCAGGCCTTGGTCTATGTCAATTGTTGGGGCATCTAAAGGGGGAAGTGTCACAGGAGCTGTAAATCAAGGTTGATTTCACAGAGCAAAGGCCCAGGTCTCTGTCTCCTGGGCTGCTTACCCTGGGGTGATGTTAGTCCTTTCACCACCTCTTATCTGCCCCCAGGGAGATGTTGGCTAAGCCCAGGCAGCAGGCAGTTGATCAGCTCTGAAGTTCTGGCTCCTGCAGCTCATTGCTTCTCTGAGGGCAGAACTTGGAGCTAGAAGAGGCTAACCAGCCTCTTATGGTCTGAGGGGAAGGGTGGTGGGACCTCTGGCTGGAATCCAACCTCCCTTTCTCCCTGTCCATATTTCCTGACCTTCTTTCCCTGGGTTCTTTAGAAGGTCCTCCAGTCCATTCCTTTGGGACACTCCCCTGTGCCAATCAATCCCCCACCATCAATTGCACTAACTGTAAGTTTCATCCGGGGAAGGAAATGGGCCTCGAGGGTTGTATGTGTCTTCTACGCCACATAACAAATTGGCACAGATTTAGTGACTTCAAACAGCACACATTTATTAGCTCATAGTTCTGTAGGTCAGAAGTGTGGGCATGGCAAGGCTGGATTTTCTTTTCAGCATCTCTCAAGGCTAAAATCAAGGTGTTGGCTGAGCTGTGTTCTCATCTAGAGTTCAGGGTCCTCTTCCAAGCTCACATGGTTGTGGTAAAATTCTGTTCCTTCTGCTGTTCCTGGCTGGCTGTCACATGGGGGCTGCTCCACATTCCTTGCCCTCCGTCCTCAAAGCCAGCAATGGAGAGCCTCCCTTGGGTTGAATCCTGCTCATGTTTGTAATCTCCGACTTCAGAAAGAGCCCAGTCACTTTAAAGGGCTTGCCTGATTAGATCAGACTCATCCGGGATATTCTCCCTTTCATAAGGTCAACTGTGCCATATAATATAACACAACCATAGGAGTAAAATCCATCCTCTGTCCCTATGTGCAGTCCCAGGGATTATGCACCATATGTGCACGGGAGTGGGAGAAGGATCTTCAGGGACGTCTTAGAATTCCGCTGATTACGAGAGCCAAGGAGGACGTTTTTGGTGGAGAAGGATGGAGGTCATTCCTGGCAATTTGAGAACAGATCATCCAGTAAAGTGAGAAGTTCCTTTGCCTTTTGGGAGGCCATAGAGCCATCGTATGGATGGTTTGAACACTCACCCTAGAAACATCACACCATATGTTGTCTATGTTTGCAGAGTTCATGGCCCCTTGAATGCATTCATCGTTTCTAGGTTGATAAACCCTGGGGCAGGGTGTGGGGAGGGTGCAAGTGGAGATGAGGGCTGAGTAGTGTGAGTTGGGTATTTGGAGCTGCAGTGCTTTCTACCTTCAAGCTGCTCTGTGTTGGTCATGGGAGGGACATAAACCAGACTTCCTTGGTATTGGCCACCTTCGCCAAGGTGACCTCTGCTCAGCGCCCTGTAGACACGTGTGCACATTTGTGACAGGGCAGATGCCTCAGTGCCTGGTCTGCCCCTGGACAGGCTGTACCGGGGCTACAGCAAGCTCTCCCATGAGCCTGAAGTTGGGATGAGTCCCTGAGAATGAGATCAGGAAAGATGAAATACAGGGGTTGTCTGCTGGGATCCCCCATGGGAGTGCTGATATGGAAATGGATGACTGAGTCTGTTTAGGGTCATCCAAGCTCTGGAGTAACTTTGGGAGGTAGAAAGGGGGATTCCTAAGACTCAGGATCTTGCAATGTTTGTCCAACACTTCTTGGGGGAAGAAGGCAGGCCTGAGGCTGAAAGGCACTGGGCCCCGAGACCTCCAGCTCTCTGCTTCCATTCAAAATCCAGGTAAACTGAGCACACTGTAGCTTGGGATGCAGGGAGAGAACATGCTGATCAGAGGGCCCTAAGTGGGTCCTTTGCGGATATAGGTCAACCTAAATTATATCATTGGTACCGGATGTAGACATTGGTCTCTTGAGAACTTGATTAATGTGGGTCAGCCCAAAGACCTCAGTCACTTACACAAGTAGCTGTCATTTGTTGAGCAATAACTGAATGCCAGTTTCTGTGCTAAATGCTGTATCTGTTAGGGCTTTCAGTGGCAGGCAAAAGAAACTCTCCCTGGCTGATCTGAGAGAAAAACGAATTTATCAAAAGGAAATGGGGGGCTTCCCTGGTGGTACAGTGGTTAAGAATCTACCTGTCAATGCAGGGGACACGGGTTCGAGCCCTGGTCTGGGAAAATCCCACATGCCGTGGAGCAATTAAGCCCAAGCACCACAACTACTGAGCCTGCGCTCTAGAGCCCGTGCTCCGCAGCAAGAGAAGCCACCGCAATGAGAAGCCCGCGCACCACAACGAAGAGTAGCCCCTGCTCGCTGCAACTAGAGAAAGCCTGCAGGGAGCAACGAAGACCCAACGCAGCCAAATAATAAACATAAAAATAAGGAAATGGGGTTGAGACTTCCCTGGTGGTCCAGTGGTTAAGAATCTGCTTTCTAATGCAGGGGATGTGGGTTTGATACTAAGGTTCCACATGCCCCAGGGCAACTAAGCCTGCGTGCTCTAGAGCCCGCATGCCACAAGTAGAGAGAAGCCCATGTGCCACAACGAAGTGCCCATGCACTGCAATGAAAGATCCCGCATGCCTCAACGAAGATCCTGTGTGCTGCAACTAAGACCTGATGCAGCAAAATAAATAAATAAATATTATTAAAAAAAAAAAAGGAAAGTGGGTAGATCATAAGTTTGCAGGAAGGGCTTAGAGGACCAGGTGTGAGGCCAAAACCAGGCCACAGATCAGGTCTGGGGAAGATCCCACTGCTGCTGCTGAGATTCAGACCTTGTGGCTGGCACCCAGGGTGCTGTAAGGCTTGGACCTTGGGTCTATCCTCTAGCCCCATGACCACTGCAGCCCCAGGAGCTCAATCTCTCTTTTTTAAAAAATATTTTATTTATTTATTTTTGGCAGCATTGGGTCTTAGTTGCAGCACTTAGGCTCTCTAGTTTTGGCGTGCGGGCTCAGTAGTTGCAGCGCGTGGGCTTAGTTGCCCTGTGGCATGTAGGATCTTAGTTTCTCGACCAGGGATTTAACCCACGTCCCCTACATTGGAAGGTGGATTCTTAACCACCGGGCCACCAGGGAGGTCCCCAGGAACTCAATCTCATCATTACTACCACCAGAGAGAGGTCTTCATGGCCCCCACTTTTTGGTCCCTAGCTCTATTCGAAGTCTTGAATAGATGCTTCTATTTGATGGAGCCTAGTCGTATGCCTTAGCTATGAAGGAAGCTGGGAATCTATCTGTCACATTTGTCTTCAATAATAAGAGGCCTGGCCCCCACCAAGATCCATAGGAAATGGAATCCCAGAAGCCAGAAGGCAAGGAGGAGGCTGTGCAGCTCACGGCGTGTCTGCTGCAAATGTGCTATCTCATTCGTTCCCAGCGAGGCAGATGTTGTTATCCCCACTTTATGAACAATGACAATGAGGTACAGAGAGGTTAAGAAGCTTGTCCAGTGTCACACAGCTACTAAGTGGTAGAGTCTCAATTCAAACTGGGACTGTCTGATTCCAGAACCGACACTCTCAGCCACTGCTCTATACCTCCACTGGATGTCAAGGAAATGGAATTTCTGTGTTCACTTAGCTGTGGATTTCAGCCTGTGGATTGTGTGACCTAAAGGAGAACTTCCCAGGACTTCCCCGGCGGTGCAGTGGTTAAGAATCCGCGCTTCCACTGCGGGGGGCACTGGTTCGACCCCTGGTCGGGGGAACTAAGATCCTGCAAGCCGCATGGTGTGACCAGAAACAAGCCAGTGCCAAGCCACCAACTGGGCTCTAAGAGTCGGCTCCATCCTGTCCTTGTCTGACTGTAATAGCTCTCTCCACACACATGTAAAGTGGCCCTGCCGGGGCGGCCCGGGATGGGAGTGAGCAGAACACAGCTCGGAGCTCCTGTCTTGGCTCTCGTTGAGTCATCCCCTTATTACTGTGTCTGTCTCATTAAGTCAGTGGATACAGGAGAAGGATATCTCCATCCTTGGCTCAAGATGGGATGTACTGGTTCCCTGTTTTTCCCACCCTCTTCCAAGGTGCATACTATTCTTGACTTTAGTTATGAAAGGACCCTGTCCTGTGCACATGCCAATGTCACACCACTTGCACACCTTGCTCATGCCCTTCTTTCTACCCGGACCACCTGTTTCCTTCCCTTCTATTCACCACAAATCCATCCAGATGAGACTCAGCTCCTTGTTTTCCTAGAGCCTTACCTACACTCTTCCACTCTGGAATTTCTTCTGAATCAGCAGAGAGTGCCTCTTAGCTTGGGTCTTAACCCATCTTCTCTTGTTTTTTCGGGATGTGTCTCCTCTTACCAGTTAGATTGCAAGCAAATTGAGGGCAAGGATTATAATTTACTGTGTTTTGTCTCCACCTAGACAGCCTAGTTTTTGACATACAACAGGCACATGGAAGGGAAGAGAAATTTGGTGCCAGAGAGAACTGGATTTGAATCCCAACTTATTTACCTGAGCAATTTGCTTAACTATTCATTCGTTTATTCATTCAACAATGTTTATTGAGTATTGACCTACTATGTGCAGGCACTACTATGTGTAGGCACCAAGGCTACAAAGGTGAGTAAACGGACATGGTCTCTGCTATCCAGGAACTTGTAGTCTAGGGAGGGAGATAGATGTTGACCCATTGACCAGATAATTTCACAATAAAGAGAGAATGACTAACTCCAGAAAGCACTCTGAAGGACAAACACATGGAGTTTGATCCAATATGGGGAGGGGGTGTGGGGAGTGGGTTAGGAGCCGCATGGAGCCTTGGATTTCTCACCTGAACCACGGAGATATCACCTACCTAGCACACTAGGCTGTTGTAAGTGAGGTAATAGATGCAGTGCACAGAGGTTTAAAATGTGCAGTAAATATTACCATAATCAAGGCTGGTACACTGGCCAACTGAGTGGCTAAGTTTTGAAGGAAAGCGGGGTTAGGCAGATGTGAGCATATCCTGCGCTCAGACATCCCCAGGACAGTGATTCTCAGATACATTTTCCATCAGAATCAGCTGGGAAGCTTTTTAAAAAGGCATACGTCTGCCCTCCACTCTAGATCTACTAGCCAATCAAAATTTCCCAAGGTGGGGTTTGTGTATTTTTAAATTATTTATTTATTTATTTAGTTGCAGCAGGTGGGCTCCTTAGTTGTGGCATGTGGGCTCCTTAGTTGTGGCATGTGAACTCTGAGTTGCAGCATGCATGTTAGATCTAGTTCCCTGACCAGGGATCGAACCTGGGCCCCCTGCATTGGGAGCTCGGAATCTTAACCACTGTGCCACCAGGAAAGTCCCTAGGGGTTTGTGTATTTTTAAACTCTTTAATAAGGTCTCTTGCAAAATTTCAGAGTGAGTACACACACTGTAACCATTGAAACATGCAGAGCTATAAAAAGAAGGAAAACAACAATCTCCCTCCCCTTTCTTCCCTCTGCTCCATCTACTCTTGGAGGCCACCAAAGTAAGCAGGCTGGTGTGAATCCCGTTTAGTACACCAGCTCTACAGTCTGTGGTTATGTAAAGGAAACTCACAGATAGATACTCACATGTGTTTTTTTTCTTTACAAAAGTATTCTCATACTTTTGTAAGTATTTCTCTGTATTTTGCTTTTCTTTTTTCACTTCACAGTACAGCATACACATCTCTTCAGGTTTACAGATATAGGTCCGTATCTTCTTTAAAGAGTCACATTATATTCTGGGGAATTCCCTGGAGGTCCAGTGGTTAGGACTCTGCACTTCCACTGCTGAGGCCTGGGTTCGATCCCTGGTCGGGGAACTAAGATCCCGCAAGCTGCGCAGCACGGCCAAAAACCAACCAACCAACCAACCAAACAAACAAGAGTCACATTATATTCTGTAGAATAGATGAGCCACATTTTACTCAATGCTCCACTGATGGATATGGGTTGTTTTGATGTCTGTAAATGGTAAAGCAATACCCAACTTTGTAAAAGTGTTTTTATTTATAGGTACTTTTATTTCCAAAGGATAATGTCCAAAAACTCAAATGGATCAAATGATCTATGCACGTTTTTTTGTTTTGGCTGCCCCTTGCGGCATGTGGGCTCTTAGTTCCCCGACCAGGGATCGAACACCCAACCCCTGCAGTGGAAGCATGGAGTATTAACTACTGGACCGCCAGGGAAGTCCTGATCTGTACACTTTTAATTTTAATAGATATTGACAAGATGTGTTTCCAAAATATCTGTGGCAGTCACATCCCCATCAGTAAAGCGGGAGAGCTGTGTATTTTGGAAAACTCCCTAGGAGATTCTGAAGTGCAGCCCAGGATAAGAACCACTGGCCCAGAGCAAGCCCAGAATGGCCCCCAGGTTCCTGAAAGGGGTGTCAGGAGAGAATGAATGGGCTCCCCAGAGATGTGAAGAAATGGTTCTTTTCAGCCCTCCCATCTCCCTCAGGCTGTGAGGCAAACCCTCCTGCCTCTGGAGAACTTCCTAAAAAGCTCCTATATAAAGCATCATTGTGGGATGGAGTGAAGGAGGACGGAGTTTGGGGTGCGCCTCGGGACCCAGGAGGAGCTCTGGGCTAGTGCGTGCCTTCCCTGTTGCAGTGGAGCTGGTCCTAAGTAAATGTTCAATCTCCTGGGAGGTGCCTGACTCAGGCTGAGAGGTTCTAGAGGGCTGGCTGGGACTGTGTGTGGCTCTCAGATGTCAGCAGGGTCAGGACTTCTCAGCCTCAGCCTATCACATTTCTTTTGAGCTCTGTGAAAGCTCTCCTTGGCTGGGGAAGGCAGAGCATGGAGGATGCGAGGGTGTGTGTGGCTTTCTGAGCTTTGAAGAGGAGACATGCTTTCCAAGGGCTGCGAGTTCCTACGAAGGCCAACAATCATGTTGTCTTGATCCTCTCTTTTTTCGTAGACTCTGCGGAGACCATTAAGTACAAACAAAGAAAGGTAATACTCCCTTCTTCCCATCCAAGCCCACAGGAAAGTCAGCCTTGGCTGCCCCTCATGGTCTGCTTCACTCTATTCAGAAAGAGGTCTCAGTGCCCTAGAGCATCAGGGCGTGGGCACAGCAGTAGCTTTTCCATCCCATCTTGACTTCTATTCATGCTTTCTCTTTCTCCACCTCCCTCTCAAGGTCCCCTAATGGTGTGGCTCTTGTGTATGTGTGTGTGTGTGTCCAACTCTGTTCTCCATTGCAGGATAAAGCCAAAATGGAACTCCACCTACTTCTGGCTCTTCTACTTGGGAAAGTTTCAGCTCTTCATCTGAGAAAGTCTCCTTGGCCTTCAGCCTTTCTTTCTCTACTTGACTCCTTTCTATAGTTTATACGGTCAGAGTCACATAGCCACCTTCCTCTCTGGCCATCCCCTATTTCAGGATCTCTGCACAGAAAGGAGCGGGGACTCTAGAGCTGGAGTTGAAGGGATTCCTCAGGGCATCTGCATGTCTGCAGTCTTGGTTCTACTGTGACGTTCTCAATGTTGTCCTTTCTGCAAGATGCAAACGATGATCAAATGATCACTTCTTTTACTTTGAGCTCACCGAGTGTGCTGTGCTAAGCGTTTTCTATGCCTTATCTCCTTTAATCCTCATAGCATCCCCATGAGGTATGTGGTGTGCTATACCCATGTCACAAATGAAGAACTAAAGCTAGTAGAGGATGGAACCAGAACAAAACCCACAACTGCCTGACTCTAAGTTCATGCCCGTCACCACCAGGACCTCATGTGGGAGGTTGGCTTCTCCTGGGGTGGGGTGGGCTCTGTTCTGGGTTCTTCTTCTTCCAGGGCTCAGCTTGCAAATGCCTGGGGCCAGGAGGGAGCTGTCCGTGGTTCTGGGGAGGAAGAGGGGAAGATGTGAAGGAGGGGCACTTGGCCTTTCTTCTTGCCAGGAACTGAAATGTCCAACATTGAGAGCCCCTTGGGAGATGACACCCTGCCTCAGGTTGGGGAGGTGCCAGAAAGTGAGGCAAAGGGGGTCCCTGTGGAGGAGCCGATGCTGCTAGAGGAAGAGGAAGACAGGGGCTCTGGAAGTGAAGATGCCCCCAGGGAAGAGGGGGCTGTTGAGTCCATTGCAGCCTTGGATGAGGTAGACAGGGACCTTCAGTGTCCTAAGGATGAGGACACAGTAAAACTGGAGGGCATCCCTGGATGCAAGACCTGCCGCTTCCTCCTGGTGGGGAGGCCCTGAATTTTATTCATGCTCAGGTGAGTGGCCAGTGGCTGAGAGGCTGAGGCCCAGGGTGGCGATGGGGAGCTGGTGGCTCCAGCCTCTGTGTCGCTGGTCATTTTCCGCACTGAGGACCCTGGGGGTGTTAGCAGAGGCTGAGACCCGCAGAGGTGTTGGGGGTAAGAGGTGAGGGTCATGCGGAAACAGAAGTTTCATCTTAATCTCCAGCCTTCAAATGTCTGTGGGGCTGGTGGGGTGGCGGGTGAGTTTTGGAGACTTAGACACCCAGGACTAAGGTGACGTGAATTCCTGTGGGACAGGCACTCCATTCTTCCTCTTTCATTCTGCCCCGCAGTTGACGTGCCAGGGGTGCTACCGGGGCAGACTCATCTGCATCCACAACTTCAGCCTTAATTACCAGATCCAGTGCTTAGTCAGACAGATCAACCAGGGCCAAGTCTGGATCAGAGGCCAGGTCACCGGCTGGGTAAGAGGGGTCCCAGGTCTCAGTGGGGGGCACCCCCTGACCCCAGCCCATGTTCAACCTGCTGCAGATTTGTCTGTGCTTCTCCTCTACAATCCCCTGAAGAACTGGGGATAGATGGACACCTGGGTGAGACAACAAGGGGGCTGCCTAGGCATCGGGAACAGCCAAGCATTTAGAATCAGGATGTTTAGGTGCGAGTTCTGCTCAGTCTCTGACTGTCTATAGGACCTGGGCAAGACCGTGAGCCTTGTTCCTCGTCTGTAGGGTGGGGTTGGAACTCCTGCCCTACCTCTTGTTAGAGCCAAAAGGATGGGGGTGTCACTGGGATGCATAGAATGTGATGGTGACAAGCATTGTGGATCTACATTTCAGTTGACCAGGACTGTGTCCATTGTGGTCCAGCGGTCCTTTAAGGGCCAATGCGAGGCAGGCAGCGGGAGGGTCAGGCAGGGATAGTCCCAGCTCTGCCTACCTGCTTTCCCTTTGCCCGTGTCCCAGCCCACCTCTTTCCCTCTTGCCTCCCCTAGGGTCGCTGCACACGCTTTTGCTGGCTTGATGGCACTCTCTGGAATTTTGCATACGGGGCTGCTGGCCAGCTCTGGGGCAGTGCTGGTAGATGTGTGATCCTGTGCACCGGAAGTGAGGTGGCGGGAGTGGGGATGAATAATGGCAAGGCCTGGGAGGGAGGAGGCTCCAGGAAGAGCCAGACCCTGCACAGGAGAGGCCTCCTGGCTCTTTAGACTCACCTCCACTGAGGTGTGGGGTAGGGAGAGGGGAAGGCCCTACTGGGGCTGCGTCAGGGAGAACATGAGGCTGAGACTCCTTCCTGTTGCGTCTTCACAGGAGGCCACTGGCGTCGAGCTCCCTGTGGCGTGGCTCTCCCGATCATCTGTTGCTACTGAGCTGGAGCTTTGTGGGCGGCCTCCTCCCATCCCCTCCCCTCCAGCCCCCAGCAATAAAATTGTTTTCCTGAAACTGATTTCTGTTTCTTCCAATCATTGATCTACCCTGCTTAGCCCCACCCACGAGCTTTCTGCCATACAAGGACCCCACCTCCCCAGCCTACTGTCTTTCATGAAAAGGAACAGAAGTTATCACGCATCTCTCTCCAGACTTTCAAGGTGAATTCTCAATGTACTGTATTTGCATCTCCACGTCGGAGGGCCTTTTCTTCCTCTCCCACAACCTGTGATCGCCTTAATGTGCCAGGATATTAACATGTCCCTGGGAACAGCCCACAACTCTCAGGAGTGGGTGTATGAGTACCCCAGTCCTTTGCCCCCTCAAGTGGAATAATTCTGGGGCAAGGATCGGGCACTGCTTCCCAGCGTTTCCCAGTGGGATTAACTTCCAGTTATCCACTGAGGTAGCTGGCTTTATAACACACATTTTATTGGCTGTCTTCTCTTCCCCACATGAACTCTCCTCTTCCCTACGACTGTCCCAGCACCTCCCATATAAACTACTTGCACTCAAATCCTTGCCTCAGGGTCTGTTTCCGGGGAATCTCAACATAAGACAAACTGCTATAGGTCCAACTCTGTGTAAGGTTTGGGAATATGACAAGACACAGCTCCCTGCCATTCGGGAACATACAGATGTTTGTAATACAAGCACAACAGCATCTACTAATTGTTACCTCTTATTGTGCACCCACAAAGTACTCCCTGCTGTGGCAGGCATCTTACAAAGATGACCTTGTTTTTTTTTTTGTTTTTTTTTGTTTTTTTTTCCGGTACTTGGGCCTCTCACTGTTGTGGCCTCTCCCGTTGCAGAGCACAGGCTCCGGACGCGCAGGCTCAGCGGCCATGGCTCACGGGCCCAGCCGCTCCACGGCATGTGGGATCTTCCCAGACCAGGGCAGGAACCCGTGTCCCCTGCATCGGCAGGCGGACTCTCAACCACTGTGCCACCAGGGAAGCCCGATGACCTTGTTTGATCAGTAATTATTATCCCATTGTACAGAACCAGGCTCAGAGGAGTTATGACCTGCTTTTTTACCCAAGGCTGAACATCTAAATGTGACCCGTGCTGTGATTCAAGTATCTCCAGAGCGTGTTCTTTCAACCATTAGGATTTCATGTCTGGAAGTGTCGGCTGCTTCCAGGACATGATCATATGGGGACAGAGCACAGAGGGGAGGCACGAGAGACTCATCTACCCTTGGGTTCATCTTGGGGCATCGGACTCCAACCCAGCTGGAGATGAGGGAGTCCCAATCAGAGGTGAGGAAGGAAGGCATTCTGAACCCTCCCTCTAATGGGGAGGTGAGCAGAAAGTAAGGCATCAATGCTCCGAAGCCCATTTCCTCCAGGGCTCCTCAAATTCTTAGAAGTACAGATGGCCCCAGGGATTCCGTTCTATCTGGTGGCCCAGATAGAAGAGGCTACTTACTCAAGGTTGCACAGGAAGTTGAAAAAGATAGAAATCACACTGAGGTCCTTTGTAACTGCTGTTCTCTTGGTTTCAGTGACGGTGGAATTCTGACACACTCTTACGAGTTCAGCCCTGTGCTGTGTGCCGTGGAGGATGCACTGCGAGAACGTTCCCTCCTTGCCCTCATGGACTTTGTATTCTGGTGTGGGGAGGCATTGCTTCTCTTTATTCCAGTACTACTAATAAAGAGTAACAAAATCTCTCATTTAATTGTTTATTGATCTTTATTGGAGTATAGCTGCTTTACAACGGTGTGTGAGTTTCTGCTGTACAGTGAAGTGAATCAGCCATACGTATACACACATCCCCTCTTTTTTAAAACCCCTCATGTATTAAGCACTAAATAGGTGCCAGTGTCTGTATCAGGAGACTTTGTGCTCAGGTGAGACCTTGTTTTATTCCTCACAAATCTCTCTTGTTGGCAGTGGTTTGTGACAGAAGCGTGACTTCCAGTCCACAAAGGTCTCCTTTGGGGGATTAATGTCAAGAAGGGGGCATGAAGGAGCATTTGGGCTCCTGGTAACATCCTGTATCTTGACCTGGCCTGGGTTACGTGGGTGCATCCCCTCCGTGACAACGCCTCAAGCAGTGCACGCTACAGTGCACATTACAGGATGCATGTTAAAGATGCATCCTCAAGAAAAGCTTTAGGGCTTCCCTGGTAGCGCAGTGGTTGAGAGTCCGCCTGCCGATGCAGGGGACATGGGTTCGTGCCCCGGTCCGGGAAGATCCCTAGATGCCGTGGAGCGACTGGGCCCGTGAGCCATGGCCGCTGAGCCTGCGCGTCCGGAGCCTGTGCTCCGCAATGGGAGAGGCCACAACAGTGAGAGGCCCGTGTACCGCAAAAAAAAAAGCTTTCAATGAAATAAGAGGACTGGCCTTATGTCCCCAAATAAGGGCTTGTGTGGTATTTTTCCTGTCCAAAATGACGCTAACGAAGCTCTGGGAAGCTCAGCTTGTGTCTTTACAATGGTAACCCTAGGGTTCCTTGCATCGTCATGCCGGACACAGAGCGGGAGCTCAAGCAGCTCTCAGCGCTTACTTGCTGATGAGGGTCACAGTTCGGTCTCAGTTTCCTGACAAGGGCTACCCCCAGCTCCACATGCCAGGTGCTGTTCTGAGGGCTTTACTGGAGCTGATCTCATTTGAGGTAGGTCCTGTCCTTAGCCTCAATTTATGGATGGGAAAACTGAGACCCAGAGGGGCTGACCCTGGAATGGTGATTCCATTCTATCAAGACGTCACACTATGCTGCCCTCTGCATAACGTGGGGCTGGATGGACATTTGAGACGAGAGACAGAGTTTGAAACCCCTGTGAAGATAGATGCAAACAGTAAGCCAGAGAGTTGGCGTTTCATGGATGCTGAAAAGGTGGGCACCATTGGCTAGTCTGGGAGTAACACATTTGGGTGAATCAAAGAAAGCACGGATGTAGGAGTCAAACAGACTAGGGTCAGACATGCCACTTCTAACTAGTTGTGTGAGCTTGGGCAAGTTATTTCACCTCTCTGAGCTTGTGTGGTAGGTCTGCGCGCTGGGATGGCAGTGTCTAATTGGCAGGATGATTGTAAAGATTAAGTAAGTAGGATAATGGATGGGAAAGCCTTAATGAAGCATAGTGTTTGGCATGTGGTAGACCTTCAAAAATGTCATTTCCGGACTTCCCTGGCGGCCCAGTGGTTAAGACTCCGCGCTTCCACTGCGAGGGGCGTGGGTTCAATCCCTGATCAGGGAACTAAAATCCTACATGCTGCACGGCGTGGCCAAAAAAAAAAAAAAAAAAAAAAAAAAAAGAGTTATTTCCAGTTTTACATCAGACATCACCGTGGTGACTGAGCAGGGCCCTGAAGTCCCTGGGATGTCTTTGCCCAAGGTCAACCCCGGGGAGAGGCAGGCCAGAGAGAGGAAGTAGAGGGAAGGCAGGCGTGGGGGTGACTAGGGAGCCGAAAGGTCTTGGTTTAGGCCGTCTCTGACCTGCTGTGTAATCTTGGGTAACTTATTTAAGTTCTCTGAGATGTCGTTTCCTAATGTGTAATACAGGGACGTTTAAATGACACAACGCTTGTAAAGCTTATCGTGGTGCTGGCTAACGGGAGTAGCCAACCTTATTGCTCATCCCAACCACTGAGTGAAATGAGGCCCCTGGCCTGGGCCCCAGGATTGGGGAGAATAATGGGGAGGGGGGCTAGTTTTCCACCCCTCCCCAGCTAAGGAAGTCTCCTGCTTGAACTCTGGAGACCAGGCTTTTGGGCCCTGGAATTAGACAATCAACCGCCAAGTCAGGTAGATAAGCTGAGGGTTGCGTCCGTTGGGCCAGGGAGATAACAGCCGAGACCGTTACTCTGAATTCAGGCCCAGAAGTGACCACTCAGATACTTCCCCATTTGTAGGTCCCCTGAGAGGGCAGAGGAGTGGAAGGAATCCAGGCCTTTTCACCCTCTGGGTGACCTGTCCCTGATGCCCTGAGCGCTGGAGGGCTGGGCTGGAATCCAAGGAACAAATATGCACTGCCCAGCTAGGATATCACAGAGTGGAGTCACCCACCCTGACAGGGCCACAAGCTCTTGGCAGTGATGTCTGGCAAAATCAAGGCTCAGCACTTGCTGGCCTCTCCTTGGATTGCAGTGAATGTGGCTGGAACTTGGTTGATTAATATTTTGACGTTTTGTTCATCATGGTAGCTTTACATCGATTCTGATTTTTAAGAAAGATGGCATTAAATATTTATTTATCTTGACTACTGAGTTCTTTAGTGTCCCCTTAAATTTTGCACCTGAGGCAAGTGCCTTCCCCTTAGTCTTGACCTTGGTCATGAAAGAGGGCTGGTGGGAGATGGGGAGTCGGGGTGGTGTGGGGAGGCTGGCCCACAGAGCGTCTGAATGACTCTGCAGGAAGGTTGCCATTCCAGCTGCTGCCTCCGCACCACAAAGATATGCCTCAAGGTTGGACCAAATAGCATGTTCTAGATCAGTGATTCTCAACAGGGGTACTTCTTCTTTCCAGAGGACATTTGAAACTGTGTGGAGACATTTCTGAGTGACATGATCTGGGGAGGCACGGTTGACATCTAGTGGGTAGAGACCCAGAGATGCTGCTAAACTTTCTACAAGACACAGGACAGCCCCTCCCCCAACCTTCAACAAAGAATGATTTGACTCCAAATAGTAATAGTGCAAGGGTTGAGAAACTTGATCTAGAGCCACAGCATAAAGGAAGGAGCATAAGTTTTTCACATATTAAAGATAAGAAAGAGATGGAGAGGGAGAAGGAGAGAGAGAGGAAGAGAGTGAAGGAGGGAGGGTGGGAGAGGGAGAAGGAGAGAGAGAGGAAGAGAGTGAAGGAGGGAGGGTGGGAGAGAGAGAGAGAGAGAGAGAGAGAGAGAGAGAGAGAGAGAGAGAGAGAGAGAGATGGGGTGGGTAGAGAATGTTGGGAGCCCCAAAGACTTAGAAATCCCAGTTCCCCCACTTCCTGCATAACCTTGGCAAGTCACTTTCCCTCTCTGAATCTCATTTTTCACATCTGTGCAGTAGGGCTAATCATACATTTTCATGGGACTGAGGTTAGGAAGGTGAGCTTTCAAGGATGCAATGCACATAACGTACTTGGTCTAGATAAGAGCTCAGAAGGGCTGAGTCTCCCCTTCATCTCCCACCTCCTCTCCTGTGGTCTCCCTCTCCCTGGGATTCTCCACTTCATTTGCTGGAATATTGACCAGAGGAAGACTGCTCCTGGGGCTAAAGAGTATTGTTCAGACTGGGACCCTTTAGGGGTGCTGATAATCATGCCTGGACAGTAGTCATCTGGGGCTTTCTCGAGCATACAAGGATGTTTGGGCACCTGCATATGGCAGGAGGCAGGTCCCTGATGTCCCAGCAGAGAGCAGGGCCCAAGGGTGGGAGGACAGAGCAAACCTCTTATCAGCTCCACTGTCCCCCCCCCCGCCCCCACCAGCCCAAGCCTGGGGCAATCGTCCTGGCTTCTTCCCACTTCCCCGAAAGCCCAGTATAAGGGTTGCCTCTGGCACCCAGGAGCCAGAGGCACTGAGAGTGGAGGCTCCGGACTCTGAGGACGTAAGTGCTCCCTCGGCTGCCCGGGAAGGAGAGGGCCAGGGCTGGGGGAAGCAGGACCCTATATGGCAAACACCCTGGAGGCCTGTCCTTAGGACCATTATGGCCACTATCCTTCCCCTTTCACCCCCAGTGTGAGTGAAATTGGCCCTCAATGTGAGCAGACCTGTTCCCATGGCGGCTAGCATCTGAGCTAAGTGCTGCCCCAGGGAGCAGTGATGGAGCTCTCAGGAAAAAGGGTCTTTTGTACTTGAGCTGACAACCCCCTGTGCTTTTCTTGACTCTCCAGCTCAGGGTCTGTTCACGGGGGGAGAAGGAAGCTCTCTAGTTTGCCCTTTAATCCACCAGTGAAGCAAACACTGCATCTCCACTGTGTGCCAGGGGCCGTGCAGACACGTGAGAAGTCCCCAAGGAGGAAAGGTGAAGCTGTGTCCCTGTCACAAGACTGAGGGGATATGAAATGCCTCCTGCTTCTGCCGCTTGTCCTGCTGGGGACAGTTTCTGCTCTGTATCTGGGTAAGTCCTCCCCTTCCGCCCTCATCCATTTTTCTCTTTTCTCCTCTTTCCTGCATCTGTTTTTGCTCTTGTGAGCCAGGGCCACAGCCTCCCCTCTTCAGTTGACCCAGCCCACCTCTAGTTAGATTTCTCCTGGACTCAGAACTGTGACCTGAACTTTCCGTCAGGGCTCTTTTGCAAGGAAAAACACCCACCTGTGAAGATGAGGGCTTCTCATAGGTGCTGCCTCCCGCTCCCAAAATACCCCACCTGTGGTGTCAGCCAGGTTCTCATGCCTTTGGGTGTGTGATGCAAGAATTCTGGCTTGCCCAACCCCCAAGGGATCCTTCCAGTCTTGGTTCCAGATGGCGTCCCCTGGAAGGCTGAGTGGGGCCATCAGAGCTGTCCGTGGTCCTGGAAGAACAGAGAGCCCGGCCTGAGGGCAGGTTACCTCTTCTCTTCTTTCCAGAGAATGATGCCTCCCATCTGGGCAGCAGAGAGACACAGGCTGACCTGAGCCAGGATCTGGAAGGTTCGGGGGAACAGGAGGGAGAGCTGGCCCTGAATTATGGAGTGCTTGAGTCGGAGGAAGAGGACGCTGTGGCTTCCAGCTATCAAGATGCGTTTGAGGATGAGGGGGCCATGGAGTCAGACCCAGCAGCCCTAGACAAGGATTTGCAGTGCCCTAAGGAAGAGGACACAATTCAGCTTCCAGGCGGTCCTGGGTGCAAGACCTGCCGCCTCCTGTTGGTGCAGACCCCGACGACGTTTTGGGAAGCTCAGGTAAATGGCAGGGAGGTTACTATGGGGGACCAGGTGGAGGAGACAAGAGTGGAGGCAAACTTCTGTCCCCTGTCATTTGGACCAATGGTTCTCCAAGCCGAGTATGCATCAGAGTCTCCTAGAAATCTCATTAAAACACAGATTTCTGGGTCCCATCTCCTCAATTTCTGATTTAGCAAGTCTGGGGCTTAAGAGTTTGCATTTATAACAAATTCACAGGTGGTGATATTTTTGGTCAGGAGACCGCACTTTGAGAACCACTGGCTTAGATAAAAAGCTTTGGTATAAGATATGCCTGTGCTAAATCCTGGCTTTGCTTGTCACCAGCCATTTTATTTGGGCAAGTCAATTCACCTTTCAGGGCTCCTGTATCTTCAATTTGTAAAATGGAGGTGTACCGTACCACCTGTTGGAGTTGTGGAGAGGATTTAAATAATACATGGAAAGTATTTAGAATAGTCCCTGGGTCATTGTAAACTCTCAGTAAATGGTGGCTGTAGTTATTCTGAATATTATTATTCTTTTCTGCAAGAAGTTCCTGACACCAAATAAAGGAACAAGAGACGGGATTCAGGGGGGCGATAGATCCCTGATTTCTGACTTGGAAAGGGATGAGGGGGTCTCTCCTGGAGACTCAGGGACTTGAGAGAAAACAGTGAATTTTCTACCCCACCTCTTCTCTCTGCAGAGTGTATGCAGGAAGTGCTACCGAGGCAACCTCGTCTCCATCCACAACTCCTGTTCCAACTATCGCATCCAGGTCTCGGTCAGTAGGATCAACAAAGCACAGGTCTGGATCGGAGGCTTCCTCAAGGGCCGGGTAAGCGAGGGGCCAACTCCCAGGTACACGAAGGTCTTTCTGATTGCCTCAAGGGACCACCTGCTGGCATAAAGCCTCATCCCAGCAGCTGAAGCTGGCTCATACCGGCTTAGGAGAACTGATGATTGAGTGCTTCTCTTCCTAACTCCATGTTCAGTGGCTTCATGCTTGTAGCTTGAAATCTGCCATGGTGGATGTATTTACACCAAGGAAATTGACAATTATTACAAATCAGGTTTCTTTCTTCCCTCTAGCCTCTCACCTTCCCCCAAAGCTGGTTGTTACACGTTTACCAGCACACTCCCGGCACCAGGAGATAGATTCTATATCTAGTTTGGTCCCTTACTAGCTGAATGACTGCCTCCAAATTTCAGTTTCCTCATCTCTAAAGTAGGGTCCTTCTCTCAGAGTGGCCTTGGGCTTGTGGACAAATAAGTGCCATTATATTTGCTACTCAAGTGTGGTTCACGGACCAGCAGTATCAACATCACCGGGTAGCTCATTAGACATGCACGATCTTGGGCCCCGCCCCAGACCTCCTGAATCAGAATCCGCATTGTTCACTAGATCCCTAGGAGATCTGTGTGCACAGTGAAGTTGGAGAAGCCTACTCTGTGTGATAGCCGGAAGTGATGTTTGCTCTTCCATTGTCATTGCCTGCGAACGCTCAGGGATGGGTCTCAACGGTATCCTAGGCAGGTAGTCAGTGAGAGGAGATTATATATACAGTGTTCAGGAAGGGATACCCAGTGGGCTTTCTGGAGACCCAGAATCTGTCTGTCTCTCTGGACCTCTGCCCTCTGACCCAGCCTCTCTCTTCTCTAGTTCTGTTGGAAGAAATTTCACTGGACTGATGGCAGTGCCTGGAATTTTGTATACTGGGCCTCAGGACAACCTAGGAATGGGTGCGGCCACTGTGTGGCCCTGAACACCAGAGGTGAGGGGGGCCGGGCACCAGGACAAGGGGAAGGGGTGGCAAGGTGGACTCCCACACATGTCCCTTTGAGCTGCCTGAACACACCTCCCCAAACCCACACCCTCCCTCCAACTGGAGAACCAATGTCCCTGTCTGTGAGGAGGGCTGAGATGTAGGGATTCCTTAGAGCAAAACCAGGTGATGAGGCTCCCAGTACAGGGGCTAGATGGGGACTCTCCATCCTCCCAGGCAAAGCTGGGCTCGGGGCCTGGGGGCTCCTTTCCTTCCTCTGATATGATGGCGACAAGGAGTGAATATGGGACAGATGGGAGGAACAGATGTGAATGTAAGGTGTGGATGAGGCATGAGGTGAAGATGCGGGCATTAAGGATGACTGACATAATTTGCCAGCTTTGAACAGCATGGCTGCCAGATGTGAGGGAACTTATTACAATGGCTGGACCATATGGGTTGGAGTAAGATGGCCGAGATTCACATCCCCGCTGTGTCACTGGCCAGCTGAGACACAGGCAAGTTTTCACTCCCACGAAGCCTCAGTTTCCTCATCTGTGAAACGGGAGTGATGACAGCACTGACCTCTTGGAGAGTCATTGTGAGGGTTAAACGATGGTCCATATAAAGCACTTAGCACATTGCCTCTGCAAGGGAAGAGATCAATGGCTAGTCCGGATGTGTGGGAAACCCGTGGCCATCGGATCATGACTACGGCAGGCAAAGATGACACATGAGGTGCCTGAGGAGGGGAGGAGGGAGCACAGGCCACACACGCAGGTGGGCAGCTGACATCACTGTGCTCTCTACCGCTAGGGGGTCGCTGGCGACGAGCTCGATGCAAAACACGTCTGCCCTTCGTCTGCGCCTTCTAAGCCAAGCCAGAGGCACGGAGATCCTCCCTTCACGCCCTCCTGGTGGCCTCTGTCCTACCCTTGCCACTTGTCCTCAGCCTCTCCGGATCATAAAGCCAGACTTCCCACAGCATCTCCTGACTCTTGTTTCTTCATTGAGCACTTTAGAGGAGTTGGACTCTGGGTTGGAAAATCCTGGAAGCATTCACTCCGGTTTCGTGGGGAGTGGGGTGGGACTTTGAGGAAAGGAAAAGATGTTGGAGTAGGGCGCCGGATGGGGGGGGGGCGGGGGCGGGGCCCCGGGGTGTGTCTGCAGCGCCACCTGGGGGCGGGGGGCGGAGTGCGTACCAGGCGGCGGTCCTTCTCGTTCCGGCTCCGAGAATTCCACACCGCGCGCCCCACCTCCCCCAGGTTCTGGGAGGAAGAACTCCTTAGGTGAGGGGGCGGGGAACTGACCCTGTTGCTCTGTTTGGATTCAGTCAAGTGTGCGGGGCGGGGTGGGAGTGGCGGCTTTCCAAAATGGAGGCTCTGTGGCGGATTCAAGAATTGGATGGACCATTGAGGTGCCACCTGGGCTAACCACGTAGGGGGGAAGAGAAAGTAGTCTGTCGGGGCAGCCGGCTTCTCTAGACCTGTGTCTGTGTCACTTATGATAATGGCCCCTATTTTCCACTCTCCCAGCCACCTGTGTGTGAGTTCAGAGGCCCCAACTTCTTCTGAGATGGTTGTCCACCCCATTCCCAGGAGGGTGGCTGTCCTCCTCACTGCACCCCCGAATCCTTCGTCCCCTCCCCGGTCCCCAGCCTACCTCCCCTCCCTAGAGGGGCCGCATTCTCAGGAAGGAGCTGCCTCTCATCCCAGGGCCCTTTAAAAAAAATATTATTATTATTATTATTATTATTTTTGGCTGAGTTGGGTCTTCGTTGCTGCACGAGGCCTTTCTCTGGTTGCAGCGAGCAGGGGCTACTCCTCGTTGCGGTGCGCGGGCTTCTCAGGCTCTAGGCGCGTGGGCTTCAGTAGTTGTGGCACACGAGCTCTAGAACGCAGGCTCAGTAGTTATGGCGCACGGGCTTAGTTGCATCTGCGGCACGTGGGATCTTCCCAGGCCAGGGCTCGAACCCGTGTGCCCTGCATTGGCCGGCGGGTTCTTAACCACTGTGCCACCAGGGAAGCCCCTCATCCCGGGGCCTTGGGCCCAAAGTCAGGGCATCTGTAGCTGTGTGGCTCCAATGCTGGTTCTACAGCCCCAGGTCTCCTCTGCTTCTCCCATTTTCTCACATCCTGGGGACATTGAGAGAGAACACTGTTGCTGCTCTTAACTTTGCTCCAGGCTGGGCTCCAGGAAGGATCTGGGCTTGATGAAGCGAGAAACTCAGACTGGAAACTGGGTATTCAGAGGACAGAGAGCCCCGGGTTGTGAGAGAGAGAGAGGGATAGAAAGAGAGACTTCTTTGGGGGTGTAGTTCTACATGGGGCACAGGGAGAATGTACAAGTATTTCTGGGGGCGCACACATGCACATGTGTATATGTATCTTGGTGTGTACAAGAGTCAGTCTTTGGATACCTGTGTATATGTGAATCTATATTTGTAAATATGCATAAATCTGTGTGTGAGTCAGCATGTATTTATGTGTTGTGCGTACGTTTTATACATCTCTGTTTATGGATATGCCTTTATGTCTGTGTCCATCTTTGAGTGTGTGTATCTGTGTAGCTTTGTACCTTATACTCCTGAATCTGTATATGCATACATATGTGTGTGCCGCTGTGTCTTTGGCCAGTATCTTTGGGAGTATGTGTACATGTCAGTGTGTCTGAGCATAGCTGTGTACAGGTCTACCTTTGTGCATGTATGTGTGTGTGTATCTGTACAGCTATCTGATGAAATGTGGAGTTGTTTTTTTTTTTAATTGATCTTTATTGGAGTTTAACTGCTTCACAATACTGCGTTAGTTTCTGTTGTACACCAAGGTGAATCAGTCATATGCATACATATGTCCGCATATCCCCTCCCTCTTGAGCCTCCCTCCCACCCTCCCTATCCCACCCCTCTAGGTCATCGTAAAGCACCGAGCTGATCTCCGTGTGCTATGCTGCTGCTTCCCACTAGCTAATTATTTTACATTCGGTAGTGTATGTATGTCGATGCTACTCTCACTTAGCCCCAGCTTCCCCCTCCCACCCCGTGTCCTCAAGTCCATTCTCTATGTCTGCATCTTTTTTTTTTAGATTCCATATATATGCGTTAGAATACGGTATATGTTTTTCTCTGACTTCACTCTGTATGACAGACTCTAGGTCCATCTACCTCACTACAAATAACTCAATTTCGTTTCTTTTTATGGCCGAGTAATATCCCATGGTATATATGTGCCACATCTTCTTTATCCATTCATCTGTCAATGGACATAGGTTGCTTCCATGTCCTGGCTATTGTAAATAGTGCCACAATGAACATCGTGGTACATGACTCTTTTTGAATTATGGTTTTCTCAGGGTATATGCCCAATAGTGGGATTGCTGGGTCATATGGTAGTTCTATTTTTAGTTTTTTAAGGAACCTCAATACTGCTTTCCATAGTGGTTGTATCAATTTACATTCCCACCGGATGTGGAGTTTTTGGAACAGAAAATCCAGTTTTGCCAGATGTGCTTTGTTTCTAAAGATGCTGGAGTTGATGGAGCAGGACAGGATCGGAGAACCCCAGGGGAAGTGGCTGGTGACGAAGCAGCAGGCTTGAGTCCCTTGAACATGAGCAGGCCTCTGGCAACAGGAGAAGGAGCCTTGACATTGCTATGAACCTCACCAGTGCTGGGCCCTGGGGACTGCCTCTAGGTGAAGAGGCCTGTCCTCAGTAGAGGGGTCTGTCCATCTGCCTTGGATAGAGATTGGGTCAGGAAGCTCTTAATCACAGCATGTCAGTCTCCCCAAGGGCATGGAAGGGGAGCTGCCTGGAGGTCAGGCTCCTACCCAAGTCCCTGCATTGTGTACTGCAACAAGCTAATCTTGATGCTGTACTTCTAGAAGAAGCAGAAGCAGTGGGGGGTGGGAAGGATGAGCTCTGCACAGGTAGCTCTGGGACTGGTATTTCTGGGACTTGCTGAATGGCAAGCCCCCTCTTATCAGCCTCCACTTATCTCCTTGGTGGGGCATGGGCTCTAGCTAATCCCAGTAACCAAATACACTGCCAGCCAAGGCCAGAGGTAGAGGGAGGGAGGAGAAAGGGGCGGGGTAGGGTGGTGCTCAGACCCTTCCAGACTGAAGCTTGCTTGAGGCAGGCCAGGGTAGAAAAGATGTCCTTCAAATATCCAGTACTGTCTGTTAGTGGGCCTCCGGTTCAACCATTATATATTCATTCCTTTGGCTGTTTAAGGCCTTTCAGACTTGAAGCCCTTGATTAAAAAGCAAATATTCTTAGTACAAGAAACTCCTGAGTGTGTTGTCTATTAATACCTCTGGAAGATTGATTGGTAACTTGCCGAGAACAAGGTTTTGTGAGGAGGAACACAGAAGGGAAAAATGTGTGTAACTGTTAGCGTGCATGGGTGGGGGGTTGTGGAGAAGAAAAGCTATTAAAAAGGAGATAATGAAGCAGAGAGTGCTGTGCTCACAGTTTTCTCTTCCTGGGGACCTAGGAAGACTATATTCCCCAGTATTCCTTGCAGTCAACCTGGGCTCTGCAGCATGATACCGAGTCTGGCCAGTGCAATGTGGTTGGATGTGATACAAAGGCCAGACCTGGCCTTTATATGATCCCCTATGATCATCCATGATCCTCCAGTTCTCACTTTCCTTGCCACAGTGATCTGGGGGTCCATGTATCTCAGATGGCATAGCTGCCAGGTGGAAGGGGCTGACTGACCTACGTTGTTGTATTAAATCCTGAGGTTTCACAATTAACTTGTTACTGCACAAAAATCTGCTTTAGCCTAACACATATAGAAAAGAAGGGGCCAACAAATTCCCAGGCAGATATGGCCCAGAAGTCAAGATCCCAGACTCTGGAGTCATAACGGTCTGGGTTCAAGTCCCAGCTCTACCACTTCAGTTTTCAAACCTTACTCAGCCTCAGTTTCTTCTATAAAATGAGGGTTGAATGAGACAATGCCTGTCACACATTTAACTCATTGCTTGGCGATGGTGAGTTATCACTAAATGTTAGCTTTGATGCTGCGCTGTTAGGCATGAGCGCGGGTTTCAGGTCAAATGTCCACGTATTGCAAATTTCTTTTTCTATTTCTAGGATTAACGACAAAGCATAGCAAGCTTACCAGGGTTGGTGTGAGGGGTCACGTGATTATGTTGGTGACTGTGCTGAGTACACATGATGCAGCGGAGGTGAGTCAGTTACTGGGATCAGCCCTACGTCTTGCACAGGGAGCCATAACCTAGTTCAGCCGCGGGGAAGACAACATCAGGCTCACACATACAGAAGCTCAGGCTCGGGATGGGCTGGCAGTCTCAGGACGGGCTGATGCGCCCGTAGGAGGACCACCCCAGTCTGGAGGAAAGGGTCCCCCCAGGACGGAGCTGCCTCTGTCTCCTCCTCAGACAGTGTCCCTGTGACCCCAGCCTCAGCCCATCCTCCTGAGAGCTGGATTCACCGGGGCTCCTGGTGGGAGAGCTCAGCGCTGTCTTCACTGATGTCTCTGCTGGTCAGATCTCCAGATGCTGCCTGATTCCCTAGGCCACCCAGGGGGAGGTGTTACCCCATCCTCTTGAGGATGGGGCTGGGGGTGAAGGCAGAGTGGGGAAGGTGGTGATGGGCCTCATGTGGTGTAATCTCACCCCTTCTCTCCCTGGGGTGGGGGATCAGAGGGGTTGGGCCTTCCCGAACTGCCCCCCAAGCTGCCTGCACCTTCTGTAGAGGGGCCAGCCCTCCATGTACAGTTAAGCTCGTCTCTGCTAAGACCTCACGATCAGGCCTGCAAGCCAACCTTTCCAAGGGATTTACCACGAAGCTAGTGAAACTTACACTGCAGGGCCGCTCACCTGCCTGAGCCCCTTCTAATCCTAAAAGATGACCCACATTGCATATGCTTCAGGCTTCATAAAACCTGGATCTGCTCCTGGTGAGATTTCTGGGCCTCCACTGTGGAAGAGCCCAGAAGGGGAGGGGGCGTCGGGGCAAAGGAAGACGGGGCGGGCTTGGCGTGCCCTCGGCAGCCTTCCCAGCTGCCTGTTCCTTCCTCCTTCCCTGAGTGGCGGGACACCTGCTTCTCTTTGTGCCACTAACTGGGGGACGCTGGACGAGTCATTTTCCCTCTCTGGCCTAAGTCTGCTCATCTATAAACAAGAGAATCAGACAAGATGGTTCCTAAAGCCCCTTTAGTTTCTGACATTAGAGGACCGACCACCTCATTAGGGTCCCGCGGGGACTGGCCTGCAGACCGGCTGCTCGCCGGGCGCTGGGTCTCACCGGGCCTTTCCGTCAATGTGCTGGAGGAGACTTGCTGACCTCCTGGAACAGGGCACCAGGTTGGGGAATCCTGTCCCGCCCTGGGGGAGCCTAATTGGGCTCCCGGAGTGAGGGGCCTGGAATATGTATGAGCACGTGGAGGTCCCCGAGAAAATGAGAATGGTCTCTTCTCTCGCTTGGGGTGAGGGAAGGAAAAATTCACTGACAGTTACGCCTCCTATTTCCTTCTGAATTTGGGACCCACCCATGTCAGAGAGAGACCCCGCACCCCAGTCCTACTGATCTCCCCTAAAACGGGGCCTGCCTGCGTTCCTGGGGACAGCATGGGGCTTACTCTTGACTAAGCTGAAACGAATCATGGTCAAGGTGGAGGAGGCTGAAGCAGCAGGGCAGACGGCCCCCGGGGGTTCATTCTCTCCTTGTGGGGTGTGGGCGGTGGAGTTAGTCAGACGTGGGTCCAAATCCCAGCTCTCTCGCTTCCTGGCTGTGTGGCCTGGGGCAAACGACTCAGTCTCTCTGAGCCTCAGTGTATCTTCAAAATAGGGAAGCTACTATCTACCTCGTAGGATTATTCTAAGGATTAAATGAGATAATGTGTGTGAAAGTGCCTGGCATTTGGGAGGCCCTTGTGGCCACTAGCTATTCCTATTATTAGCTCTACTTTTCGGAAGGGGATGACTCAGGTACCACTGCCCTGGGGGTCCTGGGAAGCACAGAGGGGTTGCCTGGGAGGCGAGGGGGGAAGGTGAGACTGAGGTCTTAGTGGGAACAGGACCTGTCTGTAGAGCAGTGGGAGGGCCAGACACCTGGTCCCGGCTGTGGCCTCAAGGGGTGAGCAGGAAAAATGAGAGCCTCTCCTCTCTCCCATCCCCCCTTGCCCAGGTGGGACCCTCTGTTGGGAGGCCTGGAGCCCAAGGGTGAGAGTGGGGCCCACAGAAGAGGCCCTAGTGGCCAATGGAGTAGGCGCCTGAGTCCGTGGACTGCTTCTCCTCTGTGGTCTGGTCGCTGGGGTACACCGGGTTGGCCGAGGCCGTGACCTGCAGCGTGGTCTCGTTCACCTGCAGGCAGAAGGGCTGGCATGATCGTGCTCTGGCTGTGGGCAGGGTCCTCCTCTGGGCCCCCGTGGGACAGACTCAGCCTTTGGGGCTCACAGCCCGGTCATAGGGGAGCTAGAGCGAGTCTGTGACCCCAAGACTCTTCCCATGCACCTCAAGGGCAAACAGACCTGAGCCAACCAGTAGCAGGATTTGTCCCTCCCCGAAGCAAAGAGGGGACCGTGAGTGGATGCGGACGATGACCACAGAGTCCACTCTTGGCCAGACCCCCTCTTGTCGGGATCCCCAGTACGCACTGAGGCCCAATGAACTCCCCTTCAGAGGCCCCCAGAAAGTGGGTCCCTGAGAGTCTGGGGTCCAGCTCCCCTCTTCCTCTCGTGGGTGCACCCCCCCCCCCGACTCACCTCCTCAAACTTCTTGGCTTTGTACTGGTCGGCCCCCTTGAGGAAGTTGAGCAGGATGATGTCGCAGAGGACAGTCCCCTGGAGGAGGAGAGCAGGGCGGCTCAGAGGGGCTGCAGGGTGGGAGCGGGGCGGCGGGAAGCACGGGGAGCGGGGCGGCGGGAAACACGGGCAGCGGGCAGGACTGCCCGCGGGGTCGGGGTGAGTCCTCCAGAGACACCTGACTGATGGTTCCTCTTAGGAAAACATCGAGGGGCTTTGCAGAATATCTCCAGAACCCACCTCCCCAGCTCCTGGGGTGAGCCCAGACCAGAGCGCAGAGGGAGGACTTGGTGGGAGACGCAGAGGGACCGCGGGGGTCCAAGTCCCTGGGGACGGGGCTCTGTCCCCACCTTGCCAGCTGGGCTCTGTTCCTCGACCGGGCTCTCAGGTCTGGGGACCCTGGAGTCTCCTTGCCCCCCTTCACGGTGGCAAACGGGGGCTTTGTAGCAGCGGGGGGGCTGCCATGGAGGGAGTGAGCTCTCCAGGACTGGAGATGTTCACGCAAGGGCTGGCCCAGCAGGGAGGTGAGGGCGAGAGGTTGGGCTCACGGTCTGGGAAGGAGAGGGTCACCGCTTGCCCAAACCCTGCCAGCCCGGGCTGCACCCTGAGTGGCCTCCGGACTGAACCCAGAGGGGCTGCACTCACCACTCCCACAGACGTGAAGGCTGCCACGGAGCTGATGATCGTGGGAATGATGTCAAACTTGCCAGCCTGTGTGCGCAAAGACCCGGGTGAGTGGGCACAGCTCCAGCAGGGCCGGGGCGAGGCCTGACGTGGAGCTTGGACTCCCAGCCAGGGAGACCCTGGAGCCAGGAGGGCTCTTGGTGGATCAGCAGGCCTCACCTGCTGTGGACATGTGACCAGCGAGGGTCTCAGAGCTGGACAGTGGCAGGACCCTGCCCCCAGAGGAGCCTCTTTAGGGCCCAGGATGGGTCCGGGTTTCCTCCCCTATCCCCCGTGTCTGCCTGGCCCAAGCACTCACATTCCCATACACCAGCACGTCGAAGCGGATGCCAAAAGCCTTCAGAAGCGTGCGGTACTCACTGCCGTTCTCCATCTTGTAGTACTTGGCAAACCTGGAGGCCAGAGGGGAAGGTGGGTCCCACTGTGGGCTCCTGTCTCTCTTGCCTGAAAATCCAGGGGCCTCTAGAGCCCTATGACCCTCACCTACCGAGCAACCCTTACTGATGGTTTGGTGGGACACCCGCCGTGGTCCTCCCTGTGTGGTGAGCTGAACCCCTGCACAGGCATCACCTTGGGGGTTTGTTAATAAGGCAGATTTCCAGGCCCCACCCTGAACCCATGGCATCAGCATCTCTGTGGGTAGAGCCCAGGACTCTGTCTTTTATTGTGTGTTTTTTTTTTTTTTCTTGCGGTACGCAGGCCTGTCACTGTTGTGGCCTCTCCCGTTGCGGAGCACAGGCTCCAGATGCACAGGCTCAGTGGCCATGGCTCACAGGCCCAGCCGCTCCATGGCATGTGGAATCCTCCTGGACTGGGGCACGAACCCGTATCCCCTGCATCGGCAGGTGGACTCTCAACCACTGCGCCACCAGGGAAGCCCTCTGTCTTTTAAGTAATTTCCCTAAATGATTCTGACGTGTATGAAAGTTGGAGCCCAGCTGGACTCCAAGCGTCTTCAGTTCTCTTTGTTTGGGTATCCCAGGGCCCGGCAGGGGCTCCTCTCTCCACAGGCTTCTCAGCCTATTGGGTTCAAAACCTTGTTCTGCCACATGTCAGCTGTGCAACTTGGGCCAGTTGCTTAACCTCTCTGATACTCGATTTCCTCTTTTGTGAGTGGGACTAATACAGAAGTCCCGCTTCAAAGGGTTGCCATGAAAATGGAATGAAACCACATGTGTCAGGGGTTTAGAATAGTGTCTGGAGCAAAGTAAGCACCCAGGAAATGCTCACGTTGATTTCTAGAGCAGTTTCAAAAAGTGCCTTTAGACACCTCATCTCACACACATGTGGGATAGGGATGTGACTGCTCTGTTTTTCAAATGAGGCTCCAGGGGTTCAGTGACTGGTCCAGGGTTACCCAACTGGCTGAGACCTGGGGCTGGATTTGCCCCAGTTCAAGGATTTGTCCCCTGTACCTTCTCTGCCTGGGCTGCTGGCTGCCAGGAACCGTGCTGGAGACTGATAAGAATGATCGCATGTAATTCTCACCAAACACAGTGAGGTGGGTGTTCATACCCCCACTTGGAAGATGCCTGTGGGGTGAAGGGACCCGCCTGTAGTCTCACAGTCGGTAAGGATTCGAATTGCATTTGGCTTTTGGCTTCTAAAGCCAGTGCGTTTCCCCTTACACGGCTCTGCCCACCACGGGCCAAACTCTAACATTAGCAAAGTGCAATCTCTTTGGGCTACTGTCCCAAAGCTGTAACACAGGCTCCTGAGGCCAGCATCCCAGGAAGGTGGTGAGGATTAAGGGGGAGGATGGTCGAGAACGAGCTCAGAAACCTCCGTAACTGTGTGGCATCGACATCGGTCTCATTCGGTGCCTCCCTTTCAGTGTTTCCAGTCCCCAGAGATTCCCAGGCCAGTCCCAGGCCTCTCCCAGCACAAAGAGGGCATCTGAGAAACTCCTTCCCTGGAAGTGTTCCGTGATTGACGTGACACCCCTCCCAGGGATGTTTGCCTTCGAAACTGTCCAGCAGGGAGAATGAAGTGCTGAGCCCAAGGGGATGAATAACGGAGAGCTCACGGGCAGAGGAGGAAGGTCATTTGTGGCGGGGAAGAGCCTCCTTAAACTGTAAGTATCGGCCACTGTCTGCTCTGGCTGCCAGGGAACTTTGGGGTCAAGCAGAAATGGGTTTAAATCCTGGCTGCACCACTTGCTGGCCGTGTGGGGCCTTTTAGGGGACTTAGCCCTCAGGGTTTGACTTCCCACGCCTATAAAATGGGGGTGCTCAGGCCCCCTTTGCAGGTCTGTTAGCGAGAAGGCTGAGCCCTGAGACCAGCCCTTCGAGGCAGGTGCTCCCCTGATTCCCACGTTGGACATTTTGCCTGCCCCTCCACACCCAGGCTCGGCCCTTCTCTGCGGGGCCTGGGAGCCTGGTCTGCAAAGACTGCTTCCTCCCTGCGCTCTGGTTCCAGCTGGGTTCAGCCAGTGGGAGGCACCCACAGGAAACCAGACGGTGGGAGGGAAGAAGGGCGAGGGCTCTTCCTCTCCCAGTTCCTCTGCTGGGCCTCTAACAAAGCTGACTTCCCTCCTGAGGCCCAGAGCCTGTCGGGCGCGCCCCTCTCCAGTCCTGTGACTGCTCTCTCCCCTTGCCCTGCCAGCTTAGCTGGTAGCAGCCTTCCTGTGGTGGCTGCTCCGGTCCTGCCCCAGGCTCCTAGCTTCCTTTAAACTGCCTGCACCTTTGCACACAGCCGTTCCTTTTTTTTTTTTTTTTTTTTGGCGGTACGCGGGCCTCTCACTGTTTTTGCTTGTCCTTTGTGGAGCACAGGCTCCGGACGCGCAGGCTCGGCGGCCATGGCTCACGGGCCCAGCCGCTCCGCGGCATGTGGGATCTTCCCGGACCGGGGCACGAACCCGTGTCCCCTGCATCGGCAGGCAGACTCTCAACCACTGCACCACCAGGGAAGCCCAGTCGTCCCTTTTGAGACCACTGACTGTTTCCTCCCAGGACACTGACCCTTACCATCCCCGTTTTTACAGAGCAGGAAGCTCAGGCCTGGAGAGGTTTAGCTGGGTCAGGAAGGAGTGCAGGGGGAGGGCGACCCATCTTCTGTCTTGCCTGTGCCTAGGCAGGGCTGTCGCCGCGTGCCCGAGTAAAGCACCTGTTACCTGGCTAAGGCCTTAAAAAGGCCTTCCCTGGTGGCGCAGTGGTTGAGAGTCTGCCTGCCGATGCAGGGGACGCGGGTTCGATCCCTGGTCCGGGAAAATCCCACATGCTGTGGAGCAACTAAGCTCATGCTTCACAACTACTGAGCCTGCGCTCTAGAGCCCGTGGGCCACAACTACTGAGCCCCTGTGCTGCAACTACTGAAGCCCGTGCGCCTAGAGCCCGTGCTCCGCAACAAAGAGTAGCCACCACAATGAGAAGCCCGCGCATCGCAACAAAGAGTAGTCCCTGCTCGCCTCAACTAGAGAAAGCCCGCGCGCAGCAACGAAGACCCAACACAGCCAAAAATTTTTTTAAAAAATGAAGAGAAAGACAGACAGAGACAGAGACAAAGACAGAGGTAGAGACAATTACAGAGAGAAAGAAGGAAGGAAGGAAAGATGGGAGGGAGGGAGGAAGGGGAAAGGAAAGGGAGAGAAGAGAAGAAGGGAAGGAAAGAGGGAAGGAATGAATGCATGTTTGAAGGAAGGAAGGAGCCTCTTTAACCTCCCACCACCCTGAGATTTCCGTTCCCCACCTGCAGGGATTTGCCTGTGGAAACCTCAGGGTGACTTGAGCCAGGAGGCTTTGGAGAAGTTTGGGGTATTTCTGGGAGTATCATGTTGGGGGAGGTGATGAAATAAAATTTATATTTTATGACAAGAAAGATTTAAATATAAAAATGTTCTCAGCCCATTTGGGCCTCCTCCCTCTCCTAATGAAGATGTGTGTTGTGCATCTGCATTAATCAGACCTCCTTAGGAGATAACCTTCCTTCTTGATCTTGTAAGGGGTCACAATGACCCACGACCCACTACTCACTGTACGTGTAGATCTGGATGGTGTAAACTGTCAATAATATGTCATTTGACATATAACCCTTTGTCTCAAAAACTGATGTCATTGCTTTGATCCCTAACAGGTGGAACAGACCTCAGAACTTTCTGAAAGACTGTCTCCTGGGTTATAACCCTCAGGTTGGCTCGAATAAAATTTTCCATTTCTGGAACCTCCCTGGTGTCCTGGTGGCTAAGACTCCACGCTCCCAATGCAGGGGGCCCCGGTTCGATCCCTGGTCAGGGAACTAGATCCCACATGCCACAACTAAGAGTTCGCATGCTGCAACTAAAACAAAGATCCTGCATGCTGCAACTAAAAAGATCCCGCATGCCATAACTAAGACCCAATGCAGTCAAATAAATAAATATTTAAAAATTAAAATTTCCATTTTCTTCTTAGATTGACTATTGATGAATTTCTTTGTCAACAAGGGGATGGAAAGATGCATCCATCCTTAGCATCAGAATGCTGTCCCTCCACAGCCGGTCAAGAGAGAGGAGGTCTATCTGGGGGGAAGACCCTGAGGTACACAAACCCTCTCCTACCGCAGGACCCCTCAGTCATCTCCAGGAGTCTTTCTGGGGCCTGACAGAAGCTGCTTCAGGGTTGGTGTGTGTGTCCAGCCTGGCGCTAGACCAGCAAACGTGAAAGCCCATTACGCCAATCACCATGACCAACTGCCTTTCCCGCTCATTACCAAATCAGCGAGTCAGCTTGTATCCATAGGCCCTCACTGCACAGGCACTAGCTCCCCTGCTGTTTCTGTGAGACGCCAGTTCAGGGCTCTTCCCACCAACTGAACCTCCATCATGGCTCTGAGCTTCCAGCTGGGAGAGCAGAGCTATATCCCCAGGTGCTCAGGACCTGGCTCCTCTTGGTGGTGTCTGTGACTGGTCCCATGCAGTGTTGAGTATGTCGAAGATGCTCAGAAAATATCTGCTCATTAGAATTCTTTTTTAAAAAAATTAATTAATTAATTAATTTATTTTTGGCTGTGTTGGGTCTTCGTTTCTGTGCGAGGGCTTTCTCTAGTTGCGGCGAGCGGGGGCCACTCTTCATCGCGGTGAGCGGGCCTCTCACTGTCGTGGCCTCTCATTGCGGAGCACAGGCACCAGACGCGCAGGCTCAGTAGTTGTGGCTCACGGGCCCAGTTGCTCCACGGCATGTGGGAACTTCCCAGACCAGGGATCGAACCCGTGTCCCCTGCATTGGCAGGCAGATTCTCAACCACTGCGCCAACAGGGAAGCCCCTAGAATTCTTTTTTTCAAGTTCCGTCGTTTGCCAGTACATGAAATTTGGACCATCACTTAACCTTTCTGAGCCTTGCTTTCTCTATTTCGAAAATGGGGAGAGTATTTAGGATTGTTTGTTCAGGACCTACCATGTGTCAGATTAGATTCTTGTACAACCACCTACTCAGTGAGTCCTCCCCAAACCCTGTGAGGTTCTCATCCTTAACTTGCAGATGGGCAGACAGAGAACGGGAGATGAGGCACCTACCAAGCTCACGTGGTGGGCCAGCTCACGAGTGACAGAGCCAGGAATGGCCCCAGGATCCTTTGAATCCCAAGGAGCACATTCTTCATATTTCCTATATTATCACCTGCCCCACTAACTTACAGGGTGGCTTGAGTGCCACTCACGTTGCTTTGAGCTAATTAGTCACCACTACGGGGAAGTGAGGTGTGGAGGATAAGAGCTCAGGCTCTCCGTTCAAATCCTGGCTTTGATGCTTACCTGGTAGGCAACTTCACCATCCTGAGCCTCAGTCTTTTTGTCTATAATTTACAGATGACAGTGGTACTTGTCTGATACAGTTGTTTAGAAGATTAAATGATATGGACCACTCAAAACACTTAACACATAGAAAGTGCTTCCTGGGACTTCCCTGGCGGTCCAGTGGTTAAGACTGTGCTTCCACTGCAGGGGGGGCAGTTTCCATCCCTTGTCAGGGAACTAAGATCCCATATGCCACGCAGTGTGGCCAAAAATATTTAAAAAAGAAAAGAAAGAAAGTGTTTCTTAAATGTTAAATGCTGCTGCTGTTATTGTTCTTAAAATTCCTGCTTAAGATCTCATTTCAGGGAGCATCTGCTCAACTCATCTTAAACAAAACTTTCTTTTCATCATTCATTCGCTTATTCAGCAAACATGAATTGAGCCTTTGGTATGTTTCCAGGACACTGCAGGTACCAGAGATACACAGGTGAGAAAGGCAACGCTGCCAGTCTTCTGGGGAGACAGCAAGAAGACAGTTGCCATGAGATGGGATAGGGGCGGGGCTAGACTTAAACCCCATGAGGTTCCTTTCTACTTCTCTCCGGGAGAATCAGGGCAGGCTTCCTGGAAGGGTTGATCTTTGGCTGAGACTTAGTAGAAGAGGAGGGTTTGCACAGTGGTTAGAGAGGAAAGGGCATTCTGGGCAGATGAAATGGTATCTGAGAGCTCACAGAATATTAGGGAAATAGCAGGGCGTTCAGTATGATTGGAGCAGAGTGGTGTGTGTGTGTGTGTGTGTGTGTGTGTGTTTGGAGAGTTGAGGTTGTAGACCAGTGGCTCTCAACTAGGGGGCAAGTCTGCCCCCAAGGGGACATGTGGCAACATCTGGAGATATTTTTGATCGTCACAACTTGGGGGGAAGGTACTACTGGCATCTAGCGGGTGAGGACATTGTGCTAAACACCCAACACTGCACAGGACATCCCCCTGCAACAAAGACGTATCCAGTTCCAAATGTCAGTAGTGCTGAAGTTGAGGTAAGGAGGGGCCAGATCAGGAAGAAAGTATTTGCCCAAGAGCAAGAAGAAGTAATTGAAAAGTGTCTGTGTGATGAGCTCCGCGTTTTAGGAGCTCATTTTGGCAGCAGACAGACAATGTATCAGAGACGTGGGGGTGAGGGGTGGACTTCCCTGGTGGTGCAGTGGTTAAGAACCTGCCTGCCAATGCGGGGGACATGGGTTCGAGCCCTGGTCCGGGAAGATCCCTCATGCCGCGGAGCAACTAAGCCCCGTGCGCCACAACTACGGAGGCTGTGCTCTAGAGCCCATGTGCCACAAGTACTGAAGCCTGCGTGCCTACAGCCCATGCTCTGCAACAAGAGAAGCCACTGCAATGAGAGCACTACAGTGAAGAGTAGCCCCACCGCTCGCTGCAACTAGAGAAAGCCCGCGCACAGCAACGAAGACCCAATGCAGCCAAAAATTAAAAAAACAAATAAATAAATAGATAAATTAAAAAAAAAGAGATGGGGGAGGTTATGGTAAGAGGAGGAAGGGAAAGTGATTTGAGAGCCACTGAAGTGATCCAGGTGAAAGACAGTCAGCAGTTGGTTAGGAGAGCAGCAGGGGAAGTGGGGTTGGGTGGGTAGACGAGATGCGGAAGGAGGACCACTATGACCGTGAATGTGTGGTGATGAGAAGATTGTGGAAGGTGGCCCCAGAGTCCCGGCTTGGGGGTTTGGGTGCAAGGTGATGATTCCTCCTGAGAAAGGGACCACAAGAAGAGGAGCAGTTTTGTGTAGGGGTGTGTGTGTGTGTGTGCACGTGTGTATGTGACGAGTCGGTCTGACATGTTGAATTCATAATGCGCATGGGACATCCAAGTTGGGAGGCTTATTTGGTGGCTGTATATGTGAGTCTTCAGTTGTGGACCAAACCTGGTGAGGAGCAGGTCTGGAGCTGGAGATGAAGGATTGGGAGTGATCTGTATATATTTCATAGCTTGAGACGTGGGGTGGATGAGATAACCCATGGAGCATGTGTAGAGTTAGAAAAAAGGGTACCAAGAAACCAGGTGATGGGGCTTCCCTGGTGGCGCAGTGGTTGAGAGTCCGCCTGCCGATGTAGGGGACACGGGTTCGTGCCCCGGTTCGGGAAGATCCCACATGCTGCGGGGCGGCTAGGCCCGTGAGCCATGGCCGCTGGGCCTGTGCATCCGGAGCCTGTGCTCCACAATGGGAGAGGTCACAACAGCGAGAGGCCTGCGTAGCGCAAAAAAAAAAAAAAAAAAGAAACCAGGTGATGGCCAACATTTAAAATTCCAGAAGAGGAAGAGGAGCCCACCAGCAGAAATTGGGAAGGCATGGCTAGAGAAGTTGTTAAGAAAAGAGGCTGTTTTTAAGAAGGAGGAAGTAAAGAGGTATCAGGCACTGCAGAGGTCAAAGAAGACAAGAACTGAAGAATGTCTGTTGGGTTTGGCAATTAGGTGGTCAGTGGGGACCTTGGCAAGAGTAGTTTCCTTGGAGCAATGCGGGGTGGGCAGAAACCAGATTACTATGGTGTAAGGAGTCGAGGGGGTTGACGAACTGGCCAGCAAGTCTACACTGCTCATTGGAGGAGCTTGGCTTTGGTGCCGAGAAACGAACCCACCTCGTTCTTTGACAGCCTCCAGGAAACACCAATCCTCCATATCCTGGCTCAAATTCCATCAGTTCAGGGCCATGGTTTGGCTCCTAGAATGCCTCCTACTTCTCTTCTGCCTCTCCTCTCCTGTCTGTCAATCCTTCAGAGCCCAGGCCAAGGAACACCTTTACAAGGAAGCCCTCTCTGCCTGCCCTTGCCCTTAATGTGACTCTGGTAGCACGGAAAATTGGTATCTTCTAGCAAGTGAAAGTTTTATCCTTCTAAGTGTCCACTCAATACAGTGCCTTGTTTTACTAAGAGGTTCATTTTGTTTGTCTTGCTTTATCAGCTACATGAAGCCTCCCTGAGATTAGAGACCAGCCCTGAGTATTTACTGAATGAATGAATGTATGACCCAGTGCACAGAGCCTGGCCCACGATTGTGTCCATGGCAGGTGGGGCTCAGAAAGACACCTGTAGAATTGAAATGAATGGACTTTGACTTTAACTCAGCTGGACTTTCTCCAGGAAGTAAATTTCAAGTTGATTAATCAACTAATTGAAAAACTCCTTCTATGATCTGGGTAGAGTTCTAGACAGTGAGCAAGAAAGATGAGGTCCCTGTTTTCTTAGAACTTACTTCCTACTGGGAAAGACAGACAGTAAACAAGAAACCAGTGAAAGAGCAAGATTGTATCACTTTGGCAAATATTCTGATGGAAGTAAATGAATGATGTGCACCAGTGTAACGAGATATGCGAATGGGTTGGGTGGGCTTTTTTTAAAAAATTAATTAATTAATTTATTACTTAATTTTACTTTTGGCTGCGTTGGGTCTTCATTGCTGCGCGCGGGCTTTCTCGAGTTGCAGCAAGCAGGGGCTACTCTTCGTTGAGGTGCACGGGCTTCTCATCGTGGTGGCTTCTCTAGTTGTGGAGCACGGGCTCTAGGCGCACGGGCTTCAGTAGTTGTGGCTTGTGGGCTCTAGAGCGCAGGCTCCGTAGTTGCAGCACAGGGGCTTAGTTGCTCTGCGGCACGTAGGCTCTTCCCTGACCAGGGCGCGAACCCGTATCCCCTTCATAGGCAGGTGAATTCTTAACCACTGAGCCCCCAGGGAAGTCCCCAGAGTGGGCTTCTTTAGAAAGAGTCATCAGAGAAGACTTCTCTGAGGAGGCGACCTTGGAGCCGAGACCCGCTAGATGAGAAGGAGCCAGTACCAAACTTTAACTTGGCCAGTGGAGCAGAAACCAGTATGACCAGGGTCACACACACCAGTGAGGTTGGACAAGTAGACAAGAGCCAGACCATGGAGGCCCTTGAAGGCAATGGTAATGAGTTTGGATGAACTGCTAGCGCAGAAGGAAGACACTGAATAGCAAGCATGGGGATGATGGGCTCGGATGTACGTTATCAAAGGTTGGCAGCTTGGGCTAAGGAGGTGGCAGCAGAGATGGAGAGAATTAGATGGTCTGGGGAAGTCTTGAAGGTGGAAGGTGGGGTGGGGGATGGGCACTGACTGCAAAGACGAATTCCTTCTAACCTTGCTGTGTGTACACAGTCCCTGGGAGAGGAGATGCCTGGAGGCCAAGGGGGGTTCTCTCACCAAGGGCGAAGGAAAAGCACTGAACTGGGAATCAGGACATCTGAGTCCTCCATATCTTAGGCATGGAGACTGGACTGGGTCAACTCTAAAGGCCCTTCCAGCCCTAGCAGCCCAGGCCTTGGTCTATGTCAATTGTTGGGGCATCTAAAGGGGGAAGTGTCACAGGAGCTGTAAATCAAGGTTGATTTCACAGAGCAAAGGCCCAGGTCTCTGTCTCCTGGGCTGCTTACCCTGGGGTGATGTTAGTCCTTTCACCACCTCTTATCCGCCCCCAGGGAGATGTTGGCTAAGCCCAGGCAGCAGGCAGTTGATCAGCTCTGAAGTTCTGGCTCCTGCAGCTCATTGCTTCTCTGAGGGCAGAACTTGGAGCTAGAAGAGGCTAACCAGCCTCTTATGGTCTGAGGGGAAGGGTGGTGGGACCTCTGGCTGGAATCCAACCTCCCTTTCTCCCTGTCCATATTTCCTGACCTTCTTTCCCTGGGTTCTTTAGAAGGTCCTCCAGTCCATTCCTTTGGGACACTCCCCTGTGCCAATCAGTCCCCCACCATCAATTGCACTAACTGTAAGTTTCATCCGGGGAAGGAAATGGGCCTCGAGGGTTGTATGTGTCTTCTACGCCACATAACAAATTGGCACAGATTTAGTGACTTCAAACAGCACACATTTATTAGCTCATAGTTCTGTAGGTCAGAAGTGTGGGCATGGCAAGGCTGGATTTTCTTTTCAGCATCTCTCAAGGCTAAAATCAAGGTGTTGGCTGAGCTGTGTTCTCATCTAGAGTTCAGGGTCCTCTTCCAAGCTCACATGGTTGTGGTAAAATTCTGTTCCTTCTGCTGTTCCTGGCTGGCTGTCACATGGGGGCTGCTCCACATTCCTTGCCCTCCGTCCTCAAAGCCAGCAATGGAGAGCCTCCCTTGGGTTGAATCCTGCTCATGTTTGTAATCTCCGACTTCAGAAAGAGCCCAGTCACTTTAAAGGGCTTGCCTGATTAGATCAGACTCATCCGGGATAGTCTCCCTTTCATAAGGTCAACTGTGCCATATAATATAACACAACCATAGGAGTAAAATCCATCCTCTGTCCCTATGTGCAGTCCCAGGGATTATGCACCATATGTGCACGGGAGTGGGAGAAGGATCTTCAGGGACGTCTTAGAATTCCGCTGATTACGAGAGCCAAGGAGGACGTTTTTGGTGGAGAAGGATGGAGGTCATTCCTGGCAATTTGAGAACAGATCATCCAGTAAAGTGAGAAGTTCCTTTGCCTTTTGGGAGGCCATAGAGCCATCGTATGGATGGTTTGAACACTCACCCTAGAAACATCACACCATATGTTGTCTATGTTTGCAGAGTTCATGGCCCCTTGAATGCATTCATCGTTTCTAGGTTGATAAACCCTGGGGCAGGGTGTGGGGAGGGTGCAAGTGGAGATGAGGGCTGAGTAGTGTGAGTTGGGTATTTGGAGCTGCAGTGCTTTCTACCTTCAAGCTGCTCTGTGTTGGTCATGGGAGGGACATAAACCAGACTTCCTTGGTATTGGCCACCTTCGCCAAGGTGACCTCTGCTCAGAGCCCTGTAGACACGTGTGCACATTTGTGACAGGGCAGATGCCTCAGTGCCTGGTCTGCCCCTGGACAGGCTGTACCGGGGCTACAGCAAGCTCTCCCATGAGCCTGAAGTTGGGATGAGTCCCTGAGAATGAGATCAGGAAAGATGAAATACAGGGGTTGTCTGCTGGGATCCCCCATGGGAGTGCTGATATGGAAATGGATGACTGAGTCTGTTTAGGGTCATCCAAGCTCTGGAGTAACTTTGGGAGGTAGAAAGGGGGATTCCTAAGACTCAGGATCTTGCAATGTTTGTCCAACACTTCTTGGGGGAAGAAGGCAGGCCTGAGGCTGAAAGGCACTGGGCCCCGAGACCTCCAGCTCTCTGCTTCCATTCAAAATCCAGGTAAACTGAGCACACTGTAGCTTGGGATGCAGGGAGAGAACATGCTGATCAGAGGGCCCTAAGTGGGTCCTTTGCGGATATAGGTCAACCTAAATTATATCATTGGTACCGGATGTAGACATTGGTCTCTTGAGAACTTGATTAATGTGGGTCAGCCCAAAGACCTCAGTCACTTACACAAGTAGCTGTCATTTGTTGAGCAATAACTGAATGCCAGTTTCTGTGCTAAATGCTGTATCTGTTAGGGCTTTCAGTGGCAGGCAAAAGAAACTCTCCCTGGCTGATCTGAGAGAAAAACGAATTTATCAAAAGGAAATGGGGGGCTTCCCTGGTGGTACAGTGGTTAAGAATCTACCTGTCAATGCAGGGGACACGGGTTCGAGCCCTGGTCTGGGAAAATCCCACATGCCACGGAGCAGTTAAGCCCAAGCGCCACAACTACTGAGCCTGTGCTCTAGAGCCCGTGCTCCGCAGCAAGAGAAGCCACCGCAATGAGAAGCCCGCGCACCACAACGAAGAGTAGCCTCTGCTCGCTGCAACTAGAGAAAGCCTGCAGGGAGCAACGAAGACCCAACGCAGCCAAATAATAAACATAAAAATAAGGAAATGGGGTTGAGACTTCCCTGGTGGTTAAGAATCTGCTTTCTAATGCAGGGGATGTGGGTTTGATACTAAGGTTCCACATGCCCCAGGGCAACTAAGCCTGCGTGCTCTAGAGCCCGCATGCCACAAGTAGAGAGAAGCCCATGTGCCACAACGAAGTGCCCATGCACTGCAATGAAAGATCCCGCATGCCTCAACGAAGATCCTGTGTGCTGCAACTAAGACCTGATGCAGCAAAATAAATAAATAAATATTATTTTAAAAAAAAAGGAAAGTGGGTAGATCATAAGTTTGCAGGAAGGGCTTAGAGGACCAGGTGTGAGGCCAAAACCAGGCCACAGATCAGGTCTGGGGAAGATCCCACTGCTGCTGCTGAGATTCAGACCTTGTGGCTGGCACCCAGGGTGCTGTAAGGCTTGGACCTTGGGTCTATCCTCTAGCCCCATGACCACTGCAGCCCCAGGAGCTCAATCTCTCTTTTTTAAAAAATATTTTATTTATTTATTTTTGGCGGCATTGGGTCTTAGTTGCAGCACTTAGGCTCTCTAGTTTTGGCGTGCGGGCTCAGTAGTTGCAGCGCGTGGGCTTAGTTGCCCTGTGGCATGTAGGATCTTAGTTTCTCGACCAGGGATTTAACCCACGTCCCCTACATTGGAAGGTGGATTCTTAACCACCGGGCCACCAGGGAGGTCCCCAGGAACTCAATCTCATCATTACTACCACCAGAGAGAGGTCTTCACGGCCCCCACTTTTTGGTCCCTAGCTCTATTCGAAGTCTTGAATAGATGCTTCTATTTGATGGAGCCTAGTCGTATGCCTTAGCTATGAAGGAAGCTGGGAATCTATCTGTCACATTTGTCTTCAATAATAAGAGGCCTGGCCCCCACCAAGATCCATAGGAAATGGAATCCCAGAAGCCAGAAGGCAAGGAGGAGGCTGTGCAGCTCACGGCGTGTCTGCTGCAAATGTGCTATCTCATTCGTTCCCAGCGAGGCAGATGTTGTTATCCCCACTTTATGAACAATGACAATGAGGTACAGAGAGGTTAAGAAGCTTGTCCAGTGTCACACAGCTACTAAGTGGTAGAGTCTCAATTCAAACTGGGACTGTCTGATTCCAGAACCGACACTCTCAGCCACTGCTCTATACCTCCACTGGATGTCAAGGAAATGGAATTTCTGTGTTCACTTAGCTGTGGATTTCAGCCTGTGGATTGTGTGACCTAAAGGAGAACTTCCCAGGACTTCCCCGGCGGTGCAGTGGTTAAGAATCCGCGCTTCCACTGCGGGGGGCACTGGTTCGACCCCTGGTCGGGGGAACTAAGATCCCGCAAGCCGCATGGTGTGACCAGAAACAAGCCAGTGCCAAGCCACCAACTGGGCTCTAAGAGTCGGCTCCATCCTGTCCTTGTCTGACTGTAATAGCTCTCTCCACACACATGTAAAGTGGCCCTGCCGGGGCGGCCCGGGATGGGAGTGAGCAGAACACAGCTCGGAGCTCCTGTCTTGGCTCTCGTTGAGTCATCCCCTTATTCCTGTGTCTGTCTCATTAAGTCAGTGGATACAGGAGAAGGATATCTCCATCCTTGGCTCAAGATGGGATGTACTGGTTCCCTGTTTTTCCCACCCTCTTCCAAGGTGCATACTATTCTTGACTTTAGTTATGAAAGGACCCTGTCCTGTGCACATGCCAATGTCACACCACTTGCACACCTTGCTCATGCCCTTCTTTCTACCCGGACCACCTGTTTCCTTCCCTTCTATTCACCACAAATCCATCCAGATGAGACTCAGCTCCTTGTTTTCCTAGAGCCTTACCTACACTCTTCCACTCTGGAATTTCTTCTGAATCAGCAGAGAGTGCCTCTTAGCTTGGGTCTTAACCCATCTTCTCTTGTTTTTTCGGGATGTGTCTCCTCTTACCAGTTAGATTGCAAGCAAATTGAGGGCAAGGATTATAATTTACTGTGTTTTGTCTCCACCTAGACAGCCTAGTTTTTGACATACAACAGGCACATGGAAGGGAAGAGAAATTTGGTGCCAGAGAGAACTGGATTTGAATCCCAACTTATTTACCTGAGCAATTTGCTTAACTCTTCATTCGTTTATTCATTCAACAATGTTTATTGAGTATTGACCTACTATGTGCAGGCACTACTATGTGTAGGCACCAAGGCTACAAAGGTGAGTAAACGGACATGGTCTCTGCTATCCAGGAACTTGTAGTCTAGGGAGGGAGATAGATGTTGACCCATTGACCAGATAATTTCACAATAAAGAGAGAATGACTAACTCCAGAAAGCACTCTGAAGGACAAACACATGGAGTTTGATCCAATATGGGGAGGGGGTGTGGGGAGTGGGTTAGGAGCCGCATGGAGCCTTGGATTTCTCACCTGAACCACGGAGATATCACCTACCTAGCACACTAGGCTGTTGTAAGTGAGGTAATAGATGCAGTGCACAGAGGTTTAAAATGTGCAGTAAATATTACCATAATCAAGGCTGGTACACTGGCCAACTGAGTGGCTAAGTTTTGAAGGAAAGCGGGGTTAGGCAGATGTGAGCATATCCTGCGCTCAGACATCCCGAGGACAGTGATTCTCAGATACATTTTCCATCAGAATCAGCTGGGAAGCTTTTTAAAAAGGCATACGTCTGCCCTCCACTCTAGATCTACTAGCCAATCAAAATTTCCCAAGGTGGGGTTTGTGTATTTTTAAATTATTTATTTATTTATTTAGTTGCAGCAGGTGGGCTCCTTAGTTGTGGCATGTGGGCTCCTTAGTTGTGGCATGTGGGCTCCTTAGTTGTGGCATGTGAACTCTGAGTTGCAGCATGCATGTTAGATCTAGTTCCCTGACCAGGGATCGAACCTGGGCCCCCTGCATTGGGAGCTCGGAATCTTAACCACTGTGCCACCAGGAAAGTCCCTAGGGGTTTGTGTATTTTTAAACTCTTTAATAAGGTCTCTTGCAAAATTTCAGAGTGAGTACACACACTGTAACCATTGAAACATGCAGAGCTATAAAAAGAAGGAAAACAACAATCTCCCTCCCCTTTCTTCCCTCTGCTCCATCTACTCTTGGAGGCCACCAAAGTAAGCAGGCTGGTGTGAATCCCGTTTAGTACACCAGCTCTACAGTCTGTGGTTATGTAAAGGAAACTCACAGATAGATACTCACATATGTTTTTTTTCTTTACAAAAGTATTCTCATACTTTTGTAAGTATTTCTCTGTATTTTGCTTTTCTTTTTTCACTTCACAGTACAGCATACACATCTCTTCAGGTTTACAGATATAGGTCCATATCTTCTTTAAAGAGTCACATTATATTCTGGGGAATTCCCTGGAGGTCCAGTGGTTAGAACTCTGCACTTCCACTGCTGAGGCCTGGGTTCGATCCCTGGTCGGGGAACTAAGATCCCGCAAGCTGCGCAGCACGGCCAAAAACCAACCAACCAACCAACCAAACAAACGAGTCACATTATATTCTGTAGAATAGATGAGCCACATTTTACTCAATGCTCCACTGATGGATATGGGTTGTTTTGATGTCTGTAAATGGTAAAGCAATACCCAACTTTGTAAAAGTGTTTTTATTTATAGGTACTTTTATTTCCAAAGGATAATGTCCAAAAACTCAAATGGATCAAATGATCTATGCACGTTTTTTTGTTTTGGCTGCCCCTTGCGGCATGTGGGCTCTTAGTTCCCCGACCAGGGATCGAACACCCAACCCCTGCAGTGGAAGCATGGAGTATTAACTACTGGACCGCCAGGGAAGTCCTGATCTGTACACTTTTAATTTTAATAGATATTGACAAGATGTGTTTCCAAAATATCTGTGGCAGTCACATCCCCGTCAGTAAAGCGGGAGAGCTGTGTATTTTGGAAAACTCCCTAGGAGATTCTGAAGTGCAGCCCAGGATAAGAACCACTGGCCCAGAGCAAGCCCAGAATGGCCCCCAGGTTCCTGAAAGGGGTGTCAGGAGAGAATGAATGGGCTCCCCAGAGATGTGAAGAAATGGTTCTTTTCAGCCCTCCCATCTCCCTCAGGCTGTGAGGCAAACCCTCCTGCCTCTGGAGAACTTCCTAAAAAGCTCCTATATAAAGCATCATTTGGGATGGAGTGAAGGAGGACGGAGTTTGGGGTGCGCCTCGGGACCCAGGAGGAGCTCTGGGCTAGTGCGTGCCTTCCCTGTTGCAGTGGAGCTGGTCCTAAGTAAATGTTCAATCTCCTGGGAGGTGCCTGACTCAGGCTGAGAGGTTCTAGAGGGCTGGCTTGGACTGTGTGTGGCTCTCAGATGTTAGCAGGGTCAGGACTTCTCAGCCTCAGCCTATCACATTTCTTTTGAGCTCTGTGAAAGCTCTCCTTGGCTGGGGAAGGCAGAGCATGGAGGATGCGAGGGTGTGTGTGGCTTTCTGAGCTTTGAAGAGGAGACATGCTTTCCAAGGGCTGCGAGTTCCTAAGAAGGCCAACAATCATGTTGTCTTGATCCTCTCTTTTTTCGTAGACTCTGCGGAGACCATTAAGTACAAACAAAGAAAGGTAATACTCCCTTCTTCCCATCCAAGCCCACAGGAAAGTCAGCCTTGGCTGCCCCTCATGGTCTGCTTCACTCTATTCAGAAAGAGGTCTCAGTGTCCTAGAGCATCAGGGCGTGGGCACAGCAGTAGCTTTTCCATCCCATCTTGACTTTTATTCATGCTTTCTCTTTCTCCACCTCCCTCTCAAGGTCCCCTAATGGTGTGGCTCTTGTGTATGTGTGTGTGTGTGTCCAACTCTGTTCTCCATTGCAGGATAAAGCCAAAATGGAACTCCACCTACTTCTGGCTCTTCTACTTGGGAAAGTTTCAGCTCTTCATCTGAGAAAGTCTCCTTGGCCTTCAGCCTTTCTTTCTCTACTTGACTCCTTTCTATAGTTTATACGGTCAGAGTCACATAGCCACCTTCCTCTCTGGCCATCCCCTATTTCAGGATCTCTGCACAGAAAGGAGCGGGGACTCTAGAGCTGGAGTTGAAGGGATTCCTCAGGGCATCTGCATGTCTGCAGTCTTGGTTCTACTGTGACGTTCTCAATGTCCTTTCTGCAAGATGCAAACGATGATCAAATGATCACTTCTTTTACTTTGAGCTCACTGAGTGTGCTGTGCTAAGCGTTTTCTATGCCTTATCTCCTTTAATCCTCATAGCATCCCCATGAGGTATGTGGTGTGCTATACCCATGTCACAAATGAAGAACTAAAGCTAGTAGAGGATGGAACCAGAACAAAACCCACAACTGCCTGACTCTAAGTTCATGCCCGTCACCACCAGGACCTCATGTGGGAGGTTGGCTTCTCCTGGGGTGGGGTGGGCTCTGTTCCGGGTTCTTCTTCTTCCAGGGCTCAGCTTGCAAATGCCTGGGGCCAGGAGGGAGCTGTCCGTGGTTCTGGGGAGGAAGAGGGGAAGATGTGAAGGAGGGGCACTTGGTCTTTCTTCTTGCCAGGAACCGAAATGGCCAACATTGAGAGCCCCTTGGGAGATGACACCCTGCCTCAGGTTGGGGAGGTGCCAGAAAGTGAGGCAAAGGGGGTCCCTGTGGAGGAGCCGATGCTGCTAGAGGAAGAGGAAGACAGGGGCTCTGGAAGTGAAGATGCCCCCAGGGAAGAGGGGGCTGTTGAGTCCATTGCAGCCTTGGATGAGGTAGACAGGGACCTTCAGTGTCCTAAGGATGAGGACACAGTAAAACTGGAGGGCATCCCTGGATGCAAGACCTGCCGCTTCCTCCTGGTGGGGAGGCCCTGAATTTTATTCATGCTCAGGTGAGTGGCCAGTGGCTGAGAGGCTGAGGCCCAGGGTGGCGATGGGGAGCTGGTGGCTCCAGCCTCTGTGTCGCTGGTCATTTTCCGCACTGAGGACCCTGGGGGTGTTAGCAGAGGCTGAGACCCGCAGAGGTGTTGGGGGTAAGAGGTGAGGGTCATGCGGAAACAGAAGTTTCATCTTAATCTCCAGCCTTCAAATGTCTGTGGGGCTGGTGGGGTGGCGGGTGAGTTTTGGAGACTTAGACACCCAGGACTAAGGTGACGTGAATTCCTGTGGGACAGGCACTCCATTCTTCCTCTTTCATTCTGCCCCGCAGTTGACGTGCCAGGGGTGCTACCGGGGCAGACTCATCTGCATCCACAACTTCAGCCTTAATTACCAGATCCAGTGCTTAGTCAGACAGATCAACCAGGGCCAAGTCTGGATCAGAGGCCAGGTCACCGGCTGGGTAAGAGGGGTCCCAGGTCTCAGTGGGGGGCACCCCCTGACCCCAGCCCATGTTCAACCTGCTGCAGATTTGTCTGTGCTTCTCCTCTACAATCCCCTGAAGAACTGGGGATAGATGGACACCTGGGTGAGACAACAAGGGGGCTGCCTAGGCATCGGGAACAGCCAAGCATTTAGAATCAGGATGTTTAGGTGCGAGTTCTGCTCAGTCTCTGACTGTCTATAGGACCTGGGCAAGACCGTGAGCCTTGTTCCTCGTCTGTAGGGTGGGGTTGGAACTCCTGCCCTACCTCTTGTTAGAGCCAAAAGGATGGGGGTGTCACTGGGATGCATAGAATGTGATGGTGACAAGCATTGTGGATCTACATTTCAGTTGACCAGGACTGTGTCCATTGTGGTCCAGCGGTCCTTTAAGGGCCAATGCGAGGCAGGCAGCGGGAGGGTCAGGCAGGGATAGTCCCAGCTCTGCCTACCTGCTTTCCCTTTGCCCGTGTCCCAGCCCACCTCTTTCCCTCTTGCCTCCCCTAGGGTCGCTGCACACGCTTTTGCTGGCTTGATGGCACTCTCTGGAATTTTGCATACGGGGCTGCTGGCCAGCTCTGGGGCAGTGCTGGTAGATGTGTGATCCTGTGCACCGGAAGTGAGGTGGCGGGAGTGGGGATGAATAATGGCAAGGCCTGGGAGGGAGGAGGCTCCAGGAAGAGCCAGACCCTGCACAGGAGAGGCCTCCTGGCTCTTTAGACTCACCTCCACTGAGGTGTGGGGTAGGGAGAGGGGAAGGCCCTACTGGGGCTGCGTCAGGGAGAACATGAGGCTGAGACTCCTTCCTGTTGCGTCTTCACAGGAGGCCACTGGCGTCGAGCTCCCTGTGGCGTGGCTCTCCCGATCATCTGTTGCTACTGAGCTGGAGCTTTGTGGGCAGCCTCCTCCCATCCCCTCCCCTCCAGCCCCCAGCAATAAAATTGTTTTCCTGAAACTGATTTCTGTTTCTTCCAATCATTGATCTACCCTGCTTAGCCCCACCCACGAGCTTTCTGCCATACAAGGACCCCACCTCCCCAGCCTACTGTCTTTCATGAAGGAACAGAAGTTATCACGCATCTCTCTCCAGACTTTCAAGGTGAATTCTCAATGTACTGTATTTGCATCTCCACGTCGGAGGGCCTTTTCTTCCTCTCCCACAACCTGTGATCGCCTTAATGTGCCAGGATATTAACATGTCCCTGGGAACAGCCCACAACTCTCAGGAGTGGGTGTATGAGTACCCCAGTCCTTTGCCCCCTCAAGTGGAATAATTCTGGGGCAAGGATCGGGCACTGCTTCCCAGCGTTTCCCAGTGGGATTAACTTCCAGTTATCCACTGAGGTAGCTGGCTTTATAACACACATTTTATTGGCTGTCTTCTCTTCCCCACATGAACTCTCCTCTTCCCTACGACTGTCCCAGCACCTCCCATATAAACTACTTGCACTCAAATCCTTGCCTCAGGGTCTGTTTCCGGGGAATCTCAACATAAGACAAACTGCTATAGGTCCAACTCTGTGTAAGGTTTGGGAATATGACAAGACACAGCTCCCTGCCATTCGGGAACATACAGATGTTTGTAATACAAGCACAACAGCATCTACTAATTGTTACCTCTTATTGTGCACCCACAAAGTACCCCCTGCTGTGGCAGGCATCTTACAAAGATGACCTTGTTTTTTTTTGTTTTTTTTTCCGGTACTTGGGCCTCTCACTGTTGTGGCCTCTCCCGTTGCAGAGCACAGGCTCCGGACGCGCAGGCTCAGCGGCCATGGCTCACGGGCCCAGCCGCTCCACGGCATGTGGGATCTTCCCAGACCAGGGCAGGAACCCGTGTCCCCTGCATCGGCAGGCGGACTCTCAACCACTGTGCCACCAGGGAAGCCCGATGACCTTGTTTGATCAGTAATTATTATCCCATTGTACAGAACCAGGCTCAGAGGAGTTATGACCTGCTTTTTTACCCAAGGCTGAACATCTAAATGTGACCCGTGCTGTGATTCAAGTATCTCCAGAGCGTGTTCTTTCAACCATTAGGATTTCATGTCTGGAAGTGTCGGCTGCTTCCAGGACATGATCATATGGGGACAGAGCACAGAGGGGAGGCACGAGAGACTCATCTACCCTTGGGTTCATCTTGGGGCATCGGACTCCAACCCAGCTGGAGATGAGGGAGTCCCAATCAGAGGTGAGGAAGGAAGGCATTCTGAACCCTCCCTCTAATGGGGAGGTGAGCAGAAAGTAAGGCATCAATGCTCCGAAGCCCATTTCCTCCAGGGCTCCTCAAATTCTTAGAAGTACAGATGGCCCCAGGGATTCCATTCTATCTGGTGGCCCAGATAGAAGAGGCTACTTACTCAAGGTTGCACAGGAAGTTGAAAAAGATAGAAATCACACTGAGGTCCTTTGTAACTGCTGTTCTCTTGGTTTCAGTGACGGTGGAATTCTGACACACTCTTACGAGTTCAGCCCTGTGCTGTGTGCCGTGGAGGATGCACTGCGAGAACGTTCCCTCCTTGCCCTCATGGACTTTGTATTCTGGTGTGGGGAGGCATTGCTTCTCTTTATTCCAGTACTACTAATAAAGAGTAACAAAATCTCTCATTTAATTGTTTATTGATCTTTATTGGAGTATAGCTGCTTTACAACGGTGTGTGAGTTTCTGCTGTACAGTGAAGTGAATCAGCCATACGTATACACACATCCCCTCTTTTTTAAAACCCCTCATGTATTAAGCACTAAATAGGTGCCAGTGTCTGTATCAGGAGACTTTGTGCTCAGGTGAGACCTTGTTTTATTCCTCACAAATCTCTCTTGTTGGCAGTGGTTTGTGACAGAAGCGTGACTTCCAGTCCACAAAGGTCTCCTTTGGGGGATTAATGTCAAGAAGGGGGCATGAAGGAGCATTTGGGCTCCTGGTAACATCCTGTATCTTGACCTGGCCTGGGTTACGTGGGTGCATCCCCTCCGTGACAACGCCTCAAGCAGTGCACGCTACAGTGCACATTACAGGATGCATGTTAAAGATGCATCCTCAAGAAAAGCTTTAGGGCTTCCCTGGTAGCGCAGTGGTTGAGAGTCCGCCTGCCGATGCAGGGGACATGGGTTCGTGCCCCGGTCCGGGAAGATCCCAGATGCCGTGGAGCGACTGGGCCCGTGAGCCATGGCCGCTGAGCCTGCGCGTCCGGAGCCTGTGCTCCGCAATGGGAGAGGCCACAACAGTGAGAGGCCCGTGTACCGCAAAAAAAAAAAAAAAAAAAAAAAAAAAAAAAAAGCTTTCAATGAAATAAGAGGACTGGCCTTATGTCCCCAAATAAGGGCTTGTGTGGTATTTTTCCTGTCCAAAATGACGCTAACGAAGCTCTGGGAAGCTCAGCTTGTGTCTTTACAATGGTAACCCTAGGGTTCCTTGCATCGTCATGCCGGACACAGAGCGGGAGCTCAAGCAGCTCTCAGCGCTTACTTGCTGATGAGGGTCACAGTTCGGTCTCAGTTTCCTGACAAGGGCTACCCCCAGCTCCACATGCCAGGTGCTGTTCTGAGGGCTTTACTGGAGCTGATCTCATTTGAGGTAGGTCCTGTCCTTAGCCTCAATTTATGGATGGGAAAACTGAGACCCAGAGGGGCTGACCCTGGAATGGTGATTCCATTCTATCAAGACGTCACACTATGCTGCCCTCTGCATAACGTGGGGCTGGATGGACATTTGAGACGAGAGACAGAGTTTGAAACCCCTGTGAAGATAGATGCAAACAGTAAGCCAGAGAGTTGGCGTTTCATGGATGCTGAAAAGGTGGGCACCATTGGCTAGTCTGGGAGTAACACATTTGGGTGAATCAAAGAAAGCACGGATGTAGGAGTCAAACAGACTAGGGTCAGACATGCCACTTCTAACTAGTTGTGTGAGCTTGGGCAAGTTATTTCACCTCTCTGAGCTTGTGTGGTAGGTCTGCGCGCTGGGATGGCAGTGTCTAATTGGCAGGATGATTGTAAAGATTAAGTAAGTAGGATAATGGATGGGAAAGCCTTAATGAAGCATAGTGTTTGGCATGTGGTAGACCTTCAAAAATGTCATTTCCGGACTTCCCTGGCGGCCCAGTGGTTAAGACTCCGCACTTCCACTGCGAGGGGCGTGGGTTCAATCCCTGATCAGGGAACTAAAATCCTACATGCTGCACGGCGTGGCCAAAAAAAAAAAAAAAAAAAAAAAAAAAAGAGTTATTTCCAGTTTTACATCAGACATCACCGTGGTGACTGAGCAGGGCCCTGAAGTCCCTGGGATGTCTTTGCCCAAGGTCAACCCCGGGGAGAGGCAGGCCAGAGAGAGGAAGTAGAGGGAAGGCAGGCGTGGGGGTGACTAGGGAGCCGAAAGGTCTTGGTTTAGGCCGTCTCTGACCTGCTGTGTAATCTTGGGTAACTTATTTAAGTTCTCTGAGATGTCGTTTCCTAATGTGTAATACAGGGACGTTTAAATGACACAACGCTTGTAAAGCTTATCGTGGTGCTGGCTAACGGGAGTAGCCAACCTTATTGCTCATCCCAACCACTGAGTGAAATGAGGCCCCTGGCCTGGGCCCCAGGATTGGGGAGAATAATGGGGAGGGGGGCTAGTTTTCCACCCCTCCCCAGCTAAGGAAGTCTCCTGCTTGAACTCTGGAGACCAGGCTTTTGGGCCCTGGAATTAGACAATCAACCGCCAAGTCAGGTAGATAAGCTGAGGGTTGCGTCCGTTGGGCCAGGGAGATAACAGCCGAGACCGTTACTCTGAATTCAGGCCCAGAAGTGACCACTCAGATACTTCCCCATTTGTAGGTCCCCTGAGAGGGCAGAGGAGTGGAAGGAATCCAGGCCTTTTCACCCTCTGGGTGACCTGTCCCTGATGCCCTGAGCGCTGGAGGGCTGGGCTGGAATCCAAGGAACAAATATGCACTGCCCAGCTAGGATATCACAGAGTGGAGTCACCCACCCTGACAGGGCCACAAGCTCTTGGCAGTGATGTCTGGCAAAATCAAGGCTCAGCACTTGCTGGCCTCTCCTTGGATTGCAGTGAATGTGGCTGGAACTTGGTTGATTAATATTTTGACGTTTTGTTCATCATGGTAGCTTTACATCAATTCTGATTTTTAAGAAAGATGGCATTAAATATTTATTTATCTTGACTACTGAGTTCTTTAGTGTCCCCTTAAATTTTGCACCTGAGGCAAGTGCCTTCCCCTTAGTCTTGACCTTGGTCATGAAAGAGGGCTGGTGGGAGATGGGGAGTCGGGGTGGTGTGGGGAGGCTGGCCCACAGAGCGTCTGAATGACTCTGCAGGAAGGTTGCCATTCCAGCTGCTGCCTCCGCACCACAAAGATATGCCTCAAGGTTGGACCAAATAGCATGTTCTAGATCAGTGATCCTCAACAGGGGTACTTCTTCTTTCCAGAGGACATTTGAAACTGTGTGGAGACATTTCTGAGTGACATGATCTGGGGAGGCACGGTTGACATCTAGTGGGTAGAGACCCAGAGATGCTGCTAAACTTTCTACAAGACACAGGACAGCCCCTCCCCCAACCTTCAACAAAGAATGATTTGACTCCAAATAGTAATAGTGCAAGGGTTGAGAAACTTGATCTAGAGCCACAGCATAAAGGAAGGAGCATAAGTTTTTCACATATTAAAGATAAGAAAGAGATGGAGAGGGAGAAGGAGAGAGAGAGGAAGAGAGTGAAGGAGGGAGGGAGGGAGAGGGAGAAGGAGAGAGAGAGGAAGAGAGTGAAGGAGGGAGGGTGGGAGAGAGAGAGAGAGAGAGAGAGAGAGAGATGGGGTGGGTAGAGAATGTTGGGAGCCCCAAAGACTTAGAAATCCCAGTTCCCCCACTTCCTGCATAACCTTGGCAAGTCACTTTCCCTCTCTGAATCTCATTTTTCACATCTGTGCAGTAGGGCTAATCATACATTTTCATGGGACTGAGGTTAGGAAGGTGAGCTTTCAAGGATGCAATGCACATAACGTACTTGGTCTAGATAAGAGCTCAGAAGGGCTGAGTCTCCCCTTCATCTCCCACCTCCTCTCCTGTGGTCTCCCTCTCCCTGGGATTCTCCACTTCATTTGCTGGAATATTGACCAGAGGAAGACTGCTCCTGGGGCTAAAGAGTATTGTTCAGACTGGGACCCTTTAGGGGTGCTGATAATCATGCCTGGACAGTAGTCATCTGGGGCTTTCTCGAGCATACAAGGATGTTTGGGCACCTGCATATGGCAGGAGGCAGGTCCCTGATGTCCCAGCAGAGAGCAGGGCCCAAGGGTGGGAGGACAGAGCAAACCTCTTATCAGCTCCACTGTCCCCCCCCCGCCCCCACCAGCCCAAGCCTGGGGCAATCGTCCTGGCTTCTTCCCACTTCCCCGAAAGCCCAGTATAAGGGTTGCCTCTGGCACCCAGGAGCCAGAGGCACTGAGAGTGGAGGCTCCAGACTCTGAGGACGTAAGTGCTCCCTCGGCTGCCCGGGAAGGAGAGGGCCAGGGCTGGGGGAAGCAGGACCCTATATGGCAAACACCCTGGAGGCCTGTCCTTAGGACCATTATGGCCACTATCCTTCCCCTTTCACCCCCAGTGTGAGTGAAATTGGCCCTCAATGTGAGCAGACCTGTTCCCATGGCGGCTAGCATCTGAGCTAAGTGCTGCCCCAGGGAGCAGTGATGGAGCTCTCAGGAAAAAGGGTCTTTTGTACTTGAGCTGACAACCCCCTGTGCTTTTCTTGACTCTCCAGCTCAGGGTCTGTTCACGGGGGGAGAAGGAAGCTCTCTAGTTTGCCCTTTAATCCACCAGTGAAGCAAACACTGCATCTCCACTGTGTGCCAGGGGCCGTGCAGACACGTGAGAAGTCCCCAAGGAGGAAAGGTGAAGCTGTGTCCCTGTCACAAGACTGGGGGGATATGAAATGCCTCCTGCTTCTGCCGCTTGTCCTGCTGGGGACAGTTTCTGCTCTGTATCTGGGTAAGTCCTCCCCTTCCGCCCTCATCCATTTTTCTCTTTTCTCCTCTTTCCTGCATCTGTTTTTGCTCTTGTGAGCCAGGGCCACAGACTCCCCTCTTCAGTTGACCCAGCCCACCTCTAGTTAGATTTCTCCTGGACTCAGAACTGTGACCTGAACTTTCCGTCAGGGCTCTTTTGCAAGGAAAAACACCCACCTGTGAAGATGAGGGCTTCTCATAGGTGCTGCCTCCCGCTCCCAAAATACCCCACCTGTGGTGTCAGCCAGGTTCTCATGCCTTTGGGTGTGTGATGCAAGAATTCTGGCTTGCCCAACCCCCAAGGGATCCTTCCAGTCTTGGTTCCAGATGGCGTCCCCTGGAAGGCTGAGTGGGGCCATCAGAGCTGTCCGTGGTCCTGGAAGAACAGAGAGCCCGGCCTGAGGGCAGGTTACCTCTTCTCTTCTTTCCAGAGAATGATGCCTCCCATCTGGGCAGCAGAGAGACACAGGCTGACCTGAGCCAGGATCTGGAAGGTTCGGGGGAACAGGAGGGAGAGCTGGCCCTGAATTATGGAGTGCTTGAGTCGGAGGAAGAGGACGCTGTGGCTTCCAGCTATCAAGATGCGTTTGAGGATGAGGGGGCCATGGAGTCAGACCCAGCAGCCCTAGACAAGGATTTGCAGTGCCCTAAGGAAGAGGACACAATTCAGCTTCCAGGCGGTCCTGGGTGCAAGACCTGCCGCCTCCTGTTGGTGCAGACCCCGACGACGTTTTGGGAAGCTCAGGTAAATGGCAGGGAGGTTACTATGGGGGACCAGGTGGAGGAGACAAGAGTGGAGGCAAACTTCTGTCCCCTGTCATTTGGACCAATGGTTCTCCAAGCCGAGTATGCATCAGAGTCTCCTAGAAATCTCATTAAAACACAGATTTCTGGGTCCCATCTCCTCAATTTCTGATTTAGCAAGTCTGGGGCTTAAGAGTTTGCATTTATAACAAATTCACAGGTGGTGATATTTTTGGTCAGGAGACCGCACTTTGAGAACCACTGGCTTAGATAAAAAGCTTTGGTATAAGATATGCCTGTGCTAAATCCTGGCTTTGCTTGTCACCAGCCATTTTATTTGGGCAAGTCAATTCACCTTTCAGGGCTCCTGTATCTTCAATTTGTAAAATGGAGGTGTACCGTACCACCTGTTGGAGTTGTGGAGAGGATTTAAATAATACATGGAAAGTATTTAGAATAGTCCCTGGGTCATTGTAAACTCTCAGTAAATGGTGGCTGTAGTTATTCTGAATATTATTATTCTTTTCTGCAAGAAGTTCCTGACACCAAATAAAGGAACAAGAGACGGGATTCAGGGGGGCGATAGATCCCTGATTTCTGACTTGGAAAGGGATGAGGGGGTCTCTCCTGGAGACTCAGGGACTTGAGAGAAAACAGTGAATTTTCTACCCCACCTCTTCTCTCTGCAGAGTGTATGCAGGAAGTGCTACCGAGGCAACCTCGTCTCCATCCACAACTCCTGTTCCAACTATCGCATCCAGGTCTCGGTCAGTAGGATCAACAAAGCACAGGTCTGGATCGGAGGCTTCCTCAAGGGCTGGGTAAGCGAGGGGCCAACTCCCAGGTACACGAAGGTCTTTCTGATTGCCTCAAGGGACCACCTGCTGGCATAAAGCCTCATCCCAGCAGCTGAAGCTGGCTCATACCGGCTTAGGAGAACTGATGATTGAGTGCTTCTCTTCCTAACTCCATGTTCAGTGGCTTCATGCTTGTAGCTTGAAATCTGCCATGGTGGATGTATTTACACCAAGGAAATTGACAATTATTACAAATCAGGTTTCTTTCTTCCCTCTAGCCTCTCACCTTCCCCCAAAGCTGGTTGTTACACGTTTACCAGCACACTCCCGGCACCAGGAGATAGATTCTATATCTAGTTTGGTCCCTTACTAGCTGAATGACTGCCTCCAAATTTCAGTTTCCTCATCTCTAAAGTAGGGTCCTTCTCTCAGAGTGGCCTTGGGCTTGTGGACAAATAAGTGCCATTATATTTGCTACTCAAGTGTGGTTCACGGACCAGCAGTATCAACATCACCGGGTAGCTCATTAGACATGCACGATCTTGGGCCCCGCCCCAGACCTCCTGAATCAGAATCCGCATTGTTCACTAGATCCCTAGGAGATCTGTGTGCACAGTGAAGTTGGAGAAGCCTACTCTGTGTGATAGCCGGAAGTGATGTTTGCTCTTCCATTGTCATTGCCTGCGAACGCTCAGGGATGGGTCTCAACGGTATCCTAGGCAGGTAGTCAGTGAGAGGAGATTATATATACAGTGTTCAGGAAGGGATACCCAGTGGGCTTTCTGGAGACCCAGAATCTGTCTGTCTCTCTGGACCTCTGCCCTCTGACCCAGCCTCTCTCTTCTCTAGTTCTGTTGGAAGAAATTTCACTGGACTGATGGCAGTGCCTGGAATTTTGTATACTGGGCCTCAGGACAACCTAGGAATGGGTGCGGCCACTGTGTGGCCCTGAACACCAGAGGTGAGGGGGGCCGGGCACCAGGACAAGGGGAAGGGGTGGCAAGGTGGACTCCCACACATGTCCCTTTGAGCTGCCTGAACACACCTCCCCAAACCCACACCCTCCCTCCAACTGGAGAACCAATGTCCCTGTCTGTGAGGAGGGCTGAGATGTAGGGATTCCTTAGAGCAAAACCAGGTGATGAGGCTCCCAGTACAGGGGCTAGATGGGGACTCTCCATCCTCCCAGGCAAAGCTGGGCTCGGGGCCTGGGGGCTCCTTTCCTTCCTCTGATATGATGGCGACAAGGAGTGAATATGGGACAGATGGGAGGAACAGATGTGAATGTAAGGTGTGGATGAGGCATGAGGTGAAGATGCGGGCATTAAGGATGACTGACATAATTTGCCAGCTTTGAACAGCATGGCTGCCAGATGTGAGGGAACTTATTACAATGGCTGGACCATATGGGTTGGAGTAAGATGGCCGAGATTCACATCCCCGCTGTGTCACTTGCCAGCTGAGACACAGGCAAGTTTTCACTCCCACGAAGCCTCAGTTTCCTCATCTGTGAAACGGGAGTGATGACAGCACTGACCTCTTGGAGAGTCATTGTGAGGGTTAAACGATGGTCCATATAAAGCACTTAGCACATTGCCTCTGCAAGGGAAGAGATCAATGGCTAGTCCGGATGTGTGGGAAACCCGTGGCCATCGGATCATGACTACGGCAGGCCAAGATGACACATGAGGTGCCTGAGGAGGGGAGGAGGGAGCACAGGCCACACACGCAGGTGGGCAGCTGACATCACTGTGCTCTCTACCGCTAGGGGGTCGCTGGCGACGAGCTCGATGCAAAAGACGTCTGCCCTTCGTCTGCGCCTTCTAAGCCAAGCCAGAGGCACGGAGATCCTCCCTTCACGCCCTCCTGGTGGCCTCTGTCCTACCCTTGGCACTTGTCCTCAGCCTCTCCGGATCATAAAGCCAGACTTCCCACAGCATCTCCTGACTCTTGTTTCTTCATTGAGCACTTTAGAGGAGTTGGACTCTGGGTTGGAAAATCCTGGAAGCATTCACTCCGGTTTCGTGGGGAGTGGGGTGGGACTTTGAGGAAAGGAAAAGATGTTGGAGTAGGGCGCCGGATGGGGGGGGGCGGGGGCGGGGGCGGGGCCCCGGGGTGTGTCTGCAGCGCCACCTGGGGGCGGGGGGCGGAGTGCGTACCAGGCGGCGGTCCTTCTCGTTCCGGCTCCGAGGATTCCACACCGCGCGCCCCACCTCCCCCAGGTTCTGGGAGGAAGAACTCCTTTGGTGAGGGGGTGGGGAACTGACCCTGTTGCTCTGTTTGGATTCAGTCAAGTGTGCGGGGCGGGGTGGGAGTGGCGGCTTTCCAAAATGGAGGCTCTGTGGCGGATTCAAGAATTGGATGGACCATTGAGGTGCCACCTGGGCTAACCACGTAGGGGGGAAGAGAAAGTAGTCTGTCGGGGCAGCCGGCTTCTCTAGACCTGTGTCTGTGTCACTTATGATAATGGCCCCTATTTTCCACTCTCCCAGCCACCTGTGTGTGAGTTCAGAGGCCCCAACTTCTTCTGAGATGGTTGTCCACCCCATTCCCAGGAGGGTGGCTGTCCTCCTCACTGCACCCCCGAATCCTTCGTCCCCTCCCCGGTCCCCAGCCTACCTCCCCTCCCTAGAGGGGCCGCATTCTCAGGAAGGAGCTGCCTCTCATCCCAGGGCCCTTTAAAAAATATATTATTATTATTATTATTATTATTATTATTTTTGGCTGAGTTGGGTCTTCGTTGCTGCGCGAGGCCTTTCTCTGGTTGCAGCGAGCAGGAGCTACTCCTCGTTGCGGTGCGCGGGCTTCTCAGGCTCTAGGCACGTGGGCTTCAGTAGTTGTGGCACACGAGCTCTAGAACGCAGGCTCAGTAGTTGTGGCGCACGGGCTTAGTTGCATCTGCGGCACGTGGGATCTTCCCAGGCCAGGGCTCGAACCCGTGTGCCCTGCATTGGCCGGCGGGTTCTTAACCACTGTGACACCAGGGAAGCCCCTCATCCCGGGGCCTTGGGCCCAAAGTCAGGGCATCTGTAGCTGTGTGGCTCCAATGCTGGTTCTACAGCCCCAGGTCTCCTCTGCTTCTCCCATTTTCTCACATCCTGGGGACATTGAGAGAGAACACTGTTGCTGCTCTTAACTTTGCTCCAGGCTGGGCTCCAGGAAGGATCTGGGCTTGATGAAGCGAGAAACTCAGACTGGAAACTGGGTATTCAGAGGACAGAGAGCCCCGGGTTGTGAGAGAGAGAGAGGGATAGAAAGAGAGACTTCTTTGGGGGTGTAGTTCTACATGGGGCACAGGGAGAATGTACAAGTATTTCTGGGGGCGCACACATGCACATGTGTATATGTATCTTGGTGTGTACAAGAGTCAGTCTTTGGATACCTGTGTATATGTGAATCTATATTTGTAAATATGCATAAATCTGTGTGTGAGTCAGCATGTATTTATGTGTTGTGCGTACGTTTCATACATCTCTGTTTATGGATATGCCTTTATGTCTGTGTCCATCTTTGAGTGTGTGTATCTGTGTAGCTTTGTACCTTATACTCCTGAATCTGTATATGCATACATATGTGTGTACCGCTGTGTCTTTGGCCAGTATCTTTGGGAGTATGTGTACATGTCAGTGTGTCTGAGCATACCTGTGTACAGGTCTACCTTTGTGCATGTATGTGTGTGTGTATCTGTACAGCTATCTGATGAAATGTGGAGTTGTTTTTTTTTTTAATTGATCTTTATTGGAGTTTAACTGCTTCACAATACTGCGTTAGTTTCTGTTGTACACCAAGGTGAATCAGTCATATGCATACATATGTCCGCATATCCCCTCCCTCTTGAGCCTCCCTCCCACCCTCCCTATCCCACCCCTCTAGGTCATCGTAAAGCACCGAGCTGATCTCCGTGTGCTATGCTGCTGCTTCCCACTAGCTAATTATTTTACATTCGGTAGTGTATGTATGTCGATGCTACTCTCACTTAGCCCCAGCTTCCCCCTCCCACCCCGTGTCCTCAAGTCCATTCTCTATGTCTGCATCTTTTTTTTTTAGATTCCATATATATGCGTTAGAATACGGTATATGTTTTTCTCTGACTTCACTCTGTATGACAGACTCTAGGTCCATCTACCTCACTACAAATAACTCAATTTCGTTTCTTTTTATGGCCGAGTAATATCCCATGGTATATATGTGCCACATCTTCTTTATCCATTCATCTGTCAATGGACATAGGTTGCTTCCATGTCCTGGCTATTGTAAATAGTGCCACAATGAACATCGTGGTACATGACTCTTTTTGAATTATGGTTTTCTCAGGGTATATGCCCAATAGTGGGATTGCTGGGTCATATGGTAGTTCTATTTTTAGTTTTTTAAGGAACCTCAATACTGTTTTCCATAGTGGTTGTATCAATTTACATTCCCACCGGATGTGGAGTTTTGGGAACAGAAAATCCAGTTTTGCCAGATGTGCTTTGTTTCTAAAGATGCTGGAGTTGATGGAGCAGGACAGGATCGGAGAACCCCAGGGGAAGTGGCTGGTGACGAAGCAGCAGGCTTGAGTCCCTTGAACATGAGCAGGCCTCTGGCAACAGGAGAAGGAGCCTTGACATTGCTATGAACCTCACCAGTGCTGGGCCCTGGGGACTGCCTCTAGGTGAAGAGGCCTGTCCTCAGTAGAGGGGTCTGTCCATCTGCCTTGGATAGAGATTGGGTCAGGAAGCTCTTAATCACAGCATGTCAGTCTCCCCAAGGGCATGGAGGGGGAGCTGCCTGGAGGTCAGGCTCCTACCCAAGTCCCTGCATTGTGTACTGCAACAAGCTAATCTTGATGCTGTACTTCTAGAAGAAGCAGAAGCAGTGGGGGGTGGGAAGGATGAGCTCTGCACAGGTAGCTCTGGGACTGGTATTTCTGGGACTTGCTGAATGGCAAGCCCCCTCTTATCAGCCTCCACTTATCTCCTTGGTGGGGCATGGGCTCTAGCTAATCCCAGTAACCAAATACACTGCCAGCCAAGGCCAGAGGTAGAGGGAGGGAGGAGAAAGGGGCGGGGTAGGGTGGTGCTCAGACCCTTCCAGACTGAAGCTTGCTTGAGGCAGGCCAGGGTAGAAAAGATGTCCTTCAAATATCCAGTACTGTCTGTTAGTGGGCCTCCGGTTCAACCATTATATATTCATTCCTTTGGCTGTTTAAGGCCTTTCAGACTTGAAGCCCTTGATTAAAAAGCAAATATTCTTAGTACAAGAAACTCCTGAGTGTGTTGTCTACTAATACCTCTGGAAGATTGATTGGTAACTTGCCGAGAACAAGGTTTTGTGAGGAGGAACACAGAAGGGAAAAATGTGTGTAACTGTTAGCGTGCATGGGTGGGGGGTTGTGGAGAAGAAAAGCTATTAAAAAGGAGATAATGAAGCAGAGAGTGCTGTGCTCATAGTTTTCTCTTCCTGGGGACCTAGGAAGACTATATTCCCCAGTATTCCTTGCAGTCAACCTGGGCTCTGCAGCATGATACCGAGTCTGGCCAGTGCAATGTGGTTGGATGTGATACGAAGGCCAGACCTGGCCTTTATATGATCCCCTATGATCATCCATGATCCTCCAGTTCTCACTTTCCTTGCCACAGTGATCTGGGGGTCCATGTATCTCAGATGGCATAGCTGCCAGGTGGAAGGGGCTGACTGACCTACGTTGTTGTATTAAATCCTGAGGTTTCACAATTAACTTGTTACTGCACAAAAATCTGCTTTAGCCTAACACATATAGAAAAGAAGGGGCCAACAAATTCCCAGGCAGATATGGCCCAGAAGTCAAGATCCCAGACTCTGGAGTCATAACGGTCTGGGTTCAAGTCCCAGCTCTACCACTTCAGTTTTCAAACCTTACTCAGCCTCAGTTTCTTCTATAAAATGAGGGTTGAATGAGACAATGCCTGTCACACATTTAACTCATTGCTTGGCGATGGTGAGTTATCACTAAATGTTAGCTTTGATGCTGCGCTGTTAGGCATGAGCGTGGGTTTCAGGTCAAATGTCCACGTATTGCAAATTTCTTTTTCTATTTCTAGGATTAACGACAAAGCATAGCAAGCTTACCAGGGTTGGTGTGAGGGGTCACGTGATTATGTTGGTGACTGTGCTGAGTACACATGATGCAGCGGAGGTGAGTCAGTTACTGGGATCAGCCCTACGTCTTGCACAGGGAGCCATAACCTAGTTCAGCCGCGGGGAAGACAACATCAGGCTCACACATACAGAAGCTCAGGCTCGGGATGGGCTGGCAGTCTCAGGACGGGCTGATGCGCCCGTAGGAGGACCACCCCAGTCTGGAGGAAAGGGTCCCCCCAGGACGGAGCTGCCTCTGTCTCCTCCTCAGACAGTATCCCTGTGACCCCAGCCTCAGCCCATCCTCCTGAGAGCTGGATTCACCGGGGCTCCTGGTGGGAGAGCTCAGCGCTGTCTTCACTGATGTCTCTGCTGGTCAGATCTCCAGATGCTGCCTGATTCCCTAGGCCACCCAGGGGGAGGTGTTACCCCATCCTCTTGAGGATGGGGCTGGGGGTGAAGGCAGAGTGGGGAAGGTGGTGATGGGCCTCATGTGGTGTAATCTCACCCCTTCTCTCCCTGGGGTGGGGGATCAGAGGGGTTGGGCCTTCCCGAACTGCCCCCCAAGCTGCCTGCACCTTCTGTAGAGGGGCCAGCCCTCCATGTACAGTTAAGCTCGTCTCTGCTAAGACCTCACGATCAGGCCTGCGAGCCAACCTTTCCAAGGGATTTACCACGAAGCTAGTGAAACTTACACTGCAGGGCCGCTCACCTGCCTGAGCCCCTTCTAATCCTAAAAGATGACCCACATTGCATATGCTTCAGGCTTCATAAAACCTGGATCTGCTCCTGGTGAGATTTCTGGGCCTCCACTGTGGAAGAGCCCAGAAGGGGAGGGGGCGTCGGGGCAAAGGAAGACGGGGCGGGCTTGGCGTGCCCTCGGCAGCCTTCCCAGCTGCCTGTTCCTTCCTCCTTCCCTGAGTGGCGGGACACCTGCTTCTCTTTGTGCCACTAACTGGGGGACGCTGGACGAGTCATTTTCCCTCTCTGGCCTAAGTCTGCTCATCTATAAACAAGAGAATCAGACAAGATGGTTCCTAAAGCCCCTTTAGTTTCTGACATTAGAGGACCGACCACCTCATTAGGGTCCCGCGGGGACTGGCCTGCAGACCGGCTGCTCGCCGGGCGCTGGGTCTCACCGGGCCTTTCCGTCAATGTGCTGGAGGAGACTTGCTGACCTCCTGGAACAGGGCACCAGGTTGGGGAATCCTGTCCCGCCCTGGGGGAGCCTAATTGGGCTCCCGGAGTGAGGGGCCTGGAATATGTATGAGCACGTGGAGGTCCCCGAGAAAATGAGAATGGTCTCTTCTCTCGCTTGGGGTGAGGGAAGGAAAAATTCACTGACAGTTACGCCTCCTATTTCCTTCTGAATTTGGGACCCACCCATGTCAGAGAGAGACCCCGCACCCCAGTCCTACTGATCTCCCCTAAAACGGGGCCTGCCTGCGTTCCTGGGGACAGCATGGGGCTTACTCTTGACTAAGCTGAAACGAATTATGGTCAAGGTGGAGGAGGCTGAAGCAGCAGGGCAGACGGCCCCCGGGGGTTCATTCTCTCCTTGTGGGGTGTGGGCGGTGGAGTTAGTCAGACGTGGGTCCAAATCCCAGCTCTCTCGCTTCCTGGCTGTGTGGCCTGGGGCAAACGACTCAGTCTCTCTGAGCCTCAGTGTATCTTCAAAATAGGGAAGCTACTATCTACCTCGTAGGATTATTCTAAGGATTAAATGAGATAATGTGTGTGAAAGTGCCTGGCATTTGGGAGGCCCTTGTGGCCACTAGCTATTCCTATTATTAGCTCTACTTTTCGGAAGGGGATGACTCAGGTACCACTGCCCCGGGGGTCCTGGGAAGCACAGAGGGGTTGCCTGGGAGGCGAGGGGGGAAGGTGAGACTGAGGTCTTAGTGGGAACAGGACCTGTCTGTAGAGCAGTGGGAGGGCCAGACACCTGGTCCCGGCTGTGGCCTCAAGGGGTGAGCAGGAAAAATGAGAGCCTCTCCTCTCTCCCATCCCCCCTTGCCCAGGTGGGACCCTCTGTTGGGAGGCCTGGAGCCCAAGGGTGAGAGTGGGGCCCACAGAAGAGGCCCTAGTGGCCAATGGAGTAGGCGCCTGAGTCCGTGGACTGCTTCTCCTCTGTGGTCTGGTCGCTGGGGTACACCGGGTTGGCCGAGGCCGTGACCTGCAGCGTGGTCTCGTTCACCTGCAGGCAGAAGGGCTGGCATGATCGTGCTCTGGCTGTGGGCAGGGTCCTCCTCTGGGCCCCCGTGGGACAGACTCAGCCTTTGGGGCTCACAGCCCGGTCATAGGGGAGCTAGAGCGAGTCTGTGACCCCAAGACTCTTCCCATGCACCTCAAGGGCAAACAGACCTGAGCCAACCAGTAGCAGGATTTGTCCCTCCCCGAAGCAAAGAGGGGACCGTGAGTGGATGCGGACGATGACCACAGAGCCCACTCTTGGCCAGACCCCCTCTTGTCGGGATCCCCAGTACGCACTGAGGCCCAATGAACTCCCCTTCAGAGGCCCCCAGAAAGTGGGTCCCTGAGAGTCTGGGGTCCAGCTCCCCTCTTCCTCTCGTGGGTGCACCCCCCCCGACTCACCTCCTCAAACTTCTTGGCTTTGTACTGGTCGGCCCCCTTGAGGAAGTTGAGCAGGATGATGTCGCAGAGGACAGTCCCCTGGAGGAGGAGAGCAGGGCGGCTCAGAGGGGCTGCAGGGTGGGAGCGGGGCGGCGGGAAGCACGGGGAGCGGGGCGGCGGGAAACACGGGCAGCGGGCAGGACTGCCCTCGGGGTCGGGGTGAGTCCTCCAGAGACACCTGACTGATGGTTCCTCTTAGGAAAACATCGAGGGGCTTTGCAGAATATCTCCAGAACCCACCTCCCCAGCTCCTGGGGTGAGCCCAGACCAGAGCGCAGAGGGAGGACTTGGTGGGAGACGCAGAGGGACCGCGGGGGTCCAAGTCCCTGGGGACGGGGCTCTGTCCCCACCTTGCCAGCTGGGCTCTGTTCCTCGACCGGGCTCTCAGGTCTGGGGACCCTGGAGTCTCCTTGCCCCCCTTCACGGTGGCAAACGGGGGCTTTGTAGCAGCGGGGGGGCTGCCATGGAGGGAGTGAGCTCTCCAGGACTGGAGATGTTCACGCAAGGGCTGGCCCAGCAGGGAGGTGAGGGCGAGAGGTTGGGCTCACGGTCTGGGAAGGAGAGGGTCACCGCTTGCCCAAACCCTGCCAGCCCGGGCTGCACCCTGAGTGGCCTCCGGACTGAACCCAGAGGGGCTGCACTCACCACTCCCACAGACGTGAAGGCTGCCACGGAGCTGATGATCGTGGGAATGATGTCAAACTTGCCAGCCTGTGTGCGCAAAGACCCGGGTGAGTGGGCACAGCTCCAGCAGGGCCGGGGCGAGGCCTGACGTGGAGCTTGGACTCCCAGCCAGGGAGACCCTGGAGCCAGGAGGGCTCTTGGTGGATCAGCAGGCCTCACCTGCTGTGGACATGTGACCAGCGAGGGTCTCAGAGCTGGTCAGTGGCAGGACCCTGCCCCCAGAGGAGCCTCTTTAGGGCCCAGGATGGGTCCGGGTTTCCTCCCCTATCCCCCGTGTCTGCCTGGCCCAAGCACTCACATTCCCATACACCAGCACGTCGAAGCGGATGCCAAAAGCCTTCAGAAGCGTGCGGTACTCACTGCCGTTCTCCATCTTGTAGTACTTGGCAAACCTGGAGGCCAGAGGGGAAGGTGGGTCCCACTGTGGGCTCCTGTCTCTCTTGCCTGAAAATCCAGGGGCCTCTAGAGCCCTATGACCCTCACCTACCGAGCAACCCTTACTGATGGTTTGGTGGGACACCCGCCGTGGTCCTCCCTGTGTGGTGAGCTGAACCCCTGCACAGGCATCACCTTGGGGGTTTGTTAATAAGGCAGATTTCCAGGCCCCACCCTGAACCCATGGCATCAGCATCTCTGTGGGTAGAGCCCAGGACTCTGTCTTTTATTGTGGTTTTTTTTTTTTTTTTCTTGCGGTACGCAGGCCTGTCACTGTTGTGGCCTCTCCCGTTGCGGAGCACAGGCTCCAGATGCACAGGCTCAGTGGCCATGGCTCACAGGCCCAGCCGCTCCATGGCATGTGGAATCCTCCTGGACTGGGGCACGAACCCGTATCCCCTGCATCGGCAGGTGGACTCTCAACCACTGCGCCACCAGGGAAGCCCTCTGTCTTTTAAGTAATTTCCCTAAATGATTCTGACGTGTATGAAAGTTGGAGCCCAGCTGGACTCCAAGCGTCTTCAGTTCTCTTTGTTTGGGTATCCCAGGGCCCGGCAGGGGCTCCTCTCTCCACAGGCTTCTCAGCCTATTGGGTTCAAAACCTTGTTCTGCCACATGTCAGCTGTGCAACTTGGGCCAGTTGCTTAACCTCTCTGATACTCGATTTCCTCTTTTGTGAGTGGGACTAATACAGAAGTCCCGCTTCAAAGGGTTGCCATGAAAATGGAATGAAACCACATGTGTCAGGGGTTTAGAATAGTGTCTGGAACAAAGTAAGCACCCAGGAAATGCTCACGTTGATTTCTAGAGCAGTTTCAAAAAGTGCCTTTAGACACCTCATCTCACACACATGTGGGATAGGGATGTGACTGCTCTGTTTTTCAAATGAGGCTCCAGGGGTTCAGTGACTGGTCCAGGGTTACCCAACTGGCTGAGACCTGGGGCTGGATTTGCCCCAGTTCAAGGATTTGTCCCCTGTACCTTCTCTGCCTGGGCTGCTGGCTGCCAGGAACCGTGCTGGAGACTGATAAGAATGATCGCATGTAATTCTCACCAAACACAGTGAGGTGGGTGTTCATACCCCCACTTGGAAGATGCCTGTGGGGTGAAGGGACCCGCCTGTAGTCTCACAGTCGGTAAGGATTCGAATTGCATTTGGCTTTTGGCTTCTAAAGCCAGTGCGTTTCCCCTTACACGGCTCTGCCCACCACGGGCCAAACTCTAACATTAGCAAAGTGCAATCTCTTTGGGCTACTGTCCCAAAGCTGTAACACAGGCTCCTGAGGCCAGCATCCCAGGAAGCTGGTGAGGATTAAGGGGGAGGATGGTCGAGAACGAGCTCAGAAACCTCCGTAACTGTGTGGCATCGACATCGGTCTCATTCGGTGCCTCCCTTTCAGTGTTTCCAGTCCCCAGAGATTCCCAGGCCAGTCCCAGGCCTCTCCCAGCACAAAGAGGGCATCTGAGAAACTCCTTCCCTGGAAGTGTTCCGTGATTGACGTGACACCCCTCCCAGGGATGTTTGCCTTCGAAACTGTCCAGCAGGGAGAATGAAGTGCTGAGCCCAAGGGGATGAATAACGGAGAGCTCACGGGCAGAGGAGGAAGGTCATTTGTGGCGGGGAAGAGCCTCCTTAAACTGTAAGTATCGGCCACTGTCTGCTCTGGCTGCCAGGGAACTTTGGGGTCAAGCAGAAATGGGTTTAAATCCTGGCTGCACCACTTGCTGGCGGTGTGGGGCCTTTTAGGGGACTTAGCCCTCAGGGTTTGACTTCCCACGCCTATAAAATGGGGGTGCTCAGGCCCCCTTTGCAGGTCTGTTAGCGAGAAGGCTGAGCCCTGAGACCAGCCCTTCGAGGCAGGTGCTCCCCTGATTCCCACGTTGGACATTCTGCCTGCCCCTCCACACCCAGGCTCGGCCCTTCTCTGCGGGGCCTGGGAGCCTGGTCTGCAAAGACTGCTTCCTCCCTGCGCTCTGGTTCCAGTTGGGTTCAGCCAGTGGGAGGCACCCACAGGAAACCAGACGGTGGGAGGGAAGAAGGGCGAGGGCTCTTCCTCTCCCAGTTCCTCTGCTGGGCCTCTAACAAAGCTGACTTCCCTCCTGAGGCCCAGAGCCTGTCGGGCGCGCCCCTCTCCAGTCCTGTGACTGCTCTCTCCCCTTGCCCTGCCAGCTTAGCTGGTAGCAGCCTTCCTGTGGTGGCTGCTCCGGTCCTGCCCCAGGCTCCTAGCTTCCTTTAAACTGCCTGCACCTTTGCACACAGCCGTCCCTTTTTTTTTTTTTTTTTTTGGCGGTACGCGGTCCTCTCACTGTTTTTGCTTGTCCTTTGTGGAGCACAGGCTCCGGACGCGCAGGCTCGGCGGCCATGGCTCACGGGCCCAGCCGCTCCGCGGCATGTGGGATCTTCCCGGACCGGGGCATGAACCCGTGTCCCCTGCATCGGCAGGCAGACTCTCAACCACTGCACCACCAGGGAAGCCCAGTCGTCCCTTTTGAGACCACTGACTGTTTCCTCCCAGGACACTGACCCTTACCATCCCCGTTTTTACAGAGCAGGAAGCTCAGGCCTGGAGAGGTTTAGCTGGGTTAGGAAGGAGTGCAGGGGGAGGGCGACCCATCTTCTGTCTTGCCTGTGCCTGGGCAGGGCTGTCGCCGCGTGCCCGAGTAAAGCACCTGTTACCTGGCTAAGGCCTTAAAACGGCCTTCCCTGGTGGCGCAGTGGTTGAGAGTCTGCCTGCTGATGCAGGGGACGCGGGTTCGTGCCCCGGTCTGGGAAGATCCCACATGCCGCGGAGCGGCTGGGCCCGTGAGCCATGGCCGCTGAGCCTGTGCATCTGGAGCCTGTGCTCCGCAAGGGGAGAGGCCACAACAGTGAGAGGCCTGCGTACCAAAAAAAAAAAAAAAAAAAAAAAAAAGGCTGTAAACTATTCAGTGAGAAAGTAGTTTCTGGGGAGCCTGGGCTGGGAATGTATTTCCTGTGGGCTTAGCGGCTGGAGGGAGAGGCAGGGGAGGCAGGATGATCTTCCTGAAAGTGAGACCAGAGGAAAACCCGAGAGCGGCCCTGGGAAGGATGCCCAAGGAAGGAACTACTGAACCCTAAGAACAAAGGCTTGGTGAGGGAGTTCCCTGGCGGTCCAGTGGTTGCGACTTGGTGCTTTCACTGCCATGGCCCGGGTTCAATCCCTGGTCAGGGAACTAAGATCCTGCAAGGTGTGCAGCACGGCGAGAAAAAAAAGAACAAAAGAGGACAAGGAAAGCGGGCAGCAGCTACACCATCCTTAAACATGTGGGAAGTGTGGTCTGGGTGGCAGCAGAAGAGAGCTTCACAGACCAAGGCAAAATGCAATGAACTTAAGCTGTACCAGCAGGAGAAGAATAGGACAGACACCAGAAAGGAAATCGTTTCTGTAAAGATGAAGAGGCCCCAGAACGTAATTCTCCCAAAGAAGTTTGCAAAAGAAGTATGTGGGATGGGCAGAAGGCTTCAGGAAGTCCTCACTGTGGCTTTTTCGGGTTGGTCTGAGGCTAAGTATGAACCATTGCCATCTCCACACCCACTTTTACACAGCACCAGAAAAATATGCACCTCTATTAAGATAAGCCTCTCAGGTAATCCCGTGAAGAAGGCACCATTGGCCGATTTTGTAGATGGGGAGACAGATAAGAAGGTCGCTTGCCTGAACTGGAATTTTGATCCACCCTTACAACTCCAAAATCTGTGCTCTTAACCCAGAACTGTCCTTCCTCTGAGCTCTAAGTGGCCGTTAAGGACACAGGCAGCCCTCGTGCTGGATCTCAAAGCCCTTCTGTAGTCTGTGTTCTGTCTCACATCCTGGGAGGATTCAGGGCCCTTGTCTGAGACATGTGGCAACTGAGAGATGGGGACCAGGCAAGGGTGAGAGGTGGGTCACAGATGTTAAGGGCCGGGCAGAGCCTGGGGCTGTGGTCCTGAGGACTACATCCCTGGCCTAAGGCTGCAGCTGTGGAAAATGCTCTGACATGGACTCGAACAAAAAGTCAGCATCCTGGGCACTGCCGTTCAAAGCAGGGCTGGCTAAATTTATCTTGGGAAGGAATGTGAAGGGAACAGGGAGAAAAACCAAAGCAGACTTGGTTTTCCTCCAGTACCTGCCTTCCAAGAGGCAATAAGCATGATAAGATCATATCTCACCACCCACACACGCTTGGAGGGGGTTTGGCAGGGACCGGTTCTCTACCCGGGAGGGCAGGAGGAGGGACAGCTCTTGGTGGGTGGGGGGAGGCCCCCCGCTGCAGACAGGGGAAGGACCCGGACATCCTGACTAATGCACTCAGTGTGGCCAGTGGAGATCACAGAATCTGGCCCAACCCTGTGGCAGAGATGGGCTTGGCATTCACCAGGATCTGGGTTATCTTCTCTCCTGGCACCTGGCTGGACCATATTTCCCAGTCGCCTCGCCTGGGCCCTGTGACTAGTTCTTGTCAATGGACTGTGAATGGAAGTGAGGTCTGTTACGTCTGGGCTGACGTGTGTTAGAGTTGGGTGCCTTCCTCATCCTCCCTTTCCTCGTGGCCAGGTGCTGAAGAGCCAGGGGAGAACTCAGGCCCTAGAGGAGACTGATCCATAGGTGGCAGGAGCTCAGATCCCTGAATGACTGCACGGAGCTCCCCACCCACCCTGACTCACAGGGCACTGTGCCATGAGCAAGACACAAACCTTTGTGCTGAGCCACTGAGATGCAGGGGCTGTTTGTTACAGCAGTTAGCAATATTTACGCTGACCATTACAAACTCTTATAATGTTATCGCTGAGAAGACTGAGGCTCAGGGAGAAGAAGTCTTTGCTAAAGGACAAAAAATGAGTTAAAATTGGGAGTAATTCAAGATTAGACAGAGAGGGGGTAAGGATACCACATTCCTAGGAATAAACCTTCTAAGAAAGTCCAGGAGATCTATGTGTGGTCCTATGGCTGTCTTTAACTAGCTTTTTGACCCCTGGCAAGTCACTCAACCTCTCTGAGCTTTTTACCTCGACTGATAAATGAGAGTAAAAAGAGCTACAGGAAGGATGAGATGAGATATATAGTACGTGCCCAGATATAGTACGTGCTCAAGGCATGTCCCTTTCCTTTCTTATCCTGAGATCAAGGTAAAGTGAAATAATAGTATCTAGACTTGTCTGAACCATTACACTCTCTGGCCTCCTGGAGATAATAACATTAGTAAGAATAATGGCCAACATACATTGAGTGCTTACTGTGTGCGAGGCACTGTGCTAAATGCTCTACACCTACTAACTCACTTAATACACATGACCACCCCATGAAGTCCAGTACTGCTGCAATTCCCATTTTACAGATGAAGAATCAGGATCAGAGACGTTATGCCACTTGTCTAAGGTCACACCACCAATAGTCAGTGAGTGGAGATGGGATTCAAAGCAGGGCAGTCCAGTTCTAGAGCCCACACTCTTAGCCAGTATCCTAGACTGTATTTTTTTTGTTGCTGCCTGGTTTCTGTTAGGTCCTGGCTAATTTCTTTCAAGTTCCCCAGCTGGAAGCCCCTTTTGCATTTGCAAAATGACCCAGAGTCATCAGGTGGGAGTAGAACAGAAAGCACAGGAGAGCCATGAAGTGTACGAAGGACCCCAGCCTCCTCATCTAAAAAGGGGAAGGGGCCTTCCTTGGCCTGGCTCACCTCTCTCTTGACGTTTTCCCTCTGTTCTCTCCTTATCGTCAATAAACTCTCTTGCAACAGGGGGAAAAAAAAGGCGGGGGGAAGGGCTTGGAATTCCCTGGTGGTCCAGTGGTTAAGACTCGGTGCTTTCACTGCTGTGGGCCTGGGTTCGATCCCTGGTTGGGGAAGTAAGATCCCATAAGCCACACAGCGTGGCCAAATAAATAAATAAATAAAAGGGCTGAGCTACCCCATGCCTGGGCCCTGATTTCTCCCAAATCCTCCAACTTCTACCTCTCTGTCTTTGGTCTTCTCGTCTGGGAAGTAGAGTTGGTGAGAATGATACCTCCATTCAACACCTTGGCCTGGAATACCGCCCTCCCCACAACCTGGCTGGGTCCACCTTCCCAGCCTCATCTGCAGAACCCCTCTCACTGCACATGCACCATGCTACCTGCTTTCTGTAGTCCCCCAAACACACTCCATAGACAGACTTCTGTGCCTTTGCCCATTCTGTTCCCCTCTCCTCCCCTCTTCCACTGTGCAAACTCCTATTCATCCATTAGGGCCCAGCTCTGTGGCCTCTCATTTTTTTCTGTATTCAGCAGATCTTTAGAGCACCCTACCCTATGCCAGGCATGGTGCTAGGCACTGATGATCCATTGGCAAGCTCTGTTCTCAGGCGAGGAAGAGAAATACGAATGAACCATACAGTCCCATAAAGAGGTAAGATTGGAAGTAACCCATAAATAGGTAAAATCGGACATAAGGGCTAGGAAGGAGAAGAGCGCCATTCTAGAGCCCAGGTAGTCAAGACGCCGGATGGAGGCTGGCGGGTCAAGGTAGGCTTCGGTGGAAGTGACGTGAAAGCTGAGACTTGAAGGATGGAGAGCTGAAAGGTAAGACGGACAGAGCGGGGGGCAGCTTTCCTGTCTGAGGGATCTGCAAGCCCTGTCAAGGGAAAGGACGTGGTGTTGTGAAGAAGCTCAGAGAGAGCCCTGGTGGGTGGAGGACAGAGCCAGATGGAAGTGGCCGGGGCTGCCACAGCCAGTGTGTGTCTCTCTTCCCACTTCCACGTTCAGGGGCTTCATGCTTTAGCTTGAAATTGACCATGGTGGAGTATTTCCACTACGGAAATCGGCAAGCGCTACAAATCAGCGCTGTTTTCTTTTTCTCCGGAGGAGAGCCGGCTTACCAGTGTAGCACTGAGGCTGTAAAATCCCCCTAGGCTACCTTTCCTGTCTCTGCTGGGATCCAGACCTCTACTCCAGTACCTGCCACACCAGACTGTAGTTAATAATTGGGACTATTGACTACAAGCTAGATCTCACTGTCTCTCTTTGCCCAAGGGGCTACCCAGCGCAGCAAGGAGTGGGGTAAATGCTTGCTGGAGGGATGAATGGATTTCGGAGGTTCTCGACATCTCACAGATGGAGCTTAGCGACGTCAGCCTCCAGGTTTCCTCCTAGTGACTCGGCCTTCTGCATTCCTCGCTGCTGTTCAGGTAGAGCTAGTGCGAGGTGGTAACAAAGGCTGTTTCCCTCCCCAGCAGAAACATTTAGATCTGGCAGCTGGCTGGGTGGGAAAGTAGGTGCTCTTGGTGGGAATAGCCCCTGTGGAGGGGAAATGGGGAAAAGAGTAGGGAGATAATATACGTGCAGCGCTTACTCCAGCTAAGTGCTAGGCTGGAGACTTCCACACCCATTATTTCATTGAGGCCTCATAACAACAGCTCCACGGCATAGTTGCTGGCTTAGGGGCTCTGAAACGAGACAGTCCTGGGCTGGAATCCTGGCTTTGCCATTTGAATGAGCTACCTAACCTGGGGCACAGTGCTTTATTTCTCTGAATCTCAGTTTCCCCAGGTGTGAAATGGAATATAGCAACAGCTGCAGGCTTATTAGAGAGGATTCCATGAACTGCTGGAGGTGAAGGCTGAGCACAGCCCCAGCTCGCAGCTTTCTGTGAATTATTATCTATCACCATGAGAGGACGCTGTCCAGACTCTCCAGGCTGGAGGGAAGCATCGCAGCTCTCCTCAGGCTACTGGGCCTGCAGGGGCACAGCTAGGATCTGAACTCAGGCCTCTTGAATCCTGCTCACCCACTGCTCACCCACTGCTGCTTCCCTGAGAGAAGATCCAGAAAAGAGAGTTCACTGCAGCCTCAGCGGTGGGCAGGGAGCTTGTTCAGCTGGTGCCTGAGAAAACACCTCAGCTGTGGAGGGAAGCAGAGTGTGGCTCTGACTGTGATGATGCCAGAACTATCTGGGGAGAGATCAGAGCCCAGACACCGCCCAGACACCTGGGCAATTATTAAAGCGATGGCTCCTATGTAACTTCAAGGAGTCTGGATAAGAATAGCTGCAGGGCCTCCCTGGTGGCGCAGTGGTTGAGAGTCCGCCTGCCGATGCAGGGGACACGGGTTCGTGCCCCGATCCCGGAGGATCCCACATGCCGCGGAGCGGCTGGGCCCGCGAGCCATGGCCGCGGGGCCTGTGTGTCCGGAGCCTGTGCTCCGCAACGGGAGAGGCCACAGCAGTGAGAGGCCCGCGTACAGCAAAAAAATTAAAAAAAAAAAAAAAAAAAAAAAAAAAAAAAAAAAAGAATAGCTGCAATAGCAAGTGCTATATGGCTGACGGAAGAAGTGCTGAGCTGGGAAAGGGAAGGAAGCCTGGGGGCTGGGGGGGGGGCACTGGCAGGGATGGCCATTGGGGTTGGGAGGCCCCCTGAGCCCGGGTGTTTGAGTGAAGTGGGGACGATCACCTGGTGTGCTGACTACTCTCCACGATCCCAACACCCAGTCTCTGATGGTGGGCCCCTGAAGGCTGACCTCTTCAGGCCACGTTCCTGCCCCTCTTTGCTTCGGGTTTCTGGGGGCGTGGGTTGGTTACTGGGAAGCACTGGCCAGCACTGGCCGGGGATCAGAGGGTGGGAAGGAGAGAGATGGGGTATTTATTCCACCTGCTGTTTCCCTGCTTCGCTGTGGTTCTGCCTGAGGCTGTATTGCTCTGTGGCCGCTCCTGCCAGGGACCCCAGCTCTCGGCCAGGCTCCCATCCTTTCTACTGGCTGGGGGACTAGGGGTGGAAACAGCTCCCACGTTGTTAGGCCCTGTGTGTGAGTTTCTTCACAAACCCCAGCTGAGCCTGCTTTCCCACCAGGCCCCTCACTGAGATACCCGTTCTGTGACCAGACAGGAAGCCCCCAACACAGGACTGAATCGAACACTTCTGAGGCCTGACAGTACTGAGAAGCTTGTGTGTGTGTGTGTGTGTGTGTGTGTGTGTATGTGCGCGCACGCGCACACACACATGCACACGTGCTACCTCTTGCCTCAAGCAGCAACAGATAAAGAATGAGTAAGTTACAAATGTCAACTACCATAATAAGTCACTTGTCAGAGGTATTGCTGCAGGGCAGTGTGGAAGCTACATTCCACTGTGATATATATATATCACAGGTCTATAAATAAGAGTGCATGCTTCAGCAGCCCAAGCTTCCAAAGCCCTTCCCCAGATGCCCACATGCACTGATTCAGACTTTTAGAGCTTAGAGATGATCACCTTTAACCAACCCATTTTACAGAGGAGGAAACTAAGGCCCATGGAGGGAATGAGACTTGTCAAAAAAAATCACACTGAGTTTCTGTGGCGAGACCTGAACCATAGCCTGTGTCTCCTGACCCACAGCCTGGACACTGCTGTTTCACCTCTGCCTCATCTGAATTATTCTTGGCTCACCCCAGCATCAGATGTTTTTTGTATAAACATTTTTGTTATTTGGGTTCAGTTTTACCATCTCCACTAGATTAAACATTCCTTGATCACAGGAACTGGTCCTGTTCACCTCTGGGTCAGCCACAAAGCCCAGCACATGTCAGCCACAAAGCCCAGCACATGATATAATTAGATGTTAAAAGAAATCCTCAAAGCCCTCCCGCACTTTAGCCACGAGAGGTTCCCTGCCGCTGCCTGCATACCTCCAGTGAGAGGGAACCATTACCTGTGGGAGCAGCCCAATTCAGCTTTGGACAGCTCCAACCCTTAGCAGCACTTCCCCACGCTGAGCTGACATTTGTAGTTGTCGGCAGTCAATAAGCTGAATGGAGAAGGGTTTTTATCACCACATTCAAATCCCTTGGAAGCTCTCAGACATCTGTTTAGAAACGATCCATCTCCCAAGAAGTGGTGGAAATTCCTTCCCAAAGCAGGGACACGTAACTGTTACAACAGCAGGAAAAACAGCAACAAACTTGCGGGATCTGGGTTGGGCCTGCAAGGGAAAACTTGGGCCTGGAATCTGGGCGTCTAAGTGAGGGAGGTGGTGTTCTCAGCAAAGCTTTTGCCTGATAGGAAGTAACTTTGCCAGCTGAAATACACTTTTACAGTTGATTTTATACTGATGGGAAAATATCTCCTGGCAGACTCATTGCATGGGGTTGAGGCAACATCCTTCCAGCAGGCGGGACTCTTCCCCTTAGAGAAGGGTCCCAAGCTATATTGATTTACTCATGTTCTAGGAATCTAATCCACCTCAAAGGAAAACATTTAAAATACGGTTTGTTTGATCTTTTTTTAAAAATTTAACATATTACTATTAATCTATCTTTAATGAGGCAGGGAAGGCTCAATGGACACTGAGCTAGAAGATATACCAGAGAGCCTGGTTACTAGCTGTCTTATCCTGGCAGCAATCTTTTTTTTTGGCCTCAGTTTCTTCATCTGTAAAATGGAGGAACCATACCGGTCCTGCCAGGATACCTGTGGCTGTGAGCACATGCTCTGGAGCTAGCCTGCCAGGGTTTGGATTCCAGCTCCAGCACCATTTGCTGTGCGGTTTGGGGCAGATAAATGCAACCTCTGAGCCTCAGATTTCCAGCTATAAAATTCTCCCTCTTTAGAGTCAATGGGATAATCCACAAAGAGCACTTGCTAAGTCCCAGGCTCACAGGTAAGTGCTCAGTGAGTGTTAGCCAATATTTTCTACCCATAAGGTTGGTTGTTGTGAAGATAGGGTAGACATGGAAATTAGCAAGGGCTGAATAAATTCAGGATTGCTCTAATTGCCTCGCCTCTCACTGTAAGCTAAAGAAAGTGAAGGGGAAAATGGATCAGGGAGAATTCAAGCAAGTATGCCCCATCCAAGAGGGCCTTCACATGTTTCTGTGGAAATGATGGAAATGGCTGCATTTGACACATATTCTATGGCTTTTGAAAGGAGAAAAATCCAGATTGGAGAAAGAAGGATCAAAGCCAAGGGTGCAGTTCGATTCTGTCTCTGTCAATTGGCCTAAGATCTTGCTGATCTGCATGTTGCAACATGGAAGCAGAACACACGCCAAATTTCAGAGCTTCGTGAAAGCTGCTGTGGGTACATTTCCAACACGAAACGATCACTAGAAACACCTACAGCACGAGGAACATCTAGCAGCTGAACGGGTGTTTTTTGTCCCAGACACCGAGAGAGGAAATCCAAAACTGCGTTGCCTTTTAGTAGCAAAGCTGTCTTAGGGACTCTCAGGGGAGGAACAAGAAATCAGCCATTGCTAAACGCACCATTTTGCTTCCCTCCTATCATTCCAGCAATCAGGATGAGGGGGGGAGGGTAGGGGGGTGGTATATCCCTTATAGCTGCTTTTCTTTTCTTTTTTTCTTTTTTGCAAGCAATGTGTTGGTGGAAGGTGTGCTAGAAGCAATGGCGATAGATCAGGTCCCTGGCTTTGAGGACCAGTGTTCCTCTTCATTAGGCTGTGTAACCTTGGGCAAGTCTCAAAATCTTTCTGAGCCTACCTTGGGGGTGAGGGGTAGACAATGAGCTATAAATCCTGTCGAAAATAGGGGTGAAAGGGCTTTGCAAACTTAACTCTAGGGGCTCTTAATCTGAGGTCCAGGGATAAGCTTTTAAAGGCCTTCAGAGTCCTGGAATTCTATGCTGCATGAATATAAATGCAGAGAAAAAAGATGGACAAACTGCCCAAGTGGTTAACTTCCTGCAAAAGGAGTAGGACTGGGGGAGGGAGGAGAGTTTTCATGTCATTACTCTGTTTGGCTTGGATGTATTATTCAGAGAATGGATTTAATCTTATTTGTAGAAATAAAGTAGCCTTCATAAAAAAGAAATTGCCCGCAAAATTGCTCACGTGTATGAATATGTGCATTTTTCTTGGGCAATCAGTGCTTTCACTGGGGGGCATGAAAGGCTCAGAGACCTCCAATAGTTACGGCAGGGCTGTGATATCACAAAGGAAAGTTGTCAAGACTTGTGCCGGGTATCTCCTCTGACCATGCTCCTCTCTACCCCCACACTTGGACAGTCACCAACGTCCCGTTACTGCCCCCAGACACTGCACTATCCTTTGCGGTTTCCCTATAACTTTTGAAACAGTCTCTTTATTCAACTCTCTTCAAATTACCCAGTTTGCATGTGCCATCTGTTCCCTGCTGGGACCCTGACTGATTCAGTATTTTTTTTTTTTTGGCCACGAGGCACGTGGGATCTTAGTTCCCCGAAGAGGAATCGAACCCATGTCCCCTGCATTTGAAGCGCAGAGCCTTAACCACTGGACTTCCAGGGAAGTCCCCTGATATGGTATTTTAATAGACGCTCACACAGACGCACATGTATTTACTGACACACTCACACCAACTCACACAACTGATGCACACACTCACACCCACATGTCCATACTCACACATACTCATTCACAAACATACACACACCCATTCATGGGCAAATGCACACTCAGTACTCCCTCAGCAATACTGCCTGTTCCCAGCACTTTGGGGAATGCAGTGCTCTGGTTAAAGTCCTGCTCTGGTGAGCTGAGGGTGCACCAGCCATGCAGGAACCCTGCCTCTGGGGCCCATCACCCTGCGCACCATGGAATTCACGATTCTTGCCAGTTCTTATTTTTAGAAATGCTGCACTTTGTCTGGGACTAATGTGGACGAACCCACCAACTGCACACCCTCAAGGTACTTGGAAAGGTTAATTTAGATGGACAGCACCAGGTGCTTTGGGTGGGAGTTGAAAGGAGACACGTTTTAGTTCAATACGAGGTCACCTCTCCAATAATCGGAGCTGTCAATGATGGACAGACGTTTTCTGAGGCTGCATCGCCAAGAATGATGTAGGACTTGGGATCAAATGACCTCTAAGGCGACTCTAAGGTGCACCCGTGACCTTGGGCTCATCATTTCCCCCTTTGGAGGGTCTGCTTCCTTATCTGCTAAATGACCGCCTTAGTCTAGGTCTCTTCAAGGGGTCTTTAACAGCTATAAATTCTCTGAGTCTCTGAGTCTGCAGGCAAAGATCCCTCAAGATCCACAGGGGTGGGGGCGGCATTTGGAAAGGAGCTGCAGACATAATTAGTGATGGAAATGCGAGTCTCTAGCTGCCTCTGGATGTCGGAGTTTTCAGATTAAAACAAGGCTGAATCTTGGCTGAATGATTCCATTCCCTCCAGAGCAAATGGCAACAGCAGAACGTTGAAAAAAAAAAAAAAAAAAACTGGCCTCAGTTGGAGAGGGAGAGGCAGATGAATTTGTTTGGGAGACAAAAGGCCGGGCAAGGAATGGTGCCTCCAGCTGCTGCTAGTCTTTTAGCCTCCCAGGACCTCAGATTGTTTGTCTTTAACTGGGGATCAGAGTATCAACCCCACTGCCCGTGTTTTTCTGAGGATAAACAAAAGCGAATGACCGTAGCCTTCCTATGCGGTGGAAAACAGCCAAGAAAATAGGTTTGCGTTCAGGCACCCATGCTTGCTGGCTCTGTGACCTTGAGAGAATTACTTAACTCACAAGCCTCCATTTTCTCATCTGTGAAGTGGGGGGACGGAAGCTCCTCCTTGGCAGGGGGTGAGGAACCTTGAGCCAAAGCACATGGGACACTTTGTACGTGGGGCGGCCAGTATCGGGCCTCTAGCAAGGAGCCTTGCGGGATTCTACAGAGCAGACACATTCTACCGTGTCATAGGAACCGCACCGCAGCTGTGCTGAATCTGGCCGTGACCCTTTTTCTCTTAACCGAGGATTCGGATGGGTGGCCTGGAGCCTCCCCAGCGGGGAGTCTTAACTTAGTCTTGGGTGTCCGTGTGGTGCCAGCAGCTTGAAGGCAACATGAGGTAGTGGGTGGTCGCCCAGGGGAGGGATTTGAGGAAGCTTGGGTACAGCCCCCCGCTTGCCATGGCCACAGAGATTCCCCCATGCCCAGGCTACTCCTCGGGCCCTCTGGACACTCTTAAACCATAGGGTCAAATGCAGCAGCTTTGCCTCTTCATACTCTGGCCTGGAGGTTTTTGGTGAGGGGGTCAGTCATCCAGGGCCCACACCTCTCAGATGGTTTCCTTTAGGCCCCCGGGAATTGAGCTTGCAGGGTCCTTAGGGACCCTCTGACCTGTCTCCCCAAATTTTCTCTCTCTCTCTCTTTTTTTTTTTTGGCCGCCCTGCGTGGCATGTGGGATCTTAGTTCCCCGACCAGGGATCGAACCTGTGCCCCCTGCAGTGGAAGCGTGGAGTCTTAACCACTGGACCGCCAGGAAAGTCCCTGTCTCTCCAAATTTAACCCAAGCTTATTTAGGACCAAATCCATCTCCTGCTCTCCTGCTGTGCCTAGGAGTGATAGAGGGTAGAGGGTGGGGGCAGTGTGTGAGTGTGTGTGTGTGTGTGTGTGTGTGTGTGAGAGTGTGTGTGCGTGTCAGCCAAGCCACTACAAACTGGAAATAAGGAACTCCAAACCAATTCTTCTTTAAATGAAAGATTTTGTTCTAAAGCTGTATGAGACCAAGAGTCGGGGTCTTCAAACTAGCTATATTCTTCATAAGCTCTCCTGCCAAATGAGTTATTTGGAAGGTTGAAGAATTCCCAATGGCCAGAGAGAAGTTATGAAGATGAAAACTTGCATTTTAGATCACGAGGATTTTATTAATTTGTTACTATTTTAAGCCACCATACAAATATCCTTTGTATTGATTTCAGTGTGATGTACTGACTGAATAAATATGCCAGTTTCTGCCAGGGAGCTGAACAGTATTTTTAACCTACTTTAAAATATGTGTTGTTTCCTATGGGTTTTTTTTTTTAAGTTTAGAGTTGATTATGAAGGCACTTTCAATTTTAAAAAATTCTTCTTTGCAGAGAATACACATATATTTTAAACTATTAAATATAAAGCTTAATGGGGCAGATAATTATTTTTTTAAACTACAAATAAAGGTGGGAAAAAAGGTGAAATTATTTTTTTTTGCTTATGGATACTATTATATTAGATAATACTGCTATAACAAAGGAAATTTGAATATATAACTGAAATATATTCTTATACATATTTTTTCCTGATACCTACCTACTTACCTAATTTAGCCTGTTTAGTGTATATAACACTGTGTACTTAATCAGGGCCCTGCCAGAAACTTCAGGATCTTAAAAAATTAAGGAAAAAAAACTCGCAAGAGCTGAAGCTTTTCACACAGTGGCTGATAGGCTCAAGATAATAAGGATATCATCACCATTTCATAGATAAGGAAATGAGGATGGGAGAAGGTCAAGGGCTTTCAGCTGTTTCCCAGTGGTTTACCCCAAGTTCTTCTCTTTCCCTTTCTTCAAAATGGGGAGAGGGATCCCTTATGTCTCAAGGCCATTGGGAATATAACTGAGATGCTATTTAAAGACTGGCATGAGTTCTTGTTTGGAAAGGCACTGAAAAACTAATGGCCATTGTAATTGTTATTTGTGACTCAGATGAAATCTCCTGGTTATGGAGAGAAATGTAAAATTTCCACCTTGTAAAATGATACCAACTATTGCTCTTGCTTTGTGAAGTGAGAAACCTCAGAAAATTCAGGGACAGGAGACGAATGGGACTACCTGCAGCTTCAGAGCCGGAGCTAAGAATAGGCTCAGAATCACAGAACCCAGCATTTCAGGAGACCTGGTCTTGTAGTCTAACTGCCGGCTGGGAGCATGAATCCTCCACACGGTCCCTCCCTGTGACGGGGAACTCACAGGATGGCCTGTTCGTCTCCGAGTGGCCGACTGCTGGAAAGTCCTTCCTAATTTTGAGCTGAAACCTGAGGGGGAGGAAGTGGGACCGTCTCTGCCCAGGATGCGTTGCTGCTTGAAGTGTCATTCTCTAGGACAGCCCTGCCGCCTTCTCCCGAAGTCCCAGGGGACGGGGGTTACCTGAAGTTGTAGCCTGGGGAGACGCTGCTCTTCTCAGAAACGCTGTCGAGCCGGGTGAAGGAATATTTGGGGATGCACTGGTCCCAAGCCTTGTCCAGGTCGCACACCCAGCCGATCTTAATGCCCAGAACTCCCCCCTGGATGGAGAAAGGGGGCAGATGTGAGTCCTTCCACAGCCCCCGACTCCCGGTCCTCAGTCAGAGTGGAGTGGGTCCCGGTGCGGGGGGTGCATGTCATGACAAATGGACAAGTGATTTCTTTTCATTCTCCAGGTGGAGGACAGAGGTCGGGAGAAAGAAGAGTGGTTTGTCACACGTTGCTTAGTAAAGAAGTTCTGTAGTTAAGGGTGACAGCCCTTGAGCCTCTAAATCCTGTTTTTGGTGTCTTTAGTCCCTTAGCTACAACCCAGAAAAGTGCCCACAGATCCACTTTCCCACAGTGTAGACCTCGGAGATCTGAGGCCTCTGCCTGCAGGTGAAGCACGAAGACAGGAATGGGAAACTGAGGCTGGGCGGGAGGCAAGACCACTCAGGGCAGGGGTGGGTAGGACGGGCACAAAGCCGGTCGCAGGCCTGGGATGCCCCCACCAGGTGGCGCTGCGCCGCAGGCAGCTCCTCTTCCCCGGTAGCCGCTCCCCCTGCCCGAGGGCCCCCAGGCCAGGGAAAGGAAGAGTGGCTCGTTCCTCACCGTGCTGGCCAATTTGGCAAAATCCTGCCCCGCGAACTTGACCACATCTCCCACCCGCAAGATAGGGCAGAAGGGGGCCTTGTCGGGGTGGAAGCGGCATGCCTTCAGGTCGGCGGCAGTCAGGTTGGGAAGGAGGTTTCCCCTGGGGAGGAAAGGGCAAGGTCCAGGGTTAACGCGAGGACAGTCACGCTGGGATCTTCCTCTAGCCGTCCGGAGCCTCAGGGCCCCCGCTGTCTTGGCCACTCGCCTTCTCCCTTACCTCTGTCCCTACATCTTTCTGGTGATTACCCCTCCCTCCCGTAGAAGGTTCTGTGTGCCGGGGCTCCCAGAGGGCAGGAGTCTTTACCCATGGCTCCTCTGTTGTGCCCGCCTTGTGCTTTGCATGTGGCCGACACCCACCCAGGAGTCGCCAAGTGGGGAAGTCACTGAAGGGGGGCTGAACTAAGAGAAAGGGGACACCCACACTGGGCTTGAGGTGGGGAGAAGACAGATGAGAGGGGCGCCTCGGGCCCCACCTTTGGAGGCGTCCGAGTTCCAGGCCCAGGTTCAGCTTGTCCCTCCCCTGCTCTGAGCAAAAGCTCCTGTGAGTCCCGAGCCCCAGGGCAGGAGGCTGGCAGAGAAACTGGCCCCAGGGTCCACCCTGGGGAGGTTGGGAATAGGAGCCCCCCCGGGAAGCTGGGGGATGGGGGAAGGGTGGGGTGGCAGCATTGCTTCTAGCTTTTAGGGAGGGAGCTTGAACTCACTTCTCAAAGTTGAAGAGGGGGAAACGGATGCTGTTCTTGATGAAAATAGTGAAGTTCTCAGCTTCCATCATGACAGGCCTGTGGGCGAGAGCAGGAGGTCTTAGCGCCTTGGGAAGGAGAGGGGAAAGAGGAGGAGCTTTCACCCCAGGGACCACCTTCCTGGGAGCATCTCCCAGTGGGCACTGCCCGCCCTGGGAGTGGTCAGTACTGGGGGTGCCCAGAGATGCAGAGCTCCCCCTGCTGGCAGAGCCGAGCTGGGGTGGGTCCTCTTCCCGCCTGCCCTCCTCGGGTCCTCACATCTCCACCGTGTCCACCTCGGCGGGGCACCAGCCCTGGATCTCACAGGTCCGGAGCTCAGAGCTGTAGTTCACGCAGCGGCCGGTGAGGATCCCTGCGAGGGTGGAGCCAGAACTGCTAGGTGCACCCCTGGCCCTTCCCCCCTTCCTCCCCCCACCCCTCCATCAGGGACACCCCCCCCACCAACGCACACAGCGACCCCGCAGGTGGAGGGAGAGGACAGGCAGGGCCAGGGACTGGGGGTCCGTTAGCCCTGCAGGGCTCTCCCCTCCTCACCTCCTGAGCCCTAGACAAGCCAGAGGGAGGTGATAGCCCTCCCCTCACACGTTCCAAGCCCCAGTCTCCCTGAAGACCCCTTCACCGCTTGCTCTTTCTTGCCTCTGAGCCTTTGCTGCTTCTGTTGCTTCTGCCTAGAATGCCCTTTATGAAGCTTCTCTCTCCTGCCAAATCCTACCCATCCTTTAGGGCCCATCTCTAGGAAGCCATTCGGGGTCACCCGCCAGGCACCAACCTCTCTCTCTCCCTGCCCCACCCCCCAGGGGTCTCACGGTACCTCCGTGACAGCACTTGCCACCTCATGGCACACCTGTCTGCAGCACCATCCCTGGCCTGGGAACTCTGGGGGCAGCCCCTCTGGGCTGGCCCACAGTGGGCATCCATCAGTGCTGGCAGCTGACATGGAACAAGCCCATTCCCACCCCCTCCCTTAGGGTGGCCTCTCCCCTGGGGGGGACATGCTGCCCCAGGGCCCCACTGACAGTGCGGGGCAGTGAGGGGTGGGGAAGAAGCTGCACTCACCCACCCCTGGGAAGCGCTCGGGCCCGCACTGGCTGTCTGACACACAGCGGAACTTCTCCTCGCTCTGCAGGGAGACAGGTGCGTGCAGGATCTGCACTGGCCCCTGGGGGGGCGGGGCCTGCCCATCGGCAGCCTCTGGAGGGTGGAGGTCCCCGGACACAGCTCCAAGGCTGGGCCCTGGGACTCTGCTCACACCCTCACCCCACCCCCTGATCATGCTGTCCTCCCCTCACCTCTGGGCAGAATCCTTGCATCTGGTTTTCGGTTACAATCATCTTTGTGATTATGACAAAGACAGAGGTGCCCTTGGGAGGAGAAGGGAGAGGAAAAATGCAACAGTGCTAATTCTGTTATCCCCACTGTACAGACAAGGAAACCGAGGCTTGGACTAAGATCTGGCCCAAGTCACGGGGCTAATAAAAGGCAGAGGTGGGGTCCAAGCCAGGCTCTTTCCACCCACCTGGCCCTTCTTGCTCCGTGTGTTGTCCTTGATTTCAGGACAAGTTGTGCCAGGGCTACAGAGAAACCCAGCTTCCCCAATACCTAGTGCTGCCTAGTGGGAAGGCAGGCCCAAGCCCCCAACACCTCCCAGATGCTGGGGAAGGGGTTCTCTGGATCACTGATGCCACAGAATCTGGTTTGGGAATCCCATTGGCACTCTCCTTGTCTTGCCCTCTCCCCTTCAACCTGCCCAGTGTCTGGGCATCCACAGCGCCCTGGGGTAGGTAGGGGGACCCTACCTGGGGTGGGGTCACATAATCAGGCACGTCCATGACTTGGTTGGCATAGTGTCCAAAGCCCTTCACCTTGGTCACCACCGAGGACTCGATGGCTGTGTCCCGCACCTGGTATGCCTTCTCGTGCAAGAAAACCCACCTGGGCAGGAGAGCAGGGGCGGAGAGCAACAGAGGAGGGGCTAGACGCTTCAGACAGAGGCCGGGAGAGGTCCCCTTCCTGTCAACATCAAGAGGAACTGGGGTGCCTGGCAGGGGGTGCTGGAGGCATGGGCCCTGCGAGTGAGCCCTGGGTTGGCTTAAACTCACGTTTCTCTACCTTTCCCCTCACTTCCTCCTTAAAGAGCCCTTTTAGACTTTTTCCCTAATTGTACCCCCCTGGAAACTTTAATACCATAGATATCATTTATGTACTGTTTGTGGTTTTGTGCTTTATACATAAAAAGAGTGATTTTTTTTTTTTTTTTTTTATTCTCCAAGAACCAATTTTCACCCCTGTTGAGAACACAGTCTTTCCCTCTTTGGTTGGCATCTGGACAGAGAAGGGAGAGGATCATAGGCCTCTGACTCTGTGCATCCCAAGCTTTGTTCATGGCTGTATCCTAGGTGCTGGCACATAGTAGGTGTTCAGCAAACAAGTCAGTGAAGGCCCTGGGAGCTGGGCGCTTCGCAGAGGCTCCGTCTGTGCACGGGTCGGGTGAGAAGGGGCGGAGGAGGAAAGGAGGGGCCTTGCCAAGCCCTCACCTGGCAGGTAAAGGGAGTCGGGTGGGAAGGGAGGAGGGGCCTCTAATCTTATTCGTTGGATTCTGCTGCCACCCAGTGGGCATTTACCTGTACTGGCTTCTCCCTGCAGCTTCAAGCCAGTGCGGGACCACGTGGATCAGGGAGGGGCCCCTTCCCTTCTTCCCTGCAAGCCTCCCCCAGCAGCAAGAAGGGCCTGCCGACACATCACTTGTTTCCCTCTGCGTTTCCGCGAGGTGCCCGCCTTTCCACGTGAAATCACCCATCCCAGCCCTCGAGGCTCAAGCCACTCTCGGCCTCAGTACCACGAGGGGCCTCAATACTTGTTCCTGACAGCACGTGGGGAGGCACATTCACTGTCCCTGCCGTGCAGACCAGAAAACCTCTTCAAATACGTTTGGAAAGTGCTGCGTATGCTCAGCTTTGGAGAAACACTGGTGACATCTCAGGGAATCTAGGAGCGCACTTTTGGAAATGGGGGGTTAGGGTCATTTTCTGATGCTAACCAGGGTGGTATCTGGCTGCAGAACTCCATCCGACAAAGCTGAGTGGCAGAAACGGAGACTGTGGCACAGAGGAGACAAAGCTGGGGGGCTCCCAGGCTGGGAAGCGGTGAGGGCAGCTCACAGGCTGACCCAAGGAGTTTATAAGGAGGTGTTAGGACATCAAGCCCAGGAGTTTTCTGACCTCTGGGGCCCCCTGATGTTGGTAGATGCAGAGGGGAGCAGCTCCTGGGTCGTGCTGGGGTCACGGTCACTTGTGGGGTCCTGTTTATGGGAACACAGGCTGACGTTTGCAAGCGGCTCCCTGTTCCGTTTTCAGAGGGAGGGCTCGGAGTCATCCCCCACTGGGGCTTCCCGCAGGCCCCTGAATCCTGAATGCTGTCACGAGTGGGAGAGAAAGGCTGGTCACAGCCAGCCTGGCAGAGGGCTCCTAACTTGTCACCTGTTTTACGGTTGCTGCCTTATCCCAGGCAGCATTCCGAGTAATGCACCATTAAGAGTTATTCGCCTGCTTGTAAAACGCTCCCGGGAACGCCACGCCTCCGTGGAAGTCTGCCATGCTTTACTTCCCTAGCACTTTTCTTCTGTTTTTAAACTGGGAGGGGTTTCATCAAGGTCTCCGAAGGGAGTGTGGCTCCCATAAACATCCCACCTGCCGTCTAATGTCCTGGCAGAAGGGAAGGGAGCATCGCTATTAAGGAAAACGGTGAAGTCATCCAAAAGAGCGCCGCCAGCTCCCGGGCTGGGGCCCTGGGAGTGAAGGGAGGGAGGTTGCAGCTGGAGCACCTTTGCCGCTGCCGTGCCCTCGCCCGGGTGGGAGCCACAGATGCCGCACACCCTTCTGGAACCTCCGTGTGCCTGGCCACGGAACGGACACTCCTCTGAGTGTTGATCAGTGAGATGGTCTCCTGGGGGCCCTCCCCTGTCCTTAAAGTCTGGTCGCATTCAGGACTCTGAGAAGCAGAGTTCAGATGGTTGTTTACCACCGTGTAATCAACACAGCACGCGGAGTGCTGTACGTGCTGAGGATTCATTGAATCCTTACTCACAACCCAACGAGACACCTGGTGTTATTATCCTCATGTTACAAACGAAGGAACCAAGGCACAGAGCAGTGTGCTAACTCGCCGAGCTGGTGTGCGGGTTCCAACCCCAGCAGACGGCTGCAGAGCGCCGGCGGCCACCCCGGGGGGGTCCCCAGCTGTGTTCCACTCAGGGCCTGGCCACAGCTGGCCCCCTGGACTGGTCCTTGTCCTGCTGGCCCTGCCCCATCCCCAAGGATAGCACCTCCTAGCTCAGGAGAGCCTCAGGAGGAAGAGCCCAGGCCTCGAGGGACAATTAACCAGCCTCTCTCCTTCTCGTCCTCCACCCTCACGGCTCCTCTTGTGCCCAGTCGGGAGGTGAGGCCACGTCAGAATTCTCTCTCCGAGTTAAATAACAAGCGGAAGAGTTTCAGTGGCCCCGTGGGGCCCGAGGACATCATCAGGGCAGCTCAAGATAAGGGGATGCTTCATTTCCAGAAGAGAGGGACTGAGTCTGTCTCCAGAGGCCAGGGCTGAGGAGATGGGGCAGGACTGAGCCTTCAGTTCTTGGCATTTACTCTGCTGCTCTGACTTGTTTTTTTCTCGTGTTCCTGGTTCATTATTTATAGAGCGGAAGGCGGGTGGCAACTCCTTGGCAGGTGGGATGGGCAGGAAGGAGGCCAGAGTAGTGTCCCAGCACCCTCCTGTCCACCCCGGCCCGGGAGTCAGGGAGGAGGCCGGGGAGGGTATGTGTGTGTGTGTGTGGGGGGCACGCGTGTGTGTGTGCGGGGAGCAGAGGGGTCTCTTAGGAAGGTGTGAGCTGGGCCGAGCGAAACGGGGACATGCAGGGGAATCTGAGAAATAACAACTGTCACCCGTCCAGGGCAGGCACTGGCTTATGTCACCTCCCCTTCCCAGGACTCTCGGAGGGGGCATTCCTACGCCCATTTTCCAGATATGGGAACTGAGACGTAGAGACGTAAAGCGACCTGTCTAAGCTCCACTCCTGTCGGTGTCGGAGCCAGGCTTCTAACCAGGTCTCCCCTTCACGGGGCTGCGGTGAGGGGGCAGGGGACACAAGAATGAAAACCACTCCTCTCTCCTGACCTGCAGGAGGGGCTTCAACACTTCTTCCCACCATAAGGCACCTGGTGTGCCGTCCAGGTGGCTCAGGGGCTACCTTGGGCCGAGAAGGCGGGATTCCACGTCCCCCTCTTTAAACTAGAGAGGCTCCCTCTTTTAACTGCTTTGCATGTTGAGCTCCATAAGATTTTACAGGAGGCTGAATATCATGAATCAAAGTGGGTTGTTGTGCAGATGGGCCTCGTAGGGGGAGGAACAGGGCGGGAAGAGCAGGGTTGGGATGGGTCAGGGGCGCCATCAACCTCCACAGGCCCTTCCCATGGATGGAGCATCAAAGGGCCGGGAATGCCCTCCCTGCTGGTTTCCAGGAAGGTGGCTTCCCTGGAAACCAACCTCAGGCCAAGCGCTGCCCGCTGCTTCTGGGGACTCAGGCCCCAGGGATCTTCTTCCTCCACCTCAGGGGCCCACAGGATACAGGAAGGGGGTTGCCTCTTAGGAAGTCCCACCCCCAGAGGAGACTGGGCATTACCACCTGGGCCTGAAAAGAGAACGTGAGAAACACCTGTAAGTCCCGGCCTCTTGTGTGTGTGTGCGTGTGTGTGTGTGTGTGTGTGTGTGTGTGTAGTTGAGTAGGTGGTGTGTTGCTGTGTGAAATGGTTAGCTCATGTCACATACGTCCTAGGTAAAGCTGTGCATCTGGTCTACCTGGCTGAGCTCATACAGAAGAGATTCAAGCTAAGCATTAACATCAAAGCACTAAAAATCCTTTCAGATTCTCTTGAGTCTAAGCCATGATCATCTCTCTTCTCATGACTGCATGGACCCTTAACAGGTTTTCCTGTATCCACTTCCACCCACTCCAATCCTTGGTGTATCAGCCAGAGCAATCTTCCCATCTCTCTCTCCCTCTCTCTTTCTGTCTCTCTCTCTCTCTCTCTCTCTCACACACACACACACAGAGGTTAAAACGCATCAATAGCTTCCCATCCACATCCATCACTCTTCTGTAAAAACGAAAGATCTGAGGGTGTCTGATCTGAGGGCCTCTGCCTGTGAGAGCACCCCCACCTTACACCACCCTCGCCTTTGCTCTCTCTGCTCCAGCCACAAAGACCTTGTCTCCCCCGCGTTTGCCAGGCTCTTTCTCTTTGCAGAGCTGCGTTTCCCTGCCCTGAACCCCCTTCCCTCCCTTCCTTCACCTGGGCTGCTTCTACTCATCCTTCCGCTCTGGGCTTCAGTGTTACGTCTCCAGAAAGCCTTCCCTTACTTCCCCGACCGGGTCCAATTCAAAAACCTCTGCGCTGGTGGCCCTCCTAGCTCTGTGCGGCCCTTCTTCAACCCTAAGCCACAGCTGGAATTTTACATTTGTTTGTGGAGATGATTTGGTTAATATCCGTCTCTAGCACTGTAAGCTCCATGAGGGCGATGACCCTCCTGCTTTTGCCGACTGCTCTCTCCTGGGCGCCTAATGCCTGTCATGAAGAGATGCTTGATACATTTTTTTGCTACATTCATGACAATGGATTCGTGCAGTCCTAACAGCTCATGTGCACAAAGATGGGGCTCAGGCCAGGGGCTGGGCCAAAGAGCGCACTGATGTAACTGCCAGGCACTGCTCTGCGGGGAGCTGTCAGGCTGGGAGATCGATGGGGTTGGATATCAAGACGCCAAAGAGCCTCTCACACCCGCCCCAGCAGGCTGGGCTCCAGCGCTGAGGATGGAGCATCAGACTGGATCAGCATGAGGGAGAGACAAGGGCAGTGGGGGGGCTGGAGCCTGCTGTGTCTACCCTCCATCAATCTCCTGCCTGGAGCCCACTGGAGCCAGGCTAGGCCGGAATGTGCTGAGGCAGCTTTTGCGCTCACCTGGACCAACGTACCATTCTGCGGCTATAAACAACCACAGCCTCACATATACATGGGAACACGGAGCCTTTAAGAACCAACTTTGCCCCAGGCGCTGGACATGCAGCTGGGGAACATTTGCAAACATCACATCTTGTGAAACCACAAGTTGGAAGGGAACTTGATTTAACGCCATTTAATCCCACCCCAGAGCTTGAATCCCTCCTCTAATATCTCCGAGAGGAGCACTGGCTGTGCAGCCCTGCCTACAACATCCACGTGAACGGAGCCCACTGCCTCTCACCAAGCACGTGGAGCAAAACAAATCCCTTAATCCACGTCTGCCCACCTTTCCAGGCACACGCTGGCTCGCATGCTACGCCGGCTCTCGCAGCCCCGCCCACGCGCACACAGGCCTCCTTTGATCTCCTTGCCTTAACTCCTGGCACTCATCAGTGGCTTCCTGTCTCACACGCGCGCAGAACTGTTGTCTCAGGGAACAGCATGAGCCTGGAGACCCGAGCGCCAGGAAAGAAACTCCCCGAGGTTTCTGCCCAGCTTTCCTAACGCAAATGACCACAAGAAGGACAGAACCCGTGTTCTCCCCCGGCCGTCGTCTGCTCCATGAACCTCTGTACATATGTATCTGTGTGTGTGTGTGTGTGTGTGTGTGTGCGCGTGTGTGCAGTGGGTCGCCTCCAAGAGGTGGGGGCCGAGAGGGGGTGTTCGGACCTTGATGGCTCTTAAGCAACTCCCAGGATGGGTTCTAGGGTACAAAGTCAGGTAGATGTAGGGAATTTATGCTTTCTGACAAAGGGGAGCGTTTCTGGATTCTTGAGGGGAGTCCTGACATCATGTTCAGAAAAGCCACTTCTCTCCACAGTAACTCTCCCCTTGAGTGGCATTTGCACCTGTGTTTCTCCCCACCCATCCCCAGGGACAGAGGCCCTCACCCAATGCCCCTCTTCGTCCTGCCCTCCAAGAGCGAGGGCTTCTCCCCTTCCACGTTCTCTCAGCATCTCCCCCTGCCAGACAGGAGCTCCTCACTCCACAGCGGGTCCGTTCTCTCCTTCCCCCTCAGCCATCCACCTGGTCAACCCGTCACCATTTCCCTTGTCTCAGCGCCTTCCCTTCCCTTCCCCTTCCCTGGCTCCCCTGTCTTTCTGAGACCCCCGAAGAGTTGACTGAGGGGAATGGGAAGATGTGTGTGTGTGGGGTCTGTCTGTTCTCTGGCTTGCTTGGGGCGGGGGCAGATGAGAGCGGGGAGGGGAGCTGGTCACTTGGGACCTCTCCTGCTGGAGGGTGGTGCAGGGGCAAGGGCTCCCCTCCTCGGGGTGCGTGCATAGAAGCCACTGCCCAAGTCTGGAGGATTTACTGGGAGAAAGAACGCATCTGGGGACCAGATCCCCGATGGCGGCAGCAGAAGCCAGTTTCTGGGACGTGGCCCCATGGAAGAGACTGTGGGCCCCGAGAGGGGAGAAGCTCAGGCAGCTGGGCAGCAACACTGAGGGGAGGATGGGGAGGACAGGACGCCGGGAAGCCCTCCTTCTTGGACCTGAGGGCCACAGACTCACCCCACGAAGTAGGAGATGATCAGAAGCTGAACGGCTCGGTTGATGATCCCAATGGTCCAGCTCTTCACAACCACCGACTTGGTGGTCTCGTAGGTGAAGAAATCTGAGATGCAGTTCATGCTGAGAGAATGACCCCTCAGAAGAGACCCGACGGTGGCCTCAAGGAGGAGAGGTCATAGGGATGGGGAGACAAGGGATGGAGGCCTGGAGGGGGCAGCTTAGAGGGTCTTGAGGAATGGGAAGCCTGTTCCTTTAAGTCGGGCAACCCTAGCCCAGTGCTCAGCCTTTCTCTGCTCTTGACACTCTGGGCTGCCAAGAGTCCAGGGCCAGGGTGGGGGACCCCCTTTTTGTTCGTCTCCACCCCACTCCCCTGTGATGTCATGGCAGGGGTGGGGTCTCCAATCCCAGGCTCCTGATTGCCCAGGATGCATCTGGCTAGGGCCCTCTGGGACTCATGTTTTATCTGCACTCTGTCTACCGTTTCTGTTCCATTCTCTTATGCTGCATCTTCAGCCCGGCTCACCAGCTGCTTCATGCTCTCCTGAAAGCCCCTTGCAATATCCCACCCCCCAGCCACCTAATAGCCTGCTTGAGCTGAGTATCCCCTTCACTCCTGAGTGTCTTCCTAAAGCTGCTCGACTCTACAGCCATCCCCTCCTTTCTCGAGTTGCCACTAATAGCATGGGTCATGGGGAGGGGGTCTCTTGGTCTCCTGGGAAGGGGTGATTAAAGAGTCTTATAGTTCCCATTTCCTACTCATGCTGGCAGTGGCTGAAGCTCTACCTCTAACACTGCATTATCATACTGGGTTTTTTGGGGATTTTGTTTTACTGTCAGTTTACTTATGTGAATCATTTGTTAGATTACATGGTCCTGGAAGGCTGGTGCTGTTTCCATCTTGTTTACTAGTTTCCTCAAATCTTATCACTGCATCAGAGCTCAATACATATTTATTGAATCTAGTTGAATTTATGTTGCTAGATAGTGCGGTAACAGCCATTACCCAGAGGTTAAAGTTATGAGTTCAGGGAGCAACAGAGCATTCACGTTGTCTCTTGTCCCAGGATCAAGTTAGCAAGCTGGTGTAACAGTAGGTCAGATTGTCAGAGAAATCTTGAGTTTAAATATTCTGTCCTGATGTCTTCATACAAGACACATATTATCAGTCATTCTGAATGTAGGGTCATGGTGAGGATGACAGAGGAGAACTAGACTGGGGTAAGTAGATTTGGATTCTTAGTCTTCAGCTTTGTTGCCAACTGAGACCCTGGGCCACACCTCTTAGGGCCTCAGCTTTCCCATCTGCAAAAGGAGGTTGGAGCAGACGAACCCAAACATGTCCTCTAGGTCTGGCCTTCTCTGATTTTGCAAGACGCACCCTAGCACTATATAAGGGGGGCCCTGGCTTCTGCAATCCCAGGCTGATGTGATTTCAGATCAGTTCCGGCTCCATGGTGAATCTGACACCAGCACTGAACTTGATACTGCTGCTGGCCAGCCCCTTCCAGGCGACTCACAACTTGCAGTTACTGATGTGAAGTTTTTGGATGCAGTGAACTCATTTCAAAAAGGATCCAATCCCATGTGACAGGGGAGGGCAGTACAGTCACAGGGACACCAACACCCGCACTCTCAGAGAAGGCAGTGGGAGGGGTCATTTCTCTCCACAACTCATGAAATATTTTCCTTCTGGTCCCACAGACTCCTTTCTACTCCACGAAACCACTATTGTGCAGGAGAGAAAGGACACACATCATTCCAACACGTACACACGCATTTGTGGAAAGTCTGATAAAATACAACTACACAATTTCTCTTTAAAACCTAGTCATCCCCTGAAGTGTCTGTAATTTTTAAAGAGCCCGACGCGCTCCCACTTTCTAGTCGGATGCCAAGCGGGTGAGACTTCAGCGCACCCCTCTTCCCTCAGGTCCTCCAGCGCCGACGACGCTCTATGTGTCCGCCGCTAAGGCGGGCCGGGCTCGCATCTCTCTAGCCAGCTCGTCTGCTCTATGGTCTGTGCAGGGCTTCCGGTGGCGGGACGCTGGGCCGCGCACGCGGGAAAAGCCTCCCCAGCGTCCCCCCCATCCCCCGCATCCCCACCCCCGCTCCGCGTCCCCCAGCGCGCCCACTGCCCGCACCCGGGCCGTCGCGAGGCGACAGCTTGAGAAGGTGGGTGGTCGCCGTCCCCGTTCCCCAGGAGGGCGCGGGCCCTGCTCCCCCGCGGGATGCGCGTGATGGGACCATTCCGCGTTGGAATCCGCGGGCAGCGGGCGAATCCATTTTAGGGGGAGGGGAGAACTGTGGGTCCGGTACCGCGTCGCGGCGGGGGCTCCGGGAGGGAAACCCTGCACTCTGAGCTGGGTTGAGGCGCGGGCGAGGTGCGGCCTCCCGGGCAGGCCCTGGGGCTCCGCTGCTTGTTGCCATGGCGCCCGGTGGAGTGCCCAGAGCGGGTGTCTGGTTGGGATGTAAGCGCTACTTCAGGCAGGCCCTGTTTTTCAGCCCAGGCCCGGTTTTTCAGCCCAGGCTGGGCCTGGTCCCTGGAGTAAGGCAGAGTCGGCCTGTAGGTTCCCAGGCAGAGGAGATCTTGAGACATCCCAGGCAGAGCAAGGGTTGCCACTTGGCTCCATCCGTGGGCAGAATGAGGTGTTGTCCTTTGTACTTACTTATCTTCCTCTCTCGAATTCAGATTCCCAGTTTGCCGTGTATCTGCACACCTAACAGCGTCAGGTCAGCATGGCAGAAACACTGGAGTTCAACGACGTGTATCAGGAGGTGAAAGGCTCCATGGTAAGAAGGGTTTGGGTTTTTAATACAGGTAGAGGGAGGGAAGTGGAGTCGACGTTTTGTTTACTAACAAGAGCTTGTCTTGATGATGTAGTAATATCATCAATGTAGCGACTTTGGAAAAGGAGTCCGAGTATGATATGTACTTGGTGTTTCCTCAACAAGAAGCAATACTGAGAGAGTACAAAAATTATACAATGTTAGAATTTGAAGGGACCACACCTGCTGCTCAGCCCTGAATCCCGAAACTGAGGACCTGCAAGCGTTCTGGATGCCAGGGACAGGATTAGAATCCACATTTTCTGGCTGCTTGTCTCTTACTGGCCCTCACCCCTTTAGCTATTGCTCCTGCGTTGCTATCTGGCCAGCCCAGAAAGGGTGCTGGGTGGGACTGACCCTGGTCTGCACTGTGTGCTGTTCCCGTGCATTTGGACCTGTTTTTCCAACAGAATGATGGTCGGCTGAGGTTGAGCCGCCAGGGCATCATCTTCAAGAATAGTAAGACCGGCAAAGTGGACAACATCCAGGCTGGGGAGTTGACGGAAGGTATCTGGCGCCGAGTAGCTCTGGGCCACGGACTTAAACTGCTGACGAAGAACGGACATGTCTACAAGTACGACGGCTTCCGGGAGTCGGTGAGGTGTCCTGTTGCCATAGCCCGCTTTTTACTGTGCCGTCTTCTTGATTTTTAACCTTCTAGAGAGAAGTGGGGCTCCTTTTTCTGATAACCATGTAAATGCTAGTTTGGGCTCCTTAGTGCAGGACCATTGAAGCTATTAAGCAATCAGTGTTCAGCTTTGGGTGTCAGTCTTGGGAGTTTCTTTGTGCCTTGACTCCGGAAGTGTTTCTACTGTTTTGATTTTTTTGTGGTTTCTGCCTGTTGCCTCTCTCCAGGTTCCGGGTCTTACGTGATGCTTTAGTTTGGGTTTTGTTTTTTCATTTTGAACTGCTTGAGTTAAAGACTTCATTTCATCTTCATTTCCACTTTCACTAAAGCAATACCTGTACAAAGTCAGAAAACCATTGTGAGGTGCATAGCCAGGAATGTCAGTCGTTTACTCCTCCCCCAGCCTGAGAGCCAGCCCCCAGAAACAACCTTTATCAAAAGCCTTTTTTTTTTCTTGCGGTACGCGGGCCTCTCACTGTTGCGGCCTCTCCCGTTGCGGAGCGCAGGCTCCGGACGCGCAGGCTCAGCGGCCATGGCTCACGGGCCCAGCCGCTCCGCGGCACGTGGGATCCTCCCGGACCAGGGCACGAACCCGTGTCCCCTGCATCGGCAGGCAGACTCTCAACCACTGCGCCACCAGGGAAGCCCTCAAAAACCTTTTAAATAGCTTTATAGCTGAGACTTTAAGTCAGTATGGGTTTCTGATAAAAGGTATATTGGGGCAGTTTCTCAGAAATAGATAATCCCAGAACGTTCAAGTTTGTGTTAAGGCCACTGGGGTTTACTGGGCTTGTTCTCTCCCTTCTCACAGGAGTTTGAGAAACTCTCTGATTTCTTCAAAACTCACTATCGCCTGGAGCTCATGGAGAAGGATCTCTGTGTGAAGGGTTGGAACTGGGGAACAGTGAAGTTTGGTGGTGAGTCTTGCGGAAGATTGAGGTCTGGGGGGAGAAGGAAGGATGAAGGGTTTCAGCCTTTAGCTTGTTTTACTCTCTTACTGCCACTGTTTCTGATTTCCTGTCAGTTTGTAATTTATCATGTACTTAAGTCGAGGACCAACGGTGCACTGTGCCTAGTCCCTGGGGTACAGTATTAACAAAATAGCCTCAGTGCCCTGTCCTTAGGCAACCTGTAGTGTGGCGGGACATAGTTTATGCAGATCCAAGGGAAGAGCTTGTGGCTCCATACGCCTTTTCCCCCAGGGCAGCTGCTTTCCTTCGACATTGGTGACCAGCCGGTCTTCGAGATACCTCTCAGCAACGTGTCCCAGTGCACCACAGGCAAGAATGAGGTGACATTGGAATTCCACCAGAATGACGATGCAGAGGTCTCTCTCATGGAGGTGCGCTTCTATGTGCCTCCCACCCAGGAGGATGGCGTGGACCCCGTTGAGGTGAGGCCTTCCCCGGGTGCCTTGGCAGCAGGTGGTGTGGAGCAGGCCCCAGATAGCCCAGGGGTGGGGTCTCTGCTGCCTGATTACCAGTGTGTGCTTTTGCAGGCCTTTGCCCAGAATGTGCTGTCGAAGGCGGATGTGATCCAGGCCACTGGAGACGCCATCTGCATCTTCCGGGAGCTGCAGTGTCTGACTCCCCGAGGCCGTTATGACATCCGTATCTACCCCACCTTTCTGCACCTGCACGGCAAGACCTTTGACTACAAGATCCCCTACACCACAGTGCTGCGTCTCTTTCTGCTGCCCCACAAGGACCAGCGCCAGATGTTTTTTGTGGTAAGCAGAAACCGCTGGGGGTGCGTTGCCCTGGGTTTTGCCCGAGTCTTTGGTAGACGTATCTCACCAGCGTTTAGTTCACCAGCACGTTCTTGCGGAGCGCCGACTGGTGCTGAACTTGGTCGGCTCTTCCTTCCCAGATCAGCCTGGATCCCCCCATCAAGCAGGGCCAGACCCGCTACCACTTCCTGATCCTCCTCTTCTCGAAGGACGAGGACATCTCCTTGACTCTCAACATGAATGAGTGAGTGTGTCCCTGGCCCAGGCCGGAGGCAGGTGTGCCGGCAGAAGGCAGCAGTGCTCGTGACCACGTCTTCCTGTTTTCAGGGAAGAGGTGGAGAAGCGCTTTGAGGGGCGGCTCACCAAGAACATGTCAGGGTCCCTCTACGAGATGGTCAGCCGGGTCATGAAAGCCCTGGTGAACCGCAAGATCACAGTCCCAGGCAACTTCCAAGGGTGAGAGTGCAGGCCTGGGCCCGTGGCCTGCTGGGGATGGGCTGTGCCGTGTCTCCGTGGTAAACCTGTCCTGGGATGGGAATGCAGCTCTTTGGAGGCCTGGTTGGGTTGTAGCTTGATGGTGTCCGTTGCCTCCATCCTAGCAGCTTAGTGAGGTTTACTCACTTGAGGGCCTGAGCACACACTGTGCCCCCTGCTGCTGAGGCGGCGCTGACTGGGCTCCCTGCACCTTCCACCAGGCACTCGGGGGCCCAGTGCATCACCTGCTCCTACAAGGCCAGCTCGGGACTGCTGTACCCACTGGAGCGGGGCTTCATCTACGTCCACAAGCCACCTGTGCACATCCGCTTCGATGAGATCTCCTTCGTCAACTTTGCCCGTGGTACCACCACCACTCGTTCCTTTGACTTTGAAATTGAGACCAAGCAGGGCACTCAGTATACCTTCAGTAGCATTGAGAGGTGAGAGTCTCTGCCAGTCACTTCCTGGGCATCCTGGTCCTGACCCAGCCTCGACCGGGAAGGCTGGCATGGCCTGGGGTACTCTCCAGGGTCGGGACTCTTCCCTGACTCTTCAAGCCTTGAGCAGAATTTTTCTTTCGCTTCCTGGAATTTGGTCCTCCTCCTTGGAGTGCTCAGGCTTTGGCTGCCTCTGCATTGCTTTCTTTCTGTACTTTCAAAAAAAGTCGTTCTCCGTATTACGAAAGTTCTATGTGTTTGGAACTAGCCCTTCTTCTCCTCCGCTCCCCCCACGATGGAAATGCTATCTCCCTCTTTCCTGGAATGAGCTTTGTGCCCGAGAACACGGCAGCTAATGTTTATTGAGCGCTCGCCGTGGGCTAAACGTTTTACAAACGTCTTCACGTTAATCCTCATAACAACCCTGAGAAGTATGAGATACAGACCAGTAAAAAGATGAACACATCCCCTCCCCCTGCATCCTCCCCTTGCTCTGTGCATATTGGTAAATAGGTGCACCTCCTTCCCCACCTTTAATTTCCCAGAACTCTTGAGACCATTATGGTTTCCTTCAAGGCTAGCGCCTGAGTCTTCCTTCCTGCCATCTTCCGGGAGTCTCTGAGCTGTTGGGTTGGATAGTGCGGTCAAGAGCTCCAAGCCCCACTGTCTGTCCTGGCCCGTGGGTGTCAGGACAGCGTGGGGTCCACCCCTGTGTTGGCCCTGCCTGTCTAGTGATGTGGTACATCTCTCCCCACAGGGAGGAGTATGGAAAGCTGTTTGATTTTGTCAATGCAAAAAAACTCAACATCAAAAACCGAGGATTGAAAGAGGTACCTGTGTGTGTGGAAAGGATGCGCCTCTCTCCTGTTCTTTCTGCGGGGCGAAGGGGCAGGGGTTTGTCTGGCTTCTTTTTCACTCTCTTTTCTCTTCTTACTCTTATAGAAAAAAGAGGTGCGTGTGACCCCTTCCCCCTCCTGGTGCAGGTTTCCTCAGCATGACCTTAGAGCAGTCTCTGCAGCCCCTCAGGAGCCCCCAGTGGGGCTGGGAGAGGGAGGGGCTTGGACTAACCCCGTCAGCAGGAAGTCTGGGGCAAAGGCCCTGCACGTTGGCTGCGTGTGGACAATCCAGCCCCAGGGTCTTCTGGGCGCTGCTCTGATCTACTCACAGGCATGGGGTGCGCTTTTTTGAGTCTGCAGGCGCCAGGGTGGTTTGCCCCTCACTCTCACCTCTGCCCTGACTAGGGCATGAACCCCAGCTATGACGAATACGCCGACTCCGACGAAGACCAGCACGATGCCTACTTGGAACGGATGAAGGAGGAGGGCAAGATCCGGGAGGAGAATGCCAATGACAGCAGTGATGACTCAGGAGAAGAAACCGGTGGGCTCACCTTGGCAGTGCTGTGCATGGGGGCGGGTCGGTTCTTCCGTGGGGCGGGGGCTGGGCGTCTGGGATTTCCATGGGGGCAGAGTTGATGCCTCCTGTGCTCTTTTTCAGATGAGTCATTCAACCCAGGTGAAGAGGAGGAGGATGTGGCAGAGGAGTGAGTTTTGGGTCCACCTCGTGGGGGTGAGGTGGCGGCCTATAAACTTAGGGCACCAGAATATTTCTGGACGTTCCCATGTGTCAGCGTTACCTACTGACCGAGGGTGGAAAAGTGACCTCCCGTGAAGTGATATGTGGAAATGTTTTGGAGGTTGTCAAGATGCTTTGTGAGTGCAAGGCACGTTGTGGAGCCAGAAAATGACAGTGGAGAGAGAATGGGAGTAAGGATCAGTGCTTGCCAGCTTCCCAGCTGGGGATCATTGGGTCAGGCGTTGCATCGCGGTGTCCTCACCTGTGAGATGGCAGTATTCTCCCCGTGCCGTATTCATCAAGACTCTTGATCGCTGATGTCAGAAACACGACTCAGACTGACTTTAGTGTAAGAGGGCATTTTATAAGCTCATGTAACTGGAGAGTCTGGTGATAGCATTGGCTTCAGGCACTTGGACCCAGCTGCTTATAAGCTGCGGGGAGTCTTTTTATTTCTTCGGATTTCCTTATTTTTAGTTAGGTTTGCCCCATGCGGTGTTAAATGACCCCGAGGAGCTTTGGACAGGCTTAATCCTACTGGTTGAACACCCAGAAGCGCTAGTGTCTCAGAGCAGTGGTAGACGGTGAGGTTACTGCCCCGTCCTGAGTCTGAGTCACTAGGATGTGCTCTGATGGGCCAGAACGAAGCCATTTACCCGCCCTTAGAGCCTGTGGTTGGGGTGAGCCCCTCCTGAATGGGGCAGGGTGGTTCCCAGCAGGAAATTGGAACTCTCTTAATCCAGAAGAATTGGGAATGAACGTTGGGCGGCAAAAAGAAAAAAAAATCTGCTAGAGTTCACTAGTTCTGCTCGCCGCATACTTACGAGGTCAGTGAGCAAATGCTTGTGAAAATGCCTTGAACACGGCTCAGCACCATTCAGGTGTAAAGCAGCTCCACCTTCTGAGGAGTTCCAAGTGTAACAGGTAGGAGTGTTGGTTGTTTGCGTAGGTACTGGGTTGGACTGAAGTTGGTTTTCCCCACTTTTTATATAGTAACTAATTATCTCTTCATCGGAAAAGACTATAGGGCAGATTAAAACGATTAGATCAAAGGAAGTGGTGAAATGGGCTTGGGGCATGTTCTGGGCAAAACAAGACAGTGGTTTTGTCCCCAGGAATGTGGGGACAGCGTAGGACCTGGGTTAGGTAGGCCATGACCAAGGAGAGCCACTGAAGCACACTGGTTCATTTGTTTCTCACTGATTGATTCAGCAAGTAACCCATTGCCATGGCTGGGTCTGGAGAGGATGTGGTTGAAGCCACCTCAGCACAGGGGAGGAAGCAGGGTTGGGGCCTGGTTGGGGGAGGCCACGGTCCTCCTCCCTCTCTCCTTTCTGGGCAGGTATCTTTGGGCTCATTTTCCTCCTGTCCTGAGGTTGCGGGGTGCTGTCCTCTCTCCCCGAGTCTAAGCCCCACTCTCCTTGACAGGTTTGACAGCAACGCCTCTGCCAGCTCCTCCAGTAATGAGGGTGACAGTGACCGGGAAGAGAAGAAACGGAAGCAGCTTAAAAAGGCCAAGATGGCCAAGGATCGCAAGAGTCGCAAGAAGCCCGTGGAGGTAGAGACTCTGCTAAGTGGGAGGGCGCTGGGGAAGCCGTTCTCTTTACCTGTCCTCCACCAGTAGGGCCTGCTGACCGGTCCTCCGGGGCTGATTTTTTTTTTTTTTTTGCTGTACGCGGGCCTCTCACTGCTGTGGCCTCTCCCGTTGCGGAGCACAGGCTCCAGACACACAGGCTCCGCGGCCATGGCTCGCGGGCCCAGCCGCTCCGCGGCATGTGGGATCTTCTGGGATCGGGGCACGAACCCGTGTCCCCTGCATCGGCAGGCAGACTCTCAACCACTGCGCCACCAGGGAAGCCCAAGGGGGCTGATTTTTATAGTCAGTGATGATGGGCTTGAGGAATGAATATCTTGGAAATTTTTCACTCTGGCCCTTGAGATAATCAGCTTCTGGGAGATTTGAATTGGGAGCAGGCTTCTTCTGTGCCAGGAGCCCAAGGAAAGGGGCCCCTAGTGAGCTTGACCCTGGGGTGCAGAGGGGAGGAAGACATGGTCTTTGCCCTTGGGGAGCTCTCAGTCTGGCGTGACGCTACTTAGTCTTCTCTCCATTTTATCCCCCTAAGAAATTGTCCAGATAAGTTCTTTGGGAGAATGGGGGGGTTTGTGGAAATGGATGGCCAAAGGCATTTGGGTTCTTACGTAGGTAAAGAAAGGCAAAGACCCTAACGCCCCCAAAAGGCCCATGTCTGCCTACATGCTGTGGCTCAACGCCAGCCGAGAGAAGATCAAGTCAGACCATCCTGGCATCAGTATCACGGATCTTTCCAAGAAGGCAGGCGAGATCTGGAAGGGAATGTCCAAAGAGAAGAAAGAGGTAAGTAGCAGCAGACATGAGGGGTTGGTGGGACTTTGCTGTATTGGTTTAGCCTACGTCAGGGAAGAGGCCTCATTTTTCCCTCTGTTTTTCCTCTGTGTGTGTGTGTGTGTGTGTGTGTGTGTGTGTGAGTCAGGAGTGGGATCGCAAGGCTGAGGATGCCAGGAGGGAATATGAAAAAGCCATGAAAGAATATGAAGGGGGCCGGGGTGAGTCTTCTAAAAGGTGAGTATTGGGAACAAAATGGCCCAGTAACTGCTTTCTTGGCAGATACTTTTGCAATTCCAGGTTGAGGATTGGGGTGTTAAAGATAATAGATATGCTTCTGACTGTGTTGGGCAGTGCTTCCCAGATCTGGGTAGGCAGTTGCCCAAGTATGGGTAATGTGCTAGAGAATTTCCTAAGTCACTTGGATAAATATGGCTCATTTTCCTAAGAGGGTCAATTTTATTTGAAGGTATGGGGAAATTAAAAATACTCATTATTATGGAGCATAATTCACATGGATTTTTAAAGATAAAGTAAGAGGTTTTAAGTAAATTTTGCATATAGGGCTGCTTCAGGGTAGCCCCTGATTCTTCCGGTTATTCATTTATGATGTGCTCCCTTGGGGCACTTGGGGCTGAGGTGGCTGGCTGTGCACATTGAGAGTGAGCTGGGCAGTGTGGCTGGGATTGGGAAAGGCCCTGTTAAAGCCAGGAGAGATTTGGCCTTGGCCATGGTTGGGAACTTGAGGGCCCAGCCCCTTTCCCCTCTTGCTAATCTAGGGATAAGTCAAAGAAGAAGAAGAAAGTAAAGGTAAAGATGGAGAAGAAATCAACACCCTCTAGGGGCTCATCATCCAAGTCTTCGTCAAGGCAGCTGAGTGAGAGCTTCAAGAGCAAAGAGTTTGTGTCTAGCGATGAGAGCTCTTCAGGAGAGAATAAGAGCAAAAAGAAGAGGAGGCGGAGTGAGGTGCGTGCAGCAGGAGTCTGGGGCTGTGGAGCCTGGGAGGGTGAGGGGCCTCTGAGTTGGTGGGGCAGGTGTTTCTGGACCAAGGGTTGTGCTTGGCCCTTAAGAGAAATGCGAGGTGGAATTCTGTGGTTCTGAAGGCTAGTGCTGGAGTCTAGGGAGGGAGTTGGGAATTGGGGACTCTTCACGGAAAAGTGTCGGGGGGGGCGCACCTGGACTCTACACCTTTCCATTTAAGAGACCTTTGGTTTTCAGGACTCTGAAGAAGAGGAACTAGCCAGCACTCCCCCCAGCTCCGAAGACTCGGCGTCAGGATCTGATGAATAGAGAGGAGGAAAATTCTCTCTTCTTGGACTTTACCCTGTCACACCCCCAGTCTCCCCGCCCCGTGTTTTGGTACCAGTTTCTCCTCGTATGAAATGTAGTCCTTGGATTCCGTGCCATCTGAACAAGCTCTCCTGCTAGTATGCACTTCCCTGGGGCAGCAGGGGAGGCGTCTTACTCTGCTGCTTCACAAGGATGGCTCTTTATAATTAGGGGAGAGATTGGGTGGGAGGCAGGGCAGTGCAGGATCCAAATCCTTGTCTTGCTTTCCCTACCTTTGGGATATAGCTGCTGCTTGTCCTGGTCCAAGTTGCTGCAAGCAGGGGTCATGTGAGGTCAGGTCTGTAGCTCTTAACCGGGGCCTATTTCTACTTTTATTTTGTATTTCTGGTCTGTGAAAAATCAACATTTAATAAAGGGAACTGACTTTGGAAACCATGTCCTTATGCCTTCTCTCTAGCCCTGTTGTATTGCTGCCACTTTTGTGTTTACTGCACTCTTCTGACCCTTCATCTGGGAAGCAAGTCTCCAGGTACATCCTGTTCTGTTCCCGGCTGGACAAGCATCGTTTTTCACTCTCTTCTGCTGGGATGGGCCACCGGAGAGTCTAGAAATGAGAGCTGATCTGATTAGGAAGTCTCTCGCATAGTTGCACTCCATTAGCCAAGCTGAGGGGGCAGCTCCGGCTCCGTCCTTCATCACCTGTGAGTCAAGGGTTTTCCAGGTCTTTAGATAATGGAATCAGGATTGACCAGCTTCCCTGCAGCAGGGGTAATGGAAACCTGAGCCCGGAGAATTGGGGAGGATGAGTGGTGTGTATGTGTGTGGGGGTGGTGGTGTAAGTCTGATGGAGATGTAGGAACGGTGTGGAGTATGCGTGAAGCTTTTCTTACGGGAGGAAATGAGTATGCCGCATTTTTAGGTTGGGAGGAGTTTATATATGGGAAGGGAGCATAACAGGAGATAAATGAGGATTAGCGAGGAAAATAGAGCTTCCAGTCATCCCCGCGGTGGCTCTAAACCTGAATTTATACACGTGGAGTGGCCACGTTGCGTAGGCCCTTAGGTGTTCGCACAGGAAGCCTCTCTAGTCGGCCAATGGTTACCTTTTCTCTAGCCGTGACTCTATGGTGCTGCAATCAGTACAGGCGGCTGGGCCTGAGAATTGGGCCGTCCTAAGGCAGTCTCCTCTCTAGGCAGTCGTCTCGGTGGCCATTTTGCCCAACCGCACTTTAGCAGCTAAGTGGCGTCAGTTTCGCCGGGGTCTGATCCTGTGGCAGGCCCCTCATTTGCAAGGCTCATTAATAATTGAGTACCTGGGCTGCGCCTGTTTGTGTACGACCCAGCGGATTCTGCACGGTCTATCCACTCCCGGTTTTCACCGGTTCATGGATATTCATGAGGCGCTTTGGGGGCGTGGTCCTGGGCGGAGCTAGGGGCGGGGCCCCGCCACAGCTCGTACTGGCTTGGTCCCGTGGTGACGGCGGCGGCGGCGGCAGCGGTAGTGGCGGCGGAGACTGGCATCGGGGTGCCGAGCCCGAGCACAGCGGAGCCGGATCCTGGGGGAGCGCGTGAGTGTGCGGGGGCGGGCGGGAGGGCGAAGGAGGGGGCGGGGTCCGGCATTGGGGGCGGGGGAGAGGCATGGAAGGAGTGGGTGCTTTTCAGTCGGGACCTCGGTTGAGGTTGGAGGGGGGGTCACCAGGAAAGTTTGCAGGGGGCGGGGGCGCGGGGTAGGCGGGGGACACAGGGGAGCTGCCGCGTGTGCGCGGGGGCGGTGGTTGCACGGTTTGGAGCTCGTGCTGACCGAGCCAGAAGAAAGGGGGGAGGGGGCGAGGGCTTGAGGAGGAGCCGGGGGCGGGCGGAGCTGCTGGAGGGACCCCCGCCTTTCCCTACCCGCGGGCCTGCGCTAGCCCCCTCCCCCGACTCCCTCGGCACGCCCCCAAGCGCCCCAGTCCGCCCCCACCCGGTCCTTGTCCCCAGTCCCTCGTCTGTTCGCCGGCTGCTCCACATCCCGCGCACAGGTTCTCTGCCTCTGCCGCTGCCGCCCCCTCCTCCGCCTCTTCTACCCTGTTCTCCTCTCAGGCTGCAGCCGTCCCTCTGTGTCCAGAGCTCCCCACCGGGCCCCTCCAGACGGCCCCTCGCCCCGGGCTGTTCCGTCTTCCCGTTGGCCCTCCCTCCTCCAGCAGTTTACAGGCTGTCCCTTCCGACCTCTCTGGCCCCAGATCCGGCCGGAGATCCCAGGTCCATAGGGCCGAACCCGCCTGCGGCGATGCTTCTCTGGGCTTCTGCCCCCGGGGCAGGAGCTGCCTGGCCTCTCCCCTGCCCTTCTGGCGGCCTGTGCTCCCAGGGGTCAGCTAGTCTCCTCCTGACTCTTACGGATTGGGAATGCTCAGAGCCACTGAGATTTTACAGCTTTTGGCTCTGGCCTTGGTCACCTGGGTTTCCTGTCTGGGGCCTCTGAACTGCTGCGACCCCCTCCTCTTGGGGAAGGCGAGCTGCAGCTTCTTTGCTGCAGCTCCTCACACTGCTGAGGTGTCCACCAGGCCCCCAGCTGAAGGGTTTTTCGGTTCTGGACCAGTTCATCTCCATTTCTAACCACCCACAGCATGTCCCTGGTACTAATGTTCAGGGACGAGGAAGCAGTCTTGTGTTTTTTTTAATTTTATTTTTTTCCTGTCATGGGCCCCTCCTCCATGCACACTTGGACCGGCTGTGCACAGTTACTCACCCACCCACCCACAGGGAGCATCCTGTGTGGTAGCTGGCTGACCAAGGGATTGACAATCATGGGTATCTCTCTACCTCCTTCATATCCCCTCCCATCTTTGGAACAAGCTGGGGCAGGGTAAAAGTGAGAGGTGGGTAGGTTTTGCAAAGGTTGGGCACCTGAGGTCCCTTCGGATTTGGTGCTGTCTTGCCAGACCAGCCGGAGTGGGTGACTTTGAGGAAGGCAGTGCCCCTTGCAGGTTGGAGAAGGTTGGGTCGTCCTCACTGACGGTGGGCACACCAGGTGATAGGAAATACCCTTCTTCCTTTGGAACAAGAGGGGCAGGGCTCTGTCAACCTGGGGGGGGTGGTCTTGAGGGTGGGATGGTGCTTCAGGAGCCAGGATGGGAACTGAGGAGGTGGTGAAGTGTCTGAAGAGCAGGTGACATGACTGGGGCCTGCAGGAGAGAAGGAATGGTCTGGAACAACGGAAGCCTGTGGTTTGGGGGAAGGAGGGAGGTGGTCACCAATGTGTTAGCTCGTCGGTGACACTAAATAGAATCATACTAGTAATGGCCAACATTTACTGGACGCTTATTAGGTGCTGGGCATTGTGCTCAGCAGCTGTGTGCATCCCTGACCAGGGATGGAACCTGTGCCCCCTGCAGTGTGCAGTGAAAGCGCGGAGTCTTAACCACTGGACTGCCAGGGAAGTCCCTCATGTAAGCCTCTTAAGAGTCTCAGTGACTGTGTTTTTCACATAGGGAAACTGAGACTTAGAGAAATCAGCAATGTGCCTAAGGTCACAGAGCTAGAAAGTGGTAGATCCACCCAGCATTTGAATCCTGGTGTAGCAGACCTGAAGCTTCTGTTACAAGCTTAGAGGAGGGGCACCCGTTTGGCTTCTACCATAGGGTTGTGTCATTAGGTTTAAAATTTCTACTTCAGCCCCCCTCAAAACCCCTCAGGTCAAGTCTAGGCTGCTGAGTGATGCCCACATACATTCCTAGGCTGTGGCTGTCCCACTGTGACTGTCCAAGAAAGGGAACCCTAGGGAGTTTTCCCCCAAGCCACCCCGCCCCCCGGGTGTTCTCAAGCCCTGTCCCATTCTCCCAGCCCAGGCCTGGGCCGGCGGCTCCTCCTTCCTCTTGGCGAGGCTCTGGAAATCCAGTGGGAGGCCATTGCTATGGCAACAGGACTAGGCCCTGACTTTACCTCATCAAATTCCAAGCTGAAGCCAAAGCGATTGAGAAATTAAAGAAAAAAATGTATTCCAGATGTTTACTTTTTATTCCTTATTTTTCCGTGTTTGGATGAGACAGCTCTGAAGGAGGCGGGAGTGGGGCAGGGATGTGGAAGGAGGAGGGGGGAAGTGGGGGGAGAGGGAACCACTCCCAGCTGCCGGAGGGAGGGAGAGAAGGAGGGTGAGCAGGAAGGGGGAGGCAGGCAGGCAGGCAGGCAGGCAGGCAGGCAGGCAGTGGGGCGGAGCCCCAGGTTGGGGAGGAGCGGGTTTTTCCCCTCTCCCATGAGGTGATTTACAGAGAGACTTCAGACTTTGTGGACCTCTTACTCTGCCCCTGAGTAGATACCTCGAGTGGGGCCACCGGACCCCGGGGGGTGCCTTGGGAGAGGTAAGTGGGGTGCCCCGGAGAGCTGGCCGCAGGAGGCAGCCGTGCGCGGCTCCCTGAAGCTTCAGGGCTTTAGGGTTAGGAGACGAGTTGGAGAGTGATCTAGGGAGTGCGGAGGGTGTGGCGGCTGGGCACCTCCCTTGACCTCCCCCAGCCCCCTTCCTGAAGTTCCCTCTTCCTGTCCCACACTCTGCCTCTGCCAGAAGTTGGAGAGACGTCCCTCGCCACCGAGCCTACTGCCAGCGCCCAACCCTTTTGCTTTCTCTCTTTTCCTGGGTCTTCGGCCACCCCAGCTCACACCCCTCTGCTTCCCACTTCTCACGCAGGTCCGCCGCATGCGATGGAAGTATCTGCTCTCAGGGAAGGCACAGCCATGGCTTCCCTACCGCCCCGGGAGCCAGAGGAGGAGCTGGTATCTGCTGGCTCTGAGCCAGGTACCTATGGGTGCAGGGTGGAGCAGCGGGGTGGCTGGGAGGAGGGTGGGAGGGTCGGAGGCTTGAACCCCCATTCTGTCTTGGAGCGGTTGGGCGAACGATGACTCTGTGCAGTGAGAGGGAGGGAGGGAGGAGCACTGAGGACGGGCAGGGTGAGTCTGAAAGGTTCTCAGCTCCCATCGAGACCCTTCAGAACTGTTTGAGATCAGCACTCTCCAGCAGAGGAGAGCAGACTAACCTTCGAGATGGTGTGGATCAAACACGTTTGACAGAGGAGGAAACTGAGGCCTAGGGGGGAAATGGCATGCACCTCTGGATTTGAACCCAGGCCTCCTGGCTCCCTGTCTAGACGCCTTTCTTGCCCTGAGCCAAATGAGTGGGCGATGAAGGATTCTATTAAAAGGGCCGTGGCCATGAGTAATTCGAGGTCTTTTTATTTGGTATTGAAATGCCTTATGTAGAAGGTAGGTTTCTGGTCTTTTTTTTTTTTTTTTTTCCTCCTGTACCAGGTTTACTTCTGTTTGGCTTAGGTCAATAGTAAGTTTGCATTCCTGATCACACACCGGATGACACTGGGGAGGTGGCCTGGGTGTGCGCTGGGGGAGGGGGCAGCAGGGTGGCAGAGTAGGGACGCTGAGCTGGGATAACAGGTTTACTGTGGATGATAGTATAGCAGACGTGTAAGAGGAAAGGACTACCTTGGGGAGATGGTGGGCTGACTACTTGACGTGGGTAGGCAGGTACTCATTTATTAGCTCATTTGCTCATTCATTCGTTTGTTAAGAACGTGTACTACGTGCAAAGTGGGTACAGGGAGAAATAGCTGCCAGCTGGACCCTTAAATAGCTTTAGCTTATAAGGGGGATTGACTAGACATTTTGGGAATTCGGAGATGGGAGAATATGTTTCTGGCATGTGTATGGAAAATCAAGGAAGGCTTCGTGGAAGAGGTGACATTTGACTTGTACCTAGAAGGATGTGAACATTCTGAGTTTGTACGGTGGGAGATGAAGTTCTGCTTGCTGTTCTTCTGACATCCCCCCAACCAACCCTTTCCTTTTGGTAGGTGACGCTCGGGCCAAACCCCCTGTCAAGCCCAAACCCCGAGCCCTGCCCGCCAAGCCAGCCCTGCCTGCCAAGCCCAGCCTGCTGGTGCCTGTTGGACCTCGGCCTCCCCGGGGTCCCCTGGCCGAGCTGCCTTCTGCCCGGAAGATGAACATGCTGGCGGGACCCCAGCCCTATGGTGGCAGCAAGCGTCCCCTTCCGTTTGCACCAAGGCCTATGGCTGAGGCCCCTACTGGAGGAGAAGCCACCCGAGAGACTGTGAAAGAGGAGGCTGGGAAAGAAGAGGTAGCCCCCTTGACACCTCCAGCTCGATGTGCCGCCCCGATGGGTGTGCGGAAGGCGCCCGCCCCCTTCCGTCCAACCTCGGAGCGCTTTGCAGCCACCACAGTGGAAGCGATCCTGGCCAAGATGGAACAGCCGAGGAAGGAGGTCCCGGCCAGCGCTGACCGCCTCTGGGGCTCCCGCCTCACCTTTAACCATGATGGCAGCTCAAGATATGGCCCCAGGACCTATGGTGTGGCCACAGGTCCCAGGGATGAGTATGGTGGGACCCTCTCCAGGGAATGGGCCCAGGAGGGGCCGGCAAAGTCTGCCACAGAGTGCCCTGAAGAGCCCAGCAAGACCCCCGAGGAGAGGTGAGGGGGTGGGAGGCTGTATGTTTGGTTGCAGCCTGGAGGACAAAGTGGGTAGTTGCATCTGGGATTGTGATCTTCGCTTTTAGGTTAGGTCTGAATCACAAAACATTCGCCTAGCAGCCAGCGCTACTATGTTGTTTTTACAACGATAGTTCTTTATACAGAGTTGATGTATGTTTATAGTAGAGTTCAAATGTACGGTATGGAAGTTTATTTTCAGGTTTTTTTTTTATACCGAGAGCCAATCTGTGCCTCACTTAATCCACAGCCATGCTGTTTAGTGAAGGGAATATTAGACCCATTTTAGAGATGAGGAAACTGAGGCTCAAAAGTGACTTCCCCTGGTCCCTTAGCAAGTGAGAGAGACAGAGCTGGGGTTTGAATTCGGGTCTGTTTTCTTCCAGTGTGTGCTTTTAACTTTAACTGCTAGCTCGTGCTGTGGGTGCAGCCGTGTGCCAGGTGCTTGTGTGTGTGTGTGTGTGTGTGTGTGTGTGTGTGTGTGAGTGTGTCAGTTTGAGGAGGGCACAGTCTGGCTGTGAGGAGGAGTCTGATGGGAGAGGAAAGACATGAACACACCTTGATGCCAGGCCAGCTAGTGTCAACGCACAGGAAGTACAGCTAGGTTGGAGACTGTTGGGTATGGTATACTTGCCTAGAGTTGGTGCCAGTATATAAAAGAAGGCTGACCAGGAGGTGCCCCTGGGCACTGGAAGAGGCTGAGGGCTGTCAGCTGCATGGAGGCCATCCTCAGGGCAGGGAGAGCTGCTTGAGGCACTTGGCAGCTGGGGCCCTGGCAGCTCTGCTGGGCCCACAGGCCCCTTCCCACTCCTGCTGCTGTGGAGGGCAGGGCCGCTGTGGTCTGAGCTGAGTTGGAAGGTAAGACCCTTGCCCTACCCTGCACTGCCCTGCCCTCCAGCCTTTCCCCTCTCTCACCTTAAAGTGCCTGGAAGGCAGGACCTCCTATCAACTCTTTTGTCCCAGGCCTGGGCTCCCAGGAGGTCACACCGTATCCTGGCTGGGTTCCGCCTGTCATCTTCCCCTCCTTTGCTCCAAGCCAGACTTAAAAATGAACAACTTCAACCTTGGAAAATCACTCTTCCCTCTTCCCCCTTTCCCTCCCCCTGCAATTCCTCAAGAAGTATTGGCAGGGCAGCAGGACCAGCTGCATTCTCCCTGGTGGCAGGAGAACATTAACCCCTTAAGGGAAGGGGGGCGGGTATCTTTTTGGGAGCCATGGAGGGGTCTGGGCAAGCTGCATTCTCTTCCCAAAGGAGTTGGGGGAACTTAACCCTTGGTGTGCAGGTGGGGAACAGGCACTGTCTCTCGGGCACTTTGTGGAAACTGCATAGCGTCTCTGCCCCCCAGTAGGAAATGCCTGTGGGAGGTGGGAGGCAGTTAACATTGGATGCTGTTGCAGTCACTCAGGCAGACCCGTGATCAGCTCTCCCTTATCTACCCTGTGACAGGCTTTTCCATTCTAGGCCTCCATTTCCCCTCTTTCTCCCTCACAGGAACCCCCTTTCGGACCTGGCCTTCAACGGGGACCTGGCTCAGCTGGCCAGCTCTGAGCCCCCTACTGACGTGAGTTACCCACCCTCCAGTTACAAATCAGAACCGTGGTATTTTAGAGCTGGAAGGGTCATCTAAGATCATCTCTTTCACCTCCTTGTAGTTTAGATGGGGAAGCGGAGGCCGTGGAGGAGGTGACTGGCCCAAGGGCTGGCCCTGGGACTCAGATTTCTCAACTTCCAGGCCACCCTGGCTAAGTGTGGCTCAGGCCCTGAGGCTCTTACAGTGTCCAGAACAACTGTCCTTGATTATCTACTGTGTGCTGGGCACATCCCAGGAATGTTGACTAACTTAATCCGTGTGATAACTCTAGCTAGCAGGCCCGTTTGGTCCCATATGAGAGGTGAGGGCACCTGGGCTTGAAAGGTTCAGTGACTTACCCAGGAGCTGAGGCAGGATCTGAAGAGCCTGAGTCCACGGCTCTCCCTGGACGGATTGCCTTCTCAGGGCTCAGAAGAGAGGAAGAGTCCTTTCTTGGGGGGTTTCCTGTTACACCCCCTCTCCCGACAGTGTGCTCAGAGGGCAGACGGCCTGAATTTCTGAGTACGTGATGTAAAGGGTGGTCCTTCTTACTCATAGAGCCCTTGCTAGCCAGAAGCTGTCCTATCTGCCCCATGAGGGAGACCTGACTCCATTCATTTGTCTGTCCAAAAGTATTTATTGAGCAACTACTGTGACCTGGGTACTGGGGAAACAGCAGAGAACAAAACAAAGACCGCCCCTGCTCTCAGGGAGCCCACCTTCCAATGCGGGAGGCAGATGCCAACACAGACATCCCTGGGAACCAGCAGATGTGTAGTGTGTCAGACAGGTGCTGGGGATACCTGGAAGGGTTCTGGGGTGAGGGTAACAGGGGAAGGCCTTGCTACGAAGAGGGGGAGGGAGTGAGCTATGTGGATGTTGGGGAATAGCATTTTTGGCAGAGGGAACTGCAAGTATGAAGGACTTGGTACCTTCCTGGCCAGGAAGCCTGGATGTCTGGATCGCAGTGAGAGAGGAGGAGTTGGGCGATAGGGAGGACCCAGAGGTGATAGCCTTGCAGGCCCCTAGGGGGACCTTTGCTTGCGTGAGGGTATTATGCCATTGAGGGGCTGGAGGAGAGGAGTGACCTCTGCTGTTTTAGTTGTAAAGGGTCACCCTGCCCTCTTGGTTGCAGGGAGCCCAGGGCAGCAGCAGGGACTAGTTAGTGAGCTGTTGGGATGACCCAGGTGAGAAATGATGGTGTCATGGACTCTGGAGGTATAGCCCGTGGTGGAGATGGCGAGCAGTGGTGGCCTCTGTCTAGGATCTGAAGGTGGCGTGGACGGGATTTGCAGATAGATTGATGTGAGGAGAGAGCAGAATCAAGCATGACTCCAGGGCTTCTGATGTGAGCGATCAGAAGGTTACCCTTTACGGAAAAGGGGACTTCTTGGGGTGAAGCAGGATAGGGGGAGATCAGAGGAGCTGCTCCTGGCTTTGTTGAGTGGGAGATGCCTTGTAGACATGCAGGGGGAAACATCGAGGGGGCAGTGGGATATTTGAGTCTGGAGCTGCAGGGCCTTGTCAGTGTAGAGATGGTAGTAAAGACAGCTGAGATCACCAGGGGAGTGGATGAGGCGTAGGAGGGAAGAGGACGAGGCCTAGCGGAGGAGCGTGGAAGAAGCGGGAAGGAGCAGCGGTGAGGTAGAAAATCCAGCCAGCGTGGAGTGCTCTGGAAGCCAAATGAAGCTAGTAGCTTGCAGGACTGGGGGGTGCGGGGGGACTGGAGGAGGGCGGATTCGTGGTCAGACGCTACCCAGACGCTACCCACACGCGGCAAGGAAGATGAGCACTGAGAAATGGGAGTTAGCTGCAGGGTGTCATGGGTGACCTTGGCCAGAGCCGTGGGATGGCGGGCGAGGAGAGAAGCCCATTTGGAGGGGGTTCAGCAGAGGATGGGCGAGAGCAGCTGTGGGGATGGATACTGAATGGAGAGCCCTGTGTTTAAGAAAAAGGGGTGGTAGCCAGAGGGAGAAAAGAAGTCAACAGCACTGTGTTGTTGTTTTTTTTTTTTAAGCCAGAAGGAACGAGAGCAGTGTGTGTGCTGATGGAAATGATCCAGCAGAGTAGGAAAAAGTGGTGCAGGACAGAGAGAGGAGGAGTTGGCCTTAGCTCTGGGCAAGGACAGTTCATGGCCACGGCAGGGAGCAGGGTGCTTGGGCTCCTGTGCAGGCGGCGGGGCTGTGGGTGCTGGTGTGGGTGTCCTCCGCCCACGACCTCTTCGTTCTCAGGGAAGCGGGGCAAGGCCGTCAGCTGAGAGAGCCCGGGAGGAGCTGTGGACTTTTGAGGAGACCAGATGGGAAAGCGTTGCCTGGGGGGGGTGGGCGGGGTGCGTAGTGGGATTGCTGGGCCGCAGGGGGGCCCTCTGAGGGCAGGGGGGTGAGCCGCAGGGGGCCCAGCCATCCTGGGTGCAGTGCTTTTCTCCAGCCACCTCCAGCATGGCTGCCCGGGTGCAGCCTTGAGGTGGGGAGAGCTGTGTATTTAAACAGGTTAAGCAGTAGGGTGAGGGAGGGAGCTGTGTAAAGAAGTGACATCAGTGGCAATAAAGAGAGAAGGGAGGGAGTGGGACGGGCAGAAGGAGGCAGGGTTGGTGGCTGTGCTGCTCAGAGGGGCTGAGGGATGAAGCAGGGTGGGGGATGGAAAGAGGGAGGTGGACAGACGGGGGTGGGAATGGGTGAGCGGGACACCTGAAAACGAGGTGATGGAGGAGCAGGCGTTACAGGTAAGGACAAGGTCTAGGGTAGGATCCTGGGGACAGGTGGGTCACCTGTCAGTAATCGGGGAAGAGGCGGGCAAGGACCGGAGCCAGGATGCTGGATGGGTTGACGGTGTGACTGTTGGAATCACGATGCGTTATAACAGGGGTAGCGCTGGGGAGGGTGGCAGTGGTCCAGGAGCTCTGCTCTTGAGGGAAGGAGGGGTCTGTAAGGGGCTCTAACAGGAGGGGTTCTGGATTGTGTAGTTTAAGGGCATGAGCTTTAAATTAACCAGAGATTTGTAGAGGGGTCAGAGGGTAGAGGGAATGGAAGTTGGCCTTGAAAAGGAAGCAGGGTGCCTCCCCCTGCCCAGACGCAGTAGGTGACGATGTGGCAGAAATAGCCCCATTGGCGAGAGGGCGGCAGGGGAATCGTGATCTCTGGGGGTGGGCAGAGGTCAGGTAGAGCAAGACGCGCTCTGCCGTCTGGGGACAGGCTGAGTGGAGGGGTAAAGGAGTGCCAGGTGTTTGGTGGCCCCAGTGTCCCACAGCTTCCATTCTCCCTCTGAGTCCTCTCCTGAAAGGCCACGTGCACAAATCTTACTTAATCCTCACCTAACTGTGAGACGGACATTGTTGCCACCAGCCCCAGGGTACAGAGGGGGAAGCTGAGGCTCAGAGTGACTTCTGTGCAGGAGGGCGTACAGCTTACAAGGGCCGGGGCAGGGGTAGCTCTGGGCCGGGTGCTTTCCCGACCCCTGGGCCTTTCACCTGAACGCTGAGGTCGGCCTGCCTGCCTCCTTGAGTCAGGACTGTGATGCACAGAGCAGGGTGGAGAGCTCCACGCCGCCCCTGGGAGGTAGGAGCTGCTCCTGGGAGCTGGTCTGGAGCTGCGTGGGGCCTGGAGTCCTGCTCTGAGGCCGAACCTCCCCCACACCCAGGCAGCCAGAGTCCCACTTTTCCTTTTCCCTTTGTAAAGCCAGTGTTCTTGACCCATGAACCCCGGACCCTTTAGAAGATCCTTAGGTGAGCTTTGGGGTGGGTGGGTGTAGGGGGGAGGGTTTGAACCACCTGAAGTGGTGTGAGTGATACTGTGTGAATAAGGCGACATGCATTTTGTGGGGAGAGGGCCAAAAGGAGGGGTGTGTGGACCCTGAGAAGTTTAAGACACTCGAAGTCATCTGGGAGCCTCTTGCGGCCATCCTGGGTGGCTGACCCTCTGCGCCCGGGTTTCCTCTGTGGAGTGTGAGAGTGTGAGGCAACCGCTGACCTGAGGTCTCTGTGGGGTTGGCAGGGGGCCCCCCACCCAGCTGAGTGGTGAGTGATGGCTCTTGACCTTTCTCTTGCAGGTTTCCAAGCCCCGGGTCCCCTCCAGTCCAGGCTCCACCTTGGAGAATGGAGGCTCCGCCAGCCCAGGCCTCCTTGCTGAAGCCTCGGGCTCAGCCCCCGAGTCTCCCCGTCTTTCCTCACCTGATGAGAGCTCTCCCCGCCACTCACAGCTTCCAGAAGCCCAGACCCCTGCAGCTTCCAGCGCTTCTCCCTGCCTCCCCAAGACTCGGGCATCCCCAGCTGCGGCCCCTCCTGATGAGGGCTCCTGCCACCCCCCTAGTCCGGGGCTTCCCTCTCTGGGAGCCCCGGAGGCCCCCAGACCTGGCAGCCCTCCCCTCCAGGAGCTCTTGGGGTGCCGCAGTCCGGAGCAGCCCCCAGCCGCCTTGCCCCAGCCCCTGACGGAGGGGGGTGAGTTGCTAGACCTCTCTTGGACATTGCCATCTGGGGAGGTGGCGGCCACAGGGAGTGAGGACCTCCGTCCCGTCAGCCTGCCTCAGCGCCGATTTTCTGAAGGTGTGCTCCAGCCGCCCGGTGAAGACCAGGAGAAGCTGGGGGGCTCGCTGGCTGCCCTGCCCCAAACCCAGGGGAGCCAGTCGGCCCTGGATCATCCCTTTGGGAGTGGGACACAGTCCAGCTGGAGCTTGTCACAGTCCTTTGAATGGACCTTCCCCACGCGGCCTTCGGGTCTAGGGGTGTGGCGGCTGGACTACCCGCCCCCCTCCCCCATCACTGAAGCCGCTGAGGCCGCGGAGGCTGCAGAGGCTGGAGACTGGGCTGCATCCAGCAGGGAGGAAGGAGTGTCCCAGCAGGCACGAGGGGCTCCGCCAGCTCCAGAGGGCCCAGGAAGGCCTGGTTCCTGGGTGCAGGCGGATGATCCGGGCACCTCCCCAACCCAAAAGGGCGATGGGGAGAGCCATCCTCAGCCCCCAGCTGTCCCCCTCGAGCCCCTGCCAACAGCAGGGGACCCACCTGGACCAGTCTTGCTGCAGGCAGAGGAGAGGTACGAGGAACGGGAGCCCCTGCCTGGACAGGGATCCCTGCTCCCTCTTCCCGCCAGGGAGGCCGCCCTGCCCATCCTGGAGCCGGCCCTGGGGCAGCAGCAGCCGGCACCCCGTGACCAGCCCTGTGTCCTGTTTGCTGCCATCCCCGACCCCGGGCAGGCACTGCCTGCCAAGGAGGAGGCCGTGACCCTGGCCCAGGCTGAGACCACCCAACCCAGGACGGAGGTTCAAGTCCCATGTAGGGCGTCCCCCGAGCCTGCAGGCCCCGAGACCAGCTCCCACTGGCTGGATGACCTCCTGGCTTCACCACCACCCAGTGCTGGAGGTGCAAGGCAGGGAGCTGGATCTGAACTGAAGGACACAAAGACCCCAAGTGCCTGCTCTGAGGTGAGGACGGCACGGGGCGGGGCTTGGGATGGAAGCCAGGGCTTCGGAGGGCTTTGTTCTTTCAACATGGGTTTTATGTGATCAGAGCTTGGGATCCAGCCATGATCAAGGGCACCTAGGACGTGCCCCTCAGAGCTGTACCGTCTGGCAGAGCTGGCAGAGCAGAGGGTATGGGACGGTGCTTCGGGTTTAGTGTGGGTTCTTATCTGACTCCAGCATCCACCGGCTGACTTGTCTTGGGAACATACCCTAACCTCTAAGCTTCAGAGTCCTTTCACAATGATAACGTTTGCCTCTTAGGCTTGTATTGTGGGTAAGATAGACGTGGAAAGCGCTGGGTGCAAAGCTTGGCAAACACTGAGTGTTCAGTACATTATTACGGGTGGCATTATGAAGGGCACCAGCATAGCCAGTTAGAGCTATGGGCTCTGGACCCAGACTGCCTGGGTTTGTGTCTTGGCCCTGCTCTTTGCCCACGTGTGACCTTGAGCAAGTGACTTTTCTGCCTGTGCCTTGGTTTCTGCATCTGTAAAATGGGGAGAACAGTGATGAGCTCTACCTTGTCGTGTGATGGTTACAGTATCTGTAAAGTACTAAGAATAGTGCCTGGCTCATTGCGAGTGCTTGGTGAGTGTTGCCTTTTATGAAGTTACTATTAAGCTCAGACTTGTCTCTGTAGACAGGCAGCTGAGGCCCAGAGGAGGCAGAGCCTTGTGCACAGGTTACTCAGCAAGTTGGTGGCTGGGCCAGGGCCAGAGCGCCAGTTCCAGGGCCAGTGCCCTTTCTCCTACCAGGCTGCCCCGGAATCTCAGGGCTGGGGTCCAGGTGGCTTTTGAAATGTATTTTTCAAGCCCAGCCTGGGCTGGTAGGGGTGGGGCTGGAAGGAGGGAGGAGCCTGGGGGCCTCTGGGGGCAGAGGTGGGGGGAGGAGGACCAGCAGGAAGGAGTTAAGACCGGGCTGGCTCCTGAAGTAGGTGTGTCTGTCCCAGGATGTGGGTGACTCAACTGGCTTCTGGGCGGGGCTGCCGGAGCTGCAGCTGCTCTGGAGGGAGCGGGGCCGGGGCCAGGGCCAGCCAGAGCCAGAGCCGGAGCCACCGGACAGGTCCGGGCGAGGGGAGCGGCCCAGCCCTGTCCTGGCACCCGCCGCGCCCAGTAGCCCAGGACGGGCAGGGGGCAGGAGGCAGGGGCCATGGCCCGACCTGGGGACGGGGAGTCCAGCCTGTCTGTCTTGGAGAGGCTGCTGGCCAACGCAGCGCTGCGGGATGAGGCTGGCTGGCTCCGCAGCCCTGAGCCCAGGGCTCCCCCACCCGCAGGAGTGAGTCAGGGAGTGTGGGGTGGGGTGGGGTGCCGGAGCCCCGGCTGGGTCTTTTCCCCTGTGCAGGAGGAGGCTGTCCCTTCTGCCTCCCAGGCGGGCAGGCGGGCGAGGACTGAGAGGTCTTTCCGGGGAGGCCTAGGCAGGAGGGTGCTTTCCTTAGGGAGGAAGGGGCTGGGAACTCCCGGGGGCTAGAAGGGTGTTGGGTGGCGTTGGGACTTTGCCTTGGAAAGGAGATCGTGGAGGGGCTTAGAGTTCTTGATCTCTCCTTGCTGAAAGTATAGCCCCATACCCATGTGAAGACCATTCTGCCAGGCAGCCTCTCTCCTGGCGGTTTGCCAAGTGTTGCCCAAGGGCTGTAAACACGACCATGGGATCATCGATTGAGTGTCCATGGGGCGCCAGGCACTATGCTGAGTACTTGGCTTAAATGATTTTGTTTAATCCTCTTGGACCACCCTACGCAGTAGGAATTACCCCATTTAGGGAGGCGGACCCTGAGGCCCAGAGTGGTTAAGTGATTTGTCCAAGGTCACACAGCTGGGATCCAAACCCAGGCTTTCTGTAGCCAAAGTGGGGCTCTTGGGCACTAGGCAGTGCTGACTCTCTCATTCTGGACTGATTCTTACCCTGATTGACTCTAAGCATAGTTTCTTTGTTTCTCTCTTTTTTCCTGATTCCCAGGGACTCCTTGGCTGGGCCCAGAAAGATCTGCAGAGTGAATTTGGGATTGTAGCAGACACACATCCCAGCAGTTTTAGTCCTTCCAGCTGGTCCCAAGACACTTCTCAGGACTATGGCCTTGGGAGTGCAAGCCCTAGAGGGGACCCAGGCCTTGGAGAGAGGGACTGGACCAACAAGTGCGGGCACGGAGCGGCGGAGGGCAGCTCCAGGGAGTGGGCCGGCAGGTGTGGCATCGGCCAGGAGGGGATGGAGGTCAGCAGCCAAGATGGGAGTGGAGTGTCGGCCCCGGGGGGGCTCGCGGCCCAGGAACGGGCGATTGGAAAGCCAGCCCAGCCTGGCACTCCGCAGGGCCAAGAGGTGGACGTTCATGGCTGGGAGTTCAGAGAGAGGGATTCCCAGGGCTCTTACCCGAGCCAGGGTGTCGAAATCCAGGGCCAGGAATTCGGGAAGAGAGATTCTCTGGGTACTTACAGCAGTCAGGATGCAAGCCTTCAGGACTGGGAATTCGGGAAGAGGGATTCTCTGGGTGCTTATGCCAGCCAGCGTGGAGATGAGCAGAGCCAGGAACTGGGGAAGAAGGACCAGCTTGGCAGGTACAGCAGCCAGGACGCAGATGAGCAGGACCAGGAGTTTGGGAAGAGCGATTCTTCACGGAGCACCTACAGCAGCCGGGGCGCAGAGCAGCCGGACCAGGATTTCGGGAAGAGCGCCTGGATGAGAGACTACAGCCGCGGTGGCAGCTCCACGGCCCTCGGCTCCCAGGACAGAGGCTTCGGATTGAGAGCCCTGAGTGCCGGGTTCAGCCCCGAGGAAGCCCAACAACAGGACGAGGAGTTTGAGAAGAAGATTCTGAGTGGCAGAGAGAGCCTGGGCGAGGCCAACAGGGATGTAAGCTGGCCTGAAGAGACTGAGTCTGGGGGCTTGTTCAGCCCCAGCAGCCCCCAGTCACAGGATGGGGTACTGGGACAGAGAGACCAGAGCAGCTGGCAAGGTGGTGGTGCCAGCCAGGAGGTTGGAGGGCTGCAGGGAAGACAGCAGGCAGGGGGCCAGAGCCCCAGTGATGCCGACCAGGAAGACAGGGAGGTGGGGCAGCGAGGCTGGGCCGGTGACTTCAGCCTCGGCGTTGTCCCCCGGCCAGAGGCGGCCTTCAGCCCAGGGCAGCGGGACTGGAGCGGCGACTTCTGCCTGGAGGCTGCCGAGAGGAGCCATCAGTTTGGCATCATTGGTAACGACAGAGCGAGCGGCGCTGGCCTGAGCCCTTCTGGCAAGATAGGAGGCGGCCACTTTGTGCCTCCCGGGGAGCCCTTGGCCGGGACCATGGACTGGAGGGACCAGCTGGGCCTCAGGAACTTGGAAGTGTCCAGCTGTGTGCGTTCTGGGGGCTTGAGTGAAGCCAGGGAGGGTGCCATGGGACAGGTGGGCTGGGCAGACAACCTGGGCTTGAGAGACGTGGAGCTGGCCGGCCGTCTGGAGACTGGAGGGTCTGTGGAGCCCAGGGGGATCGGAGTCGGGGAGAAGGACTGGACTTCTGAGGTCGGGTTGAGGGGCAGAGATTTGGTGGCAGTGGGGGAGGTAGGAGACCACAGCCAGGCCAGAGAGAGTGGCGTGGGGCAGACCGACTGGTCAGGTGTGGAGGCAGGAGAGTTCCTTAAATCAAGGGAGCACGGAGTGGGTCAGGCAGACTGGACACCTGACCCAGGGCTGAGAAACAGGGAGCTCGGGGCAGGCCAAGTGGACTGGGGCGACAATCTGGGCCTGAGGAATTTGGAGATGCCCTGCGACCTGGAGTCTGAGAGTTCCCGGGGGCCACGGGGATGTGGAGTGGGGCAGATGGACTGGACCCAGGACTCGGGGCTCCGGAACGTGGAGCTCTTGGGGGCCCTGAGTGAAGCCAGGGAGCATGGGGTAGGAGAGGTCAGCCAGTCTCCTAAACCAGGCCTGAGGAACGACGGCGTCTTGTCCCCTGGCCTGGAGGCCAGAGACCCCTCGGAGGCCAGGGAGCTGGGAGTTGGCAAGACAAGTGGGCCAGAGACCCAGGGCGGAGACGATCCCCTGCCTTCCGTGGCCATCTGCCCCGAGGAACCTGGATCAGAGGCAGGGGGATCCCCCGGCTTTGGAGCCAGGTAAGGGAGCGCCATCCCAGGGTGGGGAGGAAAGGTGTGATGGCTGTCCGAAAAGTGCACCCTTTCTAAGGGGGATAGAAACTGCCTTTCCCCAAGAACTTGTAGTGTTTGGAAAATTGAGATGGTTTGGACTGTGACTTTTTACTTTATTTTTTAAACTGAACTCTGACACACATACAGGTGAGTTCCTTTTTTGAACGATGAATGTGATGGTTGAGATGTGACTTTTGCAACTCGTACTTTAGGCTTCCTTGGTGATTGTGAGTATGCTGGAAGATATGTCCTGTCTTTGGTTGGTTTCTGGTGGCTGTTCCCCAGGCCTCTCGGTCCTGAAGCTGCAGGTGCTCCAGGACCAGGGAACACGGATGCTTTCATAGGCTTGGGGAGGAGGACTCCGCATCGTCTTGGCCTGAGCACTCCAGGTCATGGTGGAGCGGGCAGTGGCACTCGTTGCTTCTTGCAGCGGGTAGGATCCCTGTGCTTCTTGCCTGCCTTGTCTTAAGGCCCAGAAGAGCATCAGTTTAAGAACCTGAAACAGAAATTCCTTGGCGGTCCAGTGGTTAGGACTCTGCACTTTCACTGCTGCGGGTCCGGGTTCAATCCCTGGTCAGGGAACTAAGATCCTACAAGCCTTGTGGCACGGCCAATGAATGAATGAATGAATAAATAAATAAATAAATAAAATAACAACAACAGAGAATAAACCCTGGTTTAAAAAAAAAACAAAAAAAAAAACCTGAAGGGCATTGGGACCTGGCTCCTGGCCCCATGACCTTGGCCTCCATGCACAGAGTTTCTGAAAAATAACTTTCCGAAAAAAACCAAACCGATAGTTTTCCGAGCCAACCACAGTCTGTCCCTGAGATTTTTCTGTTCTAAAACCAACTGAGGTGATGTTGCACCTGGTAAGCGTGCTAAAAAGGCATTGTTTCTATTTCCCTCACATTTCCATCCACTGAGGTTGGGTTTAATTCTCTTGACTGAGGAGCAGGTTTGACCTTTTCCAACCCTGGAGCTTCTCACCTGGCGTGAAGAAGGGAGGGGGTGTTGGATGGGATCTGTGTTAGAAGTGGAAGGGGCTGATGGCAGTGGGAGGCGGGCAGGAGGGACCAGGAAGTGTCTAGAGGGAATCGGTGGGGTGTTGGAGGGGTCAGGAGAGGCATTTGGGGTTGAGGAGGAGGGAGAGGGGAAGGTGGACAGAGCCTGGGGCCAGGACGATGCCCCGTGTGTGTCTAGAGGGAATCGGTGGGGTGTTGGAGGGGTCAGGAGAGGCATTTGGGGTTGAGGAGGAGGGAGAGGGGAAGGTGGACAGAGCCTGGGGCCAGGACGATGCCCCGGGGAGTATTCTGGGGGCTCAGGCTGCTGAGGGGGAGATGGAGGTGTGTGGGCAGAGGTGAGCCTGCAGGAAGGGCTTGAGTGCCCGGGACTAGGAGTCCACAGGCTCCTGGGATCCTGCACAAGTTTCTGGACCTCTCTGAGCTGTAACATTCCTGGGGGGAGGAGAGTGTAGGCTCCCCGCGGTTGCCCCGGATTCCTCTTCCCGGGACTCTCAGAACTTCTCAGAACTCCGCAGTGCCCCGTGCTCAGCTGCACACTGCATCTCACTGATGTTCACACCTACCCTGTGAAGCGGGAAAGGGATTGTATCATCTCCGGTTAGCAGGTCGGAGAGTGGTGTGACCCGTTTAAGGTCACCGGGTCAGCAATGTCTCTTTCTGACTTCTGCGTCTTTACTGCGTTCAAGGCTGTTAGACTACCACGCAGTGGGACCCACAGCCCTCTACCTTTCCCCGAAGATTGAGGTGGGCCTTGAGAGGGGGAAAGCCAGAATATCTCCCCTTGTTTAGGATGGAGGGAGAGGCTGGCTGGGGGACTGGACTGGGGAAGGCGAAGGGTATCGGCAGAGAAACTGGGAGTCCTCAGTGCTCAGCTCTCTGAGCTCCGGTCTCCATCACACCTTGAAAACACTTGGGTTTTTCCGGCCATGTTGTGTGTTTGGAAAACGCCACTGTGTACTCAGTGGGTGTACAGGAGACTTAGGGAGTATGGATACTAGTACTGAAAGCACAGGAGTGAGGAAACCTGTGTACCTTTCTCTAATGTGATGTTTCTCAAGCTTATTTGACTAGTATCCAAGGGGCTGGTGTTCTGAGTATCTGACTTAGGGAAATTCTACCCTCTGGAAAGTTGCTCTTTAGAGGAAATTGTGGAGGTTCTCCTGGTAATGAGAAGTCCTTGAGGACAGCTCAGAGCCGGCTGGCTTTGGGCCTCTGTGCCAGGTTTGGGTCCTGATTCTGCCACCACCCCTGTGACCTTGGGCAAGTCCCGTCTCTGCTCAGGCCTCCTGTGTCTCGTCTGTAATTGGGAGTAATCGACCCCCGACACCCACAGCATTGATCTTCACACCTACCCTGTGAAACGGGAAAGGGATTTTTTTTTTTTTTTTTGCGGTACGCAGCCCTCTCACTGTTGTGGCCTCTCCCGTTGCGGAGCACAGGCTCCGGATGTGCAGGCTCAGCGGCCATGGCTCATGGGCTTAGTTGCTCTGCGGCATGTCGGATCTTCCCGGACTGGGGCACGAACCCGTGTCCCCTGCATCGGCAGGCGGACTCTCAACCACTGCGCCACCAGGGAAGCCTGGGAAAGGGATTGTATCATCTCCGGTTAGCAGGTCGGGGAGTGGTGTGACCCGCTTAAGGTCACTGAGTCAGCAATGTCTCTTTCTGGAGTTGGGCTAGGAGTTCATACACAGGAAGTGATAGAAACCTGCCTGGCACGTGGTTGTCACTGACTAAATGCTCACCACCAGTATTTGTATCTGTTTTGCAAGTGTGGATGGATGTGAGGAGCTGTCCCGAAAGTGAGGCCTTGGAAGACATTTTGGTCATCACCCTGTGTGGGACAAAGTTTCCCCTGTTGGTGGTCATTGGCTATAGCACTGTCCATATAACTGGGACAAGAGCAGCGTTGGGGAGAGCTCAGGCCCCTCCCCTCTGTGTCTAGGTCACCTTGTCCTGGTGGGAGTGGTGCTCCTGGGTCTCCTGAGAGCTGTTGCACTGCCCCTCTCCTCTCTCTGGCCTCCTGGTCATCTCCTGCCCCTGCCCCCAGGCCGCAGCGAGGCAGAAGCCTCCCAGCCATTGGCGGGAGGGGGTTTCTTCACAGAATGTGAGAGGACCCTCAGAGATACTGAGGCCAGCTCCTTCATTCTGTGGGTGGGGAAGCAGGCCCAGAGAGGCAGTGTGACTTTCTCAAGGCCCCACAGCTTGTGAATGTGGGGTCCTTCACGTTCCCTTGGGCCCCAGCCCCGTAACCATCTCTCTGGGTGCTCTTCCTGTCTCCCTGGGGTCAAGGTCAGCTGCTCCCCCTTTAGACACATCATTCCAACTTCAGTCCTCACCTCTCTCATTTTTGGTCTTGGAGTCTTGAACACAAGGAAACTGAGTTTTTGTGCATCTACTACATGCCAATCCCCGTGTTTACACCTGGAGTGGCTGTGGGGTGGGCTTGGATAGAGTCCCGGCCCTCAGGAGCCTCTAAGTCCAGGTGGGCGAGGGGTAGAGATGGTGTGAGACAAGTCCTCAGGCCGGGAACCTGTGTTGAGCACGAGGATGATTATCCTAAAAATTCATCAAGGGCTAACTATGTGCTTGGTGTATATTTCTGCCAACAGACCCGGCAAAGTATAGGTACTTATATTATCCCCATTTTACAGATGAAGAAACTGAGGCTCAGAGTGGATAAGTAACTTTGCCAAGGCCACAGGCAAGGGGTGCAGTCCATATGTGTGCTGGAGTGGGCAGTGCTCAGGACGCGTTCCTGACCTGCTTCCCTGCCAGGGAGCGGCTCAGGTTATAGGTGTTCTGGGTGCTCCCAGAACAAGGAGAAGGAAAGCTTCTCCCGGGATGGGGAGAAGGGTGAGTGGGGTTTAGACACGTCAGCAGGGATGAATGCTTCCCTCCCCCACCCCATGGTCACCCCCAGAGCCCACCGAGCTCCTCCACTGCCCTCTGCCCACGTGGCTCTGGGCCAGGGCTCGCTCTGGAGGTGGATCTTTCCACCCACCCATCTGCTGTTTCACATCCCCTTAGGTCTCGGGGCCTGCCCTCAGCCTCCTCCCTGCCTCACCCCGGGAGAGGCTTTGGGCAGGGCCTCCTCAGGCTGGGTGGGGTGCTGCGGCCGCCCCCTCCCTCCCTGGCCTCCCTGAGTTTAAGCAGTGGGGTAAGCTGCCTTTGGCCCCCCTCCAGGGCTGCTCCTGATTCCGCCGCCTTGCTGCACTTCTGCTGCTACCTCCGCCTCCTCCCTCCCTCCCTCCCTCCTGAGACTGCTTTAATTTCCATCTGTCAGCAGCTTGTGGAAGGACAGACTGACACACGCTCTCTCCTGCCCTATTCCCTTCGAGCCTGGTACTGACTCACCTGCCTCACGCTCTTCCCATCCAATCTGGGACTCATGGCCTGGCTTCGGGGTACTGTCCTGCCCGCCTTTCCCATGGCTGTGTGCGCGGTGTGTGTGTGTGTGTCGGGTGTGGCTCTGCTGTGCTTGTGGTGTGGTGGGTACGAGGTGTGTGTGGAAGGAGTGACCGATGAACAGTGCACACTTCCCTGCAGGAGATGTGCCGTGAGAGTGTGCAGGTGTATCTGTGTGTTTCAGGGGGGCAGTGGGCAGCACAGGCTCCTCGTGTGAGGAACGTGAGCTAGTGAGAGTGTGGTGTGTGCTGTGCCTGGTGTGTCCTTGTCATGCTTTGGGGGAGCGGCGGGCAGAAGACGCAGATGCTGTGTCGAGGTGCAAGGTGACCCAGCCTCTCATTCCCTCGGCAAATATTTGCTCAGTCCCGCTCCTGGCCAGGACCTGGGCCAAGGGCTGGGAGCGCAAAGGTGACAGGGGCCCCGTCTTTGCCCTTGAGTTGCTCACAGATGGGCAGTGGGGACAAAGAACCACGGACTCTGAGGCCCGGGCTGGCGCAGGTAGAACCCAGGGCTTGCAGGGCTGGGGAGAGCGCTGGCTGGGGGAGCGGAGCCAGCCGGCTTCAGAAGAGGACTTGAACTGCAGGGAGAGCGAGCAGAGAGGCAGTGGGGGAGCCTTCCAGGCGGGAACAGCTTGTCCAGATACACAGTCGGATACATAGCCATCTGTGAGGGCCGGGTGTTCAGTGAGACTGGGGCGCGGGGAGGGATGACCTGGAGGGTGGGGGCCGAAGAGGCAGGATGGGCAGATGGACCGGTGCCTGGCTTATCCCAAGAAGAGTGACCACCCAAGCTGGTGCCCTTGGGAGGGACACACTGACAGCATCAACAACAGTGACGGTCGTGGTAATAGTAACTTATTTATAGGGCACATACCGCGTGCTCTGCACTGTGCTGGGGGCTTTAGAGTCTCGCTGCGGTCCCCCAGTGATTCCGTAGTCAGGAGACCCTGAGGCTTTTATAGGTGAAGGCACTCATCCAAAGTCTCAGTAAGGGGTAGACCTGGGATTTGAACCCGCCAGGCTGGCCCAGGTCCTGCCCTCTGTGCTGTGTTGCATGAGGCCCCTGTCAGGAGAAGCATGGACAAGAGGGAGAGCGAGAGGTTGGGGAAAGCGCCCTTCGGGGAGGGAGGGGTGGTCCCACGTGACCTTAGCCTCTGGTCCTTTGCAGCCCTGGCGGATGCCTGGCCCGCTCCCCGCCCTCCGGCTCCCAGGGCCCGCTGGAGGAGATGCTGGCTGCCAGCTGCTCCAAGGCAGCGGCCCGGAGGGAGTCGGCAGCCTCGGGCCTCAGGGAGCTGTCAGAGGAGGAAGGGGCCACAGCAGGCGCTGACCAAGGGGAGCCTCTGGAGCCTGGCCGGGACCGTCTGCCCTCCTGGAGACCCCAGCCTGATGGTGAAGCCAGCCAGACAGAAGAGGTGGACGGTAGCTGGGGCCCTGCAGGGACCGGGCAGAGAGAGCAGGACCGGACGCCGACCCCCCAGTGGTCCCCCCAGGGCCCTCCCGCCAGCTCTACCAGTCAGGATTTCTCCTTCATCGAGGTCAGTGGAGGGGAGCCCAGGGCAGTGGGTGGGATGTTGTCGGGGGTATGGGGGCGGTGCTCGTCCCTTGGGCCTCCCTCATCTGTGTGAGCCCTGAGCGGTCTCAGTCTGGGAGGCAGAAAGCAGGAAGCTCCGGCCCGAGGCTGTTAGGGGCTCCCCTGGGATGGGGCAGGACCACGAAGACGATGGCAGTGGTGTTGCCCTTGTCCCGAGCAGGACACCGAGATCCTTGACAGTGCCATGTATCGGAGCCGTGCCAACCTGGGGCGCAAGCGTGGGCACCGGGCCCCGGCCATCCGGCCTGGGGGGACGCTGGGCCTGTCGAAGGTGGCAGAATCGGACGCAAGGCTGTTCCAGGACTCTACAGGTGGGGCTGGGGTGTTGTGTGATGACATCCGTGTCCATGTCTGAGGGTGGTGCAGGGGCGGGGAGGTCTGGGGTTGCCGCCTGTGCTGAGCCCTCCTCTGGGCCCTTGCAGAGCCGCGGGCTTCGCGGGTACCATCTTCAGACGAGGAGGTGGTGGAGGAGCCCCAGAGCCGCCGGACACGGGTGACCAAGGGGCTGAAAGTCAACCTCTTTCCTGGCCTGAGCCCATCAGCCCTGAAGGTACCATCTGAAAACGGGGCCATCTGACCACCTTGCATCCAGCCTGCCTTCTCTCCATCCGTCTACTCATTCCCTATCCCCTTCCTCCCGTTCTTCCTCTCCCTCTGCTCTCCCTGTGCTGGGCGCCAAGTGGGATGGAAGGAAGAACAAGGCGTGTTTGTGTCCCACAACTTCCCAGGGTGGTGGGGGACATGAGCCATGCCATCGTTAGCCCTGGTGAAGGGAGAAGTTTAGGGGTCACTGGGGGGTAGAGGTAAGAGGCGGGCCTGCTCAGAGAGAGGGAGAGACAGTGGGTGCAGGATGGGAGGGTCGATTGGGGAAGGCCTCATGTGATGAGTGTAGCTTCGAGGCGCGCAGAGGAGGTGACTGTGCAGGGTGTGAGGCGGGGAGACATTGGAGACGGAGGGAACGGAAGATGCAAGGCACAGGGGCGGGAAGTCACTGCTGGCTTTGTCCAGCCCAGTTAGTCTGGATTCATTTCAGCAGTGTCTCTTTGAGGGCCTGCTGTGTGCCAGGCATGGCTCAGCTCTCGGGGGAAGCTCATCTCTAAGCGACTTCGCATCCACTGGGGTGAAAGGTAAAGGGGGTCTGAGCCTGATTCTGGGGACGGCACGCTCTGGGGAGAAGGCCTAGCCTCCTGTGGACGCTCTTCCCTGCGCCTCTGACATCCGCCTGCGCCTGGCTTGTCTCTCAGGCCAAGCTGCGCTCCCGGAACCGCTCGGCTGATGAGGGGGAACCGACAGAGAGCAAGTCGAGTCAGAAGGAGCCCGTGATCCATCGCTCCAAGTCCTGCAAAGTCCCGGGGCTGGGGAAGCCCCTCGCGTTACCTCCCAAGCCAGAGAAATCCTCAGGGTAGGTGACCTAAGCGCCGGGCATTCACTGGCCTCACTACGTTGGCCTTCCCAGGAAGACCCTGCTTTACAAGAGAGGAGAACTGAGGCCCTGACGTGGTTGGCGTGAGCCCAGTCGGCTCTGTTCAGTCGGTGCCCGAGCGCTGGTCTCTAACCAAGCCCGAGGTCACCTCTCCCGGTGGGAGCTGCCTTTCTGTCCCTACCACTCCCTTCTGACCTTCGCCCTCTGCCTTCAAGGTCAGAAGGATCATCGCCCAACTGGCTGCAAGCCCTGAAGTTGAAGAAGAAGAAGGTCTGAGAAGTCACTGAGGTGAGGGCAGGAGCTGGGCTTGGGCCTGTCTGGGGTTGGGAGTGAGTTCAGGGCTGAGGAGGGCCTGCCCTGGAGGACTCAGGAGGCCCCAGATCCTCTTCTAGACCTGAGCTCTCCATCCCTCTTTCTCTGCGAGACTGGAAGCAGGCAGCTGAGGCCAAGTTCCAGAGACCTGGTGGGTCCCTTGGCTTGGGGACATCCATCCCCACCTTCCTTCTTGGGCTCAAGGAGGGTCCCCCGTGCCCTGTAGGTGGCCTGAGGGTGGTCCGCCCACCCTTCCAATCTGGGACCCTGGGGTCCATTCACTAGGCTCCAGGTGCCCAGCAGGGTCTCCATCACGCCGGGCTCCTCTGGGGTAGCCAGGCTGCGGTGTGGCGAGGCGGGTGCACGGTGGAGGTGGAGGTGGAGGTGGAGGTGGAGGTGGGGGGTGGGGGTGGGGTAGAGACGCCGAAGCACCTCCTCTACTCCCGCGTCTCTGCCTGACCTCTTTCCTCCTGTTGCAGGTCCTTCCCATCTGGCAGTCTCAGGCAGTGCCCGTCCCTGTGGGGTCCCCGGCAAGGAGACTGCTGAGCCCCCCACGCCCCAGGCTGCAGCCTCTGCCCCCTCCACCTCTGGGGGCCGTCTGGGGAGGCACAGTTATGCACTTTGTATCACCGTCCCAGCTCCCCTCACACCTCCTTCCCAACCAGTTGTTAGCTGTCGAAGGTTTAGGTCCCTCCCTCCTTCGCTGTCTTCCCGCCTCCCTCTCTGCTTCCTCCTCCAGCCTCCCTTGGGTTTTCTTTTGATACCAGTTTATAGCATTTTTTATAAAAGCCTTTGATTTTTGTAACGGGCGGAGCCCAGCCCCACCCCCGGTCTCCCTCCGCTCTGCCAGGTGCCCCACAGAAACTGATACCATTTTGCCACTTGAAACAATAAAGTTTTTTGGGAATTGGTGCTGCCCAGGTTGTGGTGTGTCGTCATGGCACCGCATCCCCTGTCCGAGGCTGTACCTGGGGAAATGCTGGTTCTAGCCCTGGCCGACCAGGAGCTTGCTCTGACCTTGAACCCGTCACTTCCCTGGCACTCGCTGGGCACCCACTGAGGAGGGTGTATTGGTTACAGTAGGCTGATTGCCGATTCACACAACCCCCAAATCTCCGTAGCTTAACACACAAAGGTTTATTTTCCATTCATGGCCCCGTCTGGGGTGGATTAGTGGTAGGGACACTCTGCACCTCACAGTCATTCAGAGCCCAGGCTCCTTCCCTGTTGTGGCTCAGCCATCTGCAGGGGCCCTGGAGTCTCTGCAGCATCCAATGGAGAGAGGGCAGGATCCTATGGGAGACCTGTAGTCCACTGGTCGAAATTCAATTAATGCCCCCTGCTAACTGCAAGGGAAACTGAGAAATGTAGTTTAGATATGTGGCCAGAGAGAGAGAGAGAGAGAGGACCAGATATTGGTAAAAATTCACCCTTCTTAGAGCGGGGGTGGGGGAGCATTGTGTTGGTTTCTGTGATCCCTAAGGGTCCTTTGAACCCATGCGGTCTAGAATGTCCCCCGAGCTCTGCCCTTTCTCACCTAAACCCCTGACCATTGGCATCCTCCTGTCCCTCAGCCTAGTCCTCTGTCATCCTGGGTTCCCCAGACTGGCCAGCCTCTTTCAGAGCTGGCATCATCTTTTCCTGAGGTTTGGGAAAAAGAGAGTCTCCTGTGGACTCACCTTAATGGGGGCCAAACAGAGTCACTTAAATTGTAGCTATAGCTGAATTTAGAAATCATCCCATTCACCAGAGCTTCTTAGCCTTTTGGGGTTTTTTTTTTTTTTTTTTTTTTTTTTTAGGGAGTATAGGGGATATTGACCTAATTTGAAAATTTGACCAAAGCTGTGGACTCTTTAGAAAAATGCGCAGATGAGGCTGGAATTCCCATCATTGACTAGAGCAGCGGTTGTTAGCCTTCACCCTGCATCACGATCTCCTGGGGGTGCTTACTAAAAATGCACATTCCTGGGCCCATCCCCGGATTCCAATCTAGACGGTGTGCCTAGGAACCTGCATTTTGGGAGGCCCCCTGAAGTGGAGGGGAAAGACAGGGGCCCTCAAGTAGGTGCCTGGCTGTGCCCCTGGGTGGGTCTGTGCCACACAGCCCCTGCGCCGGCCCTCCTGGGAGCCAGCGGAGCCGAGCTGGCATAAGCTTCTTCCGGTTCCTTCTCTCCTACCGCACCGCCCTCCTACCCGTAGGGGTAGGACTGGCAGGAGGCCAAGCCAAACACTTAAGACTCATTAGTGGGGAAAGTGGAGCCTGGGCCGGTCCCAGTGCCCGGGCTCTGCTGGGAGGGGGAAGAGACGGGGCCCTGCTTCCAGAGAAGGCCAGAGCCAGGTCTGGTGGGTGGGGACGGCACACTCTCCCTCTGTCTGAGGACCGGTTTGGGGGCCTTGGTGGGAGTCAGGGAGAGAAGAGGGCAACATACATGAGCTTTGAACTGCCTGTAAAGCGTTTGACGATTCTTAACAACTGGGAAAGTGTGATCTTCTTAGCATGTAGTCATTTCTCAGACTGTGCCTGGGGTTCTTGGGAGTGGCCTCAGAGGGGCAGGTCTTGGTCTTTGGAACGTGGCTTTGGAAATGGCTGAAAGTCACTTGGATGTCTGTAGTGGGGAATTCTTTGGGCAGTCAAGCGGGCTGATCAATTTTGGTCAAAGGTGGCTCTGAAGGCGATTTCTGAAGAGTTGAATGAGCTCTAGAATAAGTGTACAGCCCTTGAGGGCACCACTTTAAAGGCAACAAGTCCATGTGTTTATAAACGAATCCACCCCTTTCCTACATGTCAGAAAGCTGAACTGTCCCTTCCCGGGATTTTTGTTGATAACTCTCAGAGGATCTGGTCCCAATCCCGTTATAATTAGAAACACTCAACACGGTCTCTCCCTGATTCCTTGCTTCCAAGGCCCTCACCCAGAGCCTGTCCACGTGTGAATTTGGAGGAACCAGATTATGGTTCAGGTAATGATTATGAACCAGATAATGGAGGAAGCTTTTGGGAACTGAACAGGAATGGAGTCCACGGGGCAATCCCACATTCCCTACAATCCAAGGCTGGAATTGGCGTTTGGGTTGGGGTTAAGCCGAGAACCGAGCTGGCCGTTGCCCACGGAAGCCTTTCGCTGTTTGGGTGGTAGTGGTGGGTGTTGTGGGAGATCTTCTACCCACTGTTGCTGCCCATTGTCCTTCCTCCAGCATCCTGTACCCCAAATGTGGTCCAGCCATCTGCCATGGGCACAGCCCATCCCCGAGAGGGCTAGAGACAGGCGGTTCTGGTGGAGGGGTGAGCAGGTCAGAATTTATCTGCGGCTTCTGACCCTCAGGGACGCTCTCTGAGCCTCAGCTTTAAAAGAGGTGTAAAATAGAGGATCTCCTCTACAGAACTGTTTGAGGTCTAAATGGTGGCAAATGAACATACCTGGGACAGAGCAAGTGGTCCTGGCTAGTTTTCTCTTCTTTCCTTTGTTTATATGTGGGAACAGAGGACCTTTTTTGGATCTCTTGACTCCTAGGCTCAGAGGAGGCTGACACTTGGCCTGGAAGCTGGTGGACGGGATTTTCTTGGGGATGATTTGCCTCTGGGGTCTCTCTGAGCCTGAAGTGTAGGTTCACCTGGGATAAGCCTTTGGCCACTGAGCAGCTGCCCTGACTCCCTGCCCCTCCCCTGCCAGAGAGAGCCCATCACAGACAGGAAACATGCTGGCGGGTTTCAGAGGCACACAGCTCTACCCTGGGGAGAGTGCCAGGCCCTCGTGGCTGGAGCCTTCTGGGTGCAGAATGATCAAGTAGGTTTTAATCGCTGCCCAAGGAACAACTCTAATTATACTTTCATTTATATAGCACTCTGTCTCCAAAGGGCCGAACACCCATTCATTCATTTTTTTAAAGACAAAACTTGTTGAATTTTTTTTGATGACAAAAGCAAAACATATTCATTGTAGACCACTTAGAAAATACAGAGAAGTACAATTAAGAAAAGAAATTGCCTGTAACTTCACCACCCAGATATACCATTTATTAAAAGTTTACTTTCTATTTTAGAATAGATTTAGATTAACAGAAAAATTGCAAAAATAGTACAGAGAGTTCCCCTCAACCCACACCCAGTTTTCCTTAATGTTAATATCTTACACTGGTCTGGTACTTTGGTTACAACAAACAAAATGGTATTGATACATTTTTATTAAAGTCCAGACTATGCACATTCCTTAGTTTTTACCTAATAGCCCTTTTCTGTTCCAGGATCCCACATTACATTTAGTTGTCATGTTTCTTTTTTTTTTTTTTTTGCGGTACACGGGTCTCTCACCGTTGTGGCCTCTCCCGCCGCGGAGCACAGGCTATGGACACGCAGGCCCAGCGGCCATGGCTCACGGGCCCAGCCGCTCCGTGGCACGTGGTATCCTCCCGGACTGGGTCACGAACCCGTGTCCCCCGCATCGGCAGGCGGACTCTCAACCACTGCACCACCAGGGAAGGTGTAGCCTAGACAGTTTTTATTTTCTTATATTCTGGAAATCTTAGCATGTAAGCACATATTACCATTTAAAATGAGTCTGTGCTTTGGTTTCATCAATTAAAACGTAGTTTTCGAGCATTTATGATGTGCCAGGCGCTGTGCTAAGTGTCTTCCATGGCTTGTTAGTCCATGTACCACCTGGTGGTAGAGATACTTTTCTTCTCTTCATGTTGTGGGTGAGAAAACTGCGATTCGTGGAAGTGAAGTAAGTCGCCCAGAGTCACACAGCGGGCAAGTGACAGAGTTGGAATTCAAACCTTGGTCTGTGACCCCAGAGCTCAGCCCTAAACCATGCTTGACTGGACTGGTGAAGAAGAGCAATCATAGGGAAGGGAGGTCAGAGTACAGGCTCAGGGGTTTGGATCATAGTTCTTCCATTTACTAGCTGTGTGGCCTTGGGTAAGTCACTTCACGTCTCTAAGCCTCAGTTTTCTTAACTGTTCATTGGGAGCGTAACATTATCTTCCTCAGAGGATTAAATTACTTAAACAATGAGGATTAAATTACTTAAACAGCGCTTGGCTCAGGGTAGGAAATCAACAAGGGTTATTATAGTTATTACTAAGCTGTTTTCTCATTTTCACATCCATCCATCTTTCATTCATCCATCCATCCATTCTTCCATCCATCCATGAAAAGCATTGCTTGCTCTGGGCCTTGGTTTCCCCATCTACAGTGGGCGTTAAACAAGAGTGGGAGTTTTTAACCTTTTTTGTGCCACTGGACACTTTAGGTGGTCTGGTAAAGTTAAAGACATAGGATGACAAAGGAAACTAATTATATCAACAAACAGTTGTCAAAATATTGAAAAACGAATTTGTGCCATAGTAATACATACATTTATTTATTAATGCATTAAACAAGATCTAGTGGTAGGTCCGGTCACTGCTACAATTTTGAGGTAGTCGTATGAATAATGTTTTGAGAATTCTGCCATGACCATAATGAGCTATGAAGATACTTGTCATTATTCTTTTTTTTTTTTTTCTGGTACACGGGCCTCTCACTGTTGTGGCCTCTCCCGTTGTGGAGCACGGGCTCCGGACGCGCAGGCTCAGTGGCCATGGCTCACGGGCCCAGCCGCTCCGCGGCACGTGGGATCTTCCCAGACCGGGGCATGAACCCGTGTCCCCTGCATCGGCAGGTGGACTCTCAACCACTGCGCCACCAGGGAAGCCCTCTTGTCATTATTCTTAGTGACAAAGTCTTAGGTCCTCCTAATTCTGCTGGGGCTTGATGCCTGTGTTCATAATAGAAACACTCAATCTCCATTAGCATTGCTGAACACTTAGCAAACATTTATTCCCTCACTCCAAGTTCACAGATGGCTGAATTCTTAACATGGACCCCAGGTTAAGAAGGGAGCCAGTGGATGCCCGGGGTCCCTTCCAGCTCTTACAATGTGTGATTCGAGTCTGATCCCGAGGGGTTTCCGGGGGTGGGGAGAGAGGAGCCCTGTGTTCCGAGGATATCGACCACAGGACAGACATACCTTGGGGCCTTTCAAGCCTCAACCTGGCTTTCCCGGATTGCTCTGTTCTAGATGTTTCAGAGAAACCAGCTGGCAGCTCCCCGTGGAGGCTTTGCCCTCACTGATGAATGGCTGCTGCTGCACATCTATTGACCGGGCCCTTTGTTTTCGAGAAGCAACCTGCCTTTCTCTTGTTAACCCCTGCCGGCCTGGCCCCAAACAGGATGCTTTCTGTGCTCCGGGCTCAGCACCAGGGCAAGACAGCCATCAGGAGAAGGTTAACATCGGGGATGAAGGGCACCCACCAAAGGCCAGGAGCTGTGCTGGGCCCTCTCATCTAAGTGTTTGGCTCATTTAATCTGCTGGCAGCACAGGAGATAGGCTTCAAACCCCAGGTCTGTCTGAACTTCAAACGCTGTGCTCTATCCGGGGCTCCAGAAGCTTCTATCCCTGCTTCACCACACAGGTGAGCTTGGGGTCTTTTCCACCCCAAGATACACACATAACCATTCCCCCTTCCCACCACACACACACACACACACACACACACACACACACACACACACACACACACACACACACACACACACACACACACACACACACACACACACACACACACACACACACACACACACTTTCTCAGATCCACAGACAGATCGGGGTTGGTTTCACCCAGCATGAGAAGGAGCCATTGACTCAAGCTTTGGGGTGCTGGGAAGATGGGAAAGGCCCTCCCTGCCCCCAAGTCTGCTAGTTTTCAGCCCCTGGAAGCCAGCATTTTCATCACTAGCAACCCATATCTTTGGGTTAAGCATTGCCCTCCCTGGGGCTTTGGTTTAGAATATACTATCTCTAAGGCAATGCTAATTCTTCCGACCTTAAAGCCTTTGTTAGTGTTTGTGTAGGGAGCAGGACAAAAGCACGGAAGGGGAAGCCATGGGGTCTGAGGGCCCGGGACCCTGCTGGGGCTATGCTGAGACACTCAGCAAACTCCTCCATGCAATGCAATCCAACAGACATTTTATCGAGCCATCTGTTACTCATGCTGGGGAAGTGGAGATGAGTCAGGTACAGCCATCAACTCAGGGTCAGAAAGTCTGGCAAGGAAGACAACTACAGGAGATAAACCAAAATATGGTGTCACAGAAATAATAATGGTGACATATGTACAGTGTGAGACAGTGCAGAGCAATTAGGATGGGAGTTGTCTGAGTCTGCTCTGGCTGCTGTAACAAAATACCACAGGCTGGGCAGCTTAAACAACAGGAATTTATTTTTTCACTGTTCTGGAAGCTGGAAGTCCAAGGTGCTGGCAGGGGTCGTGTCCTCAGAGGTCTCTCTCCTTGGCTTGTAGGCAGCAGCCATCTCCCTGTGTCTTCCCATGGGCTTCCCTCTGTGTGTGTCTGTGTCCTAATTCCCTCTTCTTAGAAGGACACCAATCATATTGGATTAGGGTCTATCCACATAACCTCATTTTCACTTAATGACCTCTTTAAAGACCCTATCTCCAAATGCAGTCACAGTCTGAGGTGTTGAAGGTCTTCAACATGTGACTTTGGGGGCTGGAGGGGGCACAATTCTGGTTGTGAGAACAGGAGTTGCCCATGGAACACGGGAGAAATGAGGCTGACGGGGGTGAGGGTGGACAGAGCAGGGTCAGGAGAGGCCTTGACTGTCAGAGTTAAGCTTCATGTTATAGGACGTAAAGGTGCTGGCGCCTGTTCTGTAGTTGGAAAGTGAAAGCATCTCATCTTGTTCCCAGCGCTCTGGAGATTCTGGGAGGGGTGAGAGCTCTCAGGCCTACAGCCCTCAGGGCTAGTCATTGGGGCCACGCCCCAAGGAGGGGCCAGCACTGTCCCTCTGCCCGGGCTCTGTGGGAGCTCCGCCCAGCTGGGTGGGTCGCAGAAACTCGTCAAGGAGGAAACCTTCCGGCTTTCCAGAAAATCCCATCTGAATGGGCATGGTTGTACAAAGACCTCACTAAGCAGAGTCTGATGAGCAACCAGAGTTCAGGTCATGCTCTCAACAGACAGGCAGAGGGGTGGAGTTCTGCCTTTAGGGCTTTCACCATCCTGGGGCCCTGGTCAACGGAGGAGGTATGAGGTCCCATGCTGTCACATTCAAATCCCTTCATCTCGCTGCTTCCTGCTTCCTCTTCCGTAAAAAACAGGGCCTGGCCCTTCTGCCACTGACTTTAGGATCCTGAAACTGAGAAGGAAATGGGGGCACAAGGGCCAGCTGAGGGCATGGAACAGGCCCCTGCCTCTGGGGAGAGCCTCTCTGCTCCATCCACCGACCAGGATGAGGAGGCACAGAAAGCTGGCTGGGGCAGGGATGGAGGATGGGGTACTTCTGCTGGATAATTAAAAAAAAAAAAATCATTTATTGACCTGGTGTGTCCAGTTCATGAATTTTAAGCATAGAGCTTTGATGGATTTTTACATATCAGCATGAGAAGGAGCCATTGACTCAAGCTTTGGGGTGCTGGGAAGATGGGAAAGGCCCTCCCTGCCCCCAAGTCTGCTAGTTTTCAGCCCCTGGAAGCCAGCATTTTCATCACTAGCAACCCATATCTTTGGGTTAAGCATTGCCCTCCCTGGGGCTTTGGTTTAGAATATACATGCGTGTGTTAGAATATACGTGTGTGTTACCACCACTCAGATCAAGATATAGAACGTACAGAGCCCAGAAAACTCCCTCCTTTGTATCCCTTGCACCCCACCCCCCAGGAACCACTATTCTGACCATAGATTAGTTTTGCCCTTGAATGTCACATAAAGGGAATCACACAGGATGCACTCTTTCGCGTCTGGCTTCTTTCGACACTCGTTATTATACCTGAGATATTCTCCTTCTGAGTTCTGCAGGCAACAGGGCAGACCCTCCTCAGATAGTCTCTTCCACATATGCCCCCTGAGCTTGGCCCCCAAATTCCTTGACATTTCTCATGGCAAGGTGTCCCTGCCTTTGAATCTGGGTGGGGTTGTGACTGCTTTGACCAATAGAGTGTGAAGAATGATGCTGGACTTCCTAGGCCGAGGCGTAAAAGGTGGTGCACCTGCTGCCTTATTTGCTGGAACACTGGTGGTTGGAGTGCTGGGTAGCCACGTAAGAAGTCTCACTACCTAAGGCCGCCATGTTGTGAGGAAGCCTAGCCTCATGGGGAGGCCATGGCAGGTGCTCTGTCTATCTCTGAGTCTACCCAGCCCAGGCACCCGGCATGTGAGTGAATAGGCCCCAGAGGGTTCCAGCCCCCACATGTCAATCATTCCCTGCCTTAGCTTCCCCCCCGCCCCGCCCCGATTGACCCATTTACCAAATCCCTGACCCACGGAATACAGGCACATAATAAATTGGCTGTTGTAAAAGCAGCCAAGTTTTGGTAATTTATTACCCCAATAATAACTGGAACACACAGTAAGAAGTAGATTCAGGAAGGCTGAGTTTAGCTTTCTTGTTGGGTGGAAAATGGCAAGAAAATCCGCTTTCCTGAGCCTACCAGCTGCTTCACAGCCCTGCCTTGGCCTCATTGTCTGGTCCATTCTTCAGACCTGCTCCTCTCGGTTTTAGGCCAGTTGTCAATTAATTCCCTGCCTCCCTGACCCCAGAAGCCAAAGGCTTCTCCTGGTAAGGGTGTGATTCCTCCCACACATCTTTGCCTTCCTATCAGGCTCTCCCCAGAGAGGGGAGTGCATGGAATATTTGGGGCTATAGACAATCTCTGGCCGCTGCAAGGAAATCACATGACAAGTCCCAGGCCCATAGTGCTCAAGAGATGTGTGTATCCAAAGCATCATCATTCCTCTTCTACGACCAGGGGTCCTCTCTGTGGCCTCTGGATGGAGACACTGCTCGGGGGGCAGGACTTTGGCATGGTGGCTCTTGGAACTCTTTTCTGAGGGTGCAGCTCTGGGTCAAGCTTTTTACCTACATTATGAAATGTCATCCTGGCTGTGGGGATGGGGTAGATTATGGCACTTAAAGTGATAGATTTGGCACAGTTGCTCTGCTACTTACTAGCTGTGTGACAATGGAGAAGTTGACGTCTCTGAGCTGCAGCCTCCAATTTTGTAAAAAGGGCATAATAATAAATAGTCCTTGCTTTGTCCAGGGCTGCAGTGAAGACTGAAAGAAATAATAGTGCATGGACAGTTTTTGCTTGGTACATACTAAGCTTTCCATAAGTGTTAGACACATGAAACAAAACAAAATGGAATGGGGGGAGGGGAGCTGATGTGATAGGCATTATTATTGAATTTTTTCAGGTGAAGAAAAGGCCTGAGGTCATGGAGCTAATAGGTGGAAGAGACGTGGTGCCAGGTCGGGTCTGGCTGCGGCCAAAGCTCATGCTCCTTTCACTCTGTCTCTTTGTCTTCAGAGCAAGTGTCTGTAGGTCTGGAGCCCATGCGTGACCTTGCAGAGCTTCATGCCCCGTCCAGGCTCACGGCTGCATCCAAGGCTGGTAGAACTGGGTTGCTCTCCTGAGGCATGGTGGCAGCCCACGGCAGTGCCCCCTCCAGCCCCGGTGAGCCTGGCCATGCCAGGCTGCAGCCACTGAAGGGTTCACTGAAGGGTCCAGAAGGTTGCACTGCAGTACCACTGCCCTGCCTCCCAGAAGGCCCTGGTTTTTTTTTTTTTTTTTTTTCCCTGTGATCTAGACTGAATGCAGGTGCTTGGAAACTGCCCTTACCTCAAGCAGGTGTACAAGGAAGAGTCTGATTTATATATTTTTTAAACAACTTTATTGAGATATAATTCACGTATCATACAAATCACCCATTTAAAGTGTACAATTCAGTGGCATTTACGATATTCAGAGTTGTGCAACCATTAAGCAATTTTAGAACATTTTTGTCACCCCATAGAGACACATTACACCCCTTAGCCATAACATTCTACCCTCCCCTGGCCCCCAGCCCTAGGCGACCACTAATCTATTTTCTGCCTCTATAGATGTGCCTATTCTAGACATTGCATATAAACGGAATCATATGACACGTGGTCTTTTGTGTCTGGCTTCTTTTCCTTCGCATGTTTTCAAGGTTCACCCATGCCGTAGCAGGTACCTTTCCTTTTTATTGCCAAATATTATTCCTTGTATGGCTATACTCCATTTTATTTGATAGGCTTGGGTTGTTTTCCCTTTTTAATTGTTGTTCTGAATAATGATTTTGTAAACATTTGTGTACATGTTTCTGTATGGACGTATGTTTTCATTTCTGTTGGGTACATACCGAGGAGTGGAGTGGCTGACTATACGGTAACTCTAGGGTTAACCTTTTGGGAAACTGCCAGACTGTTTTCCAAGCAGTTGCACCATTTTACATTCGACCAGCAGTGTAGGAAGGGTCTGATTTCTCCACCAACATCTGTCTTTTTTATTTATTTATTTATTTATTTATGGCTGTGTTGGGTCTTCGTTGCAGTGCACGGGCTTCTCACTGCGGTGGCTTCTCTTGTTGCAGAGCACGGGCTCTAGGCACACAGGCTTCAGTAGCTGCAGCACTTGGGCTCAGTAGTTGTGGCTCGCGGGCTTAGTTGCTCCTCGGCATGTGGGATCTTCCCGGGCCAGGGATCGAACCCGTGTCCCCTGCATTGGCAGGAGGATTCTTAACCACTGTGCTACCAGGGAAGCCCAACATCTGACTTTTTGATTCTAGCCATCCTCATGGGTGTGAAGTGGCGTATCTTTGTGGTTTTGCTTTGTATTTCCTTGATGGCTAATGATGCTGATCACCTTTTCATTTGCATATTGATCTTTTGTATATTTTCTTTGGAGAAATGTCTATTCGGACCCTTTTCGGATTTGTCTTTTTTTATTGAGTTGTAGTTGTCTATACACTCTCCATACAAGTCCCTTATCCTGGTTGATTTTTAAGGCTCTTTAGGAAAGGCCATTTCATAACTTCCCGGATCGAGTGTTTACTGGCTGGAGAGCTGCGTTAGAAACAAAACATTGCCTCATTCTGGAGGCAGAGCTGACGCTTCTTGGAAGCAACATACTTTCCTGGTGCTGGCGGAAACAGACAGGGTCCTCCTGGTTCTCCTTTCCCCTCGTTTCTCTTTTCTTGAGCTCCACCTAAATCAGTGGGTCTCAAGTGGAGTCGTGTAGAGGTACGTGTCAGAAGCACCGGTGAGACTCTCTCAACCCTCGCAATCCTCACCTTCCCCCCAGAGGCAGATGTGCTTTCGTCTTTCCTCCATTCCTCACCTTCTGTTTGAGAATCACTGTCCTAAAAGGAACGCTTTGAGAGCAACCCTGGCATGGCATGATATGGCCCCTGGGTGGCAGCAAAACTGAGATGAAGACCCAGGGATTGGTGGCAATGGCCACTGCTGATCCTGAGACAAACAGTATAGAGCTTCCTCCAAAAATTAAAAATAAAACTACTCTCTGATTCAGCAATCCCACTTCTGGGTATATAGCCAAAGGAAGTGAAATCAGGATCTTGAAGAGATATCTGCATTCCCTCGTTCACTGCAGCCTTGTTCACAATGGCCAAGACACAGAAGCATCTTAAATGTCCATCGATGGGTGAATGGATAAAGAAAATGTGGTATACACATACTATGGAATATTATTCAGCTGTGAAAAAGAAGGAAGACCTGCCATGTACAACAACATGGATGAACCTGGAGGACAGAATGCCAGTGAAACAAGCCAGTCACAGAAGGGCAATACTACATGGTATCACTTCTATGAAGAATCTAAAATAGTCAAACTCATAGTAGCAGAGAGTAGAATGGTGGTTGGCAGGAGCTTTTGGGGAGGGAGAAATGAGGAGGTATTAATCAAGAGGTAGAAAGTTTAGCTTATACAAGATTAATAAATACCAAGGACTACTGTATGGCATTGTGCCTATACTTAATAATACTGTATTTTATACTTAAACATTTGCTAAGAGGGTAGATCTTGTATTAAATGTGCTTATCTCAGACACACACACACAATAATGAGGACAGGAGGAAAATTTTGGAGGTGATGGATATATATTGATGGGATAGCATTGATTATGGTGATGGTCTCATGGGTATATACTTACCTCCAAACTCATAATTACACACTAAATATGTGCAATATTTTGTGCACCAATTATACCTCAAAAAAGTGGTGTAAACAAAAACAAAATAATAAAAAAAGGAAGAACATTCTCTTCTTGCAGACTGCTGCCTCTAAGGCTGGTTAGGTGCCAGATTGTTCTGTGGCTGAAGCCAAGGGAGTAATGTAGTGAGGCACCTTCATGCTCTAGGGAGGAAGGAAGGGATAAGGGCATCATTTTGTTTCTAAGAAGGATCTCAGCAGCACCATCGAGTATTTATTAAGCTCTCCCGTTGAGCCAGGCCTTGTGCTGAGCATTTTATATTCGTTGTCTCATTAAGTCTCCATCATAACCTTATGCTTTAGGCACAGTTCATTCTTGTTTTCCAAATGAGGGAAGTGAGCCCAGATAGATGAACTTGCCAACCCTCACCCAGATCCCAGGTGGCAGAGCGGGGATTCAAACCCAGGCTGCCTGCCTTCAATACCTGCACGTTTAAATTCCTCCTTCTCAAATACCCAGAATGCCCAGTTTCTTGAAATCAAATCCTGCTGACGTTCATTTTCACGTTGTCAATTTCCATAGAAATTTGCATGGGAGTCATCCGAGCTGTAGAATTTCTGAGCATAGGTTCAGAAAACTGGCACTGAGAACTACTCTAGGATACTCAGGTTTTGTGTGATTTTGGTCCATTATATCACCTTTCTCTAAACTTCCTTACCATACAATGGAGATAACATGCCTACATCATGGGGTTATTGGGAGGGTCAAATGAGATTATGGCTGTGAGACTGATTTGTAAACTCTCAAGTTTGAAAAGTCAGGAATTGTTATTCTTATTACATTGTTCCCTTAACTCAGGTCAGATCCTGTAATTAGCAGCCCCAAACCTAGATAACAAGAGTTCCAAGTCTTAGCCAAGAAGTTCAGCGTTGGCTCACTTCTTTGGAACAATATTTGGGACAATAGAAACGGGGCCCCGCCCAAGCATTGGAGTGTGGAGCTTGTGGTACTCGGTTAATCCCTGAATCCTACCCATCACTCCCCACTTCCCAACCACCAGCCAGAATCTTGGTCTTTTTGCCTTCATCCCCCTACTCCCATCTGCACTGGTAGGCTGAGCTGGCTGAGTCTTTACCTTTTTTTTTTTTTTTTGCTTGCCCCTTGGCAGGAACTGTGTGGTTCTCTGTGGCAGAGACAGGATGTGTTCAACAAATGTCCACATATTCCTTGGTTGGGGCCAGTGAAATGTAAGCAGAAATGACACGTGTTCTTTCCAGGCTGAGGCAGTTAAGAGCCCATGTTCCCCTTCCATCTCTTTTTCCCCTGTTGGAAGCCATCTCTAAGAAATAAATCTTTGTCATGGTAAACTACTGAGACTGGGACTCATTTGTTCAGCGATGTAGCCTAGCATGGCCCCAACAAATCTATTTCCTGCTATCAGTGTACATAGAGGGGAGAAGGGAAGACCCTACTCCAGGCAGAGCAGCATGAATAAGATATACCATGTTAAAGGGAGAATGAAAAAACTGGTGTGGATGGAGCTGAGTTTCCTTGCACACAGGGCCCTACAGCATAGCTAAAGTCACATGTGTTGAGTCTTGGCTCTGCCATTGACTGGCTGTGTGCCTTGGACAAATTACTACTAAGTCTTGGTTTCCTTAACCATAAATTTCAGACAATAACAGCACCTAGACCAGCCCGTGGAGATGTGGTGAAGATTGAATGAGTGCTTAACTCAGTGCCTGATAAAAATCAGCCATGGTACATCTCAATCATTGTTATGACAAGGGAGGAATGTGAACTGATTTCAGGACAAAGAAAAGTGTGTTCTGTGCTTCCAGGAATCTGGAGCCTAAGATGGTAAATAGGACAAGACATGGAGATAGGGTGTTCTGAAGGCACCTAAAACTGATTCATCCAGCCTGCATTCCATCCATCCATCCATCCATCCATCCATCCACCCATCCATCCATCCATCCTTGCAACAATCTAAACAAAACCAAAAAAATCATTCTCTGGATCTTGCAAGGATGTCTCTAACCAATAGAGAGATAAAGCCTGAAATACTGGGGTTACTGGAAAAAACTTTTTACACTTCTGCTGCCTCCTTAACAGGAGTTAGAAAAAAATAGAGATGTCAGGAAGGGAGCCAAGGCCAATGACGTCTTGGTAGGAAGGGCGGCAACAGGAAGCCAGCATCAAGGTTAAGTGCCTCTCCTTGGGGCGAGTCCTCCCCCGTGTGAAGAGCTTGGTGGGGAGGGGCGGGGGGACTCTGCATCCCAGGGCACTACGGTCCAGGGGTCTCTGGCTTGCAGTCCACCAGGCTTCTGGGCTGGTGTGAGGAGAGCAGGATGGTGGGAAGCTGGGTGGTGCTTCCCTGAAGTTACATCTCAGAACCAAGCAGGGTGGGAAGGACCACCATTTGCAGCAGCATTGCCGGCAGCCTCATAGGAGTGTTAGGAGCACGTGTGAACTGAGTTGTAAACACTGGTCAGAGTGAACAGGGTGGGTCTTTTTTGCCCAGCATCTATTGCCCTGTCTCCTGTTTACTCAGTCAGCTCTAAACCCATAGGTTCAGTCACGCTGATTCCAACTCCAGCTCCAGAGCTGGGCAAGTGACTTGGGCCTGACCAGTCACAGCATCAGTTCGTCCAGGCCACTGTGGTTGGTTCAGGGGTAGATATGTGACCCAAATGGTCAAATGGGATTTGATTTCTGCACTTTTGTTTGAACTTCTGGGGAATAGAATCCCTCTTTTCACTGGACTCGCAGCTGGGAGGATATGGGCCTGGAACTTTTAGAAGCTAGTAAGTACAGGGAGAAAGTCTCCCTAAGGCTAACCCAGAAAAACATAGTGTTGAGAGAAGGACAGAGGCCACATCCTGATGCCATTGTGTGTGAGCCCCTGGATCCAACCATACCTGAAGGACGGCTGAATTTTTCAGTGATTTGAGAGTCCTGATTGGTACAGTGGTTCTCCAAAAACCGTATCTGTCTCTCTGAACACGTTTAGATGGGGGAAATCTCACCATCGGGATGCATCTCCACTCTCCCCCTTTCCTCTCAATTCACAATGGATTACTTACTCTGCAGCAGCTTATGAGCTGGGCTCCTGGCATCAAAAAGGAATAGGACCTGGACCTTATCTTCAAGGAGTCATGGTCTAGAGAGAGTGACAAACATAACTAGAATACCTCAGTGTAAGATGTGCTGAGAGAAAGTAAAGACTAACTGTCATAGGAACTAATTGGAGAAAGGAAGCCTGGATCTCAGAGGGACAGGAGTGTCAATTAAGGCTGTTTAGAGGAGGTAATATTCATTCATTTCAGTAGGTATTGATTGAGCATCTGCTATGTGTCATATACTGTGCTAGGTGCTGGGAATATACAAACAGATATTTACAAACAGGTATGGTCCCTGACCTCAAGGAGCTGATAGTCTAGTGGAAACAGGGGGACCAGACTTCTCAGAATAACCCATAAGGGCAGAAAGATCATGGTGATATGAGAAAGAATAACCTTCAAAGAACTTTGGGATTTAGGGGAGGCCTCTCCAAAGAGGAAATGCTTGAGCTAATAGTTGAAGGGGGAACAGGAATTAACAAGGACAGATGAACTGAGAACACGGGGAAGCATCCTTGGCTGAAGGGAACACATCTGCGCAGGTTCCAGAGTGTGAAGGAACAAGGCAACCAAACAAACAGAACAAATTATTTGGCTGTTTTACTGAGAAGTTAGGACCCATGATGCTTAACTCCATGGCTTTCTCACCCACCATGTTTTTGTTTGTTTGTTTGTTTGTTTGTTTGTTTTTGCGGTACGCGGGCCTCTCACTGTTGTGGCCTCTCCCGTTGTGGAACACAGGCTCCGGACGCACAGACTCAGCGGCCATGGCTCACGGGCCCAGCCGCTCTGCGGCATGTGGGATCTTCCCGGACCGGGGCACGAACCCGTGTCCCCTGCATCGGCAGGCGGACTCCCAACCACTGCGCCACCAGGGAAGCCCTCACCCACCATGTTTTTTGAATCACCTTGAGTATTGTTTTCCTCATCTATAAAATGGGATAGCAATACCCACTTTGCAGACTTGTTGAGGAGATTGAAGGACATGATGTGTTAAAGGGCCTGGCAGAGAGAAAGTAGTCAGTAAATAACGTTTTCCTCCCCCTCAGGTCCCATCCCGATCATTCCAGCTGAAGTGTGATTTGGGCTGTCATTTGGCTCCCAGAATGTTCGCTTTCCTTCTGGGAACCCTCCTCCTTATTCACCTGCTCCCCACAGCTCTGTCCTGAGAACCCTGCTCTCATTGGCTCCTCCAGGTGGCCAAGACCTGGGTCGGGCAGTGTGGACAGGGATAGGGCATGTTCTGGGCTGAATTGTGTCCCCTCACTCCTGAATTCCTATGTTAAAGTCCTAACCCTCAGGACCTCAGAATGTGATGGTATTTGGAGACAGTCTTTAAGGAAGTAATCAAGTGAAAATGAGGTCATTAGGGTGGACCCTAATCCAATACGGCTGATGTCCTAATAAGAAGAGGAAATTAGGGTGTTATATGTGCAGAGGGAAGGCCATGTGAAGACACAGGAAGAAGATAGGCAGCTACATGCCAGGGAGAGAGGCCGGAAATAGATCCTTCTGTCACAGCACTAAGAAGGAACTAACCTTGTGGACACCTTGATCTTGGACTTTTACCTTCCCAAACTGAGAAAATACATTTCTGTAGATTAAGCCACCCAGTCTGTGGAACTGGTTATGGCCACCTGAGCAGACTAATACAGGGTGACAGTGACAGACACAGAAAGGCACCTGGGCCACGGGTCATTGCTACACGCCTGAGAGAGGACTCCTAGCTGCTTCACCTCCCACGTCCCACAGGCAGCCCCCTGAGACCGGAAGAGGCACCTTCACTCTCCTCTCCTTGGACACAGACGATAGAGAAAGAGCAGGAGAGAAAAAGAGGCCCTGGGAACAAAGGGGCTTTGTCCTTCTCCTGCTGCCTTCACATGTGCTGGGATGCGGGTGAGTGAAGTGTAAGATCTCTAACCAGGCTGGAATCAGACTGCTTGAGTGTTCATGTCCTGACTCCACCACTTCCTGGCTGTGTGACTTTGTGAAAGTTAATTACCCTCTCTGTGCTTCACCTTCCTCATTACTAAAATGAGAATACTCAGTGTCCCTACTCCACTGGGTTGTCATGGAGATTAGATTTGTATTTAGGACAGTGCCTGGCACAGAGTAAATGCTGTGTGTGAGCCTTAGAGCCTTGCTCTTAAAATGGGAGGAATATTCTTAACCTCATGAGGTTAGGCTAAGGCTGAAATAGGACATTTCATGATGTTTCAGAACATCGGACATGAAAGAGTCCACAGAGGTTAGCTGTTGAATTATTAACTTAGTGCAAATCCTAGTTCTGCCAGCCATTCGAGAGGCTGGGTTATCTCGGGGGTCTCGGTTTGCCTGTCCGTAAAATGGCTCAGCTGGCTCCTCACGCCCCTGCTGGTCTCATAGAGCTATTGTGAAATGCAAATCAGGGGACAATTGTAAAATAGCTTTGTAAAATGAAAGCCTCACATCTGTGGAAACATACGCTCCCACAGACATAATAAGAGCTAATAGTTAAGTGCTTACCGTTACTTGGCATTCTTCTAAGTGTCTCACATAGATTTCTCATTTAGTCTTTAGACCAGCTCTATGAGCTGCGCCTATAATTCTCCGTTTTATAGGTGAGAAAACTGAGCATAAAGAAGATTAAGTAACTTGCCCAAGATTATCAGTAAGCGATGGTGCTGGGGTTCATCCATGAGTCAAACGTGGGTGCTTATACCTTTAATCAGAGGGCAGTGCTGTCCAATAGAACTTTCTGTGATGATGGAGATGTCCTAGAGCTGCCCTGTCCACCACAGTAGCGCCACTGAGCCCTTAAGTGTAGTTAGTGTGACGGAGGGACTAACATTTAAATCTAATTTAATTTTAGTTAATTAAAATTAAAATAGCTACATGTGGCTCATGGCTACTGTACTGCATGGGCACAGCACTAGGCTATACTGTCTCCTGGTTTATGCACTAAAGCTAAATTTCAGACGGCATGCAAATGAGAAAAAGGGGATTCTCCAAATTCTCAAAGCTACTAAGTCAGGTTGCTGGGACTCCAACTCACTGCTCTTGGTTTTCACCCCAGGCTTCAAGCCAGTCCTAACTCTTCCCTGCTGGACCTGCAGAGGACAGACTGTCCACTCCTGAGAGATGACAACGGTCAGGGGATTTTTGGCGGCAGGGACCAGACCTCATTTCCCTGATGGCAGGTGCCGGTGGAGGTTGAGCGCCCCTCCCTGATCCCCGGACCCCCTGGTCCTTACAAGCCACCAGCTATGAGCTCTGCTTCTGCGTCCCGCCCCCACCCTGCGCAAGACCAAAGCTGGAGCGGAAGCCGACATGAAGCTCCTGCATTCCCTCTCTGGGCTGGAAGCCGAGCTGGCTGGCGCTCAAGGCTTAATTAGCTGAAATAACTGTGAATAATAATCTTTAAAATGATAGTGGTTAAAGCTCAGGCCGCGCTGCTTCTGATTATTCAGCTGCCCGGCAGGAGCATCATGTTGCCAGCTCAGTCGTGCCAAGTCTGCCAGGGCTGAGCAGGGTGACTGGTGTGCCCTGTGGAAGAAGCTCTCTGCCCTGCCCGCCCTTGCCTGAGTGATGGGAGAGGCGAGGCTCAAGGGCTTGGGGGGCCTGGCTCTGCATCGGCGAGATGGAGACCATGTCCACCTGGCAGGATGGTAGTGAGAGGTCGGCGAGATGTTTGCAACCCAGAAAATAGTCCCGGAGAACGCCCGTTACACGGGCTGCATGGATGTCACGGACAAGGGGACACTAGTGCTTGCTGATGAGTGACCTTGAGCTTGGCTCTTCCAGTCTCTGAGCCTGTTTCCCTCTCCGGAAAACCGAGGACACTCACTTTGGAAGGTCCTCGTGGAGGAGTAAAGGCCCATGTGTACACGCAACGCTGGCACACAGCAGATGCTCAGCAAATACTACTTTCTTTCCTTTTTGGTTTTCTCTTGTCTTTCTGCTGGATCTTTGGAAATATTCCTAGTGCAGGATAAGAGGGAAGGACTTGTTCAGGAGGTTGAAAGAAGCTGATGTTCCAGAAACAATCCTCTCCCTTAATACCTACGAACACTCTCTGAGAGAGGTCTGTGTCACTGAGTGCTGGGAGTTTCAGACCAGAGCAGAAAGGGCAACGGGCGGGACCTTGTGAGGACAGGTGGTGAGTGTTCTCCCCCAGAGACCTCCAGAGCCAACAGACCACTGTTCATAGTAGAACTATCAGATCAAACCATAGGAAATTGCCATTTTTCTAGGTCTAAAGTTGGTTGAACTTAAGTCTTGTAAGATAACTGAGGCTTGACTTTGAGTCTGCATCATACAATGTGCTGTTTCTATGTGCCTGTTTAAGGATGTAACACAAAAAGCATAAATCTTTTAATAATGAGTTTTAAATAGCCCTTTGGAACACAACAGGAGAGAGGCCGTCAGGCAGGATATAACTAATTGCCAAGAAATTTGTGAGAACGTGACTGGTGTAGGAGTTGAGAGGAGGGGCGGAGTGCTCCAGAGTAAGTGGGGTGATAGGCAGGTGAGCAGAAGGAGGTGAGGTTTAAGTTGTGTCTGGAAGAATGGTTAGCAGCTTAAATAAGCAGAAAGGGGTGAAAACGATGCTCTTGGCAGAGGGAAATGGCATGACCAAAGGTCTGGGCATCTTGAGAATCACCAGTGCAGGGAGATCATGTCTGGTGAACATTTCTGCATCCAGCACAATCCCCGGGAAAGAGTAGGTACCAGTATATATTGGGTAAAAGAATGAATGAATGAATGAAAAAATGAAAAGTGTGTGGAGATGAGTGAGCAAATCAGTTGTTTTGGGGGGTAGTGGAAGATAAAGCTGTAACGATTGATTGTGGAGGGTTCTGAATACAGACAAAGGAGTTTGGATATTACTCCAAGGAAACAGAAGTCCCCGACTATGAATTCAGCAAGTATTCAATACATACGTATCAGGTCAGGGTCTAGGGGTGAGAGAAAAGACCTCTAGGATCTCATAATTTGCTGATTTTAAGTCGATGTGGTCCTGGAAAACAGAGGCTATTCTGTATTAGTCTGGATAAGTTAGATTATGTTGCAGTAACAAATAGCCTTAGAATTTCAGTGGCTTAAAGAACAAAGATTTATCTCTTGGTCACTTCACAGTTCCATCCACTCTAGCATTACCCCACGGTATTTTCACTCCAGGATCAGTTGATGGGGGCAGCCCTATATCTGGGACATTACTGCTCTTGTAGCAGAAGAAAAGTAAGACATGGTAAAACCACGTGCTGGGTCTTACAGATTCTGCTTAGAAGTGACACATTTCCTTGACTAAAGCAAAACTATGACTAAGCCAGTTGTCAGTGAAGTGGGGAAACTAATCCTCCCTTCCCAGGGAGTGGCAGTAAATGTTTCTGAACAGCAAAAGTACCACAGTTCCTCACTGAAATTTTGGGTAAAGTAAGAGTAGGTAGGCTAGGGAGAAAGAGATATGGATAGATGGTAGGGAGATAGATGATCTTATCTGGGGATTCATTCTTGGGTTAATCTAAGTCTGAGCTTTGTAATTTTTTTTTCCCAGCTGTATAGAAGTCATTTTTTCCTCGTGTAGCCATTCTTGGCCATGGTCTGGATGGAAGAGCTTTATTTATGGGGTAGAATAATTTGTGGGGCCCATTGCAAAATGAAAATGTGGAGCCTCTTGTGCAAAAATTATTAGGAATTTCAAATACTCTGTAATGGCTTATATGGGAAAAGAATCTAAAGAAGAGTGGATATACATATATGTATAACAGATTCACTTTGCTGTACACTTGAAACTAACACGACACTGTAAATCAACTGTACTCCAATAAAAATGAAAAAAAAAACCCAACAACCCCCCCCCCCCCCAAAATTGTTAACAATTTCAAGACAGGGACAGTAAAGCAGTAAACCAAGCATGGAGCTACTTTCAGTGTGGGTGCTGTGCAACTGTTCAAGGTGCGGCGCACCCAGGAAGCTGGTCCTGTGTGTGGGTGACCCCTGGCTCAGAGGCTGGCTAGCGCTTCCCTCTCCTCTGCTTTTCACTCTGACTTTCTCCTCTCCTTTGAGCTCCTCCCCCTCATTGCTTCCCAAATCTGAATAAGCTTGTCCATTTCTCATTGGTCAGACGACTATTCCCCTCCACCCACTAATAAATGCTTAAGCTTGAGAAGCCTTGCATGATTTGAGTGAGGACCACAGGAGGAAGCAGGAAAGAGGCGAGTCAGAGGGCAACGTCAGGCGGCAGCCTGCCCAGCCGTCCTCATCTTAATGTCCACAGCAGCTCCTTCATACCCTCTCGGTTCTCTTCAGACCTCTGTCTTCCGGCTCTTCTGTCAGATGAGAACGGCTGTCTTCTCAAACCCAAATCTTCTGACCTCCCATCATCTGCATCCATCCTAACCCTGTGAGGAAGCAGTTTCTAACCTTCCACCTCTGCCTTGGACCCCTCCCTCCCCTATCTTTTACCCCTTTTCACCTTCATCTGTTTTACTTTCTTTCAACAGGATCTTTTCCGTTGAATTTTACTTTTCAAATAACACCATTTTTTGAGATATAATTCACATACTATACAATTGGCCTATTTAAGAGTACAATTCAGTGGTTCTTAGTGTATTCAGAGTTATGCAACCATCACTACAATCGATTTTATTTTATGTTACTTATCAAATTTTTTCTGATTTTGTGGACGAAATTTATTTATTTATTTTTACAGAAGAGACTATTTAGGAGAATAAATCACAACAAATTATAAATTTTAAAAAGATGACAAATGCTATAAACTCAAAAAATCCAGAAAAATAACACCACAATTTTAGAACACTTTGTCACCCTGAAAAAATTCTCATACCCATTAGCAATTATTCCCCCTTTAACCTCCCCTTCCCAACAGCCCTAGGCAACCACTAATATACTTTGTCTCTATAGATCTGCCTACTCTAGACATCTTAAGTAAATGGACTCCTACACTTTGTGATTCTTTGTAACTGACTTCTTTCACTTAGCTTTCATTCTTAATGCTTTAAAGAATCAGCCATGTTGTACCATGTATCAGTACTTCATTCTTTTTTTATTGCCCAATAATATTCCATTGTATGGCTATGCCATTATTATTTTTGACCATTATGAATAATGCTTGTATGAACATTTGTGTACATGTTTTTGTGTGGACATATATTTTCATTTCTGTTAGGTATAGACTGAGGAGTGGAATTGCTGGGTCATATGGTAACTCTATGTTTAACCTTTTGAGGAACTGCCAGATTGTTTTCCAAAGTAGCTGCATTATTTTACATTCCCACCAGCAGTGTGTGAGGTTTCCATTTTCTCCACATCCTTGCCAATACTTGTTATCATTAGCCTTTTTTTTTTTTTTTTTTTGCGGTACGCGGGCCTCTCACTGTTGTGGCCTCTCCCGTTGCGGAGCACAGGCTCCGGAAGTGCAGGCTCAGCAGCCGTGGCTCATGGGCCCAGCCGCTCCGTGGCATGTGGGATCTTCCCGGACCAGGGGACGCGGGTTGGGGCACGAACCCGCGTCCCCTGCATCAGCAGGCGGACTTTCAACCACTGCGCCACCAGGGAAGCCCTATATTCTGGATACAAGTCCTCTATCAGATATGTGATTGCAAACATTTTCTCCTGTTCTATGGGTTGTCTTTCTTTTTTTTTTTTTTTAACATTTTTATTGGAGTACAATTGTTTTACAATGTTGTATTAGTTTCTACTCTATAACAAAGTGAATCAGCTGTACGTATACATATATTCCCATATCCCCTCCCTCTTGTGTCTCCCTCCCACTCTCCCTATCCCACCCCTCTAGGTGGTCACAAAGCACTGAGCTGATCTCCCTGTGCTACGCGGCTGCTTCCCACTAGCCATCTATTTTACATTTGGTAGTGTATATATGTCCATGCCACTCTCTCACTTCATCCCATCTTACACTTCCCTCACCCTGTGTCCTCAAGTCCATTCTCTACATCTGGATCTTTATTCCTGTCCTGCCCCTAGGTTCTTCAAAAACATTTTTTTTTAGATTCCATATATATGTGTTAGCATACAATATTTGTTTTTCTCTTTCTGACTTACTTCACTCTGTATGACAGACTCTAGGTCCATCCACCTCACTAGAAATAACTCAATTTTGTTTCCTTTTATGGCTGAGTAATAGTCCATTGTGTATATGTGCCACATCTTTATCCATTCATCTGCCAATGGACACTTAGGTCACTTCCATGTCCTGGTTATTGTAAATAGTGCTGCAATAAACACTGTGGTACATGTCTCTTTTTGAATTATAGTTTTCTCAGGGTATATGCCCAGTAGTGGGATTGCTGGGTCACATGGTAGTTCTATTTTTAGTTTTTTAAGGAACCTCCATACTGTTCTCCAGTTTACATTCCCACCAACAGTGCAGAAGGATTCCCTTTTCTCCACACCCTCTCCAGCATTTATTGTTTGTAGATTTTTTGATGATGGCCGTTCTGACCGGTGTGAGGTGATACCTCATTGTAGTTTCGATTTGCATTTTTCTAATGATTAGTGATGTTGAGCATCCTTTCATGTGTTTGTTGGCAATCTGTATATCTTTGGAGAAATGTCTATTTAGGTCTTCTGCCCATTTTTGGATTGGGTTTTTTGTTTCTTTTATACTGAGCTGCATGAGCTGCTTGTATATTTTGGAGATCAATCCTTTGTTAGTTGCTTTGTTTGCAAATATTTTCTCCCATTCTGAGGGTTGTCTTTTTGTCTTGTTTATGGTTTCCTTTGCAGTGCAAAAGCTTTTAAGTTTCATTAAGTCCCATTTGTTTATTTTTGTTTTTACTTCCATTTCTCTAGGAGGTGGATCAAAAAGGATCTTGCTGTGATTTATGTCAAAGAGTGTTCTTCCTATGTTTTCCTCTAAGAGTTTTACAGTGTCCGGTCTTACATTTAGGTCTTTAATTCATTTTGAGCTTATTTTTGTGTATGGTGTTAAGAAGTGTTCTAATTTCATTTTTTTTACATGTAGCTTTGCCAGCACCACTTATTGAAGAGGATGTCTTTTCTCCATTGTATATTCTTGCCTCCTTTATCAAAAATAAGGTGACCATAGGTGCATGGGTTTATCTCTGGTCTTTCTATCCTGTTCCATTGAGCTATATTTCTGTTTTTGTACCAGTATCATACTGTCTTGATTACTGTAGCTTTGTAGTATAGTCTGAAGTCAGGGAGCCTGATTCCTCCAGCTCTGTTTTTCTTTCTCAAGATTGCTTTGGCTATTCAGGGTCTTTTATATTTCCATACAAATTGTGCAATTTTTTGTTCTAATTCTGTGAAGAATGCCATTGGTAGTTTGATAGGGATTGCACTGAATCTGTAGATTGCTTTGGATAGTATAGTCATTTTCACAATGTTGATTCTTCCAATCCAAGAACATGGTATATCTTTCCATCTGTTTGTATCATCTTTAATTTCTTTCATCAGTGTCTTATAGTTTTCTGCATACAGGTCTTTTGTCTCCTTAGGTAGGTTTATTCCTAGGTAATTTAATCTTTTTGTTACAGTGGTAAATGGGAGTGTTTCCTTAATTTCTCTTCCAGATTTTTCATCGTTAGTGTATAGGAATGCAAGAGATTTCTGTGCATTAATTTTGTATCCTGCTACTTTACCAGATTCATTGATTAGCTCTAGTAGTTTTCTGGTAGCATCTTTAGGATTCTCTATGTATAGTATCATGTCATCTGCAAACAGTGACAGCTTTACTTCTTCTTTTCCAATTTGGATTCCTTTTATTTCTTTTTCTTTTCTGATTGCTGTGGCTAAAACTTCCAAAACTATGTTGAATAATAGTGGTGAGAGTGGGCAACCTTGTCTTGTTCCTGATCTTAGAGGAAATGGTTTCAGTTTTTCAACATTGAAAACGATGTTGGCTGTGGGTTTGTCATATATGGCCTTTATTAGGTTGAGGTGAGTTCCCTTTATGCCTACTTTCTGGAGGGTTTTTATCATAAATGGGTGTTGAATTTTGTCAAAAGCTTTTCTGCATTTACTGAGATTATCATATTTTTAAAAAATAAATTTATTCATTTATTTATTTTACTTTTGGCTGCATTTGGTCTTTGTTGCTGTGCATGGGCTTTCTCTAGTTGTGGCAAGTGGGAGCTACTCTTCCTTGTCGTGCATGGGCTTCTCACTGTGGTGGCCTCTCTCATTGCAGAGCACAGGCTGTAGGCACGCGGGCTTCAGTAGTTGTGGCATTCGGGCTTAGTTGCTTTGCGGCATGTGGGATCCTCACAGACCAGGGCTCGAACCCTTGTCCCCTGCATTGGCAGGTGGGCTTGTAACCACTGTACCACCAGGGAAGTCCCTATCATATCGTTTTTATCCTTCAATTTGTTGATATGGTGTATCACATTGATTGATTTGCGTATATTGAAGAATCCTTGCATTCCTGGGATAAACCACACTTGCATGGTGTATGATCCTTTTAATGTGCTGTTGGATTCTGTTTGCTAGTATTTTGTTGAGGATTTTTGCATCTATGTTCATCAGTGATATTGGCCTGTAGTTTTTTTTGTGACCTCTTCGTCTGGTTTTGGTATCAGGGTGATGGTGGCCTAGTAGAATGAGTTTGGGAGTATTCCTCCCTCTACTATATTTTGGAAGAGTTTGAGAAGGAAAGGTGTTAGCTCTTCTCTAAATGTTTGATAGAATTCACCTGTGAAGCCATCTGGTCCTGGGCTTTTGTTTGTTGGAAGATTTTAAATCACAGTTTCAATTTCAGTGCTTGTGAATGGTCTATTTATATTTTCTATTTCCACCTGGTTCAGTCTCAGAAGGCTGTGCTTTTCTAAGAAGTTGTCCATTTCTTCCAGGTTGTCCATTTTATTGGCATAGAGTTGCTTGTAGTAATCTGTCATGTCATGTCATTTTGTATTTCAGTAGTGTCAGTTGTTACTTCTCCTTTTTCATTTCTAATTCTGTTGATTTGAGTATTCTCCCTTTTTTTCTTGATGAGTCTGGCTAATGGTTTATCAATTTTGTTTATCTTCTCAAAGAACCAGCTTTTAGTTTTATTGATCATTGCTATTGTTTCCTTCATTTCTTTTTCATTTATTTCTGATCTGATCTTTATGATTTATTTCCTTCTGCTAACTTTGGGTTTTTTTTCGTTCTTCTTTCTCTAATTGCTTTAGGTATAAGGTCAGGCTGTTTTTTGAGATTTTTCTTGGTCCTTGAGGTAGGATTGTATTGCTATAAACTTCCCTCTTAGAACTGCTTTTGCTGCATCCCATAGGTCTTTTTTTTTTTTTTTTTTTTGTGGTATGTTGGCCTCTCACTGCTGTGGCCTCTCCCGTTGTGGAGCACAGCGCCAGACGCGCAGGCTCAGCGGCCATGGCTCACGGGCCCAGCCACTCCGTGGCATGTGGGATCCTCCTGGACCGGGGCACAAACCCGTGTCCTCTGCATCGGCAGGTGGACTCTCAACCACTGCACCACCAAGGAAGCCCATCCCATAGGTTTTAGGTCGTTGTGTTTTCATTGTCATATGTTTCTAGGTATTTTTTAAAAAAAATAAATTTATTTATTTTATTATTTTATTTATTTATTGTTTCTGGCTGTGTTGGGTCTTTGTTCCTGTGCATGGGCTTTTCTCTGGTTGTGGCAAGTGGGGGCTACTCTTCACTGTGGTTCGTGGGCTTCTCATATTGGTGGCTTCTCTTGTTGCAGAGCACAGGTTCTAGGCACACAGGCTTCAGTAGTTGTGGCACGTGGGCTCAGTATTTGTGGCTCATGGGCTCTAGAGCTCAGGCTCAGTAGTTCTGGCATATGGGCTTAGCTGCTCTGCAGCGTATGGGATCTTCCTGGACCAGGACTGAACATGCGTCCCCTGCACCGGCAGGTGGATTCTCAACCACTGTGCCACCAGGGAAGCCCATGTTTCTAGGTATTTTTTGATTTCCTCTTTGATTTCTTCAGTGATCTCTTGGTTATTTAGTAGCATATTGTTTAGCCTCCATGTGTTTGCATTTTTTACAGTTTTTTTTCCTGTAATTAATATCTAGTCTCAGTGTTGTGGTTGGAAAAGATACTTGATATGATTTCAATTTTCTTAAATTTATCAAGGCTTGATTTGTGTCCCAAGATATGATCTATCCTGGAGAATGTTCCATGAGCACTTGAGAAGAAAGTGTATTCTTTTGTTTTGGGATGGAATGTCCTATAAATATCAATTAAGTCCATCTTGTTTAATGTTTCATTTAAAGCTTGTGTTTCCTTATTGAATTTCATCTTGGATGATCTGTCCATTGGTGAAAGTGGGGTGTTAAAATCCCCTACTATGATTGTGTTACTGTCCATTTCCCCTTTTATGGCTGTTAGCATTTGCCTTATATATTGAGGTGCTCCTATGTTGGGTGCACAAATATTTACAATTGTTATATCTTCTTCTTGGATTGAGCCCTTGATCATTATATAGTGTCATTCTTTGTCTCTTGTAATAGTCTTTATTTTAAAGTCTATTTTGTTTGATACGAGAATTGCTACTCCAGGTTTCTTTTGATTTCCATTTGCATGGAATATCTTTTTCCATCCCCTCACTTTCAGTCTTTATGTGTCCCTAGGTCTGAAGTGGGTCTCTTGTAGACAGCATATATACAGGTCTTATTTTTGTATCCATTCAGCCAGTCTATGTCTTTTTGTTGGAGCATTTAATCCATTTACATTTAAGGTAGTTATCAAGATGTATGTTCCTATTACCATTTTCTTAATTGTTTTGGGTTTGTTATTGTAGGTCTTTTCCTCCTCTTGTGTGTCCTGCCTAGAGAAGTTCCTTTAGCATTTGTTGTAAAGCTGGTTTGGTGGTGCTGAATTCCTTTAGCTTTTTTTTTTTTTTTTTTTTTTTGCGGTAGGCGGGCCTCTCACTGTTGTGGCCTCTCCCGTTGCGGAGCACAGGCTCCGGAAGCGCAGGCTCAGCACCATGGCTCATGGGCCCAGCCGCTCTGAGGCATGTGGGATCCTCCCAGACCGGGGCACGAACCCGTGTCCCCTGCATCGGCAGGCGGACTCTTAACCACTGCGCCACCAGGGAAGCCCTCCCTTAGCTTTTGCTTGTCTGTAAAGGTTTTAATTTCTCCATCGAATCTGAATGAGATCCTTGCTGGGTAGAGTAATCTTGATTGTAGGTTTTTCACTTTCATCACTTTAACTATGTGCTGCCACTCCCTTCTGGCTTGCAGAGTTTCTGCTGAAAGATCAGCTGTTAACCTTATGGGGATTCCCTTGTATGTTATTTGTTGCTTTTCCCTTTCTGCTTTTAATAATTTTTCTTTGGGTTTAATTTTTCATAGTTTGATTAATATGTGTCTTGGCATGTTTCTCCTTGCATTTATCCTGTATGGGACTCTCTGAACTTCCTGGACTTGATTGACTATTTCCTTTCCCATGTTAGGGAAGTTTTCAACTATAATCTCTTCAGATATTTTCTCAGACACTTTCTTTTTCTCTTCTTCTTCTGGGACCCCTATCATTCGAATGTTGGTGCGTTTAATGTTGTCCCAGAGGTCTCTGAGACTGTTCTCAATTCTTTTCATTCTTTTTTCTTTATTCCCCTCTGTGGTAGTTATTTCCACTATTTTATCTTCCGGGTTACTTATCCGTTCTTCTGCCTCATTTATTCTGCTATTGATTCCTTGTAGAGAATTTTTAATGTCATTTATTGTGGTGTTCATCATTGTTTGTTTGTTCTTTAGTTCTTCTAGGTCCTTGTTAAACGTTTCTTGTATTTTCTCCATTCTATTTCAAGATCTTGGATCATCTTTACTATCATTACTGTGATTCCTTTTCAGGTAGGCTGCCTATTTCCTCTTCATTTGTTTGATCTGGTGGGTTTTTACTTTGCTCCTTCATCTGCTGTGTATTTCTCTGTCTTCTCATTTTGTTTAACTTCCTGTGTTTGGGGGTCGCTTTTTTGCAGGCTACAGTTTCGTAGTTCCCATTGTTTTTGGCGTCTGCCCCCAGTGGGTAATGTTGGTTCAGGGGCTTGTGTAGGCTTCTTGGTAGAGGGGACTTGTGCTTGTGTTCTGGTGGGTGGGGCTGGATCTTGCCTTTCTGGTGGGCAGGACCACATCTGGTGGTGTGTTTTGGGGTGTCTGTGAACTTAGTATGATTTTAGGCAGCCTCTCTGCTAATGGGTGGGGTTGTGTTCCAGTCTTGCTATTTGTTTGGCATGGGGTGTCCAGCAATGGAGCTTGCTGGCCATTTAGTGGAGCTGGGTCTTAGCATTGAGATGGAGATCTCTGGGTGAGCTCTTGCTGATTGATATTAGGTGGGGCTGGGAGGTCTCTGGTGGTCCAATGTCCTGATTTGGCTCTCTGAACTCAGAGGCTCAGACCTGACACCCGGCTGGAGCACAGTCATCCACACAGCTCAGAAGAAGAGGGAGAAAAAAAAGAAAGAAAGAAAGAAAAAAGAATAATTAAAATTTAAAAATTATTAAAATTAAAAAAGTAAAAAATAGTAATGAAACAAAAGAAGAGAGAAACCAAACCAATAAACAAATCTCCCAATGATATCAAGTGCTAAAAACTATAGTAAGATAAACATAAAAATTAGAAACAAGTCAGTCGCATACTGCAAATCCCAAGTCTACAGTTGCTCCCAAAGTCACCTCCTCAATTTGGGATGATTTGTTGTCTATTCATGTATTCCACAGATGCAGGGTACATCAAGTTGACTGTGGAGATTTAATCCGCTGCTTCTGAGGCTGCTGGGAGAGATTTTCCTTTCTCTTGTTTGTTCTCACAGCTCCCGGGTCTCAGCTTTGGATTTGGCCCCGCCTCTGCGTGTAGGTCGCCTGAGGGCGTCTGTTCTTCGCTCAAACAGGACGGGGTTAAAGGAGCAGCTGATTCGGGGGCTCTGGCTCACTGAGGCCGGGGGGAGGGAGGGGTACGGATGCGGGGAGAGCGTGCGGCGGCAGAGGCCGGCATGACGTTGCAGCAGCCCGAGGCGCGCCGTGCGTTCTCCCGGGGAAGTTGTCCCTGGATCCCGGGACCCTGGCAGTGGCGGGCTGCACAGGCTCCCGGGAGGAGAGGTGTGGATAGTGACCTGCGCTCGTACACAGGCTTCTTGGTGGCGGCAGCAGCAGCCTTAGCGTCTCATGCCCGTCTCTGGGGTCCGCGCTGTTAGCCGCGGCTCCTGGCCGTCTCTGGAGCTCCTTTAAGCGGCGCTCTGAATCCCCACTCCTCGCGCACCAGGAAACAAAGAGGGAAGAAAAAGTCTCTTGCCTCTTCGGCAGCTCCAGACTTTTTCCCGGACTCCCTCCTGGCTAGCTGTGGCGCACTAGCCCGCTTCAGGCTGCGTTCACGCTGCCAACCCTAGTCCTCTGCCTGCGCTCCGACAGAAGCCCGAGCCTCAGCTCCCAGCCCCGCCCGCCCCGTCGGGTGAGCAGACAGGCCTCTGGGGCTGGTGAGTGTCTGTCGGCACCGATCCTCTGTGCGGGAACCTCTCCGCTTTGCCCTCCGCACCCCTGTTGCTTTGCTCTCCTCCGCTACTCCGAAGCTTTCCCCCTCCGCCGCCCGCAGTCTCCGCCCGCGAAGGGGCTCCTAGTGTGTGGAAACCTTTCCTCCTTCACGGCTCCCTACCACTGGTGCAGGTCCCATCCCTATCCTTTTGTCTCTGTTTTTTTTTTTTTTTTTTTTTTGACCTGCCCAGGTACGTGGGGAGTTTCTTGCCTTTTGGGAGGTCTTAGGTCTTCTGCCAGTGTTCAGTATGTGCTCTGTAGCAGTTGTTCCACGTGTAGATGTATTTCTGATGTTTTTGTGGGGAGGAAGGTGATCTCCACAGCTTACTCCTTCACCATCTTGAAGCACCCTCTATGGGTTCACTTTCTTGATGGTGTTTTTTTGCAGCACAGAAGTTTTTAATTTTGATAGAGTTCAATTTATCCATTTTTTTGGTTGCTGTTACAGCTTGTGCTTTTGGTGTCATATTAAGAAACTGTTGCCTAATCCAAGGTGATGAGATCTACACCTATGTACTCTATGAACAGTGTTACAGTTTTAGCTCTTAGAGTCAGGTGTTGGTCCATTGTGAGTTAATTTTTCTATATGGCATGAGATAGGGGTTCAACATCATTCTTTCGCATGTAGATATCCAGTTGTCTCAGCACCGTTTGTTGAAACGATTTTTCTTTCCCCATTGAATTGTCTTGTCATGCTTGCCAAAAATCAGTTCACCATTAAGGTGAGGGTTTATTTGTGGAGGCTGTACTCTAATTCATTGATATATATGTCAGTCCTGTCTGTCTTTATGGAGCTCTCCATTCTTCCTAACTGCCTTTCCTCCTGGGTGAAATCTCTGAACCGTGTCTCCAGAGCTGGGGGCAGGGACAGCAGTCCACTTTTTCAGAGTGACACCCCTGATTTATGAGCAGGGCACTGAATGAAGAGGGTGGCCTCAAGTCTTCTCAGCTTGCCTCTCTTGACATGAACTTGGATGCGGGCAATCAGGACCCCCATATTCTTGGCCTGCACTGCCTGGGATTGAGCCTCTGATCTATAAGTGTGGACCAGGTGGAGCAAGTGAGCCCCTGATATTTCGGTCACCTTTGCCAGGAGTTTAGCCTCTGCACCTTGGAGTTTGGGGGAATGAGAAATGACAGTGGCTTGCCTTTCCCAGTGAAATACTTTACCCCTTTACTGGGAACTTAGGGGATAGGAAGGTCCATTTTCTCAACCACACCTTCTCAGATTACAGCTTTCATTGTCTTGTTGAGAGGTGGAGGGAAGGAGTGTGTTATGGTTCAAGTTTCACAGACTCTTGCTGTTCTTCCTGAGATTTAGTTCTTGCATAATTGTTTCTTCATTTGCTGTCCTCCCTTAGGACAATTTCCAGAGACTTTAAATGGTTGGGTTTAATAATTTTCATTAGTTATACTTGTTTCCTGGGGAGCAGGTGGAATTCCTCATCCTGCCATCAGGGAAGTCCCCACTGGTCTTAAACAAGCTCAAGTCTTTGCCACTAAAGAAAAAAAATTCTATCCTTCTCCAACTGCTGCTCTATCTCTTTTTGCTTTCACTGTAAAAGTTCTGTATTTCCTCCATTGCAACTTTCTCCTCAAGGACCTTAAACAGGTTTTCCAGGCCCAGCTGTCCTGAAAGAGCTGCTTATAGTCTAAGGTCAGCAGTGATTTCCACATCTCAATGTCCTTCAGGTGTTCCTCTCTCCTCTTATTTGATCTGTCAGCTGCATCCCACTGTTGTTGGCTCTTCCCTCCTCCTTGAATTGTCCTCTGCTCCTGGATGCTGTGACTGGACACCCACCTGGACTGCCTCTTGTGTCTGCTTTGCAGGCTTGTTCCCCTCTGCCAGCCATTAAAAGAGAGGAATCCTCAAGGCTCTGGCATGGGCCCCACCTTAGTTATCCATCGCTGAGAAACAAATGACCCTCAAACCTAGCAGCTTAGAACAACAAGCCTTTATTATCTGTTTCTCTGGGTCAGGAATCTGACTCTCGCATAGCTAGGTGTCTCTGGGTTAGAGTCTCATAAAGCCGCAGTTAAGATGTTGGCTGGGGCTGAATCATCACCTGAAAGCTCGACCAAGACTGTAGCATCTGCTTTCAATCTCCCCCATGTGGTTATTGGAAGGATTCTTTCCTCACAGGATGTTGGACTGAGGGCTTCAGTCTCTCATTGGCTGTTGGTCAGTGGCCTCCTTGGGTCCTTGCCACCTGGGTCTATCCATAGGGCAGCTTGCACCATGGTGGATGTCCCTCAGAGCAAGTGATTGAGAGAAAGGGCGCCCAAGACGGAAGCCAGTTTTTGTCATCTCGGATGTGACATCCCGTCACATTTACCATACTCTAGGGTTTAGAAGCAAGTCAGTAGGTCCAGCTCACATTCAAGAGGCATTGCCCAGGGTATAAATACCGGGAGGTGGGGATTATACTGGCCATCTTGGAAGCTGCCTGCCACAGGTTCCCTTCTCTTCTCACTACACCTTGGACACATTTAGACTTTAATTACCAGCCACCCATGAGAGGGAGATGATTTACAAACTTACATTTGCAGTCCAGACCTTCCCTCTCCATTCCAGACCCATGTCCAACTGATTGATTGCCATTTCACTTGGATTTCTTGAAGGCTACTCAAATACAGAATGTCTAAAGCTGGACTCATGGGTTTCGCCCAAACCCGTGCTTGTTCCACTCTTCCCTGTATGTGGGTTATGGGACAGGCTAAGGTGTGAGATAGAGAGGCAGGTGGGTGGTCCAGCCCCCCTCCACGCAGTGTCCAGTTGCTCTGCTTTAGCCACATGGTCAAAGCTGGCTCACCTGCCTGATGCCCATGTTCCAGCCCAAGGGAAGGGAGGGAAAGAAAGAAAGAAAGTGAAGAGTAAGCAATTTCCTTTTTAAAAGATCTGACCCAGAAAAACACGTCACTTCTACTCACATCCTGTGGACTCATCATGAAGCTGCAGCTAGGGACTGAGCTGTAGTGGGAGGGCTGGGCACCCCGTGTCTAGTGCAGCTGTGTTCCCAGTTAAAATATGGAGGGTTATTCTACTGCCTAGACTGGGTCCTCCCAGGAGAACGGTCTGAGGCAGGGGACCTATGTGCTCTTACTTTATTATGGAATAAAGTCCCAGGGAATAAGAGTAAGTCACAAGAGGAGTAAGGCAGGAAGGAGGATGCATATTATGAATTGGCCCATCTGTAGGACAACTACTCCAAGTTATGTAAACTTCCCCTGAGGACCAGCCCTCTGGGAGAGAATGCAGGAAGAATTTTTCCACTGGCTTCTGTCTCCCAGTGGTCAAATTTGGTCCCCTGGGGTGCTAACCCTTTTGTTTTTCTGACTGCCTGCAAGGACACGGGCACCAGCCGTATCAACAGGAAGCCCCAGCGTGGGAGGCGAGGAGGTGTGGTCGGGCCGGTGGTGAGAAGCCCTCCATCCGGCTGTGCCTGTGGGTCCATTGGAGCCCTTGGTAGAGCTGGAGCAAAAGGGAGTGGAGCCCGAGGAGATCTGAACTGGCCCATTCGAGGACTCGATGCAATCACTAAAGGAAGGAGAAAATAGACACTGGGGTTCTCTTACCACTTTCTGCCACACCCTGTTTCCGTGAATGACACCCCTATTCATTTAGTTCCAGCAAGTGAGAAACCTAAGAGGCACCCTGACAGCTCCCTTGTCCTTAGACCTGCATCTGATCCTCAATATCTCCGTAATCTATTCGCTTCTCTCCATTTGGACCACCACGCTCTTAATCAGAGCCTCTATCATCTTCCGTGGGGACAAACGTCTCCTAATTGAACTCTTGTCCTCCTTCATATCCATTTCCCACATACAGCCTGAGTGGCTTTTCTGTAACACCAACTGGGTCTTGTCACCATCCCCTGCTAATGTAAACCCTTCAACAGCTTTCCATTGCTTGGAGGATAAAGACAAAACACCTCAAGGTGGCCCACAAAGCCAGTGTGGACTGGCCCCTCATTGTCCTCTGTTCCAGCCTCACCTGCCTACTTTTGGCCTTGGCTTTCTGAAGCTCCAGGCTGCCACAGGACCTTTGCACATGCTCTGCCCAGTGCTTGCCATCCTTTTCTCCTACCCGCCTTCTCACCTTGAAGCTCTCAGAGCAGTTACCTTTTCTCAGGAAGGTCTTTCTTGATTTCCCTGACTGGGACAAACTCCTATTATATATGTATCCAGTCCTGGATTCCCCAAGAAGCAGACTAAGTATGTATTTTGTATTTCAGGCGTTAGTGAAACACGGTCACTCTTAATTTTTCGTAAGATGCTAATTTCAAAGAAGTCATCATGGGAAAGACGAGACTTTTTGAAATTTCAGTACACTTACTTTTTTTTTTTTTTTTTGGCTGTGCCATGGGTTTGTAGAATCTTAGTTCCCCAACCAGGGATTGAACCTGCCCCCTCGGCAGTGAAAATGTGGAGTCCTAACCACTGGACCACCAGGGAATTCCCCTACACTTATCTTTTAATTCTGCTTGTTTTTATTCTAAATTGATTATGGAAGAGGTCATAATCTTTTCAGTACTTAAAGCCTCTAAGAGCCAGCCTCGAAAACTCTGGCTGTGGGAAAGGAACTCTCCTTGTAAGGCTTCCTAAAGTTGCAGCTTTGCTTTTTTACGTCGTTAGTAGATGTTTGTTTCCCCCACAAGGCTCTCAGTCTTTTGAAGGTAGAGGCCTAGGCAGTGTTCTGACTCACCAGTGAGCTTAGTGCATACAGAGGAAAAATGCAGTAAACCTTGGTTAAGTGAGTCACAGGCGCCTGGAGCTCCAGCCTGGCTCAGCCACTTACTGGCTCTGTCCCTACACCTGTCTGTGCTGAAGATCACTTCTTATCTGAGTGGCTGGTGCCTGAGAAATAGGGAAATGTATTTCCAGAGAGAGAAAGAGGAAAAAAGGCATGCACATATTTTAAGAGATATGATTAGTTAAATTTCTATGTGGCTAGGACTGGAATAGCTAAGAGGGGTTGAATGAAGAATATTTCTAGATTCGCACTTCTTCCTTGGGCCCATTCAACTGTATTTCCACTTTTTTTTCGTGCTACAATAAGTGGGTGTAATAGGAGAGGTTTCAGTACAAATTTGATGGAGATAAACGGTTCTGAGGAGAAATTCTCGGTATGTCTTAAACGGTGGATGAAGCAGGTAGAGTGGAGGTTGGGCTTGCTATCCTGAAAGTAACCACAAGGTGGCGCTAGGTGCTCAGCAATGCGAGTCTTGCCTCCAGGGATTTGACTGGCACCCTTTTTCTAATCAATTGTCAGTTTATTTATTCTAACAAAGATTCCTTAGTCTCTTTCTAGTCCATAATTTTCTTTAATAAAACAGAGTTACATTTCCCCCTTTCATGTGTATCTACAGAGTGACATGCTTGATGGAGAGTCATGAATAATACTGAGGATGATTCAGTGTCTCTGGGTTTTACTCCTGTACCATCCAAAGAGAAAATGACAAGAACATTTCTTTTCCTATATCAGTGTCATAATATGATACTGGATAATTGCAGTGCAATGTAATCACATTTCAGGAGAGAATACATAGCTTAAAACACTGAGCTGGGTGTAGGGGCCTAGTGCTTGATTCTCCAGGATACTGGGGGGCCCGAGCTGGTTTCTAAGACTTGCTCAGCCCCAGAATCTTCGGCCGATTTGACTGTAAGTCCTCTTTGCTAAGGATTCCTAGCACAGCCCCAGAACTGGAAGATTCTGGGGATGGCAATTCCAGATGCCATGGGAAGGAGAGGTCTGCCTTACCTGAGCCCCCCTAACCCAGGGGCTCAGCTTGTGGGGTCTCTGGACCCAAGGCAAGGCCGGAAAGCCAGTGCTGGGAATCGGGCTCCGAGGAAGGTCAAGGCTGAGTACCAGCTTATGACCACCAGAGGGCAGCATCGCCCAGCAGTCAGAAGCATTGCCGCTAACAGCCAGGCCCAGGACAGACCTCAGGAGGCTGCTCTGCGCTCCTGTCTGGCAGGGACACCCGTGTCCGGTGCTTATTTCCATCTCCCCAACCACTCCTGGGCCTCAGTTGTCACAAAGGTGGGAGATGCTGTAGCACCTGCCTCGTGCCTTCTTGGCAAAGGTAGTTGCCATTGGATACCTGTGGTACCATTGGAGCCCTGGAGCTGATGGGTGACTCATCAACCGATCCCTGTAGCATCCAGAGACAGCCACCCCTCTGTGCTCACAGCAAGTGGTTGACTATCCCACTGGAGGCTATCCAAGCGTTGGGCAGGTAGATCAGGCAGCTTTCCTAGCTCAAGAAACTAAGGAAATGCCATTAAAAAGGAGCAAGAAAAAAAAATGACTTCACAAATTGTTCAAAAAATATGACTTCACAAACTGTATACCATGGTGATTAAGACTGCAACCGCCCCTTCCTCCCCAAAAAAGACTGCAGACCCTGGAAACAGCCATCCAAGGTTTGAATCCTACTTCCTATACTTGGAAATTTAGGAAAGTGGACAAATTTCTTTGTGCCTCAATTTCTTTCTCTTTTTCTTCCTGAGTCACCAGAACACAATTCGGACCATCACCAAGTGAAACTATAGTCTTAGGCCCTGAAATGCAGTTTTCTTTACATTGCCTGTGATGCCTCTGGGCTCCCACCTCTGACCCAAGGCCACCAAGTCCTCCTGAGAGCTCAGTGTGTGCCTCAATTTCTGCATCTGCCAACTGGGAATGTTATCATTCCTATTTATCATAAAGGACCCTCCCTATCCCATAAGGTTATTGTGAGGATTAAGTGAGATAATTGTAAAGGCAATGTTTACTGAGCAATTGCTCTGTGCCAGGCACAGACCTAAGTCTTTTTATCTCGTATCTCAGAATTCTGACCACTGCTGTCTGTTATTACCTGCCTTTTATAGTTCATGAAATCAAGGCTTGGAGAGGTACAATAGCAGAGCCAGGACTTGAAACCAGGCTTTTTGCCTTCAGAGTTTACTTTTTAAATAATCGCAAAGCATGTTGGTCTTGCAAAGGATCATTTTGCTATTATAGTCCTGTGAATTCTTGTGAGCCCTGGATGACAGCCCTAGGTGAATTCTTTTTTTTTAATTCAACCTCACGGTGCAGACAGGCTGCTTGCAATTGAGCTAACACTGCAGTGCAGGAGAAAGCTGGCTCCGTGTAGGAGATTCCTCTGGCATCCCCTTCAGTGAAGCACTATCAGGCACCATTTGGGTGCAGAAGCAGAGTCCTGCATCGAGAGAGTATATCCTGGCTATAGAGCGTTCAGGCTTCTGGAGTCTAAGCTCAGAGTTCAAATCCTCCCTCTGTTACACAGAAGCTGCTTGCTCCTCAGCTAGTGATGTGACTCTCTGAACCTTGGTTTACTAATCTGTAAAATGGGAATCATAATGTAAATTATCTTATAAATTTGTTTTTTTACTTTTTAAGCTCCTTTTGTTTCTCCCACCTGTAATATTTTTGTTTCATGACTCTGAGTTATTCTAATCAGAGTCTAATTAGTCTAATCTAATTATTAGAACTATATATTTTATCTTATTTAAAACATTTAAATTTTATACTGGAGTATACTTGATTTATAATGTTCTGTTAGTTTCAGGTATACAGCAAAGTGAATCTGTTATACATATACATGTATCTATTCTTTTTCAGATTCTTCTCCCATATAAGTCCACAGAGTATTGAGTAGCATTCCTTGCTATACAGTAGGTCCTTGTTGATTATCTATTTTATATATAGTCATGTGTATGTATTAATCCCGACCTCCTAATTCATCCCTCACCCCCACCTTTCCCCTTTGGTAACCATAAGTTTTTTTTTTTAATACCTTATAAAATTTTTATGAATTTAAAAAATTTTTGTGAAATTACATTGGGAAAAGCATTTAAATATGTGTTTGCAGTGCCCGATAAACTTTACCTATCAGGATGCGATAAGCTTTACTTATTACTTTATTTGTATACTGTATTTATTTATTACTGTATTTACGTGGAGCTCTCGTGTAAGGAGAAGAGAAATCATATCCTTCCCGATTCTACCTTGGGACCAAAAAAATCTGAGTTCTCCCCTTAGTACAGGGCTTTGGTTTAGACAGCTGTTTCCTAATGAGCCTGCCCATTCCAAGATGGCTCCGGAGTGAACGTTTTAAAGCTTAGATCTGATCCTTTAGCTCAGCGCTGCCCCATAGGAATATATTGGGAACTACACGTGTACTTCTTTTTTCTTTTTTTTTAAATTGAAGTATAGTTTTTTTTTATTATTATGACTTTTACTTGTCTCTCTACTTTTCATAGTTTCTAAACTTTGCATCATGAACATTATTGCTTTTATAATTTAAAAAAACTATTTTTTTAAAAAATTGGGAAGAATATTTGAAATACACATGACAAGAGTTTTTATCCTTTACATATAGATGCTTTCATATGTCACCATGTAAAATGTAAACATTCTAAAATAAAAGTGGACAAAGGACATGAACAAGCTAATCACAAAAGAAATATAGATGCTAATGAACATGTGCACGGAAGTTCAACCTTAATCAAAGCATCATTAATCAAATAGACAATAATTAATAATGAGATGAGATTGTTTGCTATTAAATTGGCAAATTAATGGTCATATCCTATGTTAGTATGAGTGCAGTGGAATAAGTACTCTCATATACTATTGTTAGGAGTGTAAACTGATCCAAATTCCTGGAGGCGCATTACAAAACTTACAAATGTTCATTCTCTTAACATGGTGATATCATGCAAAACAATTTTCCTCTGAAGAAAATCAGAGATATTCGCAAAAAGTTCTGCACAAAATACACGTGTACTTTAAATTTTTTCAGTATTCACATTAAAAAAGGAAACAAGTAGGGGGCTTCCCTGGTGGCGCAGTGGTTAAGAGTCCGCCTGCCGATGCAGGGGACACGGGTTCGTGCCCCGGTCCGGGAAGATCCCACATGCCGTGGAGCGGCTGGGCCCGTGAGCCATGGCCGCTGAGCCTGCACGTCTGGAGCCTGTGCTCCGCAACGGGAGAGGCCACAACAGTGAGAGGCCCGTGTACCGCAAAAAAAAAAAAAAAAAAAGGAAACCAGTAAAATTCCTTTTAATAATATATTTTATTTACCTCAATATATCCAAAATATTATCATTTGATATGTAATCAATATAAAAACTTACTAATGCGCTCTCATATTATTTTCTTCGTACATTGAAGCCATCATATATTTTATAGCTGTAGCCCATCTCCACTCACCCTGGTCACTTTTCAAGTGCTTGATAGCTACTGTGGTGAGTGGGTAATGTACCAGACAGTGCAGGTCCAGCTCTCTGGTCACACTTTAATGTCGACAAAATGGTGGTTGGCTTTCCCAGCCTTATTTAACTTTAGCCCCATGACATGTGAAGCTCTTCCTTTCGCATCTCTGCACTTTTGCTCTTGTCTTTCTGCCTCCGTGGCATTCCCTCCAAGTTGGGTATTTTACCTCTACTCTCTTGTTGAACCTCATATCAACCCCATAAGGTAGATACTATAATGACTCCCATTGTACAGATGGGAAAACCAAGCCTTGAAATGATTGGGCTGCTCACCCATGGCAATATGACTGGTGAGCGGCTGTGCTATGCTCTGAACCACTCTGCTCTATTGAAGGTAACACTGTTGAATGAGCAGTGATGCCCCGAATTGGACTGGGAATGGGCTGCCAGCGGCAGGAGTGGGGGTCTGGTTAACAGAGGTATTCAAGAGGCCCCTGAATGATGGCCCTCAGACCGGGGTGCTGTCGAGGAGATTTCTGCACTGGATTGGGGCAGGGTGGCAGGCTAATGATGCTCTTTGCAATTCTGAGAATCTAGGATGTCTCCCTGTCCCTGGGAAGTGTGGACTCCAGGCCGCCTGGATGGGCAGCGCTGTCTCCTGCTCTGGCCCCAGGGTGAAGGGCTTGACTTCCTCGGTTATTGGTGCCAGGCTGGCCTTCCTGAAGCTCAGTCGCCCCTGTTCAGCCTCTGGACTGATTGCGTTGGTCTTCTCCCCTGGAGGGCTCCGCCCCACATCCTCCCATTGTCAGCGCTGATACAGTACTTCATTAATTTAGACTCACTGTAAATATTTTTGGAAACACCCTGTTGCTCTCCTGAAGGCTGATAGGGCTGGGTGCGAGCGGGGGTCGGGTCCTGTCCGCCTCTTCCTGACCTCTTTCCGGCCTCTGCGCTGTTTCCTGTCCTCCTGCCTCCTGCCAGCCCTCTTCTCAGCCTCCAAGGAAGAAAGCCTTCCTCTGGATGCAACCTTCAGGGATGCGAGGGGAAGACAGAGTGGCACAGGGGACAGTGTGCTTGATCCCGTGGGGACACCTGGAGGAATTCCCTTTCCCTCCACGGGCCTCACTTTCCTCATCGGCAAAGTCAAGTATATGGAACAGATTAGTGACTGTAAGCTTTTTCACTGGCAAAGGCCACTTTGCCGGCTTTCTTGTCCTCCCCCGACAAATGAGTTATCATTTTGGAGGATTCTGTTTATCTAGCCCACTCAGTTTATTAAATAATGATGAATTCATCTTTCTAGCTTTTATTCATCAAAGCGTCCTGAGCAGCAAGTAGTCACCAGAATTACCACTTCGAGGTGTGAAAATCCAAGCTTGACATGTAGAGAGGGTTATCTCCTCAAGGGGGAGGCGGGGAAGGTGTCATTTCCAAAAGGTTTTATGAAATGCTGATGCTGGCCCTGTGCTACTTCCTCTGCCCCATTACTCTCCTCTTAAGGCCCATCACCTCAGCTTGGGAGTCAATGGTCTCAATGCAATTTAGGGAGTCCTTTCTATTCTAAGTCATGGGAAACTAGCCCTCCATCCAGGTGGTCTTAAAGAAAGCCCTGACTTTATAGGGCTTCTGAAGTTATAGAAATGCTGGTCCTTCTGGCTGCAGCCAAATGGTCCCTGTGTATTTATTAGATGCCCACTCTATACAGGGTGCCACGCTACATAGGGATGTAGGGGGTGTGTGGGTAATGGTGGGTGGAGGCGTGAGAGGGGTGGGTGAGGAGATAAGGAAAGGTTTCCAGATGCCTCTTACTCACAGTCTAACAAAACAAACATTAGATGGGTTTTGGTGCCATGACGGGGAGAACGGATTCTGATCTGAACCTGCCCATCACTGACTTCCACCAAGTCAGTCTGCCTCTCTCTTTTGACCTTTTTGGCAGGAAATCCATTTCTTCAAACACCTCTGGGAGCCACTGCCACAATTTCCAGAGTCACAGAAAGCTAGCTCTGGCTGGTTCAATGTCCTCAAGTACCAACAGGGAAACAGGCTCAGGGAGGGCAAGAGCCTTGTCTAGGGTCACACAGCAAGCTAGTCATTCAGGTTTCAGCTAGAATGTCAGCGACTCCCAAGCCCTGCACTCCCGTGGTCTACCCTGTCAAAAATCGTCCCCTTTCCGTGTATTTTTCTGTCATTATCCATAGATTTCATTGCATTTCCTTACTGTGCATCTATTTTGTCTCGTTCCAGCCTCTAGGATGTACGTGCAGGAGATCAGGGACACGGTCTGAATTGTTCACACTATAGTAGCTGCTCAATAAGTATTTGTTGAGTGAATGAATTCGTGATCAGGATGAAATTGGGACTCATATTTCCTGGCTCCCAGGCCGGTGGGTTTTCCTGCATTTGCTGTCCCCAGAGCTCAGGAGATCCAGGAGTTCCGGAGACTGGCCTGGGAGTTTGAAGGAGCACCAAATGGCCAGGGGAGAAGGGGCTGCCAAGGGGGCTCTGCTTTAATGGTCAGAAGGCAGCTGGCCATTTGCTTTTGGTCAGATAAGCTGGGATGGGGAAGGGAGTGTGGCTGGAGGAAAAGGGAGTGGGCTGGGCACCCCGCCTGCTTCCCTCGCCTGCCCTCCCCTTCTCCTCAGATGACACCACCAGCTGTGAGGGACACAGCTGCTGCCCCTTGGGAAGGGGAGAACAGGGCCCTGGTGCCCTGGGTGAGTTCCGAAGCTGAGTTCAAAGCAGACCTGTGAAGTGAGGGGGCTGCAGCGGGCAGCTGGGGGAGGAGGTGAGAAGTCAGCGAGGGGCAGAGAAAGGCAAGCCTCCGCTTTGATGTCCTGCACCCAGGCTTGGGGCCAGGTCTGGCCGAGGTTCAAGCCTTTCCCCTCATCCCAAGCCCTTAGAGAGAGTCAATTAACCGCCTTTCCTGTCCTCGAGGAGGCTGTTGATGCAGGTCCCTGACCCCACCACACACTACGTGCGCGAATACCGCGCTCAGCGCGCAGGCGCACCCCGGGCGCGCACAGGTCTCGCCTGCTCGCTAGCAACTCCACCCGAGCCGCAAGTGTGCGCAGTCACACACGGCCCGGGCGCGGGGCCAAGCCACTCTATGCCTTCTAGGCCAGGGACAACCCTGGAGGTGGGGTGGGCGAGGGCTGTGGAGTCACTGGACCCCCCCAGCAGTCTGGGCGCTCCTCAAAGGGCCCACAGCAGGTCTGGGGCGCTGGTCTGCCAGACTCATCACAGTATCCTAAAGAAATCACCCAGGAGAGGGGCAAGTCCCTCGGGAAACCTGCTTGGCCTCTACAGGGCCGGCCAACCCCGGTGGGGCGTGTGAGGACACTGGCCAAGGGTCTGACCTTGCTGCTGCTTTGCCAGATGGCTCACGGTAGGTTCTTCTGGCTCAGTTCAGCAAAAAGGTGCCCTTGGTAGTGCAGTAGAGCAGCCCTGCAGTGAAGACCCAACCTCTTCTGTCCTTTCCCCGAGCGCATTCCTTTGGTTCTAACTCAGTGGATATATACCAGTGCCAAGTTCGGGGGGACCGACATGAAAAGCAGGCTCTGCCCAGGTACTCTCTGTCTGGAGAGGGCTAACTTCTGAGCCCTGGGGGCACGTAAGGTCAGCCTTCAGCTACTCGTCCCATTGAGTAAACTTTCACCTTCTGTTTTGGGTGACCAGGCACCTTGGATGTCAGGCGGGGTGAGGGAGCAAAGCTGGCTGATCCTGCCCCGTTCAGGCTGCCATGGCAGGGCACTCAGGCCATCCGGTTCCAGCTGGCTCTCGGCTGGGGGCCAGATCTTATCAGCACCCCACCCTCTCTGGCCCCAGTCAATGGCCCCCTCCCAGCCTTGGCTCCCTCTTCCCTCCCATCTCAGTGAGTCTGGTTCTTCTGGTGAGATTAACTGCTTCTCTGAGTCAGAGAGCCTGGAGGCCAGAGGATTAAAGAGATGGATCCGTCTCCTCTCCCAACAGGGTCTCTGGGCTCCTGTTTGGCTCGGAATTCAAGTGGGAGCAGCCAGGAACAGCTGGCCGATTTGGGGGACACTCTGAGCTCACTTGCTCACCTCCTTCTGTGTTCCTAGCTGCAAAGGGCACGAGTGGCCACATCTTTCTGAGAAAACCAGAGAAGCTCTGGATTCACTGGGGGTCTTGAATTTTTTTTTTTGGTCATTTTATTTATTTATTTTGCATTTTCTTTTTTAATATCTTTATTGGAGTATAATTGCTTTACAATGTTGTGTTAGTTTCTGCTGTACAACAAAGTGAATCAGCTATATGTATACATATATCCCCATATCCCCTCTCTCTTGAGCTTCCTTCCGTTTGGCTTTTATCTTGGAAGGGCCATCTCTTGTGACCTGACCTGAGCTGATTCCTGCTCGACACCTAGGTCCCTTTTGATAGGTCAAGGTAATCACTGAAGAAGTCTAACATGGCTGAAGGTTAACCATTTTCACCCAAGCCTGCTGTCAGGTTATAATGACAGCCCCTCTGCCACCTGCACAGTCTTCTGTTAGACAAACGTGCAGGAGCAAGCAGGCCCCAAGCAATTCCTGCCCTGTGTATTGTGAGATCAAAGAAGCCCCAGCTCTGGGTCCTATTGGGTGCCCGGAGCACCATGTTGCAGACTGCCACGATTCCAGAGGCGGGTCCTGTTAACTTTCTACCTGGCCTCAGGCAACTGGAAATCCTCTTGGGGAATAGCTGGTCACAGGGCAGTTTCTAGATCAGGCTAAGGTGCACAGGCTATTGCCTGGCAGTGTCTTATACTCTGTTTAATCAAGAGTGGGGAGTATCTCGAACACATTTTAGTCAATCTATTTTAAATTTCACCCAAGAGAGCTTATTTCAAAGTAAACCACAGGTATCCTAGCACCATCCTACATTTTTATACTCTCTACAGATGGCAAATCCCCCAATTTAAAACGGGTTGGAGTTTTTTCTTTGGGAATGTAGTGGTTCAGTTCATAGACTCAAGACAGCCTTGGTTCAAATTCTGATCTGACCTTGGCCAAGTCACTTCACCTCCCTGTACCTCAGTTTCCTTACTGTAAATTGAGATGAATGAGGGTACCTACTTTCTAAAGTGTTTCTGCTGATTAAAAGAGATCATGAAGACATATAAAATAGAAAATGTTTAGAAGAATGTCTAGCATGTAGTAAGTGCTCAATAATTAATCCTCATGAGAAACACCAACATGTTCGCATCTGCACGTTGCCTTTAGGGAAAGGTCATCCGAGATCCTCAGGATCTTCCTTATCTTTCTCTGCCTCTCCTTTCTTGCATCTCCCCACTACACTCTGAGGCTTTGGCCGTGCTTGTTTTCATTTCCCTCTCTTTGCATTTTACGTTTCTTCCTCCTGGCCTATCCTTCCTGTTTTTCTGCTTCCTTCTATTCTGGGTAAGCTCCCGTTCAAAGGGCACCAACTGGGGGCCTGGGGACATGTTTTACTTGTCCTGTCCTCTTATTTTAAAAAAATGGAATTCCCCAAATTTACAAGTCTGGAAATTTCTCATAAAATCTAGAATTTGAAATTATGTAGAAAATTCAGAAGGCATGGTCATGGTAGCTTCCGCATTTCTGTGTGGCAAGTGGAGATTGGCGCCCAGGAGTCTTCCTCTTGATAGAGTAAGCTTGCCCCCCTTGCCAGTCTCCACCACTCCCTGTTGTCTCAGGCTGCTTGTTTTACCCAGATACATTCTTAGCCTGGTCCTTGTGAGTATTTGAGTTTGGGGTCCCTGTCTTAAGACCTCTGGAGAAGATTTTCTGACTAACTCTTGTTTGAGATAACGGATTCTAATTCTGTAAGCCTTTTGCTTTGAATGTGGCCAAGACTCATCTCTGGATTTTGCTTCATCTCACTCTTGCCCAACTTCAGATGGCCTTCTCTACTCTCAGGGGTGCATGTTTTTAATCTTATCTTGTGCCTCATTCCCTCCTTCCTGCCCAGAGGTCCTGGAGAGGCCAATAGACAGGGCAAAGTCAGTTTCTATGGGATTGTGCCCACAGCATCTACTAAATGGCTACCGCTTTTTCTGCCTCTTCCTTCAGTTATGACTTCCTGACCCCCACATGCCCTGCCTGGTCTATGTACGGCAGTAAGAACTCAGGGACCGAAATGTATCCGTGTTTTCACTGCATAGTAATTCAAACACCCGTTCTTCTATACATGGACGCCCCTTTTCACTCACTCCCTAATTCATCCATCCACTTACTTATTCACTCAACAACCATTTAGTGACCACCTACTACCTGCCAGGCACTGAGTTAGGTGCTTGGAGAAGAAGAAAAGCAAACAACAAAAGCAAAACAAAATTTATCCTGTGAACTTGGGCAAGACATTTACCTTGTTCAGCCTCAGTTTCCCCATAGATTTAATGGCTTGATTAGATACTTTAATCTGAGGTTTCTTTCTTTGGTGACTCTCTCCTCGACCCTCTAAAACTTCCTGTGCCATCTGAAAACTGTAATCTGCTAACAGCTTATGAATCGTAGAGAAATCCCTCTATAACTGGGTCTGTAGACCACAAACATCCCCACAGAGAGAGGGTCAAAGCCGAGGTGTAAAGGAGGAGGGTGTGAGGGGAAGGATAGAGGGAAGTCTGCTCGGGGTGGGGCTGGGAGGGCGGGAGGGGAGGAGACAGACCAGCCTACCAGGAGGGCATGCCAGAGGCTGAGACCATCCTGCGAAATCTCACACCCTCCTCGCCCCCTACCCTCCCCGGCTCCAGCTCAGGCTGGGTTTCAATCTGCATAATTTGCCCCATTTAGAGGGCCTGGGAGGGGGTGAGAACAGGAGGGTGCAGAGGACTGAGGAGGGGTTCTCCAAACACCAGAGGAAACCGGAGGGAGAGAAACTGGGCGAGGAGGAGAGCAGGCTGCAAACCACAGATAACATTCTGCCCAGCACTGCAGGGGTCAATCTGGTCCACTTGCCCAGGGACAAGAAGGAAAAAAAAAAGTTGGCTGTAACTTCAAGATCCTAAGACTCACAAGTGAGGGGCTGGTCTGGAGGTGGGAGGAGGGAGGGACAGCCGAGGGAGGGACAGCCAAGGAGGAGACAGAGACTCAGGAGGGCGCGAGGAAGTGTCTGAGCTGAGGCTGGGGCAGGGCAGGACGGGGTGGAGGGAAGCCTGCTGGAGGGAGGCATCCTTCAGGGTCCAGAGGAGCCAGAGGCAGCTCCATCTGCTGCTAGGAAGGGCTCTGGACACCTCCAGCCCTTCCCGCCTGCCCTCTGAGGCTCCAGCCAGCAGCTGAGGGCACTTGCTGAGTTGGCGCGACACAGCCACGGAGCTGATACCCCCGGGACCCCCTGCCCGACTTGGCTCCCCAGCATGGAGGAAAGTGGCGATTTCGACAACTACTACGGGGTAGACAACCAGTCTGAGTGTGAGTACGCGGACTGGAAGTCCTCGGGGGCCCTCATCCCTGCCATCTACATGCTGGTCTTCCTGCTGGGCACCACGGGCAACGGCCTGGTGCTCTGGACAGTGTTTCGGAGCAGCCGCGAGAAGAGGCGCTCGGCTGATATCTTCATCGCCAGCCTGGCGGTGGCCGACCTGACTTTCGTGGTGACCCTGCCGCTGTGGGCCACCTACACGTACCGGGACTACGACTGGCCCTTCGGTGCCTTCGCCTGCAAGCTCAGCAGCTATCTCATCTTCGTCAACATGTATGCCAGCGTCTTCTGTCTCACCGGCCTCAGCTTCGACCGCTACCTGGCCATCGTGAGGCCCATGGCCAACGCTCGGCTGAGGCTGCGGGTGAGCGGGGCCGCGGCCACGGCCGTCCTGTGGGTGCTGGCCGCCCTCCTGGCCGTGCCGGTCATGGTGTTCCGCTCCACCGGCGCCATCCTCCACGTGGAGAACAGCACCAGGGTGCAGTGCTACATGGACTACTCCATGGTGGCGAGCCCGAGCTCTGAGTGGGCCTGGGAGGTGGGCCTGGGCGTCTCGTCCACCGCCGTGGGCTTCGTGGTGCCCTTCACTGTCATGCTGACCTGCTATTTCTTCATCGCCCAGACCATCGCCGGCCACTTCCGCAAGGAGCGCATCGAGGGCCTGCGGAAGCGTCGCCGCCTTCTGAGCATCATCGTGGTGCTGGTGGTGACCTTCGCCCTGTGCTGGACGCCCTACCACCTGGTGAAGACGCTCTACATGCTGGGCAGCCTGCTGCACTGGCCCTGTGACTTCGACATCTTCCTCCTGAACGTTTTCCCCTACTGCACCTGCATCAGCTACGTCAACAGCTGCCTCAACCCTTTCCTCTACGCCTTTTTCGACCTGCGCTTCCGCCAGGCCTGCACCTCTGTGCTCTGCTGGGGACAGAGCAGGTGCGGGGGAGCCTCCCACAGCAGCAGCGGGGAGAAGTCGGCCAGCTACTCCTCGGGGCACAGCCAGGGGCCCGGCCCCGGCAGCGGGAAGGGCGGAGAGCCGACGCACGAGAAATCCATCCCCTACAGCCAAGAGACCCTCGTGGTTGACTAGGGCTGGGATCGCGGGCGCCTGGTGCCCTCTGCCCAGCCCCAGCCTTTGCCCTTGCTCTCTGAAGGTCAGGTAGCTGGGGGCACCTTCTCTCTTGCACTTGACTCCTTTCCCTGCCTCCTGCCTGCGTCTTGTCCTCCTTTTCCCTTTGCTCTGGTTCAGAGGTTTGTGGTTTAGTGGAGAGAGATTGAGCCCTGCAGACCCGGGCTCGGCCACTCAGTCTCTGTGAGACTGGCTTTGCCCCAGTCGCTTAAACTCTCTGAGACTCAGTTTCTCTACGTGTACACAATGGAGAAACTAAAATGATGTGTGTCCTGGCTCAGTAAAAGTTCATTTCCCCCCAGCATTTTTCTTGGATCTCCAGCTTTTGTTCTCCCCCCATTTCCTTTTAGGTGTCTTGCCCCTCTTCTTCTCTCTGCTTCCCCCTTTCCCTCTGCAATTTTTACTCAGAATCCGTACCTCCTGGCTCCCACCCCCTCTCCCATAGCTCGTCTTCCTCGTTCAGTCCCTCCTTTCCATTTGGACTTCTTTGTTCTGAAGTGCTCCTAAGGGTTAAGAATCCTGAAGCTTGCAAACACTGCCCCTGCTCAAGCTCTTTGTCCTGTTCCCTGAGTGCCCGGGGAGGGAATGGGGGAATGGGACTGGGCCGGGCAGGAGGCAGGCTGGGTATCAGCAAAATTACTTCTCCTGTCTCTGCAGCTGGGGGCTCCAGAGCCTCCCTCCAAATTGGAGCGGTTTGCTGTCATTTCAGGCGCTGGAGGCAGAGCCATCCATGAAGGGAGCCTCCCTTCCTGCAGCCCCTCCATGAGGCCGACTAGATATGCTTTCTACAGATTTCCTTAGACCCTTTTTCTTCATCCTCTGTTTTCTGTGGGGACTGGAAGGCAATGGGGTTGATGAAGTAGCAGGCTCCTTGGTTTCATGATATGAATGCGGACCTGGGAAGGGAAAACGGAGAAAGAGAGGGAGTCTGCATTTAGTCTAAATGCTGCTTGGGTTCCGTCCCCAAATCCTCCTCCCTCCAACCTCCTCCAGAACCGTGAGCTGCAGGTCTCTCCCTGTCTCTCCACCCCATCCCGACATCTCCAGGATGTTTTTCTTGGGCACTGGTGTGAATGGGTGCCAAGGGTCACTTTGGTGGGGGTGGGACGCTTGCTTTGTGTGTGTACATATGTGTAAACGAGGATGAGCATCACACGAGCGGTGTGCCTCTGTTTCTTGTCACTTGGATGAACTCACCCCCCCTACTATCCCGGTCTCTGCTCTTCACCCAATATCCTTGAGGGAAGAAGGGACATGCTGAGGCAATTTAGAATAAAAATGAGTCCAACCCCACTGGATTTGGGGGCTCTGACGGCTGGTCCGCGCTTTAAGAGAGAAGTCTGTGTCTGTGTCCAGGCTCCCTATAGGGAGATTCCCTTCCCAAAGCAGCTGGCGCCCAAAGCTTGGGGAAGTCTTGTGCTCTGGGTCCCTGTGCCGCTGTCCCTAGTCCTATGAGGGAAATGGGAGCTTCCCTTGACCCCTTTCCCAAGCCTGCCAACCTTGCTTTGAATTTATAAGCATCTCCTTCATCACTCTTTATTTTTCCAGGGTCAGTAGCCCTCTTCCTAAAGGGGGACACCTGCTTGCCATGTGGTGGAAAGCACTGGGTGGATTTTTTTTCTCACCTCCTGTCAGGATCAGACCGTTTGGCTTCTTGGGGGGCTGGGAACAGGGACTGGAGCAGTCACGGCAAGACTGGTGGCATGACAGCCACACTGCCAGACAGGCTGAGGATGAAGATGCTTGTGGGGCCTTTGTGCACTGAGGGCAGGGTGTGTATATTCCGGGTTTTGTTCTTGGAGGACTCTGGACGTGAAGGACAAGACATGAGCCATGGAGGCAGGAAGAGCCCAGCTTGATGTCAGTGGACATCTTGACGTTGGATGGGATGGAGCCAGCTCTGGGAGCAGAGGGAGGGGAAGAAGGGAAGGGACTTATCTCAGCTTACTCTTCCCATCTCAGGCCAGAATCTTCCACAGACAGACTCACTTTCTCAGTCCAGGGCTGTCCCCAAAGCAGCCAGTCAAGGCTGGAGGAAGCTCCCAGAAGGGAAGAGGTTGCCCCTGAGGCCCCATCGGTGATCCTGGACAGATGGTGGAGGAGGCTGTCGGCTGCCCCACTTGCCCCTTCTTTGGAATGTCTATGCTATTTTTGACCCTGTTAGTCACTGCGGTTCATCAAATAAATCTTTTTGTGTGTGTGTGTAACTATTGTGTCTGAAGCCTTTTCTCACACTAGTGTCTTGGGATGAGGAAGGGGCCCCTAGGTCCCTTCCTAGGTGGGAAGTGGGACGAATAGGCTGACGGGAGCAGTGCAGAAAAGGGGACCTAAAAGGAGTCAAGTGGGAAACTGGAGAGGAAGCCGGGGTGGGGGTGGGTGAGAAGATGGAGAAAATAGACAGCAGAGAAGGGACAGGATTGGAGTGAGAACAGGGAAGACAGAGGAAATAAAGGGACAGGGTGCCGCTAAGCCTCTCTGAAAAGCCGTGGAATCAGTGGGCACACATGTGGGAGCCCAGAGCACAGGTCTAGGGGAGAAGTACCAACCTTTCTTCCCATGGAGGTAGACCTATCACTCATTCATTCATTTGCCCCTTTATTCATTTATCATCTGCTGTAGACTCATTCATTCATTCACTCATTCAGTATCACATGAGCATCCATTCAGTCCTCAGGTGGTCACCATCTTCCACAAAGACCTCCAGGTACTAATGATGTTTGCAGTTGACCCCAAAGCAATCTCCATAGTAGAACAGAGAGTAACGTTTCACCACCATTCTCTCCTTGAACCAATGCAGCCCTCTGAGAGGGGCATTTTCACCTCATTTTGCTAATAAGGGAGTGGAGGCTCAGAGAGTTTCGTCCGGTACCTTGACCAAGGTTACACAGCGAGTACATGGAAGAATCAGGCCTGGAGCCAGCTGCCTCTGTCCAACTGCAAAGCCCACATTCTTAACCAGAGTTTCTCCAAAAGTCCGAATGAGGCAGTGCCAGGTGGTTGGGATGGAAAGTGAGATCTCATCTGTAAGACGCCTGGCACACGTGGAGAGCCCTCCGTGAAGGAGGCTGGGCGCTGGGAGGGGAAATGGTGGAAAATGCATGAGAGAGAGAGAGAGAGAGAGAGACAGAAAGAGACAGAGAGACAGAGAACAGAAAAAGAGAGACAGAGAGACAGTGAGAAGACAGAAATAGAGACAGAGACAGCAAAAGAGAAACAGAGACAGAGAATGAGGAAAGAGTAGAGACAGAGAGAGGGAGGAGGTGGGTGGGAAGAAGAAACTGGGAGGCAGGGAGGGAGCTGGAGGCCGGGGTATCGGTGTTTGTTTTCCCTCTTCTGAAATGCACCAGGGAAAACCTGCAGGAATTTACAACTGTAACAACAAGCTATTGGATTTTTTTTTTTTTTTTAAACAGATCCTGTAACAGAATCTCACCAACTCTCCAGGGAAATTTGAGGTAGGTTATCCAAAATATAAGATTATAGAGCGCTTCATAATTTCGTTTGTTCACACACATTTCTTCATTTGTTCACTCACTCATCTGTTTACTCGAGTCCTTATTTATTACCGATGTGCCAGGCAGCACGCTGGGTACAGGATCAAATGGGGAACAGGACATCGCGGGCTCCCGGTTGGGTGGCGGAGAAGAGAGTTGGATGAATGGTTATAATGGGGCGTGGTCAGTTCTGAGAGGGGGAATGTACAAAGAGTCCTGAGGGCCTAGTGGAGACAATGAATGATCCTGGGCAGGGCGTCAGGGGGGACTGGAGACAAGGGACATGCCAGGAGCCTGCTCTCTGAAGGGTGGGGGGTGGGTGGTGACAGGGGAGAGTGCTCTGTGCAGAGGAAAACCCTGAGATAAGGGGTAGGAGAGAACGCAGCCCCTCCCAGGAGCTAGAAAGAGCTCTCATTCTTGTTTGTGACCACCCCACCCCAGCTCTGGGAGGGGAGCCGGGCAGAAAACTTGCCCAGATCTCTGAGTGTGTCTGAGGAGCAGATTGGGGGTTGGGACTAAAATCCGGGTCTCTAGACCACTTGGCGGCGGGGGGCAGAGATTTTTTTGGTGACTTCTAGCTTCTCTCCTCCCTGGGCTTGTGCTGCCTTCTTCTAAGAGATCTGCCAGGGTCTCCTAAACAGGGGCTGGGTGTTCTGGGCCCTCTCACGCTGGACTTGTTGGAGAAGGATGCTGAGAGGGGCCGATGGATTCCTTGGGTAGACCTGCCCCCGAAGCCTGGATGACACTCAGCATGACAGGATCTGGATGTGAAGTCCCTGCCATCTCAGCTGGTACCACTGTGTCTGAACTCCAGGGAGTTCAAAGCTTGAGGGTCCTGACCTTCTCCATTACTCTTCTCAATTACTGCTCAAATGCTTATAACGTCTCTATGAGCAATGTGGAGAAGACACAAAGGGAGCTTAAAATCAAGTTTATAAGAAAGGAGATTTGGAGACGTTGGGCTGGCTTTAGAAGTTTCCATTTATATTTAGAGTATTAAGCAATGTTTATTGATTTACTCATTCAACAAACTTTTATTCAGGGCCTGCTATGCACCTAGGGCTCTCTTAGGAGCTGTGGATACTGAGGTGAGCCAGACACCATCTTTGTCATCATGGAGCAACTTGAAAGAGCTTTCTAGTCTTACCTTCCCATTGAATAGATGGGTAAACTAAGGCCCATGGAGGGCAAATGATTTATACAAAGTCATACAGTGGGATGATGGCAAAGGAACTTGGGCTTCTCACTGCCAGGCAAGAGCATGTTCCATGGCTCCAGGCTTAGCAAAGAGAGAAGGTCTTTTATGGAGACTATGAGAGGGTCAGAGCAATGGTTGAGGGCCAGCTGGGCAGGGGGAGGGCACAAAGGTGCATGAAGATGATTAGCCATATTTTTGTTAACTTTTTATTTTAGAAGAGTTTTACATTTACAGAAAAATTGCTCATCTAGTACAGAGAGTTTCCATCTATTCCATGTCCAGTTTCCTTTATTATTAACCTCTTGCATTAACATGACATGCTTGTCACAATTAATGAACCAGTATTGATACAATAACTATTAACTAAGTCCATACTTTATTCAGACTTCCTTACGTTTTACCTAATGTCCTTTTCCTGTTCTAGGATACCATCCAGGATACGTCATTGCATTTTGTCATTGTGTCTCTTTAAGCTTCTCTTGGCTGTGACACTGTCTCGGGCTTTGTTTTTGAGGACCCTGACAGTTTTGAGTAATACTGGTCTGGTATTTTGTTCCATGTGCTTTTTTAAACACATCTATTTTTATTTCCATATACCAGGCACATGCTGGATGATAAGGTTAGAGCGATAAATAACATACCAGTGTTTTCTGCTCTTTTGAAGTTCAACGATGAATAATAAAGTGTGGTCAGCATCACTGCAGGCGAAGTGCCGGATGCTGTGCAGGCAAACACCCGTCTTCCGGGGAGCTCCTCAGTGATCACAGAGGGCTAAAGCACTGGCTGAAAGCGCAGGTCCGCCTTCAGTGCCACAGGGTTCCAATGTCTGGCATTCTATCCCACCTTCAAGGTCATCGAGGGCTCATTTTCTTATTCAACTGGAAACCTGGGGACATCAGTCAAAAGCATATTTGTGTCCTGGCTATTATAAATAGAGCTGCAATGAACATTTTGGTACATGACTCTTTTTGAATTATGGTTTTCTCAGGGTATATGCCCAGTAGTGGGATTGCTGGGTCATATTGTAGTTCTATTTGTAGTTTTTTAAGGAAGCTCCATACTGTTCTCTATAGTGGCTGTATCAATTTACATTCCCACCAACAGTGCAAGAGGGTTCCCTTTTCTCCACATCGTCTCCAGCATTTATTGTTTGTAGATTTTTTGATGATGGCCATTCTGACCGGTGTGAGATGATATCTCATTGTAGTTTTGATTTGCATTTCTCTAATGATTAATGATGTTGAGCATTCTTTCATGTGTTTGTTGGCAATCTGTATATCTTCTTTGGAGAAATGTCTATTTAGGGCACATATATACAATGGAGTGTTACTCAGCCATAGAAAGAAATGAAATTGAATTATTTGTAGTGAGGTGGATGGACCTAGAGTTTGTCATACAGAGTGAAGTAAGTCAGAAAGAGAAAACAAATACCGTATGCTAACACATATATATGGAATCTAAGAAAAAAAAAGGTCATGAAGAACCTAGGGGTAAAACAGGAATAAAGATACAGACCTACTAGAGCATGGACTTGAGGATATGGGGAATGGGAAGGGTAAGCTGTGACAAAGTGAGAGAGTGGCATGGACATATATACACTACCAAATGTAAAATAAATAGCTAGTGGGAAGCAGCTGCATAGCACAGGGAGATCAGCTCGGTGCTTTGTGACCACCTAGAGGGGTGGGATAGGGAGGGTGGGAGGGAGGGAGACGCAAGAGGGAAGAGATATGGGAACATATGTATACGTATAACTGATTCACTTTGTTATAAAGCAGAAACTAACACACCATTATAAAGCAATTATACTCCAATAAAGATGTTAAAAAGAAAAAAATAAAAAGCATATTTGTGTCCAACGGGCATCTTACCCCATGTTACTCTGTCCTTTATTATTTAGCTGTATGGCACATCTCTTGCCTACTTGAGGCTGCTTCTTACATGGACAGAGGATAATCAGAAGTGGGTTCACCAAATCTGCTTGAAATATCTTACTCGGCCAGACCACTACTCCTCCACGTGATGCCCCTTGAGCACCAGGAAGTTGCTTCTAGAAGAGCCCTGATTTGGCTGCACTGTAACAGCTCTCTGTACTTACCTGTCTGCTCTGCTCTATGGACATCTTCCCCATCATAGGTGCTGTGTTTACACATCTTTGTATTCCCAGTGCCTGCAATGTAACAGGTGCTCAAAGGGTGTTTGCTTAAATGATTAAACAACTGGATAAAGAAAGTGTGCGAGGAAAGTGAGAAAAACTGATTTTTGTTGAAAACAAACAAACTGATTGCTTTTTAAAGAGTCCAGAAAGACGAATTAAATACCGGTGCTAGAGGAGATGCACTGGGATTGATGAACACTATGATTACTAACCACTGACTCAAACCATCCCGGTCCTCTTAGAGCTGCTACTTAGGAACCACAGAGTCGGAATACAGGACTGTTTGGACCATGTCCTGGGAGACACTTCTTATATTCTTGTAAGTAGAGTTACTCAAGTTATAGCTTTGCAGTGACCCATTTCAGTGTTTGTGTTGGAAATTATGTCTTCAAGTCTCTTCGGCTGGATGATGCTGTGTAACCCTGGCTGGCTTCCGGGGGAAGCTATTGTTGAGCCAACTGGAGCCATCACTGAGTCAAACAGTTTCTGGGAATCTATGTCTGGACACCCACTCTCATGATGGTGGGGATGTACTGATTGAATAGAAAATAAAATCTTGGACTTCCCCCTCTATAAAAATACTCAGGGAAAACTTCTCTTCCGGTCCCTGAGAAAATCTGGGCTGGGTTTAAGGGCATCCAAGAAGATTTGGCAATCTTTTTCTGGGTCTGGAATATGTCCATAAATTCAAGAGGTCTTCCTGTATGACGTGGATGAAGTGGCCTCTGATGACGAGACAGACAGACAGAGAGAGAGAGAGAGAGACCCAGCCTTCACTCTATGTGGGCTGGGTCTGGTCTCTTTGGCAGAGAAAGGACTTCAGCATCAGGGACAACAGTGACCCAGAGTTTGGGGACTGTTATCTCAAGGTGCCAGGACTGAAGAGCATGGAGGCAACCCTTGCCCTTTGGAAAAAGGATGCACCACCCACTTCCCTCTTTAGAGAAGAGTTAACACCTATCCTTCTCAAACTATTCCAAAAACTCACAGAGGGAGGAATACTTCTGAACTCATTCTATGAGACCAGCATCACCCTGATACCCAAACTAGACAAAGATATCACAAAAAAAGAAAATTACAGGCCAATATCACTGATGAACATAGATGCAAAAATCCTCAATAAAATATTAACAAAGTGAATTCAACAATACATTAAAAGGATCACACACACACACACACACACACACACACACAAAGGATCATACACCATGATCAAATGGGATTTATCCAGGGGATGCAAGGATTTTTCAGTATCTTCAAATCAGTCAATGTGATACACCATTAACAAATTGAAGAATAAAAACCACATGATCATCTCAATAGATGCAGAAAAAGTTTTTGATAAAGTTCAACATCCAGTTATGATAAAAACTCTCCAGAAAGTGGGCATAGACAGAATATATCTCAATATAATAAAGGTCATGTATGACAAACCCACAACTAACACTCTCAATGGTGAAAAGCTGAAAGCATTTCCTCTAAGATCAGGAATAAGACAAGGATGTCCACTCAGCCACTTTTATTTAAGATAGTTTTGGAAGCCCTAACTACAGCAGTCAGAGAATAAAATGAAATAGAAGGAATGCAAATTGGAAAGGAAGAAGTAAAACTGTTACTGTTTGCAGATGACATGATACTATACATAGAAGATCCTAAAGATGCTACCAGAAAACTACTAGTGCTCATCAATGAATTCAGTAAAGTAGCAGGATACAAAATTAATATAAAGAAATCTGTTGCATTTCTATACACTAACAATGAACTATCAGAAAGAGAAACAAAGGAAACAATCCCATTTATCATCACATCAAAAAAATAAATACCTAGGAATAAACCTACCTAAGGAAGTAAAAGACCCGTACTCTGAAAACTATAAGATATTGGTGAAAGAAATTGAAGATGACACAAACAGATGGAAAGGTATACTATGTTTTTGGGTTGGAAGAATTAATATTGTTAAAATGACCATACTACCCAATGCAACCTACAGATTCAATGCAATCCCTATCAAAATACCAATGGCATTTTTCACTGAACTAGAATAAATAATTTTAAAATTTATATGGAAACACAAAAAACCCCAAATAGCCAAACCAATCTTGAGAAAGAAGAACATAGCTGGAGGAATCATGCTCCCTGACTTCAGACTATACTACAAAGATTCAGTAATCAAAACAGTATGGTACTGGCACAAAAAACAGACACATAGATCAATGGAACAGGATAGAGAGTCCAGAAATAAACCCAGACTCTTATGGTCAATTAATCTACAACAAAGGAGGAAAGAATATACAATGGAGAAAAGACAGTCTCTTCAATAAGTAGTGCTGGGAAAACTGAACAACTACATGTAAAAGAATGAAATTAGAACATTCCCTAACACCATATACAAAAATAAACTCAAAATGGATTAAAGACCTAAATGTAAGACCGGATACTACAAAACTTCCAGAGGAAAACATAGGCAGGATGCTCTTTTACATAAGTTGCAGCAATATTTTTTTGGATCTGGCTCCTAAAGCAGAGGAAACAAAAGTAAAAATAAACAAATGGGACCTAATTAAACTTAAAAGCTTTTGTGCAACAAAGGAAACCATTGAAAAAATGAAAAGACAATCTACTGAATGAGAGAAGATGTTTGCAAATGATATGACTGATAAGGGGTCTATATCCAACACATATAAACAGCTCATACAACTCGACATCAAAAAAAAAAAAAAAAAAGACAACCCAAGTAAAAAATGGGTAGAAGAACTGAATAGATATTTCTCCAAAGAGTAAATGCAGATGACCAACAGGCACATGAGAAGATGTTCAACATTGCTAATCATCAGGGAAATGCACATCAAAACCACAATGACATATCACCTCACACCTGTCAGAATGGCCATCATCAAAAAGAAAACAAATAACAGATGTTGGCGAGGATGTGGAGAAAAGGGAACACTTGTAGCCTGTTGGTGGGAATGTAAATTGGTGCCACCACTGTGGAAAACAGTATGGAGGTTTCTCAAAAAACTAAAAATAGAACTACCCTATGAACCAGCAATTCCACTCCTAGGTATATATTAAAAAGAAAAGCACTAATTCAAAAAGATACATGCACCCCAATGTTGATAACAGCGTTATTTATAATAGCCAAGATATGGAAGCAACCTAAGTGTCCACTGACAGATGAATGTCAGAGGAGACAGGCAATCGAATGTAGTATTGATATGTCCAACTGTGTCAGTGAGGACTTAACCAACCTGTTTTCTGCATAAATATGTCATTTGTGTTTCTGCTGTCCACTTTTTTTTTTTTGCACTAGCAAGTCCAGCCTGCAGCTACCCTCCCCCAAGCTCAGCCCAGCCAAGGAGGACAGTGAGTCGGGATCTCTGTGTGATTCTACTTAGGACATGTGTACCAGCTGGACTGTGGTCAGAGTCTCTGCTGCCATGCTGTCAAGAGCACAGTTAGACAGGTCTTTTCTGAATCCTAATTCTTTTCCTGTTTGTTTGTGTCATCAAGACCAGGGCTTCTTAAGGTTTAGTGTGCAGGGCTTCCCTGGTGGCGCAGTGGTTGAGAGTCCGCCTGCCGATGCAGGCGACACGGGTTCATGCCCCGGCTGGGAAGATCCCACATGCCTCGGAGTGGCTGGGCCCGTGAGCCATGGCCGCTGAGTCTGCGTGTCTGGAGCCTGTGCTCCGCAATGGGAGAGGCCACAACAGTGGCTGGCGTACCGCAAAAAAAAAACAAAAAAAGATTTAGTGTGCAGAAGAATCACTGGGGGGTGTTGTTAAAATACAGACTCTGACTCAGTAGGTCTAGGGTGTGTCTCAAGAATCTTGTTTCTAAAAGACCTCAGGCAATGTGCATGCTGTTAGTCCAAGGAACACACTCAGGGGAGCAAAGTTCTGCGGCATGATACTTACCAATGGACTGTTTTCTCATCTGTAAAATGGAATAATAAAGTAGTTACCCCATAGGACTGTTTTGAAGGTTCCATGAGCCAGTGTTTGCAAGGGGCTTGCACGGTCTCTGGCATATAAGAGATAAGACATAGTGTTTTAGTCCATTAGGGCTGGTATAGCAAAAGTATCATAATCTGGGTGGCTTATAAATAACAAACATTTATTTCTCACAGTTCTGGAAGCTGGGAAGTCCAAAATCATGGCCCTGGAAGATTCAATGTCTAGTGAGGACCCACTTCTCACAGCTTCCAGATGCTTCTCATTGACAACTGTCTTCTCACAGTAACCTCATATGGTGGGAGGGCAAGTAAGCTCTGTGTCTCCTTTATAAGGGTGCTAATCCCATTCATGAGGGATCCATCCTCATTCTCTAATCACCCCTACCTCTAGACACCATCACATTGGGGATTAGATTCCAACATATGAATTTTGGGGGGACATGTTTAGTCTATGGCAAATAGGTTTTAATTTTCTCCCATTCTCCCTGTTCACCTTTTTTATTACAAAGAAAAGGAACTTGATGAACTTTCCACTACAGAGAGCTTGGAAGATCTTTGCACTTAAAAAGACTGCATAAGGAAGACAGGAGTACTTAGCTTCAGGATTGTGGTTGTTGGTAATTCTTCTTGTTGTGTTTAAAATATTTTTATCTTGGTGGTAACAAAAAAATAAAAGTAGAGACTTCTTTTTTTTAAAATTTTTTTCTTTATTTATTTATGGCTGCGTTGGGTCTTTGTTTCTGTGTGAGGGCTTTCTCTAGTTGCGTCAAGTGGGGGCCACTCCTCATCGCGGTGCGTGGGCCTCTCACTATTGCGGCCTCTCTTGTTGTGGAGCACAGGCTCCAGACGCGCAGGCTCAGTAATTGTGGCTCACGGGACTAGTTGCTCTGCGGCATGTGGGCTCTTCCCAGACCGGGGCTCGAACCCGTGTCCCCTGCATTGGCAGGCAGACTCTCAACCACTGCGCCACCAGGGAAGCCCCCAAAAGTAGAGACTTCTGACAGAAGTTTGCGTATAAAATTAATCTGGTCAGAGTTTCGTTGGAAAAGAAAGGTTAAAAATCATATACTGCGTATATATTTTTAAAATTTAAAATTCACAATCTCAGTAGACTTTCAAGTCTGTGTGAACCTCAGCCTCTCTGTCTGGGGGTGTACACAAGGCAGCCTGATATAATTCCACACTGATGGTCCAGAGACACAAGTTCTGTTCTCAGCACTGCCTCCACCTAGGTGTGTCCCCTGGAAAGTCACCCCACCAGCCTGAACATCAATTTCCCCAACTGTAACATCAGGGCAGCCATCCCCTTCCCATTGTCATGGATGGCAATTTTCTTTGCTTGATTATGGCTCTAGACCCCAGAATCCTCCTCAGTGCAGTACTATGGGCAGCTGAAGCAGCAAATACAATTTTGAACTACCATTTCTAAGAACTGACCCACTAGGATTCTAAGAATTGCTAATGATGGAATTTCAGGCATTAGAGTTGAAGATGGGCCCTGAACGTTGACTAGGATTTTGAGAACTTGAATGTGGAGTGGGGGTGATAGGAGGGTATCCAGATGGAGGGGACAGTGTGAGCAAAGGCAAAAGGTCAGGGAAGGGCATGAGAAGTTTGAGGAAGAGTTCTGACTGGCTTGTATGTAGGGGATACATACAAAGGAGTATGAGATAAAGGGCGAAAGATTAGACTAAAGACAAATCATGATGATTCATTCACTCATTCATCATTCAACACATATTTATTACACATTTACTGTATGCCAATCACTTGGCTAGGCACTGGAATTATAGTGGAGGATGAGATAGACATGGTCCTTTTTTAATGGAAATTATCATTTTTGTGGGGGTAGATAGACAGTCAACAGGTACATAAACAAACAGAAAATGCTGTGAAGCAAGTAACATTTCAGATAGAAAATAATATTGAGGACAATTTCAGACAAGGTGTTCAGTGAAAGTCTTATTGGAAGGTGACCTTTCAATTGGCACCTGATAGATGACGGTGAGCTCACCATGCAAAGGGCTGGTTGAGAGAGTTCCAGATGCAGGGAACAGCAAATGCAGAGACTTCAAAGCAGGAAAGATCTCAGTGAGCTCAGAGCTATTGTCAGGGCATCGGGAAGGCTAGTGGGCAGGAAGTCAGGGAAAGGGTGGCATGAGACAAAGTTAGAGAGACAAACAGGGGCCAGGTCATGTGGGACTTTGAAGGCCACAGCGGGTGCGACTTTAAGGGCAATGAGAAGCCATCAGAAAACTGATATGATCCAATGTGTATTTAGAATGATCCCTTAGGCTTCTGTGTAGAGAATAAACTGAAGGGGAGCAGGAGAAAAAGCAGAGACCAGTTACTAGACTACTTCAGAGGCTAAGATGCGAGTTGATGGTGGGTTGCCTAAGGGTGGCATCCACAGAGGATGACAAATGAGGCAGATTTTGGATGTAGAATGAATAGGACTTCTAATGGCCGGGATGGGAGAGTGGGTGGGGTGATGGTGGGGGGGAGAGAGAGAGAGAGAGAGAGGCGGGAGAGTTCTCTTTCACCATATCGTGCCTGAGATGTCAGTAAGACATCCAAGTGAAGACATCAAGGAGGCAGTTTGACACGCAAGTCTGGAGCTCTGAAGAGCAGTCTGGACTGGTGATAAAAATCTGGGCATGGCAAAGATGGAGCTGTGAAGAATGCTACTGAGTGATCAGGGAAGAGACTGGAAAATTGTCCACTGGATTTAGTGACATGGACCAGTCACAGTGGATCGTGTTGGTAGAAGACAGAGAGTTGAACGGTGGATGTGAGGCGGGCATGGGAGAATGCTCACAGAAACAACTCTTTTCAAAAGTTTTGTTGGGAAAGTGAGCAGAGAAAAGGGCAATAGCTAGAGAAGGATGTGGGATGGAGAGAAAGCCTCTTTTTTTTTTTTTAACAAATTTTATTTTATCTTTTGGCTGTGCCATGCAGCTTGTGGGATTTTAGCTCCCCGACCAGGGACTGAACCTGGGCCCTAGGCAGTGAGAGTGCAGAGTCCTAACCACTGGACCATCAGGGAATTCCCGAGCCTTTTAACAATCAAAGATTGAGGAGCACCTTTGTGTGCCAGGAATGGTGTGAGGAAGACCAAGACTTCCAAGACGAGTGAATGATGCATCTACAGAGATGGGATGGTTGGAGGAGAAAAGCCTTTGAGAGGTTCAGAGAGGAGTCGAGCTGGAACACGTGGGGAAGGATCAGCCTGATAAGAAGAGAGAACGTTACTCAGCACGTTAGGGAGGAAGGAGTGGGGAATGAGCTAAGAAGCAGACAAGTTGCTAGACTTTGGTGGTGGGAAGATGAGGGCGTCCTGGTTTTGTGACTCTTAGTTCCTAAGTGAATTCTAAGGTGAGGGCATCAGCTGAGCAAAGGGGCATATAAAATTTTGAGGGCATAAAGTACTATCTTGGACAATGAAAAAGCACCTTTCCCAGGGAAGCACACGGTGCTGATTCTCCACTGTGAGATTTGTGTCCACGAACTTAAAGTGAAGTCATTTTGCAGGTTGCGTGATTTTCTCTGGCAGCGTTTAGCTGCTGTGGTTATAGGAACAGAGAAGGTGTTCGTCAGGTGTTGGAGTTTTGCAAGGTGGCTGTGACAGAGGAGAGAAATCTGGGGGTGGGGTGGGGTGATCTGCAAGAGCGTCATTAAAAAAGAAGGACCGTGGTGTTTAATTTATGTAAGGAAGGAAGCAAAGACCGGAGGTGGCTGCTGGCTGGTGGACATGTGGTTGGATGAATGAGTTAGTGGTTAGGATAAGAGACAAGACATATGGAAGTGTGGGGAGGTATTGCAGCAAGTGCGCTGGAAGGATGGGAAGTAGAGGTCAAAGAGCGGGATTTTGAAACAGAGATTTCTGGTAACGCCATGGTCTGTGGTGTGACTGCTGAGTGGGTGGCTGAGGAGAGAGGAGAAAAGATTGTTGGGATGCAGGACATCAAGAAATGGAGAGGCCAAGCTGCCTGATGAGGTACATATGTTGGTACTGAAGTTCTGAGGATCATTTTGGAAGAGGGCAGTGAATACACTTGTAACCAGGAGCTAAGTCTGCAGCGAAGGAGGGGTGATGACTAAGAGGGTAGGCTGCCCCCAGTGAGCAGGGCATGGGAATGAAATAACCAGAAGTAGGGCCCATATGATGCTTTTGTGCAAATTAAGGAAAAATGTCCCTCTTCCAGGGGAAGCAGCCCTGTCCCCGGATGTACAGCTTGGGGAGTGTGGCTGGGTTTTACTCACCCCTCAGGTGGGCATCCTTGGCAGGACACATGCTACTTGCACAAGTTGTACAGCCATGCCTGTAGCCCTGGTTCAATGGCCTAGGCATCAAAAGAAACAGCTTTTTGCAGGATCAATGTTCCCTGAAAGGGGCAATGGAGAGCAAAGATCAACCCTCTGATTTCACAGACAGGGAAAATGAGACCCAGGGAAGGGAAATAAGCAAGGGGCATTTGGTGGTAGAATTGGAAGGAAACTCTGTTCTGATTCTCACTTTCTGCCATACCCTGTGATGGAGGGTGATATTTGAGCAAATGCTCCATAATTGCAAATTCAGAAACATATTGTCCCTCAAAGTCACTTCTGTGGGAGGTGACAGACTTCTTTCTAGTGATGCTGCCATTGTTCAGTGATTTCTGGAAACTCCTTCAGGGAAAGGATCTTCAGAGTCAGCTTCTGAGTCACAAAGACAGCCCACTGCACTGTAGAATCTTATTTAGTACGTGGGACCTGTCTTTTTCCTTCTCTGGTGTTGGGTCTGAGAGCCCAAGAGGCAGCCTGGAAACGTGGTTTCTCTACATTTTATTCCAACACATATTTATTTTGCATGTTTCAGGTCCATGGGCTCTCCCTGGAGGTGAGGGGCTCAGTCTATGTTCAGTCTTAATGGGTTTTGTTTTGCACGTCTGGCGTGCCTGAGGTTTGCATCCTTCTGGCATCTTAGCTATAAACCACAGAAGGTCCCCCACCTATTTATGCATAGAATGAATTTAATAAAGAACATGAGGTAGCTCACAGAATCTCTGGAAATTTGGCTTTGGGAAGGAGCCACCCTCGAATTATCTGGTTCTAGTAGGGACCTCACTGCTGGTACCATGAAGTTCTGCCTGGGGCTGGACCACAGCTGACTCTGAGACCTTGGTGACTTTCTGCCATTCCTCCCCCTCAGCCAGAAAACAGACTCCATGCAGCTCCTGGGTCCTCAGCTTGTTCTCTTTCAAAATGAATTCTCCCACGTGCTGACACTAGCTGCAAAGGAGGCCAGGGAAAGTGCATTCCGGCTTCTAACTTGGGAGATGGTGCTCAGCTGGTGGGAAGATCCCCAAACATGGGGAGTTTGTTCCAAAAAATGGTGAATGCCGTGGTTGTGGAAAAGGTTGCCTCCTAGGCTGTAGGTTTCTTGGACCCTTCTGTCTTGAACTTGGGAAAGCTGCCCCCTAGGTGTACACAGGCAACAGGGCCATTGTCCTTCCTGGTCCAACGGCCCATCTTCACAGAGTGTAATCATGAGCTCGGAGATCACACTACTGCTAGACTGTTTGTACTAAAATTTTGGAATTTCCTTTAAAATGAATGCTGTTAAAAGAGAAACAGGAAGTTGTTTTTTCAAGCTCCTGCAAATGGATGGTTGCCAAGGTCAAATCCGCCTGCTGACACACCTGTGTCCACAGAGAAACCTGGGACATTCTACCTGGAAATGCTATTTCTCAGTGAGCCAGTGTCCCTTCTCTCTAGTATCTGTAATAAGCAGAAAGATAACCCAGCAGCTCCCTGTGTGTGTGGAGAAGGATTTCTATGACAAACATTTATTGAGGGCTTACTAGGTGCCAGATACTGGGGCTTAAGCTTGGGCTGAGGAGACTGGGAGGTCTCAGAGATGAGTAAGACACGGATTGTTTACAGGAAACACAGTCTAGTGTCAGAGACAGAGAGGCCTACGCTTTACTGTGTGTCCATGTGGCTCAGGGAGTTGAGGAAAAGGACCTTGGGGTCTTTCAAATGTGGGACCACATGAACTAGTTTTCTCACCTGCAAAGTGGGGATAGTAAGACTTAGCTCCTATGGTTATTTGAAGGAGTGAATAGTATAAAGTTTGTGGAGTAGCCAATGCCTGGCCCACAGTTGGTACTTAGCAAGTGTTGTTTCCTCTAATACCTCCACACCCTCTTTTTCTCCTTTCAGAAGGTGGTGGTTAATTCTGCCTGATGTCTATATGTACCACAACTTCTTTATCCATTCCTCCATCGATGGACATTTAGGTGGCTTCCATGTACTGGCTATTGTAAATAGTGCTGCAGTGAACATAGGGGTGCATGTATACAATGGAATATTATTCAGCCATAAAAAAGAATGAAATAATGCTATTTGCAGCAACATGGATGGACCTAGAGATTGTCATACTGAATGAAGTAAGTCAGACAAAGACAAATATCATATGATATCACTTATATGTGGAATCTAAAAATATGATACAAATGAACTTATTTACAAAATAGAAATGGGGTCACAGGTGTAGGAAACAAACTTATGGTTACCAAGGGGCAAAGTGTGGGGAGGGATAAATTGGGAGATTGGGGTTGACATAGACACACTACTGTATAGAAAATAGATAACTAGTAAGGATCTGCTGTATAGCACAGGGAACTCTACTCAATACTCTGTAATGGCCTATACGGGAAAAGAATCTAAAAAAGAGTGGATATATGTATATTGCTCACATTGCTCTACAGCAGAAACTAACACAACGTTGTAAATCAACCATACTCCAATAAAAATTAATTAAAAAAATTCTGCCTGATGGATTTGGGCTGGGCTCCTAATGATGACAGGGGATTCTTTAGACAGAAGGCAAGGAAGATGCTTCAGGAAACAGCATGATCAGAACCCTGGGACACTGTGTTTGGGGAATGGTGGGCTGAACGTCTGGTTGGAGGTATGTGAGTGGGAGATCAGACTGGCTGGAGGTGAGGCTGCAGGGGAAGTGAAGGGGTCGCTGAGTCATGCTGGGGGTCTGAACATTCTCCTGTAAGTGTGGGTGGTCCACGAGGAGCTTTAAGACAGAGGACTGTTCCCGAAAGGCCAGAGCAGCTGCTCTTTGGCTGGTGAAACTCTCTCTCTTGTATTTAGAACTGTCCTGGACTTTGGAGTCTCCATATCTCTGCTTTGAGAGATAAGGATGGAAGGGGTGGACTGCTTCTTGGCCCACATCCATCCTGGGGATCTGTACGTCTGGATGTCTTGGAGAGCTTCGTGATGCCATTACTACTTCAAATAAGAATATGTAGAATAATACTATTTGTTGACTGTTTACCAACCTCAATGCAATGTTGGTATCTTCCATAAATAATCCCAGATCCTTTTAGTAAGTCTATAAAGGCAGATATTATCATCTCCATTTTGCAGAAGAGGAAACTGAAACTCAGAAATGTTAGGCAATTTGCTGAAGGTCATGTAACCAGTATATGGCCATGCAGGATTCAAAGCTGGGTTTGCCTAATTATAAAATCTGTGCTGGTTTCACCCTGCCCCACTCCTGAGTCCTGCTGGATTTTTTTAAAATTAATTTTTATTGGAGTATAGTTGATTTACAATGTTGTGATAGTTTCTGCTGTACAGCAAAGTGGATCAGTTATGCATATACATATATCCACTCTTTTTTAGATTCTGTTCCCATATAGGTCATTACAGAGTATTGAGTAGAGTTCCCTATGCTAGACAGCAGGTTCTTATTAGTTATCTATTTAACTGACATGAAAACTTGTGATGTGAGACTCTATGTCTGTATATGTTTATGTGTCTTTATTTCCCTCTGTATATATGTATAACCATACTCTATCATCTCTTTCTACCTACTTATCTAATAGAATGGCAGAAATTTACCAGTATCTCAAAATCTCTTGCCTTTCATTCCCCAAGTCTCTGGGAATTCAGGTGCATTGTCCTTTCTGGATGAGGCAGCTACAATGTGATTAGCTATTGTTATCAAGGGTGTCCTAGAGTGAGGATGTCCTGCTTGCCACCTCAGTCATGGACAGACTCACATCTGGTCCCAAGAGAAGGAAGTTTTGAGAGAGACTTATAGGGTATGATAGATTCCTCAAACTTTGGTGTCTCCCTTAAATCCTGTCAATCTCTCGGCAATGCTGGAAATCCCTTCGCCTTTCAGTCTGCTGTGGTGTAGTGTCACACGGACAACTCCTAGAGCCCTGAGTTAGAATATCAGCTCAGTCCTCACCAGTCACTAGGGCCTTGGGCAAGTTATAGATCTCTTCTGAGCCTCAGCTGTCCATCAAGTGGGGATGATTATTGTACCTACTGACAGGCTGTTGTGAGAATAAAACAATATTCTGGGCACATGAATGCTTAGCAGGTCTCTTCTTTAAGCTTTTCTTTCTTGGGGTGGAAATATATTAAGCCACATTCGATGGTCATTTAACAAATTTTATTGAAATATAGTTGATTTACAATGTTGTGTTAGTTTCAGGTATATAGGAAAGAGATTCAGTTATATATATATATATATATATATATATATATATATATATATATATATACTGTGTGTGTATATATATATATATATATATTTATATACACAGTACACATATATAGGTGGTTATTTTGAATAATTACCCTCAGTCTCATCTTTGAAAAGACAGATGGGATTAGACCATAAGGCTGCTTGACGGTGGAAGAGAAGACTTGGGTGGGATAAGGAGGTAGAAAAAGGGAAGAAAGCAGAAAGCAAGATTATCAGAGACAATGCTCAGTGACTTGGTAATTACTCAGGTTCAGGCCAGGTCTGCCCGTGAAAGCAATAGCAGATGGGCCTGGGTGGGCCTCTTTGATGCTTACTGTATCCGTAAAAGGTTGGATGAAATCTTCAGAAAGCTGTAACTATGTTCTGGGCTCCAAACACAGGATTCCCTTAAAGAGCAAAATGCTCTCAGGTGGGGAGGTGCTTTATCTGGGTTTCCCTGGGCTGGTAAGCAGCTCACAGAAGTCTCCTGGCAGGAAGCAGCCCCAGTGGCTCCTGGCCAGGCCGGTGGAGACCTCTGGCCCTCTCTCTGGCCCTCAGGGACTTCTGCTTCCTCGGGAGGAGGAAGGTGGCTGGGAGGAGGGGAAGGCACGGGGAGGAGCAATCGGATGAAAAAATGAGTTTTTTCTGGAAAACAAATTGGCCATCAGGGAACCGAACTGAGGGGGAGGACCCCAACAGAACTGTTAGCTTTAAGGGGCTCCTTGGTGCCTTTTGTTGTTTCTCTTGTTTGTTTGTGACCTTGAGTACCTCTTGAAGTCATTGAGCAAGAAAGCATCCTTGGGTCTCATCTCTCCATGTTGCTTTATATAACAAAGGCTCCAAAGGGGAAGTGGGTTCCCAGGGCCAACTGGGATCTTTATACCACCCCTCACCCCTCTCCTGTGCTATTTTGTGATTGAATTATTCCAGAATTGGATGGATTGATGATGATGATGATAATAATAATATTAATAATAATAGCAGCAGCCTCAGCAACTAAAATTAATTGAGCACTTCCTAAGCTACACATTTCCTGAGCTAGAGAATCTCATGGACTTTACCTCCTTGACTGCTGGGAGGTATAGGTGCTGTTGTGATCAGCCCCATTTTCCAGATGAGAAAACTGGGCTCCGAATGAGAAAATAACCTGCCAGGCATGAAATGATAGCCAGTAAGGGATAGTTGGGTTTTCAGCCTGGGTGGATGGGATCCAGGGCCGGGACTTTCTCCACCACAATACGCGACTGCTGAGTGGTAGTGACTGTGTTTTACTCACGCCCTTGTCTTCTGCAAAGCTTGGGATGTAGAGGTCAAATTGCTTAGTAAATTATTTTTATCTAAGTGATGATGAAAAATTTTTTTCTTATTTTACGTCTTTGCTCGGGTGTTGATGCAGAGATCATACATTAGGCACTTAAAATGGATTAGTTCAAAGTTAAGTTTCACAAGTCAGGAGGGACCGGTGTAGAGAGACTAGGCATTAATGTGCATCTATAAGATCTATTGCCTCCTTGAGATAAAAGAGATGGCTAGAGGGATCACAGTTAATATTACTTCACATTTATCCAGCTCACTGAAGAGAAGTAGTGAATATTAGAGTCCCTCGTGCCAGGCATTTTAGCATCTGTTATCTCATAATCATTGCGACTGTCTTGGAGGAGGGTGCTGCATTATCATGTCCATTTTATAGAGTAAGTGTAGAGTTAAGCTAACTTTCCGAGGACAACAGTGTACATGGAAGAGTCGGGTGAGGATCCGTTGGAACCCTCTTCTACCATCCACGATGCCAAAGTTACCCTCCAGGTGTTGGACATATAATTTAGATGGAGGGAGGACCAGATTGACATTCCACTCCGCATGCTGGGGTGAGACCTAGGCAGAGGAAAAGGAGGGCTCTCCTTTGTTTTTCCTCTGGAGGGTAGAGAACTAATAATGCAAGCTAGAGGTAAGGAGTGAACTCAGCAAGGTCTTTGGATGAGCCCAATGTAAGGCTTGATTCAAGGGGCTTTGGGCGTTTATCCACCACCAACCCCCTTGTGCTCAGAAATATTTGGAGTCCCAAGAAGACTGTGCTGGGTGAGAAGCAACCCCTAGATTACCTCGTTTACCAAAAACAATCTGAGACATCTGAACTACCTACTGAACTCTGGACTGCCTCATAACGGCCGATGAGAACAATCTGGGCTGTCGTAATCCATTCCATAGGGAGGGGCTGCATGCTTCCATTCGACTGGCTGTTTTTTGAAATACTCCTCGTACCTGGGGACCCCCTCTCCAACCTGAGCACACTCCCAGGATCTGGATCTCCAAGTAGGGACCTAGCAAAGTGGGAAATGAAGTGTTTCTCTTCTGTTCTCAGGTATTGCTGGTCCCCTGTCCTTTGTCCCTTTGAGCAGGATAGATGGCTTCCGCAGGGGTCCTGTGAGAAAGCCTGCGGAGGTGCTGGCCTCCCAACCTGCAGCATCTGTAACGTTGCTGTCACCAGGTCTTTAAAAAGGCCGAGAAGCAAGTTTCCAATCTGTTGAGTCCTAAGGCCAGGGGGCTTGAGGGACAAGATGCTGGGGGCTGGGGTATCCTGAGGGCGTTGCAGCTCTGGAAGGTCACCAGAGGGTTTTTCCATGCTGGGAACAGACAGTTGTTCTAAGTGCAGGGTCACCTTATGGGAGGCTTGTTTCTTAGTGGACTGAGCCCATCTCTCCTGGGAAGGTGGGGCTGGTGAGTGTGTGTATGTATGAGTAGTTGAGTGTTTGTATATTGTGTGTTTGTGTGAATGTATGTATGTATGAGTGTGTATGTGAGTGTATGTGTGAGTGTGTATGTGTGTGTGTGAGTGTGTGTGTGTGTGTTGTTTTAGGGCTGCCAGGCCAGGCTTGGACTTAACCCAGCAAAGCCCCTTTGAAGTTGAAATCAGAAAGCGCAGTTCCTCCTTCCTCCCAGCCCAGGACGATTGCATGGCTGCAGGCGGGGAAGGCATTTGTAAGCTATTTTCTCACTTTCACACCGTCTCCCATCTCCTCCACCCCAAATGGCCGCACAAACAGTGTTTCTGTGAGGGACCCCTGGCTGCTAGGGCTCTCTGGTTTCCATGGAAACCATAAAGCCCACTGGAAGGGGGGTTGGAGGGAGGAGGGTCAGGGGACACAGCATGGTGAGAGCCTGGCCCCTGGTGGGGTGGGAGGCTTCCTCTCCAGACAAAGGGGAGGGACAAAAGCTGGGGGAGGGGGTGCGGGGGGGGTGTCACTAGGGAGATTTATTGTCTTTGTCTTGTGGCTTTCATGGAGCCTCGGAGCCTGGGGGAGAAAGCTGAAAGGGCCTGAGCATGATTCAGACACTGGGACAAAGGGGCTGCAGGAGGAGCCCTCTCCCACCCCACTGCCTGCGGGATAAACCCTAGACTCGCTGGACCGCCATTCAAGGCTTGTTCACTATCTAACTCCACCAGAGCTGTCTCCTTTCCTTGATTTTCTCCCTCACAGGCCAAAAGAGCACATGTTGGAGTTGCTACTGTAAATGCCTTTAGGGCAGCGACCTTGTCTTATTTATTTCTGCATCTCCAGTGCTTGGCCCGTGAGCTCAGCTGTTGAATTGACAAAACTTGCATGCTTATTCCAGTACCCAGAGCCTTTGTGCTGGTGGAGCTCCCTGCCTGGAAAGCCCTGATTCTCCCCTCTCCCCATGCAAGGCCTATCCCTTCCTCCATGCTCAACTCAAGCCCTGCCTTGTCTAAGAAGCTTCCACAGCCCATGTTCATTACCGAGGTCTTTAAACACAAGTATACCTCCTCGGCTTGCAAGTGCATATTAATATCTGGTTTCTTTGGACATCAGTGTCTGTACTTAATCACAGCTTGTTTGTTTTTAAAACACAGCCCTTTCCCTGCTGCTGGAAAGGCATGGAATTTGGATAACAATAGTACTAATCGATATTTTAGTTCTTGTCTTGTGTGTATTGCATGTAAAGTATCATTTGAAGTAAAAATCAATCTGAGTTTGAGGTTTGAGTCTTCAGCTACTATTTGTGAACTTGAGAAAGACATTTCAACTCTCTGTACCTCAGTTTCCTCATCTGGAAAATAGGATTTATAATAACAGTTTCCATGTTCTTTTCATAGGGTTCTTTGGACGATTGTAAGAGCTATTAGTCAGGGCAGTGCTTGGAGGATGCCTTGGTGATGTGTGTCTTACTGATTTTGTGTCTGACTCCTTGCCCCATCCCATGCACAAATGTTCAGCCACCATACTGGGGAAACATAGCAAATGTTTAAGGTGAGCTAAAAATTTGAAGAGAAAATAGTGCTGGGAGGGTTGGCTGAGTACTGGCAGGGAATTCCACAGTGCGTGGCCCACTGGGACTTGGGTATTGTCGGGTTATTTGGGGAATTATCCTAGAGTAACAAATCTGCAGGGGCCAGAGGTCACAACCTAGGGCACTGCAATTATTAAGAGGAAATTTAGGGAAAGGGTAAGGTGAAGATTAAGAAATCCTGGGAATTCCCTGGCAGTCCAGTGGTTAGGAGTTGGCCTTTTCATCGCCCAGACCCGGTTTCAATCCCTGGTTGGGGAGCTAAGATCCCGCAAACTGTGCAGTGTGGCCAAACAAACAAACAAACGAACAAACAAATAACCAAAAAATAAATCCTAAGGAATAGGGGTTAGGGAAGCTTAGGCTAAAAATACTTGGGTACTTGCTGTCTGCTGGTGATTTTTATTTATAAATCATCACCTGGCTTTGTTTTTCCAACCGCCTTGAGAAGTGGAAGTTAATATCCCCATTTTAAGGGTGAACGGACTTGCCCAGACCCAGCCCTTCCTCCACAGTTCCATATTCCCTCCCCGACCCTGGACGGAGGTCTTGAGGTTCCATTGCCCTAATGGAGCTGGAGTAAGATGACCCCTTGCAAGACCTGCTGAATGTTCCCAGAGGAGAGAAAACCAATAGGTGTGGTGACTGTAAGAAAACATTTGGTTGGAAATCACAGCTTTTCATCCAGGAGTGAGCTCATAGCAGGGGAGAAGAAACCCAACAGAGCTTCCTGTGTTGTTGCCCGGTGGTCTGTGTTGCCTGCCTGTCTGTGTGTCCACTTAACTCACAAACATCCATCACCGCAGGGCACGGGGGTGGGGTGACATGAGGGGCAGGGAGTATGGAGGGGGATGGGAAAATCACCTGGTGATTGCCAACAGCTGGCCTCCTCCCCACCAGGGCCTCAAGCTTCCCAGGGGCAGGGGTGAGTCTGATTAAGAACCGGCTGTCAGGACGTGCCCACCAGCTGCCAGGTGACCTCAGAGGCTGTTTAATGTTCAGTAACACAATGTCAGTCATAGCCTTTGCCCTGTCTGCACCGTTGGAGGATGGAGCTTACTCCAAAGAGGAAAACATCTTTAAAATAGAAGCTAACCTCCTCAGCCCACCCCCTGGCTTTTCCTGCGACTTCAAGGCTCTCCTTGGAAGCCTGGAGATGGCTGTTTTCCTTCTCCAGTGGAGCCAAGAAAGGGGCCAGGTGGGAAATTTACCCAACGGAACAGACCCCTGGGACCAATTATTGTCTTGGATCCCATGAAAACATTTTGATTTCCAAGGAAATGTCTCAGAGAGGACCCCTGCTCCTTTTAGGAAGTGGGGAGGACCCTTCTTATTTTCATTCCTCAGCTCCTGCCTGTTACCCAGAGGGGGAGGTGTGCACACCCAGGTCTGAAGCTGTATGTGTAATAAGGTAGCCACTAGCTATGTGTGGCTATTCAAATTTAAATTTATATCATTTAAAATTAAACAAAATTAATATTTCTGTTCTTCAGCTACACTAGCCATATGTCAAGTTCTTAATTGTCACATGTGGTAAGGACTTATCAATTGGAGAGTGCAGAGAGAGGACACTTCCAATATTGCAGAAAGTTATTTTGGACAGCACTGGCTTAGAGCCAGGATTCTCCACTCTGGCTGCCCCTTGGAATCACCTGGGAGCTTATGAAAAGTCCTGATGCCTGGCTGGGGTTCACCCCCAAGACTGAGAGTCAATCGGTCTAGAGTGGGGTTTGGCATTGAGATTATTTTCAAAAATTCTCCAAGTGATTCTAATGTGCAGACAGCACTGGTCCACCAACTCCCAAATGTACCTTGTTATAAGAATCATGTGGAGAGCAGAAGCAAGAAGAACTACAATCCTGCAGCCTGTGGAACAAAAACCACATTCACAGAAAGATAGACAAGATGAAAAGGCAGAGGGCTATGTACCAGATGAAGGAACAAGATAAAACCCCATAAAAACAACTAAATGAAGTGGAGATAGGCAACCTTCCAGAAAAAGAAGTCAGAATAATGATAGTGAAGATGATCCAGGACCTCAGAAAAAGAATGGAGGCAAAGATCGAGAAGATGCAAGGAATGTTTAACAAAGACCTAGAAGAATTAAAGAACAAACAAACAGAGATGAACAATACAATAACTGAAATGAAAACTACACTAGAAGGAATCAATAGCAGAATAACTGAGGCAGAAGAACAGATAAGTGACCTGGAAGACAGAAGGGTGGATTTCACTGCTGCGGAACAGAATAAAGAAAAAAGAATGAAAACAAATGCAGACAGCCTAAGAGACCTCTGGGACAACATCAAATGCAACAACATTCGCACTATAGGGGTCCCAGAAGGAGAAGAGAGAGAGATAGGACCTGAGAAAATATTTGAAGAGATTATAGCCTAAAACTTCCCTAACATGGGAAAGGAAATAGCCACCCAAGTCCAGGGAGTGCAGCGAGTGCCATACAGGATAAATCCAAGGAGAAACACGCTGAGACACATAGTAATCAAGTTGGCAAAAATTAAAGACAAAGAAAAATTATTGAAAGCAGCAAGGGAAAAACGTCAAATAACATACAAGAGAGCTCCCATAAGGTTAACAGCTGATTTCTCAGCAGAAACTCTACAAGCCAGAAGGGAGTGGCAGGATATACTTAAGGTGATGAAAGGGAAAAACCTACAACCAAGATTACTCTACTTGGCAAGGATCTCATTCAGATTCTAAGGAGAAATCAAAAGCTTTACAGACAAGCAAAAGCTAAGAGAATTCAGCACCATGAAACCAGCTCTACAACAAATAGTAAAGGAACTCCTCTAACTGGGAAACATAAGAGAAGAAAAGGACCTACAAAAAGAAACCCAAAACAATTAAGAAAATGGTCATAGGAGCATACATATCGATCATTACCTTAAACGTAAATGAATTAAATGCTCCAACCAAAAGACACAGGCTTGCTGAATGGATACAAAAACAAGGCCCATATATATGCTGTCTACAAGAGAACAATTTCAGACCTAGGGACACATACAGACTGAAAGTAAGGGCATGGAAAAAGATATTCCATGCAAATGGAAATCAAAAGAAAGATGGAGTAGCAATACTCATATCAGATAAAATAGGCCTTAAAATAAAGAATGTTACAAGAGACAAGGAAGGACACTACATAATGATTAAGAGATCAATCCAAGAAGAAGATATAACAATTACAAATATATATGCACCCAACATAGGAGCACCTCAATGCATAAGGCAACTGCTAACAGCTCTAAAAGAGGAAATCGACAGTAACACCATAATAGTGGGGGACTTTAACACCTCACTTACACCAATGGACAGATCATCCAAAATGAAAATAAATAAGGAAACAGAAGCTTTAAATGACACAGTAGACCAGATAGATTTAGTTGATATTTATAGGACATTCCATCCCAAAACAGCAGATTATACTTTCTTCTCAAGTGAGCACGGAACGTTCTCCAGGATAGATCACATCTTGGGTCACAAATCAAGCCTCAGTAAATTTAAGAAAATTGAAATCATATCAAGCATCTTTTCTGACCACAACGCTATGAGATTAGAAATCAATTACAGGGAAAAAAACGTAAAAAACACAAACACATGGAGGCTAAACAATACATTACTAAATAACCAAGATATCATTGAAGAAATCAAAGAGGAAGTCAATAAATACCTAGAGACAAATGACGATGAAAACACGATGATCCAAAACCTATGGGATGCAGCAAAAGCCGTTCTAAAAGGGAAGTTTATAGCTATACAAGCCTACCTCAAGAAACAAGAGGGCTTCCCTGGTGGCGCAGTGGTTGGGAGTCCGCCTGCCGATGCAGGGGACACGGGTTCGTGCCCCGATCCTGGAAGATCCCACATGCCGCGGAGCGGCTGGGCCCGCGAGCCATGGCCGCGGAGCCTGTGTGTCCGGAGCCTGTGCTCCGCAACGGGAGAGGCCACAGCAGTGAGAGGCCTGCGTACAGCAAAAAAAAAAAAAAAAAAAAAAAAAAAAAGAAACAAGAAAAATCTCAAATAAACAATCTAACCTTACACCTAAAGGAACTAGAGAAAGAAGAACAAACAAAACCCAAAGTTAGCGGAAGGAAAGAAATCATAAAGATCAGAGCAGAAATAAATGAAATAGAAACAAAGAAAACAATAGCAAAGATCAATAAAACTAAAAGGTGGTTCTTTGAGAAGATAAACAAAATTGATAAACCAGTAGCCAGACTCATCAAGCAAAAGAGGGAGAGGACTCAAATCAATAAAATTAGAAATGAAAAAGGAGAAGTTACAACAGACACCACAGAAATACAAAGCCTCCTAAGAGACTACTACAAGCAACACTATGCCAATAAAATGGACAACCTGGAAGAAATGGACAAATTCTTAGAAAGGTATAACCTTCCAAGACCGAACCAGGAGGAAATAGAAAATATGAACAGACCAATCACAAGTAATGAAATTGAAACTGTGATTAAAAATCTTCCAACAGGGCTTCCCTGGTGGCGCGGTGGTTGAGAGTCCGCCTGCCGATGCAGGGGACACGGGTTCGTGCCCCGGTCCGGGAGGATCCCACGTGCCGCGGAGCGGCTGGGCCCGTGAGCCATGGCCGCTGAGCCTGTGCGTCCAGAGCCTGTGCTCCGCAACGGGAGAGGCCACATCAGTGAGAGGCCCGCGTACCGCAAAAAAAAAAAAAAAAAAAAAAAAAAAAAATCTTCCAACAAACAAAAGTCCAGGACCAGATGACTTCACAGGTGAATTCTATCAAACACTTAGATGAAAGCTAACACCCATCATTCTCAAACTCTTCCAAATACTTGCAGAGGAAGGAACACTTCCAAACTCATTCTATGAGGCCACCATCACCCTAATACCAAAACCAGACAAAGATACTACAAAAAAAGAAAATTACAGACCAATATCACTGGTGAATATAGATGCAAAAATCCTCAACAAAATACTAGCAAACAGAATTCAGCAACACATTAAAAGGATCATACACCATGATCAAGTGGGATTTATCCCAGGGATGCAAGGATTCTTCAATATAGACAAATCAATCAATGTGATACACCATATTAACAAACTGAAGAATAAAAACCATATGATCATCTCAATAGATGCAGAAAAAGCTTCTGACAAAATTCAACAGTGATTTATGATAAAAGCTCTCCAGAAAGTAGGCATAGAGGGAACCTACCTCAACATAATAAAGGCCATACACAACAAACCCACAGCAAACATCATTCTCAATGGTGAAAAACTGAAAGCATTTCCTCTAAGATCAGGAACAAGACAAGGATGTCCACTCTCACCACCATTATTCAACATAGTTTTGGAACTCCTAGCCACGGCAATCAGAGAAGAAAAAGAAGTAAAAGAATCCAAATCGGAAAAGAAGAAGCAAAATTGTCACTGTTTGCAGATGACATGATACTATACATAGAGAATCCTAAAAATGCCACCAGAATATTACTAGATCTAATCAAGGAATTTGGTAAAGTTGCAGGATACAAAATTAACACACAGAAATCTCTTGCATTCCTATACACTAATGATGAAAAATCTCAAAGAGAAATTAAGGAAACACTCCCATTTACTATTGCAACAAAAAGAATAAAATACCTAGGAATAAAGCTACCTAGGGAGACAGAAGACTTGTATGCAGAAAATTATAAGACACTGATGAAAGAAATTAAAGATGATACCAACAATTGGAGAGATATACTATGTTCTTGGATTGGAAGAATCAACATTGTGAAAATGACTATACTACCCGAAGCAATCTACAAATTCAATGCAATCCCTATCAAATTACCAATGGCATTTTTTACGGAACTAGAACAAAAAATCTTAACATTTGTATGGAGACACAAAAGACCCCGAATAGCTGAAGCAGTCTTGAGGGGAAAAAAAGGAGCTGGAGGAATCAGACTCCCTGACTTCAGACTATACTACAAAGCTACAGTAATCAAGACAATATGGTACTGGCACAAAAACAGAAACATAGATCAATGGAACAAGATAGACAACCCAGAGATAAACCCACGTACCTATGGTCAACTAATCTATGACAAAGGAGGCAAGGATACACAATGGAGAAAAGACAGTCTCTTCAATAAGTGGTGCTGGATAAACTGGACAGCTACATGTAAAAGAATGAAATTAGAGCACTCCCTAACACCATACACAAAAATAAACTCAAAATGGATTAGAGACCTAAATGTAAGACCGGAAACTACAAAACTCTTAGAGGAAAACATAGGAAGAACAACCTTTGACACAAATCACAGGAAGACCTTTTTTGATCTACCTTCTAGAGTAATGCAAATAAAACCAAAAATAAACAAACGGGACCCAATGAAACTTCAAAGCTTTTGTACAGCAAAGGAAACCATAAACAAGACAAAAATATTTTCTCTCTCAGAATGGGAGAAAATATTTGCAAACGAATCAACAGACAAAGGATTAATCTCCAAAATATATAAACAGCTCAAGCAGCTCAATATTAAAGAAACAAACAACCCAATCCAAAAATGAGCAGAAGACCTAAATAGACATTTCTCCAAAGAAGATATACAGATGACCAAGAAGCACATGAAAAGATGCTCAACATCACTAATTATTAGAGAAATGCAAATCAAAACTACAATGAGGTATCACCTCACACCAGTTAGAATGGGCATCATCAGAAAATCTAGAAACAGCATATGCTGGGGAAAGTGTGGAGAAAAGGGAACCCTCTTGCACTGTTGGTGAGAATGTAAATTGATGCAGCCACTATGGAGAACAGTACGGAGGTTCCTTAAAAAACTAAAAATAGAATTACCATATGATCCAGCAATCCCACTCCTGGGCATATACCCAGAGAAAAGCATAATTCAAAATGACACATGCACCCCAATGTTCATTGCAGCACTATTTACAATAGGCAGGTCCTGAAAGCAACCTAAATGCCCATTGACAGACAAATGGATAAAGAAGTTGTGGTATATATATACAATGGAATATTACTCAGTCATAAAAAGGAACGAAATTGAGTCATTTTTTGAGACGTGGATGAATCTAGAGACTGTCATACAGAGTGAGGTACGTCAGAAAGAAAAAAACAATTATCGTATATTAACACATGTATGTGGAACCTAGAAAAATGGTACAGATGCACCGGTTTGCAGGACAGAAGTTGAGACACAGATGTAGAGAACAAACATATGGACACCAAGGGGGGAAAACCGCGAGGGGGTGGGGTGGGGATGATGGTGTGCTGAATTGGGTGATTGGGATTGACATGTATACACTGATGGGTATAAAATTGATGACTAATAAGAACCTGCTGTATAAAAAAATAAATAAAATAAAATTCAAAAATTAAAAAAAAAAAAGAAAACAAACTAGTGCTTACCAGTGGGGAAAGGGATGGGGGAAGTGGGCAACATAGGGGTGGGGATTAAGAGGTACTATTATGCATAAAAAAAATCATGTGGAAGCTGTTTGTTTTTTCTTTGTTTTTTTAAAACAATCCCCTTACCAATTTTTATACCATAACACTGACTTTTTAAATTTCATTATTTATTTTTATTAATTTTATTTTTATTTTGGCTGTGCTGCCCAGCTTGCAGGACCTTAATTCCCCAACCAGGGATTGAACTTGGGCCCTTGGCAGTGAAAGCATGGAGTCCTAACCACTGGACCACCAGGGAATTCCTTTTTTTTTTTTTTTTTTTTTAAATACAGGTTCTGAGGAAACTTCTCTATGGGTTCAGATTCAGCAGGTCTAGGGCAGGTCTCAGGGATCTGTGTTTTGTTTCAGCATGTCAGGTAATTCTTACGGTCAAGTAGGTTTGGGAAAAGTTGATGAGTAGAGACAGGAAGAAAATCACTCAGCAGGCACCTGCCAGGTCTGGCATCGTGCTGGGACTTTGGCCATAGGGCCTCAGAGCTGCAATGGTCCAGCAAGATGGGCTTTATGCCTGTGTCACAGGTGAGGAAGACGGAAATTCAGGAAAGGTAACGTCCTTTCCTAAGTCACTCTGCCAGTAAATAGTGGCACAAGCCAGCCTCTAGACCCCATCTGAGTGTTAAAGCAACTTGGGCTCTGGAGTCAGTGGGGGTTTAAATCATGCTGCTAGCTATGTGACCTTGGACAAGTCACTAGACCTGTCAAAGTCAATTTCCTTCCTGTAAGCTGGGAATCATAGCAGTCTCTGCCTCTTAGGCATGTGCCAGTGACTCAGTGTGGTCCTGCAGGCAAAGGACTCTGTGTGGTACCACCGCCATCAGATTAGTGTCCTAAGCTCTGGTGACAAAGAGGATGGCATTTCAGGCAGGCTTGTTCTTTTCCTCACATCTTTATTCCAAGAGGATCTTCTTTGCTTCTCTCATTACCTCCCTGTCTGTCTCTGTTTCTGTTTATCTGTCTGGTTTGTCCCATGGTAGGGAGGGTGTCAGTTCTCTTCCTTCATGCTGTGTGGCTCTGGCCACTGGGTGTGGGGACTCAGGAAGGCTCCTTGCTGTTGACTGGGTGGACCCAGGCTGCCTCCTTACTCCCCGCCCGTCCGCTGTTCTGCAGGACTGCCAATGCAACTTCAGTAGAATAATCACAACAGTAACAGAAATAATAATCATTTGTCATAAAGTAGCAGCTGCCATTTACTGAGAGCTTGAACTCCAGGCACTGTGCTCAGCGCTTTAGATGTCATTTTTTCTTTTCTTTTCTTTTCTTTTTTTTTAATTTTTGGCCTGGCCATGCAGCACGTGGGATCTTAGTTCCCTGACCAGGGATGGAACCCGTGCCCCCTGCAGTGGAAGCGCAGAGTCTTAACCACTGGACCACCAGGAAAGTCCCTAGATGTCCATGTGTTGAGTCCTTTCTGCAAACCCGTGAGGCAGGTATTATTGTTCTCTTTTTTCCTACCAAGAAACAGAGGTTTAGAGTTGTTAAAACACTCACCTGTGGTCACATAACTAGTAAGCAGCAGAACTGAGATTTGAACCCAGTTTTAGGACCCAAAGCTGTTACTCTAGGTTGTCACCCAGACAGAAAAAAGAAAGAAAAAACAACCATATAATGGAAACAGAGTTTTGTGTTTTACTTTATCAGGTACCTTCACGTACATGGAATCATTGGATTCTTATGGTACACCCTGTGTGGTGGGAGGAGTTATCCTAATTCCCAGATCAGGAGAATGAGGCCCCTGGAAGGCGTGATACACCAGGGTCACCTGCTTAGTATGGTTAGTAGTAGAATTAGTAAGACACAGACGAAGCCATGGTCCCTTGGCTGCCACACTGCTGCTCTTTCCAACACAACGTCACTCAAGAGACATTACACTTATCACGTACAGGTTTTGATCACCCTTATCCTTCTTCTGCCTCATTCATGAATGAAGAGGAGCCTTTCTCCTCTGAGGGAAAGTGGAAGAGCTTCGATTTGGTTAACAAGATGGGAGTTATTGCATTATTCCATATTGGTTCTAGTTCTTTCCCAGGGATGAGGGAAGATCCTGAGACCTGTAGATTCCCTCGAGGGAAAGGGAATTGCTGGCTCCTGGGAAGGCCTTTCCCGCTTCGTTCTCTGCAGCTCTTCACTTACACAGACTGAAAACTTGCTCATGGGCTAGGTGGGAGCAAGTGGATGGTGCCAGAGGATGGGTGGTGGAGTCAGGTAGCCCTGGATGTGAATCCCTGTGCTGTTTCCTTCCTGCTGTGTGACTTTGGACACATCATTCGACGTCTCTGAGCCCCAGCTTTCTCTACGGTAAAACGTAGGGTAATAATAATATCTATCTTACATGAGTATTGTGAGGGTTGAATTAGACAATGGCTGGCAGTGCCAAGCACTGCCTGGTGCACAAAGGCATTCAGATGGGAACCACGGCCATCTAGGATCTTAGTATTCAACCAGCCAAGCAGAGAAGCAGAAGGAGGGAGAGGGAGCTGTCACACTCCACGTGGAGTTGCCTCAGGGCCCCTTTCCCTCCGCGTTAATGGGGGACACAGGAAAAGGGAGGTTTGTCCTGGGGAAAAGACTGAGGCTCTTTAATGAGCTCAGGAAAGCCCATCTCCTGACAATAACAGCCCAGCACTCTGCAATAACATCCTGCCAGAAGAGGCAGTGACAGGATGTGTGCCAGGGGTGGGAGCGTGTGGCAGCCCCACTGCCCACCGGTCTGCCCGTCCGTCCCTGAGCCCTAAGGAAGCTCAGGAAGTAGCAGCCGGGGATCAGAGGGAGATGAAGACTTCCCCTTCCACATGCATCCTGGACTGATACGGAGACTGGAATAGCAGCGGTCTTAAACGGGCACTCCAGGGGGGTAGACTGTTAGCACTTTCCCTGTGAGCTGCTCCCGTCCAACCACTGCCCCTGCCTCAGCTGCAGCTGCCCTGTGGGTCCACGCTGACTAGCCTCTCATGGTTCCACTGAGTCAAGGAGCAGGTCGGGTGAAGGCGAGTGGTCCCCACTTGCCAATCAAAACACGAGTATTTGTTGCAGGTCTTCTGTGTGTTGAGGACAGAGCTTGCCTGTGGAAATAAAATGAGGGTGGAGACAGATAGTGTCTCAGCCCCTGGGGAGTTTGTAATTGGATGGAGTGCAGAGATGATGGACAAGTACAGTGAGCTGAATGGGATTCCATGAGTCCAGGGTGCCTGGGCGTCGGATGGGGGTGGGGGAGCCCCAGGGAAGGCTTCGTGGTGGAGGAAGATGGGCATGCAGCTGAAGGGTCAGCAGGAGTTGGCCGGGCAAGGAGATGGGAACAGCCCTGAGTGTGTGAGGGGAGCTGAGGAGAGCTCAGCTGGGATGGACAGCAGCTCAGGGAACCAGGGGTCTGTGGCTGGAGAGAAAGCAGGGGCCTGGGGGTGTGGGTCACATCAAGAAGGATGAACTTTAGCTGAAGGGTAGCAGGAAACCACCAAAGCCTTTTAAGCAGGGAAGTGACGCGATCCGATTTGTGGTTTGAATCTTGATGTGTCCCCTCCCATCAATGACTAAACCTTCACAGGGACTGGCTCTGCGCTCAAGTCTGGAGGAGCTCCAAGGAAGCTGCTTGTCAGAGCTGGAGTCCCGTGCGGTGGGGCAGAGAGATCTGTGTGGGACACAGAGGGGCAGAGCTCAGACCCCAGACCCTGTGACCAGCAAGAGTCACTTTACCCCCTCTGGATCCCATTTCTCAAATATTAAAAAAAAAAAAAAAAAAAAAGGTGGAACCAAGTGAACCTGCAAACCCCTTACAGATAATATATTCTGCGATCCAAACGTAATGTAAGTTTCCCTGCCCTCAAGAAGCTTACGGTCTGGGGGGTGCGTGGCGGAGTGAGATAGCATGCTTGGTAAATGCCGGCTGATTCTTAGAAAGCATCTGCGCCAGGATAGGGGATGGAGGGAGGACCACAGACTCTGTGTCCTGGAAAATGGATTTTCTGCCTGCAGAGGAGGGAGGGACTGCTACCCTGTACCCATGGATTGCTGGAAATGAGGTTGGATTCTCTATGAATCTCAGTCCTGAGTGGGGCCCGCCTCTCCAGCTGGTGGGTGGCGGACACAACAGCCTATGAGGGACCCCAGGGATCCTGCCTTCAGGGCACTCCCAACCTGAGTCTTTGGAAGCCCTGTCCCTAGAATCATGAACTGGGCCCATTCCTTTGAAGGCAGGGAGGCAATGGGAAAAGATGGTGGCATCTTGGAGTAGGAGACCTGGGTGGTATGCCAGTGAGTGACATGTCATGTGGCCTTGCTGAGACTTCACTCTTCCTCTCAGGGACTTAGTTTCCTCATCTATACACCAACAGATTTCCAAGTAGTATCTGTGTTCTGGGCACTGGGTGCTGGTGTTGTAACGTGAAAAAGACTAGGTCACTTCTTTCAGGCAGCTTCCAGCCTGGTGTGGAGACACATACTTTCAGTGTAGGATACCGAGTACAATGCCAAAGGGATGACTGTTGGGGTGGGTGGTATACAGGAGCAAAGGGTCCTTCATCCAGCCAGGGAGGTGCGGGAAGGCTACCTTCACATTGGAATGATCAGTGTGAGTCAGTTGGTGGAAGGAGGCGGGGGGAAAAGTACTTTAGACATTTCCAGAGAACAAGGAATCTATCTAGTCATCTTACCTTTGCAACATTAAAACTCCAGCTCCCTCCCCGAGTCTGGCTAATGCTCTGGAGAGGCCCATGGCTGGGAGGGCAGCCAGCAACAGAGGTCTCTGGGATGAACTCTGAGCACAGCCCACATTCGACTTTAAGTCACAAGCTTGCCTTGGGCAGAGTTTCCCAGCAGTCAGCAGGATGTCTCCTTGGGAGCCTCAAAGACTTAGATCAGAGCCGACATAGCCTTGGTCTCTGCCAGGGTTCGCTGGAAGAGATGACACCCCTCTCCCTCCCTTCCATCGCAGGGTCTTCCTAAGGGCAGAACTCCCAGCTCCATCTGCCCACCTTGGGAATATGTATTGTGTGTAATCTACGGGGGAGTAAGAGTGAGAGAAAACAAATAATGTTGTCAAAGAACACATACTTGGAAACATAGGAATGCTGTGCAGGAAAGGGTGTGGTCTCCTGGAAGAGTCTAAGCAGGGGCTCTGAGCTAGCCTGGCAAGTTCCTGGGCGGACTCCTTTTTTTATTTTTTAAATTAATTTTTTTTAATTTAATTTTATTTATTTTTTTATACAGCAGGCTCTTATTAGTTATCCATTTTATACATATTAGTGTATATAGGTCAATCCCAATCTCCCAATTCATCCCACTCCCCTTCCCCCCTTGGTGTCCATATGTTTGTTCTCTATGTCTGTGTCTCTATTTCTGCTATGCAAACAAGTTCATTTGTATCATTTTTCTAGACTCCACATGTAAGCGATATTATGATATTTGTCTTTCTCTTTCTGACTTACTTCACTCTGTATGACGGTCTCTACGTCCATCCACGTTTCTGCAAATGGCCCAGTTTCGTTCCTTTTTATGGCTAAGATTCCATTGTATATATGTACCATGCCTTCTTTATGCATTCTTATGTTGATGGACATGTAGGTTGCTTCCATGTCCTGGCTATTGTAACTAATGCTACAATGAACATTGGGGTGCATGTATCTTTTTGAATTATGATTTTCTCCAGGTATATGCCTGGGTGGACTCCTGAGCGGGGGATGCTGGAGGTGAGGCCTAAAGGAAGAGAAGAAATTTGCTAGCTGAAGAATGGGGTGAGATAGAGAGGGAGCAGATCAGATTCTAGTCAAAGGACTCGCATGAACAAAGCCTCTGGGGCTAGGGAGCTTTGCCCATTAAGGTAAAAGGAGGCCAGGTGACTGGTGCCCTGAGGGAAGGGGTTGGGGTTGATGGGACCGGATGCTGAAGGGTTGGCTGGGGTTAGCCCTGCAGGTCCTGCAGGCTGCATGGAGGCTTTTGTTCTTCACCATAAAAGCAATGCGGATCCATATCAGCAGGATGCTAGTAGGATTGGCTTTGTGTTTTGGAAAGAAACATCACCCTGTCTCTCTCTCTTTTTTTTTCTTGCCACACCGTGCAGCTCATGGGACCTTAGGTTCCCGACCAGCGATTGAACCTGGGCCCTCAGTAGTGAGAGCGTGGAGTCCTAACCACTGGACCACCAGGGAATTCCCAAGAAACATCACCCTGGATGCCTGGAGGAGAATGGGTGGTGGAGCAGACGATGGCCGTTGCAAGACGTCAGTGCTCAGAGGCTTTTGCAGGAGATGAGGACAGCCTGATGGGCCGTGGTGGTGGCGAAGGGGAGCTCTGAGGTGTTGTCAGCTCTGGAGTGTGCTGGAGTGCATGCAGGTGCTGATGCAGAGGGCGTGTCAATACAAGGACCCTAAGGCTGGGAGACAGGGAGGGACTTGCCCGCGCCAGTCAGGCAGAGCCAGCACACTGTTCTTTTATGGTAGAATCCTAGCATCAGCAAGTGCCAGAGCAAGAAGAAGCCTTAGAAATCATCTGATTCTTAGATCTGATAGATAAGGAAACCGAAGCCCCAAGGAGGGAAGGCTTTAGGGGCCAAAGGCCACTCAGGGAGTTAATTAATTAATGAATGGCGTGGTCTAGGCATACATAAACATGGCTCTGCTGACCCCTAGATGGCGGGACAAGTGTTTGTTCAGGAGGCAGAGAACTTGGTAGAAGTTCCTCCAACCGCTTTCCCAAGCCCCCTTGCGCCACTGGCTTCTGTCTCTGCTGTCTGCCTGGGCTTAGGGGATCCAGATGTCTGGGGCCACCGAGGCCAGCCGGATTTTCCCACGTCATGGGTTCCCAGTACTTGGACTCAGTAGGTCGGCAGTCACTCTGGAGGGGGTGGGTGGCAGGGAAGGAAGCCAACCCTGTTCTTTCGGTGAGTATCCCAGCATCTGAGCTTAGGGAGAAGGCTGATTTCCCTGGGTGCCCCGGATGTGCCCCTCCAGTCGGACACAGCCCTACAGCTAAAACCAGACGGTGCCAGTCTGTGCCTAAATACAAGGACCTTGGTGTTCAGAATCGAATGTTGGGACAGGGTCTGACAGATGGTATCCAATACTGTGCTGTGTCCAGATGTAGGAGATCATTCTGGAGATGTGTTCGTGTGGGTGCTAAAATATTGGAATTTTCTTTTCTTTTTTTGAGAAAAGCAGGCTGAATATTTGCAGTTGGGATTGCATTTGGAAATTCCCAAAAATATTTTCGGGCAGCTGCCCGAGTAGTGCTCTGTCAGAGTGACCTGGCTTTGTCTCAGAGGGATCCTTGGCGTCCCAGAAGGACTCAGGGTCTCCATCCTCTGCAGCTGCCCCCTTGAGCTCCAGGAATGTTCAGGCAAGGGGGACAATGGCACTGGCTTTTGGGAAGCCTGTGGCGTGTGGAAAAGTGCAGAGTCTCTGGAATCATACAACCCTGGGGGGTGGGGGTGGGATTGGGGGCCCCAAATGTCCTGGCTTCACTGACTACCTGGGTGACATTGGTACTCACCTCTCTGAACCCCAGTTTCCCGTTTCGCTAAGTGGGGATGAGAATTCCTATTTCACAGTGTCATCATGAGTATGAAACTGATGGAAAGCACTTAACATACTGTCTAGTGTTGAAAAAAAAGCGCAATTTAAATTCTCTCTGTTATTCTCACTCTGGGACCCTGAAATCAGCCAAGATTGAGGCAGATAGAATCAGAAGAACAGAACCTTCCTCTCTGGCTCTGGCCACTCCTAGCTCTCTCTTGGGGTTCACTGCCATGGCAACGGGTCGGTGGAGTGGTGAGGAAGCCGATCTGGGCAGCTGAGCAGCCAGAACGCTGCCTGGCCTTCTGGCGCCTGGTCCAGCCAGGGGGGCAGCCTGATTAATGGCTGCTTGATCCACTGTCTTCATCTCAGGCTGCCCTGGGGGAAACTTTTTGCCCAGGGCTGGGGAGAAGCCCACTAGCTGGGACGTTCCAGGCCCCTGGGGGTGGACACAGTTACAGGGGCTGCAGAGTCTTAGAACTGCCAAAGCAGGGTATGAGAGCTGAAAGGGACCCTGGAGATTAGTTCTCTCAGACTCCTTTCTTTATGGCTGAATACAGAACAAACCGATAATGAGCGTCTACATTGTACCCAACACAGAACGAAGTTCTTTCCTCATAGGTTCATTTCTACAACAATCCTGTGTGATAGGTATAATTATCCCCATCAGGGAGGTGGAAACCAAGGCCCAGAGATGTGAAACCTTTCATGTACAATGCACAGCTAGGATTTGCACCCAAGGCATCTCTGATTTCAGGTCCTGTGTTCTTTCTACTACCTTGTGTTACCTATTGTCTGTCTAGCGCTCAGGAACGTGTCTGGTTTATTCCTCTGTGGTATTTCTAGTCCCTGGGACAGTGCTTCACGTATATTAGGGGTTCAATTAAAGATTGTGAGACAAATAAATCACCAGGGATAATTGTGGTATCATTTTTTGCAGGTATGATCCTAAAAGTGGGCCAGGTAAGTGTGTGTGTATGTGGGGCTTCCATCAGACCCTACAATGGGAAAGAGAGACTTAAGGCCCTAATGATGAGAATCCTCCCTTGGCATCCCAGCCCCTCTTAACCAGGCTGTTTTCCTACGAGTTCTAGTCACACTGGATTCCATGCTGAACATGCATTAAAATTCCCCTCTGTGCCTCCTCCCCTATTTTTCCCTGACCTGGAATATTCTTATTTCCATCTTTACTTGAGGATCCCGTACCCACCTTCAAGTTTCAGATGTCCCCTTTTCCACGATGTTTACCTTGATGCCTTTGAGGGAATTCGACCTCATGCCTCTCTAAATTTCTTTACTACCTGTGGGTCTCTTTGGTGTGTCCTTGATTGCATTCTGCATTGCAATCTGTCTTCCTGTGATGACTTCCTCCCCTTATAGACATGAGCTCTTAGCAGGCCCTGACTCTGTTGATCCTGCATCCTCTGGCACATTGGCACACACAGCAGTTGTGATGCGTGTGGAACTGAATGGAGTTGACTAGTGCAGAGCTCCCCATCCTGGATCCCTTGTCACTCCAACACTCTGGTTTGGGGCTGGATTATCCAAGGAGTAGGCCTAGAACTAGGCAGAGCTGGTGGGGGGAGGGTTGGGCTTCCATCTGTCTCCTCTCCCCAAGTGTGGGCCAAAAGCAGTTCTCTCCAGGGACCTCCCTGACCTCGCCTGACCTTCACCAGGGCTGTTTTCTCATTCTCTTGGATCAGGCTGAGAAAAACAGGAAGAATCATTAAAAGACAGAGCCTTCCGAGCCAGCAAAATTATGGCTGATTCTTTTTACAGACACCAAAAGCTTTGTTTGTGCATCGTGACAAAAGAGTGGGCCTTTCCTGCCGGCTTTAGGCAGAAGCTTCCACTAACCTGGGTGCAGCCCGGCACCAGGCCCAGCCCCCTTCGCTTCTCTTCCTCTTACTTCCACGGTTAGAATCGCTAGTGTTTTCCACCCTTAAAAAAATGTAGAGTTGGAGGACCCCTCAGGTGTGTCCAGAATCTCTCCCTGAGAGATCATTCCACTCCTTGCTACTCAAAGTGTGGTCCACGGACCAGTGATGCAGGAGGCGTGTTAGAAATGCAACTCTTAGAAATGCAAGCCTGCTGGTACAGTGTCTGCACCTTAGCAAGGTCCCCTGGGAATTGTTATGCACATTAAAGTTTGGGAAGTGTGTTTCTCACTGTTTTTTTTTAAATAAGAGGTGATGTCTGAACCCTTATTCAGGGGGAATTATAAGAGGGAAATTCGTGAGTTAGTGGCAGGATGAATTGGTTTAACAAACATTTGTTGGAAAGCTGCCGTACACTGGTCCTGTGCTAGGCACGGTGGATAAAATCTGAAGTAGGGATCCTAGTCTCTTTGGTCTTCAGTCATTCTTTCTTGTACATAACATTGCCTTGCCCACACCAGGGCCTCAGCAAGTGTTTGTTGAGTGAATAAGACGAATCCCAGCCTGGCGTTTCCTCCACTTCACTACGGCTGCCTTCTATAATTACCAGCCTCCTTGAGTAACTTGTAGCACTTTCAGACAGAAATAAATAAATTCTTTAAGGAGGAATTCAGAGAGCGGGCTGTATCCTTGGTTTTACCAACTCTGGGCAGCAGAATCTCAAGACTCTAGTCATGAGAAAATGTTCATGCAATCCATAAATCCGTATCTCACAAGTGATAGAGGGAAAGGGTCTATACCAACACAAGGAATGATTTCTTATCAACTAAACATCTCTGATGAAGCGACGTAGGACATAGAACAGGTTCAAGTATCAGTGCCTGACCCCACTTCACCAAAGGTCTGGTGATAGTTCTCACGTCTGTGGCCCGTGAGTCTGTTCTGTGCAGCCTGGATGTCTGCTGGGTGTTCCATGTGGCTCTTGTCCCCTGAAATCTGATCTCTGTTGGAATGTCTAGTTCTTCCTTTAGGGGCTTTATTATTGATTTAACATTTTGCTTAAAGTAATCCTTAGAAGCCACCTTTATTTCTGAGGACGGCTTTGTTTCTCCCTTTTCTTTCTTTTTTTTTTCCGGTACGCGGGCCTCTCACTTCTGTGGCCTCTCCCGTTGCGGAGCACAGGCTCCGGAGGCACAGGCTCAGCGGCCATGGCTCACGGGCCCAGCCGCTCCACGGCATGTGGGATCTTCCCGGATCGGGGCACGAACCCCCGCCCCCTGCATCGGCAGGCAGACTCTCAACCACTGCGCCACCAGGAAAGCCCTGTTTCTCCCTTTTCTTATTCATCTAAATAGCAACTGTGCAGTGCAGCTGCCCTCCTCTCGGTAATTCATAGGCTCCATGGCTGCTTCTGTGCTTCCTTTGGCTGCTGCATTATTTCCGAAAGCTCAATATTCTTCCACTATTGTGGAGGGGATGGGGTTTTTAACTTTGCTTGGAGGAGTCACATACTACCTCGTGTCCGGATTGTAAATGACTTTTCTTTTGGGGGAAAGCATGTTGCCATTATACGTTTCTCTGTAAAAATCTTATTTTGCAGTAATAGCTTGGGATGTCAATACTCTTCAAGACCAGTTGGATATGGGTAGTAACCTTCTCTTCATTATTAATTTTCATTCTCCTTGTCAAACTCTTAAAATATTGTGCACTGGCATTTCCCAAAGCAAAGTGATACAAATTTCCAGTGGCGTTATTCCTGGAGAAGTTAGAAACAATAACTGGAGAATTCATCTGTTCCTTGCATTGGTCAATTTAATTGCATCTAGAATAATTATACTATTTTTATTAATAAAAATAGCAGTTACGGGCTTCCCTGGTGGCGCAGTGGTTGAGAGTCCACCTGCCGATGCAGGGGACTCGGGTTCGTGCCCCGGTCCGGGAAGATCCCACATGCCGCGGAGCGACTGGGCCCGTGAGCCATGGCCGCTGAGCCTGCGCGTCCGGAGCCTGTGCTCCGTAATGGGAGAGGCCACAACAGTGAGAGGCCCGGGTACTGCAAAACAAAAAAACAAACTAAACCAAAACAAAACAAAACAAAATAGCAGTTGATCATTTTTTGTTGATTTCTTACTATAAGTCAGACACTATTCTAGTGTCATTGGTATGGATTATATCGTTGAATCACCACTACAACTCTATGGGATAGGTAGTATTCCCATTATACAGAGAAGGGAATGAGTCAGGGCAATATTAAGTAACTTATCTGGTTAGCAGTGACAACAGCAGGACTTGAACTTGGTTGGTTAGACCCCGGAGCATGGGCTCTTACCTTCTCTTACCTTCTCTGCACCTTGCTTCTGGGAAGGTATGATCGCTCCAGCTTCAGCCTTATATTGCTGACACATTTTTGTCCTCAATAAGTCTTTTCCTCATAGACTAGGGTTTCAATTGTGTATTGTTGTATAACAAATAGCCTGAAACATAGAGGTTTAAAAAATTGCTTGTGTTAAAAGATAAACTGAGGCATATTAAAAATTCTGAGTTTATTTGAGCAAAAATTCATTGTAATCAGGCAGTGCCTCGCTGGAAGTGGTTAGGGGCACTCCACCGACTGAAACTAGGAGCAAGACTTTTATAGAGAAGATGCAGAAAGAAAGCAAGGAAATTGTTTGATTGGCTCTAGCTTAAGCAGTTGCCTTATTTGGGAAAAGCTAATTGGCTGTTTGTGATTGGCTGTCCTTAGGTTTTGATTTCTTAACCTTGAGGTATTTCAGGCTTAGGTTTTGATTGCTGACGAAGGCTACCAAGGCATTAAAGCCAGCTCAGTCTAACGGCCTCCTTGTTTAATTAATTTCACAGTTGTCCCCACTGTAGCTTCACTGGACAGTTCTCTTGCTGGTCTTGCTTGGGATCTCCCGTGGGGCTGTGGTCAGAGGGTGGCTGCAGCTGGAATGTTCAGACAGATCCACTAATGTGCCTGGTGCTTGGAGCAGATGGCTGGAAAGCTGGGCTCAGCTGGCACACTGGAATGGTTGAGCCTCTTTCTCTCCACGTGGTCTCTCCATGTGAACTCTTCATCTGTCTCCATGGATCAGACAATCCGTGGGAGCTCAGGGCTCCCAAGATCAACAGAGCAAAAGCTGCCAGGCCCTCTTAAGGATTAGGTCCGGAACTGGCACAGCTTCACTTCCACTACCTTCCTTTGGTTAAATTGAGTTGCAGGGCCAGCACAGATTCAGGGTGGGATGGACCACTCCAAGGCATATTTCACTGGGTCCCATGTTTGGAGACACACTGTCACAGCTGGCCAACGTGACCTATCTGGTATAGGATAGCAGTTTAGCACACCGAGTCTGGAGGACAGATGTGGATGAAAACCCTGGCTTTGTCCCATTTCAACTGTGTGATGTTAGATAAGTGACTTAAACATCTCTTAGCATCTAGTTCTTTCCCTGTAAGAGCGGGAAGCTAGTGGTTCATAGTCATTATCCCTAACTGAATATCACTGTGTGTCAGGCACCATTCTAAGCACTTTACATACATGATCTCCTTTAATCTTCTCAGAGACCCTATCAAGTGGCTACCATTGTCCTTTCAAATCAACAGGGAAATTCAGACACAAAGAGAGGATGTCATCTGCCCAAGTTCACATGGCTGGTAAGTGACAGCACTGGGATTTGAACCCAGGGTCCCAAGTCCATGCTCTTCATTATGCTCTGCAGTTCTCAAGAGTAGCTGTCTTTCAGTCAGATGCCAACGAAATATGTCAGGTAACGCACTTGGTGCAGTGTGTGGTACAATATAAACGTACAAAGTCGGCAGTGGCTGTGAACGTTCACAGTGTAACGTCATCCTGAGAGGCCCAGCTTGTCACCATCGTCTTTCACTCTTTGGTTAAAATGAGTACAAGCTGTTCGTTCCCATTAAAAAAAAAAAAAGACTTCATGTAATATTCCCATTTTGAATATATTTGGGCTCATCTCAAATATAATTTGTTTCCTGGATTTGCTTCTTTGTCTGCAGCTGAGGGCGTCTTATACTTTCCTTCTAGGAAATCATTTTGGATCGATGCTCTGCCTCTGGCATGTCAGTGGATACAAATCTATCTGTACTCTGAAGATGCTGCTGACTTTTTAGGCTTCAGTACCTGAAGCTCCATTGCTCTGTTTAAGAGCCACTGGGTTGCTCAGAGTGATACAGCATATTTAAACCAACACTGTATGTTCAGATTTTTCTACCCTTGTCTCTTGGTTTTCAGGTTTGAGCTGTTTCCTGACATTATGCATCTGTTTGTATATCTGCTTCCTCTCTCCCTCTTGTAACTGAACGGATTGTTGGCTGTCTGTTGGGATTTTTTTTTTTTCATAGAATTAAGATAGCCTTTCTGCTACTTGGGTCTGGCTGAGCACACATACAGCTGAAGTTTAAAAAAAAAAGAGTTATCTTTGATTCTTCTTTTGTTTTCTCTCACCATATCTAATACATCCGCAAGTCCCATTGGCTCTGACTCTAAAATATAACCTCAGTTTGTCTCCAAACCCCCACTTGGTGGGGTTTACCAAACCCTGTTTCCCTTGCTTTCAAGGTACATAGTAGTCTAGTCCCTTGAAATTAAATGGAGCCAAGGCACTGAGTTCTGGCCAGTGAAATCTGGCTGGAATTTATGTACAGTACCTCCAGCTTTGCCCCGCACCAAATCTCCCTTGAGATTCTCCACACCACAGAGAATGCAGTGGAGGGCTCTGTGGCCTCATGGATGGCAGGCATCAAGGGTCCCTGAATAATCATGTTGAGCAGAGCCTTTGACATGCTTTGGCTTGTGACAGGAGCAGGAAATAAGCCTGTAGTATGTTAAATAACCCAGTAAACATGGCTTTATTCCATTGAGATTTGGGTATCACCTGTTATCACAATTAGCCTACCTTTTTAAAAAAATTTTATTCTTATGAATTTTTTTTTAATTTTTTGCTTTATAACAAATTTAATCAGTTATACATATACATATGTTTCCATATCCCCTCCCTTTTGCGTCTCCCTCCCACCCTCCCTATCCCACCCCTCCAGGCGGTCACAAACCACCGAGCTGATCTCCCTGTGCTATGCGGCTGCTTCCCACTAGCTATCTACCTTATGTTTGGTAGTGTATATATGTCCATGCCACTCTTTCACTTTGTCACAGCTTACCCTTCCCCCTCCCCATATCCTCAAGTCCATTCTCTAGTAGGTCTGTGTCTTTATTCCTGTCTTACCCCTATGTTCTTCATGACATTTTTTTTCTTAAATTCCATATATATGTGTTAGCATACAGTATTTGTCTTTCTCTTTCTGACTTACTTCACTCTGTATGACAGACTCTAGGTCTATCCACCTCATTACAAATAGCTCAATTTCATTTCTTTTTATGGCTGAGTAATATTCCATTGTATATATGTGCCACATCTTCTTTATCCATTCATCCGATGATGGACACTTAGGTTGTTTCCATCTCCGGGCTATTGTAAATAGGGCTGCTATGAACATTTTGGTACATGTCTCTTTTTGAATTATGGTTTTCTCAGGGTATATGCCCAGTAGTGGGACTGCTGGGTCATATGGTAGTTCTATTTGTAGTTTTTTAAGGAACCTCCATACTGTTCTCCATAGTGGCTGTACCAATCCACATTCCCACCAGCAGTGCAAGAGTGTTCCCTTTTTTCCACACCCTCTCCAGCATTTATTGTTTCTAGATTTTTTGATGATGGCCATTCTGACTGGTGTGAGATGATATCTCATTGTAGTTTTGATTTGCATTTCTCTAACGAGTAAAGATGTTGAGCATCCTTTCATGTGTTTGTTGGCAGTCTGTATATCTTCTGTGGAGAAATGTCTATTTAGGTCTTCTGCCCATTTTTGGATTGGGTTGTTTGTTTTTTTGTTATTGAGCTGCATGAGCTGCTTATAAATTTTGGAGATTAATCCTTTGTCAGTTGCTTCATTTGCAAATATTTTCTCCCATTCTGAGGGTTGTCTTTTGGTCTTGTTTATGGTTTCCTTTGCTGTGCAAAAGCTTTTAAGTTTCATTAGGTCCCATGTGTTTATTTTTGTCTTTATTTCCATTTCTCTAGGAGGTGGGTCAAAAAGGATCTTACTGTGATTTATGTCATAGAGTGTTCTGCCTATGTTTTCCTCTAAGAGTTTGATAGTGTCTGGCCTTATGTTTAGGTCTTTAATCCATTTTGAGCTTATTTTTGTGTATGGTGTTAGGGAGTGATCTAATCTCATACTTTTACATGTCCCTATCCAGTTTTCCCGGCACCACTTATTGAAGAGACTGTCCTTTCTCCACTGTACATTCCTGCCTCCTTTATCAAAGATAAGGTGACCATATGTCCGTGGGTTTAACTCTGGGCTTTCTATCCTGTTCCATTGATCTATCTTTCTGTTTTTGTGCCAGTACCATATTGTCTTGATTACTGTAGCTTTGTAGTATAGTCTGAAGTCAGGGAGCCTGATTCCTCCAGCTCCATTTTTCGTTCTCAAGATTGCTTTGGCTATTCGGGGTCTTTTGTGTTTCCATACAAATTGTGACATTTTTTGTTCTAGTTCTGTGAAAAATGCCAGTGGTAGTTTGATAGGGATTGCATTGAATCTGTAGATTGCTTTGGGTAGTAGAGTCATTTTCACAATGTTGATTCTTCCAATCCAAGAACATGGTACATCTCTCCATCTATTTGTATCATCTTTAATTTCTTTCATCAGTGTCTTATAATTTTCTGCATACAGGTCTTTTGTCTCCTTAGGTAGGTTTATTCCTAGATATTTTATTCTTTTTGTTGCAATGGTAAATGGGAGTGTTTCCTTGATTTCACTTTCAGATTTTTCATCATTAGTATATAGAAATGCCAGAGATTTCTGTGCATTAATTTTGTATCCTGCAACTTTGCCAAATTCATTGATTAGCTCTAGTAGTTTTCTGGTAGCATCTTTAGGATTCTCTATGTATAGTATCATGTCATCTGCAAACAGTGACAGCTTTACTTCTTCTTTTCCAATTTGGATTCCTTTTATTTCCTTTTCTTCTCTGATTGCTGTGGCTAAAACTTCCAAAACTAGGTTGAATAAGAGTGGTGATAGTGGGCAACCTTGTCTTGTTCCTGATCTTAGTGGAAATGGTTTCAGTTTTTCACCATTGAGGACGATGCTGGCTGTGGGTTTGTCATATATGGCCTATATTATGTTGAGGAAAGTTCCCTCTATGCCTACTTTCTGCAGGGTTTTTATCATAAATGGGTGTTGAATTTTGTCGAAAGCTTTCTCTGCATCTATTGAGATGATCATATGGTTTTTCTCCTTCAATTTGTTAATATGGTGTATCACGTTGATTGATTTGCGTATATTGAAGAATCCTTGCATTCCTGGAATAAACCCCACTTGATCATGGTGTATGATCCTTTTAATGTGCTGTTGGATTCTGTTTGCTAGTATTTTGTTGAGGATTTTTGCATCTATGTTCATCAGTGATATTGGCCTGTAGTTTTCTTTCTTTGTGACATCCTTGTCTGGTTTTGGTATCAAGGTGATGGTGGCCTCGTAGAATGAGTTTGGGAGTGTTCCTCCCTCTGCTATATTTTGGAAGAGTTTCAGAAGGATAGGTGTTAGCTCTTCTCTAAATGTTTGATAGAATTCGCCTGTGAAGCCATCTGGTCCTGGGCTTTTGTTTGTTGGAAGATTTTTAATCACAGTTTCAATTTCAGTGCTTGTGATTGGTCTGTTCATATTTTCTATTTCTTCCTGATTCAGTCTTGGCAGGTTGTGCATTTCTAAGAATTTGTCCATTTCTTCCAGGTTGTCCATTTTATTGGCATAGAGTTGCTTGTAGTTATCTCTCATGATCTTTTGTATTTCTGCAGTGTCAGTTGTTACTTCTCCTTTTTCATTTCTAATTCTATTGATTTGAGTCTTCTCCTTTTTTTTCTTGATGAGTCTGGCTAATGGTTTATCAATTTTGTTTATCTTCTCAAAGAACCAGCTTTTAGTTTTATTGATCTTTGCTATCATTTCTTTCATTTCTTTTTCATTTATTTCTGATCTGATTTTTATGATTTCTTTCCTTCTGCTAACTTTGGGGTGTTTTTGTTCTTCTTTCTCTAATTGCTTTAGGTACAAGGTTAGGTTGTTTTTTCGAGATGTTGCCTGTTTCTTAAGGTGGGATTGTATTGCTATAAACTTCCCTCTTAGAACTGCTTTTGCTGCATCCCATAGGTTTTGGGTTGTCGTGTCTCCATTGTCATTTGTTTCTAGGTATTTTTAAATTTCCTCTTTGATTTCTTCAGTGATCACTTCACTATTAAGTAGTGTATTGTTTAGCCTCCATGTGTCTGTATTTTTTACAGATCTTTTCCTGTAATTGATATCTAGTCTCATAGCATTGTGGTCAGAAAAGATACTTGATACAATTTCAATTTTCTTAAATTTACCAAGGCTTGATTTGTGACCCAAGATATGATCTATCCTGGAGAATGTTCCATGAGCACTTGAGAAAAATGTGTCTTCTGTTGTTTTTGGATGGAATGTCCTATAAATATCAATTAAGTCCATCTTGTTTAATGTATCATTTAAAGCTTGTGTTTCCTTATTTATTTTCATTTTGGATGATCTGTCCATTGGTGAAAGTGGGGTGTTAAAGTCCCCTACTATGAATGTGCTACTGTCGATTTCCCCTTTTATGGCTGTTAGTATTTGCCTTATGTATTGTGGTGCTCCTATGTTGGGTGCATAAATATTTACAATTGTTATGTCTTCTTCTTGGATCGATCCCTTGATCATTATGTAGTGTCCTTCTTTGTCTCTTCTAGTAGTCTTTATTTTAAAGTCTATTTTGTCCGATATGAGAATTGCTACTCCAGCTTTCTTTTCATTTCCATTTGCATGGAATATCTTTTTCCATCCCCTTACTTTCAGTCTGTATGTGTCTCTAGGTCTGAAGTGGGTCTCTTGTAGACAGCATATATATGGGTCTTGTTTTTGTATCCATTCAGCCAATCTGTGTCTTTTGGTGGGAGCATTTAGTCCATTTACATTTAAGGTAATTATCGATATGTATGTTCCTATTCCCATTTTCTTAATTGTTTTGGGTTCGTTATTGTAGTTCTTTTCCTTCTGTTGTGTTTCTTGCCTAGAGAAGTTCCTTTAGCATTTGTTGTAAAGCTGGTTTGGTGGTGCTGAACTCTCTCAGCTTTTGCTTGTCTGTAAACGTTTTAATTTCTCCATCAAATCTGAATGAGATCCTTGCTGGGTAGAGTAATCTTGGTTGCAGGTTTTTGTCCTTCATCACTTTAATTATGTCCTGCCACCCCCTTCTGGCTTGTAGAGTTTCTGCTGAGAGATCAGCTGTTATCCTGATGGGGATTCCCTTGTGTGTTATTTGTTGTTTTTGCCTTGCTGCTTTTAATATGATTTCTTTGTGTTTAATTTTTGACAGTTTGATTAATATGTGTCTTGGCATATTTCTCCTTGGATTTATTCTGTATGGGACTCTCTGTGCCTCCTGGACTTGATTAACTATTTCCTTTCCCATATTAGGGAAGTTTTCAATTATAATCTCTTCAAATATTTTCTCAGTCCCTTTCTTTTTCTCTTCTTCTTCTGGAACCCCTATAATTCGAATGTTGGTGCGTTTAATGTTGTCCCAGAGGTCTCTGAGACTGTCCTCTGTTCTTTTCATTCTTTTTTCTTTATTTTGCTCTGCAGCAGTTATTTCCACTATTTTATCTTCCACCTCACTTATCCGTTCTTCTGCCTCAGTTATTCTGCTATTGATCCCATCTAGAGTATTTTTTATTTCATGTATTGTGTTTTTAATTGATGCTTGATTCATCTTTAGTTCTTCTAGGTCCTTGTTAACTGTTTCTTGCATTTTGTCTATTCTATTTCCAAGATTTTGGATCTGGGAAATAGAATCTTGGATCATCTTTACCATCATTATTCTGAATTCTTTTTCAGGTAGACTGCCTATTACCTCTTCATTTGTTAGGTCTGGTGGGTTTTTATCTTGCTCCTTCTCCTGCTGTGTGTTTTTCTGTCTTCTCATTTTGCTTATGTTACTGTGTTTGGGGTCTCCTTTTTGGAGGCTGCAGGTTCGTAGTTCCCGTTGTTTTTGGTGTCTGTCCCCAGTGGCTAAGGTTGGTTTAGTGGGTTGTGTAGGCTTCCTGGTGGAGGGGACTAGTGCCTGTGTTCTGGTGGATGAGGCTGGATCTTGTCTTTCTGGTGGGCAGGTCCACGTCTGGTGGTGTGTTTTGGGGTGCCTGCGGACTTTTTATGATTTTAGCCCACCTCTCTGCTAATGGGCGGCGTTGTGTTCCTGTCTTGCTAGTTGTTTGGCATAGGGTGTCCAGCACTGTAGCTTGCTGGTCGTTGAGTGAAGCTGGGTGCTGGTGTTGAGATGGAGATCTCTGGAAGATTTTTGCCGTTTGATATTATGTGGAGCTGGGAGGTCTCTTGTGGACCAGTGTCCTGAAGTTGGCTCTCCCACCTCAGAGGCACAGCACTGACTCCGGGCTCCTCAGTTTGGGATGATGTGTTGTCTATTCATGTATTCCACAGATGCAGGGTACATCAAGTTGATTGTGGGGCTTTAATCCGCTGCTTCTGAGGCTGCTGGGAGAGGTTTCCCTTTCTCTTCTTTGTTCTCACAGCTCCTTGGTCTCAGCTTTGGATTTGGCCCCGCCTCTGCGTGTAGGTCGCCGGAGGGCGTCTGTTCTTCGCTCAGACAGGACAGGGTTAAAGGAGCATCCTCTTCGGGGACTCTGGCTCACTCAGGCCGGGCGGGAGGGAGGGGCACGGCGTGCGGGGCGAGCCTGCAGCGGCAGAGGTCGGCGTGACGTTGCACCAGCCCGAGGCGCGCCGTGCGTTCTCCCAGGGAAGCCGCCCCTGGATCCCGGGACCCCGGCAGTGGCGGGCTGCACAGGCTCCCGGAAGGGCGGTGTGGGCAGTCACCTGCGCTCACACACAGGCTTCTCGGCGGCAGCAGCAGCAGCCCCAGCGTCCCACGCCCGTCACTGGGCTCCGCGCTTTCAGCCGCGACTCGCGCCCGTCTGTGGAGCCCCTTTAAGCAGCGCTCTTAATCCCCTCTCCTCGCGCACCAGGAAACCAAGAGGGAAGAAAAAGTCTCTTGCCTCTTCGGCAGCTCCAGAGTTTTCCCGGACTCCCTTCCGGCTAGCTGTGGCACATTAGCCCCCTTCAGGCTGAGTTCTCGCCGCCAGCCCCAGTCCTCTCTCTGCGCTCTGACCGAAGCCCGAGCCTCAGCTTCCAGCGCTGCGCGCCCCGGCGGGCGAGCAGACAAGCCTCTCGGGCTGGTGAGTGCCGCTCGGCACCGATCCTCTGTGTGGGGATCTCTCCGCTTTGCCCTACCCAGGTATGTGGGGAGTTTCTTGCCTTTTGGGAGGTCTGGGGTCTTCTGCCAGCGTTCAGTAGGTGTTCTGTAGGAGTTGTTCCACGTGTAGCTGTATTTCTGGTGTATCCGTGGGGAGGAAGGTGATCTCCGCGTCTTACTCTTCCGCCATCTTACCCGGAAGTCAATTAGCCTACCTTGATCAATGTAGTAATCAAAGTTATACAGAATGAAACATACAGGATATGTATTGTTTTTACCTATCCCCTTCCAATTTTTTTTTTTCACCAAGTAATTATAGAGGGTCCTTGTGACTAAAAGCTGACTTCTGATTGAGACTGGATTTTCTTAATGTCGCATAGCGTTCTTGTCTCCTGAAGTCAGGTAGTCCCCAGGTATTATTGAGTGTCTAAATCCAGAACTACTACTTACCGACTGTGTGACCTGTCTGAGCCTCAGTTCCCTCACCTGGAAATGGGTATAATGAGTACCTGTCTTGGGTTGTTGTGAGACTTAAGTACATTAATTCATGCATTGTGCTCAGCACAGTATCTGGTCATATGACATGCTCAATAAATGCTTCATCATTATCATCATCATCATAAGTTGCTAGGTATATGCATGGCACTAGGGATAGATAGCACTGAATGAGACAGACAAGGTCTGGGCTTCCGTGACATATCTGCTCATTTCATGACCCTTATTTTTGATTTTGCACTTGTTCAGTATAGGCTCTCTTAAGTCCTTATTTTATTTTATTTTTTTTGCGGTACGCGGGCCTCTCACTGTTGTGGCCTCTCCCGTTGCAGAGCACAGGCTCCGGACGCGCAGGCTCAGCGGCCATGGCTTACGGGCCCAGCTGCTCCACGGCATGTGGGATCTTCTCGGACCGGGGCACGAACCTGTGTCCCCTGCATCGGCAGGCGGACCCTCAACCACTGTGCCACCAGGGAAGCCCCAAGTCCTTAATTTTAAGAGAAAGTTTTTGCCCCTCTCCAAACGACTCCAGAAAACACTGGTTATTGCTGTGCACATTCTTTGTCTTTCTATCTGAGTGTTCTGAGTCAGTGTGTGTGTTCCCTTTAGTGGCTTTACTCTGTGAGTGCAGTATTTGTACTCTGCGGCAATTGGAGCGGGAGGAATAGAGGGAGGTTAAAATATGCATTGGTGGAAGGGACCACTTCCCGCTTAGAGCCACTTCCTCTTTAGAGTACCGGGATAACCATGGCTGCCAACATACACATAGAAGTAGATTTTGCTCCTTCTTTTTCTGCCTCTGTTCCCAAGGTACACTGTCCAACCATCTCATTTCTAGTGATGTGTAGGCAACCCTTGCAAGACTCAGGAAGTTTAGAATCCCTTCCTTTTTAAAAATTAACCTATGAGAACAGAGACTGAACCTACACAAGTGATGACCTCATCCGTCCTACACCGTGCATTTAGATGCTGGGTTTACCTGTATGCCTGATCTAGTGTCCTTATGCCCACGCGGCTGGCATGGACCATCTCCCTAGCACACACTCTTTAGTGATGCTAACTAGACAGGCACACCCACTTGCCTTGGCATGTTTTACAGATGACCCAAGCTGCAAACACCAACATGTATAAGACATATGCTCTCCTCTTTGTGTAATTTCAGACACCAAAATATGCCTACACACAGGGGTGTGTGCCTACAGACGCAAGTGTATTCTTTTTTGCCTGGTAGAAATATGCTTCTGTGATGTTCCTTCTACTCCCACACATGCCCTTCCATGGCTGGCACATCTCCTAATTATTCCCAACTACACCCTCCCCATAGGCCCTTTGTGTGTATATTCTGGCACACATTCTCTTGATTCCGCCTAGCTCCTTTCTCTCTCTCTTTTTCTGCCTCCCTCCCCCCTTCCTCCTCTTCACAACTCTTTAGAAAATTTGTTAAACTGTACACTCTTTTTTATTAATGTACATTTATGAAAAATTCTTCACAGTTACAAAAGTGCATGGTTATAAAATCATCTCCATACAAAGGTTGGCATCTTCCCTTTCCCCGCCCTGCCCTAACCCTCCCGCCCCCAGACAACAGCACTCCACAATCGATAGCTCTCTGCATCCAGAACTCTCCACCCAGTGCTGCAGCAAACACGACGGTGATTTGCAAAGGACCTTGCAACTTCCTCCTTCACTTCCCTTTTGCCTCCTTCTGGAGTGGGGAGAGCAGATGAATTTCTCTAGCTTTGGGAAGATGTTCTTTTGAGGCATGGACCAAGGTGTCTCTTTTTACTCTTCTAGAGCTGGAAAGGGTGTTGGAGTGGTATAAACAAAGACATCTCTAGGGAAAATGGAGGCTCTAGGTCTTCCCTGATGGAGAAGTAGCTGTCTTGTTCTGTTCAAATTCCATACACCAAGTTCCTTGAAAGGAGCCAGTAAACTCTATAGCAACTCAGGGGACCTATTTCTGCGGGGTGTCCTGGGAATCCCTGCAGGAATGGAGATACAGATGAGGGTTTGTCATAGGGTGACCAGAGGCAACTTGTCCAGAGTGGTGTGTACAGATGTGGGGTCTTTTCTAAAGAACAATTTTCTTGGTCCAGACCTTGACCATCATAGCCCTGTTGGTTACCTAAACTTTGCTAACCTCAGGCCCGGCATGAAAAAATCTTCTGTGATGAGGACAGATCTCTGAGGGGCAGAGAAGCAATCAGGCTGTCATTAAGCTGCCTCAGCTACATACTTGGCTCTCATATATTTTCTGAGCAGCTATTCCTACCCCAACCCTCATGGGATTCCATTTTAGTGTAGTAAGCAATACAGTAAACAGACAGCTGGGTAGACCATGTCAGAGAACTGAACTCAGGCTCCAGAGAGATTGGCCTGATATTAGTAGATACCCAACATCCACAGAACCTCATGAACAGACACATGGACTCAGAGAAACCTCAAGGCTTACGTGTTAACCAGTCTGGAAAAAACCTAATGAAGCCTTGTAGGGGCAACATCATGGGTTCTCGGTCAGTAGGATTGTGGGAAGAGTTCCAACCAGGACTGCTAGATTATCCCTAGAAGCATACCACTAGAAGTTTGCTTCTGATAGCCTGCACGAGACGGTGGTGGTGGCGGGCAGGGGAGAAGCACGAATTCCTTGGCGGTAGGGAAGTTAAATGCTTTCTACATTGTGGGTTAGTTAACTGGGGACCTTCTAGTAGCTGGAGAAGCATCTGTTCTTTAAAAGCCTGTATCCTACTCAGAAAGGTTTGCCATTAATGGGAACTAAACAGTATTATTAGAATGGACATTGGATCTCAAGGGCTAGCTTGTTTGGTCTACTTCTATGCAAAAAAAAAAAAAAAATCACATGTCTTAAAATATGTTAACTATATTTCAGCAAACCAGAGTCTCTAAGAGATTATGATAGATGTATATGGTGTCCCTCTGTGGGAAGTTTAACTGCTTGTGTCAGGACTATTATTTCTAGAAGTTCTTCCTCAAATACTTTAGGCTGTCAGCTTGACTCTTGGAGAGAGCGGCCCTGGTCCGCCCGTCCCTGGACACAGCTGAAGAAGACAGTGGGTACAGTTCTGCTCCCTTTCTCATGGGAGGGGGGTTCTGACCCAGGTGTTGTAAGTGAGATGCAGAGGAGACAAGATTCAAGTACCCCAGGTCAAGCAAAGTTTCGGGCACTCTTTTGGTTGACTAGCTCAGGGAAGCATGAGTAGGGGAAGACTTCTTGGAAGATGATGTGCCAGGAGGATGGGTGATGCAAGCTTGCTGGAGCTGAAGGCAAGGTAGAATGTCCTCGTTTTAATTCTCATTTTGGCCAGCCTTGCCAACATATCGGACTGGGTCTTAAAGTCTTCCCCTATCCTGCAGAGGCTCTCATCCCACTGCTTTCCTGCTTCCTTTGTATCTCTTGCAAAACTGCACAGCAGGGCTCAAGTAGGATGGAGGAACGCAGCTTCCTCTCCTGTTTTCCAGAGGTCTTATTTCTTGCATGACTACCACCGTGGCCACCAGTCTTAATGTGTTATTTACACATTGCAGGGCAGGTGTCTCCTATTCAGATGTTACTGTGCTGCTTCTCTGTTTCAGGGGCTGATGTGCCCTGAGCACATCTAAATCTGCAGGGCACCTGATTTTACTGCCTTTTATTTAGCTGATCTACTAGAACCTTCATGGCTGTGAATCCTAGGGCCCCGCTACCCAGCTCTCCCAGGCATTTTCTTCCTCAAGCACCTGGGAAAGCACTGGAAAGAGAAACAAGATGGAGTTGAGTCACAACCCTGCTGTGTAAGCAAGTCACACCCAGTCTTGAATCTCTATTGCTCCATCTGTAAAACAGGAGAAATGATGTTGGGCTTGTCTCCCACACACAGTCGTGAAAAGTCAAGGAGAATGATGCCAAAGTACCTGCACAAACTGTCCAGCGCTGAACAAATACAGGGAAGATAATGATGAAGATGATGAAACTGACAATGAAGATGAAGATGATGACGATGACGACGATGATAATTGTGCTTTGCACATGAAATTACTTGATTTTTGACTGCTTAGACATGGTTCCCTGAATGGAGCTGCCTATCACCTTCCTTCTAGAGTTTATCTAGATAATGTTGGGTAATATACTCAGCTCTCTACAATTAATTCATCTGTAAAATGGGAATCATAAAACTCGCTAGGCAGTGTTGCTGGGAGAATTGAAATAAATGACTCAAAAGATTTAAAAGTGCCCAGGAGAGTGCCTGGTCCTTTTTGGGAGCTTCATCAAGTTGGAATTTGAACTTAGATAACTTTAGAGGGAATTGTGATGTTCCCCAACTTGAATGGGGTAGTAGGAAGAGCACAGATTTTATTTTGCTCATTAAGTAGCATGTGACTTAACCTCTCTGAGCCTTAATTTCTTCATCTGTAAAATGGGGACAACAATGCTCACCTCAAGAGATTGTTGTGTGCATTAAAGGGAATTGTCTCTGGAGAGAGCTTATCACAGTGCCTGACACCAGCAAGTGCTGGGTAATTAACACCTCTCTCACCCTTATGCTGAAGTGGGTGAGTTGCTTAGAAGGGGGAGCAAATCCTCTGACGGTTATGACTGTGGCAGCCTTCTCCTCCTTCCGTCCTGGGTATCATGTTACAGGGCTGCAGCCCACGGTGCACTGCCCTGTCGAGATCCCTTGGCATGAGCACCGTGGCAAGAACAGTCACACGATTAGGAGTCCCAGGGTGCCAGGACTCCTGCTTCCCTCTTCTGAAGCCCACGCTTGAGTGAGAGGCAGGAGACAGGGGTAGGAGAAAGAGCACTGAAGGTGTCCATCCTCAGTTTGCTACCTGGACCTCGCCAGCATGCTACAATTGGCCACATAGGATGGGGGGAGGGCAGTCAACAGGAGGTGGTCTCAGCTGGCAGCTGCTGGTAGGAGGAGGCTCAGGGGGCTGGCATGGAGGTGTTCTCGCCCTCAGAGGCAGTGATGGGCAATGCTGAGAGCTGACAGATTGGGTGTCAGGGGGAAAGTTTTGGTCCTGTGTCACTTCCGCTCTGTACATTGAAGTCACAGGGATTGTTCACTGTTCTCAACACACCATGCATACTCTGGCCTCTGTCATTGGCTTATGTCTGCCCTTCTTTGTCTATGGACAAAGCAGACAATTTTTTGATGACCCAGTTCACCTGGGTCATCAAAAATCACCTCCATTCTTGTAATTCTCTTGGACTTTTCTAGACACAGTTGATGACTCCCCCTCTGGGCTTCCATAACGATGTACTCAGTGTGTTGAAATAAGGTCTTAAAGGGAAGAGTTTTCGACTCTCTCTCCTCTATCAGAGGTAAGTGCCTTGAGGGGCAAGGTCTAGGTTGGTCCCAGTTCCTAGCACAGTGTCTGGCCCACCGTAGAAGCTCACACAAAGGTAGTTTCCTGACCTTGCTTGAGCCATGACCTGGCTGCCCACTCTGGCCGGGGCAGAGCCAGAGTGGGCAGCCAGGGAGGGTGCCCGGTGGTCAGCGGCAGTGATGGTGGGCGGCGTGGCGGGACACCAGGTACCCGGGTCAAATCTCCTCCTCCTCGCTGGCCTTGCTCCAGCGGTGGCAGCAGTTGGCCGTGACGCCCAGGAGGAAGTTGGTGGCCACGGATGCGATGGAGACCACGAAACCCACGAAGGCGATGAAGAGGTAATCATCCAGGGTCAGGGTCAAGTGGCAGGCCTTGAAGCTCTCCTCGGTCAGGGAGAAGAGTGGGGCGCCCTCGACTTCCGGGGGGCCCCGGCACTCAGCCAGCTGAGAATCTGCAACACAGAAGCCAGGGAGGGTGAGTGGCTGAGGGGAGATCAGGAAGAGGGAGCCCCTGCCCCTCCCAGGAGAAGCTGGGTTTTTATGAACTTTCTTCCATGTGCCAAAAGTTTCACTCACCTTCTCTAGTGCCCTCAACAACCCTCATGGCAAGTTTTTTTTTTTTTTTTTAGTTTTTTTAATAGATCTTTATTGGAGTATAATTGCTTCACAATAGTGTGTTAGTTTCTGTTGCACAACAAAGTGAATCAGCCATATGCGTACATATGTTCTCTTATCCCCTCCCTCTTGAGCCTTATATACATATATGTTTTTTTTTCTTTTTTTGCGGTACGCGGGCCTCTCACTGTTGTGGCCTCTCCCGTTGCGGAGCACAGGCTCTGGACGCACAGGCTCAACGGCCATGGCTCACAGACCCAGCCGCTCCACGGCATGTGGGATCTTCCCAGACCGGGGCACAAACCCGCGTCCCCTGCATCGGCAGGCGGACTCTCAACCACTGCGCCACCAGGGAAGCCCCTATATATGTTTTTATAGAGGTGCAGATCACTGCTCGGAGACTTTAGTAACTTGCCTAAAGTCCCGTAGCCCCTGCTAACAGCAGATCTGGGACTTCTGTGGGATTTCATCATCATCGTAATCTCTTACAATAGCCCCCCAACTGGTTTCTAGGCTTCTGCCCTTAATCCACCTCGACACAGCTGGCTGAGTGATCCTTTTAAACCTGAAGTCCTGCTATGTCACTCTCTGCTTGAAACCTTCCCCTGGCTTCTTCTCCTTCCCAGAAGAACCACCCCATCCCTTCCACTCTCTTCCTGGTTTACTCGGATCCATCTATGCACACCTGCTGGTCATTCTTCCATCACCCCGAGCATGTCTCCTTTCAGCATGGGGAGGGGGAGACTTTGCATTTGTCCCCTCGTGATGGTGCTTCTCCCCTGGATCTCTGCACAGCTCAGACCCTCACCTCCTCTGGGACTTTGCTCGAATATTAACTTCTCGGTGAGGCCTTCCTTTAGGTTGCTATATAAAATAGCAACCCCACTTCACCTTTCTCTGGGCCTGCTCTCTCTTACCTACTTTGCTTATTTTTTTCCCCATTGTATTGATCACTGTCTCACAGTTTGTTTATTATCTGTTTTCTCCTTTTGACTATAAGTTCTTCCTGCAGTATCCTTAGCATTAGAACAGAGGCTTGTCCATTAAATGCTCAATTAACCTTTGTTACTTGAATATGTGAATGAATGACTCTGTCCAACTCCAAAGCATTGGGTCTTTCTACTACCCCATATGGCTTTTCCAGATACACAGAGTGTAGGGTTAAGAGTATGGGCTCTGGAGCTATTGGCTTGGGTTCAAATCCCCTCTCTATCCCTCCCTAGCTGTATGGTTATGCCTAAGTTATTTAACACCTCTGTGTTGTGGTTTCTTTATCTATAAAATAAGGATAATAAAAGTAACTATGTCATAAGATTGCAGTGAGGATTCTATGAATTAACATACATAAATGATATATTCTTGGTACACAGTAAGTACTACATAGGTGCGTGTTTTTATTGTCACCCTAGGTTGGTCTTTCTGGACAGGTCAGTGGGGTCATATTCTGCACACAGACTTCTATAGGAGGGGCTTCTCCTTCAGTGGGATTGCTGTTCTCTCCATCACTGATGGCCCCAGCTCATCCTTCCAGGGTCACTGGTACAAATGCATGGTGGTTGTCAATGGCTGCATCTTTCTCTGCCTTGGAAGGGAGAGCGGCAGGCAGCTAGCAGTTCTGCCTTGCAGTGCCAGGCACTGGCTTTCCAGCAGCCAGCCGCTCCTTCGTTCAGTGGATAAATATTAATCCAACTGTCTCCTTGGGCAAGTCTTTCTTGCTTTTCTGGCTCTGATGAAGAAATGGGAAATGTAAGAAGGGGATACTTTAGTCTCAATCGTCTAAGAAAGTTGATGTGAAGGAGCTTTTTAAATTATGTGGTGCGTAAATGGTGTTTATTCATTCTGCAGTCTTTGAGGGAAAAGAATAAAATGATGGACTTGGATTGAGTCTTTTGAGAAATGCATGAGCATGATTCTCCTTAGAAATGGAGAGTCAGGTTCAGAGGGAGGATGCAACCTTCCCCAAACCTCAGGCTGAAGGGTCTCTGTAGGCTGTATGCATAGTACCCCAGACTCCAGCCAGGACAAGATGGCACCTGGAGCTGAACATCCAGAACCAGAAGATGCTGAATCCCAAAGTCTACTGAGTGAATGAATGGGGTGGTGGTGATGCATTGTGAGGCTGGGGGATGTGGGGACCCTGAGGGCAATTGACAGAGCCTGCAGGAGGGCAGGATGGGAGCCAGGGGGCTGACGAAGCCCTCTGGTAAGTCAAGGGACCAGTCTTGAAGTTGATTTATATCCCAAGGTCTCCCTATGTTCCTCTGTGTTGGGATTTGTCCAAAACATAGAGATAGTAATGGGAATCCCATGAAGAAAAAGGGAGGAAGATGCAGAAAAAGACAAAGGGAAGAGTGTCACCTAGTCCTACCTAGACTGGCAAGTTCTTTGCCCCCCAGACGACATATCCTGGAGAGTGTGTCATGGCGCACAGTGTGTTCTGTGGAGGAACAAGGAAGCTGCGTCTCTAGCTGTGGCCTGTGGGCAGTCACTTTCCCTCTCTGGAACTTGGGTCCCTCATCTGTATGGACATGAGACTTCACTGATGGGACCTTGGACCCCTCTCCTGCTCACTGGGAGCCTGGACTTCTTCGGAAGGGTAGCAGGGACCTCCGAGACCCCGGAAGAGGAGCAGCCCCTGTGTGTGGAGGAACCCTGCGGGCCCTTTCTGTCCTTCGTGTACAAGAGAGAGGGAAGGAGGTGCAGCCTGCAGAGGTCAGGCTAGTGGGGAGATCGCTCCAGGCAGCCAGCCTTCCCCTCGTGCGCCCTCGCCTCAGCCCATCTCAGTCCCCAGCTATTTTGGTCCCAGAGAGCTTCCTCCCGCAGTTCTGCGGGAACCCTGGAATCGTGACCCACAGCCCCCTGCAAGCTATTTTGATCCTGGGCTCCCCACTCAGCCCTCCTCTCCCTCCCACCTCATCCAGCACCGCTGCTTCTGAGCTCAGGCTCTGGGAAGGCCCCCGGGTGGTGCCTCCCAGCTGGTTCTACTGCAGAGGTTCGGTGCTGCCACACAGGAGAGCTGGTGTCTGGGGACCACAGCTCAACACTGCCTGCCTGCAGGCTCATGGAGCCTGTGGGACTCAGGCTCCTTCAGTCCCCAGTCCGCTCCCAGTAGAGGCTGGCTCGTTAAATAGCCACATAAGAGTTTCTCTTCTCAGATCTACATTCCATGCCCAAACCTTGCAGAATTCTGCCAAGGCCCTTTGGCCAGCCCAGAACTCAAGTCCTGCCTACTCCTGGTAGCCTAGAACCGGACTCATCAGGATACAGCCAGAAGGCAACCAGGCTGCCAGGGTTCGAATCCTGACTCCAACCCTTAACGGCTGTAGGACGTTGGGCAAGTTACTGAGCCTCTCTGTGCCTTGGTTTCCTCGTGTGTGTGTGTGTGTGTGTGTGTGTGTGTGTGTGTGTGTGTGTGTGGTGTCCCACTAGGGTACTTGTGAGGATGAGATGAGCTAAAACATGTAATATATTTAGAATAGGGCCTGGCAGATAGTAAGTACTAAAATAAATGGGGTGCGCCATTTCTATTTCTTCTAGTACTTAGCACACTTAGAAAGCAATCTGGTAGAGTAGAACAGAGCTTAGAAGTCAAATAAACCTGGGTTTTATCCACAGCTCTGTCACTTTCTAAATGAGAGACTCTGGCCAAGTCTTTTCACTCCTCTAAACCTCAGTGTCTTCACCTGTAAAATGGGGATAATAAAAGTGGGGTCCAATGAGATAACACCTGCCAAGTTGGAAGGTCATGGTGGATGCTCAATAAACACTGTCTGTTATTAATGAGCTGTTCTTACTTGTTTGCTCTCTGTCTGCCTCATTAGGTCATCAGGGCCACAGGGGCGAGGGTGGCGTCTGTTTCATTAATGCCGGGTCCCTCGCACCGGGTACTCACAGCAAGGACTCGGCAAAGACGTGGGCAGTGCAAGACCGGTGCACGAGGAGGCGAGCCCAGGTCGGCCCTCAGCAGGCGCGCAGGGTCTCTAAGTCCCTCCCTCTCCCGCGGAGCCTTTGCTGTCCGCGGGGCCGGGCTCCCTCCCTTACCCGCTGTGCAGCGCTGGATGCGGTTCCGCAGCCACTTCAGCAGGGGCTCCATGGTGCAGCCGCACACCCAGGGGTTGCCGCCGATCTGCAGGGTCACCAGCCCCGGCAGGCCCTCGAGAGCCTCGAGGCTGAGGAAGGCCAGGCCTCCGTAGCTGAGGTCCAGGTCCCGGAGCTGCGCCAGGCCCTGGAAGGCCCGCGGGTGCACCCTCCGCAGCCCCGGGTTGTGGCTGAGGTCGATGTGCACGAGGCCGTGGGCGGCCTGGAACATGTCGGCCGGCACGTGGCTGAGGTTGTTGTAGCTCAGGTCCAGGTGTGCCAGGCGCTTGGCGTGCAGGAAGAGGCCCGCGGGCAGTTCGACCAAGGAGTTGTTGCGCAAATCCAGCACCCGGAGCTCCATGTAGCATGTGAGGTAGCCGGGCGGCACGGCGGCGATGCGGTTGTGGGCCAGGCTGAGGTTGCGAGTGTCCCTGGGCAGGTCCGGGGGCACGGAGAAGAGCCGCTGGCTGCTGCAATCCACCACCTGGTTATGGCACGTGCAAAGGACCGGGCAGCTGGTGCCGGCATCCGAGGGCATCACCCCTGCGGCCAAGATGAGGGAGACCAGCAGCATGGCCGGGCGGGGGGGCCCAGGCCAGGGCAGCTGGGACCAGGTGTCACCCATCTTAGGCTGCTGGCAAGAGCGGTGCTGAAGGGAGCCCATCGGGGCTGGGGCTGTGTCCATGGAATCAAGAGTCAGTGGCTCAGAAAGGCAGCTGCATCAGGGGCCAGAGCCCTGGCAGGTGGGACTTGGCAGCACGTGGTATCATGGCTCCAGCCTTTCCCAGGAGCCTCTAAGCACCAGAGGGCTCCCTGTGTGAGCTCCACAGGAAGTCCCCTTTGGAGCCTAGGGGACCATACACCTAGCTGAGGTCCCCCAGGGCCTGAAAAGATGATCAAAGCTTGAGAAAGGAATGACACAAGGATGGGGCTGGACCAGCTGCCAGCAGGTCGGGGAAGGGTCCCTGCAGGTCTTTTATGTCCCTCTCACCCATGACTGCTGGGCGCTCCTCTCTGGACTATGTCTGAGAGGTGGGAGGGGGAGTGGAGGACAGGAAAGGTGACTTTTAAAGGTCCTGGCACATCTGAAAACCCCTAGGTCCTCTCCCAAGTCTGGGACCCATTAGGAGGCCAGGGCTGCTTTTGACTCTCCTACGTTCAAGGTCTCAGAGGCCATTTCTACTGGTGGCCCAGTGGGCTCGAGTCCAAGAGGGTACTGGAGTGGGCGTTTTGGGAAGGGAACCTTGGGGGGAGGGGGTCTCCATGGGCCTCTGAAAGCCTCAGTACTCAGCCTCAGCATCTACTGAAATCCCCAGGGAAGGGAGGATCCCCACTGTCGGCCACTGCGGCTGGAAAGAGCCATGTGTCCCGGAGGCGCAGGATGAGGGTCGGCTAGGAGAGCTCAGGGGATGCACTTCCCAAGCCGGGCTCCGTGTTCAGTGGGCGGAAGCCGAATTCCCTCTGTCAACAAGGAAAGCACTCAGGCAGAGCGAACCAGTGCCCTGTCCGCCCTGCTGTCCTCCTAGGTTCCTTGCTGCCTCCCCTGGCCGCCTTCTTGGCCATCAACCACAAAGTTCTCTGCTTACTGTCTCTCAAGTGTGGGGACAGACCCCACCCTCATATTGTTGTCACCCACTAACCTTCCCGCCCCGACCTGCAGCCATCCTCCTCCTAGGTGTCTGTCCTGGGCTAGGTGCGTTGGCTTCTTCTCCTAGCCCCACCCGCATCAGCAACAAACACCCCACCTTCGAATAACTCTCTAAGAAAAAATGCATACACACACTGGCCGTTTGCACACCCCCTTTCCACACTCAGCACTCCCATCTCCCCCCCCTCACACACACACACACACACACACACACACACACACACACACACACACACGAGCATTGTTCTCCTGTGACTCCCCCATATTTTGCCCGGCCCTCACACCTCCCGCTTCCTTCTGCATACGCATACTTGCAGAGCCTCCTTCCCAGTCTCCCCCCACCATCTTTCACCCCCGGTGCACACCCCTAATCCCAGCATCCTTTTCCACAAACTCTCCACTCTCCCCTCTGCCCCGCAGTGGGAGCCCACACCCACACTGGGTCAGGCAGAGAGGCTAAGCGCGATGACACACCCAGTGTCTCAGCTCGCCCCCCACCCCGCATCCGCCGTGGCCCCTCGTTTCTCTCGTGCCCACTTGCTGTCCACACTTGTCCTCCCCTCACCCCCTCGTCCGGCACTGCCTCTCTTCTCACCGCTTCCAGCCTCAATCCCACCCACTGGGAAATCACCCCAGCTCCCCTTAACCAGACTCCTTTTTCTCAGCCCTAAGGTCTCCCCCTGCACTCCCACAGGCCCTCAGGAGCCCACTTACTCTGTTCCAAGGACACAGCCATCAATCTGCAGCAGACACGGGTCTCCCTCCCTCATCCTGGAATCCCCGCTCACTGCTTCAGGAGAAGAGATTGCCTCACAGGCTTGTCCCCTCCCCCGGCCTCTCCTCCATGGCTCCGGGATCCCTGGGCAGCATCCTCTGTGGTTTCCCGTCCTGTGGTCCCCGTGCCGTTTCCTTTCTTTTAGTCAAAAGGGGAATCAGAGAGAGGATGCTTAGAAGAAAGTTCACAGAATCCGAATGCTTCTTCCCGAAACTCAGCTAGTGCTGAGGCTGCTGGGGCATGTGGCTTCTGCCAGGTCCTCCCCTCCCTCCCCCTTCCCTCCCTCTCTCCCCTCCTCTCTCCCTGTTTCGCTCCCTTTCTTTCCTCGAGGGCCAGGTACTGACGTTTCACTGTCTCTTAGCAACTGCCTCCACATCTCTGAGCAACAGGAGAGCTGCCTATGGACCCCACCAAGATGACAGAGAAGAGAACGAAGCAGTCACAGAATCCACACCTGCAGGATCCTAGTGATGGGACAAAGGGGGAAGAAGGGGCGAGGGGGGTAGACAGGCCAGGACAGGAGCAGGGACAGAGGAGGAGGCAGGGAGAGAGGGCAAAAGGGCCCAGAGGGAGAGACGGGAGTAGGGGCAAAAGCATGAATCTGGCCTCTGAGATGGAGGAAGGGAGGCTTAAGGGCATCCGACCCAAATGGGAAAAGAGGGAGGGCTTGGAATGGAGAAAGGAACTGAGTGGAGAGTGGGAGAGAAACTGGGGCAGTCAATAAAGATATGAATGAAGATGGAAAGAAAAAAAGAGAAGTGCATGAGACAAGTTTGCTCACTTGATGGGATCTATCTGTTCAGGCCATATACAGCATCTGTTTCCCTGGGTCTGAATGTATTTTGGTCACTAGGTACCAGGTGATGAGACTGGCTCAGGGCTTGTCAGGGATAATTATAGGAGGTGAGAACTTTTCTGGGTTCCTTCATTGTCCTTAAGTCCTGACCCCATGAGCTCTGAGAGCTTTTGGGATGCAAAGTGCTGACGGCCAGTTCCAGGTGGGGTACCTGGGGCTGTAGAGACAGATCTGTCTCTCAGGGAGTGAAAGTTGCCAGAAAGACCTTGTGGTTCTGACTCTTTCTCCAGGCCCAGGGACTCTGCTGCCCTGTTTCCATCTCTCCAAGCTTCCTGCTCCCTCCCGCCCCAGACTGACTTCAGATGAGGGTGAAGTCTTTGCAAAACCTCTTTTCTTGGTGACCCATGGAACAAGTCTCTAGCTGCCCTGCATTTTAAAAACCAGCTTGACTAGTTGGTTTGGTCAAAGAGCTGGTTCATTTCTTCTTTTATTTATTTATAATAATAATAATAATAATAATTATTATTATTATTATTTTATTTTTGGCTGCTTTGGGTCTTCATTGCTGCACATAGGCTTTCTCTAGTTGCAGCGAGCAGGGGCCACTCTTCGAGTGGGGGCCACTCTTCGTTGCGGTGCGCGGGCTCAGTAGTTGTGGCGCACGGGCCCAGCTGCTCTGCAGCATGTAGGATCCTCCTGGACCAGGGCTCGGACCCGTGTCCCCTGCACTGGCAGGTGGATTCTCAAGCACTGCGCCACCAGGGAAGCCCTCATTTTTGATTCTTCTTCTTTTTTTTTTCTTTTTTGTGGTGCGTGGGCCTCTCACTGCTGTAGCCTCTCCCGTTGCGGAGCACAGGCTCCAGACGCACAGGCTCAGCAGCCATGGCTCACGGGCCCAGCCGCTCCGCGGCATGTGGGATCCTCCCGGACTGGGGCACGAACCCACGTCCCCTGCATTGGCAGGCGGACTCTCAACCACTGCGCCACCAGGGAAGCCCCATCATTTCTTCTTTTAATCATTAGTTATTGAGCACTCACCATATGCCGGGCACTTGGGTACATGGTGGGCAGATAGCCACCCATAAGATGGATGTAGGGTCTGCCCTTATAAGGGCTAACTCATAAATAAATAAATACAGAGCTAACGTCAGTCCTGTGTGTTCACTCAGTTGATCTGGGGCCACTTCTATTTCAGTAATATCTTAGGTCTTTGGGGGAAACCGCAATGGAATAATAGAAAACAATTGTCCAGTTGTACAGATTTTGGGCATTTACAAATTTCTCAAAATCACTGTCTTCTCGAACATGAGCCTTTTTCCTGTGTGGCCGTAGAAGGTCCACATCCCTTTCCACTGCTCTTGCTCATATTAAGCTCATCTGGAATCTTCCATGTTCTACAGTGTCCAGTGCAGAGTAGCAGGGTAACCACTGCATTGATATTTACACATAGAGTTGGCTGAGGAAAATACAATTTGCATCACCCTCCATCCCTAAAGAAGGGAATTGTCATTCAATTCATTTTTGAGCTTAGAAATAAAATCTTAATCTTAACCCACAAAACACAGCAACACATTGAAACAAGTGACCTGTTACATAAACAAGTAAAACAAAGGTAGCATAATACCTTATTATCATTGACAGAAAAATGGTAGAAAACATAATTATCTCAATGGAAGCTAAGAAAGGTAATCGGTATCTTTCAATATTTAATGCTGATTAAAGGCACATTAAAAACAAATAAAATAGAATGTTTTCTTCTTTTACATAATATGTTTATGTTTATAATTAGAGCCAATAATATGACTGAAGGAAAGTATTTGTGATGGTTTTCTTAAAAAGTAGGATCTAGGCAAGAATGCCTTGTCACCATTTTAAACTAGTTTTCTGAGCTGTAAAATAGGAATAGTTAGAATGGCACCTAATTCATGAGCTGTTTTAGGTTACATGAATTTTTTTTATTAGTTTCTGCTTTATAACAAAGTGAATCAGTTATACATATACATCTGTTCCCACATCCCTTCCCTCTTGCATCTCCCTCCCTCCCACCCTCCCTATCCCACCCCTCCAGGCGGTTACCAAGCACCTAGCTGATCTCCCTGTGCTATGCGGCCGCTTCCCACTATCTATCTACCTTACGTTTGGTAGTGTATATATGTCCATGCCTCTCTCTCGCTTTGTCACAGCTTACCCTTCATGAATTTTTATTAATAGAACACTTAGAACAGTATACAGCAAGCGCTACAGATGTGTTTGTTTAATGAACAAATAAAGTAAAATAAAACGGCAGACTATAACATTGCTAAAATAGTTATGCAGCAAGGAAAACAAATGGCACAAAAATGGGAAATGAAGAAAGGAGAGTATCACATTTGCCAATGATTTGAAGGTATTCTTGTGCAAGATAAGTCTCAAAACCTTTGGGAAAATCCCAACTCAAAAACATCATAGCATATGTCTTGTGTACAAGTGGAGTCAAACGGGGGTAATTACCTTTTAAATGACTGTTTACTCATAATCATTCTTTCAGTTAAGTATTAAACCATTATGTCCTAAACTGGTGTCTCATGGTACACTGTGCACCATGAGAAAAATGTTTGTTCTCAAATAAGTTTGAGAAACACTAATTAAACAAAATGAAACAAATTCATTTATTGCACAATTTCTCAGAGGCTTTAATGTGCAAACATTCGTGGTGACTCACCAAGGGAAAGGGTTGGGGGAGGGCGAACGGTGTATAATATCCAGCGTTGCTCTTATGCTGGGTGGCTGGTTACTCCTCTTAGCAAAATGACTTTCTCCTACACAGCAACCTTGCAGCAGGAGTGATTCCATTTTGAACCCCAGTAAAATGATAAATTATTACACATCATGGCCTTTCAGGGTCTCTTGCAAGTTATTGAAACCATGACTGTTCAATCATGAATGTCAAGGATTTACTCTACTGGGAAAACACACAGAAATTAATCTAACTAAGAGTTGTAGATACAAGTGAACAATTATTTTCATTACTGTTATGATTTCTTGACATACATGTTAAATTCACTGTAATAATGATAGAAAACCTTTAAATACTTGAGAATAAATTTAATCTACCACATTAGAAATTTGTCCAGGGAAAATTATGAAACCTTAGTAGAAGAAGTTACATGAAGAAATAGAAAGCTAATCTCTCCAGTTGCTGAGAAAGCTTAACGATAATAAAGGTGACTCTGCTTTCTACATTATAATAATGTAATGAAGTAGTTAGCAGAATCTGATGAACTGGTAGTGAAAGCTATCTGGGGGAAAAAAAAAAATGGGCAGGAAGGCACAGATGATATTAATAAAGAAGATGATGATCCTGGTGACCCATTTTAGGCTTGTGACCTCCAGACCAGAAAGATAGTAAATGTATGTTTTTTTTTTTTTTTTTTTTTTTTTTTGCTGTACGCGGGCCTCTCACTGCTGTGGCCTCTCCCGTTGCGGAGCACAGGCTCCGGACACACAGGCTCCGCGGCCATGGCTCGCGGGCCCAGCCGCTCCGCGGCATGTGGGATCTTCCGGGATCGGGGCACGAACCCGTGTCCCCTGCATCGGCAGGTGGACTCTCAACCACTGCGCCACCAGGGAAGCCCTGTATGTTGTTTTAAGCTACTAAGTTTGTGGTAACTTGTTACAGCAGCCATAGGTAAGTAATACAGCCCTCAAGACTCCCACCCCTCAGGTGTATAACCTCATGTCACTCCCTTCCCTTGAGTTTCAGCAGAATCTGTGAATATGATGGGATAGTCAGTTGGTTTTGTGTTAATCAAAAGGGAAATTATCCAGATTGGTGTTACCTAATCAGGTGAACCCTTAAAAGGGCTTGGGCCCTTCCTGAATGGGTATTTGAGGGATATTCTCCATTGCTAGCTCTAAAAATGGGGGAGGGGGCTCATGGCAAGGACCTAAGAGCCCTCTGGTTGCTGAGGTTGACCCCTGGCCAACAGCCAGCAAGAAAATGGGAACCTCAGTTCTACAACAGCAAGGACCTGAATTCTGCCCATGAGTTTAGAAGATGACCTGCAGCTTCAGATGACAACTCAGCTGGCCAACATCTTGACTTCAACTTCGTGAAATACTCCGGGTAGAGAGAGCATTTACGCTGTGCCAGGACTTCTAATACATGAGTGTCCTTTTAAGCCACTAAGATTGTGGTAATTTGTTCTGCAGCACAGAAGACTAATACAAACATTATGTGGAAAAGGGCACCGTTTCACTAGCAGTTAAATGCATGAAAATAATCCCCGTATTGTGATAATACGTTCCATGAGTAACAATAAACACATTTGCAAAATTCCATGAGCTGAGTATGGGGGAGCCAGATATGTGAACACTTCCTGCAGGCACTAGGCATTGGCTCAGGCCTGCTTAGAAAATTGCTGGTCTCTTTGATCTGATAATTAGTAAGAAATTAGTTCATGCAAAAATATTCATAGCAGGAATATTTATGATAAGGGGAAAATGGAAATAATATGAATGCCCAGCAACAGAGGGTGCTAAGCAAACACCATATTAATATAAAAGAAATACCACGGAGAACATCACCAATTGTAGTACCCTGATGGATAATACTGCTGCCTGGAAAGCAAGTAGAATCATGTTGATTGAATAAAGCAGAGCAATAGTTAACTCATAGTGACTCCACCATTCATTAGCTGTGTGTCCTTAGGCTGGTTACTCATCTTCCTAGTGCTCAGTTTCCTCATCTCTAAAATGGGTATGAGTTTAGTTTGTACCTAAAGATTTGAAAGAGGCCACCAGGAGATTTGAAAGAGGCAGTACATGTAGAACCTGGCACAGTTCCTGTTCCTTTCTAAAAGCTCCATGAATTAGCCGTTACCACTACTATTAGTATCATTATATAAAAGTGGATTGAATGCCTTCCTCACTCTTTCAAATCTCTTTATTCAACCTGGGAGGCGATATTACATGGCGGGAGGCTACGTAGCCTAGTGGTTACAGCAAGGGCTGTGGAGTAATACTAATAATAAACCAGACTCAGGATTATTATAAGAATTAAATGACCTACATAAAATGGGTCATAGTACCTGACACACAGTCAGCTCTCAACAAACCTTAACTACTATTATTATTATTACTACTCTTGTTATTTTGGGATAGGGGTGGTGGAGGTGACCATGGAACCACACCTCAAATCATAGCACTGGTTCTTAGGCAACAACCCCAGCCCATCCTTTTAACTTGTGAACTGCTCACACTTTCTGTTTCTTGGTTTCTGGATCTCTGGACCAGTTCTTGAGCTCTTTTGATGTTTGCTTCCCGCCCCTGCCTTGGTGATCCTCCACACCATCCCTTTGGAGTTGGACGTTAACATCCTGCATTGTTCCTGGCTATTTCAGAGGTAGGTGTGTGTGTGTGTGTGTGTGTGTGTGTGTGTGCTCAGATGTGTGCATGGATGTATGTGGGGGGCACAGGGGACAGAGAGGGTGGATATGCATACTATAGAAACATAAGTAGCAAAATCTCACAACTGCATGCCTCAGGATAAGGTGCATTCATATATAGTATGATTAGCAGTTGGCTCCTGTTCTCTGCCCCACCTCCCTTCCCCTGCCCCCACCTTGAGGGGAGGGAAAGGCGGAGAAGAGGCAAGGACAGATGGCGAATGAGGGGTGGGTGGAGGGCAGTTCCTTTTTATCATCCAGTATTCTGTTGGCCAGATCTTTCCTGGAGTCATTGGCACTGTCCTGCAAGTCCCAGGCAGCTATGAGACTCAGAATTGTTCCCGCTGATACAAAACCTAAGCCGCTAAGTGCTTATCAAGTGTATTTATCTGAAAAGTTAATTGTATTAAAGTTTGTTAGGAATTGCAACTCTCTGCCTTGTTAAACTCTCTTCTCTCAGGAGTTCTCAATGTAATTGTATTTTTACCTCTCTGTCTCCATTGTTAGACTGTAAGCAACCTGTAGGCAGGGGCAGAGCTTTGTTTATATTTTTTCCTCTAGTGTCTAGTACATAACAACCTCATGAATCCTTGGAGCATGAATGTCTATCTACAAATACGACTCTTCACCGCGGGCAGTAATGGCAAGGGAGGCTGATAGAAGAGAGAGAAACGGATGTATAGGGTTGAAATAACAGATTGGACTTTACACACAGTTTCCAGCAGAGTAGGAGGTGGAAACAGCAGACACTGTCACTTTGAGATCTTGTTGAGAGAGGTCACATTTGCTATGGTGGGAGAGAGGCTGGGGACCAGAGGAAAGGGACTGGCTGCTTCCTTAGTTGGACAGAGCTGACCGGCACGGGGGCAGAAAGGAACCCATATATGTCGGGTAGCTAAAATATCCTATTTTACAGACAGGGTGACTGCAATCCATCCATTTATTTAACACATATTTATTGAGCACCTACTACAATCCAGACCCTGTTCTAGGAACTAGAGTACAGCCAGGTTTGATACACAGGCAATGTGCACTTGTACAGCCCATGGGGCCAACATCCATTCTGACTGGTCAGTGTCCATGATGTTGGTACATATGTTGACTGTACATATATTGACTGTCCCTGTTTAGCAGTGAATGAGGCAAAGTCCTTGATCCCTTGGTGCTCACTTTCTGGTTGGAGGAGACAATGAACAGACACACAAACAAAATAGGGCAGGTGATGATAAGTGCTGTGAAAGAAAACAAATCAGAGTACTGGGGTAGCAGTTAGTAATTTGCCTAAGATTTCAGACCTAAAAAGAGGTAGAACCTGGGCTTGATGGGTGGGAAGGGTGACGGCTTAGCCTCTCTAGCTACGTAGCCTCTGAGGAAGAGATTGTGGAGGCAGGTGGCCGTGAGCCTATAGTCCTCCCTAAGGGGATTCAGTAAGAGAGACCTTCTCATAAGTTGGCCATCAAATATTTATGGAGCCCCTACTAGGCACCAGGCACCATGCTAAGCACTGGAATACAGCAGTCAAGAAAACAGGTAAGGTCCCTGCTTGGGGAGGTGGGGAGCTGTAGGGAAAAAAAGATCTTAAATAATTGTAAAGATGCAAAGTGCTTCAAAGGGAGGATCCAGGATGGTCCAGGGAGGTAAAAGCAGGGCTCTATCCTAATGTGGGTGGTGGGGGAGACCTCCATGCATTAGCTAGCAGATTTGTTCAGGCGCCCCTTCTGTGCCCTGGGAGGTGGCATTCTTTATAAGCTCATTGACGTTGGTTATTTGTTTTTGAGTTATAGATATCAGCTTTATTAGATAATCTTTTTGTGCTTCTGCAAGCGATTTATTGTTAACATTTGGTTTCGTTTTATTCCTTAGATGCTTTTACAGTCTTTGCATCTCTCAGGTGAGATAACTAGCTTCATTCTATGAAATACAGATTTTAATGAACTGAGAGGCAACAATAAGAAAGCCATTATTTCTCCTGAGTCCTCTGAATATGAATCAGGAAGGCAGTGAGATGTACACAGTGGGCATGTGAAAACAACTCTGCAGTAATAACTGATCAAAATATCTAGTCGTTTACGACTTATTTGATATAGCACATGATGGCACTATTCTGATCATTACCTATAGAAAATGTTCTACTTAGAAATTTCCTTTGGTTCTGGCTTGATAGCCTACCCATCTCTCTTCTCTAGCTGTGTAGAGAAATGTAAAAAAAACATGGTTAATATGAACTTGAACAAAGTCATTTCAAGACTTTGACTTTGAAGAGTGTCACCCCTGCCTGTCTTGTTCCCTACATATTCCTTCCTTTGTGAGTGTCTGCTGGGGCTGAGCCTTTCCAAGATCTCTTCCATTTGTGATTCTGATATTATCCAGATGCGCTTAGCGGGCTGGACGCTACAGCCAGACCATGGAGCAGCTCCTATTAACCAGCTGCTGACTCTGAATTCTCTCTCTGATCCATTCATTCAGGGCAGATGCCTTCTCCCAGGCACCCTTTAGAATTCTGGGAAGAGGCTGGTGGGAGGGAGCCCAGATCCTGCCCTGGATTCTCTAGAAAAGGAGAGCCGCAGTGTTGAAGGAAAAAGACATGATAGGCAGGGATTGGGAAAAGCTGCTGGTGCTCTTCCCAGGCTCTGGGAATTAAGACCTAGTTATAGGATGATTCTCGGTAAGTCTTGCCAAGAGAAGTTTTGCCTGGAAACACCCTGGACCTGCAGTGAGGTCATGCCCACCTTTGTGACCTATGCCTTCTTGCTCTGTCTTACCTGTCCACCTGGATAAAGGGGCACCATCCATCTCTTGTTTCAGGCATAGAAAAAACTGCCATATTTGGAAAAATTTATTCTACCCACGTCAGTGAAGCCACCGTTGCTGATTTCTCTTTTTCATCACCATTTTCACCCCAGCCCAGGGGATGCTGGATGACAGCCAGGAAACCTTGGTCGTAGCTTTGTTACTCTCCAGTTCTCTGCCCCAGGGTACGGCAATGCATAACTGAAATTTACTGACCGCTTACTTTGTACCAGGCACTTGGTTAAGAGCTTTACATGGATGGTCTTACCTTGTTCTTCTGGCAGCCTTATGAGGGAGGTGTTTCCTTTCCTTTTTTTCCTTTTCTTTTGTTTTTTTCAAATCACAGTTTTAAAGATTAAAAAACCCTGATGTCCAGATAAATTAGGTAACTTGCTGAAGGTAACGTAGTTGGTGGGTGGAAGACCTGATGCCCATCACTCATTAAACACTCATTTTGTGTTCAGTGCTTTCCAAATGCTATCTTTTAAAATCCCTGAGATAACCTGAGACAGAAGTATGATAGCCCCCTCTTCTACACAGAGGGGAGTTAAGGAGCAAAGAAATTAAGTAACTGCCTGAAGTCCCAGAGCTTGTAAATGGCAGAGAAAGAACTTGGCTTGGTCATTCTCTTTCCAAAGCCCAAGCCCACACCGACTTTTTGAACCTCCCTCTCTGTGAGCAGGGGATGATGACTGTCTTGGTTACCACACAGGGTAACATCTATAAAGTGGAACAGAGGCTCATTTTTTTGGTGAGTAGCTGTGAGGGGGAACCGCCTTCCAGGCATATCTCCTCTCTCCTGGCTCTCCTCCAGGCCTGTTCCTGGAGGAGGTGAGAAGCCTGGGACTGGGAGAGATTGGGCAGTAACAGTGTCCCAGTGCCTGTCACAGGGATGTGGTTTTCATACCATGTTGGGTTTTCTTAAATATACCAGTGGAGCTGGCCTTAGAGAAACACATACTGAAGAAAGCAGCCATTGGCGGCTCCTGCTTGGTTAAGGGGAAAGGATCATGGAGTCCACTTGTGGTCAAGTAGACGTGATGCTGTGTGACTTCTCCATGTGGCAGATGGTAGAGAGGTCAAAGTTCAAGATCTAGGGCCAGCAGAACTGGGCCAAAATCCCTGGACTGCTCCATATCAGTAGTATGAGGGAGGGTTGGTCTCCCAACCCCTCGGAGCCTTGGTACCCCTCTGTAGAAATGGAAAAAGGCACTTCTTCACTCAGTGAGTTGCTAAGAGCATTTCATAAGCTACTGAGTGCTTTATGCATGTGATGTTAATTTTTCCTTCTTTAGGTCATGGATGAGACATGCTGGATCTCCTGCTTGACAGATTTCTAGGCCTGGCCCCAGGACCTCAGGAATGTGCCTGGGGTGTTAAACCCTTACAGATCACAGGAGCAAGAGATGAACTCATACAGATGGCTGTACTCCATTCCCATGAAAGCAACCAAGCAGCTGTTTACTCACCTAATTGCTAACTTTTCCAGCACTCCTATGTGCCTGGTCCTGGGCTTTGCACTGCCAGGGAGAGAAGAAAAACCACTGGTCTTGCCTGATGGGAATTTAGGGTTTTAGCTGAAGAGACATGACTAACACCAACCCAGAATAATTAGCCATGACATTTAATTCATCAGTAAGCTGGATGGTTTTGAAGAGAAACTGATGGAGAGATGAGAGTAATCAGAGAAAGCCTCCTGGCAGAAGCAGGACTTGAGATGGGCTGAGAGGAGCAGGGAAAGTGGTGGTCGCAGTGACAGTCCCCCATCAACCCAGGTTGTGCAGACATTGAGGTCATCCCACCGCTAAACAACACTGATGGCTGACTTTATCTCAGGCACAGAGCCAAATCCTTTATGTCATTAAAACCTCCCAACCCTTAAAGGTTGATACCACCATAGCCCCATTTTTCAGATGAGAAAACAGGCAGGTGAAGTAAACTGCCCAGGTCACATATCTAGTCGATGGCAGAGCTGGATTCTAACTCTGGTATATCTAGTATATCCAGAACCTGTGCCCCTGACCACAAATCTGTACACAGAGGGCATGACGGAGCTGTGTGACACACTCTTGGCTGCCCACCCAGGTTGAGAACGTGGAGCCAATGGAAAGAAGCCTGGGGATCTGTTGGGAGCAGAAAAGTAGGAATTGCTTTCTTACCTGCTCTTCTGTTTTTCTCTTTCCAGGAGAGATGTTTGGGGCTAAGGTGTTTCTGCCCGGGTGGTGCCTTTCGCTCAGAGAGCTGAGAGGGACCACACCACTGTGAAGATCTGGGGCTAGATGCTGTGGACTGGCTCAGGCTCTGAGTCCAGAAGAGAGAGGGGGCCCCAAGTCTGCATCACATGGTCCTCAATACAGCACATGAGGACGTGGAAGAGGGATGTAGCAGGAATTCACGCCTGCAGCTATGGTGCGGCCCTTGCTGGAGGAATGGGGGAGCACTAAGGTTAAGCTCAACTGGCCCCATGAACTGGAAGGAGGATGACCCCAAGAATGAGAATCGGATGAACTCCCAATCTCGGGCAACCCAGGTGAAGGAGTCCTAAGTTGAGACATCAGGCAATGGCCAGCTTTTCTTCAAATTTGCTTCAAATTTGGGGCAAATCATATTCTCTTCCTGGGCTTCAGTTTCTTCTCCTAACAACATGGGGCATTTGGATCAGATGAGTTCTGAGTAGACTGGGTTAATTTAGAGTTCTAATAAGGACAATGACTAAGCTTTTACCATGATGTGAGGCGATGCTGAATCATGCTTGTTTTGTGAGGGGTTGATTTCCTTTGGTTCGGTTTCCTGGCTCTGAAGTCTCAGGTCTCAGACCCTACATCTATAAGGAGCTGGAGAGAGGGTGGGGGTCTCCCCACTCCCTGGGGACAGGGGGGCTGGCAGGGCCTGGGTGAAGGAGCAGATACAGCTTGAGTCCCGGAATAGCTGCAGCCCTCCTGGCATCTGCCATCCTGGCTGCACACTCCCATCCCATTGGCTTCCCCCCATCCTTGCTGTCTGGCAGGCGCTGCTTTCCAGGCTTTTGTGGCACCCACTAAGCAGCCCTCCCTGTGTGCTATGGCATGCTGGCTTCCTCCAAGTGGCTGGGATCATAATAGCAACTCTTTTCTGGTTCCCTCCATCCTGCCTCATTTCACCTCCTGATGGCTGAGGACAGAGGGGTGGTTTAGGACAGTGGAAAGAGGCCTAGAGTTGGTTCCAGGGGTCTTGACTTCTTGCCAACAATTTGCCATGTGTCTGGGCACAAACCTAAACATCTCTCTTGCTTTCAGTATGAGGGTAAAATAAGGGTAATCAGGCTATTGTTTCACTGCTGTTCACCAGGGTGGCCATCCTAGTGGTGCATAGCTGGGGTCCTGTTATGGACTGCATGTCTTTGTCTAAGCCCCCCTAATTAACATGTTGAAATCCTAACCCCCAGTGTGATGGTATTTGGAGGCAGGGCTTTGGGAGGTAATTGGTCATGAAGGTGGAACCCTCATGAATGGTATTTGTGTCCTTATAAGAAGAGGTCAGAGAGCTAGCTAGCTTTCTTTCTGCCTTGGGAGGATACAATGAAAAGTCAGCAGTCCACAGCCCAGAAGAGGGCTCGCACCTGTACCTGATCATGCTGGCATCCTGGTCTTGGACTTGCAGCCTCCAGAGCTGTGAGAAATAATTCCTGTTGTTTCTAAGCCACATAGTCTATGGTATCAGTCCCCACTTCCCCAGGGCAGTGCGGAGACCCCCGCCCTCTCTCCAAATGACTAAGACAGATCCCTTCTGCTTGGCCAGTGCCCACATCATTGGTTGTTCAGTGTTTTGAATATTACTTCGGGGGTAATAATGCCTGGGTGTTTGTTTGCACAGAACTGGTGTGAAGGTTTAGTGGAGTAAATAAAGGATGAGAGCAAGTGCTTTGGGGACTGTGCAGCCATAATCACGTTTGATACACCTGTCTGCCCAGTGTCCATCTGTCTCCTCTGTCTTCAGAGCGATTACACCTTGATTTTCCACTCGCCCATCCTTAACCACACGGTTCAGATGGCATTCACTCCACTCCTGGCTCCAAGTCTGCGTATGACCCAGGCCTGAGCTTTTCTTCCTCTGGTCATAGTGACAGGTTGGGTATGAACCAAACCAAACAGACCCTGTAAGAGCCAATCCTGGGTCAAGACCCACACCCGACCCACAAAAACATACATCCTTTTGCAGTGGTAATGGCTTAGGGATTGTTATGTGAGCCAAACCAGGCCAATCAGGGTATTTCTTTGAGATTATTCTCACCAGGATGAGTGGGAAAGATCCCTTCTCTTTTCAGTTATGAGCTTGAAGGATGTGACTCATGACTGCTTCTTCATGTAGAGAAAGAAAAGAATGGAGCCGAGCAGAACAAATAAACATAAGAGATGAAGAGGAGAGAGGAGAGGGTCTTGATGACATTAGGTCCTGGCTCTCTCTAGTCCCTAGCGCCCTGGTTCCTACGGTTCTCCCTTAAAGCAGAGTAGAGGGTCGGGAGTGACAAGGCATGGGGGCCAGTTTTACGGTTTTACATTTTTGATGAGGGAAGGCTTTTGTAATAAGATTAAATGTGCTCTTATATCTGAAAAAAGTAAGGGAGTAGGCCCTGTAAACACACTGGAGAAGAGAATTCCAGGCAGAAGGAATAGAAAGTGCAAAGGTCCTGAGGCAGGAGGATGCTTAGTGTGTTCAGGGAAAAGCAAGTAGGCCAAGTGTGGCTGGAATTGAATGATAAAGTAATAACTTATCCTAGACCTTTTTCTCTGGGGTGTCTCAGCTGTGGAGTTACTGTCTGCCAGGATGAAAGTTGGTGTTGGGGCCTGAGTCACTACTTCAAGAGCTCTGGTGCATGTAGCTACCAGGGGCTAGAGAGTCAGAGACCAGTGCCGAGGCCTTCTCTGGCTCTGTAATTCTGTCTGTCAACACCCAAGGGATCCGACCTTCCTCCTAGCTTCCTCTAATAACGTACCTAAGATCTATCATAGACTACTGTTTCTACTGGGATCCAGAGAAGGGGGTTCCTTGTGAGAGAGTAGACAGAAAAGCTTCAATGGGAAGGATTTCTTTCATTACAATTGTTGAGGTGTGACATTCCATGAACACATGCCAATTTGTTCCCGGTGTGTTTGTTCCCTTCTTCATTCATTTAACAAGAATTTATTGAGTATCTGATATCTGCCAAGGTCTACAGAAAGGTGCTGAATCTACAGAGATGAATCAGACATGGTCTCTGCTTTCAAGGATCTCAGTCTGGGTGGGTGTGGAGGAGGCAGCCTTGTAAACAGATAATTAGAGAGAAACATGGCAGGTGCTGGAACCGAGGTAGGAACACAGTGCTGCCAAGGAATCCCCGAGGAGGGAGAGACAGTCTTACCTAGAAAAGTCAGGGTGGTCTACAGAGAGAAGGAGACCCCTCGGCTGGACAATGAAGGCAGAGGGGAGTCTGGCCAGTGGAGGGACTGAATGTGTGAAGAGTATGCAGTCATGGGAAAGGATGGGGTTAGGAAATGGTAAAAACTCAGAGTGGACGGTTTGGGGCTTGGAAATTGGTGGACAAGGTAGAGGCGGGGAGTCGAGGTCAGCCCAGTCTGCATTGGGTATTTAGACTTTGTTCTGTTGATTTGGAGAATCAATGGAAACTTTTAAGTTAGGGAGTAATGTAAACAGATTAGATTGTTGAATATGATATGATATAATATAATATAATGATAATAATAATGGGAGATAGTCTGAAGAGTCAGTGGTTAGTTGTTTGGGTTGAGACAGGCTCACAAACTCAAATGGCAACAGGGCCAGGAACGACACAGGAGGACTAGGAAGGCAGCAGGTCATGTGGCCCCTGCTCTGTCTCAAGAGGGCAGGTGCCACTTAACTTAGTCAACTGCTACCCCAATGGGGACTCAGCTCCGGGGCTGCCAGAACTGCTGAGTTTTCAAGAGCAGCTGGAAACCCAGATTCTTATGTAAAATCTCACCATTTTTAAATGTTGGCAACTAATTTAAATTCTACAAAATGCTGTATGGGCCAAATTGAACACATCTGTCAGCCTGATCTATCCGCAGGCCACTGGTTTGCAACTTCTGGGTTGAGAAAAGAGTTTTCTTTTTTTGTAAAGAGAGAGCAAAATAGCTTTGGATCCTAAGACTCATGCTTGGAATGATCTTCTCTCCTCTTGTTCTAGCAAATTCTTAATCATTGCTTAAGCCTCAGCTCAATTCTCCCCTGTGAAGCTTTCCCCATGACCTGCCCTCCCCTGCCGCACACCCAGCAATTACCCCCCAAAACCCCCAAGCAGTTATCATGTGTTTGTGCTCCATTACATCTTTTATATGCCCAGATGCCTGCAAAAAAAAAAAAAAAAAGTGTGGGGCAGGAGAGAAGAAGCCAGGGCCAAAAAAGACATGGAATCAATATTGTTGATTAACGGATGGAATCTATACTTGTAGGAGAAGTGGATGAAACTGACAACGCAGGTCCTTGCAGGTGTCAGCTACTGCCTGGAAGGACAGCCTAGAGTGGAAGGTAGCAGACTGGCTTTGAAAGGAAACACGAGATGCTCAAGAGTAGGCTGGATTCTGGGGACTTGAGAGAAAGCTGTACACTCTGAGTTTCTGTAAGATTTGATTCTTTTTTTTTTTTTTAATGAACCCAGTCTTTTATTCAGTAATAGAAACTGTTAAACAAAGAAGACCAGCTAGTAGGAAAACAAATAAGCAGAATAAAAATATACCCAAGTCATTCTCAAGATGGCAAAGAACAGCTAAAAACATACGAAACAGGTAAAAGAGAAGAAATAAAGAAAATCCTCTAAAAATCTAGTTAGTATCTTCAGGGAGACTTGCAAGGATGTTCCATAGAAAAGTGACATATTGTTATTCAAAAAATGGAACAGTGACTGATAGTTACTAGATCATTCGTAAAGTCTCATTACAGAAAGAAGACAGTTAAAGAACAGATTTATGATCCATAGGATAAAACTGAGTAAATATTCCAGACCATAAAAAAAACGTATATATGTGTACAGCTGAATTACCCTCCTGCACAGAAATCAACACAACATTGTAAATCAACCACACTTCAACAAACAAATTAAAAAAAATATTCCAGAACATTGAGCAAAAATTACAAAGAAATAGAAAGTAAATTGAAGAGACAGAGGAGAGATGCAGGAAGTAACATCAACAAGCTGATAGGATTTCCAGAGGAGGGAATCAAGACATTAGGGCATTAGAGGCAAAAAAAAAAAAAAAAAAAAAAAAATCAAATTATAGAATAACTTAACCATTTGTAGAAGGAATGATTGTGACTTTGGATTGAACGAAAAGAAGGCAGCTAAATGAAAAAAATGGCTACACTGCAGAACTTGATTCTTAAGCAGGGTTGAGTTCCATTCTCAAGTTCTGTAATCACATTAGTCTTTAGTTACCGCTGGTCCTGAGACACCGAAGACTGACCTGGGAGCGTCGTGTGGAGGGAGTTAGGATACAGGGGGTAGAGAGGTGTTCTCTGCTGCTGTTTTGCTGTCCAACTTCCTTTCATCTTTTCTTGATTTTTCTAGGAATCCTTCTTTTCTCCACTTTTGGTCCACATGCTTCTTGCTTGAGAGCTGAGCATGTGACTCAGACATGGTTCATGGAGGCCCTCATTCCTGGGACACAGTGGTCAGTGCCAGGGTGGTCCTATAATCCCATTAGGGCCAGTGAGGTTCATAATTTTCCTTGAATTGTTGAGAGAGAGAGAGAGAGAGACATTCTCTCTTTCCTACTGGATTTGAACCTGGGAGGGTATAAGTCTAGAGCAATTGTCAGCCACCATGAAGAGCTAAGAAGATACCCAGCATGAAGAAGAGATGAGTTGAGATGGAGAGAGATCTGGGTACAGATGGTATCATTTGAGCCCCTGGATCAAACTGTACCTAAAGCTAGTTAATTCTAGATTTTTTCATTATTGTGGCCAGTAAATTTTTTCTTCCTTAAACCAGTTTAAGTTAGGTTTTCTTTGGTCAGATGCAGCCAAAAGGGGTCTTTCAACCTCAGTGAAGGACATGAAGAATGACCCCTCCCATGAATGGTGCTCTAGGGTTTGCAAAGCGTTTCTATATCCATTGTCTTATTTGATTCTTCCAACTCTCCTGGGAGGTAGGTAAAATAGGAATGATTATTCCCATATCACAGAGAAGGCAATCGAGTCTTAACAGGGTTAGGATCTATAGTCACTCGACTAGGAATGTCAGGATGAAACTCTTGTTCTTTTGAGTCTGGTTCCAGAGCTTCTCTGCACCAATGATGTCATACTAAATTGAACTCTGATAATGCTGAACTAAATTACACTAAAGCACCCCTGGGAAATAGCCTCTCGGAGTCATAATTCATGCTGGGTAATTACACAATAACTTTCTTCTCATTATTTTCCTACTTACATACCTCCAAGGGGAGGGCTGGTGATAAATGTCAGGGTTGGGACAATTTAGATAATTATTTGGATGTCTGGCTGACACATATCTTTTATCATGGTGCTACTGTCTGTCAGCCTTTAACTTCTGCTTGGTAGTCAGCAAATTAGAAACCCTCCATTTCATGCCCCACACAAATTAAATTATTTTGTAAAGAAATCGTTGAGAGCCTTTCTCATGTTATTTCATCTTTCTGAAATGATCTCTCCCCACTCTTTGCACACCCAGCTCCTGCTTTATTCCCCACATCCTCTGTTCCCTTAGGAAGCAAAGGCATCTGCCTCAGGTGTTAGCTTCAACACTATCAGCTCAGAGTGGTCTTACTTTATAAAAAGTAGATTTTTCCCCCTCCCTCAACCCTCAATTTTGTCCATGTTAGGCCATGTTATATTCTTTTTTCTAATGTTAATTTTATTTATTTATTTTTATTTATTTATTTTTGGCTGTGTTGGGTCTTAGTTGCGACACGTGGAATCTTTGTTGTGACACGCGGAACCTTCATTGCGGTGTGAGGGCTGTGTGGAGCACAGGCTTCTCTCTAGCTGTGGCACGCGGGCTCAGTAGTTGTGGTGTGCAGGCTTAGTTGCCCTGCGGCATGTGGGATCTTAGTTCCCTGACCAGGGATCGAAACCGTGTCCCCTGCGTTGGAGGGCAGATTCTTTATCACTGGACCACCAGGGAAGTCCCAGGCCATGTTATATTTTTTATAACATTTTTTCACAATTTTTAATTGTTAAAAATATCTTTAAAATTTTCTTTCTTTACATCCAATAGAGCGTAAGTTTCATTTCTCTATCCCTATCACCTACTTCAGTGCCTGGCATGTAGCAGGTACTCACTAATTATTTGTCGATGGATTAAACCAGTGAGTCAGTGGCTTACTCAGGAATATCCAAGAGAAAGTGGCCTGTGAGCCATGCTTGTGGCAGTGAGGGCTCTAGGCTAGAGGTTCTAACCTGGTGGTTAGCTGCAGTGAGGTTGTGGTGGGGTGGGGATGAATCACAAGAAAGATGAATCCTCCAGGGAATACATTAGCGGGGAGAAGCAGGATGCCAAGCACCAAGCCCGAGGGCATGGGAAAGGAATGAGCAGCCAGGGAAGGGGACAGGGACGGCCGGCAACCAGAACAGCACTGGGCAGAAACCATGTCCTAGAAGCCAGCACAGGAGGGGGCTCAGCAGGAAGAGGTGGGTAGACAACAGAGCCCTGTACCTCTACTCGGTGCCACAGCATCTGATTCACGCTTGGCTTACTTTTCCAATTATTTTTACCCTGATTGCAGCAGTTGGCAGGTTTCCAAGTGGCAGCGTGATTTTGTTTGCTGCTTGCGATGCCCACCTCTCTGGGTTAGCAGGCATGAGTCTTTTGACCTTGCTAGAGAGGATGACACCTCTCAATAGCTGTGTTTGCAAATGTCAGCTGAGGTGCTGTGTTCTCTCTCCACTTGGTCTTGAAGTACATTCACAGGAGCCTGGCCTCACACACACACACACACCCCACACACCCCTTATGATGCTTTATTCCCTACATCCTCTGTTCCCTTAGGAAGCAAAGGCATCTGCCAGACCACCACTTTTCAGCCCACCTATTTGGGGGTCTTTACCAGCCTTTGTTACTGTTGTAATAAAGGGAATAGGAAGTGATCTGAGGGAAGAGTCTTAAAGCTAAGGAACTAATAACATAGAGAGAGACAAAGATGCATCCTTGTCATTTTCCCAAAGGGTGGCCTCCAGAATTCTAGAAGCTGAGTCATCACACTCCAGGGAGTGACACACATTCTGGGCCCCTTATTTCCTTTCCTTTTTTTTTTTTTTTTTTTTTTTGTGGTACACGGGCCTCTCACTGTTGTGGCCTCTCCCGTTGCGGAGCACAGGCTCCAGACGCGCAGGCTCAGCGGCCATGGCTCATGGGCCCAGCCGCTCTGCGGCACGTGGGATCCCCCCGGACCAGGGCACGAACCCGTGTCCCCTGCATCGGCAGGCGGACTCTCAACCACTGCGCCACCAGGGAAGCCCCCCCTTATTTCCTTTTAAAGGGACAAGCTTTCTGCAGCCAGCCTCATGTTCATGTTAGATAGAAACTTTAAAAGCTGCTAGTTTGGAGTGATTACGATGGACTCAGCACTGTGTTAAGCTTTTTATATATGTTCATCTTATTTAATCTTCCCTGGAATCCTATCAGGTCATTATTATTGGTTCCAATTTGCAAATGAGAAAGCTGAGGCTCAGAGAGGTGGTATGACTCACTGAAGGTCACACAGAATATACATAATGGAGTTGGGAATCAAACTCAGGTTGTGGCTTTTCCTATGCCCCTACTGTGTTGGTGGAGCCATGGAGCCACGCTGGTTACCTGACAGGGACTGTCAGTGTCTGTCACTGTAATTGGCTAACTGGGGCCTGGCTGCGCGCCTGAATGTTGGAAAGAGCTGACAGCTGGGAAGTAGTGCCAGTTCACAGTCCATGTGGCCCCATGGGTAGTTTCTCCATCCTCCCCCCTCTTCTCTCTAACCTATCCAGGGTCCTTGCAGGGGGCAGGGAGCTTCCACTGAACAATCTAGCAATTTAGCTCCTTAAAGGCAAAAAGAGTCTTTTTTTTCCCTTGAATTGGAATTTATTGTTCATTCTTCACAATATGCTGAACTTATTTTACACATGCAATATCTTCATAGATATCTCTGAGGCTACTAATTTATTTTTTTTAACATCTTTATTGGAGTATAAGTGCTTTATAATGGTGTGTTAGTTTCTGCTTTATAACAAAGTGAATCAGTTATACATATACATATGTTCCCATATCGGGAAAAAGAGTCTTTCCCTCTTGATCATTAAAAAAAAAAAATCTCAAATGGAAAAAAAAAATCCCTGTTTTAAACAGAATTTAGCAGGACCCTTCACTGTCTCCCAGGGAGAGCGGGGGCTTTTGGTTTCTTGGCAGTTAAGAGGGCGGGTGGGGAATGCCCTCTGTGACTCAGGCGAGGAGCCTCCACCCACCACGGGTTGCCTGCCTTCTGAGGTCGCATCCCAGCTGCAGCCAGGAAATGTGAAGGGCCATCAGCGAACCAGCCAGTAAGCGGCACGCGTAGGGAGGAGGGAACGCCTTCCTCCTGGGCTCTCAGAGAAAAGGTGCCATGAGAACAACACCACAAACCGGGCTCTGGAAGGGCGTCGGGTGGGAGTGGACCAATCGCCCCCACCCCGCCCCCACCGCGTCGCTCCGTTTGGCGGGTTTGACGTCACAGTAAGGCTGGGCCAGGACGGTGAGGCGGGGAGGGGGCGGTTTCCTCACTCCTGCAACCCACACCCCCAGCCCTGCGCTTCCTCCTCTGTTGGCATGCGGCGAAGCAGTGGTTCAGAAGCAGGAACCCAACTTGCAAACAGCACCCAGGGGACCTGGCTCCTATCACTTGCGTTCTCCTGCATCCTGCAGCTTTGCTGATTTCCTTGTCAGGGAGCTCGAAGGGGATGCAAGGTCATTGCTAAGGTCACTTCTGCCTCATCTGTTTTCTGTCCACTGCGCTTGTCCTGCCCAGTTCCTTTAAGCTGCTAGGACTGCTCGGAACCACATAAAAGCAGGTCCCGGCCATCATCCCGTCCTGCTCCTGGGTCATCTTTGGCACTGAATCCTGAGCTTCTCCTGGTTCTGATGCACCCAACCTTGTTCTGCTGCTGCCCCCCATGAACAGCTCTGCCATCATGTGTGCTTGGGGTGTTTCAAGGAGGACCCACCAAGCTCTCTGCGGTGACTTTCTCAGCTTGTTTTTTCCAGACCTTTCTGAGGGTCCGCGAATAAGCAATTGCATTTCTCTTCATATGGAATAATTAAATCCAATTCAAATCCATTCCGTGTTTCTGTGATACCCCACCCTTTCTCTTCTGCTATCCTCATCAGACTTGTAAATACTGACTCAACTTCTATTTTTCCCAATACTTTGCAACCCCGACAGTGACAATTAAGACGAATATTTACTGAACACTCACTATGTGCCAGGCTCCGTACATATGGCCTTATTTAATCCTCACAACAACTCAGAGAATATACTCTGATTTTATAGATGAGGCCCTGGAAGGTCAGAGAAGGTAACTTGCCTGAGGTCACAGTCAGCAGTGAGGCCAGGCACAAGGTAGGAAATCAATGACCATTTGCTGAGTGAATGGGATGAATGGTCATTGGGCCATCAAATGGGCTGGGCAGGTTTACTGGCCAGGGCACAGCCTACTGGAGATAGATTCAGGAAAGCGTAGGAAGTACTTTCCAGCCACAAGAGTTCTTTGGGTGTTTGGATAAGGCCACAGGAATCTTCAGTAGGAAAGTTGGCGAGGGGAGTTGAGCCCCAGGTGAGGGATAGACAAGATGACCTTTAAGATCCTTTCCAACTCTGAGAGTCTGGGGTTACTGTATAATTCTTAATGAAACCAATAAAACCCTTTGCAAATATGAAGCACTTCCATCCCCAGCTCTGTGCTGTTATGAACAGGAGCTGCATGGAATATTTTTGCTGGGGCAATAAATGCCAACATCAGTAAGAACTCAAGTCCTCTGGAGATCAATATCATATTCCATCGTCCAAGAATGATATTAACAACTGCTGCTTACTAAACTTCAGGCAAGATTATAAATCATCTGCACGCATAAACTCTATTCTTACAACAAACCTATGAGGTCATGAGTAGTGTATTAGTCAGGCAAAGCTGCAATAACAAATTAATCCTGAGTCCTCAGTGGCTTAATGCAGTAAAAGTTTACTTCTTTCTTTCTTTTTTTTAAATGAAAGAAGTGGAAAATTTTAGTGGAAGCAAATTTGAAGATTATAACCCTGGAAAAGAATATCAGAAATCTCTGAGAACTGTTCCCTACTTCTTAACTTTCTTAAAGTCCGAAGGAAGTTAAGCCATTTTTTTAACCTTCTTTTTCTGAAACATGTGGCCTCCAGCCTCTAAGGACTTTGGGGTGAGGAGAGAGAGAGACAGTGGAACAAGGCAACAGGGTTTGTTACTTGCAACCTGAGAACCTAAAATGACATACTACTACATATGCCTGTCGTGATAGTTTAATGCAAAGCCAGCTGTGCGGCGTGTTGAACTACGCACAAAGTACATGCTCGGTAAATGTGAGTGATATCAGCAATGCTGATCTGTGAGGCCAGAGAGGTAATTGGGGCCCCACACTGAGCAGAGACATGGGAAGGGGCACAAAGGTGGAACCTCATGCTAGCTAAGCCCTCCTTGGCTGGAGTCACCCATGCCCCTGTCAGGAGGCTCAGCCCCGTCCAAGTTTCACAGGTAACCCTGACCAGGGCAGGTATATCAGCAGTGCCTGCCCATCCTCTGCCACAGGTCTGGTACTTGGCAATGCTGTACCAGCCCATGCCATCCATGTGCCCACTTCTTCATTGATGGCTCTGTGTCTGTGGCTAAGCTTCTCACACAGCATGCTGGTCCAATATCTATCTATCTAGCTCTCTCTCTATCTCTCTCTCTATCTATCTATCTATCATCTACTTATGTATCTATCATCTATCAATTATGTATCTATTTATCATCTATCTATCTATCTATCTATCATCTATCATCTGTCTAGGCTGGTTCCAGCCTTTCCTGAATTCCTGATGACTTGCCTCCTGCCTGGCCCTGGCCGGTGCCCACAGCCGTGATGTTGGGAGCCGTGAAGTTTGGAGAAGTGTCTGCTGCCCTGTAGACTCTCCATGAACACCAGCAGCTGCCGAAACTGCCCCTGTTTATGTGTTTCCTGTTGTCTGACTGTCCTCAAGACAACCAGGCTGTTGGTTTTCCCTCCCTTTGTTCTCTCAAATTGTGTCTTCCTTCCCTTTTCCACCTGCCTAATGTCTTATGCCCAAGTCTGTCTGAGCCAAGGATTTGAGAAATGGGAGAGGCATTAACATTTATTCAGAGGCAATTTTGCAGAGTTGCAAGCTTGGTTCTGGACTCAGATCCACTGCTATTTTCTTGCTGAGTGGCATCGCTTAAATTACTTATGTGTCAGTTTTCTTATCTGTAAATGGGGATAATAATGTTACCTAACTCAGAGGATTGATGAGAAGAAGAAATGAGATAGTCCATCTAAAGTGAAAAGAACAGCGGCCAGCACAGGGTAATAATCCATCTTAGGTATAATAATAAAAATACTTATCATTACTATTCTAACCCAAATCTGTCTCTAATGCATCTGCTTTCCCACTGGCACATTACAAAAGTATCCCTTGATGGAAAGCTGAGGCTTTAATTTTTCTCTTTATTCTGCTAAATTCACAGGGTGTATGGAAGAAGGGTATTCTTAGGAGGCATTACTGAGAAGCATAGCAGGCAGCCAGATGGTAATGACAGGAAACATGGTCCCTCCTGTCTGCAAGAACAACTGAGTGGCATTCAGGTGTGTAATGAGATAAACTGTATTTCTAGAGATATCACACCAGGTCCAGGTAGAAGAGAGGGCGCCGTGGAACCCTGCCAGAGAGCATAAAGTCTGGGAAAATAGCACAAACAGAGCATTCTACCCAGTGCTATTCCCTAGGTGGTCCTTTCCCTGCCTCGGCTCTGACATCTGGGAATTTACCACTGTCTCCCTCTTTCCAGGCTCTCCTCCAAAGGATGCCAGTGAGGTTATATCCTGATGATGTTCTCCTATGACTTGTGCTCCTAACAATGTCGACTCCTCGTTTATTGAATCACAGGCATTGCTAGAGAATCAAATTAGGCCACCAACGATAATATTTCTGGGAAAAGGAGATTCCCTTGGCTCCAGAGCTTCTCTCTGGGGTTTTATTCTTCTGTTCTTGTTTTATTTAATTTTACTTTATTTCTTGAGAGGGTAAGGAGGATCTAGTGGATGCTTTTCCATTTCTTGGCCACTTGGAATCCACTGCTTTTCCCAAATCTTCTTGGTATCGTAACCCTCCATCATTATATGGGTGTGTTTTGGTGGGAAAATGACTTCCAGTGCTCACCTTCTTTTCCTAAGGAAGCCAAGGAAAACTAGTTACTTCTTTCTCCACTCCCAGGAAAAGCCAAGGGTGGGCATGTATCTGACCCCAGCAAAATAGATACTTCTTCCCTGGGACTTTGAATACTTAGTCTTTGGCTGGGGGTGTGGAGATGGTTGGAGAACCTGTCATTGGAGGCTGAACCAGGCAAGTCGAAGCTGGGCTTCCTGCAGCCTACCCTCTTCCTTGGGGCCACTTTCTGCTTTGCTTCATTTACACTAGAGCTTGTAAACTTAATGCCTTCACAATAAGTACCTGAAATATGTGAGGTGGTGGGTGAAGGACCAAAGAGAGGATTGGGCCTGGGAGTACAGGCCTTTCCTAAACAAAATGTTGTACATCCTGGGTTTTTGAGTGTAACTCGGCATCTAAGGTTCCTAGCGTACTTGTACTTGTTTGAAATATCCCATAAATACCAATATTTTATCATCCAGTCTGTATCTCCTACAGAACTTCTTGTTCTCTAAAGAGGCCTCCTAATCCTTTGTCAGACCATGGGTCCTGACTTGGGGATCAGAAAACAAAGTCTCCCCAGCAGAGGAAGCAGAGGCCACTGAGGGTGGGGCTCTGAGCTGAGGTCAGAGCTGTGCTCAGGCTCCCTGGACCCAGTCTTTCCTTGCCAGCTCTGGGAAGGGAACCAAGCTGCGCTTACCTGATGGCCAGGAAATGGGCACAAGGGGCACCTTTAACTGAGGCCAGGAAAAACATTGAGTGACATGCTAAGAGCTAACTAATGCTGGCTGGCAAGAAGGAAGTCTATGTTTCACCCATGTAGCAATGTGAGCACCAGCAGCCCAAGGCTGACAAAATAGCCCCATGGCCCTGGGCACCTGGTAATTTCTACCTTGTTTCTCTGCCGTCCTCAAGATGCATGTTCCATCTTGTGGCTAAGATGGCTAAGTACCAAGTGGATGGTTCCAGTTGCAGGAGTGGAGAGAAGGCAAAGCATGCTTCTTCCCTTTAAGGGCCTGACAACAACTTCTGCTCATATCGCCCTGGCCTCAGTCCAAGCAGTTGGCCATAGCCAATTGCAAGGAAGATTGGGAAAGATGGCTTTTAGCTGGGTGGCCACTTGCCCAGATAAGACACCTGTTTATAGAAGAAGAGGAGATGGATGCTGGGGAGATGACCAGCAGCCTCTGCTCAAACACTCACAAGCACGGACACAGTCAACTGATACCCCTTCCTAGCCTCTCACTGGGGCAAAATGTCTAACGCTGCCCTTTATGCTTTTCATGCAGAGGGAGGTTAAACGACTTGTCCACAGGAATCCTTAATGATAGGTCTTCAGGCACTAGGCAGGCAGGCATGCAGAGGAGATTTTTTTTTTTTTTTTTTTTTTTCCTGTACGCGGGCCTCTCACTGCTGTGGCCTCTCCCGTTGCGGAGCACAGGCTCCGGACGCGCAGGCTCAGCGGCCATGGCTCACGGGCCCAGCCACTCCTAGGCATGTGGGATCCTCCTGGACCGGGGCACAAACCCATGTCCCCTGCATTGGCAGGCGGACTCTCAACCACTGCGCCACCAGGGAAGCCCGGAGGAGATACTTTTTGGCAAGGGTTCTAGAGTACTCTTCTTTTCGAACTTCCGTCTCCACTGCTTATTCTCCCCTTCAAATGAACTTGAGCTCAGACACTGTAATCCCCCTTTCAGCAAAGGCTGCCCTGAGCAGAGGCCATTGTCTCTAAGAGTGAACCTCTGAAGACACCAACCATTGTTCCCCCTGCAATCCCCTCTACCCATCCTGGTGTACCTGTGGCATCTAATTTTCCTGTTTGGATTCCCTGTCCTTGTTTCTCCAGGCTGCATCTAGGTGGACCAGGGACGGACATCCGAGGGACCTCCCAAGGGTAACTGGCCCACAGGCTGGGCATACAGCATCTTGTCTGTAGAGAAACACTGAAACAAAATCAATGAGTTGATGCTGGGACTTGAAACAAGAGGTCACATAGAATTGGAGACAGAGTTCCTGCCATGGCAAATCAAAACTGTATGTAAGCAAAGGTTTGGGGGCACAGAGGAGCCCTAAGAAACTCCCCAAACTGGTCTTCTCCAGGTTAATGGAGAAGATGTGCAGAGAGAAGGGAGAGAGAGAGAGGGAGACACAATGTGGGTCATGAGAGATACTGTCGTTCCTGTTCCCATCTCATGTGCCCAAACTCTCCTTCATGGCCTGTTGTTGTGTGCTTTGGGGATCACCTTCGTGTAATGGTTGGGAGTATGCACTATGGACTCAGAGGGCTCTGGGTTCAAATCACAGCTCTGCCCCTAATACTGTGACTGTGGGCAAGTAACTGAGCCAAGTCGTGCCTCATCTACAATGGGGATTCTTTGAGTATCTACTTCATAGGGCAGCTTGAGGATAATGCCAGTGACAAGTGCATAAGTAGCTTATAAACCAACCAAACTGCCTTCCTCCCTGCCTTCCTGCCTTCCTGCTTCCCTCCCTCCCTTCCTTCTTTCTTTCCTTCCTTCCTCCCCTCCCCCCTTCCCTTCCTCCATCCCTCCTTTCCATTCTTCCTCCCTCCTTTCCTTCTTTTTTTGCACCCAAAGATTCCAAACAAAAGGTAAGGCATCAGAGATACCTGGCCAATCACTTTCCCACAACTCCCTTTGACTCTATCCTCTTTTGAGGTATGAGCTCTTTTCATGAATTAATTCATGGGTGATTTGCCTAACTAGATTGGGCTCCTTCCAGAGACCATAACCCACTTCCCTTCCTTTTGTGGTTGGGGAAACTGAGGCCCTAGAGGCTGAGCCTCCCGCCCAGGGAGATGCTGTGAGTAGGGGCAGTGCCCCTTCCTGGAGCACACGCTGTGCCCCTGCGGGATGATGGATTGGATCTCCCACTCCCCTTCTTTTTCCTCCAGTGGGGAAGAGCCGGGCACAGTGTGGTTGAAGAGCCTTCCAGAGGCTGCACGAATGAATCCCTATTCCTCCTCACATGAGGAGTTGGGCCTTCTGACCTCAATATGCAAAGAGATGCTAAACATGCAAATCAGCAGCACTTGGTTCATAAAAATAGCTCAGCAGTGCTGCTCCCGCCTCCCCCTCATCCCCAGCCCCTGAGCTCCTGCTTTTCATCCACTTCCTTTCTCTAATCTTCTCTTTCCTTCATTCCAGGACTGCCTTACCTGCCTCCCCCCACCCACCATCCCTCATTTGTTCTCCTTCCTTTTCCTTCTCGTCTGCTCGCCTCCCTTTCTACGTTTCCTTCCCACCATCTTGCCTTTCGTGCCTTCCTAACCAGGGTGTGGATGGACAGACAGGGTGAGTCCCGTTCACTACCCACTGGCTGACTGCAACCAAGACAGGCTGACATTATTATTATGATTTTTCTTTTCCTTTTTTTTTTTTTTTTTTTGCAATACACGGGTCTCTCACTGTTGTGACCTCTCCCGTTGCGGAGCACAGGCTCCGGACGCGCAGGCTCAGCGGCCATGGCTCACGGGCCTAGCCGCTCCGTGGCATGTGGGATCTTCCCAGACCGGGGCACGAACCCCTTTCCCCTGCATCGGCAGGCGGACTCTCAACCACTGCGCCACCAGGGAAGCGCTGATTTTTCTTCTTTTAAAATTTGCTTAGTACCTAATTTGGGGGAGACCAATTCTGCCTCCTATCTGCATTTGTACACTTACACGTGAAAAATTTCTGAAAGGACATACCCCAAATACTAATCATGCATATTTCTGGGGGTCTAGGTTAAAGGCGTTCTTAAAAAAATGACTGTGCCCACACCTATAACAACATCAATAACAAAGCACACTGCTGTATACACCCATCTCATCCAGGCTGACATGATTTTGAAAAATTCCAGAGTTCTCTGGGTCCCTGGGTGCCTGCGTGTAGTGAACCCCTTGATCCACACTGTCAGGATTCAAGTCCCAGCTCTACCTGTTGGTGGTGTGACCTTGCGCAAGCAACCTAGCCTCTCAATAACAGAATCTCCCTTCCAGGGTTGCTAACAGGAGCGCACGAGTTAAATACAGGTACCTGGGTCAGAGAAATCAGTTAACGATTATCAGCCAATATTACCTTCTCAAAGCACTGACGTCTAGAGTGTGGTCCCAAGGCCTGGCTGGGCACTAGTAAGACAGTGGCGATGGAATCATCGGGAAAGGCTCCGTGACCAAGCGCAGCAGGTCATAGGTGGAGTGGCCTAGGAGCTAAGCCAAAGCTCTCTGGGGTCGGACAGACTGGCTGTTGAGTCCTGGCTCTGTCGTCTCGTAGCTGTGTGACCCAGATCCTGTCAAAGAACATTTCTAGGCCTCAGAGCTTTGGCTTGTAAACTGTGGATGCAAAAGCACAGACTTGGTGGCTCAGGCTGTGGCTTCCCTGAGACGATGAACACACAAGGCTGAGCACAGAGTTGGCAGATCTTATTGCTGTTATCATCAGGCATTTAAGAACATATGGTTTGGTTAAGCTGGATAACTTTCTTCAAAGGATGAATTGCCTAGGTCAGTGTTTCTCAAGCTTTTTTAGTTATTGCTCTTTCAGGAATATTTTTGGACATTTTTCTCCCTAATTGCCTCCTTCCATGAATTTTATTACCATAAATATACTGCACAGCTGTTTGTGTACTACATGTATATCTGTGTTTTATGCCTAAAAAGGATAAGATTTTTTTGTCTCCTGAGAACCAATTTTTGCTCCCTTGGGGGTGATATTGCCCCCACTGAGAATGTATGGCCTGGAGCAGTTGTTCTCAAATGGGGGGAATTGTGCTCCCTGGGAAACCTTTGACAGTGTCTGGAGACATTTTTTGTTGTCACAACGGAGGGGAGAGCTTGATGCTAATGGCATGTAGTGAGTAGAGGCCAAGCTTCAGCTGAATATCCCACATCACACAGGGCACCACCCACCCACTCATCCCAGCCTAGAATTATCAAGCCCAAAATGTCAGTAGTGAAGAGACTGAGAAAACTTGCTGTAGGGTATTCCTTCCTTACCTAAGAATGCTCAGAGAGTGCTTGTGCCTGGTGATCAGACAAGGTGGGAGATGCACCAGGATGTGTCTTTTGTGTGTGTGAGTAGTGTGGGTCAAGCTTCTTACAGGCACTGAGCGAGGCCGTACGTGAGGGAGATCACGAGTCATGGGCATGACCACGATCCAGGATGCTTACGTGTCAATGTTCTTGCCATTCTTTTTAAAAAATACTGTAATTTATGGGAATTCCCTGGTGGTCCAGTGGTTAGGACTTGGCGCTTTCACTGCTGGGTTCTGGGTTCAATCCCTGGTCGGGGAAATGACATCCCTCAACACGTGGTGTGGCCAAAAAAAAAATACTGTAATTTACAGGGTCATATGTTCGGTAAAGTGGCAGTGGGGTGGAGCTATATCTTTCTTTTTAAAAAAAATCTTTATGACTTTTTTCCCTTTCTTATTTATTTATTTATTGAAATATAGTTGATTTACAATATTGTGTTAGTTTCAGGTGTACTGCAAAGTGATTTTTTATACATATATATGTATATACCTATATTCTTTTTTAATACTTTTCCATTATAGTTTATTAAAAGATATTGAATATAGTTCCCTGTGCTATACAGTAAATCCTTGTTGCTTATAGAGTCTTTCCTTGACAGATACCATGGTCTTGTTAGGGGAGAGATTAATTCTTATGTAATAATTATGACCACTAACTTTCACTGTCCACTAACCGTGTGTTGCAGATTGTGTTAAGTGCTTTACATGGTGTAAGTAATATGTTCACAACACTCGCATGAGACAGGCACTATTCCCACCCCTAGTCCTATTTTACAGATAGGGAAACTTAGGCTTAGAGTAGTTAGGTAACTTGTTCTAAGCTGCATGACTAGGAAGTAGGGTAGCCAGGATATGCACTCAGGGCTTTAGACTCCAGAGCCCACAAACCTGACATCGAATTATACTGCCTCCTAACTCTGATACAAGGCAGGCTCTGCTGTGTGTCAGAGAGGTGTCACTGAAGTGCTGCTGGAGTTCACAGACAGAGAGATGACTCCCAGCAGGAGAAACCAGGGATGCCTTCCTGGAGGCGGAGGCACTGAAGTGGCCCACAAGGATGAGTGGAATTTGGCACATGGAGATAGAGCTGACAGACACCCAGGCAGATAGGACAGCTTGAGCAAAGGCACAGAAGTAGGGAAATGCCAGAATGATCTTCTTAGGGGTCACTGGGCCATGTGGGTACCAGTTCTGACAATGCACTCTGCCCCAATTCCCAGTTCTATAGTCCAAATCCACCCATTGACAAAGAGGACCTGATGGACACTTGCAAAAAGGGCATTTAACGTGCCTGGTAGTCACAGGTCCCTGTGGAGTGCTTCTAAATCAGGGTTTCTTGACCTTGGTACCATGACATTTTGGAGCAGACGTGTTCTGCTGTAGAGGGCTGTCTGGTGCGTTATAGGAGGATTGGTTGCACCCTTGCCTTCTAACCACCCCTCTTGTCAAGTTGAGACAAATCAAAATGTCTCCAGATACTGCCACATGTCCCCTGGGAGGTAAAGTCACCGAGCATGAGAACCACTCTCCTAAATATAGGTGGGGGCAGGGACTGGGGAATATGGGCTGGGGAGGCAGAAACCCTCCCCTGCTGCTTTCCCATCACAGCAGCTGAGAGCTACGTGATTCTGGGTAAGGCCCGTCCCCCTCTGGGCCTTAGTTTCCTCATCCGAAAGGTAAGGTGGCTGGTTGCTGTAGGTGGTCCCTAAGGACCCTTTTCTCCAGCAGCCTTAGACTGGTCCCGGAAGCATGATCATTACACGGCGCTGTCCCCGCCCGGAACGTTGGCGGCAGCTGGCTCTCTGCTGAGTTCAGGGCCGGGCCACCCGTGCCTTCCAGAGCAGGCGTGTGAAGGGCTCTGGGTGTCGCTTTCCCCAGCAACGCCCGGGTGACACCCCTAATTACAGTCAGGAAGAGTAGGGCTCAGGAGGTGGGGACGATGTGTTTTTTGGTGTGAGAAAATGATTAACCCAGAAGACTGGCCCCGTGTGGCAGCTGAAGGCATTTCCTGAGGTCCCAGTGGGAGAAGTTGGGTCCTTCCGTTTCTTTGGTGGAAACTCAGTTCTCGCCTTCTCCTTTTATCCTGGGAACCGAGAGGGTGTCCCAGGTGAGGGCAAGGCCGTCGCAGACTTCATCTGGTTTTGGAATGGAGAGTCACAATGGATAGTGGCAGGGTGGTGGTGCTGGGAGGTCCCCGCCTCATTACTGAAAGCTGCTTCGCTGTGTGGGAGCCTGAGGGGTCCCCTGCAGGCCAACTGGGGGCCGATTGTGTGACCTCAGGCAAGTCAGTCAACCTCTCTGGGTCTCCGTTCCATCATCTGTAGCCTGTCAACAGTCACACAGGGTTGCTAGGAGGTACACAGGTGTACGGTAGTTAGACAGTTATGGGAGTTAATACAGGTGCCTCCACCTGTATTAACACAGGGGGTGGAGAATAACACGGAGCTTCAGAAACATGTCTAGCATTTGTCACTCACTGTCCTTGGCCCCCAGTGATCCTTGGAGGGGGTATTTTTAAGCTCTGTTTTACAGATGAGGCTCAGGAAGGTTGAAGCTGTTTGCCCAGCATCTCTCAGTTAGCATGTGGTAGAAAAATGCTTCAAGCTCCAGAGGCAGGATTTGAACCCCGACCCTTTCCAAAGCCCACGTCTTGGTTTGTGTGTGAATTCAGGGGGGTTGTGCTCCCTGCGACGCTCTCTCCCCCGGACTCTGAGCGCCTGTCACTCACTCCCTCAGCCCATCTGTCAGAGCCTGAAATGCAAGTCTCTGAGCCTCTGCTGTTTATTGTGGGTCTCTATCAAGAAGACAAAAAATAACAGTGTGTGTGGGTGAGGGGCTGAGCAGATAAGGGGGCAGAGGTGGAGAGAGGGGCATCTGATAAGGGGCTGCAGAGCTGAAAGCAAGCAGATATGAATGGGCTGGGGTGGAGGGAAAGAGTAAGATAGGGGGGTGGGGGAGATGGAAGGGAGAAGCCCTCTGGGAGCCGGGTGTTGGAGAAGAGGAGAGGAGGCAGATACGGGACCCGGTGAGGGGGACCCACGGGGAATGCAGGGGTGGGTATTCAAGGGAGAAGGAGAGGGCGATCTCCAGTGGGATGGCACAGACACGCACACAGACATGCAGTCGTGGGGGGCTCTGGTCCCAGCTGGCCAGGCCTGTCTGCAGTGTCTGCTACGACCTCTTCCTCTTGACCCTGCAAGTCAGCCCATGGCTTTCCTCAGCCATGACTCTCAGCTGGTCTCTGGGGTACAAGTACCACGGTAGAGGCGGTGGAGCTCAAAGGAGGCCTGGGCTGGTCCTTCATGACTAAAGGCACTGGATAAACTCCCTCCTGCCTGCTCTATCCACAGGAGGGTTCCTTCTCTCTTCCCTCCCTCCCTCCCTCCTCCTTTCTCTCCCTCCTTCCTTTCTAGCTTCATCCATGCAGGGCTCACCCTGCTAAGTTCTGCTCCAAGTTCAGAGCATACGGTAAACGTTGTTGTACCTTCTGCCAGCTGGAGACAGAATATCACCAATCAAGTAGATAAATAAGGTGCTTTGAGAGAGCTGTAACTGCATGAAAAAAATTGAATCATGTACCATGTCAGGGAGTGGATGGGCGGGGGTCACATCGGGTCTGCTGGTCAGAGCAGGTGCTTGTGAGGAGGTGACACTGGAGCTGGGATCCCCTGATAAGAAGGAAGGGGCCTTGAGAATCTGTGAGGGAGAGCACTAGGTGGAGGGAACTGCAAATGCAAAGGCCCTGCGGTGGGAATGTGCTTGGCTTGCGAGGGAGAGTGAAATAATGAGGTGAGGTGGAGAGGCCTGAGCGTGCAGGAAGCCAGCTGGAACCTCACGGTGACCTTGGGTGAATCAGTTTTCCTCTCTGGGCTTCAGTTGCCATTATTTGTGAACTGGGAGAATGAGCTCTCTAAGGTCCACGGGTCCTAAAATTCCATGGATATTTGAGCAAAGTCAAGGAGAGGTCCCTGGGAGCCCCCAGAGCCCGTTTTACCCCTAGTTTTAGCATGCAGGGCAGCACCCAAGTGCATGTGTTAAAATCTTGACTTCACCATTTAATTTGTATGTAACTCTGAGCAAGTGGCTTAACTTCCCTTGAACTTTCAACTTCCTCTTTTGTAAAGTGGGAATTATAATAGTACTCGCCTCACAGGGCTGTCATGGAAGAGGAAATGAGATAATTATGTAAAGGATTTAACTCAGCTCCTGATACACAACAAGCTATTATTATGGGTGCCAAGAACTCCCAAGACTTTACTTTGAGGTTAGACCCGTCTCCTGTGCGTTGGCCCAAGTATCCACGTGCTGATTGATCTTTTCTACCTGGAAACTGATGTTGCATTGGCACATCCAACTCAACACGATCTAAATCAAGCCCATCAGCTCCCTTACTTGCTGTTCTCTCCCCCCATCTTGCTTTTCTTCCCTGTCCCTTATCTTGGTTCATGGCACCATGATTCTCCCAGACGCCCATGCTCAATCTCAGAGTTATCTTGGACTTCTTTTCCCACATCTAATCAATTGCCAAACCCTATCTGTAAGTCTCTGCCGTGCCTCATCCACCCCCTCATTTTCATTCCTAATGCTTTCCTTCAGATTGTCCTGACCCCTCACCTGCACTAGAGGATAATCTCCAAATTGGCTTCCTGCTCTGTATCTTCCTCCCTGTCCCCCTCTCTGCCATCCATCACCACCTTTCAAACACTCTTGCCACAGTGACCTTAATGCTCCAAGCAAGTCACTTTTCTGCTGACCAGTCCTCTGTGTCTCCCCATCCACTCTAGGCCACAGGATAAAACCCTTGACCCCAGCCTGCCTTCGAAGTCTCTCATCATTTGATTCTAATATACTTTTCCAGGATCTTCCATTGCTCTCCCTGAGCACATACTAAACCTTCATAACCCTTGTCTGCTCAAACTTCCTTGAGTATGACTTACTTCTTGAGAATGTCACTTTAAGTTTCTCCCCTCTGCCTAGAATCTACCCACACACCAGTGATGCTTGTTCAAGTCCAACCACACTTAGAATTTGAATTCACAGCCCCCGTCCTCCATGGAGGCTTCCTAGATGTCTATGCCCTGCCAACCTGCTGGATCCTCTCTCTTCCTTTCCCATACTTTCATGTTTTCTTTTACAAAAAGTACTTACAGTTTTTCTTGAGTTCTTATGTATCCATTCTTCTCCCCTACTAGACTTGTGAATTCCTGGAATATGGGAACTCTGTCTTGGTGATCTTTATATTGTTGACGAGACTTAGTAAATAGTTTAAGAGGTCTGATAAGTTTCTCGTCTCTAACACAGCTAAGACAGGGAACACTTGATCTCATTGCCCTGAGCTATACTATCCTGACCACCGTCTTCCTCTGTTTGTTAGACAGCACCATCATCCACCCAAACCCTTCTGCTCAAGCTCCAAACCCAGGGGTCTCATCCTTGACTCCTCTCTGTCTCTTCCCTCGTCCTAAACCCAGTCCATCACCAAATTAGCTGTACCTCCAAAACCTATCCCAGATGTGTCCTCTTCTCTCCACCTAACCTGCCACCAGCCTACTTCAAGCACTGCCACCCCTCTTTCCTGGACTGTGGCCACGACTCCCAGGCCATCTTCTTGCCTCTGTTCTTGCCGCCCTGGGCCCTAAGCTCCGCTCTGAAATGAGAGTGTTCTTGGAAAATGTACATCGCGTTATAGCACTAACTGACTTGAAATCCTCCAATCATCTCCTATCATATAGACACAGACGTCTTACACTGGTTTACACAGCCTTACATCCTTTCTGTCTAATCGCACATCATACTGCTTTCCCCGGTGCCCACACTACATCTCCAGACACAGTGACCTTTTCTCCAATATACCCAGGCTCTTCCTGCTCCAGGGCCTTTGCACTGTTACCTCTACCTGCGCTACTATTCTCCCTGATCTTTATGTGGTTGTCCTTTCTTGTAATTTAGATTTTAGCATAAATATCACTTCCTTAATCTGAATTACACGCAATCATTCTGCATTATTGCTCTACTTTAAATCTCTGCATTGTGCTTCTCATTACCTGATAACTATTATTACTGTTTTTGCTCTGGTTGTGTCCAATTCCACTAGAAATAAACTCCATGAGATTAGGGACTTTCTCTTGGTTTTCACTGTATTCCTAGCCTTGGATAGGTTCCTTCTGTTTCTTCATAGTTTAGTGGTCAGCCCATGTTTGCTCACCAGTTGTGCTCAACTGGTTTCTTTTTTTTCTTTTCTTTTTTTTTTTTGCGGTACGCAGGCCTCTCACTGTTATGGCCTCTCCCGCTGAGGAGCACAGGCTCCGGACACACAGGCTCAACAGCCATGGCTCATGGGCCCAGCCACTCCACGGCATGTGGGATCTTCCCAGACCGGGTCACGAACCCGTGTCCCCTGCATCGGCAGGCGGACTCTCAACCACTGCGCCACCAGGGAAGCCCCTCAACTGGTTTCTTATTGTGGCTAAAATCACGGTGCACAGGCCTGCATTCCTTTCTGGAGATTCTAGGGAAGAAGAACCCATTTCCTGTCTTTTCCAATTTCGGGAGGGCAATAGCCTTTTTTGGCTCATGGCCTACTTCCTCCAATTTTACAGCCAGCATGGAGGGTCAGGTCCTAATCACATGGCATCTCTTTGACCCAGTGGGAAAATGTCCTCTGCTTTTAAGAAGTCATGTAATTAGATCGAACTCACCCAGATAATCCAAGATAATCTCTCCATCTCAAGGTCTTTAACCTTAATCCCATTGGCAAAGTCCCCTTTGCCATGTAAGGTACCCTTTGCAGCTTCCGGGATTACGACATGGACATCTTTGTGGGATCGGGGGCATTATTTGGTCTACTGAACCCTTCAAGACAGTAAGGCTTCCACACTCTTTTATTGTGCCTATGTGGGTTGTGGAACTTATCAAAGTTCAGGTGGTTTTCAAGTCTACCCTGGCTGTTACTCTCAGCTAGACCATCCTTACTCTTTTCTGCATGTGTGCTCTGTCTCCTGGTCATCCAGGGATATGTGGAGGGTTTATCAAGCTTCTTCAGGGCTGTCTTGCTTACTGAATCACCTTGTGAAATTTCTGGTTAGTTCTCTGGTCTGTTGCTTGTTCCAACCAGGACTCCAATCTCCAGGTGGTAGAACCACTGGGCTTCGCCATATACTTGCCACCAAGATGGCTAGTTTTACCGACAGTGCTGACGGGCATGGGTTTTGGCTTTCTACTTCAAACCAAGTGAGCTGGCTCTGGAAGCAAAGCTGCTGGGCTGTGGGGGAAGATGATAGCTGCTCCAAGCAGGAACGTCACAAACTCCCACCATTTTTACTCAGAGTTTAGAAGTTTTTCATGAATTCATTTGTATGGCTTTGGTTGATTTCCAGGGCCCAGAAATAGTTATTTAGACAACTTTGTTTTTAGTATTATAGTTGCTTTTTGGGAGAGAGGATTTGCTGACCTCCTTATCTGTCATACCAGAAGTCCCACCTTCTGTCTAATTAGAAGGTTTAGTCCATTTATTCAATACATTTAGGGTAATGAACGATGTGGTTGGTTTTAAATCCTCCTTCTTGGTGTTTGTTTTCTATTTGTCCCATTGGTGTATTTTCCCTCTCTTACTTCTCTCCTGCCTTCTTTGGGTTAATCATCTATTTTTCAGCAGTCCATTTTAATTTCTCTACTGGCTTTTAAAATATAACTCTATGTATTTTTTGGCATCACTCTAGGCAATACAAGTATCCTAAATTTACCGAGTCTACCTTGAATTAATATTGCATTGGTTCATGTAAAATGTAAGAACCTTACAACAGTAAAATACCACCTGCCTCAACCCATCTCCTGTGCTAGTATTGACCTATACATTAGATACTCATATGTAATTTACCACACAGTAAAATGTTATTATTTTTTCCTTGTAGACCCAAATTTCCATCTGGTGTCATTTTTCTTCAGCCTAAAGAACAAGAACCTCCTTCAGCATTTCTCATAGTGCAAGTCTGCTGTCAATGAATTCTCTCACATTATGTTCACCTAAAAATAACTTTCTTTCGCTCTAATTTTTGAAGGATATTTTTACTGAATATACAGTTTAGGAGGACTTATTTTTCTTTCTGTATTTTAAAGTCATTGTTCCCGTGTCTTCTTGCCTCTCTTGTTTACTACGAGTAGTCAATCGATATTTGTATTTTTCCTTATTTTTTCTTTGGCTGTGTTTAAGATTTTCTTTTCATCCTTGATTTTCAGCAGTTTGACTATGATGTGTCTAGCTATGGTCCTCTTTGTATTGATCCTGTTTAGGGATTGCTGAATTACTTGGATCTATAAGTTAATTTAAAAAATTGAATTTGGGAAAATACTGGTGATTATGTCTTCAAACATTTTTTTTTCCTGTCTATTCTCTCTTTCCCCTTCTGGGACTTCAATTATATGTATATCAGCCTGCTTAATATCATCCCAGAGGTCACTGGGATTTTGTACATTAAATTTTTTTTTTCTCTATTTCAGTAAGCTTTAAGTTTCAGGTACTGTACTGTAATTTCCTGTCCTACAATTTCTATTTTTAGCATTTTTCATTCTTCCACTGTGATTCCTAGCTTTGCACTCATTATGACCATCTTTTCCCTTAAGTCCTTGGACATATTTACAATAGCTGCTTTAAAGTGCTTGTCTGCTAATTTCAACATCTGGGTCATTTTAGGGTCTGTTTGAATTGATTGTTCCCCCCCCCCCCTTGTTTATGGTTCACATATGTAGTAATTTTTTATTATATACCGACTACTTTGAATGATACATTATATCGAGTCTATGTTTTGCCATATTCTCTTCTGGGTGTTGATTTTTGTTCTGAAAGGTTAAGTTACTAGTGAATCTCTTTGGTCCTGCCAGTCTTGATTTTATTCTTTTATAGTGTGGGTCTATATCATTTTTGAACTTAACTCTTAAGGCATGATCCTTATTCCTAAGGCCTGGCTTTTTTTTTTTTCTTCTTTCTTTTTTTTTTTTTTTTTTTTTTTTTTGAGTTCTTAACTGAATGCCTGAGGTTTCAGCAGGTTTCCTCTACGTTGGCAGCTCTTAGCTTGTCATCAATCTTTGCTCAGCCTTGTAGAGTCTTGCCCTGTGCATACACAGCCCACCCTGCCACTAAGAACCCTCCATGAGTCTCCACACAGACGTCTGGGCTACGCCCTCTGGACAGCTACTTGACCCTACACATTCCAGTTGCTTCAGCTGCCCAGAACTCCCACATCTGCCTTCTTAGCATGGTGAGATTACAGCCCCCTTTGGGCTCCACCTTGATGCACCAAAGCAGGGAATTGTGTGCAGTCCGAGAGCTGGGTGATTGTGGGCTTGCCTCTCAAGGATTATAGTTGTGTGTTGCCTCTTGTATAATGCCTCAAAACATTTGACTCATAAATTTTGCCCAACTTTATCATTGTTTTCAGCAGGGGGGACAAGGTGGAAAAATCTCACTCCATCTTTAAACTAGTTTAATTATTACAGAAAGGTTAAAGTTCCTTTTATAATATCCAGGTATCCCAGTGCTTAGAACAGTGCCTTAAACAAATATTTACTGAACGAATTAATCAATTGCAAAAAGTAAAAATATCATAGGGCTTAAATGGCAAAGAAAAAGTATTTCTTCCTTTATCACCCTAGTTCTTTTCCTCTGTTTTATCTCCTGTTAATGTTTTCTTGTATATTCCTCCAGAGTTTTTCTATGTATGTAAGATTACATGTGTGTACAGAATATTGTTTTCTCTCCTAAATAAATGAGGTCATTAAGCTATTCAGTGGTTTGCCTTTTATTTTTGTTTTCTATAAAAGTATATATCTTGAACACCTTTCCATACCAGCACATACAGACTTTCTCATTCATTTTAAAAGCTGTGTCATTTTCTGTAGCATAGATATATCATAATTTAGTTCATCAGTTCCCAGTTGATCTATCTTTCTATCTTAAGCCTTCTCTAGATAAGAAAACAAAAGCTCACCTGACAAGCAGGCACATCTCTGGACACTCCTCTGATCGAATTTAACCTCCTTTATCCTGTGGAGCTACTGTGAAGCAGGGCTCACACATTTGGAAGTGTTTCTGTCCCCATGTGCAAATGACGGCCACATACGGTAGATGGTAGATGGAGGCGGGTGGCGGAGAGGAGCAGAGAATGTTCTGGGCGGGGGGCACTGGAGAGAATGAGAGAGAGAGAACAAGAGGTGCTTTCTGGCTTAGGGTGGTGGTGGTCAGGGAAGGCTTCATGGAGTTGGTGTCATTAGGATTAGATCAGATATGGAGGTGGGGTCTTTTGAAAAAGGCTGCTCCAGCTGAAGAGAACGGTGTGGGCACAGGCACAGACAAGGACCCGGATGGGGAAGAGAAGTAGACCTGAGCATCATGCAAGGTGAGGGAAACAGGGAAAGAAAGCTGGGGAAACAGTTAGAACCAGGGGGCAGCGATATTAAGTGTCAGGCCCAAGAACTGAGCAGGGACGGAGAACTTTCATGAAATTTCTGCTTGGGAAGGGTTTGTTATAAGGCTCAGAGGACTGGATTGGTAGACTAGGGGCACTTGCTAGAGGAAAGTCTCTTATAGTAAGAGCAAACTTCCACAAATTTGTTGTTGAAACTCCCCCCGTTTTCCTCTCACTTTTGTTATCTGGGTCCATTTCCCTCCTCTGTTTGTCCCCAGTTCCCTGCTCTGCGGTGTCTGGGCTGAGGCGACCGTGGGCCCACACCGCCTCCCTGTGTTGGGTTTGTGCATTGCATGCAGCACAGCTGCTCCCCCAGGGCTGAAGGGGATGGAGAGGTCAGGGTGTCAGTCGTGTCCCATGATGCTCATCACCATCACTCACTAAGTTTTTCAGTTGGGAGACTGATTTCATTAGCAACGACATCAGGACGAGCACTTATGTTCCTTTCCGTACACAGAGTCACCATGAGGGGAGGGGACAGGTCTACCTGGAGGACCTGCCTCTACCAGCCTCCTGGGCTCTAGGCGAGGGGTGGAGACCTCTGCCTGTTCCCGTTGGCATCCTGCCCCCATGGCATGGTACACCTTAGGATATGCTTACCTCTTTGACCAAGGGGAGTGATATTTTTTCTCTCTTCTTTGATCTTCATATTCTTTTCTAATTACAATGAGAATCTCTGAATTCATTTCTGGGTCCTTGGGAGGACTTCCTATGAGAAAAACAAGACAACAAAGGTAGGTTCAAAGCCATCCCTAGCACAGAGGGGTAGCTGTCCCTAACAGTCAGAGCTCCCTCACTGCCCGAGATATCAAGTTCAATATCTTCAGCTGGACTTCCAGGCCCATCAAGATCTAGCTGTACCTTGCTTTTGAGCCTCAGCTCTTGACACTTCCCTTCTGTGTATCACATTTCAATCCAAATCCCTGCACATGTTCCCTCTGCCTGGGATACTCTTTGTCCAATCTTTATCCTGGCCCGCGTCATCCTCCTGGAGAGCTCCTATATACCCACCAGACTCAGATCAAATATACCTCTGCAAGTCTTTCCTGAGCCTGAAGTCAGCACCTTCCCTGGAGTTCAATGATTTGTACGTATCTCATTTCAGTCTTCTTAATGTCTAATAACAGTGACCTGGCATAGTGTAGGTACCCAGCGCATATTTGTAGGTGATGCATAAATGGTCCCAGGTCTGGGAGGTGGCTAAGGTGATGGATAGATAGTGACTTGAAGAGGCAAAAGTTTAGAGAGAAGGAAGCAGAATAAGAGTTGGTTCGTGAAGGGCACTTAAACCCTGAATGTACCCTCAGCCAACGCCAAGGAAGAGGGTTGACACTCCTTTCCCTCTGGGTGTGAAAGTGGGTTTCCTTCTTTCTCCAGGGTCTCCTTGTCAATTTCCCCCTTAGTTCACACCCACGTCTTCACTAACTCTGCCTACTTCCCACCCCCAACTTGGGATTGACCTTGGGAGCCAAGTGCCCTGGATCACATTGAGCCCTTGAGTACTTTCTCCTGGAGGCCCAAAGGCCAGGTTCAAATCCAGGATCCACAATTTATTTATTGGCCTGGCGTCTTAGGCAAACTCCTTCATCTCTTGGAACCTCAGTTTCCTTGACTGTAAAATCAATTCAGTGATGTTGATTTTCTCTGTGTGCCTCAAAAAGCTGGTGTGAAAAATCATACATGATAATGGATATGAAATTGCTTCCTGAAATTCTATAGATAATTATTATTGTAACAGTAACTGATAAAAATAAGTGCACGGAATATGCTATTCCCTGCCTTCTTCCCTGAAAGCTGAGGCCAAAAGAATGGTAGAATATAGGGAGAGACAAATAATGTTGAATGAATCTGAAGAAACCAAGCAAATCTTTAAAGCTTTTAATCCTCCCTTAACAGGAATCAGAGTGGATTAGACTCTGAATCCTTGCAGCTCCTGTATCTCATGCCACCCCTGGAGGCAGTGTTGCCTAAAGGTTAAGAGTATGGGGTTTGGTGTCACATGATTTGGGTTCAAATCCCATCTCTGCCAACTGGGTAGAGTTACTTAAGTGATAGCTTAGTCTGTTTGTGCCTCAGTCTTTTTAGTAAAATGGGAATGATTTTAATAATGGTACTTATCTGTTTGTCTTGTTGCAACTAGATGCCGTGATCCCTGTAAAGCACTCCGCACAGTGGCTGGCGTACAGTAAATGTCAGCTTTGATAATTTCCTGTTAGCTTCCTGCTCATGGGGGTTGACGGTTTTGCGTCTGCTCTCACCTTGAATAAAGGGACGAGGCTCAATAATGACCAGGCAGAGAGCAAGGGAAAAAAATCTAATGAGACACTGGCTAGTAATTGAAGATAGAAAGGATCTTAGCAACTCTCTAGTCCAATTCCCTCATTTAAAAAATGGTAAAACTGAAGCCCAGGGAGGAAATAAATATTTCTCCCAAGATTATATAAGCAGTTCAGTTCAGTGTATTGACTATTTTCTCGTGCCTATTATACTCCAAGCATTATCTGCATTTCTGTGGATAAAGCAGATCAATAAGAAACAGTTCTTGCCTTTGCACAACTTTCCCCAAAGTGTGTAACATGCAAAATAAAGTTATCATGGTCAGAACGGAACCCAGAAAATGCTGGATTAAATAAAATGAAACAGGTTTTTTTTGGTTTTTCCTTTGTGCTTTGCCCATCTCTGAGAGGGAGTTTTCCATATGCAGCATAGGACAGAAGTTATTTTTTTTTTCCTCTTGAGTCTATCTTTGGGATTTGTGCCCTGTGGCACACCTATGAAAAATGTGACTTTAGCTAGAAGTTCACAGACGGTGGGGATATATGAAAATGGATTTATAAGAAGTTCATTGGTGATGAGGCCGAGATGGGATGCAGACTAGTGCTCAGGGGACCTACCCTGAGGGCATAGAGCCCTCTCGCCTCTGTCTTGTGCTTTTACATAGATCAAATCTCCTTCTGAGGAACACTTGAGAGCAGTCTCAATCAATGTCCAAGAGCACACACTTCAGGAACAGCAGGCTTGTAACTAAGGTGTTGAAGGAAGAAGAAACATCAAGAAGACAACGAGATTGAGGCAATGACCAGGGCAGGATAAGGATGCTAGCTACCACTGACGCGATGCCTGCCATGTACCCAGCCTCCTTTTACTTGTTCATTACCCACATTCACATATTCCATTCTCATATCAACCCTTTGAGGTCAGTACTATTAATACCCCATTGTACAGATGAGGAAACAGGCACAAGTGGTACATACATTGACTTGCTCAGGGTCATTTAGCAAATGAGTAGAGGACCTGAAGTTCAAATCTAAGCAATTGGCTCCAGTCTGGGCTTGGAACCAAGATAGGGGGAGGGGTTGCTTTGGCTGTCATATGTATTTCTCCTTGCCTGCATCCTATGGACAGATGTAGGATTAGTTATCCAGGAAGTGGATCCTGTTTTGATCTGCTGTGTGGTCACAAGTATTGGGATGGGGGGATTCAGCTGGGAATAGGCATCCTTTCTGCTTGTGTCTACCCTTCTCCATTCCGAGGATTTGCTCAGATATCACCTTCTCTATGTTTACTGCCTTCTCTATGCTCAGTATTTTGCTAACGCTTGCCTGGGGCACTTGCTGTGTGTACCTTGTTTCCAAGTTACTGGCACAGGTCTACTGATGCCCCCTAGACAAGTCATAGCTGCTTGAAGGCAGAGGCAAGTTCTTATTCCTATGCGCAGATTGCCCATCTCAGGGCTTTGCTCAGTCATTATTGTTAAATGAATAAAAGAATGAATTCAGAACCATTGAAGAGAACCTAAAAAACTCCCTGAAAAGTGGAAATACCACACGTGGAGTCATTTAGTGCTGTTCCCTAAATACTTCCATCTTCCAGGCATTGATGGAAATGGCATTCCTTCACTTTCTTTGAAATTATAGATGGCCATATAATCTTTGAGAAATGAAATGTGAGCAGAAAGGGTATGAGTGTTACCTCTGGGGAAGAGATTTAAAAGTCAGTGTACAGTTCATCACATTCTTTCTCCATCATTATGATGGCAGTGTTTCAGGTGGTGATGGCTCCACCAGCCTTAGTGTGGGAGTGGCTTGGAGAAGAGGCCCCAGACGACCCCCATGGACTTGTAGCACAGGTGAACAAGGAACATTTGTGATTTTAAGCTACAGGATTTTTTTTTGGGGGGGGGGCGGGGGGGTGATGAATATGTTTATTACCAATTGTAGTGATGATTTCAAGGGAGTATACATATGTATAAAAAGTTATCAAGTTGTACATTTTAAATACATGCAGTTTATTGTATATAAATTATATTCTGAAAAAGCTGTTAAAAAAAGAAAATATTCAAATCCATATTTATTTTGAGGGCTCAAAAAAAGGAAAACATCTTAAATTACCCTAGATGCTATATTTTTATTCTAAGCAAGTATTTCAATATTTTCTTCATGTAACATTGCTTATTTTTTTATGTCTTTTGATGAGCAGGATTTAGTTTCTGACTCGAAAGATCAATAAAGAGAATTATTCTAGCTCTTTTCAGGGAAAGATTACTATATTTTTAGTTCAAAATTACCTTCAGGGAACCAGGAGTAACCTATCCTGTGACACCTTACACACACTGATAGAGAAGCTGATCTGATAGACGTCAAAAACAGGAGCTATCGTGTTGGATGAAGATTGTTACTAGCATGATCTACTCAGGGAAAAATACCCTTTCATAAGGTGTGGGGATTTTAATGCTCTTACAGCATAACCTAGCTCATCCTGACTGATGTACCATGGGAGATCTTATGGGGATGATTCTGAAAATGAACATCACTGTTGCCAAGCATGAGCAGAGAGCAGAGAGGAAATGGGATCTTGAATTAGAGGCAAAGCTCTGCTATTATCAGTTCAGAATCCAATCTGAAGAATGGCGGAGGGGTAGAAATGGAACCATACGTACTGACAGCCAGGGAGATGCTAACTGGAACTGGAAGGGCTATTTAGTCTCTGCACCATGGTTAGGGAGGTGGTGAGGAACAAGGCTTGTGGATGACATGTGAAGGGATGGGTGGGTGGTGGGGTGCAGAGGTCATAAGGTGATGCATGTTCTATTCTGTTCATTTAGTGCTTCTCAAATTTTGAATTAATTGCCATTATTTAGAAGTCCAGATTTTTGACTTCTCTGGAAAAAGCAGAAAATCTGGGTGATGTAGTATAAGTATGTAGTATGAAACTTTCTTAAGACACAGTGTATATGCTGTAGGTCCCTACTGTCTGTGGCCATACTTGCTTCATTCATTTCTGTACTTGCCCGATCCCTGGAACCATTAGAATTGGAGATCCCTGTATGATTTGGACTTGGGAACCTAATTTCAACCTATGTTATATCTATTAAATGTTATTAGAGGCAAAACAGTGCACTTCCATCTCTGGATGGCAGCTGCTCTTGCCAGCACTAAGGCAAGATTGTCTTAGGATCAGTTTCAGTGCCTAAAAGAACAAAGATGTGCAAACCCTTTACATATTTTGCTGAGAAGGAGACAAAATGATTCTGGGTTGAGACTCAAGATAGAGGCATTGAAACCAGGAGCTTTTAAAAGAGAAAATGGCTTTGGGCAGAGGAGATTGGGTGGTCTTTGATTCTGGCTCTGTTTGCCAACTAGCCACGGCCACTCTCCCTTTCTGTAAATGAGCTCGATTGAGAGAAGGTGAGGGTGAGGTCTCGGCAAGGGAAAGTGGAAAGTGAGCAGAGTGAGGACTGTGGAGAGGTCTGAGCCCGGAGGAGAAAGTTATATTAAGGCTTCAGAGAAACTTTGGCGAAATTGTTTCGGCTCAGCAGATGAAAGAAGAGGTGGAACAAACACGGGTGAACAAAGGCAGTAGAGGAAACCCAGGCGGGCTCAGGAGATAAGTCAGGGGAAGAAGACAAAGGCAGCTAAATTTAAACAGTAGAGAAAAGACGTCTCAGCAGGGCCAGGAGCGTCTATAAATATCTGGAAGGCAACAGGCTCCAGAAAGAAAGGAAGAATTATTCACTGTCTTCCCAGATGTAGGACAGAGACAGAGGCCAGAAGGAAGCCGGGACGGCGTCAGGCTGCTGGACGCGGGGGAATAAAGTGGTGTTTGTGCTGCACTAGGAACTGGGCAGTGAGTGGGGACTCTGGCTCCTGAGCGGCTGTTCAGACTGGGATCTCTTCCAGGCCTCCCAAGGCTGCCTGGCCTGGGGCCCTACAGAGACAACTAGTCCCTAGCACAGCTGCATCTCTGCTGACACAGAGGAGCCCTGTAGGAGCAAAGGAGTACACTTGGCTCTAGGGGCCGAGATGGACTGGTGGCCTTCGAAGTCCCTTCCCTTCTCTAGCTCCTGTTTTCCTCTTTGTAAAGTGGGGGAAGTTGCTGGTAATCTACCAGGGATAGTCTGAGGATCAAATGAGCCTTTGTGTGTGAAAGGACTTTGGAAGCCCTAAAGCCTGTGACAGTTGGAAGATGTTCGCTCTGCCTGATAACCACCGGCCTGCGTTTTCCCAGGCCCCGTGGATAAGCTGGTCAGGGACATTGTTAAGGGGTAGGGAGTTTCTCCCCTTCCAGTTTCTCTCCATCTCTCCCTCCCTTACTTTCATGATCCCTTATGTTCCCTCTTCAAACATTCCTTGATGCACTGGCACCACCTGGGGCCCTGGAGATATGCCTCAGAGCAAAGCAGAGTCCCTGTCTTTAAGGAGTTAATGATTCAACAGGAAAAGGAGGACATGAACCCAGATAACTTCCTTCTGGTGCAACAGTGCCACAGCAGAGGCAAGGGCTTAGCTGCAGGTGACCAAGGAAGAGAGGTGCGGTCCAGGCAGGAGGAACAGCATGTAGCCATGTGCAGAAATGGGAACAGCACACCGTGCGTTAGGGCACCACAAACAGTTCAATGAGGGCTGTAGCATGGGCTGTGTCTCCTGCAGAAAGGCTTGAGATGAGGCTGGAGGGGGACCCAGGGCTGTGCTGTGCAGGGTCTCGCAGGCTGGGCCAACGATGCTTATTCTGTCAATAGAGGGGATTCTCTGAAGGGTTTGGAGCCGGGAGTGCTGGGACGCCCTTTCCATTTTAGAAAGCTCTCTCTGTAGTCAGTGTGGGTGATGGACTGAGGTCCATGGTCTGAGCTGAGCACTGCCCCACTCCTGATATGCATTTGCCAGGGGCGATTTGAGAAACCTGAGTCACCAGCACTCATGGAGAGAGGGAAAGGGTCACTCCTGGGGCTGAGCTGAGACTGATGAGTGAAAGTGCTCATTAGCAGAGGGCAGGTGTCCAGGAAATTGCTGAGATCGTGCTTCCTTGCTTAGGCTGGAGATAATATACCACTCCCATCCCATATTTCTCCTTGGAGGAAACACCACCCTGGGGCCCAGTTTCCATAACCCGGGAGCAGGACCAAGTGCCTTCTCTAGCTCCTTTCTCCTGCCTGTTGGCATTTCTGTTTGAGAAATGAAGGGAGTGAGCTTGGTAGAATAATGTCATCCTTAACATTCCCCAAATAAGATGATCCTGTTGCATCTGCATTTCAGAATCTTCCTGGAACTCTTCCATCTTTGCCTCTGCCTCGCCTACCTTCCCTGTGCTTATAGTTCACCCCTTTCATCTTCTCCGATTCCCTGACGATATGGTGTTCTCTTGTTCACTCTCTTTCTCTCTGAATACAGAGCCTGCATATGAGCTGAGATTGGCTCCAACTGCTCTGCTTCTCAGAGAATTCCCTGGTTGTTTGCTTCAGTAGCTTGAAATAAAAACCCTGATGTTAATCTGAGGATGACACCAGCTCCCTATGCAGTGTAGGGCTTGTGAGGAAGTGCACTGGTGTAGCCAGGCCCCGGAAGGGCTGCGAGCATCACCTACGCTGGGTGTAGGCCACCCGGTCCTGTAACAGACTCACCCAAAACAAACTGACAAACAAACAAACAAACACACTCCCCAGATAGAGAATTTCATGGTGGAAGAAGGCTTTAAAGATCACGTGTAGTAGACATATTTGGAGGGCACACCCAGCTTCCACAATCTAACCTGAGAACAGTCCTCTGCCTTGCCATCCCCCATCCCACACATGCAGAAATGGACTCAAGTAGTGATCCTTTTATTGCATATTCTTGCTGCTCCAGCCACAGCTGATTGGGCAAGGGGTGGACACCTGCCTCAGGAAAACCCACCCAGAGGCTGAGCTGGTCCAATCAGACCATCTCCAGAAAATCCAGAATTGGGTTACAGAGAGAATTGTTTAGCTTGCTGTGGGTCTTGTGCTTCTCAGACCATGCAGAAATGAGGTCTGAGGGGGCCATGCTGGGTCATCATGGGACATGTGCGAGCAGGACAGAGAAAGTTTATTTGCAGAGAGAATGGATTAGAAACAAATTGAAGGACCATGTAATTAGAGAGAGTAAAACAGAGAGGGAGAGAAAGAAAGAGAGGGAGAGAGAGAGAAGGATGGAGAACTTACTTTGGCTCTCAAGTGACTTTGTGTCTTTGGTGTTCCTGCCCTTGTCTCTGTAAGATACTGCTATTCTTCCAGTAAACTCCTTTTGTTTAAGTTAGTTTGGATGAGTTCTTTGTAACCAAATGATTGGTCAACTAGTCTTGTTCCTCCACAGTCAAGAAAAGTTGCAACTAAAAATTTCCAGACCTCTTATTTTTTTTTTGGAAACTGAGAAAGATTCCATCATGAGCTTTCTTTTTTTTAACCCTTTCCATATCTCATACCCTCTGGTTAGGAAGTCCTTATTGAGGTCCAGTCTAAATGTCTTTTGTTACATTTCAAGGCTGATTACTTTTGTTCTATGATAGGTCACTTTTTCTTTTTATTCTGTTCTCTTTTCCTTATAGTAACTTATGCATAGTAGATGTTTGTACATATATTTTCCTACTGAATGGAGAAAAATTCCTTAACAACCCCCAAGATTCAGCTGAAGAAAAAAGAGAGAGAGGGAGAACCATATGCCTTTGGACTACTGAAAAAATCTCAAAATTTTTTGGGAAAATGTTGCACTCTCCTAAGAAAATATGGTAGAAATGGGAATATATGGTCTTGGTTGAAGAACCCAGAGTGTAACACTAGATTTGTTGCTTATTATCCCTTCTTAATAATTTTGCAGCAATTTAGAATTTAAAAGAGTGCAAGAGATTCTGAAAAGAGAGAGATCTTAAATGGAAGCTTTCTGAATGGTCAAGGATTTTTTTTTCTCTTGGCCCTCAGGGACTTTTTGGCTGACAGAAGATTTCTGATTTTTCATGCTTTCTGATAGATAGGGGGTCAGAGCAAGGCTGTCATGTCAGACAGGTTTCATATACTGACCCCATCTCAGAATGCCTTTTGCCAAGTGACTTAACTTCTTTAGTGTCTGTTTTTTCTTTAAGTGGGACTAAAGACAGTCCCTATTTCATAGGGTTGTGTTAAGTTGTTTGTAAGATTCTCTGTAATGTGTGAACTGTTACTAGCAGTCTTAGGAACATGACTTTTAGGAGGTCACAGGGCTGGGGAGGATCGTGGAGTGTATCTGCTTGGATGCCTTCAGCTGCTATAACGGAAAACTTTGATTGGCTCTAATAAAAAGTATTTTTAAAAATCTGCCATCCCTGGAAATCCTGAGGTGGGATGCACAGCAGGGTTACTTGACATAGTAAAAGAGGTATCATCACCCGCCTCTCCTCTTTGCCATCCTTAGGAACTCTCTGCCTTCAGGCTGGCTCCCTGTGAGGTCCCAAATAGCTGCAAATATTGCAGATGTCCCATTTAGACACACACATTTCTAGAAGGACGAGACCACATCTACTGTGTCTCCCCACTACAAACAAATTCTCAATTTGTTCTCTTCCCCTTTCTCTTTCTTTCACATCTTGTCTCCCTTCTTTCCTCTCTTCCTCCTTTCCTTCTCTCTTTCTCTCCCTCTCTTTACTCTCCCTCTCCTTTTTCTTTCTTTCTTTCTTTCTTTCATCTCTTTCTTTCATCTTTCTTTCTCTTTCTTTCTTTCTTTCTTTCTTTCTCCCTTTCTCCCTTTCTCTTCTCCCTTTCTTTCTCTCTTTCTTTCTTTCTTTCCTTTCTCTCCCAGATAGAGAGACTCATCTACACACATGCACAGAAGTGATAAAGGATGGTGCCAGTGTACATGGATTAAATAGAGCCCGCTGATGATGGGAATAGGTGCACCAGTTTGGGCGCTAAGAAATGCCAGGCCCCAGTTACAGTAACAATCACACACAGACACACACACAACACACACACACTCACACACAACTGTTTAAAGAAAGAGAAAAGGCAGCTGAAAAAGAGAACTGTGAGCTGGCAGAGAGATGCCAGGGTCCCAGAGAGCCCATCTCCTCTGACAGCAGTGGAATGACTTTCCTAGCTGCCTGTCCCACAGCTGCAGTGCCTGCACCCACAGCCCACTGCAACCCTGCAGGTTAAGGCAGAGAAGGTGTCACTCCCAGCCTGACACCTGAGCCACTGGGCAGCTTGTTGTCAGTCTGCTGCTCATCCCACTCTCCTCTCACACCCCAACTCCACCATCTCCACTTTCCCTCCAGCCAGAACTTGCCCTGTAGTTATATTAGGGCTGGGACCGTGCTTTGATTTCTCAACCATCTCTTTTCTCTTTCCAAAAGAACTGGAGCTCCATCACCTGCTGTTATGGACTGAATTGTGTCTCTCAAATTAATATATTGAAGCCTAACCTTCAATGTGACTGTATATGGAGACAGGGCCTTTAAAGAGGTAAATAGGGTTAAATGAGGTCATAAGGATGGGGCCCTAATCCATTGTGATTGGTGTCCTCACAAGAGGAGAGAGATTCCAGGGATGTGCCCATGTTAGGACACAGTGAGAGGGTGGCTGTCTGCAAGCCAAGGAGAGAGGCTTCAGGAGAAACTAACCCTTGATTGTTAGTACTATGATCTTGGGCTTCTAGCCTCCAGACCTGTGAGAAATAAATTTCTGTAACCAAGGCCATGGTATTTTGTTATGGAAAAGTAAGCAAAGTAAGACACCTTTTGTTACCTGCTGCCATGTTCCTTGTATTGATGGCTTTAAGGCAGGTTATTTAGTTTAGAAGAAAGATGGCTTTGGGTCCTTCCTGTGTTTGAATCTTGGTCCTGCCACTTACTAGCTGGGTAACCTCTAGCAATTTGGGTTACCTCGTTAATCTTCATTTCATTATCTGTGGAAGGGGAAAGTAGTATTTTCTCAGAGGTTCAAATAAGTTATACACAAAGTGCTTAGTACTGGGTCTAGAGTATGCTACTATTAATAATACTAAAATGAAGTTATTAAAAATTCTGGTTTGTTACATTGATATAATAAGACAACTTACCTTGTACATGTTGTGTTTGGCATGAAGTTGGGGCTTAATAACTGTTAGGTTCCTTTCCTACAAATCCCTCATGTTGCACCCGTTTGCATGCATTTCCTGCCCTTGTCATCATATCCCTTTTATTTGCTTAATTTTTCCCCTTAATATTAATTACTAGCTTACCTACTATATTTATTCATTTATTTTTTACATATTTACCATATTTGTTTTTTCCTCCCACCTAGAATTTTTTTTGAAGTATAGTTGATTTATAATGTTTCAGGTGTATAGCAAAGTGATTCAGTTATACATACATATACACACACATATATATACGTATATATTCTTTTTCAGATTCTTTTCCATTATACGTTGCTACAAGGTATTGAATATAGTTCCTGATTTTATATATTGAATATAGCCATCTTCAAATATATAAAAACTTACCTATAGAAATGACAGCCAACTTTTTCTGAGTAGCTATAAAGAGGAGGGAGCTCTGACCAAATTACAAAACAAAAACGAAATAAAAATAATTCTAACAAAAGAGATTTTTTTAATTGAAGTATAGTTGGTTTACAATATTGTATTAGTTTCATGTGTACAGAATAGTGATTCAGTATTTTTGCAGATTATACTCCATTATAGGTTATTACAAGATAATGGATATAATTTCCTGTGCTATACAGTAGGACCTTGTTGGTTATCTGTTTTATATATAGTAGTGTGTATCCCAAACTCCTAATTTATCCCTCCCCACACTTTCCCCCTTTGGTAGCCATAAGTTTGTTTTCTATGTCTGTGAGTCTATTTCTATTTTGTAAATAAGTTCATTTGTGTCATTTTTTTTAGATTCCACATATAGATGATATCATATATTTCTCTCTCTCTGACTGACTTTCACTTAGTATGATAATCTCTAGGTCCATCCATGTTGCTGCAAACCCCCTAGAATTTTAAGCTTTGTGAGGACCTGGCACATTATAGGCACTTACTCTTGACTGTTGAGCAAGTGAATGAAGGAATGAAGGAATGGTGTGGGCGAAAGCCAGATCCCAGGGGGAGGAGGGGGAAATAACTCTCATGGTGGCTAAATGTTCAGGATCTGGAGCCAGAGGAGCAGGATTCAAATCCTGGCCCTCCCACTTCCCAGCTGTGTGATTTTGACTCAGTTGCTTGGACATGAGGATTGAATGAGTAAACACAGGTAAGTGCAGAGAATCATGCCTGTTGGAGCCTGGGACACATCAGTTACTGCTCCTGAGAAATTACAGAGAAGTTTGTGAGGAAGCAGCGATGGAGAGTACCCATCTCCTCAGTATCCGAATGAGAAGGAGGGGAGAGCCGCTGGGTGAAAATTAGACAAATGGGCTCAAGAGCATGAAAGTGGGATTTCCTCCCTGTGGGAGTTAATTCTCTTCTGGATCATTGTGGTTCCCTTTGTATCACACTCAGCTGCAGAGCAGAGACTTGGGACCAGACATTTCTACCTAGAAAAATCCACAGGAATAATGGAGTCCAGTTAGCTGTGGACTAATGTTGGTGTGGAGGTAGCTTTTCTTCTCATTCTATCTGTGGTATGAGGACAGGAAGGTTCTCAGCAGGTTAGCACTTACCAGAGACCACAGAGCTGCAAGTGTTAGGGCCAGATTGTAAACTCAACCCTCCTGAGTCTAATGCTAGTAAACAGTCTCTCAGTCATAATGGAGTGTGGAGGAAGTAGAAACTTTGGTGCCATTTTCCCCCTGAAATGAAAACCAGTCTTATATCTTCATGTAAGTGGTATTTGGACCTTCCTGTGAAAAGAAATTGGTTTTTTCCTTTTGCAAGCTTTGGGTTTCTATCGTGTAAGATTGTAAGAGTTATCACAGCCTGTGTGGAAGCTGAACTTAACGCCATGGGGTCGATCAATTCTAAAGCAACTGGAGAGCAGGAAGCTGAACGTCTTTTACTGGGAAAAGGTAATTGTCTTTTATTGACTTTTTTGAATCTCAAGAAGTTTTCCTGCAGTGGGTGACCATGGAGTTGCCTTAGTGCCAGTTGTTGAAACACAGGAAGGTCTCTCCAAAGGTAGGGTTGAGCTGTATAGAAGAAGCTCAGTTTAGAGTAATGTAGTGATGGCAGAATGGGGCTTAAGGCTATGCCTAGCCCATGACTGTTTTGTTTTAAAAACATTTTTTTGGCCAGTACTAAAAATATCAGACTATTTCACATAAAGATCTGGATTTCCCATTAAAAAAACAAAAACAAAAACAAACCTCTGGCAACGCTGGACCTTGTTCTATGACAATTGGCTAGACCCAAATAGTGATGCTCCCTTCAAATGAGTCATGTGTCTTTCAGTTTGTCACAGTTCCCTCCACCATATGTGTGGTCTTATACCTCTCATATTTCACTTATTACTGTAGTGGACATTTTAGTTTGTAATCCACTAAATAATGGAAATAGCACTGTACTGGTAATAGAAGACTTTAACACCAGTTCTGATGCCAAGATGCTACAGTGGTATTGGGCAAGTCTCTTAAGCTCACCAGACCTTGGTTAATTCATACATGAAAGGGAATATTGTCTCACCATGTGAAAGTGTTTGGGAAAGCTGATTCATTCATTCATCTAAGCATTCAGTTAATGTTTATTGAGTATATACATTACATACTCAATAATGGAGAAGCAGTGTGACAAAAGCAGATGTGAATCTTATTATTCAGTGGAGGAAACAGGACAGGTAACTATGTAAGGGGGAGAAATACAGGGTGCCCTGAGGACATATTACAAGAACATTTTGTCCAGTCTAGGGTTCAAGAAAGGCCTTCAGGAAGAAGTGAGGTTTAAATTGAGACTTGAAGAATGAGCAGCAATGGGTAAGGGAAAGAGAAGAGTGTCCTGGTTAGAGAGAACAGCACGTACAAAGGCTGGAAGCAAGAGAAAGCAAGGTGTGTTTGAGAAACTTAAAGGATGTGATATAGGCAGAAAAGGATGGAAAGTGAAAAAAAGATCTGGGGGGCTTCCCTGGTGGCGCAGTGGTTGAGAGTCCGCCTGCCGATGCAGGGGACACGGGTTCGTGCCCCAGTCCGGGAAGATCCCACATGTGGCGGAGCGGCTGGGCCCGTGAGCCATGGCCGCTGAGCCTGCGCGTCTGGAGCCTGTGCTCCGCAATGGGAGAGGCCACAACAGTGAGAGGCCCGCGTACCGCCAAAAAAAAAAAGAAGAGCTGGAGTTAGAGAAATGAACGGAGGCCAGATTATGAGGGGATTTGATGCCAAGAAGTGCTCTGGCCAGTTTAGGACTTTTAGTTTTGAGACTTGTCTGCCTCTTTAGCTATTCAAGAAGGAGAAACAGCAAGTAGATGGGTGGACAGATCCCAAGTATCAGCATGAGAGACAGAAAGCAGTTCCCAAAGAGTAAACAAAGAAAACAATTATTAGCTAGTTAATGATGGATCACAGTTGAGTCTGATGCAACTAACTCATCACCGAAATGCATTTATAGCTAGCAAACAGAACACATGATGAAAAGATACTTGTAATAAATCATATTTTAATAGGAAACAAAAACTGCCTGGCTCAGCTCCGTTTGTCTTTTATCTTGACAACTTCACTATGTGTTGTCAATTAACTGAACTGCTGGCAGAAAACATCTGAAAAATTAATTGGCTTCCAAATGGGTTTCCCAGAAACCCATTCTTGTAAACTTGTAACGGTAACTGCAGAAATGTTGCCTGGGTGACATTTAAACATGAAGACAGTAACAGAAAGAAATCATCACCTAGGGCTCTTTTAAAACTTGATCTCTCTATGTTTCTGAAAATCTAGGCTTCACCAACAAATTACTTGACATTTCCAGGTAATTGAGGACAAAAAGTTCTCTCAATCCAAATACATTGGTTCTTCATATCCTTTGGGGATGAAGAATTGGGACCAGTCTCATCATTGTAATTGCCATTGGGGATGGGAATAGAAAAATCTCTTCTTCTGGGTGGTTATCAGTGTAAAGAATTCCCACCGCTCCCTCTGCCCATTGTTATGGGGATAATGAGCATGTTCACGTCCTCCCTCATCTGTGTCAGAGTCCTGGGCCAGAGTTTGTTTTAAATTGGAGCAGAGTATGAGGCAGGTCTTCCCACATAGTCTAAAAATTCCTCTTTAAAAGGATTATCTATATTCTGGCACAGAAGCATGAATAAAAAGAGCAACCATCTCTATTTTTCTGACTATTTCCCTTCATCTGAGGTCTGGCCCACCCAGATTAATTATAAATGATCAAGAGCCACAGACAGGGCTTGGCTGGGTGAACTGTTTACATGGAGTGACTGGAGAGGTCCATAAAATCCTCAGACTAATATCTCTCTCAATAGCTCTCTCTGAGGTTAGATGTCCCATCATTAGAGATTCTTTCTTAAAAATGTTATTTATAGAGGAGTAGTATATTAGAACCAAATTAATCTGTTCAGCAAATATTTATTGAACCCCTACAATGTGCTATATTATATGATAGGTGTAAGGAATGAATAATAAGGCTTATGGTAAGAATCACTATTTATTGAGCTGTTAGTAAGGGATAGGTACTGTGCTTGGTGCTGTATATACAGTGTTTTATTTAATTCCTTGAAACTCCTTGAGAGGTAAGTATTATTGCCTTTATTATGAAGATGAGAACATTGAGATTTCAAAAGATTAATTATCTTGCCCAAAGTCAAAATCACCCATATGGAGTGTGTTGGAGGTGGATTTGAACACAGCTGTCTGACCCCAAAGCCAAAGCCCTCAATCAACATGCTGTCCTTGGGGGAGTCTACAGGTTGGGGGGAGAGGAAGACATGTAAACTGGTATAATGATAGCAAGAGTCATTTGTGCCTACAAATAGTGACATAAAAAATGTCCAGGAGGGCCAAAGAGGGAGTTAAACTAGATGTTTGAGTGAAGGTGATATTTGAGCAGGACTCAATGGGAACTCAGTAGAAGTCTGGAAAATACTCCAGGTGGAGGAAGCTAGAACAGGTACAAAGGATGAGAGTGTGGCATACCCAGGGACAGCCAGGAGTTCAAGGTGGTGGGAGAAGGTTGGAATGGAGATTGGAAAGACATATTGGAGTAAAATTGTGAAGGATTTCAAATGCTATCCCAGGGAATCTGGATTTCATTCTACTGAATGGTGTCATAGCTTTATCAAACCAAGTGACCTTTTTAATAACAATTTATAATTAAGTACAACTCCTTACCTGTCCTAAAATAAAATGGCACAACATATCTACACATATCCTTTTAAAGCAAAAATCAATATAACATTATTATTATTATTATTATTATTATTATCATTATTATCATTATTATTATTTTGGCTGCACTGTGCAGAATGTGCCTGTTCCCTGACAGGCACAGGGATTGAACCTGTGCCCCCTGCAGTGGAAGCACAGAGTCTTAACCACTGGACTGCCCGGGAAGTCCCGGTATGCACATTTTTCAAGACATACTATTGTACACATAATAGACTATAAAATAGTATAAGCAAACATAACTTTTATGTGTACTGGGAAACCAAAAAATTTGTGTGACTTGCTTTATTATGATATTTGCTTTATTGTGGTAGTCTGGAACCAAACATGAAATATCTCCAAGATATTTCTGTAATATAATTGAACCCCCAGACAAAGCTTAAGAATAATTAAAGGAATACAAAAATATCTAGTACTTAAAATCTAAAATTTGCAAAGTCTGGCATCCAATCAAAATTACCAGGCATGCAAAATTTTTAAAAAGGAGGAAAATATGATCCATAACAAGGAGAAGAACACAATAATACAAGTAGACCTGGAAATAAATAGATGAGAAAATTATTAGATGAGGACCATATAACAGTATTAGAAGTATATATCATACATTCAAGAAAATAAAGGAAGTAGGGGCTTCCCTGGTGATGCAGTGGTTGAGAGTCTGCCTGCCAATGCAGGGGACACGGGTTCGTGCCCCAGTCCAGGAAGATTCACACATGCCACGGAGCAGCTGGGCCTGTGAGCCATGGCCGCTGAGCCTGCGCATCCGGAGCCTGTGCTCTGCAGTGGGAGAGGCCACAACAATGAGAGGCCCACGTACCGCAAAAAAAAAAAAAAAAAGAAAATAAAGGAAGCAACAACATATTAATGTCTTTTTTATAAAACCCAAAACTAACTTTTAGAGGTGAAAATATGCTGTCTGAGATGAAAAATACACTGGATGTTTCTAAGAACAGATTAGCACTGAAGAAGAAAATTTTAAAGTTGAAGATATAGCAATAGAAAATATCCAAAATGAAACATATGGAGAAAAGTGATTGAAAACAAATAAACAGACTATCAGTGAGCTTTGGGACAATTTTAATCAGCTTAGTATACATACAGTGTTGCAGTTACCCCCCCATAAAAGGAGAGAAAGAGGGAGCCAAAAAATGTTTGGGAGAAACAATGGCTGAAAAATTTCCATGTTTGATGAAAACTATAAACCTTCAGATGCAATAAGCTCAGCAAACTCTAAACAAAAGAAACATTAAGAAAACAACATCAAGGCATATCACAGTCAAATTACTCAATGACAAAGAGAAATTCTTGAAAGAAGCTAGAGATTAAAAAAAGGACACATTATATACAGAGAAACAAAGATAAGAATGACAGGTTTACTGAAAACAACGCAAACCAGAAGACAAACAACATCTTAAAATACTGAAAGAAAAAAAAATGTTCACTTAGAGTTCTAAACCCAGTGAGAACATATTTCAAAAACTGAGACAAAATAAAAACATTAAAAAAATACAAAACTGAAAGAATTCATCACCAGCAGACCTATACTACAAGAAATATTAAAGGAATTCTTTCAGACAGAATAAAAATGATACAAGTTGGGAATACAGATTTATGCAAAATATTTAGTAAAGAACACCAGAAATGGTATATCTCAATATTAGATTGAACTCTGATCTTACTCCTCAAAACTGCTCTATTCACAGTCTTTCCTAGCTTAGCTGTTGTCACTCCATCCCTCCAATTTTCAAGCTAAAAACCTGAGTTATCTTTGACTCCATTCTCTTTCCAACATTCCATATCCAACTTATTAGGAAGTTCTCATGGCTTCACCCTCAACATATATCCAGAGCAGAGTCCAACTACTTTTCACCAAATCTACTGCTACCACTGTGGTCCTAACCAGCAACGTTGCTGACCTGGATTACTGTAAGTCTCCAGAAAGGTATTCCTAAATCCACCCTTGCTCCCCTACATTCTAGTCTTGATAGAATCATTCTTTTAAAGCATAAGTTATTTCATGTCACTCTTATGCTCAAAACCTTATAACAGCTTTCTGTTTCACTTAGGGTCAAAGCTGAAGTTATTATACAATGGCCTACAGGGCCATACATGATCTACACCATCTGCCCCCACTCCTCTGACCCTGTTTCCTGCTGTTTTTCTTCTCACTCATTATGTTCCAGCTATAGTGGCCTCCTTGTAGTTTCTTGAACACACCAAGTACACTTTGGCCTTAGAAAGCCCAAAGGAAGTCCTCCTGCTAGACCTCCTTCCCCCAGACACTGAGTTGGCTCATGCTCTTACCTTTTTAAAGCCTCTGTAAATGTCATCTTCTCCATGATTCTTGCCCTGATCACTCTATTTTATACTGTCTCCTTCCTATTCCACCTGTTCTCCTTCATTTTAAAGGGTACTTCTTATCTTCTAATGCAGCATATAATTTAATTATTTATTATGTTGATTTAATTATTTCTTATGTCTCCCTCATTAGAAGTTAGGATCCATAAGGGCAAGCATCTTTGCTGTTCTGTTCACTGATGTATCCCAAGCACCTAGATCCATGCCCCTCACACATAGGGTGCTCAATAAATGTCTACTGACTGTTGAATAAAAGGCCTGCTCTGGGTCTTACAGTTGATGAATGACTGACCTGGATTCTGAGCCTAGTTCTTTCATTATCAAAGCCCATAAATTGTCTCCTTTACTAATGTTGTAATGCTAGCAACATAATACATACTCAGTCTTTTAAAAAATGGAACTCTGTGTTATTCTCCATTTGCTTTAATACTGCATTTTAACACATTCAATTAGGAAATTTAAAGAGATATTAATTTGAAAAAGTATTTTGTAAACCACAAAGGTGCCTATGATTGCTAGTCATTATTAATCTCACTTAAGTTAATCATGTACTTACATAAATTTGTTTTTAAGGAAAACTATACTATCCCACCAATTAGGAAGTAGATTAATTTGACATAAATTGAAGGTACATTAAATATACATTAAAATAATACATAGCTGTTAAATTAAAAAATAGCTTATGACCTGCCTAAAACATCCCCTCTCCTCTTCCTGGTATCCTTGCCACGATTTGGGAAATACTCAGATGCTAGAACACACTATAAATAAACCATGATGGAACATGTACTGTTCTGCATGTGAAATGGTAGTGATTATATAATTATTACTACTGTACTTTTTGTGGTTCATAAAGAAGCCATGTGTCCAACCCTCATTCCATCCAGCTGGTATAGGTGATTATTTCAAAGATGCATACTAAATTTTGTCTCCAAGAAACACACATTCATATAAATGGAGGAAAATATTAAAATCAAGGGTTAAGCGTATCCTTTGTACATGATGATCGTCCTTGAGAACACATATTTCTAAGGTGAAGTAAGTGATCATATATGATGAAGTCAATCGCCAATCAAGCCCTTATGAACTACAGTGGGTCCCCAGAGAGTATCTAGCTATATCCATTAAAGGGGGATGTTAAACAGCTGTAACAAAGAGACCCCAAATGCAATGACTCATTTTTCCTTTGGGGTAAGTAGTTGGGCTCTGTCCAGGCCAGAAGTTGTCCAGACTAGCTGAACAGCTCTGGCATCCTCTTGGGTATCCCACTGCCTGCATGTTAGAGGCTGGGTGGGTGTTTTTCTCAGTCTCCAGTTGGAAGGAAAGGAGAAAAGAGAATATGTAGAAGGCACAGCTGTTGTCTTAAGGGCTCCATCACTTCTATTCACATTCCATTGGCAGGAACTTAGTCACATGGATGCCCAACTGCTGGGCAGTCATGTGCTCAGCTAGCTTTCCTACCATAGAAGAAGAGGAGAACATATTCTGATGAACAGCCCACAATCCCAGCCACACTGGTCCCCACACCTCCTTTTAAAGAGGAAGAAGCAAAAGCCCACAGAGGGAAAATGATTCACTTCTATCACTAAGCCAGGTGGGAAATTTCAGTTTTTCAATTACTCATTCAGCCAGCCCAGCACATATTTATTGAGTATCTAAGTGCCAGGCATGGTTCTAGGCCCTGGAGATAATAAAATAGACAAGGTCCTTGCACTTAAAGGTTTTACATTATAGTTGGAGGAGGAAGACCATAAATAAGTAAGAAGAGGAAAGAGAACTTAAGATTAGAAAGAAGGCTGATGAGAGAGTGGGAGGGAAGGACAAGGTGTGGTTGGCACCAATCATGTAGGTTATAAAGTAATGTCTAGGTCATTATTATATGCCTCTTTCCCTGCTCCAGGTCTTCTGTTATAGTGATCAATAGGCGATTGATGGGAAGGATCACCAATCCTTAAATGCTAGTTCACCAATGTAAGTTCAAAGTGCAGGCAAAGTCCCACTAACCCTTTGCCCTATCAGTTTTCTACCCTTAGATACCAACCAAGATATTTGAATTGACTATGACTGTTAATGGAAACTGGCAGCTTTCTTTCAGGATCAGAATTTTGAATTCCTCCCAAATGAACAGTGCTAGCAAACAACTAGTGACTGTTAGGTGCCTGATGTGACAAGATTTTGATGTCTTAATTTAGTTCCCAGTGGGAGGATACATGTCACACAAGCTGTCTAGTACCACAAAGGGAAAAGTGAGCTGTATATAGAGGCTGTAGGTGAGAGTCTGGGGAAGGGGAACAGTCCTGGCAGAAGAGAAGGGCCCTGCATAATATTTTGGACATCAAAGGAAAGGAGTTAAAGCAAAAGGAAATGCTTATAAAGTTAAAGAGAATTGGTCCCTTATCTCAGAGTATAAGTTCAAGCTCTCTGACTGGTCTGGAGAAGTAATATTTATAAAGGATTGCCTGAAAGGTATGTCATCCACTCAACTTAAAAAAATATAGTTTAGACATTAATTTTTAGGTTTACCTAGACTATAAAAGGTTCAAACAATAATTTTCTGGCCTGTGAAAACTGTTTTTACTGCATTGTGCCCTTGGGTTTTCTCCCAGGAACACTGTCTAAAAAACAGCTTCAAGCCTTACATTATTATTTGCTGCAGGGGTTTTGTTAAGGACAATACCCATGACATTAATCAATGCCTCCAAAAGAACAATTCCCTTCAGGGCTTAGTGCCAGGGGAAGTTTTGCTTGTCTTGAAGATCTGATATGTTTTTTTCTTGTGAATACTGAGAATCATGTGACTGATTTCCTTTTTTTTTTTTTTTTGGCCACCAGGAAGCTCAATGCCAAATTCATGGTTCATTTTGTAACTGAATAGAAACTTAAGTGACCTAATAATATAGTTATTCTATATAATATAGTTCTAATAATATAGTTCCTAACTCTTTGCTCTTAGAGTTGATCTTTTCTAATGTAGATTTTCTTTGGTCTAGATTATTATTTACTCCCCCCCATACACACTTCTTCTTCTTTTTTTTTTTTTTTTTTTTGCGGTACGTGGGCCTCTCACTGCTGTGGCCTCTCCCATTGCGGAGCACAGGCTCTGGATGCGCAGGCTCAGTGGCCATGGCTCACAGGCCCAGCCACTCCGCGGCATGTGGGATCTTCCCGGACCAGGGCACGAACCCGTGTCCCCTGCAACGGCAGGTGGACTCTCAACCACTGAGCCACCAGGGAAGCCCCACACTTCTTATATGGTATGAGAAAGGGAGTATGAATAAATGAAGAAGGACCTTAATGCACACGAAACTCTCAGTTGATGATATCTTTCTGAGAGTGGCCAAGATGGTGGAGTAGAAGGATCCTAAGATCACCTCTTCTCACGAGCACACGAAAATCACAACAATCTGCAGAATAACCATCATTGAAAAAGACTGAAACCTATCAGAAAAGATCCTCTATAACTAAAGACATAAAGACAGAACTAAAATGAGACTGGGAGGAGGAATGGACTCGTGATATAATCAAATCTCATACCCCACCCCCGCAGGTGCGTGACCCAAAAACTGGAGAACAATTATATTACAGAGTTTCTCCCACAAGAGTGAGAGTTCTCAGACCCACATCAGGCCCCCCAGGCTGTGGGTCCAGCACTGAGAAGAAGAACCCCCAGAGTGTCAAAGGCCAGTGGGGTTTGACTGCAGGAGCTACACAAGATTGGGGGGAAACGAGATTTCATTCTTAAAGGTCGCACACAAAGTCTCATGGACACAGGCCAAAAGAAGTAATTTGATAGGAGCCTGGGCCATACCTACCTGCTGGTCTTGGAGGGTCTCCTGGGGAGGCAGAGGGCAGTTGTGGCTCACCCTGGGGACATAGACATTGGTAGCAGACATATTGGGGAGCATTCATCTGTGTGAGCTTTTCTGGAGGCTGACATATTGGCATCAAGATCTGGCTCCACCCAATAGCCTGTAGGCTCCAATGCTGGGATTCCTCAGGCCAAAAAACAAACTGGGTGGGGACACAGCCCCACCCATGAGCAGACAGGCTGCCTAAAGACTTCCTGTGCCTAGAGCTACCTCTAGACATGCCCCTGCTCACCAGAGGACTAGGGCCCAGCTCCACCCACCAGTGGGCAGGCACCAGCCCCTTCCACCAGGAAGCCTGTATAAGGCTCCAGACCAGCCTCACCCACTAGGGGAAAGACAGAAGAAGCAAGAAAATTACAGTCCCACAGATTTCAGGCTGAGTTTGTGAACACAGGCCAGATACTTACCCTGGGACCCTTGGGTGACAGGAGGGAAGTGTACTGCTGGGATGCATAGGATGTCTTCTACAGAGAGCCACTTCTCCAAGGTCAAGAAACGTAATCAACCTACAACATACATAAAAATACAAATAGCGATTTAGACAAAATGAGGTGACAGAAGAATATGTTTCAAATGAAGGAACAAGATAAAACCCCAGAAGAAGAACTAAGTGATGTGGAGATAGGCAACCTACCTGAGAAAGAGTTCACAGTAATGATTGTAAAGATGATCAAAGAACTCAGGAAGAGAATGGATGAACAGAGCAAGAAATTAGAAGCTTTAAACAAAGAATTAGAAAATATAAAGAACAACAAAACAGAATTAAAGAATACAACAACTGAAATGAAAAATACACTAGAAGGTATCAATAGTAGACTAAATGAGGCAGAGGAACAGATCAGTGAGCTGGAAGGCAGAGTAGTGGAAATCACTGCTGCTGAACAGGAAAAAAGAAAAAAAAAATGAAGAGAAATGAGGATAGCTTAAGAGACATCTGGGACAACATCAAGTGAGCTAATATTTGCATTATAGGTCCCAGAAAGCGAAGAGAGAGAGAAAGGGCCTGAGAAAATATTTGAAGAGGTAATAGTTGAAAACTTCCCTAACCTGGGGAAGGAAACAGTCACCCAAGTCCAGGAAGCTTAGTGTCCCATACAGGATTAACCCACAGAGGAATGCACCATGACACATTGTAGTCAAAATGACAAAACTTAAAGATAGAGAAATTAAAAGTGACAAGGGAAAAGCAACAAATAACATAACAAAGGAACTCCCATAAGGCTATCAGCTGATTTTTTAACAGAAAGTCTGCAGTCCAGAAGAGAGTGGCATGATATACCTAAAGTGATGAAAGAGAAAAACCTACAACCAAGAATACTCTACCCAGCAAGGATCTTGTTCAGATTTGATGGAGAAATCAAAAGCTTTACAGATAAGCAAAGCTAAAAGAATTCAACACCACCAGACCAGCTTTACAACAAATGCTAAAGGAACTTCTCTAGGTGGAAAAGAAAATGCCATGACTAGAAACAAGAAAATTACAAAATGGAAAAGCTCACTGGTAAAGGCAAACATACAATAAAGGTAGGAAATCATCTATGGACAAAGCTAGTAGGGCGGTTACAAGACAAAAGTAGTAAAATCATTTGTATCTACAATAAGTAGTTAAGGGATACACAAAGCAATTAGGATGTAAAATATAATATCAAAAACAGTAATCATGAGGGGAAGAGAGTACAAATGCAGGGTATCTAAAATATAATACTTTTGAAATTAAGAGATCAGCAATTTAAACAAGCACATCTTTCCATATTTGCTTCCAATTTGAGCTTTGCACACACTTTTTTTTTTTCTTTTTTTTTTTGTGGTATGCAGGCCTCTCACTGTTGTGGCCTCTCCCGTTGCGGAGCACAGGCTCCGGACGCGCAGGCCCAGTGGCCATGGCTCATGGGCCCAGCCGCTCCACGGCATGTGGGATCTTCCCGGACTGGGGCATGAACCCATGTCCCCTGCATCGACAGGCGGACTCTCAACCACTGCGCCACCAGGGAAGCCCCACACACTTATTTTCACATACTTAAATTCAAAGTCTCATAGATGAAAGATTAGAATAGAGAAAAAGATTAGAAGGGATCTTCTAAAGGGCACATTGACTCATTTTTCTTTCTACTACATTTCTACTACTTTCCACCAGGTGTTTCTCCAGGTTATGCTTAAGCACCTCCATTGATGGTGAACTTACTATCTACCAATGTGATTCATTTCTGGAACATTCTGACCGTGGGGCCTTCTCACTTCACCTTCTGCCCTTTGATCCTACCCTGATGGTCCACACAATAAATGCTCATTCTCATCCATAGCTAGTAGCATTTGAAGTAGGCTATTATATATCCCGGAGACATTTTTTGGGACCAGATCCTTCAAAAATTCTGCAGATGATAAGGTTGAGAGCCCTCATTGGTTGCCCTGGTCACTCTCTTCCAAGCACAAACACTATTCTGCTTGTTTCCTTCTTAAAGTAAGTTGTACAGAACTAAATTGAAACTCTCAGTGTGTCCTTGCCCACCCATTCTAAATACCATAATGTTATACATTCACCCTGAGATCATATTAGCTTTTTGTGGAGTCAAATTATAGTACTGACTCACAGCAGACTTCCTGCTAGCCAAGTTCTCTAAATTCTTTCTCTACATGCCAGAGTAAGTTATGTCTTCTCCAATCTGTTTTTGGGCAATTAGTCTTTTAAAATATAAGTGGAAGTTCCTATATTCCTCTCACTAATTTTCATCTTGGTATGTTTAAACCATACCTTAGAGCTTAGCAAAATTATTCTATGTTTTTGTTCCACTATACAACATATCTGCTCCCTTTCTTGGCTTTTTCCCACTCACACGTTTGATGGCCTGAGCTAGCTTATCACTACTGATGCAGAGATAAAAGTTTTATAGTGGCAAAGCCAGGAGCCCTGGTGCTTGTTAGCAAAGGGCTTCTTCGAGGTATACACTGTTCTACTTTTAAGATTGCAGTCTGCACCATTATTCATTGTCATTAATCTTGATATTAGCATCCAGAATAAAATGTAGTACATCTATTGAAAACAAATTATGTGTCAGGCATTAAATTAAGAGTTTTACATGCATTTAAATTTATTCTTCACTGAATCTCTGAGACAGAAATGTTATATAGAACAAAACCAAGACATGGTTTGCTAAATTTGTGTGGAAACTGGAAAAGATTTAAGTTCTAATATTGGTGATAATGAACTTAATATTTCATATTCAATGCAAATTGAGACTAAAATAAAATTTATTGGGAATGTCAAAAATAGTGAACTCTCTGGGCTTGAGCCTTCAGACTTCAGGTTCAGTTGGAGAGGAAAGAATAAAATTAAAGATTATATAAATTGCCAGAAGCAAGTCTGAAAAGATGGTTTCAAGAAGGCAAAATGTATTAGAGATTTTACATATTTTTTCATCTCTGAGAGCAGAATCCTCTTTATGACATGTAAGTTAATTTCCCAACTCAGGCTTTTAAAATTTTTTGAAGACAGAAATACATTATCTCCATAAATAAGGGATTGCCTTTAACCAGTCTAATGCTACTCAGCTAGTTTCTGGTGGAGCCAGAATTGGACATCAGCTCTTTTCTCTAATAATGAAGCCCTCATTTCTCCATCTTGCCTAGGAAGCTAATGTGATATGCCTTTTTAAATGCCTTATTGGGGCTTCCCTGGTGGCGCAGTGGTTGAGAGTCTGCTTGCCGATGCAGGGGACACAGGTTCGTGCCCCAGTCCGGGAAGATCCCGCCATGCCGCGGAGCGGCTGGACCCGTGAGCCATGGCTGCTGGGCCTGCGTGTCCGGAGCCTGTGCTCTGCAACGGGAGAGGCCACAACAGTAAGAGGCCTGCGTACCTCAAAAAAAAAAAAAAAAAAAAAAAAGCATAACATTTAAAATGCCTTATTGAAGTCCCAAGGCACTACTTTGTGTTTTACTTTTTTCTTAGTTAACATGAGGTCATACAGACATTTCCAGAATCATCTCAGTCTGCGAGTTCACCACTGCCTCTCTTTATGAAGTATTCCATCCAGTTAATCGACCACTGTTTGTTTAGCCAATGCCCTATTGTTGGCCATTTGGATTCTTTCCAATTGCTAATTATTATGAATGGTCTTTGAAAACTGGTAAGTGCTAGACAGTTGCAAGGCTTTATCATCATTCTTTTGTTATTGCACTCCCATGATGCAGGCGTTTTCTGTCTTCCTGACCTTTTTGTTTCTAATGGCATTCTTATAAAAGCACCAAAGATCTGAAAACATATGCCTCATTAAATCTTGCAGGGCTGCACTATTAATTTATTTTTCTCTTCAAGGGTGAAAGAGTGGTCCACAAATTCTAGGTCTGCATCTATAATCCTTCACAGAGTAGCTAATCAAATGCCACATTTTTCCTTCCTATCTTTGCTTTGGCTCACTTTCAAGTTAATTCATATCAGTTCTCCTAACCCATCTATAATTTTTTTGAAAGTAAGAAGCCAAGAAAAATATAGATTAAGTCAGTTAATGTTCTAAATTAAATGTCCAGAAACTAAGATATGAAAATATACATATTAAACATAAGGTTTATTTTCCAAGATGCCTCGTTATATAGAATACATATTTATTTTACAAATGTTGGAAAATACAAAAAAAGTAGACGAAAGGGGGGAAAAAAGTTCAGAACTCCATTTTTTCAGTCCCTACGATTATCATCTTGTTGTATTCCCTTTTAGCTTTCTCTTTCTCTGCAGAATTTTTTTACATAGATATTCTGAAAACTTTTAAAAGTTTAATTCATTTGAAAATATTTTTAGGTTGTGTGAAAGGTGGAAAGAGCACTGGCTAGTGTCTGGATTCCTCAAGTGGAATCGTTTCTTAGGGGCAACCTATCTTAATCTCATTTTACCCAATGACTTTGGGTAAGTCCCATAAACATATAATTCTTAATGTAAGGTAGTTGCTTGCATCAGAATCTCTTAGGAAGATTCTTAAAAATTTGTATTCTTGTATACCACACCAGACTGAATGAATCAGAAACAGAAGTGAGAACTACTGCCCTAATTTCTTTGGGAGTGTTCTTTCTAAATCAGTATGAATGGCAGTAGGGTTTGGGCTGGGTTATCCAGTAAGAACTCCTTACCAGAGGGCTCTGTGGCTGGGAAGGGGAACTTCAGGTACCCAAGAATCCTGGGAACTTGTTTGAACGGGTCAGGTGCAGTGGGCATGGTGCAGAACTCTGCCTGGGCTCTGTGATGGCCCATGGCCCTGGAGCCTACTGTTTAAACTGAGTAAGTAAAACATACAGGGGCACAAAGGATAGTCCGTCATTAAGGAAGTTTTTGTCTTTTCACATGTGTGCATTTTTGTGATGAGAATGTCTATAGCTTTAAACTTTTACAGATTTATCCAAGAGATTCTTACCCAGTAAGATGTCTGAGCCTTCACTGATCTATGATCTGTTCCAGAAATCACTCTGTAATGGTCATTCATGGCTGGGAGAAGTATCACACTGTCCCCCATGATCGTCCACTTCCTCCCACCTTGGCCAGCAAAGGTGTGAGACTATCTTCCCACTTTTTCATTAGTTGTGTGGCCTCAGGCAAATCTTACAGCTCCCTTAGCTTAATTTCCCTCTTGAAAAGCTTAACAGGAGCACAAATATTTTATTTAACACCTACTATTTGTCAGGTGCTACCCTAAGCCATTTTAACTGATTATCTTACTTCAGTCCACTTGACAACCCTGTGAAAGAAGCACTATTATTATCCCCCTTTTACGAATGAGCAAACAGGCACATAGAGGTCAAGTACCTTGTCCATGATCACACAGCTAGTAGATAATACAGTTGTAACTCAAAACCACATTGGCTGCCTCTAGAGCCTATGCTAATACTACTAAGAGTACTATTAGTAATAATATTAATTCTAATAATAATACTTTCATTAATTAATAATACTAATTAATGCTAACAGCACTATGCTATTATTACTAATAGTACTACCTGCAGCACAGGATAATGGAATTGAAAGCATGCATTAGCTGGGTGACCTAACTAAGGGAATTACTTAACTTCCCGGAGCCTCTATTTTTTCATTTGTCAACTGGGGATAATAAATAGCATCTGCTTCCTAGGGCTGCTGAGAGGACTAAATGGACTAATGCTTGCAGAGCACTAGCCTGCCACTTAGCATTACCTGATAGACTTTTTTTGTGTGTCAACTATATATAGCATAAAATTTACCATTATAACCATTTTGAAATGTACAGTTCAGGGACATTAAGTACATTCACATTGTTGTGCATTTACTGAACAGACTTTAAGTTCGTTTTTGTTTTCTCGACTCTGTACACTGCTTAACACAAAATCTGGCACCCTGCAAGGCTGAGTAACTCTCAGCTCTTTCCCTCCCCTCACTCATGGCTTTCTACTACCTCAGCCTTCAAAAACTATGATGCTGAGAGATTTCAGTTAGTATTCTTTCGTGCAGTGGGAGAGGCAGGAACACCATAAGTGACCTTGGGCACATGACTTAACCTCTCTCTGCCTCAGTTTCTTTGTCTGCAAAATGGGGATTGGAGCAGCATCTACTAAATAGGGTTGTCATAGAGGATATAGTGGTCATGAAGCTCCCAGAATAGCTCTAGCCCTGTTAAATGCTCAGTAAACGCTAGAGACAACTTTTGCTATTTTCTTGTTGCTGTTGCTCCTGTGAAGAGAACGCTTGCATGGGGGCAGGGGAACTGGAGGCTGGCTGCGGCTCCAGATGTCTGCTTGTCCTTGTTCCCTCCTTGTCACCCTGGCAGTGGGTGCTCAGGAGAAACAGGACAATGGCATGGAGGAGGAGTGAGGCCTTCGGTAGCCCATGGAACTTTTTGTTCCATAAAAAGCATTGACTAGGCTGCCATAGTGGCCTCGGTATTTTGTATCTCTTCAGCTTCTATTTCGAGTACAGAGTTGGCGTGGGAATGTTTTCCTTATTTCAATGTTTTCCTTATTTCCTTAAGTAGTTGTTCGGTAACAGCTGTTTTTAAAGATAATCTTTGAGGCACTGAGATTCTGCTGAAAAAACAAATTCCTTGAATTCAAAAAAGTCTTCCCTATTTTTTCCACCCGATCTTATTTTCTTTTCTTTTTTTTTGAGGTACGTGGGCTTCTCACTGTCGTGGCCTCTCCCTTTGCAGGGACCCCAGGCTCCAGACGCATAGGCCCAGCAGCCATGGCTCACAGACCCAACCACTCCGCGGCACGTGGGATCTTCCCGGACCGGGGAACGAACCCGTGTCTCCTGCATCGGCAGGCAGACTCTCAACCACTGCGCCACCAGGGAAGCCCCTCCCGATCTTTTTTTTCTCCATGCCTTTACTCATGCTCCTCCTAGAGTTCTCTGTCTGCCCTACACCTGCTCTTCTGCTCCCATCAAAATCGTCCTTTTTGGCTTGCCGCCACTTCTCTCCCGAAGATTTCTCTGGTTCCCTCAACCAAAGTAAATCTCGTTCTGTGGGTTTGGTGTTGCACTCTGACTTGAGTGTTGGTTAGTTTTAAGGATGTCTCTTCGCACCTTGATCATAGGTTTTGGATGACTCTAAAGCCTTGCTTGATTCATGGTCACTTCCTCACTGTCAATAAGTAGAAAACTACAGTGAATCTTTGTCTTTGCCAGTTCAACATCCAAACACCCTGCTAGTTTGGTGGCGGGGATTCTAAATAGGAAGGTGGAGGGTCCCACCTCTTGCAGTAGAACCCAGATGAGGGATGAAGAAATCCATGTTCCTTGTCCCTTGACTGACAGAACACAGGCAAGACCTTGGTTAGTGTTAACATTACTCATTTCTGCCCAAGGCTGATTCTCCAGCTTCCCTTTCAGCTTTGAAAACTACCAGAGACTCTCCAGAAAATTCTTTTTCTGTTTAAGTTGATTAATCCTGGTTGCTGTTATCTGCAACCAATAATTCTTACTAGGATAACATCAGGAATGTAATGAGAACTTCAGAGACGTTTATAAACTTCAGTTTGCTGAAATGCCATATGATGATGATCTGTTGTTCGTGTCTCCGGAGCATTCTGGTACTCCTTCTGGTACTAGCAGTCTGATTTTCCTTTTCCACACCATCCATCTCCACTCTCAGTCCATGTGGTTCAAATGGAGTTGATGGCAGTCATGGCTTCAGAGTGGGCATGTCAGGCCAAAGCACTGCATCCCTCTGGCTACTGTGATTGGTTCATGGATGAACATGTGACCTCATTCTGGCCAATGAGATTCAGTCCCAGGACTTTTGCTAGAACTATTGAGAAAGAGATGTGTTTTTTTGCTGCAGCTGCTAAGCTAGTAGCATCTAAGGCTGGAGTTCCCAGGGGCCACCATGAGAGCTTGTGAGGGTGAGTCAATATGGAGGAAAGCAAAGCTGAGAGGTGAAGAGAAAGAAATACCTGAAGACATTCCTTGAGGACCTGGATTGAATTGTGCCTGAGTTGTAATAATAACATGTATTAAATTCTATATACCAGGCACTGGTGTAAGCATTTCACATGTTGTATTAGTTTCCTAGGACTGCCATAACAAAGTACTATAATCTGGGAAGTTTAAAACAACAGAAATGTATAGTCTCATAGTTCTGGAGGCTAGAAGTTCAGGTTTAAGGTGTTGACAGGGCCGTGCTCCCTGTTATGGCCTGAATTGTGTCCCCCCCACTGCCCCCCAACACCTCTCAAATTGATATATTGAAGCCCTAACCTCCAATGTGACTATGTTTGGACCTATAAAGAAGTAATTAAGGTTAAATATGGTCATAGGGTTGGGCTCTGATTTGATAGGATTAGTGTCCTTATAAGAAGAGACACCAGAGAGCTTTCTCTCTCTCCACCATGTGAAGGACAGCGAGTCTGGGCCAACCATAAGCCAGGAAAAGAGTTCTCACCTGTCACAGATCCTGCTGAATCTTTTTTTCTATTTTCTATTTTGTTAATTTTTATTTTATATTGGAGTGTAGTTGATTAACAATGTTGTGTTAGTTTCAGGTGTACAGCGGAGTGATTCAGTCATACATATACATATATCTATTCTTTTTCAAATTCTTTTCCCATTTAGGTTATTATCAAGGATCTGCTGAATCCTGATCTGGAACTTCTAACCTCCAGAACTGGGAGAAAATACATTTTTAATGTTTAGCTGCTCAGTCTATGGTATTTTGTTATGGTGGCCCAAGCAAACTAATATACTCCCTCTAAAACCTATAAGGGAGAATCCTTCCTTGCTTCTTTCTTACAGCTTGTGGTTGCCCCAGTATTCCTTGGCTTGCAGCTACCATACTTCAATCTTCATCTCTGTCCTCACATGGCATTCTCCCCTTGTGTCTGTGTCTCTTCTCCCCTTCTTATAAGTATAGCAGTTATATTGGATTAAGGCTCACTGTACTCCAGTATGACCTTGTCTTAACTAATTACATTTGCAAAGATTTAATTTCAGAAAAGGTCACACTCTAAGGTACTGAGGACACCAACAGATCTTTTTAGAGACACAATTCAACACATAACACATGTATCGACTTAATTCCCACAGAATATTTATGAACTGGGTATCGTTATTATCATCACACCCTCACTCCGACGAGGGAAGAAAGGCCCAGAGAAGCTAAGAAACACGCTCAAAGTTCTACAGTGAGTAAGAATTTGGGTATGGATCTGAACTCAGATGATGTTGTGACAAAGCCTGCAACTTTAGCCACTGTGTAAACCTGCCTGGATTTAGTTCAGGGACAGGATCCAATAAATTCTTTAATTTGCTTAGATAGTTTGAGTTGGGTTTATGTCCCTTTTAACGATCCCCTCCTTCTATCATTGGCTTCATTCTTTCCTGTGACTGACAGCTCAGCCACAGGACCTCATTCAGACCTGCCCCTTGAGGTCTACCCCAGGCTCCAGAATTATCTTTTCCTCTTTCTTTCCCCTCCTTCATCCCCATTAGTACTCTTCTGTGCATCAGATGCTAGCCCTCAGCTGGGTTAGGAGGAAGCCAAGGGTGTAAATCAATACAGAGTGAGGTGTGATTTATAGATTGTAATTTTCCTACAGGCTTTTAGCTTTTATAAGTAGGTTGTTAACCCGTTGACTATCTGTCTGTCAGAAGTACAGATATTAAGGTAAAGAGATGGAGTTCTTCAGGCCAAATGGAGGAGAACTTTAGGGGCAGGCCCTCTCTTCATTCCTGTAACAATTCCAAACAGATGACATGTGTGGGAGTTCAATGTCTGAATCCTCCTTTTGGGGTATATTTATTGATCTGTTCTGGAGAGTAGAGATGTTAATGTAGCTTTAGAGTCTTGTACTTATGAAGATTGCTGCTTTAACTGATTCAAGATCTTGCCTTTTTCAAGGAAAACCTCTTCCCCCGGAATTCCCTCTGCCTTGTATCAACATTTTAAACCTTACCTATAATTCAAACATGATGCAAATGCCTTATACATAGAGGATTCTTAGCTAACTCCTTTTAGAATAAATTTCTCCTCAACCAGCATCTATCATTACAGTTGATCAGCACTGTTTTTTTTTTTTTTTTTTTTTTTGAAAAGAAAGAGACTTAGATGTTTTTCCATTTTTCTCCTGAAAACTCAGCTACTGGAGACAAGGGGTGAGTCTGAGTCTTACCCCTTCTTAACTTCTTTTTTTTTTTTTTTTTTTCTTTTTGCGGTATGCGGGCCTCTCACTGCTGTGGCCTCTCCCGTTGCGGAGCACAGGCTCCGGACGCGCAGGCCCAGAGGCCATGGCTCACGGGCCCAGCCGCTCCGCGGCACATGGGATCCTCCCAGACTGGGGCACGAACCCGTATCCCCTGCATCGGCAGGCGGACTCTCAACCACTGCGCCACCAGGGAGGCCCCCTTCTTAACTTCTTAATCTTCTTAACTGAAGGTGGTCTGACACATTGGTTAAGGGCCTCAGCTTTAGAGTCAGAGGTACTTAGATCAGAATTTCCACTGTGATATTTATTCATCCTAGTGCCTTAGGAAGATGAACTAAACTGGCATTTTCAGTCATAACATGGATATTATACCATACTGCAGAGCTAATGTAAGGATTAAATGGTGAGTTGATTTTAAAGCTCTTAATTCAAGTTTAACACATCATAAAGTTCAACAAATGGTATTATTTTTTATTTTTATCTTTTCATTTTTTGGTGTTTTTTTTTGCGGTACGCGGGTCTCTCTCTGTTGTGGCCTCTCCCGTTGCGGAGCACAGGGTCCAGAAGCACAGGCTCAGCGGCCATGGCTCACGGGCCCAGCCACTCCACGACATGTGGGATCTTCCCAGACTGGGGCACGAACCCGTGTCCCCTGCATCGGCAGGTGGACTCTCAACCACTGCGTCAACAGGGAAGCCCATTTATTTTTATCTTTTCATTCATCTCTCAACACTAGGGAGTGACTTGCATGCAGTTTAGTGTTCAGAAAATGTGTGAATTTTATTAGTTTGAATGCAAAATTTCCAGGCCAGAACATTGAATTTCTAGGTAAATGTGCCCAGAAGGAGAGGTTATATCAAGTTCAATTTCCATGAATGGGCCTTTATTTCCCAGTGGCCCTGTAAGTTGAGATAAGGCATAGTCTTCTTAGTGGGTTTAATAGTTACAGCAGGACTGACAATGGCCATTTTGGTTTATCTAAAACCCCTTTGCTCTCTGGAATTGCTAATTGCAACTTGAAATTTAGGAAGTTCTTCACTTGCTTCTCTACTCATAGGGCAGCTGCTCTTTTTCTGTCCTGTTTGTTTGGATTCACTAAATTAGAGATGAGTGGGAAATCCCAGCAGGGGCACTGGGAAAGCTTATTTCATGGCATTCTGAATATTTCACAAGAACTCAGTCAGAATGGGAGTCTTGGGCAGACTCCTGCAAACAGGGATGGGGTGTTTTCCACCCTGGGTTGGGTAAGTCTCCGTCTTGAAAGCATGGGGGTCCTGAAATGAGACCTGAGTTCTGGCTTTGATGTGTACTAGCTGCCAATTTTGTAATTTGGGAGAAATTACTAAGCCTCCTGGTAACTCAGTTTCCTCATTCATTCACTTATTCATTTAAGCTCTTATTGTGCAGTGGACACTGTTCTAGGCTCCAGAGAGATGATAATAAAGGAAACAGATAAGAATCCCTGTCTACATCAAGCTCATGGCTTAATACAACTGAAATATATCGGAAGTTATAGTAATTTTCCTCCTGTTAAGGAGGAAAATATAAAGCTAACACAGGGGATAGGAAATGTGCATGTGGGAGGGTGGATTTTAGATAGGGTGTTCAGGGCAAGCCTCAATGAGAAGTCAACATTTGAGATGTTTGAGTAAAGATCTGGAGGAAGTGAAGGAATGGGGATGGACAAAATATGGGAGAAGATAATTCCAGGCAGAGGGAATATACCCAGAGCAAGGATACGGAGGCAGAAGCAAGTTTGTCATATTAGAGAAACAGCAAGGAGGCCAGCATGGCTGAAGCAGAGTGAGGGAGTAGTGGGTGCTGGGGTCAGAGAGGTGATGGGTCAGCCTTGGAGAGCTCTGGAGCACGTGGTAGAAAGCTTGGATTAGAACCCCTTGAAGGATTTTAAGCAGAGGGACTGACTTATGCTTTAACACATGATCCTCTGGATACTGTGCGGCAAACAGCTTGTAGGACATATACAGAAGTAGGGAGACGAGGTAGAAGAGTATTGCAATGATACAGGGGGATAGTTGATGGCAGCTTGGCTCAGATCAGTGTCATAGCAGAGGAAATAGTAAGAAGAATAGAATTCTGGATATAGCTTGAAGATACAGACAAAAGACGAGGCTGTATCTGAGAGGATTTGTTGACAGATTGGTTGTGGGAAAAGGTAGGAATTAAGGATGACTCTAGTGTGTTTGACCTGAGCAACTAAAAGGATGAATTTACCCTTAAATGGTATGGAAAATACTGTGGGATGAGCAGGTTTTATGGGGGAAAATCTGGGGATTTGTAATAGATACATTAAATTTAAGGTATTTAGTAGGCACTCAAGTAGAGATATACAGTGGTCTACTGGGTATAAGAATCTAGACTAAAGGGGAGGGGTTCTTGTTAGATATATGAAAGTTACAGGCATCTAAATGATATTAAAGCCCTGAGCATATAGGGATAAAAATAGAGGTTCAAGGACAGAGCCCTAGGACTTGCCTTCATTTAGAGGTCTGGGACATATGGAGGAGCCAGCAAATCAGGCTGAGACATGGCAGCTAGAGAGGTCAGAAGAAAACCAGGCAAGTGTAAAGTCCTAGAGCCCAAGTGGGAAAGTGCTTGAGGGATAAGATTATCATCAACTGCATTAAGTTGTTAATGAAAGATGAAATAAGATCAGGACTGAGGATTGACCAGTGGAATTAGCTATGTGGAAGTTATTGGTGACCTTGATATAGGCAGTTTTGACAAAAGCCTCATTGGAGAGAAAATGGAAGGAGAAAATTTAAACACAGTGAGTTTAGACAACCCTTTCAATGAGTTTTGTTCTAAAGAGAAGAAAAGGAATGGAAAGGAAAGGGTTTTTTTTGGGGGGGGTTGTAATACTAATATTGGGAGAAAGAATAACATATCTGTATGCTAATGGGAATGATCCAATAGAAAGGGGGAAGCTGAAGATGCAAGAAAGAGAAGGGAAAATTGGAAGAGCAATGTCCTTGACTAGGTAAAAGGAGATGTGATTTGGTATACAAATCGAGGGGTTGATCTTACATAGGATCATGAGCGTGACAGGGATGGCAGAAGTATTAGGGGCCCAGAATCAGGCAGGTGGGTAGATGTGGTGAAAGAAAGTTGTGGAAGTTCTTTTTCATTTTCTATGTGAAATGATCAAATTCATTAGCTATGAGTAAGGATGAAGCAGCAGTGTTAGAGGTTTAAGGAGAGAAGAGAGGGGATGAAATAGTTGTCCAAGAGAGTAGATAGGCTAAGGAAATATAGTATGGTTGCCAGACAGCAATTGGAGCTTTGAGAATAAGGAGAGAGTAAAGTGGTACCAGCCAGCATGGGAGCATGTCCTTCTACTGGCTGAATGGATACCAATGCAGAGAAGCCAGTGAGTTGGACTGAATTAGAACTTTGATTTAGCCAAGTAAATATGACAAAGCAAGAGAGAGACAATGGAATTGAAGGTGTATGCAAGAGGATGATGATGATGATTGATCATGGAAGATAAGGAGAAAACGAGATATGAGGGGCAGTGAAAAAGTAGCAGAATACATAGATTAAAGTTTCGGGTGCAGTCAAAGAACTGTTGAGGTTGGGGCTCAGAAGGTAGTTAGAGATTGAAGTGTTTGAATTAGTGGTTAGGCAAGGGTTGCAAATATTGATAAACAGGCCTACACTGTTGGTGGGAATGTAAATTGGTGCAGCCACTATGCAAAATGGTATGGCGTTTCCTCAAAACACTAAAAATATAGTTGCCATATGATCCAGCAATCCCACTCCTGGGCATATATCTGGAAAAAACTAGTCAAAAAGATACATGCACCCCTATGTTCAGAGCAGCACAATTCACAATAGCCAAGACATGGAAACAATCTAAATGTCCATTGACAGACAAATGGATAAAGAAGATGTGGTACATATATACAATGGAATACTACTCAGCCATAAAAAAGAATGAAATAATGCCCTTTGCAGCAACATGGATGGATCTAGAGATTATCATACTAAGTGAAGTAAGCCAGAAAGAGAAAGACAAATACCATATGATATCACTTATATGTGGAATCTAAAATATGACACAAATGAACTTATCTATGAAACAGAAACAGACTCACAGACATAGAGAACAGACTTGTGGTTACCAAGGGGGAGGGGAGGGTGGGGAAATGATGGATTGGAAGTTTGGGGTTAGAAGATGAAAACTGTTACATATAGAATGGATAAACAACAAGGTCCTACTGTATAGCAGAGGGAATTATATTCAATATCCTGTGATAAACGATAATGGAAAAGAATGTGAAAAAGAATGTATATATGTGTATAACTGGATCGCTTTGCTGTACAGCAGAAATTAACACAATACTGTAAATCAACTATACTTTAATAAAATAAATTTTAGATTCACCACATCTTCCAGGAATGAGCCACAGTGGGAACGGAAGTTTGTAGGTGGATCTGGTCAAGTAAGCGAGCGGATAATGCACCTCCTCGGGGACAGAGTGAAGCTGAGGTGTCCTGTCACCTATGTTGACCAGTCAGGTGACAACATCATGATAGAGACGTTGAATCATCAACTTTATGAGTGCCGATACGTAATTAGTGCCGTCCCTCCAACTTTGACTGCCAAGATACACTTCAGACCAGAGCTTCCTTCAGAGAGAAACCAGTTAATTCAGCGTCTTCCAATGGGGGCTATCATTAAGTGCATGATGTATTACAAGGAGGCCTTTTGGAAGAAAAAGGATTACTGTGGCTGTATGATCATCGAAGATGAGGAAGCTCCGATTTCAATTACCCTGGATGACACCAAACCAGATGGATCGCTGCCCGCCATCATGGGCTTCATCCTTGCTCGAAAAGCTGACCGCCTTGCTAAAGTCCATAAAGAACTAAGGAAGAGGAAAATCTATGAGCTGTACGCCAAAGTGCTAGGATCCCAAGAAGCTTTACAACCAGTGCACTATGAAGAGAAGAACTGGTGTGAGGAGCAGTACTCCGGGGGCTGCTACACGGCCTACTTCCCCCCAGGGATCATGACTCAGTATGGAAGGGTGATCCGCCAGCCCGCGGGCAGGATTTACTTTGCTGGCAGGGAGACGGCCACACAGTGGAGCAGTTACATGGAAGGAGCAGTAGAGGCCGGAGAACGGGCAGCTAGAGAGGTCTTGAATGCTTTGGGGAAGGTGGCAAAGAAAGACATATGGGTCCAAGAACCTGAATCAGAGGATGTTCCAGCTGTAGAAATCACCCACACCTTCTGGGAGAGGAACCTGCCTTCCGTGACAGGCCTGCTGAAGATCATCGGATTTTCCACATCAATAACTGCCCTGTGGTTTGCGGTGTGCAAAGTCAGGCTGCTGACCCGATGCTGAAGTTTCAGCTTCATGCTTTCTGCTTACTCCTTCCCAGCATCATCAAAAGCAAAATGTTGACAAATTGAAAGGCTGTGTCATCGGATCATCTTTAAGTGCACTGATTTAACCCCTCAGTTTAATCTCAGTGTATCACCTCCTTAATTTCCGTAAGATCAAACTCCATCTTGTGATTTGTCTGTACCAGCTCGTATTGATTGGTAGAAGATAACCTTGTGATCAATTTCTTAATTTCAAGAAGTTAAAGTTGACATGCTCATAAGAAACAGTTTCTGTGTCCTGTTTTTCTCCCCTTTAACACAAAACGTCTGATGAACGCAGAAATGAAGCATTTAACTTTCTCCCTGTAGAGGCCGAGTAGGTTAAGGCCTAGCCTGTGACTGTCGTTTGAAGTCCTTAGCAAAGGGTGAAGTGTAGGCCCAGACCCCAGAGACTCACAGCTTCCTGGGGTGAGCAGCTCCCACTTTGGATGAGGGAAAGCAGTGGAGGTAGGATTCAGGCCCTCAGACCAGTGAGGGGACAACATCTTGTGGGCGGCTGCCTCAGGAATCTCCTGACCACTTCTAATTCCTGTGAAGTTTCTAGACATCTAGCCTTCGTGCTGGTTTGTTTGTATTTGTCCTCTTTTTCTTCTTAAAGAGGACAGTGTTTACCAAGGTAGAATGCATAAACTGACTTGCTGTGACTTGTCTGTAGCTCCCCAGGTGAGCAGACTCAAATAGTGGCAAGAGTGTCCCCCAGGAGGCCTCCCTGACTCGCTCTGCGTGAGACCGACTGCAGTAGGCTTCTTCTCGTCCTCCTGGAAGGAAGACGTCACTTGGCTTGTTGTCGATAACATTCTCTGCCAATTCCAGGGAAGCAGTAGTTTCCTTTTTTCAGGTACACCCTGGCCTTCTGAAGGCCCCTAGTGGCATATATTTTTTTCTTTTTTCCTACAGCCATAGTAAAATTAGGCAGATCTGTTAACTTAAACATGTCTTCGACGTGGTTACCTTAAATACCATCATGTCAATTTCTCTCAAATAAGTCCTGAAATACACGACAAATTTCTGATTGTTATTTCTTTCTTTTTTTTTTTTCGGACCTGCTTTGAACACTAATTTTTTCAAAGTAAACGCTTTGGGCTCCGCGGGGCACTCAGCTAAGAGCATCGAGGGGGCGCCGAGAGTGATTGTTATTTCTTGAGACTATCAAATACTGAAAGGAAATGAGAGCTCTTACTATAACCCCACTTGCCTTAGTTATTAAGATTTATAAAAGACATGAAATTGAGTGATTTTATATATGAAGACTAAGTTCTCTGTCTTAGGAGAAATGTGGGCTCAGAACAGTGCTCACCTCTTATCTTTCCCATTTTAAAAACTGTCAGGGGAGTTCCCTGGCAGTCCCTTGCTTAGGACTCGGTGCTTTCACTGCCAGGGGCCCTGGGTTCAATCCCTGGTCGGGGAACTAAGATCCCGCAAGCCCTGAGGTGCAGCCAAAAAAAGAGGACTGTCAGATTTTTAAAAACCCCTTCCAAAGGTTTCAGCCATAAAGTATCTTTTTTTAATATAAATATCTGGGGAAAATCAACACAGATGTGATCAAATAAAGCCACTGAGAAGATTCTGTGGACTCAGCTACCCAGGTGGTAGATACCCAGTAATACCTTATCCTGCATCATTGATGATTGAGGCCTTTCATTTTAAATGAAGTTTCTAGCTAGCTGAAGCTTATTCTTTATGTGCCAAAATTTTTTAATCAATTAAAATTTTGATGGACCTACTTCCACACATTTATTATATAAGCTAGATTCAAATTCCTTTTTTAAAATTAATCAGGTCAATCATTCTGCATCTGGATTATTTTATACTTTTATCATAGAGTATACTGTTTATAGTAGAATGATACCATTTTTAATAGTGATACCCTTGTCTTTGCCCCTGTACTAAAACAACTAAAGTTGTTTTATAGCTGGTGAGTCTGCTGCTTCTATCTTCTCCCATATTCAGTATTTTGTTTCATATCCTTTTTATCTCCATCATCTCCCCATAACGCAATCTAATCCGCTGTCTACTTTTTATCGAATGGGAATTAAACATTGCCAGAGGAGCCAACCCAAGTTTATTACATAATGAACCTTATTGTAAATCCAAAATTACGTCCTCAAAGCAAAGAGCAGGATTTTTCTGCCACTCTTCACCTTGCAATTGAAAAGTGTTTTAGCTAACTTGGGAGTTATGGTATTGTCTTGGATATGCTCCAATACATAAGGACTTGCTGCACTTTATACCAAACTGCTTTGAGAAATCACATCCCTGATCTATTTCAGTCGTTTCTGTTTGCTTACTGAATAACTCGGTTCTGACACACCTTTTGGGAAATGCTGACTTCAACTTAACTGGCAATGGTTTTAACAGTCATCAGCTTGTTAACATATCTAAGTCTCGAATGTTGAAGGACTCCAGAGTATGTGATTTACCCTCTTCTCAAACTTTTTAGCAAACCAATTAATTCATCCTAATTAGATCAGCCCCATTAAGCTACAGATTATCAAAAATTAATGCCAGCCCAGGTGTGCCTAGGCATGAAATTGGAGCTGAGAACTCCCAACATACACGAGGTGGTCCAGCGCCAAGATGCCATAGGTCTTCTCTTTCACCCAGAGATACTCAAGTCAGTTTAGGCAGCTGATCGAACCTGGACCTGTTAAGTCAGCTGCTTCACAGCTCTCAAGGCTGAGTCAGCCTCACTCCATAGTAAGGTTGAGAATGAGATTTGAAAAGTTAACCTTTTTGTCACAGCTATTAAATAAAGACATTATTAGCCTGAAGACAAAATATCGAAGGATTGTGAACTGTGTTTAGTTTGTGAACTTGGCGCCTAATGTTCTGTCTGAAACGTGCCCCAGTGCTACACGTGGGAGTACACATGTGTGTATATGTTGCCATTGAAGTACGATTTTGCCTGTGGTACTGTTTTGTTTGTTAATAAAGTGCACTATCACCTCTGAAAAAATAAAAAATAAAAAAATAAAATAAAATAAAATAAAATAAATTAAAAAAAAATAGGCCTGGAGCAGGACCAGAAAAGGACAAGATTGATGGTGGAGAGGAGGCCAAAATACTGAGTGGCCAGAATATGGGAAGGATTTTCTATGGGGATATTGACCTCTAAGACCTATGACAGGAATTGTGTGGGGGAGAATGACAGTGACCAGAAGCTAACATCTTAAGAGTTGAAGAGTAGTGACTTGGCTTTGGAGGAGTGGGGAAAGTGACTGCACCCTCAAGGGGTAGTGTAGGCACAGTTTCATGATGTGAGAGTCAGAGCTTTAATTTTGTTGATGAGGAAGGAGAGAGAATGACCTTGAAGCATCAATGAAGCAATAAGGAGGGTATGTACCCCAACACCAGCTCCAGTGCTACAGGATTGGAAGAGAGCCATCATTAGAAATAACTGCAGTGTCCTCATGCCAGAGTCCAGCTCCAGTGAGTCCAGGGATACCCGAGGGATGGATAGTGTCAGCGAAGGAAATAAATCTATTACACTTCTTAAAGTATCAGCATTGCATGTTTCTCTCTCTCCTTTATTGTTTACAATCACAGGTTTATATATTGTAGTTGATTACATTACCAGGTACGTGACCAAACAATCTTAGCACAATCAAACCTCAAAATATTCTATAAAGATTTTTTAAAAAAATATCCCCTAGTTTCTAGATGTCCTATTAAAATATTTCCCCAAGTTCCCATTAATCACAGGTTATTTCTTAGTAACCAAGCCAAGCAGTTATATGCTTATTTTAATTGTAAAAGTTGGAGCTACTTGCTCCTATTTCTCTTCTTGCATGGGCAACCTTTTACAATGGTTCCATGAAAATATTTACAATATACCCTCATGCCCTTTCTCGTTGTTTCCTCCAACTGAGACACTGTTTTCTCCCTACCCTAGCAACCAATTCTGCTCTAGGCATTTGCTTTTCTATAATTAATCTTCCTTTATAATAGAACCATAAATTTCCTATGTCATCAGAAACTCCGGCCCATGGCCATAACTCCATACTAGAGGGTGTTTTTCATAAAAACATCCCCTTAGTTCCAGACTCTTAATTCTTTACCTATTTCCCCAGGGCTTTAGTGGGTACTTCCCATTCTGTGGTAGTTTCAGGAGGAGGAGTCCTTAGAGGAATTTTTCTTTCACGTGGAGCAACATCCCCCCAAAATTGCCCCTATATGTAAATTTATTATCATAAAACATAACAACAGAGCTGTAGTCCACCTTCCTGGCATGGCGCTGCCTTGCAGTTTCGCCTTCCATTGCTTCATGACTTTGTCATGGTGCAATGGCTCCAGGATGGCTTCCGACATCCTCAAGGAAGAACCAGGTATCAGTTAGAGCATGAAGGTGAAGGGGAATATTATTGAAGAGGCTGAGGATACAGGGGAGTTTGCTGATAAGAGATCTTGAGTTCCAGAGTCATAGTGAAATGATTTCAGAAGGAGAAAGGTGGTGGATGAGTTCAGAAAATGTGATAGAACAAGACAGCCATGAGAATTAGTGGATGGGGGTGAGCTGGGAGTCCTGGGCTTCACAGGGTATCTGACATGAACAAGGATAAGACCATAGTAAAATGATCTTAACAGTCCGAAGGCAGGGGTTGAGAGAGAAGCTGAGTGTTGAAAGGAGGGAAAAATTGATAAAACTGGGTCTTTCAGACTTGACATCCAGTATTTTCCTGGGACCTAGCAGGTTAGGATGGGAATGAATTTTGAGTAATAGCTACTCTGCTGGACTCAGAATTGTGAATAAGACTTTGTTTCTGAGTTAAAGTTTGTGTGTGTGTGGGGGGTTGGGTTCCTTCCTTCCTTTGCAATGACCTAGAGGGGTGGGATAGGGTGGGTGGGAGGGAGGCTTAAGAGGGAGGGGATATGGGGACATATGTATGCATATGGTTGATTCACTTTGGTGCTAACACAGTATTGTGAACCAATTATACTCCAATAAAGATCCATTTAAAAAGAAAAAGATTTTTTCTATAGATTCTCAGCAGCTGTTCTGAAAAGAGACTGTGGTCAGGAGTTCTGCCTGTTTCCCAGATTCACTTGATCCCAGTCTAGATTCAAGATGAAATCACAGCTACCACTGAGTTAAATCATGTTTCTTTTGCCAATTTCTCTGCTATTTACTTACAGAGAGACAACGGAGGATTTTCTTCTATAGAGATGTGCAGTCCCTGGGAGGAGAGGAGGCAGATGTTGCTGCTAAGCTCTGAGCGTCAGGTTCTTCTAGTTTTGCAAATCACAGTGCCATGGGGAGGAACCTTCATATCTAATCCTCAAGGAAGACAGTAGAGCCTGAGAACCTTCATAAAATGGGCTTTGGTGAAAGATTTAGATTTAAAACCCTGCCCACTACATCCTGACTGCATAAACTTAGGCAAATAATTTAAACTTTTAAGCCTTTAATTTTTAAAATCTTGATTAAAGGTGTGCAATTTTAAGCTGTTGAATAACAAATAGACCTGTGATTTATGACACAATTTACAAAATTCTCAGCAGCATTGAATAATGTTGACTCCTTCAGACTCTCTCTTCACTTGGCTTCTGGGGCTGAATATTTTCTTGGTTTTCTTCCCAGCTTAGAATATTCCTTTTTTACTTTCTTTTGCTGACTTATCCTTCACTACCCAATCATTATTTTGGAATTCCTTAGGGTGTAGTCTAAAGCCACTTAAAAAAAAAATTATTCTGTATCCTCACCCTACATGATCTCATCCATGCCTTCTACATGCCAATGACTATTAAGTACATATCCATAACCTAGACCTCTCTCTGAACTCTAGAAACATATATCTGCAGAGTGTCTCTACTTGGATATCCCAAAGACGTTTTAGTCTCAACTTGGCCACAAAGAAATTCATGTATTATCTTTCCCCCAAATTGGGAATTCTTCCAGTGCTCCCGATGTCAGCAACTGGCTCTTCCAGAAACCTGTAAGACATTCCTGATTCTTCCTTTTTCCTTACGCTCCATACCCAATCTATCCTTTAGTCCTGTCAATTCAATTTACTAAATAAATCTCAGAAAATCCTTCACTTCGTGCTATTTCCAGTTTTACAAACTTTTGTCTCTGTGTGATTTTATAGCACTTAGAATAATTCACAACTAATATTTTTTGCTGATTATTTCATTATTGCCTATTGCCCCACTAGGCTGTGTACTTTATGGGTACAAATACCATATCTTTTATTTTTGTTTAACATTGTATCTCTGGGCTTGGATCAGTGATTGTCTCAAAATAAACCCTCAGTAATACTTATTGAATACATGAATAATAGCTTCTATTTATTGAACACTTACAATGTGATAGGCATTCCGTTAAGCACTTTATAAACCATTACCCCTCTTGGCAACCGTACAATGTGAATATTATTATTACATCCCATTTAAGGAAATAAAGTTAGAATGGTTAATAGACTGGTCCAAGTCCCCTCTAGCTGACTAGAATACAGATCCATTTGTCTGCAGCTCTGTGACCTAATACCCATGTGATATTGCCTGTCCTGTCCCGCTACAGTTAAAAAGGCTTTGTCCTTTGGTAAGGAGCTGGCCATGACCTCTCTACCTTAGACTGGAACCCTCCCACCCCTCACCTGTGATGACCCTTCCCTTCTTCCTCCTCCAGTACTACTAATGATTTCAGTACCCAATTCTACAGGATTGTTGTGAAGATCCTGTGAACTCATAGATGTAAGAGCTCTAGTCCTATACGCTGTACACTGCACCATGGTTGCCAGATGCAAAGTCCCTTTTCAAAATTTGAACTCTTTTTCTCACGTAATTAAACCACTTTGATTTTTATTTGTTCTTTAGTGCTTCAGGCTGCTTGTTACTGTTAACCCCTCGACATCCCATCCTCCATCACCCTCTTCTCCCTTTGCCACAAGTTAACATCTTCCCATTCTTCAAACGTTAGGTCACAGGGTAAAACTCCTCCATGAAGATCCCACACCAGAGAAAGAAAGGCAGTATTTGGGTCAAAGTCTTGGGCAGAGGGAAAATAATTTGAGGCTAAAGAGTCATTTGCTGACCTGGACATTCCTAGAGTAGCTCTGTAGACATTCCATCTGAAGATGATGGGATGTTTTCTTGCTTTGTAAGAGACAGCCTTTCCCAAGCCCAGGGATGCTCTAATGCTGGAGACTGAGGTTGGCAACCACCTTCTCTGCTCTGAGGCTCAGTGCTCTTGGATTTGCCGATATGCAGTGCTCTGACCATCTGCACCTTCTGTGCTTTTGCTTGCTCATTTTGTATATAGTTTAGAGCTGTTCAGTTTTGTTTTGTTTTTTTCTGGAGGCTTAATGAAAGGGAATAACTACTGTAGGGCCACCTCATAGGGTCGTGTAGTTGCATCCTGCACAAGTGTGCCCTGCTGAGGGCATGAGTGGTGCTAAAATCCAGCTTGTGCTTTGCTTGCTGAGCTGTGTGCCTGTCACTGTCTGTGTGTGTTCAGGGGAAGAGGCACTTATTTCTAAGTGCATAAGAGGGCCAGGTAAGGTAGTACAGGCTCCTCTCCACATTTAGACATGTGTGTATGTATGTGCGCACGTGCATGTGTATACTGTCTGTAACATTACTTTTGAGAATTCAGATCAAATAACCAGAGGCCTTATACTACCAGCAGTGATATGATTCTTCCAGAATTTCAGATGCAATTCTCACATATTCTGTGTTTGGTCTCTTTCTTCTCCCTGGTGTACCCCCTTCCTCCCTCCCTCTCTGGCTTTAAGTTGATGGTACATTATCACTATTGAGTGTTCATGACCTTGCTTTCTCTTTCTTTTAAAATTTTGTTTATGATTTTAATCCCAATTCTCTACTCTTATTAAGTATGTTTCATAAGCATTTTTATGTGTATATTTTTGCAAAATGCAGGTTGTCATTTTGTGTCCAAGTCTTTATACTATAGAAATTGTTTAGTGTTATAAATCTCATTCTTATTTTTTTCACTCTGCACAATGTTTCTAAGATATAGCTGTTTTTAAATTTTCTATTGTTTTACCCACCTCTCTAATTCTCTTCTGTTTTCTTCTTTACATGGCTTATGAAGGTAAGGTGCAGTTGAAATATTCCTTTCTCTGGGAAGTTTTCCCTCATTCTTCCAATGTTAGGCTCCCTCTTCTGGGCTCCCAAAGCATTTTCATTCTTCTTTTCTCATTCTTCTCTTAATAATGATCTCATTTTGCAATTAAAAAATCTGTGTTGAGCTCTCCATGGAAGAGACTGACATATATATATTTATGCAATTCTAGCACCTAAGATAGCTCTTGGAACATATATTCTCAACAATGTGTGAATGTATGAATAATAATGACAATAGCTAACATATATTAAGCATGAACTATGTGTCAGACACTGTTTTAAGTGTTTCATATCTGTTGAATCATGTAGTTCTCAAATACCATTACACTGAGCATTAGGGCTTCAGCATATGAATTTGGAGGAAGGAGGGACACAGACATGAGGTCCATAACATCCAGCTTAACCCAGTAGGACACCACTCTTTCCAGGGCATAGTGATTGGCTTAGGGATGGATGTACAGCCCAAGCCTATTCAATCAGGACTATTAAAAAGAGGGAATCTTGGACTATCTGCTTGAGTAACCAGATGAAGAATAATCTTTTCCCGTTTGATGTGTATCAGAGAGACTATAAGCCTGAAGCCTAAAGTGGCTATAACATGGAGATTATACTGAGCTCCTGAATCAATGCCTGAAGCCAACTCTATCCCTGGACTTTTCATTTTAATAAGCTACTATAATGTGAGCTCTGTGAGGACAAGGACTTCACTTCTGTGGTAACTTCAGTGCTTAGAACAATGTTCACCACTCAGTAGCGTTCAATAAGTATTTCCTGAATAAATACCAGGTCTAACAATTCTTCTCCCCTCCTTAAGCCATTTGTGTGATGTTTCCTGTTGCTTGCAATCAGAGGAGTCCTAACTGATAAATATCCATGGCAGACATTATTAATCAGTGATGACAATTTTTGTAGCTGAACTTAGGTGCAAATTTTGAATCCTTTTCATTATGATGCTCCAGGCAGACATTCTCAATCATTACAATTAGCAGGCAAGATGGCACTCTAAAATCTATATTAGCTTTCCATCTCCCTTCTGATTTATTGGAAAAGCAACTAATTTGGGACCTTAACTACATCTTTAAAAATCCCTTCATTTCTTCCTTTCAACATAACTTAATCACGAGAGTGAGATGCCATCACGTACATGTATCCCTCCCACACTCTTGGGGAGAGGGTTGCATAGGGCATGTAACACCAGGGGGTGGGAATCTTGGGAGCCCTTCCTAGAATCCTGCCTCCTACAGAATCCGTGGTCTAGCCCAAATTCTTTGTTGTACAGATGGAAAAACTGAGGCTGGCATAGCTGTAATTAAGACTCTAGGTCTTCAGCTTCCAGCTCTGGTGCTCTTTGAGGTCATTGGTTGTAGAGCTATTGTTGAGCCTTTTTTCCAGGTCTGTGCGGACTCTGAACTTGTGGGAAAAACCTCTGTGCTTTGGTCATCTTTGCATCGTTCTCTGCTCTCCAACTTGTACTGCACCCAGCAGACAGATATACAATAAATATTTTTTGGAGTTGATTTGACTAAGGATCCATGGGTTAATTTTTAGTAATTTGAAGGCTGAAGTGAACTGATCTAATGTCTGATACCAAACCAGTGAGGGATTCAGACACAGAAGTGAGCCTTAGAGGACTTCGATGAAATATTAATAGGGTCCCTGTCAGTGACAATAATATCTCTTCTTCCAGCAGCAGCTGTGACCTTTATGAGTTAAGAAGCACCCTGGGGACCCTTCCTATAGGGCTGGGCCCCCTGCTTTTCAGCTACCGAAGCCACTCACCAATGATGGTCATGCTGGGGCTTGTGGAAGAACATGATGAATAGCTGAAAAGGATGCTCGAAATGTCAGCTAATGCCCCCAAAGTGATTCACTTGGGAATCTGCTGGGTTCATAAGAAACTTTCACTTCCCAGCTGTTTCAAGACATTTGAATAGACTTTGTTCTTCTTCTCATATTCCAGGCTTATTAATATGAAATATGTATCTATCTGAAATGAAGGGCCAGAAAATAGAATCATGTGGGAAATATAGATATAAAATATTTTATCTATAAAAAAATCCAACTTCCCTGGACTATATTTTTAACAAGAAATAATTTTTCTGAGTTTCAGATACCTATACAATTTGTTGGAAAAGAGTCAATATCATGGGGACCATCAAATTCTGAGCTTAACTCCTTAGACCAGCATATTACCTGAAAAAGTGTAGACTTTGAAGAATAACAAGGCCAACAGTGATTTGTAGAGTGAGGGACAGATACAGGGCAAGAAGGAAAAGTTTTCTGCAAAAAATGTAGGATTCTGGAAGGCACATTTGATTAGTTACTGTATGAGTTTTCTACTGCTGTATGACAAATTAACCCCAAACTTAGTGGCTTAAAATAAGGAACATTTATTATATCGCAGTTTCCATGGGTCAAGAATCCAGATGTGGATTAGCTGAGAAGCTAAGCTGAGCTTCTGGCTCAGGGTCTCTTACAGGCTGCTATCTAGGTGTTAGCCAGGTCTGTGGTCTTATCTCAAGGCTCTGCTGGGGGAATGTCCTCTTCCAAGCTCATTCACATGGCTTTGGCCAGAGACATCAGTTCTTTGCCACATAGATGTTTCCAAAGGGAAACTCACAACATGGCAGCTGGCTGCCTTCCTAGGGAGAGTGGGAGAAAGAGAGAGAGGAAGGGGAGAGAGAGACACACACACAGAGACAGACAGAGATTGAGAGGGAAGCCAGAGTCTTTTCCTAATCCTAATCTTGCTAATCTCAGCGTCTCATTACTTTCTCAATATTCTGTTCACTATAAGGGAGTCACTATGTCCTACTTATGCTCAAGGGGTCAAGGGGAGGAGATTACACAGGCCGTGCATACCAGGAGGAAGGGATCACTGGAGACTGTCTCAGAGGTTGCCTATCACAGGCACAGAAAGGGATGGAAAAGTCCCTTTTGCTGTTGGAGCTTATCATAGCCTTCTGTCACTTAGGCAGGCACTAACCAGGCCCAATTCTCAACAAGGTCCAGAATGAGGCTTACCATAATGCCAGAGCCAAGTCTTTTTGTGACTGTGCAGTTTGAGCAGAGATCTTCAGCAGGGCACTTTCTCATCACTGATGTAGTAGAGATGGAGGTAAGGTGCTGTGCAAGTTCAGGGGTACTCGTATCATTTCCAGCAGAGAGATCAGGCAAGACTTCCTATGGGAGACAACATTTATAATGAAATTTGAAAGGAAGAGAGGATAGTGTGGAGAGCAGAGCTGGGATGGGAGGAAAGGACATTCCAAGAGGAGGATCATGTGGACAGAGCCCCAGAGGTGGGGAAGAGCAGTCTGTGTCTTGAGGAAGCCATGCTGTAGGTCAGTGTTGAAGGTCAGTGAGATATTATTAAAGGGACTTGGAATGCAGCTTCCCTCCACACCTCCTCCAGTGTTCCTTCATGCTCTCTCCAAGTCACACCAGATACTTATTCTCTGTGGAAGCACAACCTCATAATTCACACAGTTCAATGTCTCAATGTTTGTTTCAGGGAAATGACTTTAGCTAACTCAAATCTCCTATGTCAAAGAGGAATTACCAATGTTTGTACAACAAATTCTTTAATATATTCACTGCCCAATACATTATATGACTATTAAAGTCTGAAAGCTTGGCTTCTCCAAGTCTGGTTTTCCTTAATTATTCTAGGGTTAATTGTATGTGAAGGCAGCCAAGTTCATGGATAATTTCAGAAAGGACCCACAGCCCACTTGGTTAAAAACAAAATACCTAAATTTCCATCGCTCTAATAAATCTGTTGTGTTAAAACGAAAGTTCTAGAAGGCTTTTGTCAAAATGCAAATGACAATCCCATATCAAAGATTCTTTCATTACTCAGCTGGGAGTTACTCACAGTAAAGTAGTTACCTGCTGGTTGATGTCAGGGGAGAGAGCAGAATCTAGAGAAGGCAGGACCAGCTGAGGCACCACAGTGTAAGGGATGCATAGGCATCAGGACACCTGAGGGCAGAGGGAGGAGGGCACCAACAGTGGAGGCCACAGCGAGAATCCTATGAGGTCAGAGCTGGAGGAGCCTAAGAGTTTACGATGACCATTTTTATTTTGTAGGTGAGGAATCTCTATGGAGGAGAACCGATTTAGTGTATCTGGCATGACAGGCCAGTGGGGGAGCAGGAGCTGGAACCCCGGGTTCCTGAAGCTGAAACTGAGTGACCAGCTCCCATTGTGCTCAAGTCTAAGTGACCTTCCCAGATCCTTCTCAGAATCAACCTCTCTCTGCCCCATGCCCTTTGCCCTCTTGTCTTTTGCCTACACCTTTACTTGGCCAATCTCAATCTACCTTGTATTAAAATGATGTGCACAGGAATTTATCTTTCCCCAAATAAATGGACATCTATCACTTGTGGTCCAGTATTCAGTCTCTCTTCTTTTAGTAAGAGTGCCCTAGGTTTCCCCTGGGAAACCACTGTGCTCATTTGATTTTGCGCTTGGGAATGATTGGCTCTATCTGCAGTCAGAAGCATGATCACTCCTCTCCTAAGCCATTGTTTCAGAGAGGGGCACACAATCCAAGCAGAGCCAGTGAGCTCTGAGGAGATGTTTTCTGGGATTCATGGAAAGAAAGGCTTTCTGTCCATCACCATATTTGGTCACGTGAGGCTTGGCGCTGCTACAGCCATTTACCATCAGGAAGGAGACCAGCTTGAGGCTGAGGATGACTCGTGACAGAGGCAGAGCTGAGAGATGCAAAGAAACGATGTCTGGATTTTATTATTTGAGCCTTTGGATCAAACTCAAACAGAGCCCATTTCAATCCTTGGAGTATTTATCTATTTGAGTCAACAACCTAAAGTGATCCCACTCAGGTCTTCCTCTCAAAAACAATGAATGAATGCTCACCTAACATCCGCAAAGCTAAATGTACTAAAGAGCTCCTTCCAAAAATAATAGACTCTTGCAAAGGCAAATTTTATTCTTCAAACCAGATGGCAGAAACTTCCTTATTACTCTAAAATGGTACTTCTTTGAGCTTAAGAAAATCTTAACACAGGGCTTTTAGGAGGGATTATATAAGAAGAATTTTCAGAGTGTATTTGACTACATTTTCTCAAAGAATTCTAACAATCATTTTGATAGGTTATTATAAATGAGAACATGACCACCCTGTGAGATTTAGATATGGGACTGTTGACAAGTGCTCCAGACACCAATGGCCTGGGGACTATTCCCCAATGTAGACAGTGGTTTAGGTACATTAGTCAGACTGACTCTGGCTCTCATTATTGTTATGAATAAGTTGTTATAAAAATATAGACTCCAGACCTCCTATGTCTGACTCAGTTAAAATTTCACATGTTAAAAAGGGAAGATAAGAATGTTCTCTTAATGAGCTAATCATCACACTCTTACTTGACTGTTGCAAACAGAAGGCTAGGTATCCTCTTTAAAGATGGTTGACCTTAGCCTCTTGAATCATCTTTCCAAGCACCCAAAATCTTCCTAATGAACACTTTCAGGAAGTAAACTCTGACTTCCTTTTACTTTCCTTGAGAAAGGCCCTTTATCTGACATGTTTGAGTGTGGTTGAACCATATCCTCTCTGATGCAATGACTTTGGCCTCTTCTGCTAAGTTCTGGATTGGCTGTGACACTCATGCTAGGTTGTAAGCTCCATGAAGGGAGAAGGCATGTCTGTCTTGCTCATTTTTATGTCCCCATTCAACTCAGAATCAGACACAGAGTGTCCATTCCAAAAACATTTGTTGAAGAAATGAATTTCTGAAAATTGGTTAGGGAATGTCAAGTAAGATTGAAAGTTGAGTTGGGATGATTAAGTAAGATTTCTGTAATATAATCATAGACATGAGTTGAAAACGAATGTTAAAAATCAGAGGTGAAACGAGCTGTAGTGGAAAGAAAATAGAATAATACCAAAACTCCTAAACGCCCATCTTTGCTTGAGATTTCCTGGCTGAGGGATTTGGAAAGCCGTTTGACTACCCTAAGTATCATTTTCTTCAATAACACAGGGTGAATTCATAGAGTTGCTATGAGGGTCAGACAAGATGGTGTATGTAAAGTCCTTTGCACAGTTTTGGACACTCTATATATCTCTGGTGCAGAAATTAGGGAAAGGAAATGGTAATTCTAATGTGAGTTGAAGGAGAGCATTTGACGTGGAAACTAGCCAAGTAGAGGGCCCTTCCTTGATCAGCCAACTCTAATTTATTGGGAGATCTTAAGGTCTTATCTGGTACATTTACCAGTTGATGTCACAGTGTCTTCTATATTAATGATAAGAGTTTTAAGGGGCATTGGTGGTAGGGAGTGCTTATAAAGAGCTTCTGGAACTATCTGGGTGTGTGTGGGGGGGGAAGGGGCCCTGGAAAAAGAGGAAGCTTACAAATCCCATTTCTGAAGTCTTAGTTTAATCTTAAAAAAGTAAATCTCAAGCTCTGGAGACTAAATAGGGGTGCTGTAAAAGATTTCAGTGACTCACAAAGGACAGAGGACATGACGGATGTTTCTGGAGTTTTATATCATTTTGAACTTCTGTGACACAGGGATAGATATGGGCTGCAGCACAGTTTAGTTGATAAGATCTAAACTTTGGAGTCTAACATACTCCTGTTTGCATCTCTGTCAGTGCAATCCTAGGTGTCTCTGAAGATCAGTTTTTTCATCTGTAAAATGGGCATGTATATTAACTTTTGGTTATTAAACACATACCATGTGCCAGGATTTGTGAGAGGCTCTTTACATACATATCAGATTTAACTGAAATTCTCAACCTTATACAGTGGTACTGAGATCAAGTAAAACCATGCACATAAAGTACATATTCCAGGCACATAGTAACTATTCAGTAAATGGTTGTTATAATTATTATCATTATTGGTTATTATTACAGAATTTTAGATTTCAGGTTTGGTGTTATTGTAGGTTGTGGTTAAGCTTGAAACTGAACTTTTTGTAATGAACTTTTTATAATAACAATCTCTTACCTTCTTATAATCTTCCTTATGCTTGTCAGACCCCTGAGAATGTATTGGGGCTCAGTTCTCTGAGTCTTCAGTCCGGATTTGTTAATCAGAGCCCACTTCTTTCTGAAGGATGTGAGAGGCATCCTGGCCAGGAGAAGATGCAATTCCAATAATTCTGGAATGTCATGACAGGTCCAATTGCCACACAGAGACTCATCTACCAAGAAAGGAAGAGGGAATAAAGGATTGATCTGGATTTGCTTTAGACTAAATGTTTATAAGATTCTTAGTGTCCTGAAGAGTTGAGCAGACTTGCCTCTAGATGATGCTATGGGTTGAACTGTGTTCTCCCTCAAACTTCATGTGTTGAAGTCCTAACCCCCAGTACATCGGAATGTGACCTTATTTGGAGATAAGGTCTTCAAAGAGACTTTAATCAAATTAAAATGAGGCCTTTAAGGTGAGTCCTAATTCAATATGATTGGTGTTCTTATAAAAAGGGGAGATTTGGAGACAGACACATACACAGAGAAAATACCATATGAACATGAGGACAGCCATCATTGAGGCAAGGAGAGAAGCCTGGGACAGATCTTTCTCTCACAACTTAGAAGGAACCAATCCTGCCAACATCTTGATTTCAGACTCTAGCCTCCAGAACTGTGAGACAATAAATTTCTGTTGTTTAAGCTACTCAATTTATGATAGTTGTTACAGCAGCCCTATCAAACGAATACAGTCAGGAATATGTTGGCTCTTTGAAGGCCATTGGTAGTACCTTGATGGGGTGAAATGGTCAGGGAAAGGTGATGCATAGGTATGACCAGCCATTCCTGAAAAAGAAGTAGATCACACCTGGAATCACTTCCACTCTTTGGTTAAACATAAGCTGGGATTCCAGAAAGTGTTTACAAGGTTCACTTCCCTTAGGCGAGGGAGAAAGCTGACTCATATTATGGTAGTAAATAATGACAGTAATGCGTGTTTTCAAGGACTGGGAATTCACCAAAATAAGTAGATTCTGTGAAACAGCCAGCCTGAATCATCGGATACTTTTTAAAGAAATAAAGACATTTAGCATCCACAATAACTGGAGCAGGGTAAATAGCATGCTTCCTAGTAGAATTCATTAAATCACTTGTGTTTATTTTTTTATTTTTTACATGTTTATTGGAGTATAATTGCTTTACAGTGGTGTGTTAGTTTCTGCTGAATAACAAAGTGAATCAGCTATACATATAAATATATCCGCATATATCCTCCCTCTTGCATCTCCCTCCCACCCCTCTAGGTAGTCACAAAGCACCGAGCTGATTTCCGTGTGCTATGTGGCTGCTTCCCACTAGCTGTTTTACATTAGGTAGTATATATATATATGTCCCTGCCAATCTCTCAATTCGTCCCAGTTTACCCTTCCCCCTCCCCATGTCCTCAAGTCCATTCTCTACATCTGTGTCTTTATTCCTGTCCTGCCCCTAGGTTCTTCAGAACCTTTTGGGTTTCTTTTAGATTCCATGTATATGTGTTAGCATACGGTATTTGTTTTTCACTTTCTGACTTACTTCACTCTGTATAACAGATTCTAGGTCAATCCAGCTCACTACAAATAACTCAATTTCCTATCTTTTTATGGCTGAGTAATATTCCATTGTATATATGTGCCACATCTTCTTTATCCATTCATCTGTCAATGGACACTTAGGTTGCTTCCATGTCCTGGATATTGTAAATAGAGATGCAATGAACATTGTGGTACATGACTCTTTTTGAATTATGGCTTTCTCAGGGTATATGCCCAGTAGTGGGATTTCTGGGTCGTATGGTAGTTCTACTTTTAGTTTTTTAAGGAACCTCCATACTGTTCTCCATAGTAGCTGTATCAATTTACATTCCCACCAACAGTGCAAGAGGGTTCCCTTTTCTCCACACCCTCTCTAGCATTTATTGTTTGTAGATTTTTTGATGATGGCCATTCTGACTGGTGTGAAGTGATACCTCATTATAGTTTTGATTTGCATTTCTCTAAAGATTAGTGATGTTGAGCATCCTTTCATGCGTTTGTTGGCAATCTGTATACCTTCTTCTTATCCTTACTTTTGTTCTGCTATTTATAATGTGTCTTTTTTCCCTCTGTATGCATTTAAGATTTCCCCTTTATTCCTGGTTTTAATTAATTTGATTATGATGTGCCTTGCTGTAGCTTTTTCATGTTTCTTTTGCTTGGAATTTCTTGTGATTCTTGAATGTGTGGTTTTATAGTTTCATCAAATTTACAAAATTTTCAAAAACATTTTTTTTTTGCGGTACACGGGCCTCTCACTGCCGTGGCCTCTCCCACTGCGGAGCACAGGCTCCAGACGCGCAGGCCCAGCAGCCACGGCCCACGGGCTCAGCCGCTCCGCGGCACGTGGGATCCTCCCGAACCGGGGCACGAACCTGCGTCCCCTGCATCAGCAGGCAGACTCTCAACCACTGTGCCACCAGGGAAGCCCTCAAAAACATTTTTTATATCAACCCTGTTTCTTTTGTCCTTCAGGGATTCCAATTACACATATATAAGCCTTCTTAAAGTTGCTCCACAGTTCACTGATGTGATGTTCATTTATCTTTTTGAGTCACTTTTCTATTATTTTGGATAGTTTCTATTGCTAGGTCTTCAAGATAACTAATCACTTCTTTTGGAATGTCTAATCTGTAGTTACTCCCATCCAGTGGGAGTAAAATTTCCAGTGAATTTTTTTTTTTTTATCATCAGGCATTATAGGATTTAGCTTGTCTTTCACATCTCTACTTGTCCTTTTTGAACATATGGAGGATGGTTATAATAATTGTTTTAATGTCCTTGGCCAATTCTGACATTTTTGGCAGTTTTGGTCAGTTTTGTCCATTGATTTTTCTTCTGCTTATGGCATGTTTTCCTGATTTTTGTATGTATGGTAATTTTTGATTGGATGCCAGGCATTGTGAATTTTACCATGTGTGTTGCTAGGTATTTTCATATACTTATAAATATTCTTGAGCTTTGTTCTGGAGTACAATTAAGTTACTTGGAAATTGTTTGATCCTTTTGAGTCTTGCTTTGTAGATTTGTTGGTTGTAACTGGAGCTGAGTTCAGTATAGGGCTAATCATTTGCACTACTGAGGCAAGTCCTTTCTGTGTGTTCTACCCAGTGCATTATGAATCTTGAGGTTTTCTAGTCTGTCTGGTGAGAACAGGCACTACTTCCAGCCTTGTGTGAGCATCAAGCACTATTAACTGTAATTATTTCCTTCCCTACCTCAAATTGTTTCCGCACGTGTATGTACTGATTAGTACTCAGCTAAATAATTGGACCCTCTGCAGATCTTGGGGTTCTTTCTCTTTACAATGAACTTTCTTCAGCATTCTGTCCTGCAAACTTTAGTTGCCTTGCTCTCATCAAATTTTCAGCTCCATTTCCTTTAGGAAGTCCACTAAATATTTCCTGAGTATTCCCTCTCTGCATTGTGGTCTAGGAACCTTCTTAACACAGAAAGCTCGGGAAATTTTGGGTTTATTTCTTTCTTGCTTCTCAGGAACCACTGTCCTTTATTGCTTGATGCACAGTGTCTTGCAAGGTAGTATTTCATATATTTTGTCCAATTTTTATTGTTTTAGGTAGGAGGGTAAATCCAGTCCCTGTTACTCTATCTTGGGCAGAAGTGGGAGTTCTGGAAGAGACTTTTATTGGATGAATAATACCTATGCTTTAAAGTTGTACAAATTATATTGTATCTAATTATATTGTATTCAAAGCAACTTTGAAGCTTTATCTTATACCACCTGCAGTGACAAGCAGACAAGCTTTGAAGTTGGAAAGATCTAGATTTGAATCTTGGAACTGCCATTTAATAGGTATGTGATTTAGGGCAAGAAATGTAAGTTCCCTCAACCTCAGTTTAATCTTTGATAAAATGAGATGGAAAAAATTTACCTTAAACACACAGGAGTCTATGCATGATTTTTTATAGCAAAAATTTGGCAATAGACAGGGTGATACTAAAACAAATCAGAGTTAATCTATAGTTTGTATTTCTGTGAAACACCTAATAAGAATGAGAGAGACCTATATGTATTCTTAGGAAAAATGTTAACAACATACTGTTAAGTGAGTAAAGCAGAAAAACAAGTGGAGTGTGAACAGAATTTTAATTAAAAAATTATGTGTGTGTGTGTATGTGTGTGTGTTTATGTGAAGAAAACACCATCTGCAGGGATATATGAGCAATTTAAGTAGGAAGTAGGAATAAGAAAAATAGGGAATCTCTCTTTTTTTAAAACTTTAAAAAGAGTTGTATTTAAAAAATAATGGACACATATTAATTTCTTTTTGCAATAAAAATGAGTAACAAGAGAAACAAAGTTCAAGAGAGATAATAGATGCACCTGGTGCAATTCACACCATCAACGTCCAGTAGCCAACAAGCACCAGGAGCACATATGTAGTCAAGTAAAGTTAGGCTTATTTCATAATAAGGAAGCACACATCCCAGAGCTGGACCAGAGTGTTGGATAAGAGGAGATTGGGAAGGCCTCTTGTAGGATTTAGGCTTGTGCTGGGTGATTCTAAGAAGGATTTAGGAAGTGGAGGTGAGTTCTCTTTTGAGTGTTTTTAGGAATTCGGTGGTTGAATATTTTGGTAATTTATACCTAAGAGATGAGAAAGCTAAAGGGGGTAAAGGAGGAGTATTTACTCATTTTAGTTGGAAGAGGGGAATGTTTAGCTATTTTTCTTGTTGCTAAGAGTACTTGTCCCTGTTTTATTTCAGACAAACTCACAGAGTGGCCTTTTTTTCTGTCTTGGCCCATCTCAGTCATGGAGTGGCCTTGTCTATTTATTGCTCATATTCTGTAAGGGTTGTTTATTTTCAGTTGGGAACATTATAGCTAATATATCAGCTATCGTCTCCAGGGCCATTTTATGATTTCTCCATACCATCAATAATTTCCTCTCTCCATTTATAGTTTATTTTGCTGATGATGACTTTACCCAATCTTAGAGTTAATTATGCTGGCATATTGGCTCTAATCCTATAGATTTTACTGTGGTCCTCATATTCCAGAATAATGCACAGCTAAATAAGAAAAAGTGTAATTTGCTTTATTCACAGCGCTTTTGTCTTTAGATTTTCTTCCCAGGCTAGTAGGCTGATTGCCCACCAAATGAATTCTCCCTAGACGGAGCTCATAGCTGAAGCCTATGGGATTACTACCTGTTCCCTTGAGTGTTTGTGACTATAGGCGCTGAGACAGGATCAAAGGAAACAACCTGTATTAGTTAGTTTTCTGCTGCAGGAGAGAGGAGCTTCCCAGAGGGGAAAGTTTTCATGTTGTAAATCTTAAGAGACTTCTTATTTGCTGTGTGTGTGTGTGTGTGTGTGTGCATGTGATGAGATTGTTTTTGTAATATGTCACACCCATGTTGAAATAGTCCTTGTTAGTACTCATTACTTTTAACATTTACCTAGAGTTTAAGAGTGCCAGGCACTATGATTTCTATGCATTATCTTATCTGTTCCTAACAAACAAGCAAAAAAACACATTGAAAAGTCTCATGATATATGTATTATTATGAGAAACAAGGTTTGAAAGCTCAATTAGCTTCGAGGAAGACACTTCTGGGGAGTAGCAGGGGTGGGATATAAACCACATTGCAAAAGATTCTAAATCCTGTGCACTTAAAAACTACTTTCTAGTGGAGCATGCGATCAAAGCAACATTCTACGTATGCAGATATTTAAATATATTGGGCTCCATCTAATATTACTGAATCAATATCTCCAGGACTGGGGTATAGTAATTTACACGTTAAAAAACATTCCCTGGTCAGTTGAATGCTGTTGTCCACAGATTGATATTAAGAGACAAGTGTAGGCTACATACTCACATAACTTCCAGTTAGAAAGCTGTCCATATTATTGTTTTTTATCATCATTCATCCACCCATCCATTCATTCAATATTTACAGAATATCTAATATGTCTAAGGCTCTATACCAGATGTTAAAAGGTCATAGAAAGAAAGCGTATTTCAATTGCCTTATAGATGATAGTGAAGGTCTTATATGTAAATAAATAATTTAGATAGGAAGTGATAAATAATAAATAATATTTATTGATACAAGTGAAGTGCTGTGGGTATTCAGTGGAAGAAGAAATTACTTCCCAGGGCAGAAAGTTGACAGGAAACAGTGTTGACCTGGGAAAACTTCAGAGAGAGACTGACTCTTGAATTGGTAGTAAGATTTGGGCATACGGCAATATTTTGTTTCACAAGGTGCATGTACTGAATAACTGTATATGGCTTTCTGGCTTCGAAGAAGTAAGCGGCCATGTTATGAGAGGGCTTATGAAGAGGGCCTTGTGCCAAAGAACTGTGGATAGTCTCTAAGAGCTGTGAGTGGTCCCTGGCTGACGGCCAGGAAGAAGGTAGGAATCTGTCTTAAATGGCAAGGAGATGAATTCCATCAATAAATGAGTGAGCCTGGAAGCAGATCCATCCCCAGTTGGGCCTCCAGATGAGTTCCCAGTTCTGGCTGACACCTTGATTGTACCATCTCAGAGGATGCAGTTAAGTGATGTGCAGATTTCTGACCATAAAACTATAACAATTGTGTGTTTTTTTGTTTTTAAAGAAGATGTTGGGGGTAGGAGTTTATTAACTTATTTATTTATTTTTGCTGTGTTGGGTCTTCATTTCTGTGCGAGGGCTTTCTCTAGTTGTGGCAAGCGGGGCCACTCTTCATCACGGTGCGCGGGCCTCTCACTATCACGGCCTCTCTTGTGGCAGAGCACAGGCTCCAGATGCGCAGGCTCAGTAGTTGTGGCTCACGGGCCTAGTTGCTCCACGCCATGTGGGATCCTCCCAGACCAGGGCTCGAACCCGTGTCCCCTGCATTAGCAGGCAGATTCTCAAACACTGCGCCACCAGGGAAGCCCAATTGTGTGTTTTTTAAGCCCTTAAATTTATGGAAATTTGTTATGCAGCAATAAAAACAATTTGGAATTACTATAATACAGATTTATTTCCCTATTGAGGAATAGTTACTTTCTTGGCCTTGTTTTTCAAAACAATGCTACAATAAACATCCTTACATATATGTTCTTACAGATTAAAACTTTTATTTCCATAGATCCATTTGCGAGGCTGAAATTCTGGATGGAATATTCTTCTTTTAAAAGATATTGCCAGATTCCTTCTGAAGTAAGGTAACACTTCAATTATCTATTAGCAAATGTGAGAGCATCCTTTCCCTTACATCATAGCAATTAATAGGCATTATCATTCTTTTTCAATTTTTGCCAGTCATATTGGCAGTTATCTCATTGTTACTTTAATTTTCAGCTCCATATTAATAGATTGAGCAACCTTTCCTATGTTGTTTGGCTCTTCGTTTTGATTTTGATTTTTTTACATCTTTATTGGAGTATAATTGCCTTACAATGGTGTGTTAGTCTCTGCTTTATAACAAAGTGAATCAGCTATACACATACATATATCCCCATATCCCTTCCTGCTTGCATCTCCCTCCTACCCTCCCTATCCCACCCTTCTAGGTGGTCACAAAGCACCGAGCTGATCTCCCTGTGCTATGCATGTTTTGATTTCTTAAACATTGGCACTGTTAGTCTGGTTGTTTACAAGCATAGAGAACTAGAAATCAAGGATCAAACTTGAAGTACTTTTTTCCAACCCCTTTTAGGGCTTCTCTCACATCTTGGTTTCTCAGGCTGTAGATGAGGGGGTTTAACATGGGGATCATGATGCCATAAAACACAGAAGCCATTTTTTCTTGCTCTTGAGACTCTGTGGCGCGATGGTGCAGATATATGTAAGACAGAGTCCCATAGAAAATGGTGATGGCTCTCAGGTGGGAGGCACGCGTGGAGAAGGCTTTTCTCCTCCCTGCAGCAGGAGAGATCTTCAACATGGCAGCCAGGATAAACATGCAGGAAAAGATGACGACCGACACGGTGAACGTCAAGTTAAGCTCCACAAAGGCTGCTAGTAGCATGACATTGAAGTAAATTCTGGAGCATGAGAGGGCCAGAATTGGGGGTTCAACACAGAAAAAGTGGTTAATTTTACTGGATTTACAAAAGTTCAGTGAGAAAGTAAAACTTACATTTACAGAAGCATTTAAGAAACCCATGATGTATGAACCAACTAAGGGTTGAATGCAGACTCTCTGGGACTTAACAGTTCCATAGCGAAGTGGGTTACAGATGGCCACATAATGGTCCACTGCCATAGCAGCCAGGATGTAGCAGTCACTTGTTACAAAAGTACCATAGACAAGTAATTGCACCATACATCCTATGAATGAGATGGATTTTTTTGTGCTCATCAAATTCTCCAACATCTTGGGAGTAACAGCAGAGGCATAACAGAGGTCAACAAAAGCCAGGTTTTGGAGGAAAAAGTACGTGGGGGTGTGAAGGGAAGAATCAGTCTTGATAAGTAGGATCATGCCAATGCTACCCACTAGGTTGGCCACAAAGATCACTAGAAATACTATGAAGAAGACATGCCAAGTCTTGCGTTGACCAGCGAATCCCAGGAGAATGAATTCAGTCACTTCACTGCCATTGTTTTGTTCCATGGCTGGCAAAGATTAAATATCAGCTGAAAAGGTGCAAAGAAAGAAAAGCAGAGAAACTAAGACTATTGTGATCCTTTAAATAATTCTGGAATTGGAACTGTTATAATATTTAAGTTCAGAGTTAAGTCAGAGAATAATTTCCATGGCATAATTGACTTACATTTTTAAAGGCTGAACCTTGACATCTGATATAGATATTTTCATCTATAGTTTGGGATGTTGTCATGGACCAAACGGCATCTGTGTTCTCAGGGTGCAGAGTGATGGGTATTTCATAAGTATGTCAATTCAGGAACAAATAAGATATACATAAAGAAATACTTTAATTATGCTTTCTTTTATGCTCTCTATATTTTAATTAGAAATTCCAATTTGCTTAAATACTAATCATTGTATTTAAAATCTTGACATATCCATAGAGTTCTATATGATCTTGTTTACACTTATCTCCATATTTTCATTTTATCATTTTCCCTTCCTTAGTAGTTCTTCTCTGCCATGATGGTCTCATAAAATTGTAGAGTCCCTTATGGAAGTGTTTATCAAAGTATTTATGGTAAAGCATAATTTTCTTTATAAAATTTCCAATCTGTTGTGGCCCCATATTTTTGTAAAAAACAATAAAAAGTTCTCAGCATTGTCAAAATTTTGTGATAGTTTAAATGCTCAATCTCACTTTCTGTAGTTATCTCATCAGAGTAGAAACAAAGAGTTCAAGGACTGGTGCTGGACCATGGACCACACATTGAGTAGCACTGTTCTATGGTGTCCATCCATCATAATTTACCTATGAGCTTTCCTAGTGATAGATAGCAGATTGCCTACAACTTGTCTCCACTACAAATAACTCAGAGTGAAATTTTTTGTAGGGTGTATTCCTAGGGACAATTTTTTTGAGTCTGGAGGTATGCACATAATTAACTTGACCAAGGTTTTCGAGATCACTTTCTATAATGGATGCGTCAGTATACACTCCTCCCATCTGTGCATGGGGGTTCTCATGTCCTTACTTCCTAGTGAACACTGGTATTTTCCTAATTTTTTTTTGCCAGGAAAATAAGTGTAAAGTGTTATCTCATTTTTATCCATTTTTACCCCTTTTATTCCAAGTAAATTTAATCATTGTCTAATGTTCTTAGAATTGGGGGGTTCTATTGTTTTGTAAATTGCCTATTTATATTGTTTGTAAATATTTCTATTGAGTTGCTATTAGATGTTCTTTGTTTATGCAAGATTTGAATTTCTTGTCAGTTTTTGACTGGAAAGTTTTCCTCACATTTTATCATCTATTAATTTTGCCTATGTTATCCTTTATAGAACAGAAATCTTTACATTTAAAATAACGTTTCCTCATTTTTTTGTTTTATTGTTTGTTCTTTGGAAAAATAAATTTAATTCCCTAGTTTATTTCCTCAGGATAGTAAAAAGCAATAATAAAAAATTTGTTTTCATTTTAGGTTGTTGGCACATGGTATTTGTGGCACTATGGCATTTTATATCATACACATAATTTGATAAATGTTACTTGTGTTTTCTCAATATTTATTTTTTAAAGTAAGTAGGCAAACAGGATAGAGAGTGATCAGTAGTCACTGTGTGTGTGTCTCTGTGTATATGCAAAATATATAAATATTGTAAAACCATTAAGTGATTTGACTTTTTACACACAGACACTAGACCCAGTTATGTTACAGGAAACTTCTACCAAACATTTTTGGAACAAATAATAATAATATTTACTCAGGTAAATTTGTTCGAAATGCATACAAATGTCAAAGAATTTAGTATACAGTATATTTAAGTATTTTCTATAAACTGCCCCATGGGAAAAATTCACAAAAGATATAACGAGGATAATTATAGAAGGAAAACTTAAATGGTCAATAGAAACATGGATATATACACAAGTCACCAGTAATCAGATAACTGTATATTAATACTGCATTGAAACATAATTTTACACTCAGTCTAAAATGCAAAGTTTAGGTGAGAATGTGGACTCACATATTTCTGGTCAGAAGGTAAATTAGAACAGTCAGTCATGTTGGAGACAAGTTTGGAAATATTAATAAAATTAAACACATGCCTCCCTTTAGTCCAGAATTTCCATTATGAGTACATATTCTAGATAAATTTTTGACCACATAAACAAGGATACACAGACACACATACCCCTGTAAGTATGTATATGAATATGTGTACATATAAATATATACACAGAAGAATGTTCATAGCAGCATTCTTGAACATAGAAAAAATAAGAATGTTTAAATCAGTGAGAATTCAGTAAACTGGTGTTACTACATCAATGTCAATAAATATCTGAAATGGAATGTTGAGTAATAAAAAGCAAGTTGCAGAAGTTAAATGGTGACTACACGAATGCTTGTTACATTATTTTAAATGTATTTTTATGCACCTTAAATATTGTGCAATGACAGAAGTTCCTCACAAAAAAAACCCACATCCCCGTTCATCAGTAGAGAGCTTCTTACTCTGGTGTCTGTAATGCCAGGCAGAGCGGTAGCTCCACAGATGTGATAGTCAGTTTGGGATAAGAAGGTGCCTTTAGTGGTGGGGAGTATAGCAAAGCAAACCTGTGGTTAATGTGGAGAGTCTGGCTCTTTCAAACAGCTTGAGAAATGAACAGGGTGGGATAACTCTGCCGTGAAGGAAGAAGGAACAATTCTCTTCTTCCAACATTTAGTGACGGCTAAAGGCTAATAAGTATGTGTGATTTGCCTCCTCAGGTAACTTTGCTGTAAAATAGATGAAATGCAATCCTTTCAAGGAGGCTTCCATCCAGTGGGTGACAGCACTTGTCAGAAGAAGCTAGCATAGGTCACGAGTCCACTTAAACTAGTATCTTGATGAGATAATGATATTTGCTATGTTAGCTTAATCTTTTTGAATTCAAATAAAATGTATGACATGACAGTTTTCAAGAGCTATGTAAAAACCAGTACAAAGAACACCACACACACACACACACACACACACACACACACACACACAAGAACCTGAGTATTCTGAACATGCTTAACCTACACTGAAACCTGGTGCTTTTGAAGCTTCATCTGTATTAAGCACTGTGCAGTAGAAAGTACCTGGGTTTGAAATCTGGTCCCACCACGTCATAGAGACAAATTATATAACTCCCCCAGCCTCAGTTCTACCTTATATAAAGCAGGGATCACAGAATTACTTAGAAGGTAATAATGCTCATTGTGACACTGTACAATAGCAAAGGTTTGGAAATAGAGTTAAATAAATCAGAACAGATTCATATTATGAATCAATACATAGTCCAAAAAAGCATGTGATATATACTCTTATGAAAAGGTGATCATATAATATCGTCAAATGAACAAAGCAAGTTGCAGACTAATATGTAGAGCTTGACCCTCTTAAAATAAAACTTGTTTTTTGTTTTTGTTGGTTGTTTGTTTTTACTCCTTCTCTTTTTCTCATTTTTTAAATTTATCCATGAAAAAGCTCTGGAAGGATTCACACCAAACTTTTAATGATTATCCCTGTGCATGTGAGTAGGGAGAGGAAGTCTTTAAACTTTTCAACTTCATCACCTTTTCATTTTAAAATAGCTTTAATTGTTTTAAGAAGGAAGGGGAAGGGAAAGAAGTCAAGTCTGCTTTGTAATGCTGTGACTTAAAGTGATGTGATTTACATAAACTACCCAGCACAGGGCCAGACGTTGAACGGGCACTCAAAACTGGTCATAACACATGCAGATAACATACTAAAGCCATAAACTACTCACTACTCATTCATTCATTTAATCTTTCAATCATTTGTTCATTCATATCCTTCTCAGGCAACACTCAGCCCAATTCACTTCCCTCACTCCATTTCCACTGTGTCACCAGGGATGAAGCCTTTATTCCTGGGTCTTGGGGTGAAACTTCTAGAACTTTGGCTCTGACCCCTTTGCTCCACTTCCAACACACACTGGGATGACACATGGATGATTTTGAAAAATGGGCTGTGCTTTTTTTACTTACATGAGGGTTGCATCCAGATTCTCTTTCTGCAACTGGTACAGGCAACTTGTCCACCAAGGTCTCTGTGTGCTTCCTTCTCACTGGGGAGTTTAAAGCTGGAGCCTAAGGGATCAATACTTTCTCCCTTGAGAACCTGAGCTTCCAGGGGCTGTAATGGAATCGGAATAAACAATGTCCAGTAGTTATTTTCTGCTGGAGAACATTTAAGCTTTCTCTAGAGAAGATATATTTAATCATGTTACTGTCATTAGGGACTTTTTTGTCTGTGTGTTGTCTTGTCATAGAACAGCTCCATTAAAATTGTTTCTTGTGAATCAGGTTGAGCAAGTTTTACTACGTCTAAGAATTTGTGTTCAGTTCTAGAAAATTGATCTTGTCACCATAATCAGCTAAAAATAGGGCTATCTGGAAAAAAGAAATCCAAAGCTAATCTCAGTTTAAGTCCATATGCCCCTAATCGAACAGAGTTACTATTATGTGAATAATTTTTTTATATTACCACTTTGACCTTTTTTTTTTTTTTTTTTGCGGTACGCGGGCCTCTCACTGTTGTGGCCTCTCCCGTTGCAGAGCACAGGCTCCGGGCGCGCAGGCTCAGCGGCCATGGCTCACGGGCCCAGCCGCTCCGCGGCATGTGGGATCTTCCCGGACCGGGGCACGAACCCCTGTCCCCTGCATCGGCAGGCGGACTCTCTACCACTGCGCCACCAGGGAAGCCCCACGTTGACCATTTTTTAATTTGAAGAAAAAAATTGACTCTTGATCCGTTCTTTGTTTTTCTCTAATAATGTTTATATGTTAAAATTCAGTCCTGGATAAAGACACCCTTTCTTCCAGTTACAGTTTACACCATCAGAATACTTCAGATAACAATCTGTAGAATAAGAGATTTTGAGTAGCGTTTGGCTATGATGCTGCTAGGACTAAACCTTTAATCTATGAAAGGAGAAAGCGAGATTCAATGAGTCTGTAGCTTCTTGTCTGAAGGAAAGTTATTGCCAAAGGGTGGTGAGCTGACATTCAATATTCCTTATTGGAATGACCAGTGTCTCAGTTAGGAGTGTGTTCCACTGCAAGTAGATGAAAATCCAACTTACTTTTGGCTGTTACTTTGGCAAAGACAGTGACTTATATTTCCTTCCTAGCATTAGTTTGGAAGTCAAAACTCACATTTTGTGATTTGCGTAGTCTTTCCCATATGCTGGTTGCTTCACAGTCTAACATGTCTATTATAGTGTTAGACATCACATTCCCTTTCAAAGCAGGAAAAGGATCCTGGAGGGTAGAGTGATAACCACATACACACCCTTGATCAGGAAAACAAAAGCTTTCCCCAAATCCAGCAGACGTCTACTTAGATCTCACCAGCTAGAACTGTGTTACCTGGAGTAGCAAAAACCTCTGTGCCCTGCACCACATCTGAGCTACTCGATTTCACTGCATCTGCAGTGGAATGCAGATTTCCTACAGTATCTCTCTGCATCTCTGTCTCAGGAATATCCCAGAAGCCATGCAAGATATTCTATGACCATCAAGCAATGGGAGAGGGGAAGTGAATAAATTGTCTTAAGCTCTTGTTCTTTACAAGGACAGCTGTGTAGGACATTCTACATAGTTTACCAAAGTTCCCTGTGGGATTTTCAGTTTCCTGGGTGTCAGTCAGCTAAGTTATTCATCCTTTCCTTGCTTTTGTCCTGCTATCTCATTATTCCTGCTCCCTCCCTGCGCTGCCTGGGATAATTCTCTTCCAAAAGTTTAGTAAACTGCATAGTATGAGGGAACAGTTCCCATAGGACTGATGTCAGTTAGACACTAGTCAAAAATTCAAGGGTCCTCGGAGCCACTTTCAATTGTACCTCTCATTAGGGGCCTCCACAATCATCCTCAGGTTTGATAATTCACTAAAATCACTCTATGTTATGGCTTGAATGTTTCTGTCCCTCTGCAATTCATCTGTTGAAATCCTAACCCATTGTGTGACAGTATTAGGAGGTGGGGCCTTTGGGAAGTAATTAAATCATGAGGGAGCAGACCAAAAGAATGGGACTATTGCCCTTAAAAGAGACCCCAGACTGTTCTCCAGTTGTTTGGTCATCCTGTGAAGACACAACGACAGGGCAGCAGTCTGCAGTCGAGAAGAACACTCTCACCAGACCCCAACTTTGCTGGCACCCTGATTTCAGACTTCTAACTTCCACAACTGTGAGAATTAAATTTCTGTTGTTTAGAAGCCACTCAGTCTATGAAATTTTCTTAGAGCCTTTCCTAACATATCAGGGAAGCACTATATGTACAATTACAGTATTAGTATAGCAAAAGGATACAAATTATAACCAAAGAAAGATGCATAGAGGGCAATGTCTAGGAGGATTCCAAACCTGAAGCTTCCATCATCCTCAGATATGCATTACCCCCACCACGTGTCAACATGTGGCAATATGCATGGAGCCTGGCCAACCCAGAAGCTCACCTGAGCCTTGGGTGTGCACAGTTCTTTTCTGGGCTCTATGTCATTGCTCATGTGGCTGGTCTTTAGTTTTCAATCCCTCCTAGAGGTTCAGTGTTATACCTTTGGTTCAAGTTCCTCTGGAGGTTGGAACTGATAGGGTATATCCCAAAATCCCCATCACATATCACATTGTTAGACTGTCTAGTGGCCAAAGCCTCCAGGCAAACAAAGATACTCCTTTTAGGGTAGGTATTTCAGGGGCTTAGAGATCAACTCCAAGTAGGTGAAGGCAAAGGCCAGACCTTTCTTTAGGTAAGGTTACTTCTTCATTGAACCACCACCCCCACTCACACACATATATTACCTTTACCCAAGGCCATATCTCAGGAGCCCAAACTAAGACACATAACACTCTAGCTACAGTGGAAGCTTAAAAATAATATATCTATTTATCAGCTGCATCACCTTCCATATAATATTGGGCTCTTTTTAGGAAGGAATAAGAGGAGAATGGACAGTGGATAAAAAAACAAGTATATTTTGCCATATATAAATAGGGGGTGGTGAATAGATTCTTTGTCTTAAGCTTCTGTAGAGATTCTCTTCTCCATGTCATTCTTGTTCAAAACTTTTGTGGGATACCATATTTTCTTCCATCTTGGTCTAGACAAATATTTCCTATTTAGTTAGTCATTTTTGCTAATCCTTGACTTCCAATTTTGGTTGAAGAATTGAGCCTCCATCATAATGTCTTAAAGACAGTCGTTGGATCCCCAAAGCCCTTATAATATGGGATACTACAAGAAGAGTTAGCTGTACTGTGCTGTAGCTAGCATTCTTTCTCACTACACTGACCACAGTTAGGTATTTTGGTGCAATCTCTACTCATTCTTTTAGTAAGAATTTCATGAGCACCTAATAAATTCCTGAATTATTAGATACTGGGGTTACAATAATGAGCAAACTACACATTATCATTGTGTTTACAGAGATTAGATTTGCGTGTTTCTCATATATACACCTATGGCAGTATGAATCATATCCTGACCAGGGTGTCAGCTAAAAATATATATATTTTAAAAATTTTATTGAAGTATAGTTGATTTACAATGTTGTGTTAATTTCTGGTGTAGAGCAAAGTGATTCAGTTATACATATATATTTTTTTTCATATTCTTTTCCATTATGATTTATCACAGGATATTGACTATAGTTCCCTGTGCTGTACAGTAGGACCTTGTTGTTTATCCACCCTACATATAACAGTTTGCATCTGCTAACCCCAAATTTCCAATCTATCCCTCCCCCACCACACCTCCCACTTGGCAACCACAAGTCTGTCCTCTATGTCTGTGAGTCTGTTTCTGTTTCATGGATAAGTTCATTTGTGTCGTATTTTAGATTCCACATACAAGCGATAACATATGGTATAAAAAAATATTTACTCCAGGCAAAAGCATGGTGGGTATGGTCACAAATTCTTTCCTTCAATGAAGCCTCAGCATTTCAAGGTGATGTTGCAGAGCCTTCCATTAAGTGGTAGAGCCAATTACCCCAAATCTTTCAATCTGAGTTACCCATGTGATTTGCTATGGCCAATGTGGTATCAGCAAATGCAGTAGAACACTAACCACTTGGATATGTCTCGCATTCAGTGTTAGTAATTTATGTCTGAGCAAGAAGGACTTATTCCTTACTGATTGTATAGCTTCTTTTACTTCCTCATTTCACAGGCAGTAGATAAGGAGGTTTAACATGGAATCATAATGCCACAAGATGATGATGCTTTTCCCTACTCTTGGGAGTTGGTAGATTTAGGCTGTTAGTACATGTAAGAGACAGCCCCAAAGAAAATGATGAGAGATGTCAGGAGCAAGACATCTGTGGTGCAAGACTTTTTCTTCCCCTGTAGCAGAGGGCAAGTTCAGGATGGTGGAAGATATGTGTGTATGAGAAAATAACGATCAACACAATTCAAAATGAAGTTAATGACAGGATAGATTTTAAAACATTTTCACCAAGTGTATTTTTAATTGAATTTTTGTTGAGAGGATTATAGATTTACGTGCAGTTGTAAGAAATAATACAGTGAGATCCTTTGTACAGTTTGCCCAGATTCCTCCTGTGATAGGCAGTTCCCAAATATCTTTGTATCCTCCACCTGGGATCTCTAAATGTGTTAGGTTACATGTAAAAGAGGAAATAAGGTTGCAGATGGAATTAAGGTTGCTAATCAGCTGACCTAGAGATGGAAAGATTATTTTGGATTTTCCAAGAGTCCTTAAAATTGGAAGAGGGGGCAGAAGATTGAGAGTCAGAGATTTGAAGATGTTGTGATGCTGGTTTTGAAGATGGAGAGAATAGGCTATAAGTCAAGGAATACTGGTGGCTTCTAGAAGCCAAAATAATTAAGTAGATTTTTCTAGAATCTCCCTAAAAGAACACAGCCCTGGTGACACTTTTATTTAGAGACCCATTTTATATCTGCTAACTTCCAGAACTCTAAGATAATATATTTGTGTTGTTTTAGGTCACTAAATTTGTGGTAATTTGTTAGAGCACCAACAGAAAACTAATACACCCCTAATGGCAGCATTTTACAAAATTATAGTATAATATCACAACCAGGATATTGACATTGATGCAGTCCACTGATTTTACTCACATTTCCCCAGTTTGTGTCTGTGTGTTTGTATTAAGTTCTGTAACATTTTATCACCTGATGTAGTTTCCTTTGTACACCACCATGGTCAAGATACTGAACAGTTTCCAAACCACAAGGTTCTCTTGTATTCTTCTTTTTTAACCACCACCTCCTCCTCCCCTGGCCCTACCTCATTGTATCTCTAACCCTCGTAACCATTAATCTGTTTGTCCTCCATTTCTAAGATTTTGTCATTTCAAATATGATGAGCACCATACAGTGTATGACTTTTTGCTTTGGTTTTTCTCACTCAGCATACTTCCCTGGACATTCATCCAAGTTGTTTTGTGTATCAATAGTTCATTGATTTTCTTCAAGTGATTTCACTTTTTAGGAGGGTATCCTCTTGATGGTTGGGCTTTGCACTTCTGCTTCATGGATATTTTAGTCTTCATCCTGTCTTGGTCTCTAGCTACCCTTCCATTTGGCTCTCTCAGGCTCTGGGGCTGCTGTTCTAGGCTGGGAATGAGTCCTACATCCCTATCCATCCCTTTCCTTGCAAAACAGCATCTTTTGTTCCTTTGAATCATGTAGTTACTTCCTAAATCTCTTCCTATCTGGTATCTGGTTCAATTACAGGTGTCCAGTGATCCTACACTAGGCCATCAGTAAATGTTTGACATTGCAAATAAATACACTAATGGATGCACAAAATACTGATTCAGTCAAGACTGGGACCTTTATTTTCTGCTCCTCTCAGTCTAGTCTGGACCCAAACTAAAGTGTAGCTGATGGTTTATGAAACATATGTGATTGTGCAAATCAGACCATTACTATTCTATACAATGTTTGAAAGGAAGGATTCTCTCTTGGACAACTGCTAACAATTGCTAATCACTCCCTGGTCAGAACCCAGATGAACTATTTCCTCCTATTTGGGATGTCCAAATATTTCCTTTTGGGATTTCTTTCACCTCAGTATTGAAAGCAGAGTACTACGTGATCCTCTATTTTGTGCCCTATTTCCAATTTGGACACCTGGACTTCCTAACCTGTATTAAATTTTATTTTGTTTTATCATTTCCTCCCTAGCTTTACTGAGGTATAATTGATAAAATTGGCATATATTTAAGGTATATAACTTTGTATTTTGATACAGGTATACATTGTGAAATTATCACCACTATCAACCTCATTCACATATCCATCATCTCACAATCTTCTTTTTCTTTTTTTGCCCAATGCTCCTTGTGTTGTTATTTAATAGTGCATTTTCTGACCAGTTCATTAGATTGGCTAGTACTATTTTTTTTTTTTTTTTTTTTTTTTTTGCTGTATGCGGGCCTCTCACTGTTGTGGCCTCTCCCGTTGCGGAGCACAGGCTCCGGACGCGCAGGCTCAGTGGCCATGGCTCACGGGCCCAGCCGCTCCGCGGCATGTGGGATCTTCCCAGACCAGGGCATGAACCCGTATCCCCTGCATCGGCAGGCAGACTCTCAACCACTGCACCACCAGGGAAGCCCGGCTAGTACTATTTTAATGTGAAACTTGCTCATTAATCTAGCTAGCATGGCATCTTTAGATTTATGTGGGGCTTTCCATCACCTATCCTGAATCTATCAACTAAAACTTTTTTGTAAATAGTTTATCTTCCTGATTCAAAAGGCTCTTGGCATCTCTTCAATTTCTCTGTGAATTTCTGTACTTTAAAGTTATCTGTCTGCACAAAAATAACTGGTATATCTTTCCTAAATGAATGACAAATTTTGGGGCTTTTAGATCCACCTACAGATTTTCTAACTCTAATGGAGAAGTACGTAGAAAATGTTTGCAACAGTCTCATCACCTTATTCAAGAAAGAGGTGGTTTCAGAATCAACAGGGTAACTAATGCCAAAATGAAGTCATACTATCATATACGAAATAGGTGTTTTCAAGTGTTAGAGAAGATAACTAGTAAAAGACTATTAGGTAGAAAGGGTAACAGCTTGAGTTGAGTCATAATGCACTTTTCAAAGCAGTACATTTATTTACATTTCAGGTTTATGCAATAATTGGAACACAGCATATGAGGAGACTCCTTTTTTCTTTTTAACATCTTTATTGGAGTATAATTGCTTTACAATGCTGTGTTAGTTTCTGCTTTATAACAAAGTGAATCAGTTATACATATACATATATCCCATTATTTCTTCCCTCTTGTGTCTCCCTCCTTCTCAACCCCCCTATTCAGGGTCTTTTGTGTTTCCACACGAATTGTGAGACTTTTTGTTCTACTTCTGTGAAAAATGCTAGTGGTAGTTTGATAGGGATTGCATTGAATATGTAGCTTGCTTTGGGTAGTATAGTCATTTTCACAATGTTGATTGTTCCAATCCAAGAACATGGTATATCTCTCCATCTGTTTGTATCATCTTTAATTTCTTTCATCAGTGTCTTATAATTGTCTGCATACAGGTCTTTTGTCTCCTTAGGTAGGCTTATTCCTAGATATTTTATTCTTTTTGATGCAATGGTAAATGGGAGTGTTTTCTTTTTTTTTAAACATCTTTATTGCAGTATAATTGCTTTACAGTGGTGTGTTAGTTTCTGCTTTATAACAAAATGAATCAGTTATACATATACATATGTTCCCACATCTCTTCCCTCTTGCGTCTCCCTCCCTCCCACCCTCCCTATCCCACCCCTCTAGGTGGTCACAAAGCATCAAGCTGATCTCCCTGTGCTATGCGTCTGCTTCCCACTAGCTATCTATTTTACGTTTGGTAGTGTATATATGTCCATGCCACTCTCTCACTTTGTCACAGCTTACCCTTCCCCCTCCCCATACCCTCAAGTCCATTCTCTAGTAGTTCTGTGTCTTTATTCCTGTCTTACCCCTAGGTTCTTCATGACCTTTTTTTTTTTTTTCCTAAGGTTCCATATGTATGTGTTAGCATATGGTATTTGTTTTTCGCTTTCTGAATACTTCACTCTGTATGACAGACTCTAGGTCCATCCACCTCACTACAAATAGCTCAATTTCATTTCTTTTTATGGCTGAGTAATATTCCATTGCATATATGTGCCACATCTTCTTTATCCATTCATTGGATGATGGACACTTAGGTTGCTCCCATGTCCTGGCTCTTGTAAATAGAGCTGCAATGAACATTTTGGCACATGACTCTTTTCGAATTATGGTTTTCTCAGGGTATATGCCCAGTAGTGGGATAGCTGGGTCATATGGTAGTTCTATTTGTAGTTTTTTAAGGAACCTCCATACTGTTCTCCATAGTGGCTGTACCAATTCACATTCCCACCAGCAGTGCAAGAGTGTTCCCTTTTCTCCACACCCTCTCCAGCATTTATTGTTTCTAGATTTCTTGATGATGGCCATTCTGACCGGTGTGAGATGATATCTCATCGTAGTTTTGATTTGCATTCCAAAACCAGACAAAGATGTCACAAAGAAAGAAAACTACAGGCCAATATCACTGATGAACATAGATGCAAAAATCCTCAACAAAATACTAGCAAACAGAATCCAACAGCACATTAAAAGTATCATACACCATGATCAAGTGGGGTTTATTCCAGGAATGCAAGGATTCTTCAATATATGCAAATCAATGAATGTGATACACCATATTAACAGACTGAAAGAGAAAAACCATATGATCATCTCAATAGATGCAGAGAAAGCTTTCGACAAAATTCAACACCCATTTATGATAAAAACCCTGCAGAAAGTAGGCATAGAGGGAACTTTCCTCAACATAATAAAGGCCATATATGACAAACCCACAGCAAACATCGTCCTCAACGATGAAAAACTGAAACCATTTCCACTAAGATCAGGAACAAGACAAGGCTGCCCACTCTCACCGCTCTTATCCAACATAGTTTTGGAGGTTTTAGCCACAGCAATCAGAGAAGAAAAGGAAAAAAAGGAATACAAATCGGAAAAGAAGAAGTAAAGCTGTCACTGTTGCAGATGACATGATACTATACATAGAGAATCCTAAAGATGCTACCAGAAAACTACTAGAGCTAATCAATGAATTTGGTAAAGTAGCAGGATACAAAATTAATGCACGGAAATCTCTGCCATTCCTGTACACTAATGATGAAAAATCTGAAAATGAAATCAAGAAAACACTCCCATTTACCATTGCAACAAAAAGAATAAAATATCTAGGAATAAACCTACCTAAGGAGACAAAAGACCTGTATGCAGAAAATTATAAGACACTGATGAAAGAAATTAAAGATGATACAAATAGATGGAGAGATGTATCATGTTCCTGGATTGGAAGAATCAATATTGTGAAAATGACTGTACTACCCAAAGCAATCTACAGATTCAATGCAATCCCTATCAAACTACCACTGGCATTTTTCACAGAACTAGAACAAAAAATTTCAAAATTTGTATGGAAACACAAAAGACCACGAATGGCCAAAGCAATCTTGAGAACAAAAAACGGAGCTGGAGGAATCAGGCTCCCTGACTTCAGACTATACTACAAAGCTACAGTAATCAAGACAGTATGGTACTGGCACAAAAACAGAAAGATAGATCAATTATACAGGATAGAAAGCCCAGAGATAAACCCACGCACATATGGTCACCTTATCTTTGATAAAGGAGGCAGGAATGTACAGTGGAGAAAGGACAGTCTCTTCAATAAGTGGTGCTGGGAAAACTGGACAGGTACATGTAAAAGTATGAGATTAGATCACTCCCTAACACCATACACAAAAATAAGCTCAAAATGGATTAAAGACCTAGATGTAAGGCCAGAAACTATCAAACTCTTAGAGGAAAACATAGGCAGAACACTCTATGACATAAATCACAGCAAGATCCTTTTGGACCCACCTCCTAGAGATATGGAAATAAAAACAAAAATAAACAAATGGGACCTAATGAAACTTCAAAGCTTTTGAACAGCAAAGGAAACCATAAACAAGACCAAAAGATAACCCTCAGAATGGGAGAAAATATTTGCAAATGAAGCAACTGACAAACGATTAATCTCCAAAATTTATAAGCAGCTCATGCAGCTCAATAGCAAAAAAACAAACAACCCAATTCAAAAATGGGCAGAAGACCTAAATAGACATTTCTCCAAAGGAGATATACAGACTGCCAACAAACACATAAAAGAATGCTCAACATCATTAATCATTAGAGAAATGCAAATCAAAACTACAATGAGATATCATCTCACACCAGTCAGAATGGTCATCATCAAAAAATCTAGAAACAATAAATGCTGGAGAGGGTGTGGAGAAAAGGGAACACTCTTGCACTGCTGGTGGGAATGGAATTGGTACAGCCACTATAGAGAACAGTATGGAGGTTCCTTTAAAAAACTACAAATAGAACTACCATATGACCCAGCAATCCCACTACTGGGCATATACCCTGAGAAAACCATAATTCAAAAAGAGTCATGTACAAAAATGTTCATTGCAGCTCTATTTACAATAGCCTGGAAATGGAAACAACCTAAGTGTCCATCATCCGATGAATGGATAAAGAAGATGTGGCATATATATACAATGGAATATTACTCAGCCATAAAAAGAAACGAAATTGAGCTATTTGTAGTGAGGTGGATAGACCTAGAGTCTGTCATACAGAGTGAAGTAAGTCAGAAAGCGAAAGACAAATACTGTATGCTAACACATATATATGGAATTTAAGAAAAAAAAATGTCATGAAGAACCTAGGGGTAAAACGGGAATAAAGACACAGACCTACTAGAGAATGGACTTGAGGGTATGGGGAGGGGGAAGGGTAAGCTGTGACAAAGTGAGAGAGTGGCATGGACATATATACACTACCAAAGGTAAGGTAGATAGCTAGTGGGAAGCAGCCGCATAGCACAGGGAGATCAGCTTGGTGCTTTGTGACCGCCTGGAGGGGAGGGATAGGGACGGTGGGAGGGAGAGAGACGCAAGAGGGAAGGGATATGGAAACAGATGTATATGTATAACTGATTCATTTTGTTATAAAGCAGAAACTAATACTCCATTGTGAAGCAATTATACTCCAATAAAGTTGTAAAAAAAATAAAAATAAATTTAAAAAATTAAAAAGATAACAATGAAGTATTTTTAAGTTTAGGGGAATAAATGGACTTTTAAAATCAATCAATCTAAACATAATAAAGAAGATAAAAAGAATAGTATGAAAAATCAAGACAAATAGAAATCACCTTAGAAGGCATAAATAAATCCAAATGAATTAATATGGTGAATAAATATAAATGGGTTAAACTCATCATTAACGTGCAAAGATTGTGAAATTGGATTTTATAAATATAAATCAAACCATGTGATATAATAGACAAAGGCTAAAAAGAAAGTAAACAACTAATGATTAAATAAATAATGGCATAGAGAAGAATATCATGCGTTAGTGAAAATGAATTCACAAGAGTTACAATTCTCAACCCAAATCTTAAAAACATAATGTTGAAGGAAAGAGCTTATTGATTAATTATAGCACAGTATAATATCGGACCTTCACAGTATTGGTGATATTTTATATTTGGTGGTTACATGTGTTCGTTGTATATTCTGTATGCCTTTTTATAATTATTAAATATTTTTGTACATATTTACACCCTCAAATTGCCTTTAAAGCACAGGTTACAGACATACCATCTCTCAGCAAGTCAAAATGCTGCCAGTTTTACTAAATCAAAGCCACACCTCCTTTACTAGACATTAGAGAAACAAGGGTATTACCATTTTAAGGGTTAAAAGAGGTCAATTCAATCCAAAGGAAAAATAGAGCATCCCAGTTATTAAAAACAATGTTCAGAGACTAAGAGACTTCTAAAATGGTGAATAAGTTGCATCCGCGGTCCTCAAGTTCAATTGTTAACAGTGATTCTCTGTGATAAAAGTCAGTTACTCATATCCAAGAGGAGATACAAACCAAATGCTGTTTGACTTTAGTTCAGGGAATGATCTCATCTTGTTAGAGGATCTAGAAATCTTCCCTGAAATAAGTAGTTTTAAAATTGGTACTAGAAACAGGTTTGAGATTATATAAGCTAGAGATGTGAACAACCAGTAAAGGTAACTCCAAACAAAGGAAGTACTTTGGATAGAAGCACATGAATGTTGCCCCATAAACTAAGGGCAAGAGGCAACAGGGACTCATGTTATATACAATTAAGAAGTGTACCAGCAATTTGTACATAAAATTACAACAGATTTTTCTTGTACCTCTTTCAGTGATATTCTTTTTTTCCCCCAGCTTTACTGGGATATAATTGACATGTAATATGTAAGTTTAAGGTGTGTAATGTGATGATTTGATACACACATATACTGCTAAATATTTACAATACAGTTAGTTAACACATCCTTCACCTCACATAACTGCCATGTTGTTGTTGTTGTTACGGTGAGAAAGTTTAAAATCCACTCTAACAGCAACTTTCAAGTTCATGATACAGAATTGCTAACTATAGTCACTATGCTGTACATAAGATCCCCAGAACTCATTCTTCTTATAATTGGAAGTTTGTGCCCTTTGACCAACATTTCCTCCACCTCTGGCCCCTGGCAACCACTGTTCTACTGAAAGATATTCTTAAGTAAGGTAAAATTTGAGTCTAGATCTGACCTCTTCTTTTCCCCTAAGTGTTAACTGGTAACTAAGATGAAGTATTTCAGTTGCAAAACTTTCACCAAGCATTGACAATATTCGAGGCATTGTTTTAAGAACTGATGTCCAAAGCGTTCCCAACTCACCCCATCAGCAGATCCTGCTACTCTGTTTCCACTCTGATTTTCTGGAGGATTCTTCTGCAGCCTGCAAAGAATCACGGATAAAATTCCTGTTGTACTTCTCTAATAGACTTGGATTTTCCTTCCAGACACTACAGCAAGCGTCTGCTTAGAAAAATACGATGAGTTACTTTTTTTTTTGCGGTATGTGGGCCTCTCACTGTTGTGGCTTCTCCCGTTGCGGAGCACAGGCTCCGGATGCACAGCCTCAGCGGCCATGGCTCACGGGCCCAGCCGCTCCGCAGCATGTGGGATCCTCCCGGACCGGGGCATGAACCCATGTCCCCTGCATCGACAGGCAGACTCTCAACCACTGCGCCACCAGGGAAGCCCCTAAACAAAGTTTTTAAAAGTTGTTTTTAATCACGTTATCTGATTTCATGGTTGTTAACCTGGTCATCTCGTGCCAATCAGAAGCTCTGATTGGCAGCTTTAGATTTCTTGATTAAAAACCTAACTAAACTGATTATATTTTAGGCATTCTTTCAGTAATGAAGAGGTTCTTAGTGAAAAGTTCAGGAACTATTCTATTTGGTGCTTAGTAAAACTATTTTGAATTAATGTGCGTACCAGTTATTGTCATTTCTTTACTAAATTCAAAAGTTACTGCCAAATAAACAACATTTCACTTAAAAAAAAAGAATTATGGAAGCTGAGTGATGGTTACATGGAGGTTCATTATAGAAACCTTTTACTTTTGCCTTTGGAGATTTTTCCATAATAAAAATTAAAAAATAAAAAAGAGCATGAGAATCCTTTGGTACAGGTTCTCTGGGTTTCATACCAGCTCCTGGGGTCCTTCTCAGGAGACATCAGCCTATATGTCTCCAACTGAGTCTGCAGAAAGTTTTGCATACCCTCCTGAAAAGGGGGCCATGCCTCCTCTGATGGGTTCATGTCCAAGAGGCATGAAAAGAAACAAACAAACCAATCCCCAGAGATAAAACCAAAACAAGGACCAGAATATGAAGGAGGAATCCCAAAGATGATGTTTGTCCTGGCTGGGCAGTGGGAGTGCTTTCTTTGTGCCAGCGCCTAAGCAGTACTTGGCTATGCAGACAGCCATCCTGGTTCTAGTACTGCCTCCATTACCTACCAGCTGTGTGACTTTGGACAAGTTACTTAACTTCTCTGTGCCTGTTTCCTCACCTATAAAACGGGGATAAGAGTATCAGTTTTTTTGTTTTGGGGGGTTTTTTTTGTTTGTTTTTTATTTGCGGTACGCGGGCCTCTCACTGCTGTGGCCTCTCCCGTTGCGGAGCACAGGCTCCGGACGCGCAGGCTCAGCAGCCCGTGGCTCACGGGCCCAGCCGGTCCGCGGCATGTGGGATCCTCCCGGACCGGGGCATGAACCCACGTCCCCTGCATCGGCAGGCGGACTCTCAACCACTGCACCACCTTGGAAGCCCAAGAGTATCAATTTTTTTTGTGAGGATTATGTGTTAATGCCTGGCATGGAGTAAGTGCTAAATAAATGTTAGCTGTTGTTGTTATTATTATTATTATTGCCTGAGCTTCCCAACAATCAGTGGCAAAGTGCATGTGGGGTAAAGAGCAGCACTGAGAAAATGCAGCTCACTCCACGGTCCTCACCATCTGCAGCACAGCAACCAACACAAAGGCTCCGACTGCTGCTGATGTGACATATGCTGAAGTCCCCAGGTTGGAGAGGGGTGCTGTGCTAAAGGGTGGGAAGCAGAGGGTTTCTCCCCACTGCGGGCCCACCAGGACCTCCCCCGGGGAAAATGGGGCTCACTGGGTGTGTGGCCACCAGCAGCCCTCAGTGGGAGGCGGACTTCCTCAGATGGGCCAAGTAGTCCTGCCCAAAGGCCCGGCACCAACCTGGGCTGGACAGGTTTCCGAGGGCTGAAGACGGCGGTGGAGGAGCAGCGGGGACGCCGTGGAAGAGGCTCCTTCCCTTCCAGCTCGGCCACTGGTGGCCGCAGGTTCTGGGCCCGGTGGGTGGGGCCAGCGGGGAGGCCGTTTTCAGGCAGGAACCGGTCCAGGTCCACGTACTTCAGGTGGAAAGACTCGCCGTCACCGGGGAAGGCCTGGTCCCGGACACGCATCACGAGGGAGGCCGAGTTGGCCACGGTGCTGGCTGCTGCAGCCTGCTCTTCCCCCGGCCTTTCCTTCACCTTCTCCTTATCAGGGTGCGCCTCGCGCGGAGGTGGGGGTGGTTCTCCGTCAGCTTCTCCAGGACCAGTGAGAAGGAACCAGCCAGGCCTCTCTCCCCAGCCGCGCATCCCAGCCTCAGGCCTGACCCAGCCTGCGGCGCCTCAGGCACCTTCTTTCAGCCATGCGCATCTTGGAACCGGACAGGGGCAGCTACTGCGCAGGCGCCTCGAGGCCCCCTTCCCCTCCTCCTCCCCTCCCCCACCTCTCCCATGCCCCTTGTGTTGGACGCAGCCCTGGTCACCTTAATTTTATCTTTCTATTAAATTTATATCAGTCTTGTCTTCTTAATGAAATCGTCAGCCCTTTGAGGGGGGAACACTGGCGTGTCCATATTCCATGTGCCTGCAGTGCACTTTAGCCACAATATAAGGTTCTCCATCGTTACTTGTTGGATTCTCTGAAGCTGGACGTTCCGAAGTCCTCCAAATTTTACTCCATTGGATAGTGCTGGTGGCTTTGCCCTTGGAAATTGCAGCTAGGCCTGGACCTGGTACCCTCTGCAGGACCACTTTGAGATGTGTTTGGTGGCTTGAAGAGGAAAAAAAAGCAGTCCTTGAAGAACAGGTATTTATTGAACAGGCACTCAGGGCAGCTTTGGTGCTGGAGATATAACGAACAAATCAGTCCAAACCCACTGCTCTCAAGGAGCTGATGTTATTTTCCCATCCTCCTTACACTTTATGAACAAGGATATACTTATATTCATTCATTCATTTGTCAAGCACTCTTCCAGGTTTCTGTGTTAAAACATATTCCAATGAGTTGAGATAATAAATAAATGATTTCGGATGGTGCCGAGTACTGTGAAGTAAATAAAACAGGTTAATGCTTAGGGAATGATAGGAATCGTGGTGAGGGACAGAACAGGGATTCTGCACATAAATTGCATTGAATGGAAGGTGACCAAAATAATAAATAGGTACCCCTCATGCAGATATGTGGGAGATTCCAGGTAGCTAGGGCATCGAGTTCAAAGGTGCTGATGAGGGAATAAGACAGGAAGCAATGAGAACAGTTAGGAAGCTAATGCAGCAGCCCATGAAAGCTGACCTGTGCCAGGCAAGGTACTGACACTTTAACATATATTGCGTTTTTATTAACCCAAATAATTCCTTGTATTTCATTTATTATCAATGAATAAAGGAGGTAATCTCTAGAAAGGGAGGAGCAAGCTCATGATCAGAGAGTATGATAGGAGTAGATGTGTAGCTATTAAGAGAACCTAAGTCCAGGGCTCTTGCCACTGTGCCCTCATGGCTAGGAGCTCCCGTTGTGCTTTAGGGCAGCACTCTCTTATCTCTTCAGCTCTGCCTACCTAGTCCCTTCCCAATAAATCATGTGTCAGAATGAAAATTCTTTTGGTGTGAGTCAGTGTTTGGGTTTGTCGCAATGAGATGGAGAACCAAGGCACTCTTTTTTTTCTTTCATAAATTTATTTATTTTATTTATTTATTTTTGGCTGTGTTGGGCCTTCACTGCTGCGCGCAGGCTCTGCTCGTTTTTGCGATGTGTGGGCTTCTCATTGTGGTGTCTTCTCTCTCTTTTTTTTTTTCTGTGGTATGTGGGCCTCTCACTGTTGTGCCCTCTCCCGTTGTGGAGCACAGGCTCAGCGGCCATGGCTCACGGGCCCAGCTGCTCTGCGGCATGCACCCCAATATTCATTGCAGCATTATTATTTTTTTAAAATAAATTTATCTATTTATTTATTTTTGGCTGTGTTGGGTCTTCGTTTCTGTGTGAGGGCTTTCTCTAGTTGCGGCGACTGGGGGCCACTCTTCATCGCGGTGCGCGGGCCTCTCACTGTCGCGGCCTCTCTTGTTGCAGAGCACAGGCTCCGGACACGCAGGCTCAGTAGTTGTGGCTCATGGGCCTAGTTGCTCCGCGGCATGTGAGATCTTCCCAGACCAGGGCTCAAACCCGTGTCCCCTGCATTGGCAGGCAGACTCTCAACCACTGCGCCACCAGGGAAGCCCACAGCATTATTTTTATTAGCCAAGATATGGAAGCAACCTACATGCCCATTGAGAGACAGATGAATGCATAAAGATGTGGCATATATTGGGAGTTTTATAATCACAGTTTCAATTTCAGTACTTGTGATTGGTCTGTTCATATTTTCTATTTCTTCCTGGTTCAGTCTTGGGAGATTTTACCTTTCTAAGAATTTGTCCAGTTCTTCCAGGTCGTCCATTTTATTGGCATATAGTTGCTTGTAGTAGTCTCTTATGATTTCTGTGGTGCCCGTTTTAACTTCTCTTTTTTCATTTCTAATTTTATTGTTTGAGCCCTCTCCCTTTTTTTCTTGATGAGTCTGGCTAAATGTTTATCAATTTTTTTTTATCTTCTCAAAGAACCAACTTTTAGTTTCATTGATCTTTTCTATTGTTTTCTTCGTTTCTATTTATTTCTGCTCTGATTTTTATGATTTCTTCCCTTCTGCTAACTTCGGGTTTTGTTAGTTTTTCTTTCTCTAGTTGCTTTAGGTGTAATGTTATGTTGTTTATTTGAGATTTTTCTTGTTTCCTGAGGTAAGATATTGTATTGCTATAAACTTCCCTCTTAGAACTGCTTTTGCTGCATCCTGTAGGTTTTGTATCATTGTGCTTTCATTTTCATTTGTTTCTAAGTAATGCTTTTATTTCCTCTTTAATTTCTTCAGTGATCCATTGGTTGTTTAGTAGCGTATTGTTTAGCCTCCGTGTGTTTGTATTTTTTACAGTTTTTTTCTTGTAGTTGATTTCTAATCTCACAGTGTAGTGGTCAGAAAAGATGCTTGATATGATTTCAGTTTTCTTAAATTTACTGAGGTTTGCTTTGTGGCCCATCATATGGTCAGTCCTGGAGACTGTTCCATGTGCACATGAGAAGAACATGCATTCTGCTGCTTTAGGATGGAATATTCTGTAAACATCAATTAAGTCTATCTGGTCTAATATGTCATTTAAGGCCTGTGTTTCCTTATTGATTTTCTGTCTGGATAATCTGTCCATTGATGAGAGTGGGGTATTGAAGTCCCCCACTGTTATTGTGTTACTGTTGATTTCTCCTTTTATGGCTGTTAGTATTTGCCTTATATATTGGGGTGTTCCTATGTTGGGTGCATATATATTTACAATTGTTATATCTTCATCTTGGATTGATCCCTTGATCATTATGTAGTGTCCTTCTTTGTCTCTTGTAACAGTCTTTATTTTAAAGTCTATTTTTTGTGATATGAATATTGCTACTCCAGCTTTCTTTTGATTTCCATTTGCATGGGATAACTTTTTCCATCCCCTCACTTTCAGTCTGCATGTGTCCCTAGATCTGAAGTGGTTCTCCTGTAGGTAGCATATATACAGGTCTTGTTTTTGTATCCATTCAGCCATTCTGTATCTTTTGGTTGGAGCATTTAATCGTTTGTGTTTAAAGTAATTATTATTATTATTATTTTTTGGTACGCGGGCCTCTCACTGTCGTGGCCTCTCCCGTTGCGGAACACAGGCTCCGGATGCGCAGGCTCAGCGGCCATGGCTCACGGGCCCAGCCGCTCCACGGCATGTGGGATCTTCCTGGACCGGGGCACGAACCCGTATCCCCTGCATCGGCAGGCGGACTCTCAACCACTGCGCCACCAGGGAAGCCCTAAAGTAATTATTGATATGTATCTTCTTATTGACATTTTGTTAATTGTTTTGGATTTGTTTTTGTAGGTCTTTTTTCTTCTCTTCCTCTTTTGTTCTCTTATGATTTGATGACTAACTTTAGTGTTTTGTTTGGATTCCTTTTTCTTTTTTGTGTATGTATCTGTTGTAGATTTTTGGTTTGCAGTTACCATGAGGTTTTGATATAGCAGTCTATATATAAACAAGATTGTTTTAAGTTGCTGGTCTTTTCATTTCAAATGCATTTCCAATATCCTGAATTTGTGCTCTCCTCTTCTCACAATTGCTGGTTCTGATATCATAGTTGTGTGCAGATGATTTCCTATGTTTACTGTATGGTTGCCTTTACTGGTGAGCTTTTCCACTCATAATTTTCTTGTTTCTAGTTGTGACCTTTTCTTTTCCACTTAGAGAAGTTCTTTTAACATTTATAGCAAAGCTGGTTTGGTGGTGCTGAATTCTCTTAGCTTTTGCTGGTCTGTAAAGCTTTTGATTTCTCTGTTGAATCTGAATGAGAGCCTTGCTGGGTAGAGTACTCTGGGTTGTAGGTTCTTCCTTTTCATCACTTTAAGTATATCATGCAACTCCCTTCAGCCTGCAGAGTTTCTGCTGAGAAATCAGCTGGTAACCTTATGGGAGTTCCCTTGTATGTTATTTTTTGCTTTTCCCTTATTGCTTTTAATATTGTTTCTTTGCCTTTAATTTTTGTCAGTTTGATTACTTTGCGTCTCAGCATTTTCCTCCTTGGGTTTATCCTGTCTGGTACTCTCTGTGCTTCCTGGACTTGGGTGACTGTTTCCTTTCCCATGTTAGGGAAGTTTTCAGCCATTATCTCTTCAAATATTTTTTCAGATCCTTTCTCTCTTCTCCTGAGACCCCTATAATGCAAATATTGGTGCGTTTAATGTTGTCCCAGAGGTCTCTTAGACTGTCTTCATTTCTTTTCATTCTTTTTTCTTTATTCTGTTGCATCACAGTGATTTCCACCATTCTGTCTTCCAGGTCATTTATCCGTTCTGCCTCAGTTATTCTGCTGTTGATTCCTTCTGGTGTATTTTTCATTTCAATTATTGTATTATTCATCTCTGTTTTTTTGTTCTTTAGTTCTTCTAGGTCTTTGTGAAACATTTATTGCATTCTCTTAATCCTTGCCTCCATTCTTTTTCTGAGATCCTGGATCATCTTCAGTATCATTATTCTGAATTCTTTTTCTGGTAGGTTGCCTATCTCCACCTCACTTAGTTTTTCTTCTGGGTTTTTATCTTGTTCCTCCATCTGGAACATATTCTTCTGCCATCTCATTTTGTCTAATTTTCTGTGCTTGCGATTTCTGTTCTGCAGGATTCTAGTTCTTCTTGCTTCTGCTGTCTGCCCTGTGGTGAATGATACTGTCTAAGAGGCTTGTGCAGGCTTCCTGGTGGGAGGGACTGGTTCCTGCCTGCTGGTGGGTGGAGCTGGGTCTTGTCCCTCTGGTGGACAAGGCCATGCTCAGGAAGACCTTAAGCCACTTGTCTGCTGATGGGTGGAGCTGTGTTCCGCCCTATTTGTTGTTTGGCCTGAGGCATTCCAGCACTGGTGCCTACAGACTGTTTGGTGGGCTGATGGTGGCCTCCAGGAGGGCTCATGTCAATGAGTACTTCCCAGAACTGCTGCTGCCACTGTCTTTGTCCCCACATTGAGCTACAGCCACCCCCAGCCTCTGCAGAAGACCCCTCTAATACTAGCAGGCATGTCTTGCCCAGTCCCTTATGGGGTCACTGCTTTTTTCCACTGGGTCCTGGTGCACACGAGACCTTCTGTGAGCCCTCCAAGAGTAGAGTTTCTGTTTCCCCCAGTCCTGTGGAATTCCTGTGATCAAACCCTGCTGACCTTCAAAGTCAGAGTCTCTGGGGGCTCCTCCTCCTTTGGCCAGACCCTCAGTTTGGGGAGCTTGACATGGGGCTCAGAACTTTCACTCCTGTGGGAGAACTTCTGTGGTATAATTATTTTCCAGTTTGTGGGTTGCCCACCCAGTGGGTATGGATTTTATTTTATCATGATTGTGCCCCTCCTACCATCTTGTTGTGGCCTCTTCTTTGTCTTTGGATGTAGGGCATCTTTTTTGATAGGTTCCAATGTTCTTTTGTCTATAGTTGTTCAACGGTTGGTTGTGATTTTGATGTTCTCGTAAGAAGGGTTGAGCTCATGAGCTACTCTGCCATCTTTGGTTAATCTCAGATTAGCATTGTAAAGTTCTTCATTGCCTTACAGTAATGCAATGGAAGAACTCTCAGACGTCTGAAATAAGGTCCCAGAGTGACACCCCACTGTGTTCCTCATAACTTCTTATCATTAGCTAAACTCTAAGATTTTTTTTTCTACTTACTTGTTTGACATTTTGTGTCTCCTTCATTATAAACACCAGGGGAAGAAGGCATTGTCTGATTCTATCACAGAATCCCAAGAACCCAGAAACATGCCTCATGTCTAAGACATACCTTTTGAATGAAATGGATGTACCCAATGAAACATGTGTAGAGAAAGCTCAGTTGATTTTTAGCTGTTTTTATCATTGCCTACATAGCAGGGATCAGGCTATGTTGGGCATTGTCTCCCCACTTCAATTATCCAAATACCAGTTTGCAAGCAATAAATAGATATTTATTTTTTTAACTTTAACAACAAGACTTACCTCATAGATAGCATTTGGAGTTAAGAATTAAATTAAATTAAAAAACCTTTCTAAAAGAAAGGCCACTTTCCTGCTCCCTAGATTGACCTTTCACATCTAATTAGACTTCTGGTGTTTTTCCAGCCTCATTATGATCTCACTCTGATTTTGTTCCACAGCAGACAGAAACCAAAGAACCATGCCCTCTCTAAGGTACAGGCTCAGAGTGAAAGCAGCCCTGCAGCTGCTTGTACCTTGGTGTCAGATAATTGCTCATAATTCGTTTGCATATCTTATCAGAGAAGGAGCGTAATTATTTTCTGCCTCTGCAAAGTCTCTGGAGAGAAAACTGTTTTCTTTTTTTTTCCCCTCCTGAAGAAAAGTAATATCTTTGAACTTTATTTCACCTTGGGGAAGTAGAAGAGAAAAAAAAAACCCATATATATATTTTTTCCTTTTTTCTTGAAAATAGTTTTTCTTTTTAAACCCTGGTTTTCTGCTTTTATAGAGAAATATTTAGAGTGTCATAAGAGACTTAGACCCTAAACACAATATGTGTGCAATGGTGTAAGTTAAGTTTTCTCTAATTCATGTATTTTTCCTTTCGATTCCCTTTCTCCCCATCCAAGCACAGTGGGGCCAGTGGGAAGCTTAACTTAAACTGTATATTATAATGTCATGTTATGTAAGTATAACATTATATATACATATGTATGTGTGTGTGTGTATAGTTTTAGCAAAATGAGATGGTGAGATGAGTTATTTTCCAACCACTTTGCCTAATGTCACCAGCTTATCTGACTAATTCCAGGCCCCACAACAGCAAATTTTCAGGTGTTTGTTATTTGGTTGATTACTTCAATTTCCTACTACACCATGTAGATGGAATTAATGAGGTGAAAAAAGCTGGGAAATTTATATACAATATTACAAACCTTATGGAAGGGAATCTTTAAAGATTCTGCTTTGCACTTAAGAGTTTGACAGATATGTCCAAGATATGAGTTTGGAGAGGCATATGCTTTCTGTGAGATTCATTTCTGTTCCCCTGTGTGTGTGTGTGTGCCTGTGTTATATTTCTCATCTACCTGGTGTGTGAGGCAATAGGGTTTTGTGCAGGTGCTGCTTTCATGGGTTAGGGAATTGGAGATGATCAAGTGATTCATTTCAAGGTAAGACACTGGAATCAAACCTTGTGATTTTCCTCAGTTTGAACCTTCTTTCCTAGCATGAAGTAAAATGATTTCTGACAAGCCAGAGCAGGATCCAGAGGGTCAACCAGGTGAACCTGGAGCATTACTGCATTAGATTGTAAAAAGCCTGAGGCAAGGAATGTGTCTTGTTCAAATGTGCACCCTCCAGTGCCATATAGTGGGTAGTCAACTGATGGTATTTCTTAATATCCATAGTAACAATGCCTTAAGTTTATAAAGCACCAATATCTTTTGAAATGCACCAATATCTGTGAAATGCACCAATATCTTTTATATTTACTATTTTATTTAATGCAAATTCCAGTAGGTCAAAGCTGGGTATATGATTCTTATTTTACAGCTAAGGAAACAGACTCAGATAAGTTAAGAAGTTGCACCAAGTCACAGAGCAGGTATCTGTTAGTGCCTCTGAGGGCTGGCACCAGCTCTTCTATCTCTCAATTGACTCTTTTTTAAAAAAAAATTATTTATTTTTGGCTGCATTGGGTCTTCATTGCTGTGCGTAGGCTTTCTCTAGTTGTTGCAAGTGGGGGCTACTCTTTGTTGTGGTGATCGGGCTTCTCACTGCGGTGGCTTCTCTTGTTGCAGAGCACGGGCTCTAGGTGCACAGGCTTCAGTAGTTGTGGCACGTGGGCTTAGTAGTTGTGGCTCACAGGCTCTAGAGCACAGGCTCAGTAGTTGTGGTGCACGGGCTTAGTTGCTCTGCGGCATGTGGGATCTTCCTGGACCAGGGCTTGAACCCATGTGCCCTGCATTGGCAGGCGGATTCTTAACCATTGCACCACCAGGGAAGCTTTCAATTGACTCTTCTTGCTATGCCTCAGCTGCCCTCATTTTTTTGGTAATGTTTGAAAGATATATAAGTGAATGAATGAATGTTGGCCGGGGTAATGTACCATGCCTCCAGATTGGAGAGGGTATCTTGGCAAGAAGACCCAGACAGAACAACCATCAGGGCCTCCTTGACAAATCCAGGAGTGGATTTTTGGTGTGGGATTGCCATTACAAATGTAGCAGGGAAAACTCAATTTATATTGCACTCCTATGTGCAAATAATCTGTATTTCAATTTTTTTCTATAATTGATTTCATCTTATGGGTCCATAAGTAGCAGGAACCACTACATTAAGTTCAATCTGTTAAGTGCAATTAACTGATCACCTCTAAGAGTCCTGTCTTTCAGGTGCCTCTTCTTCAAGCTCCTCTCCGGGTTGGCCTCCAGAGGTATGGGGAAGGGCCTTTAAATGTGACTTTATGGAGAATGAAATGGGAGGAGTCTCTCAGATTCATGTCTGGGAAGCTATATTGTCTTCTGGCTTCCCTGGTCTCTATGGTAACTTCCCTGTCAACCTAGCCATTTCTTACCCTACTGGCTCCCTCAGTTAACAATCTCCTGGCTTCTTCTCCTTCAGCACAGGCAGGGCACTGTGGTCTTCTCTGTTTTCAGGGCCTCCCCCGGTCATGTTGGTGATGATGGCTTGGGTTACAGAAAGAAGTTCAGAGGTCTGGGAAGGGGCTGGGTGCCTATCAGTTTAGTCCATGGATAGAGTCTGTATCCCTAAGTGTTCAAATCAAGATAGACCTCAGACTGTTTCTACTGTCAGACCTAAGAGAGCACCTTCTACTCAACATCCCATTCCTCCTTATCACATCTCTTTCCAAACTAGCTTGAATTGAGTGTGCAGAGTTGAAGGGGAGGAGAAATGATGAAAATTCTTCTGGTTAGTCAAGGGATTTAGAGGGAGTAGCCAGTTCTTCTTGAAAGGGGATTTGATTAGCATCCTAAGAAGTCATCTTAAGGAGGTTGCAGTGTCAGTGGACTCAACCTTCTGCAAAAAGGAATATAAACCTCTCTGCACACCACTCAGCTTCTCAGAATGTGCCCTATATAGGTGAGGTGGTCTCTCTGAGTTAGGCAAACAGTGAGGGCCTTTGTCTCAGGATATTGGCTGTATATTGGCTGGGAAGGAACGTCTAGTTTTGACCCAGAGTTGTGAATCTCAAAGTCTCTTGACCTACCCCAGGGAAATGTTTTGCAAATTCAGAGGCAGAGTGAGTGTACTATGAGAAATTAGAGTAATTAAAATAAAAATGAATACTTATTGAATATCTATGATATACTGACACCATTCTAGACACTGGGGAAAAAGTCAATGGAATGGGAGTTGGGGGTGTTAGGAGAAGAAAAAATACAGACAAAAATATCCAGCTCCATGAGGCTTATATTCAGAATGGTTGTCAGACAATAAATAAAATAATGAAATGAAATTTATAGTATGTTAACTGGTGACAAATGTTGCAGAAAAATAAAGCGGTAAAGGAGGATGGGAGGGTTTGCAATTTAAGTTGGTTTGGTCAGAAAACATCTCACTGAGGAGATGACATCTGAGCAAAAACTTGAAGGAGGTGAAGAAGTGAGCCACATGGATATCTGGAAGAGAATTCCAGGTAGAAGTTAGGGCTGTTTCAGGGATATGTTGAAGGAGCCGGAAGGAAGTCAGTGGGGCTCCGAAGTAATGAGTCAAGAGAATAAAAATGGAAAATTAGGTTAGAGGGATAAAGGGTTAGGGCCATGATCATGGAAAGGGCTTTTGGTTGTATTTCAGGTGAGAAGGAAGCCACTGAGTTCTTGAGCAGAAGAGTGACTTGTTCTGATTTCTTTGCTTAAAGAATCACTTGGTCACAGTGCTGAGATCCTACTCTACTACTCTAGGTAAGAAGGTGGAAGCAGAAAAACCAATTAGGAGACTGTCATAATAATCCTGGTGAGAGAGTTATTAGTATCTTGAACCAGAGTGGTAGCAAGGAAAGGAGTGAGAAATAATTGGATATGAATGGAGTATTTTGTAGTAGAACCAATAATATTGATTAATGGATTGGATGTGGGGTGAAAGAGAAGGAAGAAAATCAGGATGACTTCAACATTTTTGGCTTGAGTAACTAGAAAAATGAAAATACTGTTACTCTGTGGAAGTATGTAGATGGATCAGGTTAAGAGGGGATGATCAAGAGTTTGTTTTGGGACATACTAATTTTGAGATGCCTATAAAATATCCAAGAATATTTGTTGAGTAGATGTTTGGAGTCTGTGTTTGGGAAGAGGTCTGCTTGACATATCAAGTTAGGAGTTATCTACATATGATAATGAAATTAGATGAGCTTATCAAGGGAGTGAGTGTAGATAGAAACAAAACTTAACACAGCAGAATCTTTCCCCAGCATTCCAGACCTTTAAATCCAACTTTCTACTGGATACCTCCACTTAGGTATCCTGCAGGCATCTCAAATTTGACATGTCCAAAACTCAGTGCATGTTTTGAGCCCTTCCAAAGCTTGCTAAGTAATCGCAGTGCTAATACTTAGTTCAGTTTATTTTAATAGCAATATTCTTGAGCTCTTATTATGTGTCTGGCATTTTGCTAAGCACTTCACATGCATTATTTAATTTAACTCTCACAATGTCATCTGGAGTAGATATTACTGTTTTCTTTCTATTAAAGATAAAGAAAAATGAGGTTAGAAGGTTTGAATAAATTGCCCAGGGATACACAACTACTTAAGTGGTGAAGTTTGGTGGAGATCCCAGCTCTCTTGAATCCAGAACTCCTATTAACAACCACCAAGTCTTATAGTATCTTAATATTCAGGAAGAATAAATCTGTAGATTTTTATGAATCCTCAAATGCATGACTTATCACACTGTTTTGGATCATGGGGTCCTTTGAAAAATATAATGCAAGCTATAAACAATTCTCTTAGAAATATGCACATATGCAAAGAGATCTGATATTTTGTATTCAGTTTCAAGATTTCAAAGGCACCTTAAAATCCACCTAAAAACTATCACCACTTAAAGATCAAAGACCTCTGAAAAAGAGTTTTTGCATTATGTGCCTCACATTTTCCCTTAGAAACTGCAATAAACACTTATTGAAAAAATTGACTCTTAGACTTTGTTTTATTTACTTTATAGGGTATAGTTTCGTATAGGTCATAAATCAATACATATACCTTATTTCAAACCTCATTCCTACCTCTAGTCCTATCTACTTCTTCTCACCTGCCAGTGCCTCATATTTGTAACAACTTCTCTTACTTTCTTAAGTCTCTATCCAGAGTCTCTTTAATACAAACATAACTATGAATGTGTATGTTAGTCCCCCACCCATTTCTTTCTTATATAAAGGTAACATAATTTGCCATTTGTTCTTCACTTTGCTTTCATTGATATATACTGGGCATCTTTCCATATCACTACATAGAGAGCTTCTTCATTCATTTTTTATTGCAATATATTCCATTATTCTCACACTGATGGACACTTGGGTAGTTTCTAATATTTTCTACTACAAACAGTACTTCAGCAAATAACCGACAAAAGTAATTTTATACACTTGCAGGAATATCTGTCAGATAAAGTCCCAGAAGTGAAATACCAGAGTCAAAGAGTAAATGCATTTACAATTTTGATAGATATTACAAAATTTCACTCCTTAGATACTGAAACATTCTGCATACTCACCAGCAATGTAAGCAAGTGTCTGCTTCTCCACAGCTTCTCCAGAAGCTGGTATAGTGTTAAACTTTTGAATTTTTGCCAGTTGAACAGGTGAGAAATGTTATTTCAATACAGTCTTAATTTTCATTTTTCATTTTATGAGAGGTATGAGAACCTTTCGTATGTTTAGGGCCGCATTTATATTTCATTTTCTGAGAACTTTCTGTTCTCCATTTTTCAACTGAGGTTTGGTTCCCTTGGAAATTAATAATTGTATAAATATATGACTAAAGTGATCTGTAAAGTTACTAAGATAAATACTACTAAAATTCATTCTACATGGATTATTCAGGCTTCTTTTTCTTTCTTTCGGTTTTGTTTTGTGTTTTTTTTTTTTTTTTTTGGTACAGCCAACATGCCTGCAGTAAGTTCTTATTGTTACCCTCAGTGCCGGGGGGTTTTCCTGATGGTGGGACAAATCCAGCTTAAGAATAAAGCCTGCAGCATAGCTCCCCTAAAGATGAGTTATTCAACCCTAACCTGCTAACCCCAGAAGCTCATTTTTCCTTGAGTATCTTTGTGTGCCAAAGCATTTCATCTAATACAGGTATATTTTGTCTGTGTTGAGTGTTTATTCTGCTCCACACCTTTTCGACAATGAGCCTTTTCAGCTTTTCAATTTAGAAAAAAATACAAACAATGTTCTTTCTTGGATTAAATTTGCATTAAGTAAGGAAAAACAATTCTTAAAATTCTTCCACCAACCCTTACTCAAGGGTAAACTTTGTTTCGGCAGGTTCACTAGTACCTTTACCATTTATGATTTAAGAATGTGTATTTGCACGGTGTTGACTTTGTCCTGAAGTACATTCTTACCAAGAGGCATTTGTTTCCTGTGTTTATCTTCTCATGACAAGTCGACCACCTTTTCAGCTTTCACTACGGTTGTCTCTCTCACTTGATGAGTAATTTTTTCCCTGGTGAAGTTATTTCACTTACTGAAATAGTTCTGTTAAATACCTCTGTTTCTGTCTAGAGAGTACTTGGACTCATTCACGGTGGAGATGTGACCTATTACTAAATTTGATATTCTGCTTTTGCATTCAAGCAAACTTTTGCTTTCAGTCTGAGAACTCTTACTTTCTCAGATTCTTCACTTCCATCTCCAATACTAGAAGTTGGCTTTCTTTATAGGGGCCTTAAAAAAAAATCATATCTATCTCTCCCCCAAAAAGAGGTTTATCTCTTTACATGAGTTACATTATTCAAGATGAACATAAAACAACAAAGTTTCATAAATTATGTGCAGAAGGCTAGGTTCTCTCAGGAGAACCCTCACACAGACAGTGTGATAAAAATTCAGGATACAAGACAATAAAGGTGGCCGCATAGAGTAAGCCTGGCAAGATTGCCTGAGGACCTTGATACCTGTGGGGAGTATGGGTCTGAAGGCCATAAACCTCAAAATACAATGGATTCATCCTCACAAACCCTCAAATGGCAGCAGGTCTTTTACTTCTATAAACTTCCATCATTCCCGTACTGACACAAAGATGAATTTCATGTTAATCATTTAGGGTTTATACTTGTACCAGGAACATCCTTGTCAGGATATTTCTAACCGGGAGGGTAGAAGCTGCAAATGAACCACAAATTCACACAGCAGAAAATTTTAATTGCAGTAATGAACCTCTTAGGGCGTGGATTGAGATCCAGAGGGGTGCTGCTCCTTCATGAGTCTCCTGCTGCCATTTGCCATTTTGATAGGTCAATGATGCCTTTTTATTTTAAGGCAATTTCGTTTTAACACCTTTTTCATGTGTTAATAGGCATTCATACATCTTTTGTGAACAGCTTGCTTTTTCTGATTTTTTTTAACATCTTTATTGGAGTATAATTGCTTTACAATGGTGTGTTAGTTTCTGCTTTATAACAAAGTGAATCAGCTATACATACACACATATATCCCCATATCTCCTCTCTTGCTGTCACCCTCCCATCCTCCCTATCCCACCCCTCTAGGTGGTCACAAAGCACCAAGCTGATCTCCCTGTGCTATGTGGCTGCTTCCCACTAGCTACCTATTTTACATTTGGTAGCATATATAAGTCCATGCCTTTTATAAAAAAAATTTCAGATCTTCAAAGGAAGGAAGTGTGGTTTTCACATTTACCGATGGCCTATCAAATTCAAAGTGAATATTCTCCCTCTGTCCTCTCTCTCATTTTCTAGCACTTACAACTTCCAGGAGCCACTCAGTTTTCTACTTTAGAAGGATTTTGCTTTTCATTTCAGCCATCCCATCTCTGACCTCTTTTCTCCTTCCGTACTTCTCCTGTCTGATTCCTGCCTTCTTCATGATGAGCTCCTTACAGGATGTATCATCTCTGGTCCCAGTTCCCTGGAAAGGGTAGTTCATCCTTCACTGGTGGTTTTGTTTGTTTGTTTGTTTTTTGGCTCCGAGGATCTACTTACACCACTTCTGACTTCTCTTTTATATTTGCAAATAGGCTAATGGCTAAATGCTTTTCTTGGGCTGGGGAGCTGAGGAGAGAAGGTTGTAAACCTACATACAATGACTGTTTTTGTCTGTGAGACTCTCATCCTGATCAATCTCTGTACATTCCTGTGGAGGGATGTCCAGTACCTAGCTTGCTTCTCTACATCCCCCTTATGGCTCCCTGTGTCTCACAGGGAGGGAGCCAGGGACATGCAGCCTCCAGCCTGCACCCCGGCTGGCTGTGGGGCTGTGGTGGTGTTTATTCATCTCCACTTGCTGGGGCCCTCCTTAAGTTTCATTCCTCACTTCTCCATCCTATTATGCATGAGATTTGCTTCCCTGTGTTCCCAAGTCATGTCTAGATTCAATTAACAATTGGGTCTTGACAATATGATAACTATAATCGGCACTGCTCTATGATATACAGGAAAATTGCTAAGAGAGTGAATTCTAAAAGTTCTCATCACAAGAAGAAAATTTTCTTTCTTTTCCCTTGTCTTCTTTCTTTTAATGCTACTGTATCTATGTGAGATGATGGCTGTTAGTTGAAACTATTGTGGTCACCATTTCACAGTATATGTAAATCAAATCATCAGGCTGTACACCTTGAAGTTATACAGTGATTTATGCCAATTATTTCTCAATAAAACTGGGAAAAAAACAATTGGCTCTTGGTAGAGGGATAATTCTCAACATTATTTAATAAATCCTCACTGTATATTGTGCAATCAGAAAGTCAGGTCACTTGCCTATGAGCTTCTAAGCATTACTCTAATGTGGTTGGAGAAGGGTGTACTGTAGTGGTTTTTCAAGTCAGGACCTGAATTGCTAACTTGTCATTTGAATCCTAGTTACTGCCCACCCTGATAAACACTGTTTCTATGACAGAGAGTAAGTCTTTCAGAGAAGCAGCAGTTTTAATGGATTTGAATCCGTCAACAGCCCTTAGGAGAGGGCCTTGCAAACAAACCACAGACAGAAACGTTTCTGGACATGTATATGTTTGTACTGTCTGCTTTATGTTCTACCCTTGACTCAAAATCCTTTCCATTTCAACGGCTGGCAAGTGCACCATGTGAAGTCCTTTAATCGGAGCAGAAAACAATTTATACCAGGGGCTCCAAAGCTTATAGGTGGCTAACCCCAAGAGTATCCAGCCTCAACTTGATTGGCAGGAAGAAAGCACTGATTCTCCCTTTTGTGTCTGATAACTATGTCATTATCGAGGCTGGAGGGAAGATCTACCTCCAGCAGCAGAGATGAGAGTGGTCAGCCAGGAGACGGATGTACTTTTTGGATGTACTTAGTGGCAACCAAGTCTGGCCCCAGGAGGAAAAGCAGGTACCAGGCTCAAGTTGTATCCAGTGGCCAAGACTTCAGGGATCTTCTGAGCCCCAACAAGGGCTGAAAGGGAAATGTTTGAATAGGGAGAAGGTAGGGATGAGTCATGGGGATGGAGCCAAAAGATGTTTCCTGTCATTATTTTAACACTTCATTTTTAATTGTCCTCTCCTGGTTTGAGGAAGTGCAGGTTATATATGTAAGTACAGAATTAATCTCAGCTGACCTGTTGCAACTGTATGCTTATTTCAGGGATACCTGGAGCCAAGGTGCTGATCCTGGCTAATCCAGAATGAAATCCACTAGCTAGTGATAAATATTCCTGTGCCAGGGTTTTAGAGAGACATGGTGGGCAGTCTGTGTTAGTTTATTAATGTTGTTCATAAAAAAAAAAACAGATAAATGGTTTGCACCCAGTTTCTGTTATGTTCTCTTGGTTTCTTCTGTTGCTCTTGGTCATGCAGCCTAATTTTGGCCAGCCAGCCTACTCCTTGGACAAGGCTGCGGCTTTCCTGAGTCCGGGTTATCTTGTATGCATCTTGGTAGTTCATGATTCAAATACAAAGAGCATTCTGTGCCCTTGAGGACCTTGGGAGCTGTGTCTGGAAGTCTTGGACCTCGCTGTGCTTTCTTTTTCCTCCTATATTGGAGTCTCATGAAGCATTTCAATTATTCAACCCTGTGTAATTGAAGCTTTATGTTAGTTTTGTAGTCACTCTGGGATATGATACAGTAAGTAGTCTATACATATTTTCAGCTCATGTCTCAAGCAAATCTTAGGTCTAACTGGATGAGGTCAGATGGGCCGTTGATGGTCAGCCCTTGAGTAGCCTAAATATCTGACTCTCTGGTCTCCTCTTCCTTTTATACTCCTTTCTCCTCATCCCCCTCAGAATATAATTCCCTCATATTTTTTCCTAACATTCTTCCATTGAAACCTTCAGTGGATTGTTCCTAGAAACCTTCTTAATTCTCCCCTAACCTGTCCCTACTAAATAAAACTAGTTTTCAGTCCTCTGCAGCAGCAAGAGCATGTTTGCATAAAACTGCTATGACACATCACATCCTTTTAAATCCCTGTATCTCCTGATAGACTGTGAAATTTGTGAAGCCAGCAATCCTTTCTTATTCATCTGCATGAATTCCACCGACTTAGCAAGTCTCTTATAGAAGTAAGCACTCATTGAATGATGCACGATCAAAGAAATCGATGAATTAACAAATCACTCTTCAGAGAGAAAAGAGTTCTTTCACTTAGAAGACTTACTGAGTGTTGACTGGCTGGTAACGAATCTCCCAGGTGTATTTGCATTCCCAATGTAGCAGGTGAATAAAGCCTTAAGCTAAAGTAATGCTATTTAAATCATGCCAAATCAGATATCGCCAGACTGTAGGTGAGTCAACTGGGTGGGTGTTTGCATATCTTCTTAAGCAGTGGGTGCCAGGAACTTTCACAGAGGCTTCAAATAATGCCATGTGGAGTCTTGTGACTGTGAACCCACCTTGGAACCTGGAAAGATCAGTGAACATTCATCTAGTTTAAGTTGGGGTCAATTTTACCCCCAGTAAAATCTCAATATTATTTTTACTGAGGTCATTTAGCCTGGCACCAATGTCCCCTCTGGTCAGCCTGGAACTTTGCCACCAAATAGTTACATGATCATGAGTCACATTGCTTTTGTGAGACCTTCATTTCCTTTTTGTAAAATAAGAAGTTGCATTCTATAATCTCTGGAGTGCCCTTCCGCTAAATATTTTATGTGACCATGGCTAAATCAATTACCCAAATACACTTGACTAGAAAGGCAAGTACTTTATGTAAAATCAGTGAGATAATCACCTTTCATTGTCTTGACAAATGAAAGAAAGTAGCTGTGTCACGGAGGGTTAAGAAGTCACCTTTGAATTGGAAAAAAATGTGTGATTATAACAGATTTTTAGTTGTCAGTTTATTTGGCCTAAAACCGTATTATACCAAATTTGCTTCTCTTTGAAATCAGCTTTAACAGTTGATACCATCTAACCGTCTGCCCAAATGGCTGGGAAAGAGACTAATTGGCAAGTTAATAGCCATCATAAAGTCTGTGATGTAGTCAGGTGACCATTTATTTCCATCTCTGCAGAGGATGAAAATAAGAGTGTATGTATAAGTAAGCTGAATATTCACCAAAGCAGATTCGTTAATGTTTGAGAGTTAAGTCCACGGACATGAAGTGTCAAGAGAGGAAGCTGAGTGATTGCCCAAAGATCTTACAAAAATGTTTACTTTGGACAGTTCTAGTTCTGGATCTAGTTAGGTTGTCAAGTACAGAATTTTGGTGTCAAGGATAATTGGATTAATGGTTCTGACTTGAACCAAAGACTGTCACAAAAAGATGATACCTAAAAGCCTCCCAAAACTCACAAAAGGATGATACATGAAAGTAGAGTACTCGTTTATGATTTTATCACTAGGTATGCAGTTTCCGCAGACAGCAAAAGTCACATGGCCTTATTCATTCAGGCTCCCTGGAGAATATCTACATTTGTATGTGTGTGTGCATGTGTGTGTGTGTGGGGGGGAACATATGCTAGTTTGGAGTTTGCTTGGTGGATATGGAAATGGTTAAGGGAGTTGTAGCTAAAATTTGAATATTTAGCAGCATCTGGTTAAGCTGCCATAAGAATGATAACCCTGAGTTCCTTACCCCATATAATACATTTGGGTAGGAAATTTCACCTTTAGCCTCTGTTTTTAGAGGGTTATGTGTGTGTGTGTGTGTGTGTGTGGTTGTATTACTGTCCAACTCCTTTCCTAATGAATGTACTCTCTCTTTAGATAAAGTAATCATTTAATCTTATTTCTGTCCAGTGTAACAGATTAGATTTTTCAAAAGTGACTTTGGATATTTTTTTTGTCCTTAATTGTTTTCCACTCACTTATAGTTTTACTCTCAGAATGGGCAACCCTAATTTCCTTCTATTGCCAATATTGTAGTTTTTGGAGGGGAGGATCTGTGGAGGTACAAGTGAGGAGTTTTAATGTTACCCCCATAAACTACTATAAAACACGTATTTTTTTACTTGATAAATACGAGAATAACTTAATGGCTAAATCTTAGAGGCAACGATGCTCTTTAAGTTCTTAAAGGGTTGTTTTTGCGTCGGCAAATCAATTAATTACCAATAAAGATTTTAGGAACAAACTTGTGACAGATTCTGTTCTGAGTTGGCAGCAGAGCTCATAATTAGGGATATCTGAAGCTTAATCAGGCAAAGGAGAAACTGTGGTGTGGTCAGGATACTAATGGTGGAGTTGGACGTTCTGTTGTGTTTTTGATTAGGGAGAGGAAAAACATTTCTTGAAAAGACTGGAAATACAGCTGATCTCTTTGTATGTGGATATACTGCCACCTGTTGGTCTTTTCTTGTCATTGACTAGGTTTTGAAGGCTGTTTCAGTGGATTATTTTTTGTTGAAATATAATTGACCTACAATATTATATTACCTTCTGATATACAACACAGTGATTTGACATTTAAATACATTAAGTGATCACCATGTTAAGCCTACTTGCCATACGTCGCCATACAAAGTTATTACAATATTATATTGACTGTAGTCCCTATGGTGTACATTACAGCCCAGTGATATATTTATTTTATAACTGGAAGTTTGCACCTCTTCATACCCTTCAGCTATTTTTCCCAGTCGACCACCCTCCTCTTCTCTGGTAACCATGAGTTTGTTCTCTCTATATATGAGTCTGTTTTGGTTTTGTTATGCTTGTTTGTTTGTTTTTTTAGATTCCCCATATAAGTGAAATCACATGGTATTTGTCTTTCTCTGTTTGAATTATTTCATTTAGCATAAAACCTACTAGATCCATCCATGATGTTGCAAATGGCAAGATTTCATTATTTTTTATGACTGAGAAATATTCCATTATATATATATATGGTTTTCTCAATTGGAAATTAGCCAAAAAATTGATCATGATAATCAAATATTCATTGTATTTACAAAATGACATTTATTAAATATTTATTTTTATTGAAATATAGTTGATATACAATATCATGCTAGTTTCAGACATACTGCATATTGACTGACATTTGCATGCTTTATGAAATGATCACCATGATAGTCTAGTAACCATCTGCCCCTATACAAAGTTATTCCAATATTATTGACCATACTCCTTATGCTGTATATTACATCCCATGGCCTATTTATTATAAAACTGGAGGTTTGTACCTCTTAATCTCCCTCACCTATTTCACCCACATCCACATTACCCCCGTCACTTCTAGAAACCACCTTTTTGTTCTCTATATTCATTTTGGTTTGTTTGTTTTGGTTAGATTCCACATATAAGTGAAATCATGCTGCATTTGTCTTTGTCTGTCTTATTTCACTTAGCATAATACTCTTTAGATCCATCCATGTTTTCACAAATGGCAGAATTTTGTTTTGTTGATTACTGTTTTGCTTACTGTAGCTTTGTAGTATAGTCTGAAGTCAGGGAGCCTGATTCCTCCAGTTCTGTTTTTCTTTCTCAAGGTTATTTTGGCTATTTGGGGTCTTTTGTGTCTCCATACAAATTTTAAGATTTTTTGGTTCTAGTTCTGTGAAACATGCCATTGGTAATTTGATAGAGATTGCACTGAATCTGTAGATTGCCTTGGGGAGTATAGTCATTTTGACAATATTGATTCTTCCAATCCAAGAACATGGTATATGTGTGTAGCATTTCTGTAGAAACTCTTTTTTTTTAATTGAATTATAGTTGATTTACAATCTGTGCTGTACAGCAAAGTGACTCAGTCATACACATATATACATTCTTTTTTTATATTCTTTTCCATTATGGTTTATTCCAGGATATTGAATATAGGTCCCTGTGGTATACAGTAGGACGTTGTTGTTTATCCATTCTAAGTGTAATAGTTTGCATCTACTAACCCCAAACTCCCAGTCCATCCCTCTCCCTCCCCCACTCCCCCTTGGCAACTACAAGTCTGTTCTCTATGAGTCTGTTTCTGTTTTGTAAATGGGTTCATTTGTGCCATATTTTAGATTCTACAGATAAGTGACATAATATGGTATTCGTCTTTCTCTTTCTGACTTAACTTCACTTAGTATGATAATCTCCAGTTGCATCCATGTTGCTGCAAATGGCATTATTTCATTCTTTTTTATGGCTGAGTAGTATTCCATTGTATATATGTACCACACCTTCTTTATCCATTCATTTGTCAATGGACGTTTAGGTTGTTTCCACGTTTTGGCTACTGTGAACAGTACTGCTATGAATATGGGGTGCATATTTTTTTGAATTATATTTTTTTCTGGGTATATTCCCAGGAGTGGGATTGCTGGATCATATGGTAATTCTATGTTTATTTTTCTGAGGAACCTCCATACTGTTTTCCATAGTGGCTGTACCAGCTTACATTCCCACCAATGGTGTAGGAGTGTTCCCTTTTCTCCATACCCTCTCCAGCATTTGTTATTTGTAGACTTTTTAATGATGGCCATTCTGACCAGTGTGAGGTGGTACCTCATTGTAGTTTTGATTTGCATTTCTCTAATAATTAGCAATATTGAACATCTTTTCAGGTGCCTACTGGCCATCTGTATGTCTTCTTTGGAGAAATGTCTATTAAGGTCTTCTGCCCATTTTTTGATTGGGTGGTTTTTGTTGTTGTTGTTGAGTATTATGAGCTGTTTGTATATTTTGTAGACTAAGCCCTTGTCTGTCACATCATTTGCAAATATTTTCTCCCATTCCGTAGGTTGTCTTTTTTTTTTTAATGGTTTCCTTTGCTGTGCAAAAGCTTGTAAGTTTGATTAGGTTCCATTTGTTTATTTTGTTTTTATTTCTAAGAACATGGTATATGTCTCCATCTGTTTGTATCATCTTTGATTTCTTTCATCAGTGTCTTATAGTCTTCTGAGTACAGGTCTTTTGCCTCCTTAAGTAGGTTTATTCCTAGGTATTTTATTCTTTTTGATGTGATGGTAAATGAGATTGTTTCTTTAATTTCTCTTTCTCATCTTTTGTTGTTAGTGTATAGAAATGCAACAGATTTCTATGTACTTATTTTGTATCCTGCAACTTTACCAAATTAATTGATGAGCTCTAGTAGTTTTCTGGTAGCATTTTTAGGATTTTCTGTGTATAGCATCATGTCATCTGCAAACAGTGACAGTTTTTCTTCTTCCTTTTGAACTCAAATTCCTTTTATTTCTTTTTCTTCTCTGATTGCTGTGGCTAGGACTTCCAAGACTATGTTGAATAAAAGTGGTGAGAGTGGACATCCTTGTCTTGTTCCTGATCTTAGAAGAAATGCTTTCAGCTTTTCACCATTGTATATGTTGTTAGCTGTGAGTTTGTCATATATGGCCTTTATTATGTTGAGGTATGTTCCCTCTATGCCCGCTTTCTGGAGAGTTTTTATCATAAATGGATGTTAAATTTTACCAAAAGCTTTTTTCTGCATCAATTGAGATGATCATTTAGTTTTCATTTTTCAATTTGTTAATGTGGTGTGTCACATTTACTGATTTGCAGATGTTGAAAAATCCTTGCATCCCTGGTGTAAATTCCACTTGGTCGTGGTGTATGATCCTTTTAATGTATTGTTAGATTCAGTTTGCTAGTATTTTGTAGAGGATTTTTGCATCTATGTTCGTCAGTGATATTGGCCTGTAATTTTCTTTTTTTGTGATATCTTTGTCTGACTTTTGTACCAAGGTGGTGGTCAACTCATAGAATGAGATCAAAAGTGTTCCTTCCTCTGCAATTTTTTGAAATAGTTTCAGAAGGATAGGTCTTAACTCTTCTCTAAATGTTTGGTATAGTATAACTTTTTAATGCCCTGTTTGTGTCTTCATATTTAAAGTAGGTTTTTCTTAGGAGCTGTATTGTTCATCTTGGTTTAGTCACAATAATAAAAATTTTACCTCTTAAATGGTGCTATTTAGAACATTTACACTTAGAGTGATTATTGATGTGCTTGGGCTTAAATCTACCATCTTACTTTTTGTGTTCTTTTTGCCCCATCGGTTCTTTGTTCATTTTTGCCTCATTTTCTCATTTCTTTGAATCAGTATTTAATGAAAATCTACTCCTGAGGGGTGTTCCTTTTGTTTTGTTTTGTTTTGTTTTTTTGGCACATCTGGCATATTGGGTGGTGAAAAAGTAGTGGGAAGAGAAATCCTCAAATAAAGAGCAGGTAGTGGCAGTTAAGGTTGGCTGGTGTGTACTGAAATTGTACAAGTGAGGCACAAGAAAGAGAGTCTGCCATGCTAACCAATGTAACAATGAGAAACAGTGTATGCACTACACTTTCTGTAGTGCCTGAAATTTAACTGAGATACGATTTTAAAGGCAATCTCATGATGTGGTAGGAGTGTCCAATGAGTAAGTGACTAAGGCTCCTTTTAAATTATTGTTTCAGTTCAGAAGAAACTACAAATATGACTCAAATAAACAGCTGGGAATAATAAGATATGGCATTGTAGTTTAATTTGTCATGTCAGCAGCACCAGCTTTATAACTGCTACTTGGCTGCATACCAGATTAGATACTGGACAAAAATGGGATTACAGAGCAAAGAATTGAAGATGGTGATGTAATGTGGGAAATCGATAATCAGAGGCACTGCAAGCTAGGACCATCTCTACTAACACCTGTATTATTCCTGTTGAAATATATATACATATTTAGAAAAGTAAATTTCTTGCTTTATGGCTGGTGGCTTACATGTTACATTTATTTTTGGTAAAGCTGTAGGAAGAAAGTAAAATTATAAGGTTTAGAGTGAAGACATGGGTAAAATAGTAAATATGGATGTAATTCCTTAGATCATGCATATTATACATACTATTCTTATTCTGCTTTTGCAATTAATAAATATATAAATATATTTTCATCTGATTAAATATTACTTCCAACATGATTTTTAGTGTTTGTTCTTTTCCAGTTATAAAGGATGATTGCACATAGTACAAACTTTAAATTGCATAACAGCAAATGTAAAAAAAAAATGTTAAGTTTCCCATCCACTTCAAACAGATTCTTATGAAGATATTTTTTATCAAGGGATTTTCCTCTGCATATAAAAGCAGGCTCATATGTACATTTGTGTGCTTTTATAAATAACATAAATGAAAGCAGACCTTTTACACATATCTACTCCTTCCTTTTTTAAGTCAAATAATCTATAGGATATTGTGTCACATCAATACACATAGCTCTAACTCATTTTGAAAACGATTTAACCTGTCCCTTGTTGATACTAAATTATTTTCATCTTTTGTTATTATAACTGATTATGCTGCAACAGTAAATAAGTTTTGTTTTAGCTGTGCCATTTCATTTTAAAAGCTTTCTGCTTTTAATACTTCTTTTTAAAGATATTTTACTTTATGGTATGAATTTTTCATGTTTTGGGTATAGTAAAGTATGTGAATTTCTTCTGGTAATTTGAAAATTTTACAATTCATTTTTATCCTTTCTGATATTTACCTTTAAAATTGCATGTTTTGAACTCCTATTTCTTGGATTATTACCTTAAGACCATATTGGTATGAAACATATTAATATTAGTACATTTACATTTCTTCTTATTTTCTTTCCATAGCCTGATTTTGATAGATTATATTATTCTGTAACATCTTACAGAAAACCGTAACGAACTTTCTGGTCAACCCAATATTATCCTTAATGCCCCTAGTGGCAAATTTTCTATGTCTTAGAATATACTTACATATAAAATGGTATATGTCACACTTAAGCAATGTTTAATAATTCCCTACACCAAGAGGAGGAGATTGGTGGGCTAAGAGTATCTGTGAAGTCCCCTCTTCTTTTATTTCAAGTTTGTGAAGTTTGATTATATTACTTTAGTATTAGTCTTTATTGATTAAATTATTATTGTCACACCACCATTTCCTATAAACACAGAGTTTTCCAGTCTTGGTTCCATCTATAAGGGTATTCAATGCAATGAATGTAGTGTGGAATGCTATTGTGGAGAATTCTGAGAACAGTTTGAGTTTTGTCCTCTACAATTAAGAAAAAAAATGAAGTCCACACATTTTACCAGAAAAAAACATGAGTTATTTAATTCATACTTCTTTCTTAAAACATTTTGTGTACTTTTACTCCATAGAAATCTTCTTTTATGTTTTGAAAGTTTTTTTTACATGTTATATCTCTCTTCTTTAGAGATACCAATTATTTGTATGTTAGATCTTCCTTTATGCATATTAATCATTTTCTTTCTAAACACTTTGAAGTTGTAGTTTATTTAAAATTTTAAAAAATTTCTCAAATGTCTTCCATGATTATTTTCAGTAGGGTCTATGCTCCTATTTTGTTTTGTTTCATGTGACTGAAAATTCACATATAATTTTCTTTCTTGGGCTCAGCCAGCTTACTTCCTATTACCTGATATAATTTTGCTATTTCTTTTTTCAACCTTGCTATTCCACAGAGTGGTTGTTACTATTTTTTTAATGTGACAAACAAGAATTTTCCCATAATTTTTAATTAATTGATTACTTTATGTTATTTTTCTTATTCCTTTCTTTGGTAGATTTAATGTACTGTCATTTTCTTTTTTAAAAAAATCTGTTTTCATTGTGTTCTCATTGCTTTCAAATGATTTTAAGAAAAATAACAGATAGAAATACTTTTCCCCTGGTATCTTTGATCAAAAGTATATGGCATAAGTTTAATTGCTAAACATTAACCATTATGAATTATATAGACTTTATGGGTTTGTTTCCATGAATTCAACAAATATGTACACAACACAATTATTGACAGCCTTCTGAGATAGATACTTAAGAGGGGTCATAGATGAGCTAACAATGAAGTGTTATGAGGTTCATATCTGCCCTACTTGTGGGGATAAATAATTAGAATTCTCAGAGAAGGTGGTGATTTCGAGAGTTCACCCAATCTCAGCAGACTCTACACTTTCTTCTCTCTCTTGCACCCCTTCTATCCGAAACAACCTCCTTGCCTCTGTTCCTGCATCCCTGCTTCTGTTCATCTCATTAGCACTGCCTGGAGTGCCTTTCCTCTTAACTTCAGTTTAGCTAAATTATACTTGTCTTTTCAGACCAATTTCTTCTTTGAAAATTTCCTCATTTACTCCAGCTTATGGTGATCTGTCCTTCCTTTGGAATCCAGTGACTGTTTTTTAAAATTTTTTCCTAGAGATAAGCAAGTGCTACTTTGAACTGGTGTTTTATTTTTATATCAGATACTGTCTCCTCAACTGTGCTACAGATGCCTTATAATACTAAATAACATTAATGAACACTGATTCTATGCTGGACACTCTTCTTAATACTTTAAATGTATTACTTCATTAAATCCAACATCTTTGTGAGCTAGAAACCATTTTTCTTTATTTTAGAGATTAAGAGAATGAGGCATAGAGAGATTTAAAAATTTGCTCAAACTGACACAGCCAGTAGGTGATGGGATTAAGATTTACACCCAGGCAATGTGGTTCCAGAACCAGGCAGCAAACTACATCCTCCCAGCTGGTGCTGGGTTCTCAATGCACCCCTCCCCACTGATAGAAAAGAGAGCTCTCTTCTGGCAAATAGAATCCCAAAGGCAGAAAAAAACCTACATTGTTTTCTTAGGAATCTTCTTTTTGAGGAAAGACACAGTTAGGAAAAAAACACTTGGTCCAAATGCCACCAAGATCATGTTAACTTTCTCCGTCCAGGTGTAAGCTCTTGGGGTTTTAGTTCCTTGGGGACCTGGGTCTAAACCACTGAAAACTCCCAAGAAAAAGTCCCTTATTCTGTGCAGTATGTGAATCAGTGTTCAGGTCAGAGTATCTCTTTATGCCCAGAATGTTCAAGATGAAGGATTTGTCTTCTTCACCAAGTACCTAGAAAGTCATGCCTCTTAGAAAAGTTTGCCACCAAGAGGGAAGTTGAATGTTCCACCCTTATATATAGAAAATGATTATTTCCTTGAAGCAGCTAAACAATCTACATAAAGAATACGCTTAAAGAAGTGAGTACATTGCATTTTGGATAATATGAAGTTTTTGAAATATGATGGAGAAACTTCAGGCTGAGTTTGAACTTTGGTAATATAACACTTCCAGCCCAGGTTCTCTAAAGAGAGCAAACTAGCATTTTGTCTGCATTATTATGAGACAAAGCAACTGTTTTTTGTGACTTTTTCCGAACTGATTTTCTTGTTTATTTTTTTATAATATAGAGGTACTGCAAAGTCCATAGGAATTCTAAGCTCACAGAATGTTAGCTATGGAAGTGGCATAGATACCATCTTCCTTGTTTTATAGAGGACTGAAAATTACTTACAGTCAAATAAATAAATAGTGGTTTAACTAAAATCTGAAGCAGTCTCTCCAGCCCCCTACATCTATACACCTATATTGGCATATTTGGATGGACATAAATAAAAGCATTTATGCAATGGAAAATGCTCCTAATCTAAGCCTAGAATTGTCTTTATGACTGCTGAAAATACACTCCACATAGCATTAGCAAATAATCATAATGATAATCACAAAGCAAAGGATAGTCACTTTCATTTTTCATTTATCAAGCTCCATATATAATGATTATATAATTCAAGAGTAGTATATTGCTTTTGTTTTACTGAAAGAGGACATTAATTGCAGTGACAATAAATGTTATTTAAAATAAGGTATTTTTCATATAAATTATCCTACATAGTGATCTTCTCTTAGGAATTTTAAACAGCTTGGTTTCTAATTCCTTGATTAATGAGTTAGAAAGTAACATATTCTTGAATGTGTTCCCTGCAAAAACGTGTTATGCATTTGGTATTTTACATATATTATTACTATAATTTTATTGCCTGACAGATTTCAAGATAAGTGCCCTAAAAAGAAGTTTATACGAAATATGAGATATCATATAAAATAATTCTTCATTATTTTGGTGCAAAAGATGCTTAATTTTCTATACAATTTCCATGACAAGCTGCTGTCCGACATTTGCCAGATCACTTGATCTTATAAGTACAGCCTCCCCATTCCTTCCATGGCATCATATTCTTTTTTTTTTTTTTTTTTTTTGCGGTACGCGGGCCTCTCACTGTTGTGGCATCTCCCATTGCGGAGCACAGGTTCCGGACGCGCAGGCTCAGCGGCCATGGCTCACGGGCCCAGCCGCTCCGCGGCATGTGGGATCTTCCCGGACCAGGGCACGAACCTGTGTCCCCTGCATCGGCAGGCGGACTTTCAACCACTGCGCCACCAGGGAAGCCCCATCATGTTCTTTTATATGAGTAACCTCTTTGTCATTTGTGTATATTATCCTTCTCACATCTTTTTATAAATGGGAGTAGGGAATATACTGATAAACGCATATGTGAATTGTATCTTAATAACATTAGGATGGTTCTGATCACTCAGTAAGATCAACAACTCCCCTGTTTAGCCCTTCCCCAGATGTCATATGTTAAGATCTGAGTATCTCATTGATTTTATAGTATTCCCAGTAGAGGTCCCCTAGCCAGGGTTTTAAATCCAATTATTCAGTAAGATGAAGCATGGGGAGTAATTCATATACAAACTTATAACTTGAAAGAGTTTTCAACAATAGAGTTGGATTCTTTATGGGAGAAAATAGAGATTAAGGATGAACTGCCCAAGTTTACACAGGAACTTTACACAAACTGCCCCAACCTAGTATCTAGGAATATTATTTTCTAGCTCCACAGTATTTCTATAACTGTCTCTTATAGACCTGTTTAAGATAGTCTGTTATTGGCTTAAAATATTATTTGTAACTATTTTTTAAACATCTTTATTGGAGTATAATTGCTTTACAATGGTGTGTTAGTTTCTGCTTTATAACAAAGTGAATCAGCTATACATATATATATATCCCCATATCTCCTCCCTCTTGCATCTTCCTCCCTCCCACCCTCCCTATCCCACCCCTCTAGGTCATCACAAAGCATCGAGCTGATCTCCCTGTGCTATGTAGCAGCTTCCCACTAGCTATCTGTTTTACATTTGGTAGTGTATATAAGTCCATGCCACTCTCTCACTTCGTCCCAGGTCTTAATGATAGTTTTTTCATCATAAAATTCTTTCTTTCTTACAACAGATTACAGATGACCAATGGAAGATCAGAATCAAACAGCAGTGACTGACTTTCTTTTCTTGGGCCTCACGGATCATCTCTATCAGCAGATTGTCCTCTTTGTCATTCTCCTCCTTGTCTATCTTGCCACAGTGGGGGGCAATTTGGGGATGATCATTCTCATATGGGCGGATCCCAGACTCCACACACCTATGTACTTTTTTCTTAGCCATTTGTCCTTTGTGGACATGTGTTCCTCTTCTTCCATTGCCCCCAAGACGCTGTGTGATATCTTTGCAAAGAAAAAAGACATCTCTTTGATGGGTTGTGCTGCACAGATGTGGTTCTTTGGTCTTTTTGTGGCAACCGAATGTTTCCTCCTGGCTTCCATGGCCTATGATCGGTATATGGCCATCTGTAAGCCCTTGTTGTACACACTTGTTATGTCCCAGAGGGTCTGTGTACAGCTGGTTATAGGCCCTTATGCTGTGGCTCTTATAAGCACCATGACTCATACAACTCTCACTTTTTGCTTACCCTTCTGTGGTCCAAATATTATCAATCATCACTTTTTCTGTGATATTTCACCACTGCTTTCCCTAGCGTGTGCAGACACCTGGACCAATAAGTTGGTGCTTTTCATCTTGGCTGGAGCAATAGGAGTACTCAGTGGCCTGATCATCACAGTCTCCTATGTTTGCATCCTGATGGCCATCCTGAGGATCCAGACTGCTGATGGGAGGAGGAAGGCTTTTTTTACTTGTTCTTCTCACCTGGTAGCTGTCTCCATCCTTTATGGGACTCTTTTCTTCATTTATGTCCGACCTAGCTCAGGTTCCTCCCTACTCATTAATAAAGTGATTTCTCTCTTTTACACTGTGGTGATCCCCATGTTGAACACCCTCATCTACAGCTTGAGGAACAAGGAGGTGAAAAATGCATTCAGTAGGAAGTTTGAAAGGAAAAATTGTCTAGTAAGTAGGTAAAGTAGAACTCTACTTGTGTTGTACCATAGCTGTTGGTGCAGAATGTTTAGTAAAAGGAACATTAGACTGGAAATCAGAAGCTTCATGTGAGTCTTGTCTCTGTCTGTTCAAGATGATTTAAAAAACAGAACAGTTCTTAAATAATTTTCTCCTCCAGTCTTGTTCTCTGTGACATGAGAGGGGTTTCAAAATAATATACAGATGGATTGAGAATATAAATGTGAAAATATACTAGAAGAAACTTAATATTTGTACAGTAGTGGATGTGTGAATACTGTTTAAACTGGACATGAAAACTAAAAGTTATAATGGAAAATTTAATGTACCACAATCAGTGTTAAAGGGCAAATAATAAAACAAGAGAAAATATTTATGCACATGTGCCAAGTGATGGGATAATATCCCTAATGTTCAAAGAACAGGTTAAAATTCAGAATCAGAAAACAATAGATAAATAAGCAAACAAAGAAAGAGGCAATTCTCAAACATGGGAATGCAAATTGCCAAAAATATATGGAGAAAACATTCAACGTCATGATTGTCCAAGTATATGAAATGAAATTAAAATGCAATGCCATGCCTTTCAATGCAGATGTAACATTGATTGTTTTAATGACGATGAAGTTCTTAGTTGGCTATGCCAGACTCATTATTTCTTGTTGATAGTATGGATTGCTCCATTTCCACAAAGCAATTTGGTAGTTTCCATTTAAAATGATAAATTTTATGGCATTTGAACTAGAAATCCTTCCATTAGCAATCTAGACTACAGAAATATAAATGCCAATGCTTAAGATTCCCTACATTTCGGTGTTATGTGTAGTGACAATGAAAAATAAAATAAATAACCTGAATATCCATCACTGAGAGAAAAGTGAACTTTTTTCCATGTAATATTGTGCAGCAAATGAAGACTGAATTAGATATTGCTGGATTGAATTGGAGAGAACTATTGTATACGGTCTACTGTTAGTTGAGGGAAAAAATCACATTGAAGATCAATGTGTAGCACTGACCATTAAGAAAAAGGGCAAAACCTATATAATGAATAAGATGCAAGTGCAAGTGTAAATGAGCATCGAGAGAACTATAAAGGATATATATGTACCTGCTGACAATGATATTTCAATGGGAATGGCGTTAGAAGTAGGAAAGGTGAGCTTTTATTCATACACATTTTAATTGTAGCTCATTCATGCTCTCTGATCTTGCTTGGGCTTGATCTAGATGTACCATTTTCATCTTTGAAATATTTTAAATTAATATTTTTGTCCATCTCATATGAATGTAAACTGTTTCAGATCATCTTTTCTAATCAGAATGGAAAAGAATACGTTCCTCAAATCACTGACTGTGTATCATGTCCAGAACTGGAGATCCATTAAATGATCCCACAAAGGAATAAGACTGCTAGTGGGACTGCTTTTGGAATTTGAAACAGTCTACAGGCATTCTTTTCTTTTATTGAAGTATAGTTGATTTACAATGTTGTGTTAGTTTCAGGTGTACAGCAAAGTGACTCAGTTATATTTGTATATACATATACATATAGATGTAATCTTTTTCAGATTCTTTTTCATTATAGGTTGTTATGAGATATTGAATATAGTTCCCTGTGCTATATGGTAGGTCCTTGTTGTTTAGCTGTTTTATATTTGGTAGTGTGTATATGTTAATCCCAAACTCCTAATTTATTCCCCCCACCCCATTTTCCCCTTTGGTAACCATAAGTTTATTTTCTATGTCTGTGAGTCTATTTCTGGTTTGTAAATATGTTCATTTATATCTTTTTATTTTTTTGGATTCCACATATAAGTGATATCATAAGATATTTGTCTTTCTCTGACTTACTTCACTTCATGTGATAATCTCTAGGTCCAACCATGTTGCTGCAAATGCAATATTTCATTCTTTTTTATGGCTGAGTAATATTCCATTATATATGTAAATACCACATCTTCTTTATCCATTCATCTGTCAATGGACATTTAGGTTGCTTCCATGTCTTGGCTATTGTAAACAGTGCTGCAATGAACATTGAAGTGCATGTATCTTTTTGAATTATGGTGTTCTCTGGGTATATGCCCAGGAGTGGGATTGCAGGATCTTATGGTAACTCTATTTTTAGTTTTTTAAGGAATCTCTGTAATGTTCTTATAGTGGATGTACTAATTTATATTCCCACCAACAGTGTGTGTGGGGGAGTCCTTTTTCTCCACACCCTCTCCAGCATTTATTATTTGTAGCCTTTTTAATGATGGCCATTCTGACTGGTGTGAGGTGATACCTCATTGCAGTTTTGTCTTGCATTTCTGTAATAATTAGCAATGTTGAGTATTTTTTTCATGTACCTGTTGGCCATGTGTATGTCCTCTTTGGAGAAATGTTTATTTAGGTCTTCTGCCCATGTTTTGACTGGGTTATTTGGGGGGGGGGTGATATATTAAGCTGTATGAGATGTTTGTATATTTTGGAAATTAATTAATCCCTTGTCAGTCACATCATTTGCAAATATTTTCTCCCATTCCGTAGGTGGTCTTTTCATTTTGTTTATGGTTTCCTTTGCCATGCAAAATCTTTTAAGTGTAATTAGGGCCCAATTGTTTATTTTTGCTTTTATTCCCATTACTCTAGGAGACAGATTGAAAAAAATATTGCAGCAATTTATGTCAAAACGTGTTCTGCCTATGTTTTTCTCTAGGAGTTTTAGAATATCCGGTCTTACATTTAGGTCTGTAATTCATTTTGAGTTTATTTGTGTGTATGGTGTTCGAGAATGTTCTAATTTCATTCTTTTACATGTAGCTGTCCAGTTATAGGCATTCTTTAAAAGTCATCTGGTTTCTGGAGGGGCTAGACTGCTGAATTAAATGGATAAACAATGTGACTACTTTTTATGCATCATTTATGTCTTTGGTGGAGGTATTAATTTCTGGATTCAAGTGTCCTAGACTCCTATCATCTCCATTGACTCTAGGAAGGCTAGATCCATAATGGAACTTTATGCCACTGAGCTTCTCATGAAACTGGAGTCCCTTCCACTAGTGCTTTTCTTTATTGCTTTAGTGGAAGGTGTGTCCTCTCAGAAAACAGTCACCTGATACCTTCTCTAGTCTTATATGCTTGAGTTAGAAATTGTCTGGCCTGAGTGTTGTTTTCTCATTCTTTAGCATATTAGTGGCATTTAACAACAACCAACTTCATTGTCCAATAGTTACCACTGCTCCCCATATTTCTCACATGCTAGAGATAATTGCAGAAACCAATGCACATTTTTTAACTGTACTCCACCCCAATTCACTTCAGGTGAGTTTTAGTAATTGCAATCCTTGGGCATGCTAATGGTTATGACCAACCCCTTCCACCAGCAATGTACTCTTGTTGCCGTCTGTCTGGTGAGTGGTCTGATTCCAGAATCCCAGCCGAAGAACCTGCCGAATTCACTAGTCAAACAAGTTACTAAGGTAAGCCTACATTCAAAGATGGGGAAAAAAACTCAATTTTTCAATAGAGGAAGAGCATGCCTTTATAAGAAAGGAGGTAATTAATTATGGCATATACAAGATAATCTAACAAAAGTTGTTAGAATTACAAAACCTAAATGAAATTTAGTACATATATTATAAACAAACAAAAACCTTAATATGGTGTTTAATATGGTGAAAGCTTGGATTTTATAATAGTTAATTTGCCACTGCTTTATCTGAATAATTTCAATAATCTGAATTAACTCAATCTATTTACATATATAGTTCAATGAATTTATAATACAAAGAGATATGGGAAACAATTCCCAATAAAATTTTGGAAATCATAATTCAAAAAGATATCATTTAGAAATGGCTTGCCCTAAGAAATTTTAGCCCTCATTTACCTCTTGAAGTCAAGAGAGAACTCCGCTAAGAACAGATCCAACCTCACTAAGACTTGAACTTGTATACAGTCCAGTAGACTGGCTACAAGTCTAAAGGTCAATCCACTTAAGAAATCTGGACCTCAACTATTCATCAGGGAAATGCAAATCACAACCACTATGAGATATCACCTCACATTTGTCATAATGGCTCTGATCAAAAAAGACAACAAACAACAAGTGTTGGCAAGGATGTGGAGAAAGGGAAACACTTGTTTACTGTCGGTGGGATTGTAGCATGGTGCCGTGCTATGGAAAACAGTATGGAGTTTCCTGAAAAAATTAAAAATAGAACTGCCATATGATCCAACAGTTTCACTTCCGGGTATTTACCTGAAGAAAACAAAAACTCTAACATGAAAAGACATATGCACACCAGTATTTATTGCAGCATTATTTACAGTAGCCGACATATGAAAGCGACTTACTTACCCATCAATAGATGAGTGGATAAAGAAGATGTGATATGCACATATATGTGTGTCTATACACAAGGAATTTGGAGATGATCTTGCAATTAAAGCAAATCTGGATGGTTTCAGCCATAAAAATGAAATTGTCACCATTTGTGACAACATGCATGGATTTGGAGGATATTATGCTAAGTGAAATAAGTCAGAGAAAGAGAAATACTGCATGATCTCGCTTATACGTGGAAACAAAAAACAAAATGAGCTAACAATATGAAAACAGACTCAGAGATACAGAGAACAAATGGGTGGTTGCCAGAAGGGAGGGGTTGGGGGGAGTGGGCAAAATAGATGAAGGGGATTAAGAGGTACAAACCTCCAGTTATATAATAAATTAGTCATGGGGATGTCATATACAGCATAAGGAATATGCTCAGTAATACTGTAATAACTTTGTATGGGACCAGATGGTTACTAGACTTATTATCATGATGATCATTTCATAATGTATGCAAATGTCAAATTACTATGTCGTACATCTGAACCTAACATAATATTGTACGTCAACTATATTTCAATTAAAAAGATCTTCAACTTCCTCATGAAAAAAAAAGAATAAATTTTAGAAGCAAGTTCTTTTACAAAGGCAAAGAGTTAATGACCACCAATTTCTTATTTGCCAAGCCTGGTCTTCTCCTGGGAAGATAACAGAACCCTGAAGAAGCACTAGTGGGTCTGTGCCCTCAAAGCAAGGTTGACCCTTCAGTAGTCTGTAGTTTCACACCCTAAGTTTCTCTGAGCACTTCATTACTATTATTTTTTTATTTTTATTTTATTTGGAGTATATTGATTAACAACGTTGTGTTAGTTTCATGTGTAGAGCAAAGCGATTCAGTTATACATATACATGTGTCTATTCTTTTTCAAATTCTTTTCCCATTTAGGTTATTACAGAATATTGAGCAGAGTTCCCTATGTAATACAGTATGTCCTTGTTGGTTATCTATTTTAAATATAATGCTGTGTACGTTTCAATCCCAGACTCCCAATCCATCCTTCCCCCCATCCCTCTGGTAACCATAAGGTTCATTCTCTAAGTCTGTGGGTCTATTTCTGTTTTGTAAATAAGTTCATTTGTATCTTGTTTTTTTAAATTCCCCATATAAGTGATACCATATGATACTTGTCTTTCTCTTTCTGACTTACTTCACTTAGTATGACAATCTCCAGGTTCATCCATGTTGCTGCAAATGGCATTATTTCATTCTTTTTAATGGCTGAGTAATATTCCATTGTATATATGTAACACATCTTCTTTATCCATTCATCTGATGATGGACATTTAGGTTGCTTCTGTGTCTTGGTTATTGTAAGCAGTGCTGCAATGAAAAAATTAATCCACTCTCTGAATCTAAGCATTCTATCAAAAATGTGAAAGTCCTTCACTTAACAGTGCAAAACTTGGTATCAAGGGACAAGACTACAAAATTTTAGACTTTCCTTGTAACAGTGAGAAAAAAAAATCTCTGTTATCATTTCTATCTTAATGTCATAAGCTTATATGGCAGAAAAAGACCTGGTTTGTTTCTAGAGGTTTAACATGGAAATTTCTAACGAGAAATCTGTAAAATTCACTCTCCTCAAAAAATGTCTGTAAGGAATTTGGAGATGATCTTGCAATTAAAGCAAATCTGGATGGTTTCAGGCATTCAATTTCTCCAACAATTAGGAAAATAGTAGAGTAACCACAAAGGCATAACACAAACTAAATAATAACTTAGAGTCTTGACACACGAGAGATGAATTATCATTTTATTTGTTTATATGGAATACTGAATCACCGTGTAAGGATTTCATTTCAGTACATAAATAATTCCAACATAGACATGCATGAATTAGTAAAGAAAGCGTCTGAATGCAGACTAAATCCCTCCCAGAACATTCTTGAGTGAGCATGTTATCACACTAAAATATGTTAAACAATTATTAAATTGATTTTTCGTATGGTTTGATGTTTTGTTTTCTCAGCCATCAACAAATTGATAGTAGAAAATTAGCAGATAAAAAGAGTTTTAAATATTATTAACAAGAAATGATAGCCTGAGAGCAAAGGAAAGAGTGCAGAATTAACAAAAGCAAATATAAGTCAAGGGTTGGAGGGACGAGTTGTTGACGTTATTTCAGTGATAACTAGTGATGACAAGAGACATTGGGTAATATAGAGAAATCTTTTGCTAATGTGGGTTTATTTTGCCATAATAGTTAAAAATTTGATCATTTATCTGCAAAAGATGATGTTTGATTATGCAGAAATATGATGTGCTTATGAAGTGGAGTTCCAAATCCATCAAAACATCAGTTTAATTTCTTAATCACCGTAATGTGCCTCCTTAAGTTCAGAGACTTGATAAACTCTTAAAGGTGTGTGTGTGTGTGTATGTGTGTGTGCGTGTGCACAGATGAATGAAGTACCAGATGTAGGGTAACTCTTGAGGCATTTTGGAGACATATAGAGAGAGATTCTCATTTCTCCAAATCAGGCAGAAAAACTTAGTTAATTCTATAGTATTAAGAGGAGGAACTGTGCTTTTGTTTTATTTTCCCTTGAAAAGAGACTTTAACATAAACCTCTTTAATGAACTCTCCCAGACATTGTTACAAAATGACCCCTGGAAAAGATGTAACCCTCAGTACTGCCTTTACTGTGCATGAATCATTGAGTAGTAACCAAAGGAGTGGGACAATCATCTTTAAATATTTATTGAAAGGAATTGAAGATTAATTTGATGAGGTGTTTTTAAAAGAAAATGTGTGCTTTTAGTGTTTCTCTCCAAAAAGATTGTATGCTTTTTGAGAGAAGAGATTGTTTAGTAATATTTTTGCTCTCCACAACATGTAGCAAATGAATTACATATGCAATGTGTAAGTAAGTGTTTTCTTTGCTTTTTGTTTGCTTTTGAAAGCACAGTGATGAATTCATTAAGGTCAAGGATTCTAACTTACTCAAGTTTATACCTTTCTTTGGTATTTGGACAGTCCTATGCATATTAGCACTCAAAAAGCATTAGTTTAGTTGAAAATTCTATTTCTGAAATTCTCTCAAAAACATCTATTATGTATATATTAAAAAAGGCTTAGTGATTAACAGATTTCTTTTCAAATGATTTTTTTCCTTCATGGTTAGGATATAGAAATGAGTGTACACAGATTTATACTTTGTTTATATGATTTTGAATCTTTGGAGTCAGCTAGTTAGGCCCTCTCATATATTGTACATCACAAACAAATTTCCTATAAAGATAATCAGTCTCCAGTCTGGGCAGTAGCTGAAGATGATTTATGCAAAGTGATCTGTGTATGCATATGTATATATTCCGTTTTAAATTTTTAATTTTCTTCTCTGATCTGTATTCCTGGTGTCTGACTCCTTCAAACTTCATTTTACAATGGAATATTTTACATTGTAAATTATTGTAAGTGACAGCTTACAAAACAATATGCATTATTTTAGGGACACATTGAGCCTACTGTTTTATCTCATCACTCATTCCTTTAATTAAGCCTACATGAGAATTTTCTTCCTTCTAAGCACAGTGTCTGATTCTGCTTGGTTGCTGTCATTTTTTCACCATCATGATTGAGAATTATTAAACTGATTATACTTCCCTTTCTTTCTTTTTCTACCTGTAATTTTCATTCATGCATTATAACTACAATGCTCAAATTTTTATAATTGTGTGAAACATTATGGCTGTTGAATCTTATTTATATTTACCCTGGTTCTAATTGTATGTATTCTTTTTATTTTCATTTGCATTGAATATGTATTCTTCTGTAGATAAATTCAATACATTATATTTATTTAGTATGAATAATTATGTATCTAATTTTTATTTTTATATTTTAATGTTTCCTTGCTAGTCTCTAAGAGGAAAACTGTGCCACACATTTCTTTTTAATCATAAGAGGTAGAAATATATTTTATTTGTTCAGTTATGATTAAATGTCCCATATAATTAAATTTCCCTGTACATTTTTCAATATGCTCTTCATATTTATCCCTCTTGCACTTTCTATCATTCTAGAATAAAGAAAAAAGAAAAAGAAAACTATATATATATATATATATATATATATATGTATAGCATAGTTATAACTGTAATGAATTAGGGAATGAAACTATATCATCATTAAATCAAGAGAGATTTAAAAACTCTCTGATCAGGTTTTGGATTCTGCTATGACACAGTAAATGGTATAAGAATAGCCTGAAATCATAAATAACACAAAACATGAACAAAATGAGTTTCAATGTTAGAAAATATTAAGCATGAAAAACTTGTTCCTGGTAATTTTGCAGTCACCATGGTTTTTGAGGGCCATGTACATTGAAAATTACCATTAGTCTCTCATTTGACTTAACTCCCAAGGTTACCTATTGTCAACTAGGTTTGTGCTGGCTTTTTAATCTGCAAATAAGCCTGTGTCAATGAAAAATTAACTGGTTGCTCTAAGAAGGAAATGGAAAATTTTATTCAATCCAGGTTGAGGATTATAACCTGGGAACAACCCCTCATAAAGCTCCAAGAAATGTTCTGCCCATTAGAGGTCAAAGGACAGTTATTTAAGTTTTGGAAACAGAGGGCTGAACATTAAATGACATATTATTGGCAGTGTACACAATTCAGATCAAAGCAAGTAATGTGTCATGGGTCATCATGGCCCCATATAAAATCAAGAAGGACTGTTATATTTTAAGGAGTTGTCTTGCTGATGCTGGGATAACGTTGCTCTTTATGGTTGAGTAGGTACTTCTGATGATGGGGGAGGTTTTGTCAATGCATAATGCAGATACATAAGGCAGAGTAAAGGGGAGAGAGGAGGTCAAAGCCCAGAGAAAAACTTTTTTGATTAAATTTCTCTCGTCTTGCCATAAAACATGACTTTTATTTCACATCTGTTTTAGCAGCACTTCGTTTTGATGGTCGAGTTGCCCTTCCAAAGTTCATACAATACATACAAAAGTAACTCCATTATCCACACCAACAAATTACCTCCTGAAATTCTGGAGTATGAGTAGGTTTTCCTGTAAGAGTCACTTTTAAATCTACATGAAAATTGGTTTAATTATCATGAATTAATGAAAAATTCACAAGAATATTTTAATCTGATTCGAAGTTAATCCCTTTTTAGAGACTTCCTTTGGTCCCTCATCTTGGATAAACAAGCCTCGATAAAATACTTAAGATCTGATGAACACTCCTAGAGGGAAGTTGGTTATGGGGTATCAGTCAATGGGCAATACATGAAATTATGGGTTTTATAAAAGGATAGTATAACATTGGTCATATTACATTATGAAATTATAGTTACAAAATGAGAATGGATACTGAATATGCTGTGTGATAATAATTATGCAAATCTAGAGGCATACAAATAAACATTCCATGAACAAAAAAATTTGGAGAAATTCATTTAAATGTTATACAACAGTGGGCTTCCCTGGTGGCGCAGTGGTTGAGAGTCCGCCTGCCGATGCAGGGGACACGGGTTCGTGCCCCAGTCTGGGAAGATCCCACATGCCGCGGAGCGGCTAGGCCCGTGAGCCATGGCCGCTGAGCCTGCGCGTCTGGAGCCTGTGCTTCACAACGGGAGAGGCCACAACAGTGAGAGGCCCGCGTACCGCACAAAAAAAAAAAAAAAAAAATGTTACAACAGTTTTGAATTATTTTTGTATCATTCTTTGAATTTTGTTATATTTTAATTTTCTTTCTAATGAACATATTTACCCTATAATAGTGTCATACATTTAAATATAAAAGTTTCACTGTGAAAAATGCGCCATTCCATCCCTGATGGTTTCAGTCATAGACTAATTAAGTATTTCTCTAGAAATAGTTTCTCTACCACCCCAGGTATCAATTTAGAGCATCACAAAGGAAGACTAAACAATTAGGCTCTTCATTGTGTGGCTTCTAAGGGAAAAGACAACTAGCTTCTCAAAACCTAGCATAACTGCATTTAGTCCCTGAACTTTTTTCCTTGGAGACATGCCAAGCAATCCTCCTTGGAAACTGGTCCACAGGGATGACCAAATGTTGCATTATTATCAATCCCCAGTATATGAGGTACTCAAATTATCAGGGTGAAAGGCAAGGCATACTCTGCTCTGCTTACATATGTACCCAGAAGATCCCTGAAACTCTTTTTAGACATAACTTCCTGGCAAATTTTACAGTTAATCAGGAGCTGAAGAAAATTTCGATGTTGATTTATTTTTCCCTCAGAATAAAATAAAATGAGTGCTCTAAAATTTAAAAAGAACTTATTTCAAAGAAAATTATATTATACTACAGAATATTATGTTACATAAATCGTCTTCATATTTTATTTGTGAGCAAAATTTGAGGTTGACATACTTATAAACAAATAATATTGGAAGAAAGAGTTTTTTTCACCAACATTGGCTCCCGGTAAGTGTTATTCTCAAAATTAAAAGGTTTTAGTTAAGATCAAATAAAACCGAGACATTATCAGAAGAATATGCATATAGATATCATTTAGACCGTGCCCTAATTAATGCCAGGATTTGTGAAACCTGAAATATAGAGTTGATGTAATCAGGGCCTGCAATCAATGTGCATGTTTTAGCAATATAATTTTAGAAGAAATTTAATTTTGAATGGCCAAGTTTGGAAAACATCATAACTTTGGAAATTAATACTAATATATGGTCTATAATTTTAATACACCCTACTAAAGTCCACTAAGGTTGAAATTTATTTTTCATTAGTATTAAATATTGATTTAAAAGAACAGTACATGGTGCATTAAAACTCTTCTTCTATCATTGTTTTTGTATATCATTTTTTTCCTCAGGTTTGCTGCAGTTAATTACAAATGGGAACATAGTATTATGAACATGCTCTATGGAGTCAATCTAAATTGGTAGAATTACAGAGCCAATATTTAATAGCTCTGAATAAGTTACCTAAATTTTCTGTGCCCTTTTTCTCATCTAAAAAAAATTGTGGCTAACAGTACTACATATGGTCTAATAATCTCATGGGGATTAAATGCATTAATAACAGGAAGCATTTAGAACAGTGTTAGGCTTATTCTAATTATTTAATATATTAGCTTTTATTATATTATATCCAAATGTCAATTTATACCTATTTCTATATTTGGCAATCAAATTAAGATTTTTCTCTTCATACACTGTACAGCCCTCATTATCCGCACTTCCTGGAAACATTAAGCTAATATAAATATATCATGTCATTCACAGAAACAAAAAATCTTTTTGAAGTAATTCCTGCTCGGTGTTAAATTTGATTTCTCAACAGTTTAGAGCATTTGAAAGCTATGAGTAGAAGGAATAGCATACATGTGTCTGACTTCATCCTCATGGATTGACGGATTCTGAAGAGATCCAGTTGGTCCTCTTTACGCTATTTCTCCTGATATACCTGATTACTGTGTTGCTGAATGCAGGGATGATGTTGATAATCCACCTGGATCTGCAGCTTCACATCCCCATGTATTTTTTCCTCAGTCACCTGTCATTTCTTGACCTCAGTTACTCAACTGTCATCACCCCTAAAACCTTACAAAACTTACTGACTTCCACCAAGTGTATTTCATACCTGAACTGCTTCACCCAGATGTATTTCTTTGTCTTCCTTGGTGCCACTGAATGTTTTCTTCTCTCTTCAATGGCTTATGATCGCTATGTAGCTATCTGCAATCCTCTGCATTACCCAGTTGTTATGTCCACAAGACGCTGCTGCTCCCTAGTCTTTGGTTCCTATTTGATTGGCTTTATGGACGCCTTTGTCAATGTGCTTTGCATGAACAGATTGCACTTCTGCAACTCAAATATAATCTATCACTTCTTCTGTGCTGCACCCCCAGTTTTAGCCCTGTCCTGCACTGACACACATGACACTGAAATCACGAGATCCATTTTCGCTGGCTCCACCCTAATGGTATCTCTTCTCACAATATCTGTGTCATATATGTCCATCCTGTCTACTGTCCTGAAAAGTACTTCCACTTCAGGGAAGCAAAAAGCCTTCTCTACTTGTGCTTCCCGTCTGCTGGGAGTTACCCTCTTTTATAGCACTCTGATTTTTACTTATTTAAAACCAAGTAAGTCCTACTCCTTGGGAAAAGATCAAGTGGCTTCTGTTTTTTATACTATTGTCATCCCCATGCTGAATCCACTCGTTTATAGTCTTAGAAACAAAGAAGTAAAAAATGCTCTCATTAGAATTATGCCAAAGAGAAAGGGCTCCAGGCAATTAAAATAACAGTGATACTAAAGTTTAAGTTCATCTTTTTTCTTTTTTTTCTTCCCTGTAGTGTATTTCTTTGGTCTCTTTCCAGAAACAGTTGAATCCTTTTTCTTCCTTTCTTTCTTTCTTCATTCCTTTCTTTCTTCCTACCTTCCTTTCTTTCTTTCTTTCTTTCTTTCTTTTCTTTCTTTCTTTCTTCTGTTGAACCATTCTTTGCTTGACCAACTATGATCTTGGGCACTTCTAAGAATATGCTTTTAGAAGTCCACATTGTATTTGGAAACCATGAAACATGTTCAATCTATGGTCTAAATATATGTGGCTTTAAAGCAACTGATTTGCAAAATGAAAAATATAGTTGTCACCTTTTAAACTATATCATACACATTCCCATGCATAATCCACTTCAGAGAATTTTATGATGGAAAAGAGTTCCCTTTTGGGAACAATGATAACACTTTTAGAAATCATCACATTCATTTTGTGGAGAAGCAATATAGCAGAATGATCATAAGTACTTACTTTGGAAACAAACATTCCAGGATGTAGACTCCAGATCTGCTACCCTTCCAGCTGTATAACCTGTTAAAATCACTGAAACTTTAAGCCTTCAGTTTCCTCAACTGCACAAAATAATAAGTACAGGTCCATGGAGTTACTGTAAAGATTAAACCAGATAATAGATGTAAACCATTTAAGGAAGTACTAATAAATGCTGGCCATTATCATTAGAACACTCACATTCCTGAGTATTATTGCACAATGTCTTTTCTTAAAGAATATTCACTTGTGTTTTATAAATTACTTTTGGCTGATTTAAAGGACAAACACACAAACAGCTAAGGAAAAACTCAGCACTTGGATTTAGAATGGCATATGTTAATATTGGATAAATTTTGAAAAATACTGAAAATTTAAGGAAATAGAAACGCCCTAACAGTTAACAGCTTTGTATGTGTTCATCTAGATTGATAGTTATGTATGTATAAGCATATGTTATATACATAAGCAATATTTCTGTCATTTCCTACGTACTTTTTTGCAGCTTTCAGTATACACTTGCAAGTTTAACCTTTGATTATTCCCTTGTCATTGGAATCTAAGATGAATGTGTTTTTGGTACATGGGAAAAATCGAGACTCTCATACTGTAATGCCTTGGACATGAAATGTTTGTAAATTCATCAGGTTAAAGATCTGCATGAAGTGATATCACTTTGGTGGCTATCTGAAAACATTAAAAATCCTACCATTCTTTGATGTGTCAACAAGCTTCAGTATATTGCTTTTTTGTTGAAGTTCTGTGTATTTAAAAAAATCATTGCCTTTCTCTTGATTTCTATAGGTTTGTTTTGATCATTGAAAATAAATTCTTGAATTAAATGCTTGACTCATGTGTTTTAAAATTTGTAGCAGAGACAAGTTGTAAAGCTACAAATTTACAATGAATTCAGATTTTGTGGCAACCCATACACTTTAGTCAGGTAGAGAGCTAAAATATCCTTTGTTTTTAATCTTATCTCACTTTCTTTTCCTATCTCACTTTCTTATCTCACTCTCACTACCTTTCTTGTAAGTATTTTGAAGCAAGTTATTAGGTAAATACAAATTTAGCATCATTTTTCCTTCCTATTTAAGTTCACCACCAACCACACCAAAGGCCGGTCTTCATCCATAGAAGGTGATGTTGTGTATATGGTGAGATTGGAAGGGAGTCCTCTATTATGAGGTCCTTCCAGAAAACCAAATGATTAATTCCAGCAAGTACTGCTCCCAACTAGACCAACTGAAAGCAGCACTCGAAGAAAAGTGTCCAGAATTAGTCAACAGAAAACGCAAAATTTTCCATCAGGATAATGCAAGACCGTGTGTTTCTTTGATGACAAGGCAAAAACTGTTGCAGTTTGCTGGGAAGTTCTGATTCATCCACCATATTCACCAGACATTGTACCTTCAGATTTCCATTTATTTCGATCTTTACAAAGCTCTCTTAATGGAAAATATTTCAATTCCCTGGAATACTGTAAAAGGCAACTGGAACAGTTCTTTGCTCAAAAAGATAAAAAGTTTTGGGAAGATGGAATTATGAAGTTGCCTGAAAAATGGCAGAAGGTAGTGGAACAAAAGTGTGAATATGCTGTTCGGTTAAATTCTTGGTGAGAATAAAAAATGTGTCTTTTATTTTTACTTAAAAACCGAAGGCAATTTTTGGCCAACCCAATATCTTATGCTTTCTCTAATACATGTTAAATCCTTCCTTTGAGCTTTTATTTTCAGCTTTTGTGGGATTTTTTTTCATTTTACAATGCCATTTGTTTCTCTTTTCTTTTAAACAATTTTAATGATGTATAATTGCTATATAAAGCAATGCACATATTGAATACATAGATTTTGATGAATCTGGACATATGCCTACATCCATGAAACCATCACCACAATCTAGGTAATAGACATATCCAACATCTCTAAAAGTATCCTCCTGTCGCTTTGTTTTGTTTGACTTTTTTCTTGTTGTTGTAGGAACACTTAATGTAAGATCTAACCTCTTAACAAAATTTCAAGTACACAAAAGAGTATTGTTAACTATAAGCTGTATGTTATACTACAGATGTCTAGAATTTATTCATCTCCCATAAGAGAAACTTTATGCCCATTGAACAACAGTTCCCCATTTCCCCCTGCCCCCAGAGAGATACCTGCTATCCCATGTCCATTTCAGCATTATTCACAAAAGCCAAATATGAAAACAACACAATGCCCATCATCATTAAAGAGTGTATGAAGAAAATGTAATTATATTCATAAAATGCTGTATTATTCAGCATTAGAAAAGAGAGAAAACCTGCCATTTGCATAACATGGATAATAACATGGATTAAACTGAAAGCCACTATACCTAGTGAAATAAGACAGTCTCCAAAGGACAAATACTGCGTGTTTCCCCTTATAAGAGGTATCTAAAATAGCCACTTCATAGATGCTGAGAATAGAATGTTTCCATTTAAATTTATTTCTCTCTTGAAATATTTCATCATAAACATTTTTTTCTAAGTTTTTCTCTATTTTCTCTAATGTTAATCATAATATTTTTTGAAGTCCTCTTCTATCTCCAACATTTAGATGTCCTATGGTCCTGCTTTTATTCTGTGCTTTTTTTCACTCTTTTTCTTACTTTCTGGCTTATTGCCTATGAATAAAATGTTCATAGAAACTGGAGACAACATTACTTTCTACACGGGAGGGCTTCACTTTGTTAATTATTAATTGGGCTGGGACTGGACTGGTTTGGAGTCAGAACTCACTTTTCTTCCAGTTTGTCCCTATTCTGGGATATAGAGTTCCCAAGATATTGATTAGGAAACGGGCCCCTCTCTTTCTCTCTCTCTCTCTCTCCAGCCCTCAAACACTGCAGAAAATCCAGTTTTAACATTATGAAGGCCTCTTCATAATGAAATTAGCCTCTTGCCCTGCACATCTTCAAATTCCAGCAAATATCTTGAGGGGGCTACTGGCCTTGTGTTTGATGCATGCCTCTTGTCTCCGGTGGGATGTTAACAACCAAGCACCTAGAGACTGAGAAAGACTTCACTTTGTCTTTCCAGCTCAGTCTGAGTCTCCAGAGTCTGAATCTCCTTGTGCTTCAGAAAGAAAATTCTAGCCCTCCTGTGCCTGACTAAAAGCGGGATCAAAATCTGGCAAACATTTTGAGGAGGAGACCTGCACTACCTTTGCTGCCAGCTCTTCCCTCTAGCAGGACGTGGTGTCTTCTGAGCACCACAAGAGTGCAAAAGATGTCAGTCTGCCTCTGTGGCCCAGAACCAGCTTCTGAGACCCTTCTAACCCCCTTCCCATCCCATTTCCTGTGGGGAAAAACAGCTGTGTGGTTAAGCTCCCAGATAACCCAGTTCATCTTGTCAGACCGCAAGACTGTGTAAATCTCCACTGTTTTCTCTTTCCCCAGAGTAGTCATAGGACACAGGTTCAGAATCTGAATCTGTAGCCCTCCCTTTGATGGATTGCAATCTTTAATATTTGTATTATTTGAGACACTGCCAAAAGTTCCTCTCTGCTTTTCAGAAGTTCTCCACTTAAGTCAGTCTTTATACGAATCATTTATCTACCTATCTATCTATCTATCTACCTATGTATCTATCTATCATCTATTGTCTGTCTGTCCCTCTATCTGTTTATTTACTTATTTGGTCTCTGAGCCTGCTCAGGTCCAGAATAGTCTAATGCTGTGAGAGGAAATACAACCACGTGTAGTGAAACCTGCAAAGCATCTGCTGAAACTCCACTGGTTCCTCTGAACACTTGCAGAACCCGCCATGCACCACAAGACTGCATTTTCCAATGTGCTGTGCATCAGTAAGGCAAAAATCAGCTCACTTCTCAAAGTTTACACCTCCCTAAATTCTAAACCACTTCAGTTCTCTTTTCCTTAACAGCTCTTCACTTTTATCAACAGATAACATATGTATCTTATCTTGCTTTTCTTGTTATTTTTGCATAAATGCTGCTTTTTAACTACAGCCATCCATCCAGAAGTAAAAGTGGTCTCTCATCTTATAAGCACTTTTCCCTATGTTTTCTTCAACTTTTTTTTTGAAACATGTCAAGCTTACAGAAGAGATTCAGGAAAAATACAAATTTGCAAGAATAAACAATCGTTCATGTATCACTTTGCTACAAATACCAATTGCAATTGCTACATTTGTTTTATCCCTCTCTCAACTTCTCTCTCATCTCATCTATATATAGACATAAAATTCTAATGGCATGCAGATCTTATATCTATTTCTTTCCTCTTAACTAATTTATCTTACTAGTGACACATACAAAATCTCCCACTCACATAAACCCTTTCTTTAAAAAAAGTAAATTTTTATAAATTAAAAATAAATTTATACATGTATTTGTTTATGCATTATAATTATATAATATTATTTTATAATATCCAGTACCTATTCATGCTTTCTCAAATTTTGAGATCTAACATTAGGTAACATAGTCATCTCCCCATAATACTCTACAAGTTCTGTTCAGTGTACTGTATCACATAATCGTTTTTTGCAATATTTTGACTCATTATTTAAAGTCCAAGATCCTTGAACTTGACTGAACTATACAACTTTTCATATTGTTTCTCTCTTGTAGAACTTCAGCTCTTAACAGATGCATATCCGTATCTATATTTATATTTGTATAGCTATCTATCTATCTATCATCTATCTAATTCATCTACCTATCTATCTATAAAACTTAGAAGTGGTATGTTTATTCTCTCTTTACAAGTAAACAAATTGTGTTTAGCAAATTTAAGTATCTTGTTCACTGTTATGGAACTAGTATACACTATCCTTTGATGTGTATTCAGACTTTTTCCTGGCCCCACAATATGTTCAAATTGGAAAATATTGTATGTGCTTGAAAAAATATATACATTGTAGGTTTTTGGATGTATTACTGTATTTTGTTTATTTGCCTGTTAAAACAGTCTTGGAGTCATCTTTGACTCCTCTCTTTCCCTCACCATCTTGCCAGGTCTAACATCTGCACAATACCTTGTATTAGTTTTGCTCACAATTTTCACCATGTCAACACTGGTCTAACACGCCATCAATTCTTCGCTAAATTGTTGTGCATCTTCATTCCTGGACTTCTGTCTTCCACTTCTGCCATGGTATGGTCTATTTATTCTCTATACTTCAGCCAGAATGAGCTTGTTCAGTTGTAAGTTTGATCATGTCACTTTTCTGACTCCCCACTGTGCCTTTTTCTTCACTCAGATTCAAAGCCTGTACATATACCAGACATAATCTGGGCCTCTTTTCCTCTCTGGCGACATCTCTTGCTTCACCTCTTCTTTCCCTCTTTGTTCCAGTTCTGATCTTTTGTTATTTCTTGAACATTCTAGGAAAACTCTCACCTCTTTGGCATTGTTCTTGGCTACACTCTCTTCACAGAAAGACTTCCTTTAGAAATTCTAATGATGTGCAGATCTTACATCTATATATTTTTTCTCTTAACCTATTTATCTAACTAGTGACACAGGTTCAAAACCTCCCAGTCATGTAAAGCCTTTTCTCTAAAAAAAAAAAAAAAAAGAAAGAAAAAAAGAAAAAGAAACCCTAATCATTTCTCTAGTCTTGTGGATGATTTTCATGAAATGTCTCTTGAATTTGTCCCCTTCTCTGTATTGCTCACCTGCAACACTTCTTACCCATATCAGGATAACTTTTCCCTAATTTGTTCTTTGACTTTCCAAAATGCTGATAACAGTAATATCCTGGGAAATTTCTTAAAGCATACTATTTGCATTTCATTGATAGTTTTATTTATTAATGGTTGAGAGAGTCTAAAACATGTTATACTAGCATTAATGAGCCTACATACATATGGCCTTAAATAACTTGCCAGGCATACTTTCTACTGCTTTTGCTTTAGAAATCTATGCTAGAACTAAATTCGTATATTTTCTTATATTTTAATACTCCTTCCCACTTATCATATTCCTCCATTGTCAATCTTCTAACAGCTATAGCTCCATACCTTAAATCTCTTTAGGTTTGGATCACACAGAGTACAATAAACATAACTCAATAAAAATGTGTTGAATGAACAAATTATAACTAATGAGAGTTTATAATAGACATTTTTCTAAGCCATTTTTCTAAGATACTATTAAGATATGCAATTTAAATGCAAAATTGAAGAATATATTTTTACTTGAGTGATGGCATTTTTAGAACAAAAAATAATGGTATGATCTAAGAAAGCCATGCCAAGGAAACATTTCAGTTTTTCTCTGGCATAGCAATGTACTTGATAAATGCCTACTGTTGGAGTATTCTTTTGATTTGATTAAATGTCAGATTCTTTGAAATCCATGGTGAGCTCTTTCGGAGTTTATCATGAGAATTTGTTAGAAAAAAAATATCAGTTTTTCAAGAATGAAGCTATTAAGTCACCAAAAAAAAGAATGGTGAAATAGAGTGATTTATAGTCTTCTTATACTCAACACTTGTGTCTCAAATTGCATGAGAGAGTCTTGATTACGGTTGTGTTTGTGATTGTATCTGTGATACAATTTTAAAGAAAGTCTATCTATTTTTAGATTAATGTTAGGTTTGCAAAGCCATAGACAAGATTGAGTCAAGTGGAGGTTCTCTTCTGCCATACTGACCATTTTGCTGCGTCTTTCACATCCTTATTCCTCAGACTATAAATCAGTGGGTTTAGCATGGGGATCAGCAAAATATAAAACACATTAGAGACTTTCTCCTGTTCCAAGGAATACTGAGAGCTTGGCTGGATGTAACTAAAGGTCACAGACCCATAGAGTAAAGTCACAGTAGTCAGCTGGGAGGCACAAGTGGAGAAGGCTTTGAGCCTCCCCTCAGCTGAGCGGATTCTCTAGATGTCAATGATGATGCAAATGTAAGAGACCATGATGATAATAAAAGTGAACATTGCAAGGACCCCAGAGAATATCAAAAGCAGCATTTCATTTTTATGTGCATCTGAACAAGAGAGCCTCAGAAGAGGGGGAATATCATAGAAATAATGATTCACAATGTTAGGACCACAGAAGTCTAGTTTGAGCAAACCTATCGTGTGTGTCAGGGAGCTAATGAGCCCCACCAAGAAACATACAAGAACCATCTGAATACAATTCCTTTGGGTCATAATGGCTGTATACAGCAAGGGGTTGACTATTGCTACACAGCGTTCATAAGCCATCATAGACAGGAGGATGCCTTCTGTGGTTACATACACTGCAAAAAAGAAACTTTGTAGAACACAGCCAGAAAATGTGCTGGACTTGCGTTTTGAAAAGAAGTCAACCAGGATTTTATGTTCCAAGACAGTAGAATAGCAGATATCACAAAAAGAGAGGTTGCTAAGGAAGAAGTACATTGGAGTATGAAGCTGGGCATTTAGCCAGATCAATATGATCATCCCACAGTTACCTACCAGAGTGATAAAATAAATAAGGGTAAACAGCAAGAAGAGAGGGATCTGCAAATTAGAATTTTCAGTTAAACCTACCAGAAGGAATTCCTTCACACCTGAATGATTCCAACCTGCCATGCATTCAGGTTTGTATAGCTCTTTAGCTGCAGAATATGATGGTATCACTCAGATGAAAAACAAATATATACATATATGATTTCTCCATGATCTCGTGTCCATAATAGCAGGGAGCAGTGGACTTAAGCAGTGGACCATGTGTGTACCAGACAATTCATTTATAGTGACTCAAAGTTTTGCAAATAAAGATTATTTTATTCCTTCCTTCTCAGTTTCCACATCATCAACATTGCAATAAGGAATCTCTCTTAGATCATGAAACTCTTAATAGGTAGAACTGACATTCTAAGCCAAATATGCCTCATACCAAACCCCTGATTCAGTCTCTGACACATATAAGTTCTCTGCTTACCTGGGCTACAAACTAAGGCAATCTCAGAAATGATTTCCTTATCTGTGGCTAACTTATTCTTATTTTTTCATATCCAGTTAACTCATGACACCGTCTTTCACAATATTCAACTCCCTTCCTTTACAAATCTCAAATATCAGAACTTTTTTTGTCTCACCGTATGCTCACATTCCCCACTTGGACAACCAATGGCTGTGCCTTCCAGAAGAGTTGAGTCAGGAGGAAGAAGTAGAGATGTCTTTTGATCTACTATTTAGTATTAAAGCCAATCAAAAAATAGCAGTGCAGGTTAACTTGATAATCCTTTCCTATCACACCTTTGTATTTACCTTGACATCTTTGGGTTTTATCAGCATGAAAACAACACACCCAAAAACTTAATGTAAAGAGGCAAGGTGTGAGTGTGAAGGACCAAAACTGTATCGGACAGATACGTGTTGCTTTAAAAAATGTATGGTTCCAATCAGTTCCACTTGTTTTTTGGCATGATATAATACTAATTCAATAATATTTGTGGTTCAATATCAATAAATTAATCCATTTATGTATTACTTTCATACATTTAATACATATATATTACTTACTACTTTGTGCCAAGAAATGTTATATTTGCTAGAGATGAAGCAGTGAACAAGAAAAATGTCATGCTATCAAGGTGCTTACATGTTATTTGGAAATATGTAAAATAAACACCTACTGGTATTCCATAGCTGAAGAGGGTGAGTACTATGAAGTAAAGAAGGAGAGGGTGAATAGAAAGAGATGGTAGATACTTTACTATATACAGTATTAGTTTCCTATTGCTACTGTAACAAGTTACCAAGAATTGGTGGCTTAAAATAACAAACATGCCTTTTATGCAAGGCACTGTATTAAGCGTTAGACATCTCAAGAAAGATATCTGAGCTGTGCTTTCATGGAACTTGAAGTCTACAGAGGTCAGGATTTGGGTAAGCCTGGGATGCAATATTCATGGTACTGTTAAATCAAAATCAAAATCTTCATTCTATTAGCACAGAGGTGCATTGCTCACACACTGAGATTATAAACTACATCCTGTCTATATTTTAGATCAATAAATTTGGGAAGTGCAGGAATCGAAGTCTAACTGTATCCAGGGAAAAGAAGAAATAATTTGTTGGACATAACAAGTAATTTTTTTTCCTGTTAATAAAACCCAGATGGTAAAATAAAGAATGAGAGTTTTATAGCCTGGACATAAGTTCAATCAAAGAAAATACTTTGGAGGTGAAGGGACATTTATGTGTATCTTAACAGCAAATTTTTCTTCTGCAAGGCTGCTTAGTGTAATGGTAACATCATATCACTGGAGTATGTTAGGACTAGCATGGCTTGAGTTCCAATATAGCTCGCTCTTTGACCTGCTGTATATTCTATCTATCTACACAAATCATTAAAAAAAAAGAACACAGCAGAGTTTTTATAAGTTTCCCGTTCATGATTTAGAGAAAGAGAAGGAAAAATGGAGTTCCTGTGCCAGTTTAACTAGCATAAGGCTTCACATGGAAGATGTAACAATGACCTGACACGATACGGATGGACAAGTCTCAACACCAGCACACAGAAAAACCAAGTGTGACTCCAGTAACTTAGCAGTATGAGTTCTAGCAACAGCTTTATCTACTGAACTCATAATAGAAAACTGTAAATAGAAAAAAGTGTTACCAGGGATCAAAATATGATTTTCTCTCATGCTATTAGAATTACAAGTAGAACACAGATTGATTCTGTTACTAAATTCAGGACTTCTATTACCAGTCAGTATCATGTTCCTGATAAACTGAGTCTGCTTTATTTATTTATTAGAAATATTTTCCCTGCTAAGGGGCTTTTTTTCTTTTTTTAACGTCTTTATTGGAGTATAATTGATTTACAATGGTGTGTTAGTTTCTGTTTTATAAAAAATCAGCTATACATATACATATATCCCCATATCCCCTCTCTCTTGCGTCTCCCTCACACCCTCTCTTTCCCACCCCTCTAGGTGGTCACAAAGCACATAACTGACCTCCCTGTGCTATGCAGCTGCTTCTCACTAGCTAGCTATTTTACATTTGGTAGTGTATATATGTCAATGCTACTCTCTCACTTCATCCCAGCTTACCCTTCCCAGTCCCCGTGTCCTCAAGTTCATTCTCTACGTCTGCTTCTTTATTCCCGTCCTGCCCCTATGTTCTTCAGAACCTTTTTTTTTTTTTTTTTTAGATTCCATATATATGTGTTAGCATACAGTATTTGTTTTTCTCTTTCTGATTTATTTCACTCTGTATGACAGACTCTAGGTCCATCCAGCTCACTATAAATAACTCAATTTTGCCTCTTTTTATGGCTGAGTAATATACCCTTGTATATATATGCCACATCTTCTTTATCCATTCAGGTGTCGATGTACACTTAGATTGCTTCCAGGTCCTGGCTATTGTAAATAGAGCTGCAATCAACATTGTGGTACAGGACTCTTTTTGAATTATGGTATTCTCAGGGTATATGCCCAATAGTGGGATTGCTGGATCATATGGTAGTTCTATTTTTAGTTTTCGAAGAAACCTCCATACTGTTCCCGATAGTACCTGTATCAATTTACATTCCCACCAACAGTGCAAGAGGGTTCCCTTTTCTCCACACCCTCTCCAGCATTTACTGTTTGTAGATTTTTTGATGATGGCCATTCTGACCAGTGTGAAGTGATACCTCATTGTAGTTTTGATTTGCGTTTCTCTAATGGTTAGTGATGTTGAGCACTCTTTCATGTGTTTGTTGGCCATCTGTATATCTTCTTTGGAGAAATGTCTATTTAGGTCTTCTGCCCATTTTTGGATTGGGTTGTTTGTTTTATTGATATTGAGCTGCATGAGCTGCTTGTATATTTTGGAGATTAATCCTTTATCAGTTGCTTTGTTTGCAAATATTTTCTCCATTCTGAGGGTTGTCTTTTCGTCTTGTTTATGGTTTCCTTTGCTGTGCAAAAGCTTTTAAGTTTCATTAGGTCCCATTTGTTTCTTTTTGGTTTTACTTCCATTTCTCTAGGAGGTGGGTCAAAAAGGATCTTGCTGTGATTTATGTCATAGAGTGTTCTGCCTATGTTTTCCTCTGAGAGTTTGATAGTGTCTGGCCTTACATTTAGGTCGTTAATCCATTTTGAGTTTATTTTGGTGTATGGTGTTCTAATTTCATTCTTTTACATGTAGCTGTCCAGTTTTCCCAGCACCATTTATTGAAGAGGCTGTCTTTTCTCTATTGTATATTCTTGCCTCCTTTATCAAAAATAAGGTGACCATATGTGCGTGGGTTTATCTCTGGGCTTTCCATCCTGTTCCATTAATCTATATTTCTGTTTGTGTACCAGTACCATACTGTCTTGATTACTGTAGCTTTGTAGTATAGTCTGAAGTCTGGGAGCCTGATTCCTCCAGCTCCGTTTTTCTTTCTCAGTTTGCTTTGACTATTCAGGGTCTTTCGTGTTTCCATACAAATTGTGAAATTTTTTGTTCTAGTTCTGTGAAAAATGCCATTGGTAGTTTGATAGGGATTGAATTGAATCTGTAGATTGCTCTGGGTAGTACAGTCATTTTCACAATGTTGATTCTTCCAATCCAAGAACATGGTATATCTCTCCATCTGTTTGTATCATCTTTAATTTCTTTCATCATTGTCTTATAGTTTTTTGCATACAGGTCTTTTGTCTCCTTAGGAAGGTTTATTCCTAGGTATTTTATTCTTTTTGTTGCAAAGGTAAATGGGAGTGTTTCCTTAATTTATATTCCAGATTTTTCATCATTAGTGTATAGGAATGTAAGAGATTTCTGTGTATTAATTTTGTATCCTGCTACTTTACCAAATTCATTGATTAGCTCTAATAGTTTTCTGGCAGCATCTTTAGGATTCTCTATGTATAGTATCATGTCATCTGCAAACAGTGACAGCTTTAATTCTTCTTTTCCAATTTGGCTTCCACTTACTTCTTTTTCTTCTCTGATTGCTGTGGCTAAAGCTTCCAAAACCATGCTGAATAATAGTGGTGAGTGTGGGCAACCTTGTCTTGTTCCTGATCTTAGAGGAAATGGTTTCAGTTTTTCACCATTGAGAGCGATGTTGGCTGTGGGTTTGTCATATATGGACTTTATTATGTTGAGATAAGTTCCCTCTGTGTCTACTTTCTGGAGGGATTTTATCATAAATGGATGTTAAATTTTGTCAAAAATTTTTCCGCCTCTATTGAGATGATCATATTGTTTTTCTCCTTCAGTTTGTTAATATGGTGTATCACATTGGTTGATTTGCATATATTGAAGAATCCTTGCGTTCCTGGGATAAACCCCACTTGATCATGGTGTATCATCCTTTTAAAGCGCTGTTGGATTCAGTTTGCTAGTATTTTGTTGAGGATTTTGCATCTAAGTTCATCAGTGATATTGGCCTGTAGTTTTCTTTCTTTGTGACATCTTTGCCTGGTTTTGGTATCAGGGTGATGGCAGCCTCGCAAAATGAGTTTGGAAGTGTTCCTCCCTCTGCTATATTTTGGAAGAGTTTGAGGATAGATGTTCGCACTTCTCTAAATGTTTGACAGAATTCTCCTGTGAAGCCTTCCTGTCCTGGGTTTTCGTTTGTTGGAAGATTTGTAATTACAGTGTCAATTTCAGTGCTTTTCATTGGTCTGTTTATATTTTCTATTTCTTCCTGCTCAGTCTCAGAAGGTTGTGCTTTTCTAAGAGCTTGTCCATTTCTTCCAGGTTGTCCATTTTATTGGCATAGAGTTGCTTGTAGTAATCTCTCATGATCCTTTGTACTTCTGCAGTGTCAGTTGTTACTTCCCCTTTTTCATTTCTATTTCTATTGATTTGAGTCTTCTCCTTTGTTTTCTTGATGAGTCTGGCTAATGGTTTATCAATTTTATTTATCTCCTCAAAAAACAGCTTTTAACTTATTGATCTGTGCTATCATTCCCTTCATTTCTTTTTCATTTATTTCTTATCTGATCTTTATGATTTCTTTCCTTCTGCTAACTTTGGGGGTTTTTTGTTCTTTCTCTATATGCTTTAGGTGTAAGGTTAAGTTGTTTATTTGAGATGTTTCTTGATCTTGAAGTAGGAATGTATTGCTGTAAACTTCCCTCTTAGAACTGCCTTTGCTGAATCCCATAGGTTTTGGGTCATCGTGTTTTCACTGTCAATTGTTTCTAGGTATTTTTTGATGTCCTCTTTGATTTCTTCAGTGATCTCTTGGTTACTAAGTAGTGTATTGTTTAGCCTCTATGTGTTTGTATTTTTTACAGATTTTTTCCTGTAATTGATATCTAGTCTCATAGCATTGCTGTCGGAAAATATACTTGGTACAATTTCAATTTCCTTAAATTTACCAAGGCTTGATTTGTGACCCAAGGTAGGATCTATCCTGGAGAATGTTCCATGAGCCCTTGAGAAGAAAGTGTATTCTGTTGTTTTTGGATGGAATGCCTTATAAATTTCAGTTAAGTCCATGTTGTTTAATGTACCATTTAAAGCTTTTGTTTCTTTATTTATTTTCATTTTGGATGATCTGTCCATTGGTGAAAGTGGGGTGTTAAAGTCACCTACTATTATTGTGTTACTGTCAATTTCACCTTTTATGGCAGCTCTCATTTGCATTATGTATTGGGGTTCTCCTATGTTGGGTGCATAAATATTTACAATTGTTATATCTTCTTCTTGGATTGATCCCTTCATCATTATGTAGTGTCCTTCTTTGTGTCTTGTAACTTTATTTTAAGGTCTATTTTGTTTGTTATGAGAATTGCTACTCCAGCTTTCTTTTGACTTCCATTTGCATGGAATATCTCTTTCCGTCCCCTCACTTTCAGTCTGTATGTGTCCCTAGGTCTGAAGTGTGTCTCTTGTACACAGCATATATACAGGTGTGTTTTTGTATACATTCAGTCTATATCTCTTGGTTGGAGCATTTAATCCATTTACATTTAAGGTAATTATCGACATGTATGTTCCTATTACCATTTTCTTAATTATTGTGGGTTTGTTATTGTAGGTATTTTCCTTCTCTTGTGTTTCCTGCCTAGAGAAGTTCCTTTAGCATTTGTTGTAGAGATGGTTTGGTGGTGCTGAATTCTCTTCGCTTTTGCTTGTCTGTAAAGGTTTTAATTTCTCCATCAAACTGAATGAGATTCTTGCTGGGTAGAGTAATCTTGGTTGTAAGTTTTTAACTTTCATCACTTTAAATATGTCTTGCCTTTCCCTTCTGGCTTGCACAGTTTCTGCTGAAAGATCAGCTGTTAACCTTATGGGGATTCCCTTGTAGGTTATTTGTTGCTTTACCCTTGCTACTTTTAAATTTTTTTTTGTATTTCATTTTTGATAGTTTGATTAATATGTTTCTTGGCGTGTTTCTCCTTGGATTTATCCTGTATGGGACTTTCTGCACTTCCTGGACTTGACTGACTATTTCCTTTCCCATATTAGGGAAGTTTTCAACTATAATCTCTTCAAATATTTTCTCAGTCCCTTTCTTTTTCTCTTCTTCTTCTGGGACCCCTATAATTTGAATGTTGGTGCATTTAATGTTGTCCCAGAGGTCTCTGAGACTTTCCTCAATTCTTTTCATTCTTTTTTCTTTATTCTGCTCTGCAGTACTTTTTTCCACTATTTTATCTTCCAGGTAACTTATCCGTTCTTCTGCTTCATTTATTCTACTATTGATTCCTTCTAGAGAATTTTTAATTTCATTTATTGTGTTGTTCATCATCGTTTGTTTGCTCTTTAGTTCTTCTATGTCCTTGTTAAACGTTTCTTGTATTTTCTCCTTTCTATTTCCAAGATTTTGGATCATCTTCACTATCATTTCTCTGAATTCTTTTTCAGGTAGAGTGCTTATTTCCTCTTCAGTTGTTTGGTCTGGTGGGTTTTTACCTTGTTCCTTCATCTGCTGTGTGTTTCTCTGTCTTCTCATTTTGCTTAACTTACTGTGTTTGGGATCTCCTTTTCACAGGCTGCAAGTCTGTAGTTCCCATTGTTTTTGGTGTCTGCCCCCAGTGGCTAAGGTTGGTTCAGTGAGTTGTGTAGGCTTCCTGGTGCAGGGGACTAGTGTCTGTGTTCTGATGGATGAGGCTGCATCTTGTCTTTCTGGTGGGCAAGACCACATCCAGTTGTGGGTTTTGGGTTGTCTGTGACCTTATTATGATTTTAGGCAGCCTCTCTGCTAATGGGTGGGGTTGTGTTCCTGTCTTGCTAGTTGTTTGGGGTAGGGTGTCCAGCACTGTAGCTTACTGGTTTTTGAGTGGAGCTGGGTCTTAGCATTGAGATGGAGATCTCTGGGAGAGCTTTTGCTGTTTGATATTATGTGGAGCTGGGAGGTCTCTGGTGGACCAAGGTCCTGAGCTCAGCTCTCCCATGTCAGAGGCACAGACCTGACACCTGGCTGGAGCACCAAGACCCTGTCAGCCACATGGCTCAGAAGAAAAGGAGAAAAAAAGAAAGAAATAAATAAAAAAAAGAAATAAAGTTATTAAAAAATTATAAAAAATAAAAATTTAAATAGTAATAAAAAGAAAGAAAGAAAGAAGACAGCAACCCAACCAGAAAACAAATCCACCAATGATAACAAGCACTAAAAACTATACTAAAAAATAAATAAATAAATAACGGACAGACAGAACCCTAGGACAAATGGTAAAACTATACAGACAAAATCACGCAAAGAAGCATACACATACACACTCACAAAAAAGAGAAAAAAGATATATATATATATAAAAGGAAGAGAGCAACCAAATCAATAAACAAATCTACCAATGATAATAAACTCTAAATACTAAACTAATATAAACATAGAACCAAATCCAGTCAGTCGCATCCAGCAAACCTCAAGTCTACACTTGCTCCCAAAGTCTACCACCTCAATTTTGGGATGATTTGTTGTCTATTCAGGTATTCCACAGATTCAGGGTACTTCAAGTTGATTGTGGAGATTTAATCCACTGTTCCTGGGGCTGCTGGGAGAAATTTCCCTTTCTCTTCTTTGTTCACACAGCTCCTGGGGTTCAGCTTTGGATTAGTCCTGCCTCTGTGTGTAGGTTGCCTGAGGGCATCTTTTCCTTTTGGGAAGTCTGAGTTCCTCTGCCAGCATTCAGTAAGTGTTCTGTAGGAGTTGTTCCACATGTAGATGTATTTGTGATGTATCTGTGGGGAGGAAGGTGATCTCCACATCTTACTCCTCTGCCATCTTGAAGGTCTCCACCATAAACTTTTCTATAGGACATAATATTTGAATTAAACAAAACTATGCCTAAAAAAGATGAAAGAAATATATCAAAATGTCACACCTGAAAGATTTGTTGTTTTAGTTTTCCCTCTACTGTCTAAATTTTCTTTAATGAATACACCATTTTATAATGAAACCAAAAACCTAATGCTCTCTTTTGATGACATGCTTCTATTTTAGCCTGCAACCAAATCAGTCAAATCGATTGCCCTTTTCTTCAAAACAAACAAACAGATAATTGACTAATAAAATCCATTCGCGGGCTTCCCTGGTGGCGCAGTGGTTGAGAGTCCGCCTGCCGATGCAGGGGACACGAGTTCGTGCCCCGGTCTGGGAGGATCCCACATGCCATGGAGTGGCTGGGCCTGTGAGCCATGGCCACTGAGCCTGCGTGTCCGGAGCCTGTGCTCCGCAACGGGAGAGGCCACAAAAGTGAGAGGACCGCATACGTCAAAAAAAAAAAAAAAAAAATCCATTTTCCAGCACTGGTGATGCTGTTGATAAATAAATGAAACCTTTTATAAATGGAGATAATTAAAAATAAGCTGAATATAATTAGGAACATCAAAAATATCAAGAAATAACTTCCATTTCTGGTTGTGATGTACACAGTCACAGCAAGCCAGTCTTCCTTCTGAAACCACTAGACAAATTTGGCTAAATTATAAAACTCTTAGTTTGAAGGAATCAGATAACTGTGGGAGAAAAATAAAAAGTAGATTACAGCATCAAAATAAAGGCTCATTAAGTCAGAGAGAGATAGTCCACATGATCATTCACACATGGTGACATCACCTTTCAGAAGTACAAACAATGCTGACAAATGTGAAACTGCATAAAATCATACCCATGCATGTTTATTGACTCAAGGAATAGGTGAAGGAGCCCAATTCTTCTCCATGGGTTTGGGCATTTGCATTCTCACAAGTGTATAAAATGTGTTTTCGTAAGAGATTGCTTGAGGAAGTGTCTTAGACTGTTTTACAAACTACATCCATGCTGTACAAATTTTCATTCCTTTTTCTTGACTGTAACTGAGTATTCCTCCATATGTTTAAAGGATGATTTTCCTCCCTTTCCTGTGAACTGTTCCTTAATCTGTTTGTCTCATTTTTCTAATTTTATTTTAGATTTTTCCTTCATAGTTAAAAAACATCTTATTCATAATGTAAAATAACAGGTTAGCTGAGATATGACATATTTTTTCCAACTTCATCAATGCTAGTTTAACTTTACCTTTGTTGCATGTTCATTTCCACTAAGTAGAATTACCTATTTTTATGTAGTTGATTTTTAAAATTTTTGTATCCTCAATTCTAATTTTGAGCCAAAGTTAATCTTTCCTTGCATCAAAATTATACAAACTAATTTAGAATGCTTTCATTACTTCACTTTGAATACAATATTTAAACCTATGCATCATTTGAAATTTTCCTGTTTTAGTGTGAAATGAAATATTAATAGAAATATATAATTTTTACTCAAAGGGTACTGTGCAATGCCAATAACAATAAAGTCTATATTTTGCAAACTTGTTATGCTATCTTGGTATTGGATGATACATTTGAGTCTTTTTTTCTGAATTTTCTATCCTATGGTATCAGAATATCTCTCTATTCATGCATAGTACTACACTGTGCTAATTATGAGGCTTTAGAACTCCTTTCCAGCACAGCTACATTTTGGATGTGCATCTGCAGTAGCTCAGGCCTGGCGGGCTTCTCTCATGACCCACTCCTCACTCACCTTCCGTGATCTCTGCCATGTGTCCCCTGACACTTTGTAATTACTTTGAGTCACTCTCTCTTATCACACTACCACCAGAGTCCCTTCTCTTGAAAATATTTTCTCTTTGTAATCATAAACCCTTAAAAGCCACTATTTACAAAATAACAGGAAGCAAATCTTATTTTTGACAGGAGGAACTGGATCCAAGCCAACATTCTTAAACTAAATGCTGGAAATAATTGTCTTTCCCAGAATTGAAGCCCAGAAGACACAGACTATGTTGCTGGCATCTTTCCCATTATCTCATTTGGGAAATTCAAGTATTTTATTTTATTCTACATGAAGTTTGATATTATTTTCTCTTAACACTGCATACACACTAGAAATGAAATTGAGAAAAGGTAATAAAATGCTACATTAAAAAGAAAACTCTTTCTCCTATTAATATGAGCAGGAGTTCTAAAATTAATTTTTTAATCTAGGTATAATAATCTAACAGTTATCTCTCAGGTTTCCCTGGTGCTCATATAGGAATCAATAACATAAGATTTAGAGATTAAAATTGTACTTATTATCAGGGCATTTACAACTATTACATGTGCAGAACAGTGAATACTGATTAAGAAATCTATTTTAGAGGAGAATATAAGAAAAACGTGCTCAGGAAATTATGATGCAAGCTCAGTTTAATTGAATAGAGGCTCACTATGGAGTGTTCATAATAGAACATGAATTGAGTGTGTGTCAGTATTGGATGATCTCCAGTTATGTTGCTCAGCGTCCTATTCAAGTCTAAGAAATAAAAATGTGCTGTGCACTCTATCCATGGAGAGACTGAAGTGAAAGTATTATAGGTAGAGTGAGAGCTAGCTGGGAAAAATAAAATAAAACAAACGATAGAGTGCCAAATGATGCTTTTAATTGGAAATGTAATGTTATCTGGTCAAAGAGATCCCATGGGGTAGAGAAACTATTAAGAAGCCCTTCATTTTTGGAAAGAACAGAATATTTTAAAGGTAAGTTGAATGTCTTTGATTAAGTAACTGATTTCAGCTCAAGTATTATAAATATTTAAACCCTCTTCAGTGAGAAAATAATCAGCATAAACTCAAATAAGTATGGTAAATATGAACTATTTCATACTCTTATAAGCTTCAGTTCTTAATTTTTATTAAAATTAATATTTAATATAGCAAATGTGTCATGTTAAAGTATCTCCATATATTTATGATTCAATTAAATATAATTTATATTTAAATAAAATATTAAATAATGATATTAAATTATTTTGAAATACAAAAACTTGAATCTGATATATTTTGTGTAACCATAATAAATAATAATGGAGATAAGCTTGGTTTTGAGGCAAGATACTATAAAAAGCATTTTTAAGTTAATTATAGACCTGATGATATTTTTAAAAATAGATTTAATATAAAATGATCTAGTTAATACAATTCCAACTTTGGGGGAATTCAAGGAACATTTATTTTAAAGGTAAAAATAAATGTTTTTAAATTTAAAATGTATGAAATAATGAAATAATTTTCAGTTCAATGATTTCTAAATTAGTTACAGGGTTTAATTTGCTAATTTATACTAAATGTACAGATGTAGCTGAAATACATAAATATGTTGATATGACCAACATCAAACTGATTTGGAATATTGTCATATATCCCCTTAATCATTTGGATTTTTCCAGGGAATGGAGACTTGAGTTTAAAAATAGCAATATTAGAACATTAAGATTTATTTTCTTTAATTAATAAGTACTTAAACATTTATAAGAAAGATGTATAATATAGACAATTTAGTGAGTGCACAGAGTAAATATTTGCTTTTTCTACTTTTTCCGCTACTGAGAATAACATACACAAATTTTACGTGTTTCATGGTATACGTTGATAATTTAAGTATCAAAAAATTGGACTTATACAATTAGAAATTATAATTTATTTAGCACTGTAAGTGATTATACTCATGTAATAAGAACAAAATTATTTAAATTAAATGTAGCCATTCTTAAAAGTGATACATAAAGATTGGATTTTTTAATTCTCTCATGTATTAATTCTTTTCTCCCTTTTAAGAGTGATGATTTCATTTAAACACCGTCTACTGCTTTAGTTCATCAAAGCATCAAATACTAAGTACCATATTGAGTGTACCGTAATTTTTTGGGGGCTATATTGATCCCAAATAGTCACTGCCCTTACCCCCCAAATAACTTAGTGCCGGTTAAAAAAAAAAGTGAACAAAATGAATTGGCCAAATTGCAACACTAAAGCCTTAATGGTGATGCATACTATAGGTATTAGATTTCAGAGTAAAGATAATATTACAAAAAAATTTTTGTCAAAAAATTCATGGAGAATTTGCAACTTGAGAGTTGAATTGTTTGGGAATTTCATAACACTTGATGATTGCATTAAATCACACTCCATTCCCTAGTAATCACATGATACAAAGAAAAGCTAATTACAGAGTATTGTTTCAAGTTGTGTGGAACTCTGATTAAAATTCAGAAGAATAAAACTTAGTTTTTCATTGTAATAATAATAACTAGCACTTATATAGACCTTTATAAGTGCCAGAGTTTCTACAAGTTGTTTCACATACATTAAATGATTTAGTTCACAGAACAATCCGGGTGTTGGAACAACAGCTGGCTCACTTTTAGCTGCGAGGACTGTGGTCCTGAGAGATTGTGTACCTTGCAGGAACTCACACAACTAGCAGATGATAATTCAAGTCAGTCCATCCAGGGAGGACTGTGCTCCTTACTCATGATTCTCTACCTATGCTAAATTTGGTGGACAATGTGCATTCCCACCAGGATGCAGAGATAAAGACAGGCTGGGGCAAGTGGTGAGACAAGAGATGCCCAGGGTGAAATATGGAAGGGAAGACCCATGTGAAAAGCCGTGCAAGTGCAGGATCAGCCCTGAGTAGGACTGAGAGCCTCTGAAATTTTCCTAAGTTCTTCACTCTCCTAACTCTAGACCTGGCTCTGATGAAAGGGAGGAATGGAAAATAATGAATACCAACATGTGACCCAATAATCCTATTACATACAGTTTTGCTAGGTTATGTGCTATAAACCTGGAGAGTACAAAGAATGTAATATAATTGTAGTTATAATTATATAACCTAACTAATAAATAATCAGTTTAAATTTGATAGGTCATAATTTTATCAATATTATCTCATTCAATGCTCACAAATGAGCAAGTAACTCTAATTGCTTAATATCACATGAATAAACTATCAAGGAAATAGAACTTGAAACTAAGGGGAAAAAAGCACTGGCTTCCAATCACAAAACTATGTGCAATTGGTCAAATTATCCACCTTCAGTGAGTCTCAATATCCTTATCTCTAAAGACAAGTGAGGTTAGAAATGGTTAATAAAGAATTTTTTTTTTGAGGATCAACAAATGTAGTGATGGTGCACACAGCACACAGGGTAATACGAAATAGCCAACATTTTTGTCCCTCTGTCCACATACACACAAAGGTAATGAACACCTTCCATGCTGTCCTTATTTTCCCAGGTTTAAACACTTTTAGTGTTTCTATCTGTGTCTATGTTCTCATGTTAATTTTTCTGAATAAAAATTATGCTTTCCACTTATTACCCTATCAAAAGATATTTAATTCTCAAGAGGACAATAACCATGCTAACAATATTTTAACTGTCTAATAGTATGAACTGAAAAATAGTAACACGTATGCTCAAGATCAAGTGATGAGAGGGGAATGAAGGATTCAAATAGGTAGTTGAAAACGTGTGAGAAAAGATACTTTATGATATAGAGATACTGAGTGGGAAATGTATAGAGAAGTATGATAGGATTGTCTAGAAGTGAAATTAATTAAATGTATGATGATAAGGCAAAACTCTGGGTCTTCTTCACATTTGTCAATGATGTTCTAGTGACTGTGCTGAGTAGGGAGAAAATTGTTTATCCTGGGCTGTATTCAGAAAGTATATGGAATGGCTCTGAAGGAAATTTCAGTGGAGCTTTTACAGTGATAACCTATGGGGTCAAAACTGGAAAGTGGGAAATACATATATAGTAACATTCTTAAATCAGAAACAATTGCGGTGATCATGAAAGCCAGTCTAGTCATCCTGAGACAAACTGAAGAACAAGAAATGTCAGGGAAGGAAAAGTGAAAGCACAGGCTAAATTTCCTCTTTCAACAGATAAAGCACCAAAAAAAAAAAAAGAAAGAAAGAAAAAAGAAAACAACAGCAACAACAACAAAAACACCAGAAGAAAATCTAACTAGATTGATGGAATTTCTTCTCTTGGACTTTGTTGATGTTCCCCATTTCCAGTGGTTTCTATTTGGATTGTCCTTAGTCACATGTATCATTATGCTGATGGGCAATAGCACCATAATTCTAATGACAAAAGTGGGTCTTGACCCACAGATCCCCATGTATTCTTTCCTTGGCAATTTTTCCCTCTTGGAAATCACTATGGACTTGTTACCTTTCTCACAATGCTCATGAATCCTGGGAGTCAAAGCAAACATTTTTTTTTTTTTTTAGTTTAGTCATGTAAACCTTTGAACCTTAGTTTCTTCATCTATAATATAGCATGAGAACATCAACACAATTCAATAATATGTTATTGCAAGCAGTTTACTAGCACAAGTGTAGCTTGGTTAGAATGATTTTTGTTTTCCGTTTTCCCAGATATTATTTAAAGCTATAATATGCTAATCACCTTTCTTTTTAAATTCCAATAGTTTCCAAGTATATCTCAATACAGGAGAAAGTTGAGTCTCTGTATGTCTCATTAATTACAGACTAAACTGTACTTGCTTACATGCCCTCTAGCTAAAATATATATTCTCTGCTTTTGATATTTTTGACAACTGTCTATTAACCATATTTTAAATAATTTATAGTTTTCAATTTTGATTTTCATGTGTTTCAATTTAGATACATTATTAAAATAATAATTTTTAAATGCAAATGACCGATGGCACATAGCAGGACATTTAAGAACAGATTTACTTGGCAGAGTTTCAGAAATCATATCATCAATGTATTTCCTTCAAGTTTGTCATTATTAATTAAACAACCAATAGGTAAAAAAACATTGTCAAACCTAAGTTTCAAGTTTACATAAGATAAATAAAAGTTCTTACTTTATAATGCCTGATGGCCATGATGTTTATTTTGATAGATAATTGCAATCAGAATGGTCTCAAATAAAGTGTATGCACAAATAGTTAAGAATTATAGCTGCATGATATGGAAGGGAAGGCATGCCTTATTCTTGGGAAAGGTCTAATGGAAGAGTTGAGAAATTCCTGAAAAATACATTACAAAGTTTGGCGGTGCCCTACCACTGAGAAAGTGGGATGCAAACGTTTCTGCCTCAGAATTCTGTTTGTTAATATGAGGAGTAAAATGGATTGATTTTGTTCTGCACACAAGCAGATCAAAAATGAAAACACATAATTCTCAAACACATCACTTTCATTTAAAGTCAAACCTACAGGGCTTCCCTGGTGGCGCAGTGGTTGAGACTCCGCCTGCCGTTGCAGGGGACACGGGTTCGTGCCCCGGTCCAGGAAGACCCTACATGCCACAGAGCGGCTGGGCCCGTGAGCCATGGCCACTGAGCCTGCGCGTCTGGAGCCTGTGCTCCGCAACGGGAGAGGCCACAACAGTGAGAGGCACGCGTACCGCAAAAAAAAAAAAAAATCAATAAAGTTAAACCTAGAATTAGATATTATGTTTTTATATTTAGAATTTAGCGTACATCTTCTCCATTAAACTTCAGCTGTGTTGAGTCCAGTACATAAAATGCTAAACATTAGTAGAGAATAGAAATCTTACGTACTAATTCCCCCAAATCCCTTTAACTAATAGAATTACAAAACAAGCCCCAAAACAGAAATGTCTAATTGTAACTATTTTCACAGATGGAACCCCAAAAAGACCTAGTGGATGTGAATTTCACTTCAGTGATGGAATTTGTTCTTTTGGGATTTTCTGATATTCCCAATCTCCAGATGTTTCTTTTTGTGATGTTTCTGTTTATCTATGTGGTAACTCTGATGGGAAATGGCATCATCATTCTCATAACCAGGACTGACCAGACTCTCCAGACTGCCATGTATTTTTTCCTCAGTAATTTTTCCTTTTTGGAAATCTGTTATGTGTCTGTCACTCTTCCTAGAATGCTCATAAACCTTTGGACTCAGAAAAGGCACATTTCTTTGTCTGCTTGTGCAACACAAATGAGTTGTGTCCTTATATTTGGAAACATAGAGTGCCTGCTTCTTACAGTGATGGCCTATGACCACTACGTGGCCATCTGTAACCCTCTGCACTATCCTCTAGTCATGAACCACAAAGTATGTGTCCAGCTGGTGGCTGCCTGCTGGATCACTGGAGTTCCAGTTGAGATAGGGCAAAAATGCCAGATTTTCTCTCTGCCCTTTTGTAGATCCAACCAAATCAATCACTACTTCTGTGACATCCCCCCAATACTAAAGCTGGCCTGTGGGGACACTTTTCTGAATGAGATGATGGTCTTTACAGTTGCTGTGCTGTTTGTCATGATCCCTTTTCTGTTGATTCTTGACTCCTACATTAAAATCACCTCCACCCTCCTGAAGTTGCCACTGGCAATAGGAAGAGCAAAGGCCTTCTCCACCTGTTCCTCTCATGTCATGGTTGTGACTTTATTTTTTGGATCTGGAATCATTACATATTTACGACCTAAATCCAAAAATTCCTCCAGAACAGACAAGTTTTTCTCTCTTTTCTATACCATTGTCACCCCAATGTTTAACCCCCTGATATACACCCTGAGAAATAAGGAAGTCCTGATGGCGTTGAGAAAATTGTTACCTTAATGTAAAGCATTAGCTGCTTGATTTGAACTCATTTTCTGTTCTCCTGTTTAATTCTGCCATTGTATAATCAGATATGAATGTTTAGTTTGTTTTTTCTACATTACTATAGATTTATCATATTTATTCATACCTGAGCTTATTGCTTTATGCTGGATTTTCTGATATCAGGAAATCCACAGGGTGTCTTGCGGATAAGAAACTATGTATTTAGGGCCTTTGGAGACCTTTTGTTAAATATCTATGTGCTTATAATTTTAGATATTTTACCTTTCAGCAAACTTAACTTGATTCTTTATGAGTTACAGAACACCTAAGTAAAGATTAGAAACAGAAATTCTGCATAACGACACTTCAAATTTGGCTGTGTGGCAATAAATTGTTTACCCTCTGCTTCTCTCTGAATTCTTCTTTGTAGACATGCTTTGTTGATATAACCAAATCATGCTACTGGCATCTCAATAATTTGTTACCTTACTAATGTGAAAAATATGAATTCGTGTTTGCTTTTCAGAGATATAATATGTATGGGATTGAACTAATTTGTCCTCATATAGATTCACCCATTCTTTAAAATTTCTTGACTTATTTTTTATTCTTTTGGTTTGAGCATATAGTTGAAATTAAAATAAAAATGCTTGGGGGGCTTCCCTGGTGGCGCAGTGGTTGAGAGTCCGCCTGCCGATGCAGGGGACACGGGTTCGTGCCCCGATCCCGGAAGATCCCACATGCCGTGGAGCGGCTGGGCCCGCGAGCCATGGCCGCGGAGCCTGTGTGTCCGGAGCCTGTGCTCCGCAACGGGAGAGGCCACAGCAGTGAGAGGCCCGCGTACAGGAAAAAAAAAAAAAAAAAAATGCTTGGGGTATTTATTTGCCCAAGTTTTCCTGGTTATAAAGGATGATACCTGAGAAGACAGACTCATTCTATTAAATGAAAAAAAGTTACTATTAAAAAAACAAGAGCCTTGTATTTCTTCAGAAGTTTCCTGTTAAAATACAGTCAATCCTTCATATTCACAGGGCGATTCTGGTGCCCCAGGTGTTGAAGGCCACCGGCCTTCATCACAGCCCCCTCCCCAAGGCTGATTTTAGCCCAGGGGTCTGGGCCAGAAAAAAACTCTGTATGTCAGAACTTTGTGATGAACTTAATGGTCCTTCTCTCTAATCCTGAGTGTTCTCTCCAACTGAGTTACGTGCCTGCCTCAGCTGCCCCCAGGAAGGGCTCCTTCTCCAGCCCCATCCATTGTTAGGGGGCTAGCAGGTTGTCTTCACTCATGGTCATAGCTGAGGGGTCAGCCTCTGGGAGTTTCATTGTCATCCATCCTGGGAGGTTCCTTGGTCCCACCTGTACATAAACCCCTCTGAGTCTATTCCATCAGCCGTCCAGATATCTCTGGATGTGATTGAATTTGCAACGAGGACCTAACTTAGTCCTGGACTCTGAGATCCCCTCCAGCGGGTCCCCAGTGCTCATAGAATCAGGCCCAGAGTCCTCAGTGTCACATTCCAGGCATCTACAATGGGTGGCATCTAGTCTCCTGGCATTGTGCCTGTACACTTCCTGGCGCTGGGTCTGTGTCCAGCACACTCAACCTCTGATTCTTCCTCAGATGTGATGTGCTTTCAAGCCTTCAGACCTTTGCCTCCAAAATCATCTGGCTCCTCCTTCTGGAATAAATGTGCCTTTGCTGCCTGACCCAGCTCAAACACCATCTCTGCATGAGCTCTCCATAGATTCTTACCAGCCTGGGTTTTGAAGTCAGAGAGACGTGAGTTCAAATTCCAGATCTGCCTCTTCCTTACCATGTGACCTTTCATTTCTCATTTAACCCTTCTGTGGTTTAACCCTTTCCCATCTGCAAAACAGGGCAATGCTTCCTACCTTGGAAGGAAGTTGTCAAAAATCAAGGCAATGGTGTCTTCAGGTCAAGTGCTTTACACAGATAATCTGCCTAATGCATCATGCCCCCACCCCCGCTCCTTCCTTTCTCTGATTCCTTCAGCATGTTGATTTTACTTCTGTATTGGCTCTAATTTAATTTTTTATTGAAATGCAAATTCATCTTCTGCATTAAGCTGTGAAGTGTATAAGATCAGGAAACAGTTTCTTCATCTCCTGATTCCCCTCTGTGCCTGGTTTAGAGTAGGTGCTCAGTAGATATCTGTTTAGAGAAACTGGAATTTCTCTTGTGATATTTTTTATATATATTATATATGTGTCTTTTATGAATTCACCTTGGAAAGCAATAAACATGAATACAGAAGAGGGAGTTGCTGTTTCAGTTAAAGGCATGATATGGCTAGTATCACAAGCTCTAACTTTTTAAGTGTGCATGGCACCATGCAGAGAAAGAGGAAGTGAAACAGCTTCCTGCCCCACAAGAGCAAAACCAAAAATGAGGCGACAAGGTGGACAGGGCACCTTGGAGGAAAAAGAGCATGCTCTTCAGAGACCTCTCACCTCAAATTATCTCTGCAAAATATCAGCACTGTTCTGGGCAAGGAAAAGACAAGGGTGCCAAGTGGAAACACCACTCTTGCAAGCTTATCTCAGATATTAGAGGGTCTCAAGGAAAACACACACACATGCACACACACACACACACACACAACTGCTGTTCTCGCTTGCAAGACTAGTGATGCTTTGCCCAATGCCTGATTTCCCCAACCATGCTCCTGTGCAATGACCCTCGGCCACACACAAGACTGTCATTGTATATTCATTCATTAGAGATAATGATTTTGAGTTTGTGCACCCACTGACCTGTGGAGAGATGGCTAGCATGAATGCCACATTTACCTGGACACCAGCTCAGCTCCAGCAGTCCTCCGACCTGTCTGATCACCCAGTGGCCGCTGAATCACCAGCCTCCTCTTTTCTCCTCTCCTCCAGGGGGGCTGCTTGATGGGGTTGTCCTAAGTGATAAACTTATGCAGAAACGGGCTTTTTAGTCACGACCGATTTTGCTTTATTTTCATAACCACCTGATAAATGTCAAGACTGCTTAGAGCTAACTAACCATTTCAGATTGGAATAAAAACAATTTGAAGTTCTAAATAAATAAAATACAGGTACTCCACTGGGTCCATTTTCAGTCAAACTGGTTGGGAAATGATGCAATCTGGGTAAGGTTTTTTTTCTTTTATTTTTTTTTAATCTATATTTCCTTTATCATAATATGTGTTTAATAATTTATTTTTCGTAAAGCCATAATTTATCCACCAGCTAATTCTCTTGTTTAAGTAGGTATCATGGTATCAAGAACGACATCTAAAAAACACAAAAAAAAACCCAAGGCAATCATTTCAGAGGAGATAATATTCAGATGACAGTGACAGATGACAGTTGTGGCTGTAGCATATTATCTGTCTAGAGGAATCATGGAAGAAAGGTAAAAAAGTTGGTTTTGTAACCATTTTGAAGTGCCCTGTGTCAGTTTTCCAGTGCTCCTTAACAAATTATATCCAATGTTTGTGGCTTAGTACAATACCTCTTTATCATATCCCATACACTGTCAGGGATTGAGGCAGGGATCAGCTGCATGATTATTCTCTTCCATGTAGCATTGACTATAGTCACTAAAGAGTATTCACATGGTGACTGGTTTGGTTTTTTGTTGGTTTTTTTTTTGGTTTGGTTTTAATGTCTAAAATAGTTTTGTATTACTATATCATGTAGTTACAATGATGCATTACAGAGAAGAAAAATCCAGTTCTCATGTAATTTGCATACTCTTGGGGAGAAACTGTTAAATTACTAGATAGATAAATTAATAAAGTAGTTTAGCATAAAATTGTAAAATAAATCATATACAGTAAAGTGATCCACATTGAATTTGTAATATTAGAATGGTGTTTAAGTTAGTTTGGGTAATAAGAGGTTAAAGAACATTTTCTGTCAAGGATGACAGTAAAGTACCTTCTTTATCTCACCAATATGGCTAATAAATATAATCAAGTTAAAAAATGTTGAAACATGTCTTCTGCAATTTGGACCAAGGGAAGGATTTTCTCTTATTTCTCTCTTTTATTCAATATTTTACAAGTGATACTAGTCTATGCAGTGAAAAAAGAGAAAACAGTATATATTTGAGCATCGGAAAGGTAGATATTAATCTAAATATTGGCAGATGTTATAAATGTATACATGGAAAATATTTCACAATCTACAATGAAATTATTAGATGTAATACATTAATTCAACATGTGTGCTGGATACAGAGGCAACAAACAAAATCAATTTATTTTCATATAAGAAAACAAAAGTAAGTGGACATTAAAGACACTATTCAAGTAAGAACAAACATATCAAAACCTTAAAAGTAATTCTAATAGAAAACCTGTAGGAAGTCTATTCAGCAAAACTAGAAAATAATTTGAGAGAAATTTAAGATAAGGAACTAAATGGATTGCTATAACATGTTCATGTACTGCAAATCACATGAACATATTAAATGAATTTGCCAAGGAAGTCTCATTCTTAAGTGAGGATAAAAAGTACTATTTAGACCAAAAAGAGAAAAAGGCCATTGCATAATTATATATATTATTTCCATTATATTTTATGCATATATATGTATACATGAAATATATGTATATGAATTATATAATTACTACAGGTCATCATATATAATGCAATGCTACAACATATATCACTATGCAAAATTTAGTGCCTATTTTGACATTATAGTGAATTTGTATTTTGACAGGACTCATTCCATGAAGATACCACTCAAATGCTAAGTCTACTTGAAAACATTTTCCTGTCCACGTTGAATGGTTTTTTTTGCTAGTGTAAAGAAGTAGTCGAATATTTGACAGGGTGCCTTAATTGTCATAAATTATTTCTTGCTTCTTACCCACTAAGGTGAGTGGGTCCCATTTACTGTTTCAGTATAGACCTAGTGTATCTTCAACTCATATGTCTGTCCTAGTTACCAGGAGTTGTCAGTGTGTGAGGGAGGTGGTGTCCTTATGTGACTAAGGACCAGTAGATTAGACAAGAGAAGATGATCCTCTTCAAATTCCCAAGCCCATGAAACAAACAATTATATGAAACTTTATGTTATTTTCCCATCTGAACCCTAAATTCTATGAATGAACTGTCTCACTACTCCAAACTCTAAGTCCTGTCTGAGAATGTTTGATATATAAGTATGTACCTGATACAAACATTTTTACTTTGGTCTTCTTCCACTTTTGAAAAATCTTTATTCAATAATTTTTCAATGAAAATATAATTATGGTGATAAAAATCAGGACAACAATCTGAAACAACACTTAAAACAATCATTTTGCAAGTAAATCCAGGCTAGAATTTCTTCATATTTAAATGACAAAATCCTCTCTGTCCTAGATATGCAATTTCTTTTCACTCTGATCCAAGGACCAAGCATCACCTTAAACCTGACAAGAGAAATCATATGGCAAGCAATATCATGAGGTTGACTAAGACTCAGTAGAGAGAGGTGACTCTAAGATGTTACAGTTCAAGTGTTTTTCTTTTTTTTTTTTTTTTATTGACAGAAGGGAGGTTACCAGGTACAAAATTTTGTCTCATGAATGGAAATTATCACGGTCTTTACCAGATGGCAAAAGACAAATTTGTTAGGGTTAGCTATGAGGATGGTAAAATTTCTTAGTATACAACAAATTATGCAAGATGTCACATCACTAAACAAACTTTATTGCTAAGGGCAGTGTCTAGAGTTACGCCATGAGGATGGCAAGTGAGAAGTTAAAGGTATTATGCATATCTAAGTATACCATTAGCTATACCAATATAAACACACATCTAAATTAGTGACCTGGTCAGCTGGACATAAGTCAATGTCTTGAGTGCTTGGAAAAGTCAGAGGGAATGTGTTCTTGGTGCTCATATCTTGATATAGGAACTTTAAAATTAATATGTAAAATCTACCAATTAACATGAATGAAGAAGAGTTTGACTCCTAAGTTACTTAACCAGCTTTATCCTGGGATGCAATGTTATATGATGCATCATTGAATAATTTATGGCAATTAGGGAGCCAATCAAATGAAGATCACAGAAGCCAATCAACCTATTTCACTGGGAGACTGTGACAGACATCTCTCCCTGAGAGACGAACCAGAATCCCTGGAAACTGTAAATATTCTACATTACTTGACAAAATGGACTTTACAGACATGATTAATGTCACAAATCATTGAGAAAGGGAAATTATCTGGATAGATCCAATCTGATCACATAAGCACTAAAAAGAGGAAGAGAAAGAAAGAATGGTATTCCAAAGATATGTTATGACAGATGAAGCAGGGAAAAGGAGTGCTCATTTTGTCATTGTTGGCTCTAAACTCTATTGGGGCCAAGAGCCAGAGACTGTTATGATCTCTAGAAGCTGAGAATGACATTTGGCTGGCTGCCAGCAAGGAATCAGTTTTTAGTCTGACAACCTCAAGGAACTAAATTCTGTCAGTAATCTAATTGAACAATAATAACTGAATACCCACTAGAGGATACAGAAAGAAATGCAGTCCTGCCAACACTTTGATTTTTGTTCAATGAGACCCACTTCTGACCTATGATCTAAGGAGCCCCAAGATAATAAATATGTGCTGTTTTAAGCCACTCAATGTCTGGTAATTTATTACAACAACAAGAGAAAACTAATACAGAGATTCACATAAAATGACGTAGGAGAAGTTGTAGACCTGCTCAGATTTACCAGCCCAAATCTTCAATCCCACAACCAGTTTAACTGTAGAGTTTGGGGTTTGAAATATTCAACCCCCCAGGCTACTTTCCAGCTGAGTATGAGGAGGTGACTCAGTTCTTGCTAATGAGATGAAGGTAGACGTCAAGTGCTCTGTCCTTTGCTTCCACTTCCTTTTGTTCCTGGAAATTTGCAGCAGTCATATCTAGGAATGGAAAAGCTGGAAGATGTAAGAAACCTGGCCATCTGATGTCTTTATTTTAAAAGCACAGGACTATTCATACCATCCCACCAGAAAATGTGCTGTGCGAAGTAAATAAATGTGTTTTATTGCACAGGCTTAAATATGACTCTAAAGGAGAAAATATCTACATATTAATGTTTCACAATATTTGGTGGTGATAGATAATACCTCTTTAGTGTCTTTTCAGCTGGTGCAGAAGTTCTTTTGCAGTAGGAAATGTTTCTGAGGAATGCAAGTTTTGGTATTTTAATGAGTGTGTTATGACTGAACACTTTGGGTGTTCCAAGTGTTCATTCCTTTGCTATGCATGTACTCAACACACCTTCATCTGGTGTATGAAATTCTGTGGACAGCTGTGATACAGATGCATTTCATTAGTACATTGCAAGAATTTAATATACTCCAAGTGTCAATGGGAGCATAGTAAGAAGGGTCTTAGAATGACCTACTGATATTTCAAAGAAAAGAGTTGCATGCGTTTGTAGGTGTGGCTTTCATAAAGTGTGGCTTTCATAATTATAATATTCCGCAGCTAGACATTTGATGATCTGAAAGCAGTTTTTAGACAAATATATTACATTTTCAATAACATTATGCCTTGATAGTCATAAATGATTGCTTGCTTCTTACCTACTAAGATTAATGGGTTTTATTTGATGATGTTTCACTATAGGGCTATTAGATCTTAAACTCATATGTCTATCCTAGTCACATGCTAGGAGTTGTGGATGTGCAAAGGAGGTAGTGTCCTTATGCAACTAAGGATCAATGGGTTAATAAAAGAAAATGTGAATCTCTTCACATTCCTAAGCCCATGAAAAACAAGCAAAAGACCCCCAACTAGGGCTTCCCTGGTGGCGCAGTGGTTGAGAGTCCGCCTGCCGATGCAGGGGATGCAGGTTCGTGCCCCGGTCCGGGAAGATCCCACATGCCACGGAGTGGCTGGCCCCGTGAGCCATGGCCGCTGGGCGTGTGCGTCCGGAGCCTGTGCTCCGCAACAGGAGAGGCCACAACAGTGAGAGGCCCACATACCGCAAAAAAAAAAAAAAAAAAAAAGTAAAAGACCCCCAACTATATGAATTTTTATATCGATTACGTATCGGAAAGTCAAATACTGTGAATGAACGATTTACCTATTTCTCCCCCTACCTTCAAATCCTGTCTGAGAGTATTGAATATATAATTTTTACCTGATTCAAGCATTTTTACCTTGGTCCTCAGTCTTTCACTTCTGCAAAATCTGTTCAGTAATTTTTCAATGAATACACATTTGTGGTGATAAGAATCAGAACAATAATCTGTAACAACACTTAAAACAATCATTTTGCAGATGAGTCCAGGCTAGAATGTTTTTATATTTAAAAGGCAAAATTCTCTCTGCTGTAGGGATACAATTTTTCTTTGTGCAATTCCAAGGACAAATTTTTATCTGAAAGCTGGCAAGAGAAATCACATAGAAGTCAGCAATCATGAGGCTGACTAACTCTCAGAAGACAGAGGTGACTCTCAGATGTTACAGTTCAATTGGGTTTTTCTTTATTGACATAAAGGAGGTTACAAGCTAAATCATTTTGTCTTATAAATTTCAATTTAAAATTCTTTACCAGATGGTCAAAGAGAAATTATGGTAGACTTAAATATGAGAATGATAAAGTTTCTTAGAAGCTTTAAGCAATTATGCAAACAGCTGTTAGCAGTAAGAAGAAGCATCTAGAGTTATGTTATGAGGAAGGCAACTGAGGATTTAAAGGTGTGATACCAATCTTAATGTATTAGATATGCCAATCCAAACACACATCTAAGGTAGTGACCTGGCAAGCTGAGCAGGAGTCAATGTGTTGAGTGCTTGGAAAAGTCTGAAGGAATTTATTCCTAGTGCTCCTTTCCTGAGATTTGAGCTTTAAACCCAATATATAAAACCTACCAGTGAACATGAACACAGTAGAGTTTGACTCTTAAGTGACTTAACTAGCTTTATCCTGGAATACAATGTTATATGGTGCAGCACTGAAAAATTTAAGGCAGTTAGGGATCTAATCAAATGAAGATCACATAATAAGCTAATCATCCTGTTTCATTGGAGAGATTGCGGTAGACAGAATAGTGGTTCCTCAGAGATGACCAAGTCCTAGTCTCTGAAATCTGTGACTAATTTACATTACTTGACAAAATGAACTTTTCAGATATGGTTAAAGTCACAAGTCATGAGATGAGGAGATTATCTGGGTAGGCGCAATCTGGTCACACAAGCCCTAAAAAGAAGAAGAGAAGGGAAGAAGGGTATTCCAAAGATACCTTATGATAGAAGAAGCATTGCTGGCTTTAAACACTGATGGGGCCATGAACCAAGGACTGTCCTAATCTCCAGAAGTTAAGATGACATTTGGCTGGCCAGCAAGGAAACAAGGTCTTCCCTCCTACAACCTCAAGGAACTGAATTCTGCCGGTAATCTAACTGAGCAAGAATAACTGACTCCCCACTAGAGCATACAGAAAAAAATACAGTCCTGCCAACACTTTGATTTTTGGTCAGTGAGACCCATTTTGGACCTGTGATGTGTAGTGCTGTAAGGTAATACACGTGTGCTTCTTTAAGCCACTCAATTTGTGGTAATTTACTACAACAGCAAGAGAAAACTATACAGAGATTCACATTAAATGATGTAGGAGATGTTGTAGACCTGCTCAGGATTTACCAATCTAACTCTTCTATCCCACAACCAGTTTAACTGTAGAGTTTGGGGTTTGAAATATTCAACCCCCCAGGCTACTTTCCAGCTGAGTATGAGGAGGTGACTCAGTTCTTGCTAATGAGATGAATGTAGATGTCAAGTGCTCTGTCCTTTGCTTCCGCTTCCTTTTGTTCCTGGAAGTTTGCAGCAGTCATATCTAGGAGTGGAAAAGCAGGAAGATGTAAGAAATCTGGCCATCTGATGCTTTTATTTTAAAAGCACAGGACTATTCACACCATCCCACCAGAAATTTTACTGTGTGAAGTCAATAAATGTGTTTTATTGCACAGGCTTAAATATGATTCTAAAGGAGAGAATAACAGTATATTAATGCTTCACAATGTTTGGTGGTGATGGATAATACCTCTTTAGTGTCTTTTCAGCTGGTGCAGAAGTTCTTTTGCAGTAGAAAATGTTTCTGAAGAATGCAAGTTTTGGTATTTTAATGAGTGTGTTATGACTGAACACTCTGGGCATTCCAAGGGCGCTTTCTTTTGCTATGCATGTACTCAACACACTTTCTTCTGATGTATGAACTTCTGTGGGCATAGGCAGCTGTGAATACAGACACCTTTCATTAGCTCTTTGATAGAATTTGATATACTCCAAATGTCAATGGGAGCGTAGTAAGAAGGGTCTTAGAATGACCTATTGATATTTCAAAGAAAAGAGTTGCATGCTTCTGTAGGTGTGGCTTTCATAATTATGATATACCACAGCTGGACATCTGATGATCTGAAAGCAGCTTTTATACAATCATATTACATGCTAAGTAACATTTTACTTTGTCATTAACTTTGCTGCTGCTGCTGTATAATTCTGACATTAAAAAGCACTGTTAACTCTGCAGGCTTTGCAGATTTCCTTATAACTTGACTTACAAAGAATATGACCCCTATATATACCCTAATATGTATAAAATAGATAACTAATAAGAACCTGCTGTATAAAAATAAATAAATTAAATTAAATTTTAAAAAAAGAATATGACCCCTTCACCATTATTTGAAATAGTATCCCAAAGATGAAAATGATTTCAAGATACATGATTAATAATACCTGTGTCTGTACTACTGATCTGTGCTTATGTTTCAATCTATTTTTCCTTTGAACATTTATACAGTCATAATAATAAGTTCCTACAACTAAAATTTTATCATTAAAATAAAGTCAGCAAAATATTTACAAATGGTCTCTAAAGGAAGAATAAGTCGTCCTAATTGTCTTGACAAATATAAAATCAAGCCAAAAGGGGAAATATTTGAAAATCACATATTCCATATATATATATATATATACACACACACACACACACACACACACACACACACACTATACAAATAACTCCCAAAAATCAACAGGAAGAAATCACCTAATTATCAAATGCATGAAACTTTTAATTAGATACTTTACTAAAGCATATAAACGGAAGTCAAATAATCACATAAAAGATCATTAGCCATTATCAAAATGCAAATTAAAACAAAAATGAGATTATGTTACACATAATGGTTTCAATGGTTAGAATTAAAATAAAATAAATCACAAAATAATAAAATAAATAAATTAAATAAATCATGAAATAATAAAATAAATAAATAAAATAAAATAGATCACAAAATTGGTGCATAGATATATAACCCCTGAATAGCTTTCAATGCATGGGCATAATGTTTCTAAAATATGTTTTTCTCTCTCTTTAATTATTAATCTTTATAAAAGTATAAATCTATTCATGCTTCCTATAATTAAATCTAATATTCTCCTCCATTGTATTTTGTGAGTGTGTGTCTATGTGTGTTTGTGTGTAGGGTGTGCTACAGAAAAATTCTTCTATTTATAGTCACTACACTGAGAGGAGCCACAATTAACATGAGGACATCCTTGGCTGGGAAATCAATACAGTAGCTACTTGGAATATTAGGTTGTGACAATGGAGGACAGTTAATGATAGAAATAGGGGGTCTTAGCTGGTCACATGGCAGTAGAGCTAGAAATATTTCCATCCTCTCTTCTAGCTTGGTGTGATCTTATGACTAATGTTGTCATGAGAGATATGCCTAGAAATTGCTGTTTCCAGTTGGTACATCTGAAAAAGAGCAAGTGAGTGCTCTCCTTTTCCCCCATCCCCTTTCTGTAGTCTGGAGGGTGATGAGGATTACCTAGCTCCTGTGGATGTGAAGATGGAAGAGTTACGCTGAAGATGACAGAACTGCCCCCGACAGCCCTAGATTTCTTACTACAGAATATTTAATGACAGAGAAATAAACTTCTCTTTAATTTAAGACATTGTACATTTGCATCTTCTTTAGAACATCTTTATTTTATAAAATTAATATATAATCATAAATTTCTGATTTTACAACGCTTATATTTCTTTCTTTTATTTTATTTTATTTTTGGCTGTGTTGGGTCTTCGTTTCTGTGCGAAGGCTTTCTCTAGTTGCGGCGAGCGGGCGCCACTCTTCATCGCGGTGCGCGGGCCTCTCACTACGGTGGCCTCTCTTGTTGCGGAGCACAGGCTCCAGACGCGCAGGCTCAGTAGTTGTGGCTCACGGGCCTAGTTGCTCCGCAGCATGTGAGATCTTCCCAGACCAGGGCTCGAACCTGTGTCCCCTGCATTGGCAGGCAGATTCTCAATGACTGCACCACCAGGGAAGCCCGCTTATATTTCTTAATAATCACAAAATACAGTGAGAGAGGTAGAGAATTTAGAGAAGGAATGGTATGGCCAGATATATTTTTGTTTGTTGTATCAAACTCCTTGAGTGGCAGGCAGAAGGGTTTAGTTCAATTAGAAAGTGACCTGGGGAATGAGTTGACCCCGAGGGTAAGAATATTTCCTATTTAAGGATCACTATTTGTTATGAAGATAGTAGATATTTTAGAGGGTGGTTAAACTTTGTATCAAATAAAAGTGAATTTCCTAACTGCCAAAAAAATTTTCCTTATTCTCTGTTTTTCAACTCAATCAATAAAGGTAAGTATTATATTTAACTTTAATCCAAACAGGTAAACATGAATCATTTTTGTCCACTGTCAAATTTAGTTTTAAATGTATCTATTTATATTTAGCATCAGCCAAAGAACACTCATTTAAGAAAATTTAAAAAAGAATCCTTTATTGTTATTTTTGTTTAATTTCAAAACACTTATTCAGGTAGCCTTTTTACTGTTCTGACTCTCATTATTATATTATCAAATGACAAATTACAAAGTACTTTGTAATATAATGGGCCAGTATACCAGAGATTACCAACCTCTGCATCCTCACTATCATAAGCATTTTAAATACTAACATTTATTAAGTTATTACTATGTGTTAAGCATGTATTTAAGGTGTTTGCATGTATTAAATCTGGGGATACCTCATAAAAATTAATTGTATATAACTAAGTAGTAAGATGGTAAATGGACTTTATTAAAAGGGTTTTGTGGGCTTCCCTGGTGGCGCAGTGGTTGAGAGTCCGCCTGCTGATGCAGGGGACGTGAGTTTGTGCCCCAGTCCGCAAAGATCCCACATGCCGTGGAGCGGCTAGGCCCATGAGCCATGGCCGCTGAGCCTGCGCGTCCGGAGCCTGTGCTCCACAACAGGAGAGGCCACAACAGTGAGAGGCCCGCGTACCGAAAAAAAAAAAGGGTTTTGCATCCTACTAATACCAAATGGATCCCTTGTTTGTTAAAATTAAGTTCTATGGTAAATGAATCTGAAAATACTAAAGAGGTATTGGTATGTTTTCATTTTAATCTTTAAAGACTTCTCATAAAGAAATTAGGCTTCTGAATTGGAGTCACCAATTATAGATTTTTATTTCCTATCTCCAGTTTGATTTTATACACTTGCTCTCAATAATACTAGGTACATTTTGATGGAAGATGGTGTACATGTTTATCATAATCCTCACACCAAAGAAAAGTGGAAAGATCAGAAAAATAAACATGAATTACTTGGGTAAGTGGCTACATAAGCTGAATTATTTAGTGGTTTTCTTTCTGAGTGTATAATTAGAAGTATCTAAAATTGTCCAGAAGTCAGAAACCAGCAGCAGTGTTGCAAGATTTGAGAAAATTTTCCCTGGTGAGATTGAGATTAGTTGATTAAATATAATTTGGGTAGGATTTGAATAATTTTAATATTTCTTATTTTACATATGATTTTGCATTGATAATTCCATTTAATATTCATAAAATCCTGCTCCATTTGACAAATAAAAAGTTGAGGATAAAAAAGATTTCAGTAGGGCTTCCCTGGTGGCGCCGTGGTTGAGAGTCCGCCTGCCGATGCAGGGGACACGGGTTTGTGCCCGGGTCTCAGAAGATCCCACATGCCACGGAGCAGCTGGGCCCGTGAGCCATGGCCGCTGAGCCTGCGCGTCTGGAGCCTGTGCTCCGCAACGGGAGAGGCCACAACAGTGAGAGGCCCGCATACCAAAAAAAAAAAATTTTTTTCAGTAAATGTAGAACACTATATTTTTGGTTGCAACTTCTGTTGTTCAACTTTTTCTGGCTATTTTTGTACCTGAGTTTCAGTATTCTTTTCAAATGTACTACCCTACTTGAACAGTAAGGAATAATTTAGAGAGAGGATCAGAAAATGAGAGAAGAGCTTACATAAAGAGAAGATACACTAAAAAGAATAAAGCTGTTGGCAGTTTCTGAAGGCAATGGTTAACTCATCAAAGGTAAGTGCATTATGCTTACTAGTCTAAAAAGATTGATGAGTCATTCAACAAACAATTTTAATCAGTGTCCAACTACTACACTCTACATTGAATTAAATAGGTGAATAAAACATAGCTAAAGGTGTAAGGATAAGGTAGTGAAAAAAAATAGGCACTGTTGTGTATGTAGTCTTATACACATGAAATCATATCTTAGTAATGTCTCCTATTAGCCACTAGTTTCTGACCATTTTAAAGACTCAGTTAAAGCATTTTTGCATTTCTTAAAATCACATTTTCCTTGGGAGAATTATACAATAATAAGGTACGTTTAAACACCTTTGTACCTTAAAATATAATCTAGAATATTGTGGACAGGAAAAGAAATTATGATTTAATGTTTTTTTTCTTACTCAGAGAATTCCTCAGGATGACCAGGTTTTGGATAGATTGTTGCTTCAGTCCCATGTGTGTCTGTCTGCACCTTTGTAGCTGAAATGTTGACCCTTGTCCTCACTTAACACCCTTAGAATATGGATATAGGCGTGTCTCTTCTTTGCAGTGACTTAGTCTCTGTGGACTCTCAAATCCGTTAACACATGAAATGAAAGTTATGTACCACGAACTGAAAATAATGAAGTAATCTGCTACTTCTGCAAGAGTGAGTGACAAGAATATAATTTCTAACACACTCCTCCACACACATGCCACAGAAGGCATGCTTGAACTATACTAGGAGGGAGAGAGTTTGCTCTGACTTTTGGGTAGGAACCCTTGCTTACACCCTTGGAGTCTATTGCAAAGAAGCAGTCAAGTTGACTCCTTTTAATTTATTCAAGAAGTTAGTAATCGGGCTTCCCTGGTGGCGCAGTGGTTGATAGTCCGCCTGCCAATTCAGGGGACACGGGTTCATGCCCTGGTCCGGGAAGGTCCCACATGCCACGGAGCAGCTGGGCCCATGAGCCATGGCCGCTGAGCCTGCACGTCCGGAGCCTGTGCTCCGCAGTGGGAGAGGCCACAACAGTGAGAGGCCCGTGTACCGCAAAAAAAAAAAAAAAAAAAGAAGTTAGTAATCACTTCTGTGGAAAAAATATACTATGTATTGCATAGAAAAATGTATAGAATATCAAAAGAACCTTAAAATCTAGCTATAGCAAAGAAAAAAAGTACTTTACAAAGATGGACAACCTCAACCCAAAACATTCACATGCATGAATGAACACACATGTATGCAAAGAAAAGAATGATTGAATTAAATGGGGTCAGCAGAACAACAGCAAATATTGAAGACGTGGGTAATTTAGGAAGATCTCAGAGATGACTTATGGCTGATGTCTCTTTCATACAATAAGTGTGTGAGGGGTGTACATTCTAGTTAGAATTGCTTGCTTCAACATAAGTGCTAGATATACCTGCCTCGTACCTCTTGTGTGTTCCTGGACAGGAACTAAAAGATCAACTAAAAGTTCCTTTTCTCCAAGCTGAAAAATCTGAATAAAAATTATGACTGCTGATTTTATAAACTGTGAAATACACAGTTTTAAAAATTAAATAACATCCCATAATGCTGAGTAGTCAGCTCATCAATTTTATTTGTAAGAAAAAAGCCTAAATGTGCAGAATGTCAAGTCAAACAAGACTTCGGAAATACCACAAGAAAACCATCGTATTTGAAAATTAACTGTATTTGTCTCCAAAACTATTTCAGAAGGCTTACAAAATATTTACAAGGACAATAGAATTAATTTTGAATTGAGAATAATGAAAAACAGAATTGAGAGGTGAGGAGAATAGCACGTCAGTTGAAAACATGAAATTGTTGTCACAGTTGAACATAAATTCAGATTTTGCATTTTGAGTGTTCAGATAAAGAGCAAAATTATAATCACATGCCTTCAGAACCAAATACATAGCAGAATAAACAGACTGCAGGGATGTTTTTTCTTATAGATAGATTTAATAATAAAGAAAAATATACTTCACTGTACTTTTAGAGCACCTGGCATTATAGGTTTGGTTTTTATAGGGAAATGAAAATCAGAAGGCATATCATCCTGTTTATACACAAGAAAGCAAGAGCCAATGAAAGTGAAATAATGGCACCTCTGGATGAATCATTCCCACAGATGCAATATGAAGAAATGAAAGCAGAAGACAAGGTTTCCACAGTGATGCAATTTGTACTTCTGGCATTTTCTGACCTTCTGAACCCCCAAGGATTACTCTTTGGGGTGTTCTCCATCATTATCTTAACCAGAAATGGCCTCATAATAGTAATAACTAGGCTTGACCTTGCACTACAGAAAACCATGTATTTTTTCCTGGCAAATTTTTCCTCCTTGGAAATGTGTTACGTGTCTGTCACTCTCCCTAGGATTCTGGTGAACATTTGGACTCAGGATAGAAGCATTTCTATGCTGGACTGTGCCACCCAAATGCCTTTCTTCCTTATGCTGGAAACCACTGAAGGTTTCCTCCTGGCCGTGATGGCCTACGACCACTCCGTGGCCATTTGTAAGCCTCTGCACTATCCCCTAGTCATGAACCAAAAGATGTGTATCCAGCTGGCTGTTGGCTCCTGGATCAGTGGAATCCCAGTGCAGATAGGGCAAACATCAGATTTTCTCTCTGCATTTCTGTAATTCTAACCAAATTAACCACTTCTTCTGTGACATACCCCCCATTCGGAAGCTGGCTTGTGGAGACACTTCTGTGCATGAGCTGTCAGTCTATGTAGTAGCTCTGTTGTTTGTTGCCGGCCCTTTTATGTTGATATTTGCCTCCTACAGCAAAATCATTTGCACTATTCTGAGGTTGCCAACAGCCAGAGGAAGAGCCAAAGCCTTCTCCACATGTTCTTCTCACCTGCTGGTTGTGCTTTTATTCTTTGGATCTGCTACCATTACCTACTTAAGGCCCAAATCCAGTCATTCTGCAGGAACTGACAAACTGCTCTCTCTGTTCTACACCATAGCGCTTCCCATGTTCAATCCCATGATATACAGTCTTCGGAACAAGGATGTGATTGCTGCACTGAGAACATTATTACTTAAAAAGTAGTATGAAGGGGGGCTTCCCTGGTGGCGCAGTGGTTGAGAGTCCGCCTGCCGATGCAGGGGACACGGGTTCGTGCCCCAGTCCCAGAAGATCCCACATGCCACGGAGCCGCTGGGCCTGTGAGCCATGGCCGCCGAGCCTGCGCATCCGGAGCCTGTGCTCTGCAATGGGAGAGGCCACAACAGTGAGAGGCCCACGTACCGCAAAAAAAAAAAAAAAAAAAAAAAAAAAAAAAAAAAAAAAGTAGTATGAGGAGTTTATTTATAAATGTTTTAACTGTTTGCCAGTTATCAGAGAAACTTTTTAAATCTCTGCATTCCCCCGTCAAGAAGTTAACCACTTCTAGTTTATACTGTACTTTTTGATACTTTTTAAATGCTTACCCGCAATTTACTGTGCTTAAATACGTATGAGTCACAGTATCTTCTATACGTTATGCCTAAAGAATAATCCTGTCTTATGAATAAAAGACTAATGTGCATCACATGTTTCATAAAAAAATTCCATCTGTTAAGATTTTTGGTTTGAATATACTGAAAAATATGCAAGATTAGTTACCTAAATAATTGTTTATATCTCCACACTTGTATTTTTGGCATTCTTTGATTCTATAGCAAGGAAGGTGGCTCATAGCAGTTAAATAATGAATGTTTGAAGGAGGGATGGAACGAGCAAAAGGACAAAGGAATATTGCCATGCCCTACCCAGAATCCCGGCAAAATCTAGAGATTTCAAGGAACCAATAACTTTGGGAGCATATTTATTTACCCACTATACACTCATGTGAAATTATTCCAATCATAATACCAAGAGACAAACTTTCATGCATTTAGTTTTCTTTATAAATGCATGTTATACCAGAATCTTCCTACTTGTCTCAACCCATTTACTATGCATATGTTTCTATGTTCAACTTTGCAGTTTGGGCCCCAAAGTAATTTACCTTGAATTATTTCATCTTTTTCACCACTGCCCTCCAAACAGCTAATCGTATGCCAATTTATATATTTAAAATGAAATATCTATTAATTTTAAAATGTAGAAAAGTGTTAGGTTATTTTTAGAATTACCCAACTTACACAGTTGCATTGCATTAGTGTACCTTGCCTAATCTTCCATATCTTTAACCCCTTTGTACAGGGTTTGAACATTTTAAACCATTGAACTGATGTTATCAAGCAAAGTAAGCATCTATCAGTAGAATCATTAATGACCATCCTCCCAATTTCATTCTCAAATGAGCAACTCACATTAAGATACTTGGTACATCTGTCTCTGAGAACTTCTGCTGAAGTTCTTTGGACAATTATGCCATTCTGTAATTTTAGTTATAATTGTACTCATATGTATAAGACAATGGTAGCTCCTGTTCTATAGGGAGTTATATTTTACTTTTTTAACCCATTTGTATCCTCTACCATCTAACATGAGGTAATACATTTATTTGTTTATTTTATTCACGAACTATATATGTATATATCCCTTCTCATTTAATGTTTTATATAAGAATTTTATACACAGTCAGTAATGGAGACCAAGATGATGATGATATACTGATGACAAAGATGATGATTATGATGGAGGCATCAGTGGTGGTAGTTTTTGTTTCTGAAAATTAGTAAAGCAGGTGTCATAAAATCATGGGAACAGTGCTGCCCCAGGAGTTCGGGTCACTGATTTTTAATCTTCTCTTTACCAAACTAAGATGGTAAGAGCATACTGTTTCCTATTAACTCCCAGGATTATTACAAGGCTCACTTATCCACCTAGCATGGAAAGTCATTTGGAAAAGCTTGAAGTACCAAAAATGGAGGTGTTGGTGGTATTTAGGTATAATCCCTAATCAAATCACTACATCTGCTGTATTTTATATTCAAATTTATGGAGATAATCGTAGTACTGCTATTTTTGAGGAAAGGGACATTCCACATGTCAACTACCTAGGGAAGAAAACCTACGTGTTTATGCACTGGAATTATTTCATTTTATTAATGTATATGTTGAGTTTTTTTCTTAAATGTGCTAGTCAAACATTCACTCACCTAAACCGTGAATATGGAACACAGCTAAATTTTCATTAATATTCAAATAAAATGTTAATTAGCCTTTTTTTTTTTTTTTTTTTTTTTTTTTTTTTTTTTTTTTGCGGTATGCGGGCCTCTCACTGTTGTGGCCTCCCCCGTTGCGGAGCACAGGCTCCGGACGCGCAGGCTCCGGACGCGCAGGCTCAGCGGCCATGGCTCACGGGCCCAGCCGCTCCGCGGCATATGGGATCCTCCCAGACCGGGGCACGAACCCGTATCCCCTGCATCGGCAGGCGGACTCTCAACCACTTGCGCCACCAGGGAGGCCCTAATTAGCCTTTTTATCATTTTAAATTCAGGGCCAATGAACAAGTATAGGTTTATGAGTTCCTTCATACTTTTACAAAATTCCTTGAGACCTTTGCATTTTCTCTTTTTAGTTCTCTACCCCTTGTCTTCCAAATCTGTTAATTCACAATGAGACAGCCTATAGAAATCACTTTTTGGAGATATAATTATTTATATGCTATCCATTTCCAGGTACAATAATTGAGCCTGACTGGAAAGAAATTTATTACATAGTATATAAAAAGAGTCATGTGGGAATTCCCTTGCAGTCCAGTGGTTAGCACCTGGCACTTTCACTGCAGGGGCCCGGGTTCAATCCATGGTCAGGGAACTAAGGTCCCGGGAGCCTTGCATCACAACCAAAGACAAAAGTCATGTGACTTTACATATAATTACTTGACTAACCCATGATTGCTACCTAGGGCTCCATTTATTTCTTGAAGTAAAGAGCAAGAAATTATTCTCACGTATCTTGCTTTTTTGTACTTTTCAATTATATCAGTTTTCTGAATAGTAGCATTTACTGACCTCTGGCCACCAAATATGTGGGTGATCCAATATATAACTTGCTGAACTATTTGCTGAAGACTTAGATTCTCTGTTATGCTAAAACAGTGGCTTCAATAGATATATCATTATAAATATATATTTAATGAGAAAGGAAACATGTACATTTCTGTATGGATTCATTTTGGATGAGCGTTGTTATATGTTGGAGATTGCTTCTTCACAAGGGCATTTTACACATTGTCTCCTTAGCAATAGTAATACTTTAGACATAATGTCCTTCTAAAAAATACTGGTGAGGGCTTCCCTGGTGGCACGGTAGTTGAGAGTCCGCCTGCCGATGCAGGGGACACAGGTTAGTACCCCGGTCCGGGAGGATCCCACATGCCGCGGAGAGGCTGGGCCCGTGAGCAATGGCCGCTGGGCCTGCACGTCCGGAGCCTGTGCTCTGCAACGGGAGAGGCCACAGTGGTGAGAGGCCTGCGTACCGCAAAAAAAAAAAAAAAAAAAAATACTGGTGAAAACTAAGCATTATTGCTCATAAGAATGTAGTAACAATTATAATTTACAAAAGCTTCTTTCACCAAAGAAATTTTATGACATGTGAGGAATATGTGTCCTTAGACAAAAGATTTTAACATGGTGACTTGAAGCCATAAATGCGGCCTGTGTTCTCTGAACTACAATTCCCAACAATTTCTATACCTTGATTGTCCTAATATATCAATCTCTTCCAAGAGTGTAGTAAATTTTAGTAATAAAATTTAAAGTTGTGATAAATCTATTCACATTTCTTTTTAGTCTCCTTACTCTCTGGCTCCTTGGAAGAGAGCCACATTAAATGGAGTTGACGAGGAAAGCTCGTTCTTAAGAGGATAAAAAGTATTTAGACTAAAAAGTGAAAATAATCACTGCTTTAGGTGCACAATTATATATATATATATATATATATATATATATATATATATATATATATATAATTTACATTACATTATATAATTTAGTGCTATTTTAACATTTTAGTAAATTTGCTTTTAGTGACTAGACTTATTCTACAACCATACCACTCAAATGCTAAGACTAGTTGAAACCATTTCCCTGTTCACGTTGAATGGCTTTTTTTTTGCTAGTGTAAAGAAGTAGTTGAATATTTGTCATTATGACTTGGTTCCTAATTTCATAGGAATATATTTACTAATATTGGACTGAGCACTAACATATCCTGGAGCCTATTAACTTCATCACAGGACCTTTCATGTTTTTGTATTTCAAGCTACATGTCAGTGAGTTTAGCATGGAGATCAGCATGGTATAAAAACAGACCCTGGGGCTTCCCTGGTGGCACAGTGGTTGAGAGTCCGCCTGCCGATGCAGGGGACACGGGTTCGTGCCCCGGTCCGGGAGGATCCCAAATGCTGCGGAGCAGCTGGGCCCGTGAGCCATGGCCGCTGGGCCTGCGCGTCCGGAGCCTGTGCTCTGCAACGGGAGAGGCCACAACAGTGAGCAGCCCACGTACTGCAAAAAATATATATATACCTCCGGCGACCTACGCACAGAGGCGGGGCCAGGTCCAAGGCTGAGACCCGGGAGCTGTGAGAGCAGAGTCAGGGAAATCTCTCTGTGCAGCCTCGGAGGCAGCGGATTAAAGCTCCACAGTCCATTTGATGTGCCCTGCGTCTGTGGAGTGCATGAATGGACAGCGAATCATCCCAAATTGAGGAAGTGGACTTTGAGGACAAGATTTAAGACTTTCCCCCCTTTTCCTCTTTTTACAACGAATTATTCCAAAGTAAGGAGGTGGACTTAGAGAGCAAGATTTCAGACTTCTTGCCCTTTTCCTCTTTTTACAACGAATTATCCCAAATTGAGGAGGTGGGCTTGGAGAGCAAGATTTTTGATTTTTCCCCCTGCTCTCTTTTTGTGAATGTGTATGTGTAATCTTCTGTGTAAGATTCTCTCTGTATAGCTTTGCTTCCACCATATGTCCCAGGGTTCTATCGGTCCGTTTTTTTTTTTTTTCAATAATTACTTTCTAATTTTAATAACGCTACTATATTTCATACTTTATTCTATTTTACTTTACCTGCTCTTTCTTTTTTTCCTACCTTCCCTTCCTCCCTCCCTCCCTCCGCTCTTCCTTTCCTTCTTTCTTTTTCTTTCCTCCCTCCCTCCCACCCTTCTTCTTTCCACTTTCTTTTTCTTTCCTTCCTCCCTCCCTCCCTCCTGTCTTTCTTTCTTTCTTTCCTTCCTCCCTCCCTCCCTCCCTTCTTCCATTCACTCTTCCTTTTGCTTTCATTGCTCCCTCCCTCCCTCCTTTCTTTCCTTCTTTCTTTCCATCCTTCCTCACTCCCTCCCTCCTTTCTTTCTTTCTTCCTTCCTTCCTTCCTTCCTTTCTTCCCTTCTTCCTTTCTTTCCCTCTCTCTTTCTTTCTTCTACTAATTCTTTCTTTCTGCTTTTTCTCCCTGTTATTCTGAGCTGGGTGGATGAAAGGCTCTTGGTGCTGCAGCCAGGAGCCAGTGCTGTGCCTCTGAAGTGGGAGAGCCAACTTGAGGACACGGGTCCACAAGAGACCTCCCAGCTCCACATAATATCAAGCAGCGAAAATCTCCCAGAGATCTCCATCCCAACACCAGCACCCAGCTTCAGTCAACGACCAGCAAGCTACAGTGCTGGTCACCCTATGCCAAGCAACTAGCAAGGCAGGAACACAACCCCACCCATTAGCAGAGAAGCTACCTAAAAACATAATAAGGCCATAGGCACCCCAAAACACACCACCAGACGTGGACCTGTCCACCAGAAAGACAAGATCGAGCCTCAACCACCAGAACACAGGCATTAGTCCCCCCCACCAGGAAGCCTATACAACCTACTGAAACAACCTTAGCCACTGGGGTCAGACACGAAAAACAACGGGAACTACGAATCTGCAGCCTGCAAAAAGGAGACCCCAAACACAGTAACATAAGCAAAATGAGAAGACAGAAAAACACACAGCAGGTGAAGGAGCAAGATAAAAACCTACCAGACCTAACAAATGAAGAGGTAATAGGCAGTCTACCTGAAAAAGAATTCAGAATAATGATGGTAAAGATGATCCAAAATCTTGGAAATAGAATAGACAAAATGCAAGAAACAGTTAACAAGGACCTAGAAGAACTAAAGATGAATCAAGCATCGATTAAAAACACAATACATGAAATAAAAAATACTCTAGATGGGATCAATAGCAGAATAACTGAGGCAGAAGAACGGATAAGTGAGGTGGAAGATAAAATAGTGGAAATAACTGATGCAGAGCAAAATAAAGAAAAAAGAATGAAAAGAACAGAGGACAGTCTCAGAGACCTCTGGGACAACATTAAACGCACCAACATTCGAATTATAGGGGTTCCAGAAGAAGAAGAGAAAAAGAAAGGGACTGAGAAAATATTTGAAGAGATTATAGTTGAAAACTTCCCCAATATGGGAAAGGAAATAGTTAATCAAGTCCAGGAGGCACAGAGAGTCCCATACAGAATAAATCCAAGGAGAAATACACCAAGACACATATTAATCAAACTGTCAAAAATTAAACACAAAGAAATCATATTAAAAGCAGCAAGGGAAAAACAACAAATAACACACAAGGGAATCCCCATCAGGTTAACAGCTGATCTCTCAGCAGAAACTCTACAAGCCAGAAGGGAGTGGCAGGACATAATTAAAGTGTTGAAGGAGAGAAACCTGCAGCCAAGATTACTCTACCCAGCAAGGATCTCATTCAGATTTGATGGAGAAATTAAAACGTTTACAGACAAGCAAAAGCTGAGAGAGTTCAGCACCACCAAACCAGCTTTACAACAAATGCTAAAGGAACTTCTCTAGGCAAGAAACACAACAGAAGGAATATACCTACAATAACGAACCCAAAGCAATTAAGGAAATGGGAATAGGAACATACATATCAATAATTACCTTAAATGTAAATGGACTAAATGCTCCCACCAAAAGACACAGAGTGGCTGAATGGATACAAAAACAAGACCCATATATATGCTGTCTACAAGAGACCCACTTCAGACCTAAAGACACATACAGATTGAAAGTAAGGGGATGGAAAAAGATATTCCATGCAAATGGAAATCAAAAGAAAGCTGGAGTAGCAATTCTTATATCAGACAAAATAGACTTTAAAATAAAGACTATTAGAAGAGACAAAGAAGGACACTACATAATGATCAAGGGATCAATCCAAGAAGAAGATATAACAATTGTAAATATTTATGCACCCAACATAGGAGCACCTCAATACATAAGGCAAATACTAACAGCTATAAAAGGGGAAATCGACAGTAACACAATCATAGTAGGGGACTTTAACACCCCACTTTCACCAATGGACAGATCGTCCAAAATGAAAATAAATAAGGAAACACAAGCTTTAAATGATACATTAAACAAGATGGACTTAGTTGATATTTATAGGACATTTCATCCAAAAACAACAGAATACACATTTTTCTCAAGTGCTCATGGAACATTCTCCAGGATAGATCATATCTTGGGTCACAAATCAAGCCTTGGTAAATTTAAGAAAATTGAAATTGTATCAAGTATCTTTTCCGACCACAATGCTATGAGACTAGACATCAATTACAGGAAAAGATCTGTAAAAAATACAAACACATGGAGGCTAAACAATACACTACTCAATAACGAAGTGATCACTGAAGAAATCAGAGAGGAAATTTAAAAATACCTAGAAACAAATGACAATGGAGACACGACAACCCAAAACCTATGGGATGCAGCAAAAGCAGTTCTAAGGGGGAAGTTTATAGCAATACAATCCCACCTTAAGAAACAGGAAACATTTCGAGTAAACAACCTGACCCTGCACCTAAAGCAATTAGAGAAAGAAGAACAAAAAACCCCCAAAGCTAGCAGAAGGAAAGAAATCATAAAAATCAGATCAGAAATAAATGAAAAAGAAATGAAGGAAACGATAGCAAAGATCAACCAAACTAAAAGCTGGTTCTTTGAGAAGATAAACAAAATTGACAAACCATTAGCCAGACTCATCAAGAAAAGAAGGGAGAAGACTCAAATCAATAGAATTAGAAATGAAAAAGGAGAAGTAACAACTGACACTGCAGAAATACAAAAGATCATGAGAGATTACTACAGGCAACTCTATGCCAATAAAATGGACAACCTGGAAGAAATGGACAAATTCTTAGAAATGCACAACCTGCCAAGACTGACTCAGGAAGAAATAGAAAATATGAATAGACCAATCACAAGCACTGAAATTGAAACTGTGATTAAAAATCTTCCATCAAACAAAAGCCCAGGACCAGATGGCTTCACAGGCGAATTCTATCAAACATTTAGAGAAGAGCTAACACCCATCCTTCTCAAACTCTTCCAAACAATTTCAGAGGAAGGAACACTCCCAAACTCATTCTACGAGGCCACCATCACCTTGATACCAAAACCAGGCAAGGATGTCACAAAGAAAGAAAACTACAGGCCAATATCACTGATGAACATAGATGCAAAAATCCTCAACAAAATACTAGCAAACAGAATCCAACAGCACATTAAAAGGATCATACACCATGATCAAGTGGGGTTTATTCCAGGAATGCAAGGATTCTTCAATATAGGCAAATCAATCAATGTGATACACCATATTAACAAGTTGAAGGAGAAAAACCATATGATCATCTCAATAGATGCAGAGAAAGCTTTCGACAAAATTCAACACCCATTTATGATAAAAACCCTGCAGAAAGTAGGCATAGAGGGAACTTTCCTCAACATAATAAAGGCCATATATGACAAACCCACAGCCAAAATTGTCCTCAATGGTGAAAAACTGAAACCATTTCCACTAAGATCAGGAACAAGACAAGGTTGCCCACTCTCACCACTCTTATTCAACCTAGTTTTGGAAGTTTTAGCCACAGCAATCAGAGAAGAAAAGGAAATAAAAGGAATCCAAATCGGAAAAGAAGAAGTAAAGCTGTCATTGTTTGCAGATGACATGATACTATACATAGAGAATCCTAAAGATGCTACCGAAAAACTACTAGAGCTAATCAATGAATTTGGTAAAGTAGCAGGTTACAAAATTAATGCACGGAAATCTCTGGCATTCCTGTACACTAATGATGAAAAATCTGAAAATGAAATCAAGAAAACACTCCCATTTACCATTGCAACAAAAAGAATAAAATATCTAGGAATAAACCTACCTAAGGAGACAAAAGACCTGTATGCAGAAAATTATAAGACACTGATGAAAGAAATTAAAGATGATACAAACAGATGGAGAGATATACCATGCTCCTGGATTGGAAGAATCAATATTGTGAAAATGACTCTACTACCCAAAGCAATCTACAGATTCAATGCAATCCCTATCAAACTACCACTGGCATTTTTCACAGAACTAGAACAAAAAATTTCAAAATTTGTTTGGAAAAACAAAAGACCCCGAATAGCCAAAGCAATCTTGAGAACGAAAAAAGGAGCTGGAGGAATCAGGCTCCCTGACTTCAGACTATACTACAAAGCTACAGTAATTAAGACAGTGTGGTACTGGCATAAAAACAGAAAGATAGATCAGTGGATCAGGATAGAAAGCCCAGAGATAAACCCACGCACATATGGCCAACTTATCTTTGATAAAGGAGGCAGGAATGTACAGTGGAGAAAGGACAGCCTCTTCAATAAGTGGTGCTGGGAAAACTGGACAGGGACATGTAAAAGTATGAGATTAGATCATTCCCTAACACCATACACAAAAATAAGCTCAAAATGGATTAAAGACTTAAATGTAAGGCCAGAAACTATCAAACTCTTAGAGGAAAACATAGGTAGAACACTCTATGACATAAATCACAGCAAGATCCTTTTGGACCCACCTCCTAGAGAAATGGAAATAAAAACAAAGATAAACACATGGGACCTAATGAAACTTAAAAGCTTTTGCACAGCAAAGGAAACCATAAACAAGACCAAAAGACAACCCTCAGAATGGGAGAAAATATTTGCAAATGAAGCAACTGACAAAGGATTAATCTCCAAAATTTATAAGCAGCTCATGCAGCTCAATAGCAAAAAAACAAAAAACCCAATCCAAAAATGGGCAGAAGACTTAAATAGGCATTTCTCCAAAGAAGATATACAGACTGCCAACAAACACATGAAAGAATGCTCAACATCATTAATCGTTAGAGAAATGCAAATCAAAACTACAATGAGATGTCATCTCACACCAGTCAGAATGGCCATCATCAAGAAATCTAGAAACAATAAATGCTGGAGAGGGTGTGGAGAAAAGGGAACACTCTTGCACTGCTGGTGGGAATGTGAATTGGTACAGCCACTATGGAGAACAGTATGGAGGTTCCTTAAAAAACTAAAAATAGAACTACCATATGATCCAGCAATCCCACTACTAGGCATATACCCTGAGAAAACCATAATTCAAAAAGAGACATGTACCAAAATGTTCATTGCAGCTCTATTCACAATAGCCCGGAGCTGGAAACAACCTAAGTGTCCATCATCGGATGAATGGATAAAGAAGATGTGGCACATATATACAATGGAATATTACTCAGCCATAAAAAGAAACGAAACTGAGCTATTTGTAATGAGGTGGATAGACCTAGAGTCTGTCATACAGAGTGAAGTAAGTCAGAAAGAGAAAGACAAATACCGTATGCTAACACATATATATGGAATATAAGAAAAAAAAATGTCATGAAGAACCTAGGGGTAAAACGGGAATAAAGACACAGACCTACTTGAGAATGGACTTGAGGATATGGGGAGGGGGAAGGGTAAGCTGTGACAAAGCGAAAGAGAGGCATGGACATATATACACTACCAAACGTAGGCTAGATAGATAGTGGGAAGCAGCCGCAGAGCACAGGGAGATCAGCTCGGTGCTTTGTGACTGCCTGGAGGGGAGGGATGGGGAGGGTGGGAGGGAGGGAGATGCATGAGGGAGGGGATGTGGGAACAGATGTATATGTATGACTGATTCACTTTGTTATAAAGCAGAAACTAATAAAAAAAATGAAAAAAAAAAATATATATATACATACTACAAAGCCCTGCTTGATTATGTTTCTCTTCTTTCTGACTTCCCAACATACAACTCTTCACCTGACTCACTCTTGTAGAAACTTTGCAGAGATTTACACCATTAAAGAAATTAATAGAGAGTATACTAAGACCACAAATATTATGAAAATGTTATTTCTCTAATTTAAATGTTTCATATTTTAAAAGTATGTTTGTTATAAAGTTTGTGAAAGTATCAAAATTTCAAAATTAAAATTGTTTTATTTAAATCAGAATTAAAATTAGTTTAATTCTTATTCAGATTGTTGCCAATGGAAGATAGGAGAAATAAGGAGTTCATTTTAAGGGGCCTCTGATGACTTGGTACACAACTGGAGATAAGTCTACGCTGGCTGAATTTTATCCAAAATAAAAATGTTTGTTTAGATTCTTGCTACTCAGAGTCTGGTCCAATGGCCAGTAACACCAGCATTACTTGGATGTCTATTAGAAATGCAGACTCTTGGGCCCTACCACAGGCCACTGCACCAATATCTGCATTGTACATGTTGGGCTGCACCCTGCACGCCTACGAGGCCTGCACTTGTCCAGCTCTAAGACTGAAGGAAGAGCACAGAGTCAGCAACAGAGACATCAGTGGTTTAATGAATGGGGGATCTTAATGTCTGAAGCAAGGTCCTGGAGCAACACCCCACGGTGTGCAGTGGCTGGGGGCAGGACATGGTGATCTTTGCTCCCAGGGGGAAAGGGAAGATTGCCAGTTATAGGGGGAATTACGTCAGGTTGGCTCATTAGTTACCAAGAAAACTAGCAGAGGGTCATGTCCCTCACCACCCCTTTGATAAGAACAGTCACTAGCTGGGGCCTGAGACAAGTAGGTAGGAAGGCCAGTCATGTGCATAGCGTGTAGGGGAAGCGGGCACTGGTTGGGCAGGGGATGGACAGAGAGCAAGAGAACAGCCATCTTGAGTGGCCTGACCATACAATACAGCACCCCCAGACGATTTGTATGAGTAATAAAGTATGAAAATCACTGGTTTTGATTACTTTTGGTTTGATGGAAATTTTGGTGATTTGGCAAAATAAAAATACAAGAACATACTCAGGCGTTTTCCCCTGCCTTTTTCTATGTTGTCATTTATCACTTTTTCCCTCTTTTATTCACAAATTCAAGTCCAGAGAGAATTCATCTTTTCTCCATATACAAGTGAATGTACCACGAAGTATGCAATAAAATGATTCATTCCGAAGGGTAATGATTGATAATACTTACTTTGTCATAAGTGTGTTGGAAAAGGGCCTGTATATGTGTGTTGCATCCCAATAACAAGATATTACACACACGTGCACACACACGTGCACACACACAAACACAGAAATATTAAATCCTCCCTGATGGAATTAAAACTGACAATTTTCATTTCATTACCCAGAGTGAAGAACAGTCCTTGAGAAGAATTATTTGGAAAATGCACAATAGGGTATATTAGTAACTGGCCAGAATATTGTTAGCCATGTGGGACCCCTGGTTTATAACTAAGGAAAATTAAAAGTAAAATGTTTGGTTTCTTTATGTTTCATAGTTGCCTACCTACCCACACCTACCCTACCTATCCAGTTTTGGTGGTGTACCTTTATCATATAAGGTGAAGTTAAATGTTTTATTTGAGACCAACACACTTATTCTGAACATGTGAATATTATTTAATCACTAAGGTGATATAGAGGAACAATATTGCACATCTGCATCGTGCATATCCTGGGGAATCTTATGTGCTACAAACCATGATCAGCGAGATATAAACGGAGATAATATTTTGAATTTTTTTCTAACTCAATCACTCACTGGGCAAAGACCAGAAAATGAATAATCACTTTAGGATACATTTCAATCTAAAACAATTGCAGCAATACCATATTTGTCTGGCAGATGACTCTATACCATGCAGGTAAATGTGTAATTAACTAAAAATTAAACTTTAAAAACAAAACAATATTTATACAAACTATTTTTTTATTGACGTATAGTTGATTTATAATGTTGTGTTAGTGTCTGGTGCACAGCAAAGTGATTCAGTTATACATGTATATATTCTTTTTCATATTCTTTTCCATTATGATTTATTACAGGATATTGAATATAGTTTCCTGTGCTCTACAGTAGGACCTTGTTGTTTGTCCATCCTGTATGTAATACTTTGCTTCTACTAACCCCAAACTCCCAGCCCAACCCTCCCCCCTCCTCCTCCAACTTGGCAACCACAAGTCTGTCCTCTATGTCTGTGAGTCTGTATACAAACTATTTTTGAAATGTTTTATGACATCCACTGCATTAGTAAATAGAATTTACAATATCAAGTTTAACACATCAGACTGTGAGACATGTGAGACTAGTAACAATTTTTCATTTTTGGTCTGGGTCCCTGGTTAATCCTTTGATATAAAATCAACACTTTTACTTGAAATTCAGTCATCATGTTTTTTTTTTTTTTTTTTTTTTTTTTTTTTTTTGCGGTATGCGGGCCTCTCACTGTTGTGGCCTCCCCCGTTGCGGAGCACAGTCTCCGGACGCGCAGGCTCCGGACGCGCAGGCTCAGCGGCCATGGCTCACGGGCCCAGCCGCTCCGCGGCATATGGGATCCTCCCAGACCGGGGCACGAACCCGTATCCCCTGCATCGGCAGGCGGACTCTCAACCACTTGCGCCACCAGGGAGGCCCAGTCATCATGTTTAATATCACTTCCTGTATTATAATAGAAGTACAGGAGGCCCTTAAGCAGAAAGGAGCAAAGAACTTGGCCTGATTTTAGAGACAATGCCTCCAGGCTCTCATTGCTAATTCTTTCATATCCACATTCTGAGTTAGCTACAGCTTTTCAGAATTCCTCTATAGCCCTGATATTCCTATTGCTTAAATTAAATGGAATAATGTTTTAAAAAATGATGTATTATACCAATGTATGAGTCAAGATTTTATGCTGGTATTTACTGTTAAATAAGACTCCTAGTGTTGCTGCAGTAAATTACCACAGACTTAGTTGTTTAAAACAATGGAGATTTATTTCCTCGCAGTTCTCCAGACCGAGAAGCCTGAAATCGAGGTGCAGGAAGGCCATGCTCCCTCTGAAGATGCTAGGGGAGAATCCTTCCTCACGTCGTCCAGATTCTGGTGGCTCCTGGAGCCCCCTGGTGGGCAGCAGTAAAACGACAATCTTCCCTGTGTGTCTCTGGGTGTCCTTTTCTGTCTCTTATAAGGACACACTCATTGGATTTAGGGTTCACTTTAATCTCATTTTGATTCTTACCTTAATTACATCTGCAGAGATCCTATTTCCAAATAAGGTTTCTGAGCTTCTGGGTGGACGTGGATATTTGGGGGACACCATTCACCCAACACAAATTATTTCACATTTGGTTTACAGCTATTTTATTAGACATTGAATAGAAACCAAAAGATCAGATAACTGGTTTATGACTCTAAATTGAAAAATCTAGTGAGTTGACTACATAATTTGAATCATCATCTCTACTAGAAGCATTGAACAACACTATGTAATAGATCAAATTTCTTTTGGTGACACAAATCTTCAACAAAATTGTATTCAGCGATTCATTAATTTCCTGACACTCTCTTTCACATCTTTGTTCCTGAGGCTGTAGATCAAAGGGTTCAGCATGGGATTCACCACTGTATAAAATACAGAACTTACTTTGACTATGAGCCATGAGTTTTTGGTGCTGGCTACACAATAAAGGAAAAGGACAGTCCCATGGAGAATGGTGAGGGCAGTCAGAATGGAAGCACACGTGGAGAAGGCTTTTTGGCGCCCACCAGCAGAAGGCATTTTTATGATAGTGACAAAAATGGACATATAAGTAGTGAGGATAATTACTTTGTTTGACAAAACAAAGCGCTTGGCTGATGTAGGGATCCAAACAGGAGACGAAGACAATGACAGAGTGCTCACAGACAAAATTATTTGTGATGTTATACCCATAGAAGGATAATGCCAGTAGAAAATAGGTGAGTGTCAAGGAAGAGACTACACCCCACGTGTAGGACCCAGCCACCAATGATGCACAGAGCTCTAGGGACATGACCGCTGTGTAGAGCAGAGGCTTACAAACTGCCACAAATCACTCATAGGCCATCACTGCCAAATGAATGTTTCTGCACTGCAACTATACAAGCCAGGAAGAATTGCATGATGTATCCTGGGAAAGAGATGGTTCTGTCTTGCACAACCAAGTTCTCCAAGAGTTTGGGTGGAAAAACTGGGAGAAATGAAGGGTGGAAGAAAGAGAGAGAGAGAGAGCTTTGGAAGTGGAATCTGATTCCAATGAACAAAATGTAGGGCTTATGTATGCGTCCATGGCCTTGGGGATTTAGACCACAGAGAATATTTACTGAACTATTTCTTTTTATGTCATGAACTCAGAAATTAGCTTGAATGTTTTTCTATGTGGCAATTTACAAGAAGGTAGTTTCTTCTAAATCACTGGAGACAGCGCCTCATCTAGCCTACCCCATGAATTTCTTTTTAAAAATTAATTACAGAAAAATATATGAACTGAATTAAAAAATATGGTGACTACAGTAAAACCCAAAGTGAAAGATAAATCAGCTAAAATGCAACTATTCAGAGATAACTGCTATTACATGTACTGTGTGATTTTTTTGTACTTTTCTGTGTATAAAGTGCATGTGTTTTGAGGTGTATAAACAACATAACTTGGATTCTGGTTTTGTTGCTTAACATAAGTATTATTATTTTCAGAAACAGTGATGTACTTTATTGAAACTAAATTGTGTTTTCTTCTAAATATGGCCAATCCACACTTCCAAGCTTATATTAATACAGTTAAATAATATAATCTCTTAAAAGTGACAAATGCATTTTGAAAACGTGTTTAAGTCTCTAAAACCACTGGGTATCAACCAATCCACTGGTTCCGCTAAACCAAAATACCACCCAGTTAGATCCACTTGTGCTTTCCCTAGGCCCATGACAACCTGACTAACCCTTACCAGACTTTAAGGAAGCCATAGCACAAAAGAGGCAGTTTCTCACCAGGCATAGAATTATTTGTTGTACATAGCATGGCCTTGATCCAGAATCCCGCGGGTCTACATGGTATTCTTTCAATGGGACAGGCTTGAGTTCTACAGTGCATCTTCTCCCCATCACTGACACCTGGACCAACTCTGGAGCCAATTTCTGCACCCAAATCACCTAAATCTAGCAAACTTCTTGTATATTAATTTTCTTTGCTGCACAACCAACTTAGAGCGTTAAACGCATACACATTTTTATATCAGTTTCTGCAGCATAGTAGTTTGGGCCTTGTATGGGAAGAAGTGTTTGCATAACTTCATAAGATAGTGCTAGACTGTTTTCAAAGTCATTTAACCTTTCACTCTCCTCTGAAATGCATAAACATTCAACTTGCTCCACATCTTCACCAATATTTGAAACTCGTTCATTTTAGCTATGCTAATGGGAGTGCAGAAGTATCTCATCATGATTTTAGTTTTAGTTTTAATGAGAATTTCATTGATGACTAATTATGCTTAGTATCTTTTCATGTGTTTACAGACGATTTGTATATTTTGTTTTGTCAAATGTCTGCTCAAATATTTCACCAACTCTTTAACTAGGTTATTTTTCTTCTTGTTTTGAGTATGAAGAGTTCTCTATATATTCTGCACACAAATCCTTTATCAAACATATATATTTCAAATATTTACTCACAATCTGTGGCTTATATTTTCATTTTATTAATGATAAGTTTATTAATAAGTTTTGAAAGATATTTTTTCTATTTTATGCTAAAATTTTTTAGTTTTAATTTTTATGTTTACATCTATGATCCATTTCATTTCGTTCATGGTAATGGTTGTATATGTTATGAACTAAAAGTAAAGACTCATTTATCCATATGGATAGCCAGTTATCTCAACATTGTTTGTTGAAAATTATCATTTCTCTATTGAATTATAATGGCATGTTTTTTGAAATTTAAATGGCCAGAGTTCCTTGAGTCCATTTTGGGACCCTCTTATTCTAATATCCCACTGCCTTGATTACACACACACACAAAAAAAACTTTTGGAATAAAATAGGGATATTAATTTAGGGAAAGCAGAACAATACTTTAGTTAATTTTGTTTGCTAGTCAGCAGGCTATATGTTTCATGAATAAAATTTAACTTCCACCATTTATTATACAATGATTAGCAAAGGATTCATTACAAGCTACAGTAAACTGAAACATTTGTTAAAGCAATCTCTGGAGTATGAGTTTCCCGATTACAATTCTAGGGATTCGTCTTAGACCCACTCATATCTGATGAGCTGGGAATCAGTTTTACTTTGGAAACACACATATAAAATTATACTGTATATGGTAAAGCATTTAAAAATAATTTACAAAACATTACAAAAGACAGTCAAATAATTTCTTTTCCAGTTTGATTTACATGTTGTTTACAGCTATTTCACTAAATGTTAATGTATGCAACAATCAATAATCAACAATCAATAAAATGTTCTGCTGCCATAGGTATATTAATTAAAAGCCTATTGATTAAAAGATTTGAATCAGGGCTTCCCTGGTGGTGCAGTGGTTGAGAGTCCGCCTGCCGATACGGGGGGCGCGGGTTCGTGCCCCGGTCCGGGAGGATCCCACGTGCCGCGGAGCGGCTGGGCCCGTGAGCCATGGCCGCTGGGCCTGCGCGTCCGGAGCCTGTGCTCCGTGGCAGGAGAGGCCACAGCAGTGAGAGGCCCGCGTAACGCAAAAAAAAAAAAAAAAAGATTTGAATCATCAATTGCACTACAAGAGCTGAACAATCTGTAGTGCAGTAAATCAGTTTTTCAGAAATAAAATAATGAATCTAAAAATACTATATGGAGTGATAAAGCAATTTTGCAAAAACTAATTTTCTGAATGTGTTTTTTACATCTTTGCTCCTCAGGCTGTAGATCAAGGCGTTCAGCATGGGAATCACCACTGTGTAAAACACAGAAGCCACTTTAACTGCAAGCCAAGAAGTTTTAGGATTAAGGATACAGTTAAGGAAAAGGATGGTTCCATGGAAAATGGTGATGGCTGTCAGGTGGGAGGCACAGGTGGAGAAGGTTTTCCGGTGCCCGCTTGAAGAAGGCATCCTCATAAAAGTGACAAAAATGAGTATATAGGACATCAGAATAGCCACCAGCCTGCTCACTGCATTGAATACGGCAATAATAAAACATAGCATCTGGCTGATATAGGGGTCTGAGCAGGAGACAGAAACAATTACAGAGTGGTCACAGATAAAATTATTTATGATGCTAGACTCAAAATATGATAATGAATGAGGAAAATATGTGAGTGTCAGGGAACACACTATACCCCATGAGTAAGACCCAGCCACCAACAGAGCACAAAGCTTCTGAGACATAGCAGTGCTATAGAGCAAGGGGTTACAGACTGCCACAAAACAGTCCTAGGCCATTGTTGCTAACATGAAAGTTTCTGTTACTCCAAATATGCAAGCAAAACAAAATTGCATAATGAAACCAGAGAAAGAGATGGTTCTCTCCTCCACAATCAAGTTCTCCAACAATTTAGGTGTCACTACAGTAGAATAACAGAAATTGACAAAGGACAAGTGACTAATGAAAAAGTACATGATCGTGTGGAGTTTTGAATTGATCTTGATGATTATCAAGATCATGCCCAAATTCCCCACCACAGTGACTGTGCAAATAGATGAGAAAACCAGGAAGAGTGGAACCTGGGGTTCTGGATATTCTGAAAAACCCAGGAGAATAAATGTGGGTATGATACTCTGATTTCCCTCTGATAACATCATGATTCCTGTTGAATAAGGAACCAAAAGTTATTCCCCCAAAGTAGAAATGAATAGAAAAGAGAAACAGAGAAGAAAGAAGCTTCATATGTCTCTGTAGAGTTGATATAGATTCCCCAGGGATGGTCCTCAAACCAGCAGCAGCAGGAGCACCTGAGAATGTGTTTAGGATGCAAATTCTCTAGCCCCATATCCAACTTCCTGAATCAAAACCTCTAGAATGGAGCCTGCAATCTGTGATTTAACCAGCCCTCCAGGTGATTTTTGATACATGCTAAATTATGACAACCACTAAAATAGACTCATCATCCTATTGTTTAAAATTTAGCCCTTGTTAGTATTTTTAATATAGAACTGAAATATAAATTTCGAGCACAAAAGGAATTGTAAAACAGAAGCAAGAGAGGTAAAACAGAAGCAGAGTACCTTGTTATGGTTCTAAGAATTACGCTAAGGATCAAGGAGATCACATGACATGCAAATGGTGCCACATAAATCTTAGCATTAATTGTTTTTATATTTTTGATTTTTAGGCATAATAAAAATTAAGCACCTATAGCATTTATGAGTTGGAATAATCTTAAGTTGTAGCTAGTTTATACCTCCCTTAATTTTAGTGCTAAAATTTTATTACAGAATCTTATTCATAAAATGATCATATAGGAGCCATAAAAACCTCTATTAATGGTACACTGCCTCCTGGGGTAAGTAGGTCTTATTTATTGATATTTGCTTAACCTTTATTATTCTATTAATTAAAGTTAATTAATTAAATTATATTAATTGTTAATGTGCTTTTAGGTCATCTATTCTGAAATATATTTTAAAATTATAAATATATGATTAAATATAATATAAAATATAGTTTTTTGAGAAACAGAAGTATATTATATTCACCAATAATAATTTTATACAAAATATGTGCTAAGATACAATGAAAAGTACACATTTTCTCAACCAGTAAGAAGCAAGCTCTCTGTTATGATGAGGCAAACTTGGGGAAGATAGGGAAGTGAGAGCAGTAAGACCATAAAATGAATGACCCCAAGTTATAGACATAAAGCTGCAGCAAAATTAGATGGATGATCTGTCCTGTCTTCTTAACTTTGTCTGGATCAAGTTTCAGGCTCCAGACTCAGCTCCATGAATGCCTACTTGACATGCACTACAAACAACCCTAGACATAAAACATGTGTGATCAGCATATTCTTTCCAATAGCCAGTGAGACTGGGCAGATACAATGCAAATATCCATTGTGGTTCAGACTAAATTAATAACAAAAGATACTCAGAAACTGACTTGGTGTTTAACTCTAGCAATTTCAAATGATTTGGAGAAAATCAGTGGATTAGGATTAGGTTTGTACTCAAATTGAAACTAGGCCTATGGAATTTCAGTATCAACAAATATGCTGTGAATCTTTTGCAACTTCCCCATTGCTCACTGCTGCCAGTTTCTGTAATAAAAAATTTAATTATTAGAAACACTTCATGCCCTGTTAGTGAAAATTAAAATGCCTCTGATCATAGAAAGGGGCCATCTATAGTTTTTAGAATAATCTATATGAGCTGGAGCTCCATCTTTTCCATGTAAATTGAAGGATACCAAAAGAGACATGAATTGACCTGAAACCAGAAGTTCTTGATGAATTTACTGAGGATTTCTTTCTATGATTAATGAACCTCATGTATATTTCTTCTCAGTAATCAAACATTCTTTAAGATATCAACAGGCTTTAGGATTGCAGCAAAAGTGGTAGTATATTTCAATGAGTATGCCAATAAAATGGGATTTTATTTCCAGGACATAAGAAATATTAAAGAATACAAAGAGAAAACTAAAAGTTGAATTCACTGTCTAAATTCTGCCAAACTCTGGCTCTTGTATTTCCCTCCATGACAATGAAGTTATAAAGTACAGAGAATTATAATTGGAGTATTACTCAGTGGACCACAAACCATGTAATTAGTCGAAACACTGTCTCTTATGTCATTGTGGTGGATGAATTTTCTTCTAACTCATTAAAGATAATTAAACCACTACATCTGTTCCATTAATTACTTTTTGATATTGAATTACTGAAATAATACATATTCACTGAAGTAAACATGAAATGTAGAACTGGAAATAAGAAAAAAAAGAACAATCTAGAAGTAATTGTTATTAACTCCATTGCATTTCAAATCCAGCATTCAGGTTTAGAGTAGAGAAACTTGGCCAGCACTGCCTTAAGCAAAGGATAAAAGTGACACCTTCAGTGGTATAATGTGGATATCATCTACCCCTGATATGATGTGATGAGAAAGCTTCACACCTGTGATATTCTTTCCCCAAAACCTATAATCTCAGCTTGATATGAGAGAATCATTAGGTAAACCCATATTTGGAAACATTCTACAGGATACTGCACTGGTACTCCTTAGAACTGTCAAAGTCAAGAAAAACAAGAAAAGGATGAAAAACTGTTACAGACCAGGAGATATTGAGGAGATGAGACCTAAATCCAATGTGGTACTCTGGATTGCATCTCAGAAAGAAAAGAGGGTATTAATGGAAAAAAAAACTGATGGGATCCAAATAAAATTTAAAATTTGGTGATCATAATGTGCTCTTATTTCTTTTTCTTTAATTTTATTTTACTGTGGTAAGAACACTTAACATGAGATCTAACCTCATAAGGTATTTTTAAGTGTACCATACAGTATTGTTGACTACAGATATAATTTTGTACAGTGCATCTGTGTTCATCTTGCTTAACTGAAACTTTGTGCCAATTGATTTGTAACTTCCCATTTCCTCCTCTACTAAACTCTGGCAGCTATTATTCCACTCTTTGATTCTATGAATTTGATTACATTAGATACATCATATAAGTGGAATCATGCAGTATTTGTCTTTCTCTGACTGGTTTATTTCCCTTAGCATCATGTCCTCAAGTTTCATCCATGTAGTCACATATTATACAATTTCCATCTTTTTAAGGCCAAATTATATTCCATTGTTTTTATATACCACATTTTTTTTAATCCAATCATCTGTCCATAGACATTTCAGTTGTTTCCCCATCTCGGCTACAGTGAATGGTTCTGCAATGAACATGGGGATGCTAATATCTCTTTGAAATCTTGATTTCAAATCTTTTGGATAATATCCAGAAGCAGGATTACTGGATTATATACAATTCAATTTTTAATTTTGTAAAGAACCTCCATACTGTTTTCCGTAGCAGCTGCACCATTTTGCATCCCTACTAACTATTTACAGTGAGGTGTGATGAAAACCCTCTGAAATATCTTTGCAATTTATTTTGTAAATCAAAAATTATTTTTAAATTGTAAAATTTATTTTTAAAATGTCAACATTCACGTTAATAGTCCCATTTTATCGTATCTCCAATACCACAACCAGCTCTGCTTTATGCCAACACACCATCACCTCTGAATTGAAAAAGCGTAAACATAATAAGTAGCCTCTCAGCATCCACCCCCCCTCCCGCCCACTTTGATTCATTTTGCTACACCATTTGCCAGACTTTGTTTTCAGTATCTGTGGCTATGAGTGTGTTGGGACCAGGTTGAGGGGTGGTGGTTAGGGAGAGTTAGTAACATTTTTGAACTCATTACTAACTAAATAAGAACTAATTTAGTGAATGCAAATTTACTATTTCCTAAAAATACACGTTTCACAAAAAAATAAACAAGACACAAAATATCTAATTCCCTAGGCTGCAAAATCGGTATGCGGAGAAGTCAGGGTTCAAATACCATCTTCTTCACATAAAGAAATACTATTATACAAAATCACAGCAGCCTTAGGGCTTACTCCAGTCATAGCAATTATCTTATGGTTGTGTTTTGATGTGAATACTGCCCTTGTGTATCTCCCTGCTACCCTCTCTTTTTCATTTCTATATAATATTCAACTGAATAAATACAATCAAAATCATTTCTTGGGCTTCCCTGGTGGTGCAGTGGTTGAGAGTCCACCTGCCGATGCAAGGGACACGGGTTCGTGCCCCGGTCTGGGAAGATCCCACATGCCACGGAGTGGTTGGGCCCATGAGCCATGGCCGCTGAGCCTGTGCGTCCGGAGCCTGTGCTCCGCAACGGGAGAGGCCACAACAGTGAGAGGCCTGCGTATCGCAAAAAAAAAAAAAAAAAAAAAAAAGCAAAAGATATAGGTGAAATTTATTTTAGTCATATTTAATCATATTTTGTTTAACCCAATTATACAAATTTTATGACGTCAAAATATTTTTATCACTTTAGTTTTTTAACTTAAATTTAAATAAATTGAAACTTCAGTTTCTTAATCACACTATCCACACTGCAAGTGCTCAGTACCCACAGTGAGCTACCATATCTCATACAGCAGACAAAGTAGGCACTAATCTAATTACTGTAAGGAGAGGTGGGAACAAAACATGGCTCCAGCAGACCAGGAATTGATAGATACCAAGAAACTACTGGTAATTTTACTAATATGATCATGCTTTCTCTTTATGTAAAAAAAATCTTGATTTTTTTAGAGACATGAATACTGAAGCAATAAAAGTTGAAATGACATGATTTGCATTAAAATACTTTGGAATCAAAAAGAAATGAAAAAGAGAGATGAAACAAATATAGTAAAACATTAGTCATTTTTAATCTGAATAACAGATATATGAGCACTTATTATCTCCATTTCGTGTTAATTTGAAATTTTTCACACTAAAATGTAAGAACTGGGAATCTAGTTGGAAAAATCAAAAGGCATAATACAGTGAGTGCTTCCCTTATGCTGGGCTAGGTTTGGTATTTGAAAAATTCTCTGAAGTAGTCAGTCACATTTCCATTTGAAGCATGAAGAAACCAGAGTTCAAAAAGTTTAAATGACTTGCCAAATTAATGGAAGCAGTATTTGTACTGAAGCAGTACAAAAATAGATACACATTGTCCCAAACTTCACACATCTTTTGGTTCAAAAGAATACAGAAATAATGAAAGAAACTACATTCAATGACAGTGATTCTTTGTATTAAAAATATCATCTCAGATTTCATGATATAACATTAAAGTTGGAGGAGACCCTGGTGTTCATGTAGCGTCAACCCATTGACCAAAGAAACTGGGTCTCAATGAAGATAAGTAACTTGCCCCATTATCTCACAGTTGGTCACCGTCAGAGGCACATCTAAACCTACCTGAGCACTGTTACCTCCCATATCCTATAACAACTAATGTCAACTAGATTCTGAAGTCTTGAGCATCTTGCAAATGGTATTTCCTTCTTGTGAAGCCTCTGTGCATTTTCCCCAACTTTTAAACATATAAGGAGGGACAAAAAGTAAATTCCCAGAATAATCTAATATGTGGTAAAGTCAATCAAGGTGATAGTAATTTGGGAGGCCAAAGAGCTACATAAAAGGCTAGTTACATGCCAGGTCTGGCTCAAAGTTGTACATTTGAAGGCATATACTTATGATCACAAATGTCTGTGTGATAGGTTCCATGTATCAACTGGAACATAGGAAAAAAGCATCCTGGAAATAAAGACACAGACTTACTAGAGAATGGACTGGAGGATATGGGGAGGGGGAAGGGTAAGCTGTGACAAAGTGAAAGAGCGGCATGGACATATATACACTACCAAATGTAAGGTAGATAGCTAGTGGGAAGCAGCCGCAGAGCACAGGGAGATCAGCTCGGTGCTTTGTGACCGCCTGGAGGGGTGGGATAGGGAGGGTGGGAGGGAGACGCAAAAGGGAGGGGATATGGGAACATATGTATATGTATAACTGATTTAATTTGTTATAAAGCAAAAAAAAAAAAGCATCCTGGAGTTGAGAGAGAGGAGGTTATCACTTGGAATCTCGATTTAAAAGGAAGATATAATTTAAATTCTCAAGCAACAATGATTCAGATAACTGATTATTAAGTGGAGAGCCTAGATTCCATGCCTAAATATATTTAAAGTCCATTAATTTTTCTTCTCTTTCCTCTTTCTTCCTCCATCCCTCAGTCAATCTCTGGTCATTTTAAGAAACAGACTATACCGAAACCAACACCTCAAGGGAGAAATTTTGTTAATAATTGTTTAAAAATAATAACAATAATGTTATGGCATCATGTGCCCAAATCTAATTGTCCTTTATATTTTTTCCAACAGGTAAAATCACACAATGTTTCTCTCTTGTGACCTGCCCAGATTCTATGGAAAATAATGTCACTGAATTTATCCTCATGGGTCTTTCCCAAAATAAGGAAGTACAGCAACTATGCTTCTTTTTGTTCCTACTCTTTTATATGATCTTCATGACTGGAAATTTTTTCATTATAATAACTATTCAAAGGAGCTCAAATCTCAACTCTCCAATGTACTTCTTCCTTAGTTTCCTATCCTTTGTTGACATCTGCTATTCCTCTGTTACAGCCCCCAAGCTGATTATTGACTTTCAAGCCAAGGTCAAGAGAATCTCTTTTGATGGTTGCATGGTCCAGCTCTTTTTTGTCCATCTGCTTGGCTGCACAGAGGTCTCTATCCTCAGAGTGATGGCCTATGACAGGTACGTGGCCATCTGTAAGCCTCTACGCTATTTGACCATCATGGACTGGAAATTCTGCTTCATATTGGTGGTGTTCTTTTGGTTAGGAGGCTCTGTGAATACTTTTATCCAGACCATGCTCACTGTACAACTCCCTTTCTGTGGCCCCAACCTGATCGACCACTACTTCTGTGACGTCCACCCTTTACTGAAGCTGGTTTGCACAGACACATATGTGGTGGGGCTCATTGCAGTGGCCAACGGTGGCATGATTTCACTGAGCTCCTTTGTCATTTTTTTGGGCTCTTACACAGTCATCTTGCTTTCCTTCGAGTCTCGCTCATCAGAGGGGAGGCACAAGGCTCTGTCCACATGCGCTTCCCACATCACTGTGGTAATATTATATTTTGTCCCCTGCATCTTCATCTATCTGAGACCTTCCACCACTTTTCCTGAGGACAAGATGGTGGCTGTATTTTACACTGTCATCACACCCATGTTGAATCCTCTGATCTACAGCCTGAGAAACACGGAGGTGAAAAATGCAATGAAGAGACTATGGATCAAGAGGTTGTTGGGCAGAAACAGGAGAGACCTTGGGGATTGATACAGCCTCCGTTGTACCAGTTTCCAAAAGGGTTACTGGGAATTAGTCAGTCATTAGCCCTTAATCCTATCACATAAATAAATAATTGAATATCATATAAAGAGTCTTGGATCTGAAGTCTAACGATCTAGTTTGGAAGGTACCAATCACCAGTAGTTTGACTTTAGTGATACTCTAAAGATACTCTGATATCTGATAAGAGATATTCCCTACTGGGAGCCCTGAGTGGATTAAACATTTGTACAGGGAAATCTGACACCAAACAGTCTATTTCGTAACAGAGAGTACTATTGCCTCTGAGCAATGCCTCTAAGTGATGTGGTATGTCAGGTATACATATATTCCAATAAAGGAATGATACCAAAAACAAATACTGACGTTGATTTCGCTATCTTTGCCTTGCCTGTTTCCACATCTGTTAAATGGATTGAAGCTACTTTTCCCACCACTTCCCAGGGTTATATAGAGAATCAAATGAGATGGAAATAGAGGTCAGTGGCAGGAACTGCATTCATTGATGTTATTGTTGTTACCATAACCTTGGCAACTCCAGACATCTAGACAACCCTCATTTAAAGAATTTGATTTGGGGTTGAGGGGTTTTTCTCACATGATCGTTACTAAACAGTTCATAGATGGGAATTATTTATATTGATATTACAGTACAAGCTATACTGGGCTCAGAATGTTTAATGTGAGGGCTATCTGAGTCAAGGAAAGGGTTTTTAGTGATTGCTGGGGTGAGCCACTCAGACCCCCTTCAGGATGGAAGTACTCATTCCCTCAGTTGCCAGGAGGGATGGCTGCTCGTGGCTCACTGTTCATCCTTCTCCAGATAATGCCTCCCCCCAGGGCAGTACCAATATCATGTCCTCTTCCTCCAGCAGGCTACAGCCAGTAATGGTCAATGTGGTGATAAAAAGGCCAGGGCCTCTTGCCTCAACTTTAAACACTGTGAAGGGCCAGCCCAGCTCTAAAGCTCCTTGTGGGACCATCTAAGATCTTTTTTGTTATTGTATCATGGTTCAGCTTCTCCCCTCTGCCCAATTCTGCTTCCTTCATTCTTTTACAGACGTGGATATTGGGAGCCCTTCCCAAGAAATTTTTACACACAAATTCAATCTGAGAGATGTTGCCTAGGTAACTCAACCTTTGACATAGATTTATAGTAAAGGGGGAAAATATATGCAAATATTAAAATAATCAAAATTATTTTTGCAGGACTTGAAGAGAGTTCTACCTTCTGAGCAGGTTTACCTAACTTGTTTAACAATATCATGAATAGATAAAAATGTACAGTTTAAATCTTGAACTACCAGTGCAACGAACATAGCACTTGATTTTTATGTGGCTACCTATCACCTTCATAACCTCTCATCATTGAAACCCAAGAAATTTGAAAAGTTCTGAGTGAGTGATCTTCTTTTCTTTTCTCTCCTGATGAGTAAGGAAGTAAACCTGGCTTCCTTTAAGCACTGAAAGGAGACTTTAAAATTTCAAGAAGTGTGCTCCAAAAAGCACTGAGCCTCCTGGGGCACAGAGCCTGGAGTAGGGGCCCCACATGCCCTTGTTAAGGACAGTACAGGCTCTGGGCCAGTTTAGGACTATTTGACCGGCTACAGAAGCAGGGACTGTAGCAATTGTTGTATGCTGATTATTTCTACCCTCCCTTTTTTCTACTACCTTATGTCAAGAGCACAGTAGTAGCTAATATTTTAGGATTCACATGAGATAATGATTGAATTGACAACATCCACAGAACTATGACTAAGTCCCCTGTGTAGAGAACATAAACTGTAGACCCAAGGAGGACAAGGGTAGATACTGAGAGGCATCAGGGTGGACTCCTGAACAGCCTCTGTACTCCAGAACCACTCTACACTCTGATGCACCATGGTCTATGTCTTCTGCAGTGACCTTCATGGACTGCTTCAGTGGGTTCCTCTACTGTAATAAAGAAAAAGAAAATTAAGAGACATCATTCCCTGGATCTTCCTGTCACATTTTTACTTGTCTACCAAACTGTTGTTTGCTTCAACAAGTCTCAAGACTTGTAACATTGAATGTCTCTGATTGTTTGCCAGTGAGATTGCTATTGCTTTCAACAGTGACCCTGGGCATGAAATTTTCCTCACTCTGCTCCAAATAAAGAGAGTCATCTCTCTCCAGAAGTGGAGATGCCTGTCCTTATAGACTGATGCTCTGCCATGATAGAACTTCTACACCATGTAAATGGAGGGTGAGTGGATGGGGCAGCCTGAGTATAAAATGCCCATGGACTCCCATTCTTCTTTCCAAGGTTGGGTAAATTTTCTTGAATAAACTTCTCAATTTGTTGTATACTTCTGGTCAATATCCAGAGTTTTTGAATCATTATTTTTGACAATTTTGTCCAGTTTTATTGTTGCTTCTTAGAGATAGATTTTATGAAAGATTTTATGGAAGTCCCACCTTCACAAACCTTATTTTTAATAGTAAAACATTACAAGCAAATATCAAAACATACTGAAATTTTAAATAATGAAATTAGGAAATCATTGGTGCATGGATAGGCATAAAGTACAGCAAAATATTAACTCAAATGTATCTTGCTCCCACGTGGTATAAAAATATCCAAGAGTTCCTGCTAGTCCCAATGAAGAGGTGAAAGGTGGCTGAAAGTCGGGGGAACTTCTTTGGGGGCTATGATGGTGAGATGACTCTATGACAGGGGCTGCAGGACCAACAGCCTAAGCCAGGGGCCATATGGAGGATATGGCTGAGATTCAGAGTTGTATAGCCAAGATGAGCCCAAATCAGCAAAGGAGAATGAGGAATTGCTACCCATACTATATAATAACTCCTATAAATCAATAAGAAACATTTTAAGACACAAAGCTTATGAAAAGACAATTCATAGAAGAAAAGTGTAAGCAGCCAATAAAATATGAAAAATTTTTTCAACTCGCCAGTAATCAGGAAAATATAAATTGCTTTAAAATGCATCATTTTTTACCATCAGTTTGGTAAAAATGTAGAAGGTTGATAAAGTCCATCACTGGTAGAGTGTGGGAAAGTAATATCCTCATATACTGTTGGTGGGAATGTAAGCTAGTGACTGGAGCAGAGACCACTCACTGTCTTCCCTCCTATAGGCACACAGCTAGACCACATTGCTGACCACTGCTGTAGTTAGGAGTGAACGTAAGTAAGTTCTCTCCAATAGAATGTGAGAAGTGATGTGGACGACTTTCAGCCCTGACCACTAGAAGCCTCCCATGAACACTCTCCACACTCTTTCCTCTTCCACTGCCTGGATGCAGATGATGCTGAGTCTTAATAGATGTCTGTGATGGTTAATTCTATGTGCCAACTTGACTGAGCCACAGGATGCCAAATATCTGGTTAAATATTGTTTCTGGCTTTGTCTGTGAGGATGCTTCTGGAAAAGATTAACATTTGACTCAGTAGACTGAGTAAAGCAGATTTCCCTGCACCATGAGGATGGGTATCATCCAATCCATTGAGGGCCGGAATAGGATAAAAAAAAAAGCAGAAGAAGGGAGAATTCAGTCTCTCTGCCTTACTTGAGCTGAGCTATTGGTCTTCTCCTGCCCTTGGACTTGGACTTATACCATCTTTGGTCCTGGTTCTCAGACCTTTGGACTCAGACTGGAACTACACCATCAGCTTTCTTGGGTCTCCAGCTTGTGGACTGCACATCTTTGGACTTCTCAGCCTCCATAATCTCTGAAGCCAATTCCTGATAGTAATAAATATGAATGTAAATATATATATATGACTCTCAGTCCATGGTACTTCATTATGCAAGCCCAGGGAAACTAATACAGAATGGGAGTGAAGAATAAAGATCAAAGAAAATAAATTTTAAAACAAGAGGGACCTTACATAGATCAATGATAAAATAAGGAATATAGTTAGCTCAGTCTTGAGATTAGTAAACAACACACACACACACACACACACACACACACACATATGTTTTTGAGCATATATAAGATAATATAATATGAAACAGTTAAAAGAATGGCACTATGGGTTCCGGTCCAAGATGATGACAAAGGAAGTTCCTGAACTCACTTCCTCCCATGAACACACCATATCTACAACTACACATGGAACAATTCCCTCTGAAAGAAATCCAAAGACCAGCTGAGTGACCCCTACACACTGAGTGAACAAGGAAAAACCCACACTGAAATGGGTACGAAAGGCTGAGACACACTCTCACCATAAACCATTTTCCTAGCACAGGGACAAGCAACCAGGAGAGAACTCCCAACTCCCAGCTTCTCTCTGAGGAGTGAAGATTCTGGACCCAAAATCTAGCATCCCAACTTTTAAGAATTCCACCTTAGGAAGGTACCCCAAAACACCTAGCTCCAAAAGCCAACTGGGCTTGTACCCACGAGACCCGCAAAACCTTAGCAAACAAAAAAGTAGTTCTTAACAGGCACATGAGTATTTGCTGTGGCTACCCTACCTGGACTCAGTGCTGAGGGAGCAAACAAAAGACTCCCATCTCCCAGTCTTTCCCTGAAAGAGGCTTATTTGCATAGTTTGAAAGCTGTTGCCTTAGGGTCCAGCTTTCAATCAGCCTGCTTCTAAGTGCTGACTCTGGGACATTGACTGGTCTTGGCAAACCCTCAGCTACTGGGAGCCACTAAGAACTAAGAAGGCAACTTGGACGATCACAAACTTTTGAGAGAAAACCAAAAGCTCAGGCCATGCTGAAAATAAATTTCACCTCCTACAAAGACCACTCCATCAAGACTGGAAGAGGTGCTATTTTATCTAATGCATAGAAACTAACACAAAGAGTCAAGGAAAATGAACAGAGGAATATGTTCCTAACCAAAGAACAAGATAAACCTTCAGAAACAGACTTTAATGAAATGGAGATAAATTACCTGATAAAGAGTTCAAAATATTTGTCATAAAGATCCTCACTGAGGTCAGGAGAACAATGCATGAACAAAGTGAAAATTTCAGCAAAAAGATGTAAAACCTAGAAACTACCAAACAGAAATCACAGAGCAGAAGACTACAATAATTAAACTGCAAGATTCAGTAGGGTGGTTCAACATTAGACTAGATAAAGCAGAAGGAAAAAGAATCTGTGAACTCAAAGACAGGGCAGCAGAATTCATTCAATCAGAAGAGCAAGGAGAAAAAAAATAGAGGAAAAGAGTGAAGACAGTGTAAAGGACTTATGGAACACCAACAAGCAGACCAATGCTTGCATTATAGTGGTCCTAGACAGAGAAGATAAAGAGAGAAAGTAGCAGAAAGCTTATTCAAAGAAATAATGGGACAGGGAGATAAGATCTGTGCTTTGTGACCCCCTGGAGGGGTGGGATAGGGAGGGTGGGAGGGAGGGAGACGCAAAAGGGAAGGGATATGGGAACAGATGTATATGTATAACTGATTCACTTTGTTATGGGGCAGAAACTAACACACCATTGTGAAGCAATTATACTCCAATAAAGTTGTAAAAAAAAAAAAAAGAAAAAGAAATAATGGGGAGTCCCCCAGTGGTCCAGTGGTTAGGACTCCACACTTCCACTGCAGGGGGCATGGGTTCAATCCCTGTTCGGGGAACTAAGACCCCACATGTTGTGCAGCACGTCCAAAAAAATAATTAATTTTAAAAATCGTTTTTAATTTTTAAAAAGAAATAATGATTGAAAACTTCCCTAACCTGGAGAAAGAAACAGACATCCAGATCCAAGAACCCCAGAGAGTTCCAAATAACATGAGTACAAAGAGATTCACATCAAGACATATTATCATTAAATTGGCAAAAGTTAAAGTCAAGGAGAGAATCTTTAAAAGTAGCAAGAGAGGGCTTCCCTGGTGGCACAGTGGTTAAGAATCCACCTGCCAATGCAGGGGACATGGGTTCAAGCCCTGGTCCAGGAAGATCCCACATGCCGCAGAGCAACTAAGCCTGTGTGCCACAACTACTGAGCCTGCTCTCTAGAGCCTGCGTGCCACAACTACTGAGCCCGTGTGCTACAATTACTGAAGCCCATGTCCCTAGAGCCCATGCCCCACAACAAGAGAAACCACCACAATGAGAAGCCCGTGCACCACAACAAAGAGTAGTCCCTGCTCACCACAACTAGAGAAAGTCTGAGCGCAACAACGGAGACCCAACACAGCCAGAAATAAATAAATGAATAAAAAAATAAACTTATTTATTTATTTATTTATTTATTTTTAAAAAAAGCAGCAAGAGAAAAACAACTTCTTATGTACAAGGGAACCCCAATAAGACTATCAGCAGATTTTTCAGCAGAAACTTTGCAGACCTAAAGGAAGTGACATGATATATTCAAAGTGCCAAAGGAAAAAAACAATGCCACCCAAGAATACTTTACCCAGCAAAGTTGTCTTACACAACGAAAGGAGAGATGAAGAATTTTCCAGACAAGCAAAAGTTGAAGGAATTGATCGCCACTAGACCAGCCCTATAAGAAATGTTAAAGGAAATTCTTCAAGCTCAAGTGAAAGGACTCTAATTAGTAACAGCAAAGCATATGAAAATATAAATCTCACTGATAAAGGTAAATATATAGTTAAATTCAGAATACTCCAATGTTGTAACAGTAGTGAGTAAATCACTTATAACTCTAGTATGATGGCTCAAAAATAAAAGTATTAAAAATAACTATAACTACAATAATTTGTTAACAGACACACATGGTAAAAAGATGTAAATTGTGATATCAAAAACATAAATGGAGGGGAGTAGTAAAAACGTAGAGCTTTAGTATGCATTTGAACTTAAGTTGTTATCAGCTTAAAATAGACTATTATAAATATGTTTTATGTACGCCTCAAGGTAAACACAAAGCAAAAAGCTATAACAAATACACAAAAGATAAAAAAAGAATGGAATCTAGGCATACCACTACAGAAAATCGTCAAATCACACAGGAAGAGAGCAAGAGAAGAAGAAAGAAACACAGGAATTATAAACAGCCAGAAAATGATTAACAAAATGGCAATAGTAAGTCCATACCAATTAATAACTACTTTAAATGTGAATGAACAAAATTCTCCAATCAAAGGACATAGAGTGGCTCAGTGAATTAAAAAAACAAGACTCAACTATATGCAACCTGTATACACGTTGCAACTATATGCAACCTGTATCCTTCAACTTTAAGGCATAGACTGAAAGTGAAGGGATGGAAATAGATATTCCAGGCAAATGGAAACCAAAAGAGGAGCAGGGGTTGCTATTCTTGTATCAGAAAAAAAGTAGACTTTAAGTCAAAGAAGGTAACAAGAGAAAAAGCACATCATGATATAGTAATAAAGAGGTTAATATGTGGAATCTAAAATAAAAGGTCAAACTCAGAAACAGTGTAGAAAAGCTGTTTCCAGGCATTGGGGGTGGGGAGGGGAATAGGGAGAGGTTGGTAAAAAACTTTCAGCTATAAGATGAATAAGGTCTGATGATTTAATGTATAGCATGGTGATTATTGTTGACAACATCATATTGTATAATTGACATTCACTAAGAGAGTAGGACTTAAATGTTCTCACCAAAAAGAAAACAAAAAATTAGATAAATATGTGAGTTTGCAGGGGGATGGATGTGTCAATTAACTAGATGGGGGAATCCTTTTATAATGTATATGTATGTCAAATCACCACCATGTACACTTTAATTATCTTACAGTTTTATTTGTCAATCATATCTCAGTAAAGCTGAAATAAAAAAATAAAATAAAAAATGGAAAAAAAAAAGAATGGTGCTATGGACTGAATTTTGTCTGCCAAAATTTCATATGTTGAAGCCCTAATCCCTAATGTGATGGTATTTTGAGATGGAGCCTTTGAGAGGTAATTAGAGTTAGAGGAGGTCATGAGGGTAGAATCCTCATGATGGGATTAGCAGCTTTAGAAGAAGAAGAATAGCTCTCTCTCTCTCTCTCTCTCTCTCTCTCTCTCTCTCTCTCTCTCTCCCATATCAGGACACAGCCAGAAGGCAACCTCTGAAAGCCAGGAAGAGTGACCTCACCAGGGAACCAAATCCACCAGCACCTTGATCTTGGCTTTCTAGCCTCCAGAACTAAGAGAAATAAATTCCTGTTGTTTGAGCCACCCAGTCTGATATTTTGCTATGGCAACTAGACCTAATACAGATGAGTACATCTACCTACACTGATATTGAAAGAGCTCCAAAATATTTAATTTTTTTAAAAAGTTGAAAAGCAGTATGTGTAATATAATAGCATAGATGTAAAAAAAACAAAAAGTGTTGATCAAATTCATGTGTTCTCAACTCTTTCCACTAACGCTCCACAACTCCAATGCTGGCCTCTTCACATTTAATAGAAAAAGTTCTCCGCTGCTACAATGATCATCAAAGGAAGAAAAAGAGCCAATTATTTTTCTGTTCTGTGAGTTGGATGATCAGTTAGTCCTCCACTTCCTGAAGGCCACACTCGGGCTTTATGGCACAATGACACCGCAGGTGACTAATTATGCCCTCAGGAGCTGAGGCAAAGAGTTAGGAAAAGTTTGCAAAGCAGCAAATTAGTGTCCTCCCTTGGGGGTTCTTCAGAGCTAAGAATTTCTTTCACCTCGATTCCCCAGGAGCTTCAGGTAAGTAATTAAAGGCATGATTGGATGCTACAAGAATACATCCCCACTAAATGTGCCTGTCGCTAATGAGCTCACAGTTCCCAACTCCTGTAACCATACTGTGGACAAAACCCAGGACACAGCATCTCCCGGTATCCCTGTTAGGTCCACAAAACCATACATTTTAGAAGCAGCTGGGTCACGATGCCAATGCAGGAGGACAGAAGCCATTTCTTTCCTGTCTACCCCTTCCCCAGACAGGTGGCTCTTGAAGGAAGGAGGAGACCACCATTTATGGAATACCTACTAGGTGCTGGCACTGGGCTGAGCACTTTATCCATTGGTCAGACCAATATGGCACCGAACGCCAGTGCTCACCAAGATCCACAGCTCTCTTCTGCCAGGGTACATGGCCAAATGCTATTCCCCCACCAATGGAAGGTGGGTGAAAGTGATATATGTCACTTACAAACCTGGCCTGTAGAAACCTCCCACCCACTGTCTTCCACTTTCTCTTCCTCATCTGCTACCTGGATGGTGGCACTCTGGATGACCTTGACAGGTTTGGGTTAAAGGTGGTGAAGCCTGTACTAGCCTAGGTCCTTGAATGGTGCCAGCCACATTAAACTGTGACATAGGTATTAAACCACTGAGATCTGGGAGTTGTTTTTTATAAAACCAGTTAGCTTACCCAACTCAGCCAATCTATTTCACCATCTGGAAAATACAAATTAAATCACATCTTTTATTTACCCAACGAATGGCTCGAGGCTACCTCTGCCTTAATAGCAGAAGTTTTTTATCTCTCACATAATGCTGGACCCCGTGTCAAACCAAAGTGTCCAAGAACACTCAGGCCAAAGGACTCCTGCTTCCAAAGGCCATGCAGGGAGGAAGAACTAAAACTCTGACCAGGCGTTGTCTTTGGTAACAGCCATGTAACTGGTCCTGCCTAATCTGATGGGTTTGTGCTGACCGCTGCATTGCGGCTGCAGGTCTGGAGCCCTGCCATGCCATAGTGTGACTCCATCCTTCAGCTCCAAGGTTACAGTTATCTTTGTCCACTGCCACATGCTCAGCTAGTGCTCCCCAAAACACAATGGACTAGGATGGCTGGACCGAGAGGGGCTTCCAGCCCCAGGCACGTGCTGCACAAAACCAGGCACAAAACCCAAACCCCAGTGCTGAACCCACTTCACCAACACAGGTCCCCCTTCCCCTCATGGTGGGCTCCCTTTTGGTGCTTTTAATATTCTTTTATGCTTATGGATTATGGTCAATGTCACCCTGAACCACCAAAACAGGTTTCCTTAATTGCAAATCTCAGAGACCAAAAGTTGGGGGAGGGGCCAACCCTTTCCTTCCCAGAAAGCCCCTTGAGCAGTTTGTATGAAAATTGTGCAAACCAAGGGGAGAAGCAAGTTTTGCTTTGCCTCAGGAAAATGTAATAATAATAAGTGCCTATACACACTACATCTGCATACTTAATCAGGGCACTCAGTTAACTTAGAACAAAGACATCTACTCCAAGGAAACCTTCTGCCTCTACCTACCTGAAGAAGTAGCATCTTGAATTTTGCACACATTATGTTACTTGAAGCTGTGAGTAAATACTACTCTTCTCATTTTACAGATGAAGAGGTTCAAAGATGTGGAGTGGCTTGTCTGCAGTATCATAACTAGTAGGTGGTCAGCTAGGACACAAATCAGGTCCATCTGACTCCAAAGCCTAAAACAGTGTCTGAGGATCAGGAAGCTGGGAGTGGCTTAGCTGGGTAGTTCTGGCTCAAGGTCTCCTAGGAGGTTGCAGACAAGCTATTGGCTTGGGGCTGCAGTCATCTGAGGACTGACTGGGGTTGGAGACTCTGCTTCCAAGATCACTTGGCTGCTGGCAGGAGGTTCAGTTCCTCACCACGTGGGCCTCTTGTAGGGTTGGTTGTTCATGAGAGACAGAGACAGACAGACAGACAGACAGAAAAGCTGCAGAGTCTTTTACAACTTAATCTTGGAGTAACATACCATCACTTCTGCCGAACTCTATTGGTCACACAGACCACAATGTGGGAGAGGAAAACGGTGGGTTGGATACCAAGTAGTATTGGGGGCCATCTTGTTGGTGGGAAGACCACATGGGATTTTTTTTTCCTTCTTTTTCATATCTAAATTTCCTAAATTTTTTTACCATAGACATATATGCTAAATTATAAGGGAAAAAGCTACTGGCTGCTGGAAAGGGTACTTGCTTAGCCCTGCTGTTGATTTTTAAGCATCTCCTATCAACCTCTGAGTTCCTTTTCTTTTTTTTTATCATCATCATCAGTAACTTTTATTTGTTTGTAAACTATATCAGTTGACAAACTACATATTGGGGAAATCTACCTTTGGTCATGACTGAAAGGTAAAGACCAAAAGATACTAGGAAATATCCAGTTAAACTATATCTTCTTTCCACCAAATCTCCTCTTTGACATTGTCAAAATGACCTTTTCAACCAACTTTGTCACAAATTTCACAAGGGTATATTAACAATAATTACAAGACTGTAAAGAGAGATTGATATGGAGTTGGGTATGGGAAGTGATCAGGTCGGGACCCATGCCTTAGCAGGGGGACACAGAAGAGGAGGGGGATATCACAGTCTTGCAGATCCTCCCTGGGGAGTGAGGGTTCTACCCACATATTGGACACGGAAGATGAGTGCCCTTAGCTGATTTTTTTTTAACATCTTTATTGGAGTATAATTGCTTTAAAATGGTGTGTTAGTTTCTGCTTTATAGCAAAGTGAATCAGTTATACATATCCATATGTTCCCATATCTCTTCCCTCTTGCATCTCCCTCCCTCCCACCTTCCCTATCCCACCCCTCTAGGTGGTCACAAACCACCGAGCTGATCTCCCTGTGCTATGCGGCTGCTTCCCACTAGCTATCTATTTTACATTTGGTAGTGTATACATGTCCATGCCACTCTCTCGCTTTGTCCCAGCTTACCCTTCCCCCTCCCCATATCCTCAAGTCCATTCTCTAGTAGGTCTGTGTCTTTATTCCCGTCTTACCCCTAGGTTCTTCATGACCTTTTTTTCTTTTTTCTTAGATTCCACATATATGTGTTAGCTGATTTTAAAACCAGTGGGACTTACAGGAGGGCTGTAAGAAACCACAACTTCATTCGTAAAGAGCATGCACATATGCTTGCTTACTCCTGGGAACAGCACAGAGAAAGCAGGTTGAAAACTGCCTGGGGCTCTGGCTGGTTTCTCACGACTGCTCCAGTATGCAGCCCAACACACACTAGGAGGCCACTGTAGCCACTCTCCTCCACGTGCTGTTCTTCACTAGGGTGGAAGTGCCATGGCCAAGGAGTGTGCACGCACTTGGAATGGAACCAGCTCAGACCTGATCTTCAGGGTTTCTGCTCCAACACCTTGGGCCCTACCTGCACCCCCGATGGAGTGTGACTGCCAGTGAGCACCCGAGAACTCCTGGCTCACACCTGGCTCTGACTCTAGCTCCTCCACCTCCAGCCCAGCTTCCCACCAAGGTGGTAGCTGCTAGCACACCCTCGGGGACGATATGACCCATGCTCGCTTCAGATCCAGCTCTCTGATTTCCTTTTCCAATCTTCTTTTCCTCCATTGTCCTCTCACAGCCTGACCAAGGGTTGCTTTCTCAGCACAGTCCTCTGGCGCCATCTAATGGCGGAATCCAGAATCACTGCTGTCAGCTGACAGCTGCGAACGCGTGAGTCCAAAGGCCTCAGCTGCCTGCAGGAAAGCGAGATAGGATATAACCATCGTTTTGGGGGTAAAGCCTAGGGTCTCGTGTTTTTCTTCAGAGGGCCCAGGGATCCTCCACATTCATCTGCGAAGGGAGCTGTGGGATGCCAGAAGGGATGGAAGGGCTGTAAGAACTTTGAGGACCAGGGCTAATCCTCTTTTCTCCCTGCTTCCTCCTTCTGCTTCCCCAGATGCCGACCAGGCCTTCCACCCTGGCAGAGCCACGTTCAGCCAGGAGCAACAAGGTGGGCCCCTGTTTCCTCCAGCTGAACAGCTCAGAGTCTAATATCCAGAAATGTAACTTTCACTTTTAACAAACTGCAGCTGAAGGCACTCCAAAAAGGCTTGTGCTCATTTTAAAGAACTTTGTAAAGCTGGACAAATATATTTTGAAATATGTTGTAGCTTATTTTTTTGAGTCAAGGATAAAAATGCTGAAGTTTTAATTAGTCTCAACAAGTACTCCATACAAATTGGGGAAAATTAGAAAGTTTAGGAAAGTGAAAATAGAAGCCACTCATAACCCCACCATTACATTATTCTGGAGTTGTCTTTCTTGTCTTCTTATGTGCTTACCTAATTGTTTACTATAATTATTTTCTTATAGTTCTATAAATTGTTTTTCTCACTTCAGCTTTACATGGTATAACAGCCCAGGTGATCACTTGATTTTTATTTCCCATTGTAGCTGAGCAGGACCCTATGGAGCTTTCCTAGGTCAGACCTCCCCCACTCCCCTGCACCCACCCATGTCCTCTGCATGCCTCTTGTCTGTAGAAAAACGCTACCCAAAGAATAAATTTAATCAGAAAAGTGAGAAAATGCAGAAGCAAAGAAAAACAGCCAAACAAGACAAAATAATGATAGTTTAGCCATTAAACAAAGTCAAGGACATATAACTCCTTCTCAAGGGATGTAGAGAATATTCTGAGCCATATCCTTTGAGTTGTTTTGCAGATATTAAAACCCCCACCTGGTAAACGAAGTTAACTACATGATGCCCAGACTGTAGCCATGACATTAGAGCTCCATCTGCACAACTCCAAGAACTGGCCTCAAGGAAATGGGAACAAACCAGACCTGGAACTGAAGATTAACTGTATTTAAAACAATCAAGATGACATTGATCAAACTGCCATATGACCAATTTCAAGATGATTGTCAGAGCTGACTGTACTGTTCTGCACGTAGGCCCCCCATCCCCTGCCTATACACCCTGGAAACTCCCCGTTAAAAGCTCTTACCCCCAGTCAGCAACAGGGAGTTGGTTCTTTGGGACACGAGTCCACCTTCTACCCAGCATTGCCAGCTTCCTCAATAAAACTGTCTTTCCTCTTACCCAGCACCTATTTCTCAGTATTGGATTCTTGAGGGATGAGCAGCTGAACCTGAGTTCAGTAACACCATGATACCTCAGTTTCTAGGCTATACCTGGGTATTCTTTACCAAATTAAGTGCTAGAAGAAGGCAACACTTGAATGCTGGCCCGTTTTGCAGTTTAGCCTGGTTTTGGAACAGTATCCAGCTAACAACAGGTCACTGATAGAATGTGAAGGTTGCTTGTACCTTCCTGCCTGGACCAAACCAACAGTATATGCATAAAGTTCTGGGACAAGTTTGGCCTGAATTAAAGCATGAAGAATGTGGATTTGTTCCCCCAGCCCAGAATGAAGCCTAGCAGAGGGCCTTCCCTGGTGGTACAGAGGTTAAGACTCCATGCCTCCACTGCAGGGGGGCACGGGTTTGATCCCTGGTCAGGGAACTAAGATCCTGCGTGCCACGTAGTGTGGCCAAAAAAAAAAAGCAAGCCCAGCGTAACTAACTATAACATAATCTTTAGTGAAGGCCTCTAGGATAGAGATGTAGGCAGATCCTTACTGTTTTCTCTCACATGTTAGATACCTCCAGGTTCTGTTCCTAATTGCCTGTGCTAAGAAACTGACTACATTTTAAACAAAATCATCTACTGTTGAAAGAGATGACTAAGAACCAAACTTTGGAGTTGATTCAAATTCCAGTTCTGCCTATTACTAGCTATGGGGCTGTGTTTTAGTTAGTAATTGCCACAAAAATGCCACATAACAAATGACCCCAAAGTCACAGATTCTCATGGAATACATCATCCTCATGGATCACCTAGGAGCCAGCTGACCTAGACAGGGCTGGACCATGTAACTCTGCTCCAAGGTAGAGTCTCGGTGGGCTTGGCTGGGCATCTCTATTCATTCTGGGGCCCAGGCTCACAGAGCAGCTGCCCAGGGGAGGTTATTTTCATGGCAGTGAAGAGGGAAAACAAAATCAGGCAAAATCTCATATGGACTAGATTTGGAATGAGTACTTCTGTTCACGTCTATGGGCCAAAGCAAATTGCAGGGCGGCCTTGTCTTAAGTCCAAAACAAAGGAGAGGGAATGCATCAGGCCACCATCATCACATGTCTCAGATCCACCCATCTCTCCAAATTCACTGCCACTTCCCTCACAAGTGGCCATCAACTATTTCCAAAACCATTCCTAAGGCAGAGCCTCTAACAGGCTCCCCTGCTTCCAGGCTCCCCTCCTACAACCCATTCTCCGTGCAGTGACCGGCACATCAGCATACTCTGTTGTGGAAACTCTGATGGCCTCCCATGGCTCGTAGGCTAACTTCCTATCTCCCGACATGGCTCACGCAGCCCAACTCACTCCCGACTGTCTCCAGCTTCATATTGTGCCCTTAGCTTCCTCACCAGCGAGACCCTAAAGACCACAGCCTTCTCACTGCTCTTCAGAAGTGCCAGCTTCATTCCTGCCCCAGGGTCTTGGCACGCTGCCCCTCCTGTCCACTCCCTCCGGGGCTGGCCTCTCACTCCAGCCGCAGTGTGTCAATAGATACGGGTTCGATTCCTTCTTAATTTCCTGTCTCTCCCATAGGCCCTTAAATTCCACAAGGACAGGGATCATGCCTGTTTTGTTCACAAATGTACACACCAAGGGCCCAGTGCCAGCCTGTAGGACATGATCAATACAAATTTAAGTCGATAAATAAATAGCTACACTTACTGGGTGTTTAATATATCCCAGGCAATACACTGAATGTCTCAGCATGTTACAGCATCAAAAGTATAACCACACTCCTACCCGCCATCTTCTTTCTTCCTGAACTTACCCTCAAGGCCCCTCTCTGCTGGGACATGAAGATGGGCCCTGGGAACTTCCCAGTTGAACTTGTAATGGTCAGATGACCATTCAAAACACTTGTGGGAAGATGCCCTCCTAGGGAACTGAGTCTCTAAACTTCCTCAGCTTTAACAAAAAGACATCCACCAGCACCCAACTCCTCTCAGGCACTCAGGGCTGTGTATTCAACAAGCCACAGGTGCTGCATTCCAGACACCTCGGGCAAACTTCAGCTCTCTGTCACCCTACTGCTTATCATCTTTTTTGTTTTGTTTTTTTAAGAGAATGCACATATGGTGACCAGGGGGGAAGGGCGGGGGGGAAGATAGTTAGGGAGTTTGGGATTGACATGTACACAATGCTATATTTTAAATGGATAACCAACAAGGACCTATTGTATAGCACAGGGAACTCTGCTCAATACCTAAATGGGAAAAGAATTTGAAAAAGAATAGATACTTGTATATGTAAAACTGAATCCCTTTGCTGTACACCTGAAACTAACACAACATTGTTAATCAACTGTACTCCAATATAAAATAAAAAGGTTGTTTTTTAAAGATGCTTATCAAAAGTAGAAAAGTTCTGGGCTTCCCTGGTGGCACAGTGGTTGAGAGTCCGCCTGCCGATGCAGGGGACACGGGTTCGTGCCCCGGTCCAGGAAGATCCCACATGCCACGGAGCGGCTGGGCCCGTGAGCCGTGGCCACTGAGCCTGCGCGTCCGGAGCCTGTGCTCCGCAACAGGAGAGGCCACAACAGTGAGAGGCCTGCGTACCGCAAAAAAAAAAAAAAAAAAAGTAGAAAAGTTCTGTGATTTCCACTCAGTCAGTTTGGGCAGGGGGAGAGCTAAAGCTCAGGCCTCCAGCCTTCTGGACCTGCACCATCCTTCCTACCACCATGTATCTGGAAGCATCTCTTTAAAAGCAAAATATTTCTATCCTCAATGAGGCAAGTAATCATGTCTGGAATAATTCCACTGTCATATGCTCCAGATCTGTGCTTTTTGCCTAATCAGGAAAGTAATTACAGCAAGGGATCTCGGGCAGACCTGGACATACTATGGGAATCCATGCCTGGAAAACTGACCTGATTTCACCCAGTATTTCAAATAAACAACTCAGGAATGTGCTGGAATTGTCAGTAGTTATTTTGACTTGGCAAGCAGGCCAGCATTTAGCTGTAGTCTCCAGATGGCTGGGACAGGGGAGGAGGAGGAGAAATGAGAAAGAAAGGGAAGAGGTGGGGAAGGAGAGAAAGGGATTGAGAGGGTGCGATCAGCAAAAAGGGAAATGAAAGATCTGACAGGACCCCGCGTGCTCTGCCCGATGGCAATGACCACTGAGGACCTAGTGGGACCTGGAGGCCCCGGGCAAACGTGTCTCCCGCTGAACGTGCTACAGTGTGGCCTGTTCTGTGCAAGAAAGTATACCCTTTACTCCCACTAACCAGTCAAGGGTCTGGTGGTGTCCTTCCTTCCATCCTATTGTGGTCACTCACCCTTGTGACCACCGTGCAGTTTCCATGCAAAGAAAATAGAGAAGGCAAATTGTGTGTATATATGTCTGTGTGTAAGTTTACTTACGTATACACACACACACACACATCTTAAAGGTGAGATGGTTTTAATCAACCAGGCTTACAATCCTAGGGCTCTTCCCTGCCAGGGTCATCAGGCACAACCTCACCTCACCTCACCTCACCCCTCCCTGCACGCCCTCAGCCTGAAGCCCTCACCATCCTCCAAGAGGGCACATTCACCCCCTGCCTCCTCTCTTATATCCTCCAACTAAAATCCTGCTTAAGACTTGGCTCACATGCCACCACCTCTTATGCTCCTGGGACCCCTGTCGCCTGTTCCTTTATCGCCTCCAGTATTTCTTGGGGTTTGTTGTGCATTTGCATCACATGTGTCCCTGGCCCCTCCCTCTAGACTGTCCACTTCTTATGGGCAGGACTTGTGCTGCGTTCACCCTTTGTGTCCCTGATGGACCCGAGGAGTGGGCACTGCCGCCGTCCAAACAGTAAATAAGTCAAGGGTTGAGGGGAGAGTGTGTTGCGACACTTTCTCCTTGACACGATGTAGCTGCACTGCCTTGTGTGTGAAAACCAGTTGGTGCATCTGGGTGTGAAATGTTATTTTTCTCCATATTTTCACCATCTAACATACTAAAGATTTTATTTACGTATGTTGTTTGTCTGCCTCCTCTTACCAGGATGTAAGTTCCATGAGGGCAGAGATTTCTGTCCATTTTATTCACAGTAGAACCCTCAGTCACCAAGGTATAGTGGCTGGTGTATAGTAGGTACTCAGTACATCACTGTTGAATGGATTACTTTGTTTCGGGCAAGAGGAATAAGAGAGATTTTAGAATCATCTCAGTCTACTTAGAGTTTGCATCAGGCATAAGGGAGCGAGATGAAAGAAAAAGTACCCAAACTGACACAGTCTCCCAGCAATTCTGAGATTCCCCAAATCCATCAACCAGAAAACCCTCTAAAAATTCTGGAGGCTTGCCTAAGGCATATAAGCCACCCCCAAGTGGGTGTCTGTCCATCTGCAGACCCACATCTGACCCTCTGTGAGCACAGGCAGCCACACCTTAGCTGCACACTCACTTCCCCCAGGTCTCCACTTCATCACCCTCCATGTGTGTTTTGGGCTGAATTAAGTGCCCCCAAAGTTCAATATGTTAAAGTCCTAACACCCAGTACCTCTGAATGCAACTGTATTTGGAGAAGACAGACTCTTTCAAGAGGTTAAGTAAGGTAAAATGAGGTCATTGGAGTGCGCTGTAATCCACTGTGACTGCTGTCCTTATAAGAAGAGATTAGGACACACAGAGGGATGACCACGTGAAGACAAAGGGGGAGATGGCCGTCCACCAGCCAAGGAGAGAGGCCTCAGAGGAAACCAACCTGCTGACACCTTGATTTCAGACTTCTAACCTCCAGAACTGTGAGATGATAAATTTCTGTTGTTTAAGCCCCCCAGTCTGTTGTACTTTGTTACAGCAGCCCTAGCAAACCAAAACGATGTGGGAAAATCCCAAGGGAAACGTGTTTTTGTTAAGGATGCCCCAGCTGAATGCAGGAAACTAAACCGCTAGATAAGTGAAATGAAGTGGACATAAAGCAAGGAGGGGGAGAGTCAAACAGAGGCATAATGTGTTGACATTTTTTATATTTGGTATTTATGTCTTTAAAAAAATTTTTTTTTCAGGCCATTTTTTTCCTTAAAAAACAAACCAAAAAAAAAAAGCAACCAACAGCAATACTCTGTACAAGTATAACAAACATTAGAAATATGCATCATTCCAAAATAGTTACAAGAAAATTACAGTTTTAGAGTCCACATCAACATATCCTATTCATAGGTGTCCCCAAGGGAAAAAAAGCTACAGTATGTTAAATACTCGACTGCTACACATAGTCTGAAAACTCAGAACTTGGACTTTGGAGGCAAATCAACATCAGTCACCAAGACTTGTTTATTAGCTCAGCAAGTGCAATCAAGCATTTCAAAAGAAAACCAGGCTTTTTCATCCCAGATGAAAAGCGAACAAGAATCATCTGCATAGTTGGCCCCAATCCCAGGAGCCTATGACTTGGTGATGCCCAAATCCAGTGGAGTCAATTATGCCAAAATCTAATGGTTGTTACATGGCCACAGGGAACAGACCCAAATGTCACTTCCTACTGGTGCCAATCATCACAAGATTTAACTTTGCAGACAAAACGTCCTTGCTCTTGGGAGAAGATATCAATGGCCCAAATCCCCCAAACTAACTCATCCCATCCTGGCTGGTTTTCTGTATGCAACTGTCAAATACTAAGCAAGGGTGATCACACCATCCCCACGATTCCACTGGACTCCTCAAAGTTTGGTCCATTATCCACTGTTCCATTGTTCCTGGAAGGGCTGGGGGCAGGAACTCAAAAGCACTTTCTCTTTTCTGGGGCCAACCCCCAGCCCGGGTGTCCTTTATATTTACACATTAATCTTCCCTTTTCACTGTGCTATAAATACCCTCACCAACCCCCCCACCCTTGGCCCATCGCCAGGTCTGTTCAGGATGCAGAGAAGCATCGTGACCTTCGTGTGACCTGCCCATTTGGAATCCAGGCCTCTCCACCACAAGCCTTCCTCCCAGGATTGGGAATGACGTCTGATCCCAAGATCATCCCAGGCGGAAGGGAGGAAGATTTCTGGGTTTTGCATTTGGACACAATATGTTTATGATTATTGTTGCTTTCATCTTTTAAAGGAATTTTTCTAGTTAAGTCCTTCCCTCCGACTTCTCCACAGCAGCGGCAGTGATGTGGGCAGGGCGTACATCTACATGGGATTTGGTACAGTGGCACCCATCACTGTGGTTTCCTGACAAATTGGAGTGGGAAGGGGTGTGACCCACAGAACTGCTGCCTGAACAGGGACCACTGAAGAAGTTACGGAACCCTCCAAGATCTTGCGTGCAAGGGGTAGCCTTCCAAGTGTGAAGGCTTGGAAGCAGTCGCCCAAACCCAGCTTCACTCAACACCCCGGGACAGCATGGCTTCCCTGATGCAGACCTTCAGAGCCAAAGAGGAGGACCCAGCCTGGCCTGGCCTGGCCAGCCCACTCCTCGAAGGGCCTGATACTGAACAAACTGCTTTCTACCAAAGAGAGCAAAGGATTCAGCAAAAAGTGCAATTTCCATTTGGGAAGTAAGGTTCTCCCAAAACACGACACCATTACCACTTCTCCTTTATTCCTTTCAGTACCTCAAAGGGAGAGGGAGACAAAAGACGTGCAGCACTCGACCTCTGAACCGAATCAAGGGCTTTCTGTAGGCGGTGGTTCCCCCTTCATGACCCTAAGATACCCAACTGTCCAGTCAGTGATCAAAGTGCCGGTGAGTTAAGGAGCATGGCAGGGTCAGGAGACAGGATCCCACAGATCCACGGTGACCAGGGCACGCCGCTCCCGTTTTCAATAGGACACATCGTCCTATGTTTACAGCAGGATTTATGACTGTGGGAAACGGCCACAGGACTCCAGGGACTTGGTCATTCCTTCATAAGACCTTGTACACTTCATTGCCTATTGGAGGAGAAACTCAACACATCTTCAAAATATAACCTGAGCCACAATATAAAATAAAAAGAAACAAATCCTTTCGTGTTAATGCCTTGAGAAGTTTACAGATTATGTACCAATAAAATAAATCCACATAGATTCTGAAATTCTCGGTGGATACACATACCTGAAAGCCAAAAACAACAACGACAAAAATCAATCTACACTTTAAAAAATCAAAGTAATTACAGCAGCAGTATAATGAAAAGAAGTTTTAAAAATAATAATTACATCTTTGATACAAATTTGAACTTTGTACACCTCAGTTCCAAGGAATGACTGTTTTAAGAGTTTAGTATATATATATACAGCAGATACGGGTATGTGTCACTGCAGATACAGACTAAAGCCAGTAGACTCTACGGAAGGAGGGATTCATCTGACACTGTTTTCACACGGAAGTGTTCGCAGATTGCCACGCTTTTAAAAACATACACACATACACGGACACACAGAGACACATAAAATGCCAACCTGAGTAAAACATTACTAAAAACCTAGAGCATCATGAATCACTAAGTCACATATTGCACCTTTAAATAATCCTTCTTACCACATACAGAAATGAGAAAAAAGATCAAATGGGGACAATAAAAGATTATTGTGTCACTGAAGGGTTCCTCTGCTTCCCCCCGACCTTCCCCCACCCCGAAATTCTCACGGTGATAATTCAGTTTCCACTCTTGCTCAACCAATGGGCAGAAAATGTGGCCATCAGAAGTGTCTTTGGGGAAAAATAGGAGGGGGAAAGGGAAGAAAGAATAGAGCACAAAACAGGGGATGGGGGAAGCTGGGGAGGATCTCCTCTAATCAAATGAGAACAGGAATGTTACTAAGAAGGCTGAACCTCTGATACTAAACTACTGTTTAAATATTCCACATAGTCCAATTATGAGATTCAATACAAAAATAGAGATCTACTGAGTTTTACCTGTGGAAGCATAATTCAGAAAAGGCACATGTTCAAATAGAAAACCCAGGCAGGAGAGGTACCATGTAGCCCTCCCTACATGATAATCATCCACTATTATGTATTTTCCATCAGCTAGATTCCAAGATACAGTAGGTAAAAATAGACCTCTGATACTTAAAATATATTCAACCTAACACAATCCTGGCTTTAGCATGTGAATCATATAAAATAGTCTTTTTTAAAAAGAATGTCTTGTAAAAGAAAAAAAAATCATAGCTCACTTTTCCTGGTGTTCTGTAATTCTCAAGAAAAAAAAAAAGTGAACTCATCCCACTGATAATCAGAAACATAGTTGATTTGCTCACCACCCATCCACAGCCCCTGATAGCCCCAACTTCTCATTTGTCATGTTTCACATGTGCAGCTTCACACTCTCAAATTAGTTCTAACACAACGGAACAAAGAATTAGGATACTAGACATACAAAAACATGTCAACATCGGGGCATTTTCCTTTGCTGTGGGTGTGACGGTCTGGTTAACTCCAGAAAGGTTTTCCTTTGGAATTTAGGCAATGTAACCATTTGTCTTTCCGAATGCGGTCACTGGTGCAAGGTTTTCGTAGATTGTCATTGCAGTTGTGTTCTGGTAGATGAGATCTACTTTCGAGTGCTTCTGGGATCTGATAATATCCAAAACACACTGATTGAGGAAAACATACTGGTCCTGTTAGAAAAAGAAAGAGAGAAAACAAATGAGCACAGGTCCCGAAGATAGGCACCCAAGGTTTTTTTCAAACAGATTACCGCCCTCCAACCCCACCCACCCCACAGCGAACACTCCAAGCTCACGCAGGTCGAGGGGTAATAACATAGTGGTGAAATCTGAAACCACAGACAGCAAGGTTCTCATCATTAATGGTTCTCAATGAGAGCGGCGCACCCCCAGCACCTCCCCGCACCAAGGAAAAGTACCAGAATCTTGGGGAAGGGCAAAGAAAGAATGTGGAGGAAATAATGCACTAAAAAGTCCAGCAGGGTTTTCTTGGCTAGGGAGGAGGTGGAGAAAGAGTAAGCTGTGATTCTCAACAGAGGGGGTGGGTTAAAGGGGGATGATCAGGACTGAGTTGGGGATCCCCATCCTGAAGCGGGTGTAGAGACAGGGGTAATGATTGAGGTAGACCTGAAGGTCCCCATGCTTCAGGCAAACACCTCAGAATCTGCAGGTAGCCATTAAAAAGAGGAAGAAAGGGTGTATGCTGAAAGATATCCATAATGCTGTTAGAGGAGAAAAACATCACAGGGCAGCATTACCTACAAAATAAGATCCAATTTTTAAAATATGCTCTGTGTGTGTGTGTATGTGTATACATTTTTTTAACAGAGGTACATAAAGAAGCCTGTAAAGGTATATGCAAGCTGTAAACACTAGCTACCTCTAGGGAGTGGAACTGGGGAGGAAAAAGTAAAAGAGAAAAATGTGCTCTGTATAACCCTGTACTGTTAAATTTTTTTGATATGAACAAATTTATATTATTTTCAAAATATTTTAAAAAGGGATGAAAAAATTTGTAAGCAGGTATAAGATTTCTGTGTTTCTCAAAAGCGGATAAAAGATTGAGAACTACGACTCTATATATTAATTACAGCAGAAAATAGAAGATCTTTGTCCCTACCAACGCAGGAAGTGACTTCCGCTCTTCCCACCACAGCCATGCTGCACCACCCCAAAGCACACAATGCACCCAGGCCTCCAGAACATTCCCTGCTGGACTCAGAAACACAGCACATACTCATAGAGTTCGGAATTCATTCAAGGTGAAGGCCTGATACAAGATTAATATTCTGCTCTATCCTGGCCAGGGAGCATTCATCCCGACAGCTTTGAGGAAGGCTATTTCCCAATACACGTGTTGAGAACATGCCTTGAACACATAGTTTATCAGGAACATTTCAGGGAAAGCCGAACCCAACAGTTTTACATAAATGACACTGTAGATATTAAGCATGCATTTTCCCAATTGGTCACCGTCCTCCCGCAGCCATGATGACTGATGTTCTTTGACATTTACAAGGCAGGGTGAGGATATATTGCTGTGTTAAAGCTTAAAGCAGCATTATCCTATTTCGTATCATTAATATTTGATATGTCCATTTCATTAGCTTATTTTAAGAATGGTCAGACCTTCTTAGAAATCAAGGGTTTAAAAGACCAGTTTTATGAGTTTAAAACCCGGAAGCCAAAGTTCAGAGACTTGCTAAGATTATTTGGTGAGTCAGTGGCAGCAAAGTGAGGAATCCTGATACTGTCTCGGTTTGTAGCTCCATTGCTGCTATCAGGACGACTATGTCCCTGCATCGGATATCGTGGGGTAGTTCAATCCCACATCACTTTAAGGTCTTGAAAGAAATCCACCTCACAGCCAAGAGCCAGAAAGATCTGGAAGGGTGGAATATTTTAACACAAGTGTGTGACATGATCCCATCTTTTAAACACAGATGGGAAGGGGCAATTGTCAGACACAGACATTGGGCTCACCTCTGTTTGCACCATTAAAGGCCTGGGAAGGGGCAATTGTCAGACACAGACATTGGGCTCACCTCTGTTTGCACCATTAAAGGCCTGTGCATTCGAAGGTCGTACACAATCCCGTACACATCCACAGTGTTCTCGTCCTCTATCTGATAGATGAGACGATCGATGGCAACGAAAGTGCCCGTCCTTCCCACCCCAGCACTGAAAAAAAAGGGGAAATGAGCATGTCAGCATGCGTTACCTCGACTGTAAAACTCCCATTTCCCCATTTATACATATATCTTACTCTCCTCCACTATCAGGCTTTGAGGGTCAAGCCCAGGACCGTTACCAACTGGCTCAATTGAAACCTTTCAAGTCAGACTGTACTAGCTTAGAACTGGGGCCCAAGTCCTAAAGTTACTTTCATGTCAAATGCCACAAATAAAACACCTTGCTAGAGCGTCTTGAATCTCAGTCCCATTCAAGTCACCACTGTATCTAGGATGGCAAGCTTCATCCATTTACTCCCCAGAGGGCAACAAAGTCCCTCCCTTCTTCTGTCCTAAAATCAATTCCTTCAGCTTCAAAGCTAATTTCCTATTGTTCTGGAGGAGAGGGTGGCAAACTTTTTCTGTTAAGGGCCAGAGAGTAAATATCTTCAGCTTCTCAGACTTTGCAAATCAACTCTTTCTGCCACTATAGCATAAAAGTAACTATAGACAATATGTAACCAAATGGACATGGCTGTGTTCCAATAATACTGTATTTACAAAAACAGACAGCCAAATAGACTGTGGTGATGGTTTCACAGGGGTATACTCATCTCCAAACTCATCACTGTTTTATTCATTATGTTGTATTCATTAATTTACATGCAGTTTTTATATGTGGAAAAAATATTTTTAAATAAATAAAATGAATTAGAATTATGTGTTTCAACATTGTTAACTAGCAAACCAAAATAGGTTGCAGAATGGTGTATACATTATAAAATCTGGTAAAAGTTTAAAGCTATATAAAACCATAGAGTTACCTACATATGTAATAAAATATAAAAGCACAGAAGGGAATGATACAGATCAACTTTAGGACCACACTCACCTATGTAAGAAGGCGAATGGGATAGGAGACTAGTAAGCAGAGACTTTAATTATATCTGTAACGTATTATTAACAAAAAGAAACATATATGGCATCATGTTGTGCTTGATTAAATTGTTATTATTCTCCATGCTTTGAAATATTTCAAAACAAAATATTATAAATAAGAAAGAAATTAAAATATATTATGATTTTTTTTTTAAATACAGGCAGGTGACCAGATCTGACCCACAGGCTATAGTTTGCCAACCCCCGTCCTAAAGTCGCAGGCTTAGGGAATAAGCCCTAATTCCTTATTGGTCCCTTATCCAAACCTTTCTTGAATTTGTAAATACCTATTGCATTCCCTCTTAGGGTTTTTTTTTTTTTTCAAAAGTGTCCATGTTTACCATTACGTTTGAAATCTGTCACACATGGACAGCCATCTGCATACCTGCAGTGCACCAGAATTGGTGACTCAGGAGGACTCTGCTTCATGTAGTCACGAACAAGGTACCGGAAGTTGATGAGCAGGTCAGTGGTGTCAGGAACGCCGTGGTCAGGCCAGGAGGTGAAATGGAACTGACGCAGAGTGTGACTCTCACTTGTCTGGATCTAAAAGCCAAGAAAAGTTGTAAGATCCAGAGAGACAGGCAAGCTAGATCAAGCAGTACCTGAAGGCTGAACTGCACGGCTCAGCTGAAAGGCAGCTCAGCAGAAGTGGTTATGACCACAAATTAGAATGGTACATTGGTACAATAGCTGATAAAGTGCTTGCAAGGACTTCGACGTACTCATCAAATCCTCATAACATGCCAAGCAGGAGGGTTTATTATCCCCCTTTAAAGAAGGAGGAGAAAGGTTCCAAGAAGTGAAACAACTTCTCTAACACTCAGCTCAGAGGCAAAAGTCTCTGATCCTTCGATTGTGAGTTCAGAATCTTCCCCTTCCAAGACAGCCTCCTGCCAATTATGTGCTCACATTCTTACACCTACACCTCCTCAGAGATTCATAAACCCCACCCCTTGAGCCCACCTGGAAATGTCACTGACCAAAAATGAATTTATACAAATACAACTATGAGAGTCAGTGCCTTCGGGGCAAGAACTGCCTCATAATTCACGTCTTACAAAGAATTTAATAAAGTGATGGGCAACTGGCAAGCACCAAGTAAATATTTAGAACTGTAGGGGTTTGAGAAAGGGCATCTATTTCGACTTCAGATAGACAATAGCAAGTGAAGCTTATGATAACAGAGTTAGTTATTATACAGACTGGTTTCCTACGTGGACCAAAGCACATACCTTTAATTATCAGAACTCCGCCCAGGTTGGGCCATTCCCATTCCTGATTCAGCTGTACTCATTATGCCTGCACCTGGGCACTGGCCTCACCTGTGTGTACCTACACCTGGACTGCTGGCATTTCCATCTTCTTTATGACAGCTACCCTTTGAAGCTTCTTTTGTTGTTGTTAATGTATATACATTATAAAAGCAGTACATTCACATTATTCAAAATGTGGAAGACAGTAAGAAAAAAGGGCAGTGAGGGAAGAGGGTACTGTGAAGTCCCGTCACACAGGAACATAACATTCACAGATTTAATTATAAGCACTCATCCAAAGAAAGAAACCAGCCATGAGAGAAAAGAGGGGAGAAGGAGAGAGCTGAGGGGAAGGTCAGATTTTCAGTATTATCTCCACAGAAGAGCAAAGAGGCTCAGGTTAGAGGTGGCAGTCAAAGGACACTTTCAGCCCTATCAGTTATGTCCCCACTTCTTAAAGGGAAAATATATTCATGCATTTTGTACAATTAAAAATAATATTTTATTAAATGCCATGTGGTATCCTAGATTGGATCCTGAGCTGGAAAGGGCTTTAGTGGAAAACTATGAAATTAGAATAAAGTCTGGAGTTTAGTTAATAAAAATAATAATAATAGTAAATTTTTTAATGATGTGGACAATTCTACCCACCATTCCCCTCCATAAGGGCAAACTCCAAGCAGTGAAAGCAACCAAGGATAAGCCAGTCTGTTTAAAATGGGTGAAGTCTATAGAAATAAGTATGACATTTTAAGGGATTCTCAGCTATGATAAACTGCATTATTTATGTGACCCATTCAATACATGATTAACTGCTTTGACGGCATCTCCAGGAGAGGAATTGAAATAAGTATTAATGGAGGCCAGAGCCTTTGAGACACAGCAATTAGTAAAGAGTTAATATACTACAACAGTGTAGCATGAAATGACTTATGAACTCTTCAAGGATAATTCTCATAACCTGGAAACCAACCCACCAGCCCCTCATAAATGCAACTCTACTAAATCTACTTCCAGGTTTTTCTTTTATGCACTATGCATAATGTGCATAAAATTTTGTCTCCCAGTATATTTCCCTTAATTACACTCTAGCTTCTCCTCATGGTAATTATGCAGTCTCCATAGCCATCATTTCTAATAGCTGAATAATGATACAGTGACTAGATAACCTATAGTTTCATTATCTATACTCCAAAAGCTAGATATTTGCATGGTTTCCAAATTTCCCCCCCCATTATAAATAATACTCAGATTCATCTTTATGAATAATAAGGCTTCTCCTATATTTCAGATTATTTCTTTAGGGCAGATTCTCAAACTTGGAACCACCAGATCAAAGGGGGACGGATATTTTTATGCCTTTGATATAAACTGCAGAGGGTTATATTGATTTATGCAGCCATTAAAAGATATCAATGTTGCTCATGACACTGATTCTATTTTTAAACATCCTTAAAAAAATTGAAAGGACACATAAACTGACTTCCTAGAATGCCTACACAATTTAACTGTATTTGTTTTCATAACGTTTTGGGGGAAGGGAGGCCATGTGTATATGTCCTGGAATCCTATTATTGTAACTGTCATTATAAACTATTCCAACAACAAATGGCCACTCCTGATGTCACATTTCCAAACAAATAATCCAAAACGGCCTTGATTTGAAACAAAAATTCTATGAGCAGGTCACATGGAAGTGGAAGGAAAGGAGTACAGATACTGAGCCATGCTCTTAAGATTCACTTTATTTAAGAACAACTTAGGGGGCTTCCCTGGTGGCGCAGTGGTTGAGAGTCCGCCTGCCGATGCAGGGGACACAGGTTCGTGCCCCGGTCCAGGAAGATCCCACGTGCCGCGGAGCAGCTGGGCCCGTGAGCCATGGCCGCTGAGCCTGCGCATCCGGAGCCTGTGCTCCGCAACGGGAGAGGCCACAACAGTGAGGGACAACTTAGGAAATTCTCTTTAAGAAAGCAAAGCCAAAGCGTTGCCTTAGAGTATATGTAGATATGGATTGTTTTATTCTATAAAGAAAAAAGCAAAAATATAATTCTGATGCATAAAAAAATTGGTTAATACCAACCTAAAAAGTATCAACCCAAGATTTATATATGTTAATGTTATATGAGACTTATCCTTCTTGACCTCTTACTTACATTTTTCACTGTGAAGTCTCTGATGGTCCATTCTGGTAGAACAATTTCTGACGTCATTGCCACCGTTATGTTCCCATAGTCCTGAGCCTGCTTGGAGGGCCAGTACTCCTCACATTTGGTCTAGAATAAAATGTGTTTTTATACAAGACTCAGATCAAACTGTCTACCATCACAAAAGCCTCACAAGGAGACCAGATATTGAAAACTAGCACTGCCCGGGGTCTGAATCCATCCTTTAGGTGGGTTCTGTCTGACCCTTGGAATTTTGTTTTTTTTTAAATTTACGATTCCTGCCAACTCTTTTAAATTTGGGAGTTTTCCCATAAAAATCCAGATTTCTGGCTTCTCTCGAAAAATCAGAAGATCTAGCCAACACTGAGCCCCCATTTCTGCACAAAAACTGACTCGGAGCTAAGCAGCAGGTGTTCCTTCACAGGGGACACCATGCCCACCCAGCTCCCCCAGGCCTACAGCAGCCATTCCACTAACTGCTCCCTGAACTAAACTTCTCTGACTGACCTATAACCTAAAGCAGCAGAAGAAATGAGAACTTTCCCCAATACTTTTAGATACACACTAATTGCAGTACAAATATGGACACCAATAAAGAGAATCAGATTAAATCATTTGGGGGTCTTTGATTTTTATAAAGTCAATGGGCAGATGTGAACAGAAATAAAAATCAGGAAACAACTGCTCTCTGAGACTACCTGAATCCCCATTTAGTAACTGACTGAAAACATACACACACACATATATACACACACTCTCTCTCTAAACTTTCCAAAGTGTGCTCTCCTGCAATGGATTCTAACCCTGACTGATATCTGACTCACCTCGGAGGTTTGTTTTGCTTTAAAAACAGATACCTGCTTCCCACCTCCAGAGATGCTGACTCTGGCCCAGGGATCTGTAGTTTTTAAAAGATCCCAGCTTCTGGACCACTGCTCCAGGAAAGAACACAGGACTGGGACACACACTGACATGGAGTTTTTGCCCAGGTTGTCTCTTACCCGCTGGATTTATGTTACTACCTTGTGGGCAAGTTCTTAAACTCTAAGCTTCAGTTTCCCCATCTATAAAATAATAACACCTCACAGGGTTGTTATAGGAAAAAAATAACATATATGGAGAATCTAGTGCAGAAAATACACTGGCTCTCTTCCCCTGTCACCCAGGGTCAGTAACATCCACTTCTCTCCCGCCTGATGATGAACAAGGACCCATTAAATTCATCTTCTTGTTCTTCATTAATTTAACTATGTCGTTTTCATTTATCTAACAGATATTTAGGAGAATGTTCCATGTGATGTTCCATGTGTGAGGCCCTGGGCTCAACAGCACCATAAAGTTTATTTGCATTCATAAGCAATGGCCTTTCGTTTGCATAATAACCTGTTCTAATGCAAGAAGCGGGTGCAGAACCCAACCTTCTGTGTCACAAATAATATGAAGAAGGGAACCACCTCTAACTGTTCTTTGTTACCTTTCCTTCCTCCAGCCCCAGCCCCTAGCACAGGACCTTACACATACTTGGGGCTGGATAAACATCTGCTAAATTAAAGTGAAAGAACAGAACATTAAAAGAAATGATGCCCAGGGACTTCCCTGGTGGCGCAGTGGTTAAGAACCCGTCTGCCAATGCAGGGGACAGGGGTTCGAGCCCTGGTCCGAGAAGATCTCACATGCCGCAGAGCAACTATGCCCGTGCGTCACAACTATTGAGCCTGGGCTCTAGAGCCCGCTCGCCACAACTAGAGAAAGCCTGCGTGCAGCAACGAAGACCCAATACAGCCAAAAATTAAATAAATAAGTAAATAAAAGCTCTACTATTAAAAAAAGAAAAAAAAAAAAGAAAGAAATGATGCCTGACACGTTGGCACTATCTCTGGGATAGTGCTACTCAAAGCATGCATCCTGGAGCAGTAGCAGTGGGAACTGTCAGAAATGCAATTCGGAGGTCCACCACAGACCCTCTGAATTAGAAACTCTGGAGGCGGAACCACCCTGCAGGTGACTCTGATGCACGTTAAAGTTTCAGAACCACTGGCCTAGGGACTTCCCTGGTGGTCCAGCGGTTAAGATTCTACCCTTCCAATGCAGGGGGACACGGGTTCGATCCCTGGCTGGGGAACTAGCACGGCCCAAAAAGTAAAGGGACTTGACTCCTATTCTTCAAGTAACGAACCTACATGAAAAACTTCAGAAAGCACATTAGGTCCTATTCCTCAGGCACAGGCTTTCTGAATTTAGCCCATGTTTTTCAATTCTCCTTGGTCCACTTATGGAAAGATGGGATTTTATTACTAGAAGAAATCTTATCTTTGATGGAAGTGGCTGGGAGGATTCCAGGCCATCAGAAGGGAGAGAGAACTGCTGAGACTTCTCTGGGGATACATCAGAAATTTTACATAAAGAAAGGGTCCCAATGCTATAGACTAAGTTTGAAAATCACTTGGTTGGTCAAATTGGTCATCTCACAGGTGCAACTGGTTGCTCGGAGGCAGGTCGGGCTTGCACTCATTCACAGAGCTGATGAAGAACGGAGCTGCACGTGAATTCTTCCGCCTCACTAACCCAACCTCTGCTGTTCATTAATGCCAGCAGCAGTGACTTAATGAATAGAGAACATTGCTCTCTGTCCACAAAGGAAGGTAATGATAACATAGAATTTTTTAACGTTTTTCTAAAACTTTTCTCTTAGAGGAGAAAAAGTCAGAAAACACACTTCTAAGAACAGAGGTGCTAATATTTGGGGGAGTGTTTTCTTAAAAAAAGACAAATCATTTTTAAGATACCCTCCCGCCACAGTAAATATGAATGAACGAATTGAACTAAATAATAATAAAAATAAAAGATACTTACCCTTCCCTGTTCAACACATTTGGTCAACATGACAATGGCATAGACATTTTTCTCCCAAACCATACGCCAAAAATCTTTCAAAGTGTTGGGTAAAGGTCCTTGTGTGGCAATAAAATCTTTCTTGGAATGGTAGCCCTAAAAATGGAAAGCAGCACATATTCAACCTCAAAGAGACAGCAAGAGGACAGCCGGAGGACCTCCTCCTAACCAGCCAGCACCATGAGCCCCGCTCTCCACTTACAGGCATGTAGTTGGCATTGATGTAGTCGTCAGTTGAATGGGCATGGACTGAAAGTTTGACACGGGAAATATCGTCTGTGACATTCAAAGAAAAAAGTTCCATATTAGAATAGAAGCAAAGGTGTGAGGTGAGTTGAATACAAGAGAAAAAAGTACAAGATGGCAACACAGGGGCTCCATCACACCTTGAAGCTGCATGGCTTGGTGTTTTACATCCACGACCTTATTTCATTCCCACAGTCACCAGATGTGACTATGGCACAGAGAAGTTACGTGATCACCTGGGCAGAGCTAGTCAGTGGCAGAGCCACAGTTAGAACCTGGGCAGCCTGGCAACAGGTCCCAAGGTCTTAACCACTCCAGACCGCCTTCTCAGGTGAAACCAACTATTACCATCCTTGGGTGAGTGCCACGAGCCAGGGAAGGCCCTCAGCAATGTTATTTATTCCTTATAACCACACTACAAGCTTCTGTGCCCATTTTAAAGAGGAGGAAACTGAGGGTCAGAGAGATTAAATGATTTTTCCAAGCACTTTCATCTGGTGAATGGCAGTCAGAATTCAAATCCAGTGCCCTTTCCACTATAGCAGGGTAGATACTCAGTTAAGACTTTCACACTTTCTCTATTCTCATAAAAAAATGTTGTTATAAAAAGACAGTCCCAAATGCAAGAATAAACTGAATGTATAAGACTATTGTAAGTGGTATACGTGGAATCTAAGATATGACACAAATGAACTTATTTACAAAACAGAAACAGACTCACAGGCATAGAGAACAAACATATAGTTATCAAAGGGGGAAGGGGGTGGGGGATAAATTAGGAGTTTGGGATTAGTAGATTCAAACTACTATATATAAAATAGATAAACAACATGGTTCTGTATAACACAGTTATACTGAACTATATGCAATATCCTATAATAAACCATAATGGAAAAGAGTATGAAAAAAGTGTATATATATATATAATATATATATATAGTGTATATATATATAATATATATATATAGTGTATATATATAAAATGGAATCACTTTGCTGTACAGCAGAAATTAACAGAACATTGTAAATCAACTATACTTCAATTTTTTAAAAAAAGACTACTATAAGTGAAAGGATGTAAAGCATAAAATTCTCATGTTTCCTATATACTGTCATCTCAAAAAACACACACACAAAATTGTCCAACTCCAGAAATGAAATAATATCCTTAAAATCTCAACTATCAGCCTGAGCTATAAGCAACAGCTCCTATGTTTCCCTGTCTTTGACTATCCACTATCTCACCTTCCCTTGAACAAAATAACAATAATTCTAAACCCAGTTACCAACATGAGTTTTAGCCTAAAATCTTCCCCATAAAAACAACAGCCAAACTCTGGATCTGAAAATCTCCACAGAAATCCACAAGAACAGGCCAATAATCCTGAGTTAACCCTCAAAGCACAGAGCTGAGGCAGATCCCAACAGCCTAGTTTTAAAAGCGTTTCTCGGGCTTCCCTGGTGGCGCAGTGGTTGAGGGTCCGCCTGCCGATGCAGGGGATACGGGTTCGTGCCCCGGTCTGGGAAGATCCCATGTGCCGCGGAGCGGCTGGGCCCATGAGCCATGGCCGCTGAGCCTGCGCGTCCGGAGCCTGTGCTCCGCAATGGGAGAGGCCACAGCGGTGAGAGGCCCGCGTACCGCAAAAAAAAAAAACAAAAGTGTTTCTCTCAGCACACGCATGAGTCAATGTCTGCTGTCAAAATAAGTGCTGGAGGGGCGGCGAGGAATGAAGAGAAAGAAGGGAGGAGCTAGAAGATCCTGAATCTAAACAGAAGTTAACATTTCAGGCCAGGAAAGAAAAACACAACTTCAAGTAAAACAGACAATTAAAAAAAAAAAAAAAAAAGACAGGAATGAACCCAAATGTAATTCATATTTAGCCATGGAATGTGCGCAGCCAACCAGAGATGTGTCTGGACAAACAGAAAGCATTACTCCCTGCCTGCCCTCGCCCTGCTCCCTTTCATTCCAGAACTATACTAACTGAAATAAAAGAGCTGTGGGAATAAAGGGGTTCAAAGCACAGACTCTGGCCTTTTCCCTGAATGAAACTGACAGACCTGGTCCAAGTCTGGTCCCAGTCTGGTCCCGCCATGACTATCTGTGTGACTCTGGACAAATCACCTAGCCACTCTGTGCCTCATTTTCCTCATCTGCTAAGCGACTATTCTACCTATTTCATAAGGCTATTGTGAGGATTGGATTCAATGGCATATGCCTAAACACCATGCTCAGCACACAGAAGGTGACTAAGGAATGGCTATGGAAGTGGTTAGTTCGTATCTGGATTCTTCTCCCCTCTACTGTTAGAGATGTGATGCCAGTGATGGAAAAAAGGGAAAGTAATGCGGAAAAAACAACTTACAGGGTAGAACATTATTATAGCGATTTTTTCCTCTATTCTCAGCCAGTTCAGCTGCGTACTTAGGTAGACTAATTCCAACAAGCTTCAGATCCTAAAAACAGAACATATGAGTTGTTCATTTAGTCAGTGTTCAAATGTTAGTTATACTACTCAGAGAGTATGACAGAACAAAGTGGGAATGCAGAGATGTTATGGGTAACATTGCGTCCCTCAAATAGATATGCGGAAGTTCTAACCCCCAGTACCTGTGAATGAAATCTGATTTGAAAATACAGCTTTTGCAGATGTACTCGAGATAAGATGAGGTCATACTGCAGTAGGGCAGGGCCCTTAATGCAATATCACTGGTGTCTTTATAAGAGGAGAAAAGACACTGAGATACAGACACACAAGGGAGACATGTGAAGGTGGAGGTTATATGGCCACAAGTCAAGAATGCTTGGGGCTTCCAGAAGCTGGATGAAGCAAGGAGGGATCCTCCCCAAGAGGTTTCAGAGGGGCCCCCAGGGGACATGCAAGAGCTTCTCTCTCCCCTCAAAGAGGGCTGCCTCTCACCCAAAGCTTCACCATAAAACGGAAACAGGCAGTTTTCCAACTTTCAGGAAAAACGTAGAGCAATTAAAAACACAATATTTATAGCCACATACTTCATATTCTTCCGCAAATCCACAGTTGGAGTCAGCTTGCTGTTTCTTAAAGTAGGCCTCAAAATTCTCCACTTTGATTAACTTGGATCTAGGAAAACAAAACAGGAATTTTTGCATTCAACCAAGTTCACACTCAAAATAGAAAAATACAAGTTATTTTTTTTTAAAGTGGAGAGTTTACTCACTTTTTAGGTCTTCATCATAGAAAAGGAAAGAAAAAAAATAAGCAGTTAGAAAAAAATGACTCAACCATGACTCTGGAGATGATAGTAAACATCTTCCCAAAGAAAACCTATAGTACAATAGGCGGGCGGGCGGGCAGGGGCAGGTGGTGGCACTATAATGTTATTTACAAAACAATGAAATATGAATCAGGAAATCTGACTTCTAGACCCTGTTATATAACTGATTGGTTTTGTGACTTTGAGCAAGTTCTCTCCTCCTAGATCTTCATAACCTTTTTTCAATCACAAAATATATATTTCTTGGTAGACTATATGGCAAAAGTATGGTTCCCCTTGCCATTGTACAACACGGCAAGGAAGCTAGCTTCAGGAGACTAGGAAACATAGGTTCCTTGCAGAATAACAAGGCTAATAAGAACTTCTGGATGATTAGGTCCAAACCTGTCAATCGGGAAAAATGGCAGCAGTTTCCATAAAAAAAAAAAAAAACACAAAAACCCTTAAAATAGGCACTGAACAGATTGAGGGATTGAATGTATTAAGGTGCATAACTCTAGAGACTTACTTAATTTGAGAAAAGGACACGTCATTGTTCTTGGCACCTTTCCTGTTTTGAAAGAAAAAAAAAGACCCATTAGATCAAAAGAGCTTAATTCTGTGCTTTGTCCCCTTTGTGTATCTACAAAATCCCTTTTCGCTGAGCATTAGTTCATACACAGCATTACATCCTGCTCACAAACACTAGGCTTAATGGTCTAAGCAGCAAATGTTGAGTATAAGCCTGTGAAGTTACTCTCTCTTATACCATCTAAAAGTATTGAAGAATCTTACTCAAGCAATGTGTAGGAATTCCTCTGGGTAAATACATATCAGCAGCACCACCCTAGCGTAAAGCCACACTCGTTATTTAGTGCTCTGGTTTTTGTTTTCTTGGTTTGTTATTCGTTTGGCTTTGGTTTTGGTTTTGGCTTTGAGAAAGCCTTTCTGATAAAGTTAATGTAATAAACCAGAAAATACACCCAGTGTCGGCAAGGTGGTCGGGCACCTGGCACTCTCCTGTACTTCTGGCTAAACCCCATGCTAGCATTAAAAGAAAAAAAACTTTCTGGAAGGCAATTTCACAGCACGTATCAAAATTGATAATGTGCATACCCACTGACCCAGCAATTACCGAGCTTGGAATTTAGCCTAAGGGAGTACTCATGAATGTGCCCAGATTTACACACAAGGATAAGCAACTGTGGCAAACAAACAAACAAACAAAATACCTGAAAACATCAGGCAATTGGTTGAATAATTTCCATACAACTGAATACGCAATAGCCACTTAAAATGAAGAAGATCTGAAGCCGTCCACAATGTCTTGTGAACAAAGCAGGCCAGAAAATGATATGTATAATATGATTCTGTTTGTGGGGATGTGTGTGTGTATTTGTGTGAGTTTTGTAATCACATCGATGTTAAGAGTAGTTTTGTTTGGGTGTGATTATGGATTATTTCTTTTCTTTGCCCTTCTTTTCTGTTTTTTGCTGTTTTTTTGTTTTTTGCAGTAAATATGTAAAACGTTTCTTTTAATAAGAAACAATAAAGCTGTTTTTGACCCCTCCCTCGAAAAAAAAATCAGAATCTAATGCAAAAAGATGTAATACAGGCACTGCCTGTCAACCCACGAGAGCAAGGCGGTGGCAGAAGACCAGGTATAGGATGCATTAGAAACCCTGGGCCAGGATGAAATCCCCTGGCTGGCAGCACCCGATAACAGTAAATAAATCCCAGCTGATACACAGGCTTCACACCCTGCATGGTCAGGCAGGAGGGTGTGCAATGAAAAGCAAAGACCAAGTTCAAGTCCATTTCCACACTTCCTACACTCAGCTTCTGCATCCTTGCAATGGGGCTTGGGAGACCTGCCTCATAGAGCCTAATGAGTGAGAGAATTCATGAAAAGCACAAGTCCAGGCACACAGTAAGTGCTCAAGACAGAGTTGCTATTTTTACTATTTAACTACCCCAAAGAGTAACTGTACAGATAAAATAGTAATAGCATAAGAGGTATAAGATACTGTCAAAGCACTTTTTTTTATTTAATGCTCCTCAGCGGCACGAGTTAGGCACTGTTATCATCCCCATATCATAGATTATCCAAGACATTAAAGCCAAGCTCCCTAACCGCCAGTCAGAGACAGAGCGTGTGTTCAAACTTAGCTGACTCTAAAACGCCACCTCTTAACACTCTGGTTTGTGAACTAGAACGCCTGTTTGAAAGCAGCCCCTTCTGCTGTAGTGTTTACCATGACCTAATGCTTTAAAACCCTCGAGCTCACAGGGACTTCCCTGGTGGTTCAGTGGTTAAGACTCGGAGCTCCCAATGCAGGGAGCCTGGGTTCGATCCCCAGTCAGGAAGCTAGATCCCACATGCATGCCGCAACTAAGGTGCCCTGAAGCCGCAACTAAGGAGCCCACCTGCCACAATTAAGACCCGGTGCAACCAAATAAATAAATGTATTTTAAAAATAATACATGCTTTAAAAAAATTTTTTTAATAAATAAATAAATAAATAAAAGAAAACCTTCCAGCTCAGAGACTGAGATGAAATAATACTGGCCAGACGGAGAAGACTCTGGATGATGGGGACCTGGGGGCTCACTATACTATCCCTTCCACCTGTGTGACTGTCTGGTTACCCACAATACAAAGCTCCCTTTAAAAGTAGGATATTATTGTTAACATAAGCAATAGTTACCTTTTCTTTCTCCAGAAGAGGAAGCCTCCTACGGCCACAATAACCAAGGCACCAAAGATACATCCAAACACTGCTCCACAGATGACACCTGGGAAAAGTCCAAATGGGAGGCACTTCAAGAGGTGTTCACAGACAACTAGAAAAGATCATACTAAAGTGAAGTCAGTCAGAACGAGGAAGACATGCCATATGATATCATTTTTATGTGGAATCAAAAATATGACAAAAATGAACCTATCTATGAAATAGAAACAGACACACAGAGCAGACTTGTGGTTGACAACAGGGAGGGAGAGTGGGGGAGGGAAGGTCTGGGAGTTTGGGATTAGCAGATGAAAACTATTATATATAGGATGGATAAACAACAAGGTCCTACTGTAGAGCACAGGGAACTATATTCAATATCCTGTGATAAAAGGGAGGGGATATGGGAACATATGTATATGTATAACTGATTAAATTTGTTATAAAAAAAATATCCTGTGATAAACCATAATGGAAAAGAATATGAAAAAGAATATATATGTGTATAACTGAATCACTTTGCTGTGCACCAGAAACTAACAAAACATTGTAAATCAACTGAATTTCAATAAATTTTTTGAATTTTATTTATTTTTTTATACAGCAGGTTCTTATTAGTCATCAATTTTATACACATCAGTGCATACATGTCAGTCCCAATCGCCCAATTCATCACACCACCACCACCACCAACACCACCCCCGCCGCTTTCCCCGCTTGGTGTCCATACGTTTGTTCTCTACATCTGTGTCTCATTTTCTGCCCTGCAAACCGGTTCATCTGTACCATTTTACTAGGTTCCACATATATGCGTTAATATACGATATTTGTTTTTCTCTTTCTGACTTACTTCACTCTGTGTGACAGTCTCTAGATCCATCCACGTCTCAACAAATGACCCAATATCGTTCCTTTTTTTTTTTTTTTTGCGGTACGCGGGCCTCTCACTGCTGTGGCCTCTCCTGTTGTGGAGCACAGGCTGCGGACGTGCAGGCTCAGCGACCATGGCTCACGGGCCCAGCCGCTACGCGGCATGTGGGATCCTCCCGGACCGGGGCACAAACTCGTGTCCCCTGCATCGGCAGGCGGACTCTCAACCACTGCGCCACCAGGAAAGCCCTATCGCTCCTTTCTATGGCTGAGTAATATTCCATTGTATATATGTACCACATCTTCTTTATTCATTTGTCTGTCGATGGACATTTAGGTTGCTTCCATGACCTGGCTATTGTAAACAGTGCTGCAATGAACATTGGGGTGCATGTGTCTTTTTCAATTATGGTTTTCTCTGGCTATATGCCCAGTAGTGGGATTGCTGGGTCAAATGGTAATTCTATTTTTTAGTTTTTAAAGGAACCTCCATACTGTTCTCCATAGTGGCTGTATCAATTTACATTCCCACCAAGTGTAGGAGGGTTCCCTTTTCTCCACACCCTCTCCAGCATTTGTTGTTTGTAGATTTTCTGATGATGCCCATTCTAACTGGTGTGAGGTGATACCTCACTGTACTTTTGATTTGCATTTCTCTAATAATTAGTGATGTTGAGCAGCTTTTCATGTGCTTCTTGGCCATCTGTATGTCTTCTTTGGAGAAATGTCTATTTAGGTCTTCTGCCCATTTTTGGATTGGGTTGTTTGTTTTTTTCATATTGAGCTGCATGAGCTGTTTATATATTTTGGAGATTAATCCTTTGTCTGTTGAATCCTTTGCAAATATTTTCTCCCATTCTGAGGGTTGTCTTTTCATCTTGTTTATAGTTTCCTTTGCTGTGCAAAAGCTTTGAACTTTCATTAGGGCCCATTTGTTAATTTTTGTTTTTATTTCCATTACTCTAGGAGATGGATCAAAAAAGATCTTGCTGTGATTCATGTCAAAGAGTGTTCTTCCTATGATTTCCTCTAAGAGTTTTATAGTGTCCGGTCTTACATTTAGGTCTCTAATCCATTTTGAGTTTATTTTTGTGCATGGTGTTAGGGAGTGTTCTAATTTCATTCTTTTACATGTAGCTGTCCAGCTTTCCCAGCACCACTTATTGAAGAAACTGTCTTTTCTCCATTGTATATCCTTGCCTCCTTTGTCATAGATTAGTTGACCATAGGTGCGTGGGTTTACCTCTGGCCTTTCTATCTTGTTCCTTTGATTTATGTTTCTGTTTTTGTGCCAGTACCATATTGTCTTGATTACCGTAGCTCTATAGTACAGTCTGAAGTCAAGGAGTCTGATTCCTCCAGCTCCGTTTTTTTCCTTCAAGATTGCTTTGGTTATTCAGGGTCTTTTGTGTCTCCATACAAATTTTAAATTTTTTGTTCTAATTCCATACAAAATGCCATTGGTAATTTGATAGGGGTTGTATTGAATCTGTAGATTGCTTTGGGTAGTATAGTATAGTCATTTTCACAATATTGATTCTTCCAATCCAAGAACATGGTATATCTTTCCATCTGTTGGTATCATCTTTAATTTCTTTCATCAGTGTCTTATAGTTTCCTGCATATAGGCCTTTTGTCTCCCTAGGTAGGTTTATTCCTAGGTATTTTATTCTTTTTGTTGCAATGGTAAATGGGAGTGTTTTCTTAATTTCACTTTCAGATTTTTCATCATTAGTGTACAGGAATGCAAGAGATTTCTGTGCATTGATTTTGCATCCTGCAACTTTACCAAATTCACTGATTAGCTCTAGTAGTTTTCTGGTGGCATCTTTAGGATTCTCTATGTATAGTATCATGTCACCTGCAAACAGTGACAGTTTTACTTCTTCTTTTCCGATTTGTATTCCTTTTATTTCTTTTTCTTCTGATTGCCGTGGCTAGGACTTCCAAAACTATGTTGAATAATAGTGGCGAGAGTGGACATCCTTGTCTTCTTCCTGATCTTAGAGGAAATGCTTTCAGTTTTTCACCATTGAGAATGATGTTTGCTGTGGGTTTGTCATATATGGCCTTTATTATATTGAGGTAGGCTCCCTCTATGCCCACTTTCTGGAGAGTTTTTATCATAAATGGTTGTTGAATTTGGTCAAAAGCTTTTTGTGCATCTATTGAGATGATCATATGGTTTTTGTTCTTCAATTTATTGATATGGTGTATCACATTGATTGATTTGTCTATATTGAAGAATCCTTGTATCCCTGGGATAAATCCCACTTCATCATGGTGTATGATCCTTTTAATGTGTTGTTGGATTCTGTTTGCTAGTATTTTGTTGAGGATTTTTGCATCTATATTCATCAGTGATATTGGTCTGTAATTTTCTTTTTTTGTAGTACCTTGGGCTGGTTTTGGTGTCAGGGTGATGGTGGCCTCATAGAATGAGTTTGGGAGTGTTCCTTCCTCTGCAATATTTTGGAAGAGTTTGAGAAGGATGGGTGTTAGCTCTTCTCTAAATGTTTGATAGAATTCACCTGTGAATCCATCTGGTCCTGGACTTTTGTTTCTTGGAAGATTTTTAATCACCTTTTCAATTTCATTACTTGTGATTGGTCTGTCCATATTTTCTATTTCTTCCTGGTTCAATCTTGGAAGGTTATACCTTTCTAAGAATTTGTCCATTTCTTCCAGGTTCTCCATTTTATTGGCATAGAGTTGCTGGTAGTAGTCTCCTAGGATGCTTTGTATTTCTGCGGTGTCTGTTGTAACTTCTCGTTTTTTCATTTCTAATTTTATTGATTTGAGTCCTCTCCCTCTCTTACTTGATGAGTCTGGCTAATGGTTTATCAATTTTTTTTAATCTTCTCAGAGAACCAGGTTTCAGTTTTACTGATCTTTGCTACTGTTTTCTTTGTTTCTATTTCATTTATTTCCGCTCTGATCTTTATGATTTCTTTCCTTCTGCTAACTTTGGGTTTTGTTTGTTCTTTTTTCTCTAGTTCCTTTAGGTGTAACGTTAGATTCTTTATTTGAGATTTTTCTTGTTTCTTGAGGTAGGCTTGTATAGCTATAAACTTCTCTCTTAGAACTGCTTTTGCTGCATCCCATAGGTTTTGGATCGTCGTGTTTTCATTGTCATTTGTCTCTAGGTATTTTTTGATTTCCTCTTTGATTTCTTCAGTGATCTCTTGGTTATTTAGTAACGTATTGTTTAGCCTCTATGTGGTTGTGTTTTTTTCCCTGTAATTCTTTTCTAATCTCATGGCGTTGTAGTCAGAAAAGATGCTTGATATGATTTCAATTTTCTTAAATTTACTGAGGCTTAATTTGTGACCCAAGATGCAATCTATCCTAGAGAATATTCCGAGCGCACTTGAGAAGAAAGTATAATCTCCTGTTTTTGGATGGAATGTCCTACAAATATCAATTAAATCTATCTGGTCTATTGTGTCATTTAAAGCTTCTGTTTCCTTATTTATTTGCATTTTGGATGATCTGTCCATTGGTGTAAGTGAGGTGTTAAAGTGCCCCACTATTATAGTGTTACTGTTGATTTCCTCTTTTATAGCTATTAGCAGTTGCCTTATGTATCGAGGTGCTCCTATGTTGGGTGCATATATATTTATAATTGTTATAACTTCTTCTTGGATTGATCCCTTGATCATTATGTAGTGTCCTTCCTTGTCTCTTGTAACATTCTTTATTTTAAAGTCTATTTTATCTGATGTGAGTATTGCTACTCCAGCTTTCTTTTGATTTCCATTTGCATGGAATATCTTTTTCCATCCCCTCACTTTCAGTCTGAATGTGTCCCTAGGTCTGAAGTGGGTTTCTTGTAGACAGCATATATATGGGTCTTGTTTTTGTATCCATTCAGCAAGCCTGTGTCTTTTGTTTGGAGCATTTAACCCATTCACGTTTAAGGTAATTATCAATATGAATGTTCCTATGACCATTTTCTTAATTGTTTTGGGTTTGTTTTTGTAGGGTCTTTTCTTCTCTTGTGTTTCCCACTTAGAGAAGTTCCTTTAGTATTTTTTGTAGAACTGGTCTTTTTTTTTTTTTTTTTTTTTTTTTTGCTGTACGCGGGCCTCTCACTGCTGTGGCCTCTCCCGTTGCAGAGCACAGGCTCCGGACACACAGGCTCCGCGGCCATGGCTCGCGGGCCCAGCCGCTCCGCGGCATGTGGGATCCTCCGGGATAGGGGCACGAACCCGTGTCCCCTGCATCGGCAGGCGGACTCTCAACCACTGCGCCACCAGGGAAGCCCTTCTCAATAAACTTTTTTTAAATAAAATAAAATGAGTGTTGGACAAGATGATTCCCATGGCTCCTTCTGATCCTAATATTCAAGGGTTCCATGCACTAAAAGTCACATGTGTATCTGGTACATGGGCACACAAATGACTACACTGAGAAAAAAGGACCCAACAGTGTTTGCCGATTGGAAGTGTAACTGGAATTCAGAGAAGGGAGTGTGGTGGGTGGGGCCTGTGAAGACCTCAGAAGAGGAAGCTGAGCTGGGTCCTGATGGCCCAGTGACATCTCAGCTTCTGAGAGGAGAGACCAGGTTCTCCTACCCTCCTGGGGGCCCCAGGGAGGTGTGCAGACCCCCATGCTCCTGTGGATACTGGAAGCAAAAAGTCAATGCATTGCTAAGATGCTCCTCTACCTGGATCCTGGGGCAAGAAAACAGCATCTGAATAGCGACTGAAGGACACGTAGCTCTCAGCCCCATCTATGAGTCCATCACTTTGAGGGTTGAAGGTAATATTGGTGAAGCCAGCCACAGAAGCCCTGTGGGGTGACAAGAGGAAAGAGGGGTGGCTGAGAAGTGTCTGACGGCCCAGGCACATATAGTTTTGCACTCAGAGGCCCAGCTCCCAAAGGGCAAAAACCACAAGGCATTACCGATAGGAACCCAGAGGTTCCAGCTTCCCGTTGTAATAGCCGTGCGTGGTGGACTCGTTCCCAACATTGATTTCATATTTCAAGACTTCAGATAAGCCCTGAGAACATCTCTTTTCTTCTGTTGTTATGAGGTATGTCACATAAGTATCCGAGGCCCCCTTTTTGAAATCTTCGTACGTATATCTCAATACATCTGCTGACGGGTGAACAGCTAAGAAAGGCACACAGAAGGAAAGCCATAAGAAAGTGATTGCAGAGATTGAAGTCTCCCTCGTTTCTAAATAATGACCAGGGTGATGGTGGTGACAGCTGCCATCTCTCACGTATGCTCTCTCTGCCAGGTTTTCCCTATATTAAGTTCTAAGGGCTTTATTTACATTAACTCATTTAATCCCCACAATAATGTCATCGCATAGGCTTACCACCCCCATTTTACAGGTGGGAAAATGAGACACAGAAAGCTAAAAAGACCTGGGCCACAAGCTGCACTGCCTACGTGGTAGGGTCATATTTCTAACCCAGACCACCTGACGTGGAGGGTGTGATCTCATCCATCACAGGCTGGTACTGGTCAGGCTGGTCAGTATGCAATATCATCTCCCCTGTTCAGCAAAGGCCTGAGCTTGGGATTTGCTGAATACCTTCACAGCAAAATGACTAGGTGTTTGAAACAGACCCAAAACAAAAGACAGAAAGAGAGCGAGAGAGAGATCTCAATGTCTCTTTTTGAGATTTAGCTGCAGGTTTACAACAGCAGCAAATCCCTTGTCTTCCTGGATCCCCGCAGCCCTGACAGTGTGTTTGAGCTCTGGTTTCTTTGGGGAGATGAGAACAGCATCACAGGCTGTGAGACTGGGCAAGGGTGGCATTGCATAATTCACAGTTAGTTTAAAGAATCACCAAAAACAGCAAAACTCTGAACTTTTTTTTTTGGCCACACTGCACGGCTTGCGGCATCTTATTTCCCTGACCGGGGATTGAACCCAGGCCCCTGGTATTGAAAGCACCGAGTCCTAACCACTGGACGGCCAGGGAATTTCCAAAACTCACTGCTTTAAACCCAGACCTTGGGCAAAGCACCCACACACAGCTAACAAAGACGCCCTCAAATCATTCCCGTCTCACTTCCAGGGAATGTAATGGAGCCCTTTAAGGAAAAGCAGCATTTAATCCACCTCCTCTCTCAGCTATGACAATGCTCTTTGCAAGTTCCCACTACAAATGCAAATCTTTTCCTTTTTTCTTCCAAGAGAAAGTCACCCTTTGAGGATGATTTGTGTGTGCGTGTTCATATGTGTGTGTGTGTGTCTGTGTGTGTGATAAACTTGGTTAAAACTAATATTCTGCCACCTAAAAGACCCTGTGCTACAAAAGAGATGAAAAACATATATCAGAGGTAAGCAAGTCATGGCCATGGGCCAAATCCAGCCAGCCACCCCTTTTGGTACATACTGGAACAGTCATACTGACTCTTTCTGTATCTTCTATGGCTGCTTTCACACTACAACGGCAAAATTGAATAGCTGAGAAGGAGACTGTAGGGCCTGCAAAACTTAGAATGTTTGCTATCTGGCCCTTTACACTAAGTCTGTCAACCTCTGACCTAGCTCATCAGGCAAATGGCTTACACCCACCCACCCCGGGGTGAGTGCCAAAGCGTGGGTCGCAGTATAAAACCAGACGTGTGTTTGTCTCATGAATGCGTTTCAGTGGGCACAAAAATGGCACCCCGTCACGCCATCACCCACTGGCTGTTTAACCCATAATGACCCCTCCTTACCATCCCCAGTGGTGAGAATGAGAGCGTAGGCTTTGATGGGTCCGTGGCTGGCTTCAAACCCACTGAATTTGACCTTCACAGAATTGTGACTGACAGATGTAATGTTAGGGGATCCATCTGGAGAAGGAGGGTCTGAAACAGAACAAAACAAAACACGATCACCCAACATTTAAAACCAAAGAAGGAACACAATGATTAAGGAGAGGATTTGCTGCAGTGCCCCACTCAAGTTCTGCTCTTGCTCTGGAAGCTGTGTGCTGGGCTCATGCAAAGCAAATTCAGAAGCAAAGGGCAGGGATGGGAACTGGTGGGGAACAAAGATGGCAAGTCCTGGGGGAGCCTGCCTAGCTGACAATGACCCCTTCAGTGGGTCCAGCCACATTGCCAGGGTGGCCTCCTGGCAGCCTTGTTTGTAGAAGATAACGTGCCTTTTCTATCTTCCCCCAGTCCCTCCTGACCCAGAGAGCCCAGAGTCCTTATTTTGAGAATGGGGGCAGAGGAAGGAGAACAAGACGGAGACTGTGTGGGTGGAACTCCCAGGTGGGAACTTGGGAGCTGAAGGCAGACATCTGCCAGCACATGGACTTGGGCCCGGGATGGGTTGGTCAGAGAACAGTGATGAAGCAGATAGTTACCCAGAAGGAAGCAAAGAAGACATGGAGAGAACATACTCTCTCCTGAGACCTGGCTGCATTCCGGCTCTGCACCCTTCACACCAAAGTCCTCGTTTTTTGCTGGGGTAGGTTTAAAACTCTGCCTAAAGAAATCCAACTGACCCTCTTCCCGGAAACCAGAAAAGCCCACACGGGAACATTCCGTGAGTGGCCTTCATGATCTTGTGCCTCGCCTTCCCAAGCTAAGCTTGTGAAGCCACTCTCTAAATGAACACAAGGGCTTCTCTGGTGGCGCAGTGGTTGAGAGTCTGCCTACCGATGCAGGGGACACGGGTTCGTGCCCCGGTCTGGGAGGATCCCACATGCCGCGGAGCGGCTGGGCCCGTGAGCCATGGCCGCTGAGCCTGCGCGTCCGGAGCCTGTGCTCCGCAACGGGAGAGGCCACAACAGTGAGAGGCCCGCGTACCACAAAAAAAAAAAAAAAGAGATGATCTCTCTCCACACACACTCTACCTAAATTGGTCTCCCACATACAGTTTGAGCGTTTCTGTTATTATAACCAAGATTCAGGGAGACTGAGAAAACTGAACTCAAAAAAAAAAAAAAGACCATAACACAAGGCTCCAAATGTATGCTGTCCAATACGGCAGCCACTAACCACATTGAGCACTTGAAAGGTGACAGGACCAAGTTTGGACATAAAATATCTCATTAATAACTCACTTTATACAAATTACATGTTGCAATGATAATACTTTTAATATACTGAGTTAAATAAAATGTGATCAAAACTCATTTCAGCTCCTCCTTTTTTTTTTTTTTTTTTTTCCTGGCCATGCCAGGCAGCTTGTGGGATCTTAGTTCCCCAACCAGGGATCGAACCTGGGCCCCTGGAAGTGAAAGCACAGAGTTCTAACCACTGAACCGCCAGGGAATTTCCAGCCACTCCTTTTTACAGTTTCTTAATGTGGCTCCTAGAAAAGTGTTTATTATACAGGAGGCTCACGTGATTTTCTGTTGGAAGGCACAGCTTTAAACCATCCTTCAGCAACCTCTCAAGTAACTGACCGCAGTGGCCACTTGGAGGCGCTGTCCAACGTCTAAGTGCCAACTGCCTCAACAGACACTTCCTAGCACCAGCTCCCACCCCATCCACAGCTCTATGCCTTTTAGCAGGCCAGCGAGGAGCCCCCAGCTCCCTGCCCCAAGACAGCTCCACCCACCTCAAAGCCTGGAAATCCTTTCCTTCTCACTGCTTATCTCAGTCCTACACTCGAGGGACCTTGCCAGCCATGCCCACCATAGTGTCCCTTACCCAGGCACACAGTAAGCAGTCAACAAGTGTTGGCTAAAAGACCATCGCTCCAACTCTCCCCGGTTTACCCATCCCACCAGCACTTCCTGCCTCTCTCAGAGAAAATGCAGCTCCACTTTTATGTTAAATAAAAAAGTGTCAAAGTTGTACTTTTAACAAGCACGCTAAATTTGTACATAAAAATTCATCTGAGGAAAGGGAGCTACAGATTAAAAAGTGAGAGAATCACTGGACTAAATGCTGAGTGGTCATTATCTAACCCTACCACGAACTGCTCAGCTTCAGAAACAACTAACTCTAACAAGCTCCTTCCCTTCACTAGGTACTGTGCTCAGCCCTGGAGATACCGGATCAGATATGGCTTATGTTCCTCAGTGGCTTATACCCACTGAGATGACATCATAAAACAGAGAACTACAAAAAAGTACCCAACAAGGTTCACTGTTTCTATTACACTGTAGGGTGCTGCAGAAACACAAAGGATTGTGACCCAGGGCCATCCTATATAGCTGTGTACTACACAACTCCAAGGAGTCCCACGCGCATAGTAGACTATATGAATGGTGTCCCGTGGAACTATGCAGTGCACAACTTGACTAGCCATACATGGCAGCTCTGAAGTGATCTTCCACCTACACTACCTCATCTAATTTGTATTAACAGTCCTGGAAGGTAGGTATTATTTCCCCTTTTTTACAACTAAGAAAAACAAGGCTCAGAGAGGTTAAGCAGCTTTTCTGAGATCACACAGCTAGTAAAAGGTAGACTTTACAATCAAACCCAGGTCTGCCTAAGTCCAAGGCTCTGTCAGTAGAATCCCTCAGCCATTTTCCAAGTCAGTGTCCCTGAAGTAAGAAGCCTTTTCTTCTTACTATTTCAACCACCAATTCTTTCAAAATTGTTTGGAAACATTCTGATACCCTAAGGGAAATAGCATATCCAGGATTCAAAAAGCACAAAGCAAAACCAACTCCACCAGGTTGACCTAAGACATAATTTTGGCAAAGACACAGGGAGCAAAAGATAAATAAAAATGAAACAAAGAACGAATATAACAAAACAGATACAGACTCATAGATGAAGAAAACAAACTGGTGGTTATCAGTGGGGAGAGGGGAGTGGGGAGGGGCAAGACAGGGGTAGGGGATTAAGAGGTACAAACTACTATGTATGAAATAAATAAGTGACAAAGATATACTGTACAGCACAGGGAATACAGCCAATATCGCATAATAACTTTAAATGCAGTATAATCTATAAAAATCGTGAATCACTATGCTGTACACCTGAAACTAATATAATATTGTAAATCAACCATATCTCAATTTAAAAAAAAAAGCAAAGAAGTAATTTTTTCCAAGTTCAAAATAAAAGGTAGTCATGAAAAGATTAACTAGGGGGATCTCTCGTGAATGATCCCATTTCCCAAAACAGCTGGGGAGCTTATTAATACAGATTCTAGGGAAATATGAATCTTGACTGAATATCTATCTGATAATAGTAAAAAGAAAAAAAGGATTGTTGAGAGTTCCCTGGTGGCCTAGTAGTTAGGATTCTGGGCTTTCACTGCTGTGGCCCAGGTTCAATCCCTGGTCGGGGAACTGAGATCTTGTAAGCCATGCAGCATGGTCAAAAAAAAAAAGTATTGTTAAATTTTTAAGGGTAATGGCAATAGTAATGTGGCTATGTTTGAAAGAAAGGGAAAAGGAGTCCCTGTCTTGCAGCAATACACACTGAAAAACTTATGAATAAAACTATAGAATAACCAGGACTGGTCTCAAAGGAGTCCAATAAGGGAGGAGGGGATATAAATGAAACCAGATTGGTCAAATGCTCACAAATGTTCAACTGAGTGATGATGGGTACGTGGATCCCATTATACTGTCCTTTGCTTTCGTGTATATTTGAACATTTTAGGGGAACTTACTTAAAAGAAAAGGTGACAACAAATTATTCTGTAAAACGAAGGAAACTTTTGGAATGTAAAAAATTCCCTCTCACTAGATTTCTATAGATTATATAGATTCTATAGAATATATAGACTAGATTTCTATAGAAATGGGTTAACAGTCCGTGCCAACAAAAACAAATATTTTTGGATAAATTTTTTTTAGAAACAGGTTTCTAGGCCACACTTGCAGACCCTCTGGGTCAGCTTTCCAAGGTGACCACAATGTCACCTGGCCACCCTGCCCTCCCTGAAGCCCACCTGTGATGCCAGTGAGGCAGGTGTTTTGGGTGGGCGGTGCCATCTTGTCACAGGACCGGGCAATGATGCTGATGTTGTACAAGGTAGAAAAATTCAAATATGTGACTTCCGTCCTGTACTCAGAGCCGTTCTCCGAGGAGCAGCTCTCCAGGTTCGTCATATTTTCCCAGTCTCCGTGCCTGACCTCCAGCTCGAAGCCTGTGTTGGTGCCGAAAGGGCAGGCCCACTTGAGGACCAAGGTTGGCTCTTTGGGGACCACCTCACAGTGGAAGAAGGTTACTGGTGCAGGGTCTGCAAGGCAAGAACAGCACATCATGAGATTCTTGGACTTTTTTTTTTTTTTTGCAGTATGTGGGCCTCTCACTGTTGTGGCCTCTCCCATTGCGGAGCACAGGCTCCGGACGTGCAGGCTCAGTGGCCATGGCTCACGGGCCCAGCCGCTCCGCAGCACGTGGGATCTTCCCGGACCGGGGCATGAACCCGTGTCCCCTGCATCAGCAGGCGGACTCGCAACCACTGCGCCACCAGGGAAGCCCAATTCTTGGACCTTTGCCTTTGCAAACACTGAAACTTGGGGAGCAGGAGGTTCCTGGCCCGTTGGTGATGAGGAGACAGCCGTGGGGCATGACAGAAGAGGCAGAGGCTGACCTTAAACAGGGCCTTAGTGGACTGTGTGACCTTGGGTCAGTCCCCCAACTGTTCTGAGCCTCAGCTGCAGGACTGTCTGAGGATTAAATGAAACAGTGGCTGTCAGGGTCCAGGCTGGAAGAGCACAGGGCTCCATGAGAGGTAGCGACAATACAGTGGAGGCGGTAGCAACTTCTTCGCCTGCATCACCTCATTTTGGGGCCCACTTGACAATCTTTCTGGAACAGGCAGGGTTAATATTGTCCTATTTTGCAGATGAATCAACTGAGGCTTAGAGAGATTAAGCAATTTGCTAAAGATGACATGGCTGGTCAGTGGCAAAGCCAAAACTGGATCTCAGGTTTTCTAAATCCAAGTCCAGCGTGTTTTCTACACATACAACAGGCTAAATAATCAATGGTAAACGGTATCGGTTTCTTCATCTCTAAAATGTGGTGTTATTTGTCTCTACCTATCTGAGGGCCAATAGTGTTTTATGGAGGGCCAACAAAAAACTGATGTAAATGGGAAACTCTGTATTAATGTACCGGGGGTGGGGAGGAATATTATCATTACTTTAATGTTGCAGTGTTTTAAAGCAGGAGAAGTTCTAAAGAGTCACCTAGTGCAACGCCCACATTCTCCACCTGAGGCCTGGAAAGGTAACCTGCCCAATGCATACCTACTCCCACTGTTCCTGTTCCATCCACCCCCACTCATAAATGCTCACAGATATCTTTCTTTTGCTATAGGCTACAATAATTGTAGCTAAGACAAACATTAGCCATGGAAGCTACCCCAATACCAAAGATCAGAGTCTAGACCCTGTGAATGGAGCCTGAGTTAGCAGAAGGGACTCAAAGCTGCAGGGATCCCTTTAGCCACTCCATGTGAAAACTCAGAGGTCATCAGGGTTCCAGCTCCTACACTACCAGGGAGGCTGATCCGATGAGACCCCTGTTCCCCTTCCAAATCAGCCTAAACACATTTGAATGGTTTGGTCTAAGGAAGAGAGGAAGCATGTGCAAAGAGGGTAGGGAGTAGGGTGCTACACAGATACAGAGGTGATAAAGGCCCCATGATCAAAACTGTCAGCAGAAGTACTCACAGCCGTCCACAAAACATTCCCCGGATTACTCTCTGAAAGTTCCCTCAGTTAAACACAGGGCTCATCTTCCCTTTAAAAGATCACACCTTTTGCATCGAGACATTCAGGATCAAGAAAGGCAAAAAAGCTTGAGCATCCATTTGAACAATATCCTTTCCGTCTTCTTCAGCGTAAAAGCCAAACTATGAACTACAAGCCCGGACATCATCCATGCCCTGGCCCATCACCTCTTGCATCTTGGGCCTCACCTCCTACCCCTCCCCCTCTTGCTCCCATGGATCCACCTCTGCCACCCTGACCTCCTGCTCTTTCTTCAATACAGCAGGCACGCTCCAGGCTCGGCACCCCAGCACTGGCTGCCCCTCTGCCTGTAATGCTCTACGCCCCAACATTCACATGGCCTGCTTTACACCCTTCAAGTCTTTGCTCAAAAGTCACCTTTTCAATGAAGCCTTCCCAAGATAAACATCTCATTTCCCCCATCCTTGTTTATTCCCCCCTCCTTAGTAATCATCAGCTAATAACCTATTTATCTTGTTTATTATGTCTTCCCTACCAGAATAAAAGTTCCAGAAAGGCAGGGACTTGTCTGTGTCCTTTAACAGTGCCTGGCATATAGTAAATGCTCAATACATATCTGTTGAATGAATAAATGATGCGGGTAGCAAGATAGCACTAATAAGCTAATAGGACGCTCAGAGAGCTTAGGGTCTATTATCACACACCACACAAAAGCTAATCAACTAGAGTTTATTTCAAGAACCTATGTGCAAGACCAGCATCACACAAGAGGGAGTCCAAGAGGCATGGGGGACTACTCACCTGTACAGAATGACTGCCAGCCAGGTACCAGTGACTCGGTGACATTCCCCACCTGTGTGAAGATCTCTACGGTGTATGAGGAGCCAGGTGTTAACTCGGTGACTGTAGCATAGGTGATGCCGATGTCTGTGACTATTTGTGTGGCCTTGCTGGAATTTCCATCCTGCTCAATTAGAAGGCGGTAGGTGTACCTCAAAGAGGCTTCATCAAAGTTCTGCCAGTTTAAGGTTGCTGCTGTGGTGTTGGTCCTTACTTCAATGTTGGACACATTGCTGGGCCCTTAGTTTAAAAAAAAAAAAAAAAAAAAAAGCATGGATTAGCATGAACCATTTTATTATTTGCATGTAAAATTAGCCAGAAAATCCATTAAATTTAATTTAATAAAAAATAAAAATAGTCTGGCTCCTTTTGGGAAAGAATAAATAAAGCTAATATTTGCTGGACTCGAAAGATGGAACGCTTCCCAAAAACGACATTCAGAAAATAATTATACAGATTAAATCTCAAAAGAATGAAAGTTTTTCAGGCTTCTCTTAATACTTTAACTGAAATATATTTTCAAGATGTAATTTCTATCTGTTTTTGAAATATGATTAACGAAAGAGAAAAACATATGAAAAAGACATTATAAACTACCATTTCTACCATATACTTAGGTCAAATATTACCAAAGTAGTTCCCTCACTTTTGCATGCAAAGCGCCTCATTTGGGCTGCAGCTTCCAATGCCAACATGACAGGGTGACCCTCCTCTAGGCTGTATTCCAGACTAGAGGATGAATAGTCATGTTTTCCATGCTTATGGGATCCCTTTCTGTTTCAGAAGACAATTCAAAGTTCATATGGCTCAGCACCAAGTGCCCTAAGAGCACAGAAGAACATTTGCTGAGGCCGATGTTTCCAGCTTACACAGTTTCACATTCTACCTGGAGCCCAGAAACACAAGAGCCTCTTATTCCATCATTTAACCAATGCTTACTTCCCATCCTCCAAGTGAAAGGGAGAATACTCCCTTAGGAGGGTGTTCTAAGACACTTACGTGTGTACTGTGCGGTGGAGTTGGAATTCCCTAGGCAACCGTTCATTTCTGGGAAGATTGTGATGTTATATAAGGTGCCCGGGATCAGGCCCCCGAGAGTGATGGCTTCATGAGAACTATTTGTCTGGTTAGAGCTGTGCTCAGACTCTATCGCTACACAGTAGATGTACCCAGTAACATTGTCTGTATTCCGCCACGCCAACTGCATGTCGGTTGTGGTGACATTGACCACACGGATATCAAACACTGCACCGAGGTCTGGTCAGAGGAAAGGAAGAAAAAAGGAAGTCTATTAATGACCATCATAACGTCCAGCTTTATTCCAAAGAGTCTGACAAGAGAACTTGCTCTTTGGCCATCAAACCCTCAAATGAGTTCACGTAGGGCAAACTCTAAAACTTAGGGGAGAAACACACACACTCAGTTCTTTCAAGAATTTTGGCTCTTCTGTAACACAGATGAACTTACCAGCTTATCCTATCAGTTTTCTGGTCTTTTGCTTTTGGCATAGAGATGCCCCCTTCGGGGGTCTTCTGGAGTGGAAATCATGGTCAGTTTCTTGATCTGAGTGCTAGGGACCAGATGGGTGCTCTTTGTGAAGATTCATCAAACTATGCACTCAGGATGTGTGTGCTTTTCAGTATGTGTACTATATCTCAATAAGTAGTTTTTTTTATTTGTTCCCTCAAAAGAAAACATCTTTCTATAACATAGACAGACATACTGAAGAGAAAAACTGAAATAGAGTTGACACTGAGTGGGAGTATTTGAGGCTGGAGTGACGAAGGGAAAAAGCGCACATGCCCTCCATGCTCAGAGGTGGGAGTCAGAACTGATATCACCCAGTGAGTCCTCTGGGTTCTGTATTCGGATCATCTCACCTCTACACACTGAACCAGCTGCAATATGAATGCACAGATCCCGGAAACAACTAGATAACAGGACCTCTTTCCTGCCCTTGCTTACAAAACTTTTCTCTCTTTACCCAGTAACCAAGGTCACCTCTAAAGAGGCAAGTTGAGTAGATAGGGGACAAAAGAGGGGAACATTTTCACTGTAAAACCCTTTGTAGTTTTTAAAATTTTGTACCACATGCATGTACTATCTGCTCAAAAATTAATTTTTAAGTAGGTTCTCCTTAAAGGAAGGTAACTGAGAATCTTCTTTCCCTACCACCGGATTCCTGATGTTAAAGGGATTCCACAGAAAGAAGACCATGAAAGCCAGCAGTTTTCTATAAACATAAAAATAATAGAAACAACCTAAATATTCCATAAAAAGGGAAGGGCTATACATACATTGTGATCTGGCTACAAGATGAAATAGTCTGCAGCCACAAAAAACATGAAAACCGGGCTTCCCTGGTGGCGCAGTGGTTGAGAGTCCACCTGCCGATGCAGGGGACACGGGTTTGTGTCCCGGTCCGGGAGGATCCCGCATGCCGCAGAGCGGCTGGGCCCGTGAGCCATGGCCGCTGAGCCTGCGCATCCGGAGCCTGTGCTCCACAACGGGAGAGGCCACAACAGTGAGAGGCCCGCGTACCGCAAAAACAAACAAACAAACAAACAAACAAACAAATATGAAAACCATAACAACTATAGGAGGGAAGTTATGATATATATGGAGTTAAAAGAAAAAGTTCAAATACAAAATAAAATAATTCATATAATAATTACAGTGATATAAACTAAACATATGACCATGGACACAGATAGAAAAGGAATTCAGTTGGGTTAGAAAAGTGGAGTTATTTTTGTTTCCCTGCCTTTTTGTGGTAGTAAAATACACACAACATAATTATCATTTTAACCATTTTAAGTGTACAACTCAGTAGCATTAAATACATTCACAATGTTGTGTCACCATCACCATCATCTGTACCCAAAACATTTCATCATCCCCAACACGAACTCTGCTCCCATGAAACAACAACCCTCATTCCTCCCTCTTCCCAGCCCCTCTCTTCTACCGTCTGTCTCTGTGAACATGCCTATTCTAGGCATCTCATATAAGTGGATTCATACGGTAGTTGTCCTTCTGTGTCCAGCTTTTTGCACTTAGCATAATGTTTTCAAGATTTATCCACACTATAGCATGTCTCAGTACTTTGTTCCTTTTTATGGCTAAATAATATTCTATCGTACGAATATACCACATTTTGTCTATCCATTCCTCTGTTGATGGACACTTGGTTGCCTCCACCTTTTAGCTATTGTGAATCATGCTCCTATGAACATTGGTGTAGAGATAACTGTTCAAGGCCCTGCTTTCAATTCTTGTGGAAATATATATACATGTAGGAGTGGAATTGCTGGGTCATACGGTATTTATTTCCCTTTTTCAAAATTGCCTTTAATGCTGTTACATTTATTCTCCCCAATAATAATGAACATTGGTCAATAATAGAATGGTAATACCCTAAGAGTCTAGTGCCTTATCACAGCTCTTCTTGATTTCCATTCAACCGGACAATTATAGGCAATAGTACAAGAGATGCCTTCTCCTTATGAATAGACTTAAATTACTTTTGCAGCTGCACCATATCAAAGTACAGTCCACACTCTGGTTAAGACCTCAGTCTTCAAAGTCAGACAGAGGCCAGTTCACTACCTTGTCACCCTGGGCCAGTTACTTAAGTTCACAGAGTCCCCATTTCCTACTCTATAAAATAGAGATGATAATAGTCCCTACCTCATGGAGTTGTGTTCAAAATGTTTAAATACAGGATGACAGCCCAGCCATTTGTAGACCCCTAGTACATTATGTTATTATTACATTAAATTCTGGTCATTGGCAAGTCACACGATATCAAAGGGACCCCACAATGGTGATGCCTTTACCATTAGCAACATTCTCAAAAAGAAAGAAAAAAATATATGTTGATACTACGACCCTACCTCAAAAGTCTAATCTGAAATTCAGACTTGAAAAGGAATTACTGCACTTCATCTGAGGGATGCATTTTAGCAGTTCCCATATTTTGGAAGCAGATCTTCCTAGTAGCTATCAGTGCTTAACCCAACCAACAGAGTTGAAGAAACCTACACAAGAAGTATCTCAAGAGTCCAAATGACTTCACACGTGGCTCAAGGAATCAGTCTCATTTCTTTATTCCTCCCTTCTGTGGAAAAGATTTCAATTCTCTTGCAATCAAAGATCAAGGAATACTGTATGTTTTCTAAGCTTTCCCAAAAATTTCATTTCAAAATTTAAAAACAATAATGAGCAATAGTTTTCATGAAATATTTTTATCAATATCAATACGCCTCATAGAACTAACAGAACTACTGTATCACAATGTTGTTTATGAAAGACTATAAATAATCTACCTGTCCAACAATAGGGGAGTAGTTAAATATTTATAAACTTCAGGGTTTCAGGACCCCTTCGTCTTCTTAAAACTTATTAAGGCTCTCAGAGAATTTTTATTTATTTAGGTTATATTTATGTATGCTGTAATAGAAAATTTTTAATGAGGAAAATATATAAAACATAAGAATACACGAGCATGCATTCCATTAGCCAACAGAAAAAATGATTTCATCCCATGTCACAGAGCATCTAGAAAACTCCACTGTACGCTCATCATGAGAGAATGAGAGTGAAGAAGCCAAATAGCATTCCAATATTATTATGATAATAATACCTCACAGGGCTTCCCTGGTGGTTCAGTGGTTAAGAATCTGCCTCCCAGTGCAGGTGACACAGGTTCAAGCCCTGGTCCGGGAAGATCCCACATGCCACAGAGCAACTAAGCCCATGCGCCACAACTACTGAGCCTGCGCTCTAGAGCCCGAGAGCCACACTACTGAAGCCCATGTGCCTAGAGTCCGTGCTCCACAACAAGAGAAGCCACTGCAATGAGAAGCCCTCACACCGCAACAAAGAGTAGCCCCTGCTCACCACAACTAGAGAAAGCCCGCAAGCAGCAACAGAAACCCCACTCAGCCAAAAATAAATAAATAAATAAAATAAATTTTTAAAAATAATAATAATACCTTACAGACCCCCCCTGAAAGAATCTAGGGGACTCCCAGAGATCCCTGGACCACACTTTGAGAACCACTGATCTAACCAAGGGGTCAGCGAACTTTTTCTATATGGACCACAGAATGAATATTTTAGGTTTTGCAGGCCATTTATTCTCTGTGGCAACTATTCATTTCTAGCACAAAAGAAGCCATGGACTTTATATAAAGAAATGAGCATGGTTGTGTTCCCATAAAACTTACGCTCTATAAAAAAACAGGCAGTGGGCCAGATTTGGCCCATGGGGCATTTTTACCTGCTGACTCCTGATTTAGACAATGGAATGCCAGGCAGGTATTAAAATTATCCTGCAGAGAAGGAAAGAAATCATAAAGATCAGATCAGAAATAAATGAAAAAGAAATTAAGGAAACGGGGCTTCCCTGGTGGCGCAGTGGTAGAGTCCGCCTGCCGATGCAGGGGACACGTGTTCGTGCCCCAGTCCGGGAAGATCCCACATGCTGCGGAGTGGCTGGGCCCGTGAGCCGTGGCCGCCGAGCCTGCACGTCCAGAGCCTGTGCTCCGCAACAGGAGAGGGCATAACAGTGAGAGGCCCGCGTACCGCAAAAAACAAACAAACAAACAACAAAAGAAGAAATGAAGGAAACGATGGCAAAGATCAATAAAACTAAAAGCTGGTTCTTTGAGAAGATAAACAAAATTGATAAACCATTAGCCAGACTCATCAAGAAAAAAAGGGAGAAGACACAAATCAATAGAATTAGAAATGAAAAAGGAGAAGTAACAACGGACACTGCAGAAATACAAAGGATCATGAGAGATTACTACAAGTAACTCTATGCCAATAAAATGGACAACCTGGAAGAAATGGACAAATTCTTAGAAATGCACAACCTTCTGAGACTGAACCAGAAAGAAATAGAAAATATGAACAGACCAATCACAAGCACTGAAATTCAAACTGTGATTAAAAATCTTCCAACAAACAAAAGCCCAGGACCAGATGGCTTCAAAGGCGAATTCTATCAAACATTTAGAGAAGAGCTAACACCTATCCTTCTCAAACTCTTCCAAAATATAGCAGAGGGAGGAACACTCCCAAACTCATTCTACAAGGCCACCATCACCCTGACACCAGAACCAGACAAAGATGTCACAAAGAAAGAAAACTCCAGGCCAATATCACTGATGAACATAGATGCAAAAATCCTCAACAAAATATTAGTAAACAGAACCTAACAGCACATAAAAAGGATCACACACCATGATCTAGTGGGGTTTATCCCAGGGATGCAAGAATTCTTCAATATACGCAAATCAATCAGTGTGATAAACCATATTAACAAATAGAAAGAGAAAAACCATATGATAATCTCAATAGATGTAGAGAACGCTTTCGACAAAATTCAATACCCATTTATGATAAAAAAAAAAAAACCCTCCAGAAAGGAGGCATAGAGGGAACTTTCCTCAACATAATAAAGGCCATATATGACAAACCCACAGCCAACATCATCCTCAATGGTGAAAAACTGAAACCATTTCCACTAAGATCAGGAACAAGACAAGGTTGCCCACTCTCACCACTATTATTCAACATAGTTTTGGAAGTTTTAGCCACAGCAGTCAGAGAAGAAAAAGAAATAAAAGGAATCGAAATCGGAAAAGAAGAAGTAAAGCTGTCACTGTTTGCAGATGACATGATACTATACATAGAGAATCCTAAAGATGCCACCAGAAAACTACTAGAGCTAATCAATGAATTTGGTAAAGTAGCAGGATACAAAATTAATGCACAGAAATCTCTGGCATTCCTATACATTAATGATGAAAAATCTGAAAGTGAAATCAAGAAAACACTCCCATTTACCATTGCAACAAAAAGAATAAAATATCTAGGAATAAACCTACCTAAGGAGACAAAAGACCTGTATGTAGAAAATTATAAGACACTGATGAAGGAAATAAAAGATGATACAAATAGATGGAGAGATATACCATGTTCTTGGATTGGAAGAATCAACATTGTGAAAATGACTCTACTACCCAAAGCAATCTACAGATTCAATGCAATCCCTATCAAACTACCAATGGCATTTTTCACAGAGCTAGAACAAAAAATTTCACAATTTGTATGGAAACACAAAAGACCCCGAATAGCCAAAGCACTCTTGAGAAAGAAAAACGGAGCTGTAGGAATCAGGCTCCCTGACCTCAGACAAAGCAACAGTAATCAAGACAGTACGGTACTGGCACAAAAACAGAAATATAGAGCAATGGAACAGGATAGAAAGCCCAGAGATAAACCCACGCATATATGGTCGCCTTATCTTTGATAAAGGAGGCAAGAATATACAGTGGAGAAAAGACAGCCTCTTCAATAAGTGGTGCTGGGAAAACTGGACAGCTACATGTAAAAGAATGAAATTAGAACACTCCCTAACACCATACACAAAAATAAACTCAAAATGGATTAAAGACCTAAATGTAAGGCCAGAAACTATCAAACTCTTAGAGGAAAACATAGGCAGAACACTCTATGACATAAATCAGAGCAAGATCCTTTTTGACCCACCTCTTAGAGAAATGGAAATAAAAACAAAAATAAATAAATGGGACCTAATGAAACTTAAAAGCTTTTGCACAGCAAAGGAAACCATAAACAAGGCGAGAAGACAACCCTCAGAATGCAAGAAAATATTTGCAAATGAAGCAACTGATAAAGGATTAATCTCCAAAAGTTACAAGCAGCTCATGCAGCTCAGTATCAAAAAAACAAACAACCCAATCCAAAAATGGGCAGAAGACCTAAATAGACATTTCTCCAAAGAAGATATACAGATTGCCAACAAACACATGAAAGAATGCTCAACATCATTAATCATTGGAGAAATGCAAATCAAAACTACAATGAGATATCACCTCACACTGGTCAGAATGGCCATCATCAAAAAATCTACAGACAATAATTGCTGGAGAGGGTGTGGAGAAAAGGGAACCCTCTCGCACTGTTGCTGGGAATGTAAATTCATACAGCCATTATGGAGAACAGTATGGAGGTTCCTTTAAAAACTAAAAATGGAACTACCATACGACCCAGCAATCCCACTACTGGGCATGTACTCTGAGAAAACCATAATTCAAAATGAGTCAGTACCAAAATATTCATTGCGGCTCTATGTACAATAGCCAGGACATGGAAGCAACTAAGTGTCCATGAACAGATGAATGGATAAAGAAGATGTGGCACATATATACAATGGAATATTACTCAGCCATAAAAGGAAACAAAATTGAGCTACTTGTAATGAGGTGGATGGACCTAGAGTCTGTCATACAGAGTGAAGTAAGTCAGAAAGAGAAAAACAAATACCATATGCTAACACAGATATATGGAATCTAAGAAAAAAAAAATGGTCATGAAGAACCTAGGGGCAAGATGGGAACAAAGACACAGACCTAGTAGAGAATGGACTTGAGGATACGGGGAGGGGGAAGGGTAACCTGGGACAAAGTGAGAGAGTGGCATGGACATATATACACTACCAAATGTAAAATAGATAGCTAGTGGGAATCAGCCGCATAGCACAGGGAGATCAGCTCGGTGCTTTGTGACCACCTAGAGGGGTGGGATAGGGAGGTTGAGAGGGAGGGAGACGCAAGAGGGAAGAGATATGGGGACATATGTATATGTATAACTGATTCACTTTGTCATAAAGCAGAATTAACACACCACTGTAAAGCAATTATACTCCAATAAAGATGTTTAATAAAGAAAAAAAATTATCCTGCAGAAATATTTATGCTAATAGGGAAGAATAGTCACAATAAACTTGAAATGAAAAAAGCAGATAACACATGTACAGGATTTTAATATTTGTTAAAATATATATACACACACACATACACACCTTTCTATACCTTAAAATTCTAAAACATCACGCATCAAAAGCTATTAGTTATTATCTCTGGTTGTTGGTTTACATGTGATTTTTCTTTTTGCTTGTCTGTATTTTATATAATGAATATGCATTGCTGTCATTATAAATTTGTTTAAAAGTTTTTCTTAATTAAAAGAAAAGCAATATTTGGAAAATTTGACATTTATAAATTATACTGATTTCCGTTAAGAAACATGACTGTTTCTCAGAAAATACAACCTATTTGCTTACCAGTTGTACTGTAAACTGTTTGGGAATCCCCTGTAGTCCCATTTGGTCCTTGTGGAAATATGTCAAAACGATACTTGGCTCCAGGGCGTAAGTCACCAATGACAATACTTTGTTCGGTGGTTGTTTGACATTCTCTAACTTCATCCCGTGTGATATTTATCTCAAAGAAATTAGAGTCATTGCTGTTCCATGCTAAGCCAATTTCCCTTGTGCTGACACTTGTCACTCGAAAGTCAGAAACTGGTCTGGGGGCTGTGGGTAGAAAGTAAATGACTAGATTAAGAATCTACTTCTCCAGTAGACAAGGGTGACTGAACCTCACAAAATATTTACAATGAGATTAAACGTACACTTGGGACACCTAACCTCTCTTTTTCTCTTTTTTGTATTATCACCTACAACACAAGGCCCTCAGAAACTCATGTTTCTAACCAACAAGAGAACACTTGGCCACAGGAGTGCAGAAACTGGTGTTTAAGTTGTACAAAGTCATTCAAAGGAAATGAGAAGAGGCATAAATTCTCGTGGGTCAAGGGCTCAGGCACTGGAGGACCTTGGCCACTGCTGGCTGCCTATGTTGTATACATTACTTAGCCTTCCTGAGTCTCTGTTTAAGGAAGTGCAGCAGAGGCTGCTGTTGACCCCCAAAATCCATTCCCCCCTCCATTTTCCTTAATCATACACTCCCAGATTCTTAGCAGTGTACGTGGCTATTGGAAAGAAAAACTACATTTCCCAGCCTCCCTTGCTACTAGGCTAAGTTCTGGCCAATGGGATTTGAGTATAAGCGCCATATGGCTCCTAAGAAGCGTCCTTAAAGGATGGAGCATTACCTTTTATCCTTCCTTCTTCTTGTAACTGGAATGTGGGTGTGGTGCCTGGAGCTCAGGCTGCCTGGCTATAGAACCAACAATGTGGCAGTGGCTGCAGCTTCCTGATGCCGGGACGGCAGCTCAGTACATTCCTGGAGCCAAAAACTACAGCCAGGGCTGCTGACAGTGACACAGTTGGGGACTCCCTGGATGGGGAGTTCTGCACCCTTAGGCTGGGAGTCATTTCTGGGTCCCAGCCTAGAGCTGCACCCCATATGTTATGAGTTGAGTTGTGTCCCCTCAAAATTCATATGTTGAGGGCTTCCCTGGTGGCGCAGTGGTTGAGAGTCCGCCTCCCGATGCAGGGGACACGGGTTCGTGCCCCGGTCCGGGAAGATCCCACATGCCGTGGAGCGGCTGGGCCCATGAGCCATGGCCACTGAGCCTGCTCGTCCAGAGCCTGTGCTCCACAACGGGAGAGGCCACAACAGTGAGAGGCCCGCATACCGCAAAAAAAAAAAAAAAAAAAAAAAAAAAGAAAAAAAAAAAAATTCATATGTTGAAGTCCTCAGAATCTGATTATATTTGGAGGTAGGATTTTTAAAGAGGTGATTAAGGTAAAATGAGGCCATTAAGGTGGGCCTAATCCAATCCATTATGACTAGTATCCTTATTAGATTAGAGAGAACTATATTCAATATCCTGTGATAAACCATAATGGAAAAGAATATGAAAAAGAATATATTTATGTATAACTAAAGCACTTTGCTGTACAGCAGAAATTAAACACAACATTGTAAATCAACTATACTTCAATAAATTTTTTTTTAAAAAAAGAGGAGATTAGGACACAGACATGCACAGATCAAAGGAGAATCACGTGAAGACACAGGGAGAAGCCGGCCATTACAAAGCCAGGAAGGGAGATCTCAGAAGAAACCAAGCCTGAATCACCTGATCTCAGACTTCTTGCCTCCAGAACTGGGAGAGAGTCGATTTCTACTGTTTAAGCCTCCCAATCTGTCGTACTTGTTATGGCAGTCCTAGCAAACTAACACACCAGCACTTCCAATGATTCTATAAACCCTCAGTTCCCAAGATAAGATCCTCTTCAGCTTAAAATAGCTCATGGTTTCTGTTTCTTGCAACTGAGCGGTAGCTAACCATCCCATCCTGCCTAGCATTGGGCTTCTTTTATAATGAGAGAGAAATAAACTCCTGTCTTGGATACTTGGGGAATTTGTTACTCACAGGAAACCTGATCCTATTAAACAGTAAAAAAAAAAAAAAAAAAAAGTAAAAGGTGAAGAAAAGAAAGCAGATTTCATTTACTCCAAAGACCCAGTCAGAAGACGTTTGTAAGAATGCCTAAGGTGTGCTTCTTGGAAAGCAACAGACACTCGAATAAAGTATTCTGGTGGGATGAGCCCTGGGTCCAGAGCCAGGCACCCCTGGGTTCAAGTCCCTGCCCTGCTGCTTACCAGCTCTGTGGTCTTGGGCAAACTCTTCAGCTGTGCTGAGCTATAGTCTTTTCATCTGTAAGACAGGGATCCTAACACTTACCGTGAAGACCACTACAATACATGTAAAGCTCCTGGCACAGTGCAATACCGATATTACTATATTATTACATTACTACTCTACTGGCACACCATTATTGTTTTAATTATTGGACCGTCCTTGGAACAGAATGGTTTTTATTTGCTGCCTAACATCTTGTCTTTAAGAGACAGCTGGATCAGAAGAAAGAAAAGACAAGACATAGCTGTGTCCTATTTCCTTATAATGTCAGCATCCAAAGGACAAAGGGACATGAATAACCAGGTTCTTTTTGTCTCCGTGTATCAACTTGCTCCCTGTCACTAGCACACTAGAATGGCTGTCACCAGCACAGGCTGGAGCTGAGAGAGCCCAGCTGTCTGACCCCACCTCTGACACTCACAAGGTTTGACACCTGTCCATAGCATCTCTCTCGGCCTTGGCTTCCTCATCCATAAAATGAGGCCAGTGCCATGTCACAGATTTGTGAACATTAAATGAGACCGTGCAAGGAAAGCCCGTCACGCGATGCTGGACGTGTGGGCAGGGTCAATCAATGGTCACCGTCCTAAGATCACACATCCTGAAGGTGGTAAGAGTCCCTGTGGACCCACAAGGTGAGCTGTGCTTTCCTCAAGGGCAGGAACAGAATTTGCCTTGTGTCTGCACCTTGCGCATAGCAGGCAGGCAAGAAAGGTTAGCAAAGCAATGAATGGACTCACGGGTGTACACTTGGAGAAAGCCCGGTATGCCCTCAGAAGTGTTGTCAAGGAAAGGCCACACTGTGATGTTGTATAACGTGCTCGAGCTGAGTGAGGTGATGACTGCATGAGTCTCACGGACAGTGAGATTGAAGGAATCTGTCTCGCCAGCAACTTGTATCTGGTAGGTATAGACAGAAGATGACTCATTCTCATTGATTTTCCAGGTCAGGGTCAAGCCTGTGGCACTGATGTTCACAACTTCGATGTCAAACACCTGACTGGAATCTGCAAAGACACAAGAGGAGTTAACAACCACCAGAACGGCCAAGCCAGACAGAAAGAGACAGAGAGAGGGAGAGAGGCTGTCATCAAGGAACGTCATGTAATCTAAGAAACACTCTGAGCGATTTTTCCTTCCTACTCTACACCATTTAACGCAACATACCTGAGTGTAAGGCGGTCCCAGCAAAAGTCAGGCAGCATCTTCAGTGAAGAAAACAACCTGGCCAATTGCAACTGCATAGTTACTCTACGTTCTTCTTGTGAGCTGACTCTTAGAGATGCGACAGACACCTCAAACAACAACATGGACTCTACACATGCCCCTCTAGGTGCTGGGTGACCCCAAAAGGTCTCAAGCATACATCCATCCAAGAATGAACACTATACTCTACATGATCAAGTAAAGATCACAGACTTTCACATGAGGCAGGTCTGGGTTCCAAGGTCAGCTCTACTTGAACAGGCAGGTGGATCTTGGGAAAATCACCAAGCTCAGTTTCCTCATCTATAAAGTCAGGATAATAATCCTAACTCAAGAAAAGATAACACAAGAGTGCTAGTTATTCACCACTTGCCCATCCCACTCTCCTAATCCACCCTCTGTCCTTCTCCTGCCTGCTCTGTGCCCCGGGGAGGCTGAGCCCTGTACCTTGCATCACTGGGGCACAGGTGGAGGGTAGAGTCTCTGCCAGGTGGCCTGGGACCAGGTTCCACCAGTGAGCGATAGGGGCAGGCTACTGGGGGGCTGGAGGAGAAAGCAGTTGGCGTCTCTCCTCACTGCCTCCTGCTCTGGGTCACCTGTTCTGACATAGCTGTGTCCTCCACTGCCCCAGCCCTCGCTCGGCTCCAGAAACACCATCTCCTCCCCCTTACTCTTCAGCCTTGGAGGTGATTTCCTATCATGACTAGTCTCAGGCGTCTCAACATCCTCTGATGATGTCCTTAACTCCATCCCACCTAATTAGTCACTTGAAAAGTGCCTGGTACCATACATGGATGTGTATCTGTGTGTATGTGTGTGTGTGTGTGTACACATGAGTATACACACACATATACATACACACACAACACAGAGAGGGTTAAGGCTATAATATAATTATTATAATAGTATATATTATATAATATTATTATTTATTAAGCACTAGGACAGTCAACACAAACCAGGCTTTGTGTATATCCACATGACCAAAAGCCAAAAATGCAATCACTATTACTTTAGTTCCACTCAAATCACTTTAAAAAGCAGGGAACCCCAGGTCCACACTAATCCACAGGCCACTTTTAGCAGGATCAGGCAAAAAAGGCCCTCCTCTGGATGGCTCTGCTCTGGGGTGTGTGGCTTGGTGAAAGACCCAGAGACTACATTCCAGCCCCACTCACCTCCCTGCACAAGCACCTTGTAGGTAGGACAGCCCCACCGCTGTCAATGACACCCCTGGAGGAGTCCCTTCGCCCCCTCCCTCCTCCCCCAGCCAAAAATTGCCCCCAGGTGTCCTATAGCACCTCCTCCCAGCCCCTCCAAAAGAGAGAGCGGCTCTCAAAACGTACATATACCATCTCTCTAGGAAATGAATCAACCCCTCCAGAATCATCCGAGTCCTTGAGATGTTACCTAGTCCCAGTGCCTCTCCACTTTCATACCTCCGTGTCCGTCATCTGCACTTTCACTCATGACGTTTCCTCAACGGACATATCCTCCTCCTCCTCCTCTCCATTTATCCAAATCCTATCCTCCCTTCAAAGAAAGTTCAGATCCTCCCTGTAGAAGAGGCCTTCCTTGGGGATTTAATATTAAAATCAGGCTCCAGCCTTCCCATGTCCACAGCACTTAGTAGGCAACTATAGTGCACAGTGACCATGGGTTGCCTATGCAGCATCCAAGTCTCTCTTCCAAAAGGCATCCCAATCCCCCTTGTAGGGAGGAAGTGCCTGTCACCCATGTGGAAGCTGGAGGGACAGTGGCTCCCTTCCCCAGCACAGCCATCTAGAAAGCAACATGACACCCTCTCCACCCTAGAATCCTGAGGGAGTGTCACCAGCTCCAGCATGGACCAGCCCTCCAGAGTCTCCTGGATGCTAGACTGTTTTCTGTCCTTGGTCCTCCAGCCTCCATGCTTACTCCCTCCATTCTATGGATCTGTGACAGCCTTTCAGAACAGATATATTTTGGGGGTTTGTTTGTTTATTTGTTTTAATTTTTATTGGACTATATTTGACTGACAAGTATGATGGTTGTGTTAGTTTCTGCTGTACAGCAAAGAGACTGTCATATATAGAATAGAGATATTGTTGGATAAGATAACCCGAGTCAGTCTGTGTTCCCTGCACGCAAGCCCCCAACAGCTGCAAGGCTACAGCATTTGTTCCTGAACCCACAGAGCCTGACCGTGTGCTTTCCCACGTATGTTTGCCTTGATTCCCCATCTATACTGCAATTCCCTGAGGGTAGGAACCATTCTTTACCCCCTCATCAGCACCAATCCAAAAAGTCTCTAAAACTGCTCAATTAACAGAGTGGGAGTGCTGACAAATTATAGGTAGAAAGCAGCAATGTGCATGTCAGCAAGTATCAGAGGAAGGTCAGTATGCCTTCCAAGTTCAGGCCAGAAAAGGAAACTCATTTTCTTCTCTCAAGGGGAAAATACTTAACCAATATGGACAAAATGAATATCAAGTTACAAGAGAAAAACATTATGCCAGTTTGTCTCGTTGGCCAGCAATGCAGAGCTATGAAAGAAAGAATGAGGTAGCCCCTAGCATCTGCACATGGTAGCTGTTCAAGGAAATGAGCAGCTACATTGTCATGAGCTCAAGGAAAGAAGGGTCTTGGCCACAGAGTTAAGAAGCAACTCACTGGATCTGCTCTGTCCAAAACCTCTTCCAAAAAACTCTCTCCTGCAACAAAACTACTTATGAAGCAAGAGATAACTCCGAACCAGAATCACAGAAGACAAACTTTGTGCTAGAAAACTCTGGCTGAAGCCACTTTACAAAATTTAGCATACTTGTTTTAAACTCTGTGGTGCGGGGCTGTCCTTCGGTACCATTTGCTGCTCGAGGATAAACAGTGGCCTTGTACTGTGTGTCAGACTTTAACCCAAAAAGCAGGACTTCCGTGGTGTCTTGGGGCAGAGAAGGGTCAGAGGACGGGGCTGCAGGTTCGAGTCCGTATTTGTACCCAGGGGCAGTGGGGCTCCTGGGTGGCTGCAGAAAGCGGTCTGTGTTGCTGGCATCTGTTTCAAACACAAAAGGCAAAGACATGACCTGCGACAGAAGTGCATCCCTGTCTTCTGTCAGCGCTGGTGCCCTCCCCACCGTAAGACGACCCATCAGACAGTATCCACAGCTGGGACTCCACAAATACCTGTTCCTTTCCTCCCCCAGAGATACACATGCTCCTGAAAGGGCCCTGATTTGGGGGTTTGGTGAGGTTTTCTGCCTTTTCTTTTTTTTAAGTGGGGTATAGTTGTTTTACAGTGTTGTGTTAGTTTCTACTGTACTACACAGTGAAACAGCTGTATGTATACATGTATCCCCTCCCTCTTGGACCTCCCTCCCACCCCCCCTCATCCCACCCATCTATGTCACCACAGAGCACGGAGCTGAGTTCTCTGCGCCATGCAGCAGGTTCCTACTAGCTATCTGTTTTACACATGGTAGTGTATATATGTCAATCCCAACCTCCCAATTCATCCCACCCCCTCTTCCCCTCCACTGTGTCCGCACGTTCGTTCTCTGTGAAAGGGTCCTGATTTGGGGCAGGTATTTCACTTTGTACTTTTAGCCCAGGTAGCACCGCAGATATTTGTGCTTCTCTCTCCAACTCAGCGATTTGCATCTCTCCCCAGCTTCCTTCAAGAAACCATCTTCTCCCACCCAACTCCAAACATGGATTTCCAGGACAACCTCATGATTCACACTTGGCTAAGCAGAGCCCACTCACGGAATTCTTTCCCTGGACCAGTCCCCTGCTGAGAGAGGGTGAAACAAGCAGAACTGCTGAACCAGGAGAAAGTTGGTAAAAAGAAAGAAGCAGGAAAGAGAGACAAGAGTCACCTCATCTCTTCTTTCAAGGCCTTGCTGCCCCTGGTGGGGAAATATACACGAGCCAAGAAGTTGCTCTTTTAGTCTAAGCTATTTGAAGTCTGATTCTGTCATCTGCCATCAAGAATCCTGACACCTACTTTGTACATCTGTTTCCTTATGTGTAAAATGGGGATCGAGTACTTGTTCTCAATTCACAGGGTTACCCCTGAAAATTCTGTGAAGTCTGCAAATGACTACTCCACTGTCAATGCAGACGACATCTGCTAGATTTGCCTGATAAGCAGCCCTTTTCTCAATGGATGCGGTTAAGTTCCTCCCGTGGGCCTAATTGGGTTAACACATCTGTTATCTATCCAACCGAAAGTTTATGAAGCTAAAGGGCCCAGCTACTTTCCTGGATGCCAGACTCCAAAAAGTTTCAAAACCCACTGTGCTGACCTGTAAAATAAGAACATTTTCCCCTCCTTCCTCACTCACTCGTGGAGGTCAAACTAAAATGTGGAGAAGACCTCTATAAATTCTAAACTCCGCACAAATTATAAGAACAATTTTTCTTAACTGTAAGTTACTGAAAGTCAAAACCACCAAGGCAGATCAGAAGCCCACTTTTGTAACTCACCTAAGCTATTTTCTGTAACCAGAGGGTCACTCTGTGTCTTATTTGAAAGAAACAGGGTGAACTTGTTTTGAATCCCTGAAATATTGACTGCTAAGTTTTGAGACGACTCTTGGCTTTCTTCAAGGAGCATCCGGCAGGTGTCAGTGAGGTTATCATTCTTCCAGGTAAGAGCAACGTGCGTCACACCCACGAAGACAACACGAAGACCAGAAACGGGACGAGGCTCTATTTTAAAAACACACAGTGGGCACTGATGGAATAAGATACTTGTAGTCACCTTTCATTAAGAATGACTGGGGAGGGCTTCCCTGGTGGTGCAGTGGTTGAGAGTCCGCCTGCTGATGCAGGGGACACGGGTTTGTGCACCGGTCCGGGAGGATCCCACATGCCACGGAGCGGCTGGGCCCGTGAGCCATGGCCGCTGAGCCTGCACATCCGGAGCCTGTGCTCCACAACGGGAGAGGCCACAGCAGTGAGAGGCCCGCGTACCGCAAAAAAAAAAAAAAAAAGAATGACTGGGGACACTGATGTTTCAATGTGACCCACTAAAAATACTTCCTTTATATCAGAGTCTGGTGCAGTTCCATCATTTCACAGCAGGGAGAAAACTTATCATTATGCAGAAAAAAAGGAGAAAAGAATAAACCTTAAAGCCATAATTTTTTAGGATCTGAACTGTTCCCCATGACAGTTAATTCCAACAGTGATCTGATACTCTTCTCAACTGCCCTTTTAAACAGCAGCATTTAATATTTGTTTTAGATATCAGGAATAAGCATCCAAAAAAAGTGATCACTTGCTACATCTAAAGGTCTCAATTCCAGATAATACAAATAATATTTCACAGTATCAAGACATTTCAACTAAGACCCTCTTCCCTGTATTCCAACCCCAAGGGAAATTTTCAGAAGATTTCCGGTCTATACTATCCCCCCTCCGTTCTTTCTATCACTTTACTTGACTGATTGTGACATAAACCAAACCATTTTGGCCAAGATGACATCCACTGCCTTCAATCTTGAGATAAGAACATGGAGATTCAGAACAGAAGGGTGACTTGCTCAAGAATGCACACTGCTTGTAGCATCAGGGAAACTAGAACCCAGGGCTCCAGCTTTAAGCATATATTGATACAAGCACAGGTAGCACTGCAGACAGATCCACAACCCTGCTTGAGGTGGCTGAACTCAAAGACACTGGCCTGGATGACTGTAAGGCACCATCCAGCTCTGAGGCGAGCTGATCCATTCTGCAATTCTGTTCTTCACATCAAATGTTTCTGATGCAAAGATTTCTACATTGGGTCACACATTTCGTTAAAAAAGACACGTGCAACACGAATAAATCAGCCAGCTCAATGATCTGGGTAACTGTTATGAACACCACTGTACCACAGTGCTCTGGAATCAGGCTGCTGGCTTCCCACTACATGATGGCTCAAAAACTCTGGGAGCTCAGAAGAAACTTAACTTCTCGGCATTACCATTTCTTCCACTGTAGCCCTCGGGGTTCCTGTGAGGACACCCTGATGTATTAAGGACACCTAAGCACATGGAATGCGCTCAGTAAACAGTAGCTGATAAACACAGCCTTGACCTTGGGTGCTTTAAGGTGGAGTGAGGAGCCTTGGTTCCTGGGTTGCGGGCTCCTGGCCACCTGTCCACCTCCCCTTTCCTCTAGTCACCAACTCTGTATCACCTTGTCCCATCAGCATTTCTAAATTCTGCCTTCTTCTTCCTCCTTCATTCTCTTCTATCTCCTCTCTGCCCTCTCCTTCTTTTCCTCTCTCTCTCACAATACAGCAAATCTTTACTGTGGGTTTCTGTTTTCTCTAAAACTGTGCTGAGAACCTCCAGGAGGTTTCTGAAGGTACCTGTGACACTGCATCCCTGTAGCTCCTCTCTCTCCAGTTCTTTTTACTTACTGGGCAACTGGGCAAGATTTTATTTAAAGAAATAGTTTCCAGGCTTAAAAAAAAAAAAAAATGTTGAAAACCACTGGTTTAGCATTGGCCTGCTCCGTGTGCAGAAGGCGCTGTGCCAGGCGGTCACTTCACACCATGGGCTCAGGAGGTCAGCTTTCCACGGCCTTCACCAGCCAATGAGAGCGCACCCGACACAGGGTGTGATCAGAAAACCAACACAGGACCTCTTTTTTAAATTGTCTATTCTTCTCAGCTTAAAAAGAGCGTCTCGTCTGTTTTTTTATATTTTTGGTTCTTTTCAGCTTAAAAAAAAAAAGCTAAATTTGCAGCTGTAACAGGTGGCTCAGGGTACTGACATCTAAACTAAATAAAAATCTAAGTTAAATAAGAGTCACTGGACTCTTAGTTCATTTGAAGCACATACTCCTCTATAAAGTATATCGAACTTTCATGCCCAACAGAAGCTCCCAGGAATATAAATATAGCATCAACTTCCCTGGGGAGATTAAAAGAAGCCTAGTAATTACCAACACCATCAAGACACATTTCTTTTTCTTTTTAAAATTAATTAATTAATTAATTGATTAATGTATTTATGGCTGTGTTGGGTCTTTGTTGCTGCGCGCAGGCTTTCTTTAGTTGCGGCGAGCAGGGGCTACTCTTCGTTGCGGTGTGTGAGCTTCAGTAGTTGTGGCGTGCGGGCTCTAGAGCGCAGGCTCAGCAGTTGTGGCACACGGGCTTAGTTGCTCCGCGGCATGTGGGATCTTCCCAGATCAGGGCTCAAACCCGTGTCCCCTGCCTTGGCAGGCAGATTCTTAACCACTGCGCCACCAGGGAAGCCCAAGACACATTTCTAACGGGTCTCCGTTCCCAAGTCTTAGCAGAAAAGTAAGTATTAATCAATAATAATGAAAACAATTTTAAGCCAAACAGTTGGAAATAGCTAAAATATCCCAAAACACACAGGACCTTAATACTGAGTGATCCTGTCACCTGAACTCCTGGGCTTGAAACAATACAGAATCTTTTCTCGTCTTCCACAGTTAATGAAAATCAATCTCTTTCCAGCAGGCAACTTGAATGGGCAAGGCTCTAGGATACAGGACAAGAAGGATGGTTCATGATCATTCCTGGGAGCTACTCATCTTACCTAATGTGGTATCTCCTGAAGTCCCATTGCGTCCTGGACTTGAGTATGTGCTGTTACCACCTGTTTGATTTGCAAGACTCATCTGCCCATTTTCCATCTTACTCGTTACTCCAGCTGTGTCGTTTTCCCAGGTTAGGGTCACACTGGTTGGACTGATGGTAACAGCTTCTGTAGGACTGGGTTCTATTTTAATATTGTTTCCCAAAAAAAAGGAAAGAAAAAAATTATATTTCGAAAAGAAATGTAAGAGTAGGGACTGCTCTGTACGTCTACTTTCCAGAAGTGAATTTTGCACCCGTAGAATTTCATTTCTCTGTATTTGCCTCCTGGACTTCCCTCCAACAAAACACATTTAGATTCCCATATATACATGTATGCATGTGTGTTAGTGAAACAGAAGGCTATAAAACAAAGATAAAAATAACAGAGGGTGGCCTTGTTGGCCATGACTTGAACATGGAGCTAACTCTGTACAGAAGCTGACATAAAAGAGACCTGAGACACAAAATAAGTCTATCTCCTGATTCTCAGAAAACACTGTTTATGGAGAGGCGTATACAGTGCAGAAGCATGTGATAACTTTTTTTCCAAACCCAGATATTAGGAGGAAGCTCCACAGTTCTCTGGCCTAAAGATGGCCTAGGACAGAATGGCATAAAGAGAAAAGAGCTGGTCTTGGAATGCAGACCTGGATGTAAGGCACTGCCCTGCCCCTTAGCTGTGTGACCTGGAATTAGTCCCTTAAAACATCTCGGTCTCAGGTTCCTCTGCTGACAGCTCTTAAACACAGAGGATTATTATTAAGGCACCCTGAAATTGTAAACAAAGTCATTGGATTTGGACATTCACAAATCAGGGCTCAGAGTCCAATCCTGGTGGCCACTAGCATGTGATTGTACTCGAAGTCATCTCACTGCTCTGAACCTCACTTCGTCATCTGTCAAATTGTAGATGTACAGGATCTTAACACAATGGAAGCCATGATGGTTATTAACAGTAACTAAAACTTCAAAATGGATGCATCCTAATTACAGTCTAGATGGAGGAGTAACAACGAGAAACAGAAGTTACCCTTATTGCATAGGCAATAAGGCCTTTCTCAAGGACCCAGGGCCTTCTCCCAGAAGAATAAAGGTGGTACAGGTAACACCACTTCAGCATGCATGTGGCCTTCAAATGACAGCATGGAGAGTGTGCCTGACCTGGAACCTGGGAGATGCAAACATTAACCCAATCAAAGAAGAAGGGCAGGGGCTTCCCTGGTGGCGCAGTGGTTGAGAGTCCGCCTGCCGATGCAGGGGACACGGGTTCGTGCCCCGGTCCGGGAAGATCCCACATGCCGCGGAGCGGCTGGGCCCGTGAGCCACGGCTGCTGAGCCTGCGCGTCCGGAGCCTGTGCTCTGCAACGGGAGAGGCCACGGCGTTGGGAGGCCCGCGTACCACAAAAAAAAAAAAAAAGAAGAAGAAGAAGGGTAGGAGAGAAAATAAGAGAAAAGAAAAGGGACCAGGCACAGAAGGATCTGGTGGCCCACAATTCAATAAACTTCATGCCAGAAAGCCCCTCAGACTTGAACCTCCGCTTTATAAAGTAACCAGTTCACAGTGTCAGAGTAGCATTTTGGCAGGTTATCACTGTGGTGCCATTTGCAATCAGCAGTGATGATGGTGGTGAGGATACTGATAAAACAATAGCCACAGTTACAGCATGAGAGCAGCAGGAACAGCAGCAGTCCTATTCTGGGTGCTGGCTGGGTCCCAGGCACTGCGCCAGGTGCTGTGCACACATTTTCTCATTTATGCTTCACAACAACTTCCTGAAGAAGGCTATGGCACCATTTTAAAGAAAGAGAAATATGTCAAGAACTAAATTTGGTTGATTCATACAGGGATTCTGTTTATACAGGGAAAGATTTTTAAAAAGCATGTGTGTGTGTGTGTGTGTGTGTGTGTGTGTGTCATACCACATGGCTTACAGGACCTTAGTTCCCCAACCAGGGATTGAACCTGCACCCTCAGCAGTGAAAGCGTGGAGTCCTAACCACTGGACCACCAGGGAATTCCTTAGAAAAGGAAGTTCTTAACTTTCAATAGTTCAGCAAAGTACATCTTAAAATATCTTTTAAAAATATGTGTGTGTGTATGTATGTATTTTTGGTAATAAAGATGAAGAAATTGAGGTCTAAGAGGACCAATGACTAGCCCCAGGTCATACAGTGAAACACTGACAGACCCAGGAAGCAAACCTGGGACCCTGATTCTCAGTCTGCACTCTTAACCACTACACCATCGCAGTACTGCTCAAACATGAAGACACTGACATTCTCTAAAACCCACAATCCATCCCAAAAGAAAAGTCTCACTCACGTATTTGCACTTCTTGGCAGCAGGTACTAGAGCCATTTGAAAAGGTGAAAAGATAGTGCAGCCCAGGAACCAGCCCTGAAAATGAAGTCTTCCCATCACTGTCTGCTCGGGGAAACTGCTGACTCTGGCCACTCAAATCTGTTACATTTATCACTGAAAAGTTTCCTAGTGCCTCGATAGATTGAATCTCACTGGTTGTAGATGTGGATTCAACCAGATGGCAGCGGGAGCCTAGAACACAGGAAAAGAAGAACGAAATGCAAGCTAATAAAATGGCACCTCCCACCATACACCAGCCACACAACAGACTTTTTATTATAATTTTTAAAACGCATCATAGTTCCCTCATCTCCCTTTCCCCACTTTACACTATCACCTCTACACACAGATGTCTTCTTCTCTTGCACCAGTGATTCAAGCCTGCACAAGGAACCTACCAGTTTACTTACCAAACTGATTAACAAGGAAGAAAAAGCAATTGTAGAACTCTTTCTATTGTTTGCACAGGCTTTGCATAATTACTGTTATTAACTGAGCTTTTCTTTATTAGAAGGTTTCAGCAAGGTCTGCCCCCTTTGTATGGCACCGTGAGAACATTCTAATTATTTTATCTCTATGGTTCACAGACTTTGAGATTTTACCAACCAGGAAAAAAAAAAATAGTCCTTGAATTTTGAGGACAGACAAAAGCTACCAGTTTTTATTTTTTCAAAAACGTACATTAAAAAATTACCAAATACAGGGCTTCCCTGGTGGCGCAGTGGTTGAGAGTCCACCTGCCGATGCAGGGGACACGGGTTCGTGCCCCGGTCCGGGAAGATCCCACATGCCGCGGAGCGGCTAGGCCCGTGAGCCATGGACGCCGAGCCTGCGCGTCCGGAGCCTGTGCTCCGCAACGGGAGAGGCCACAACAGTGAGAGGCCTGCATACCGCAAAAAAAAAAAAAAAAAAAAAAAAAAATTACCAAATACTATTAATTTTATTTCTTATAGAAATAAATAATTTTATTTCTTAAATAAACGAATTATGATCCAAAAAATTGGTAAGGACATAATCCCAGAATAAACGGTGATTTCAACTGAATATATTTAGTTTCATAAAAACTTATTATACTGTCCCTATTTTCTCATTTTACTATAGACCTGGGAGGACTTCAGTGGACCAGCAACTGGGATTCAGCCCTCCACGTGGAAGCAAAATATCCAGGAGGCTACGTCTGGTTTTCCAAAGGTTATGCAAAGCCTGTACACCATTTTAAAAATCATGTGGTAATGTAGCAACACAAGAAAATAATTATGGGATAACAGTACATGAAATAAATATAAAAGATACTGCATTATGAAAACTAAGTGGGTTTTTTTTGATCACCTACAGATGTAGGCTAGAAAAAAATCACAGAAAAATTATTTTTTTATTTGTAAGGATTGCACAAATAAAAAATTTTTTCTTTCACTTGCTGTTTTCACCCTCACCCCACTTCTAAAGAAAAATTGGAAACTAAGCAAGTTTTAGCAAATTAGCATTTTCTGTGATTTTCACGTTGCTGTTAGTGTTGCTGTGTCCATCGGGGGGCAGTAGCGAACAACACAAGAGTGGAATGGGAAGTGGTACTTACAGTCACCTGTACACACGATCTGTAACAGAAAAAGAAAACGGAAGTCAGCAGATTCATTCAGCCACGGCAAATGCAAATCAGAAATAAAGCAGTTGGGAATTTAATAACTGGGGCGGGGTGTTAAATACACTAGGCAAAGGCCTGTTGGCCAGGGTTAGGGTGTAGGGCCACTGAATAGGGGAATTCAGTGTAACCGCGGGTCAACTACAGACAATGGAGACCAGACAACTGTCGGCAGTGTTTTTTCCCACTGAAACATCCAACAAGAGCAACTCCCCAGGTCAGCACTCCTTCCTGTCACTACATTGTGCACTGAGGCAGAAGGACATCGAAACAAGAGTTGAGGTTCTCTGGGTCAGAAAGAAAGGAAAGCAGGACCAACACCCCATCACCCCTTCCCCAGAGCCACTTCAGGTCGAGCAATGGAGGGTATAAAGCCAGATGCGTGACCGAAGAAATCCACCGGGTTTGAGATTTTCATTGTGCAAAAATTCATCTTCTATCAGTAGGTGGCAGTCATCTTTTTTTTTTTTTCAATCATACGGCAATCAGCTTTGAGAAGAATAAATGTTTGAAACAGAGGGACCTTAAAGATTGGCTAGTTGACAGTATCTCAATGTGCCATCTTTAGAGCCCTGGGGATCCTCAAAGATATTTATCATGATCCATATATTATTTCCCCACACTTTAAAAACCTAAAATATTTCAAGATTGTTCATTCTGTTGTTTAGTTCACACACCTTTTTGGATATTCCAAAGTATGGTCCTTGTAAAGAAGAAAATAATCAAAAGAGACTCTAGTGGAAAGAAGTGTCCTCCAACCTCCCATCACACTTAGAATAAAATGCAAACTCTTAACTACAGCCTATGTGGCCTCTCTGATCTCATAGCCTCTCACACCCTTTACAGTGTTCTTGAAGCTGATTCTCCCTTGGAGCCTTTACGTATTGATTCCCTTCTCCAAAAACACTCTGCCCCCAGACCTTCCCAGACTGTGGCCTCAGATGCCACCTCTTCACGGAGTCCATGCCCAACCAACCAATGGAAATTAGCCCCACTCACTCTCCATCACATCACTGGTGAGTTTTCTTCCGGCATTCACCTCAGTTACTGTCAGTCTCCTCCAACTGAAATGTACACTCCACGAGAACAGAAACCACGTCTATGCCCGTGTCTAGAATATTACACACAGTAGGCACTCAATAAATGCCACGGAAGGGAAGAATGAGACTCTCATTTTGGAGAGGAGGCAACCCCTAAGGCCCAGAGAAGGGAAAAACTTGTCCAAGGTCCCACAGCAAGGCCAAGGCCTGTCAGGTCCCAGGAGCCTGATTAACCAGGCCAGTATTCCTTCCACTTACCCTGAAAATTTGCATTTATCAAATGGAGAAGATAAGAACAGCAACCTTCGTTTTCATCTCATGAGATAGGTGGACAGATGGGGGGGTGGTGGGGAGGGGCCTGGCCTCTGTCCTGTCTCCCAGTGACCCAGGTGCTAGTACTCAAAGGAATCCAGTACTCTCCCTCTCCTCACTCCCTACAAGCCGGGGGGGGGGGTGGGATGGGAAGCCCTGTTGATTCCTTTCCTACTCACCCTCCCTCTCAAACGTTCCATTCCCACCACTGCACTGTACCCTCAAGCCCTCCTCATCTCAGGCCTAAACTTTTCCAGCTCATCTTCCTCCCTTCAGGCCCTGCCCCTCAATCTATGCTATGCATCAATCCACGTCATCCAGGATGGACCACAAGAGAGGGAGAAAAAGGAGGAGTCAGTTGCTAGTGAAGTAGCACAGGGCAACAAACTTTTTTTTTGCCCATTAGCTGGAAAACATTAAACTACATAACCTCATGACCCTAGGATGGCATGCCCTGGCCCTTTGCAATGTGATTATCTCTCTGCCTGGGCATCTATGTGTTGTGTCCTCACCTGGAATCCATTCAATCATCCAACCATCCAACCAAAGGTTGCCTAAGACATGAAAGATCTGGGTCCTGTCCTCAAACTGTTTACAGGAAAGTAAGGGAAATAAGACAGGTCTGTAAAAAAGTACTTGAAGGTAGAAAGTACTGACAACTCGTTTAACAGCGATTCTCGCACACCTGCATGTGTCAAGTGCTGTGCTAAAGCCCTAGAGCTAAAGCAGACGGGCTCCGAGTCACAGGAGGCCATGGCAGAGGGATAGAGGAGGACAGACGGAGGATGCCCTCGGGCAGGTACCACTCACTGAGGGCATACATGAAGGTGAAGAGTGTCTGTGCATCTCAACCTGTGTCCTTTACAGTCCGAGACTCAGTAAACTTTGAGTGGCTGATAGTCACTACACAGGACAACGTGTCAAAGAGCTCTGAGTTCTACAGATGAAAGTTCGAGAATCATGGTCGTGGCAAAAAGGTACGTTTCCAAAGATTAAAATCATATGCCCAGAGCACTGACTCTGCCAGGCACTGTCCCAAGTGCTTTCAGATATTAACTCACTTAATCCTCCAAACATTACTAAAAGGGAGGCACGGGTCCCTACTGGGCTGGTGAGCTACAGCACCTGGATCTGAACCCAGAGAGTCTGTGTCCTAAACCACTAGGCACACTACCTTCCAGGGTAAAGCAACTGGCGAGAAATGTACCAGGACTTAGGGAAGGTTTAAAAATTAATTTCAAGAGATATTATCACTGTGCTTCTTTGACAAATCCAGGTACAGTTTCTCCTGGCAACCCTCCCAAAGAAGGCCCTATGTGCCAGGCATACACACCAGCTGGTATCTTTTTGAGGCTCATCATGTAATAGGAGCCAGAGGGATACACACTACATCACATGGCTTCATGTCTTTTTGGCCTCACTCCCCCTTCTGTTCCCTCATCTTGACCTCACTAGGCCTGGACTTCCCAAATAAAGCATTAGCAGTTTAATCCTTGCCTTAGGACCCAGGGGCCCTAAAGGATGCAGACTAAAATGAAGGACAAGAGCACCTAAGAGAAGTCTGCAAGGGGTCTCTTGGGGAAGAGCTTCCTCACTAATAAAAAGGAATTAGATGGAAGGAAACACCATCCTGCTTCGCTGGACTTCAGCAGATCTACCCATGATGCCTGGAGCCACTGCAGCCACTATGTGACAAGGAGGGAAGAATCCACCCACCTGCTGAGGATGGCTGATGAGGGGAATGAGAGAAAACACCTGGATCCTTGCACTGCCAAGTCAAGCAATTTTAGACTCTTTCTACCTCCAGACTTCTTGCCTGGGGAGATGCAATACCCCTTATTATTTAATTACTCTTGTTTGGGTTGTCTAAGATTTGCAACCAAAAGAACACTATTTGACACAACAGCAACCACAAAGCGAGGTGACTAATTTTCACATTTTTATAGATTAAAAAAAAAGTGAAAGGTCAGTGATCTGTCATCAAGGGTTACAGAGCTGGTCAGTGAGAGGTAAAGCCAGGACGCAAGTCCTGGTCTGCCAGGCCCCCAAACTCTTCCACTGACCACAGGGGGGAAAAAAGAGCCTTGCAAACAACACCCTACAAGTTAACTGGCATGGAGGATGCCTCATAAGTACTTTTTAAAAGAATACAATCAACAGAAAGCTCATCTTCCTGAAGTTAGCTCAGAGCCTAGTTGTGCCTGGGGGTGAAATGGGAGAAAATTTCCGCAGATTCATACACTGAGCATCAGAGTTAACTAACTGCAGAAAAGGGAAGTTGGGGACAACTTTTCAGCAGTGACAGCTAAATATGGTGATGAGAATTATCTCAGCTTCTTCCCCTTCTAAGAGGACCCCAAAAGGCACTGGTAGTTGTTCACCGAGAAGGATTCCACAAAAATCATCCTGCTTCCAAGTGCCTTCCCTCACCTGGTCCCTCACCCAGACTCCAAATCCAGGTAGGGAAAGAAGCAAGCATTCCGCAGGTTCCAACCCATTTAATCCTCACAACTCTGTGAAACAAGAACAATCATCCCCATTTTACAGATGAGGACGCTGAGGCCAGAGTAGACCTTAGGTCACAGAGCTAAGAAATTTCCCAACTGGCTATTATGAACTCGTCCCAGGCACAGGAGGGAGAAGTACTTCAGGGTGGAGAAAAACCAGCACTTTCCGCTCTCTACCTCCTTCTAGGCAGAAATTAAACCAGATAAAGTATGCAGAGCCAGGCCCAAGAGCTAGGGGCACATCTAGCTCCCAGCCTTCTCCCTCTTGGTTTCAACAGGCCCAGCAATCAGAGGTTATGAATGAGCTCACCCTGTCTAAGCCTCAGGGGACACCAGAAGCCACAGCCCCTGTGCCCAAACTGCAACAGGGGACAGTGATTGAATAAAAGATGGTGGAGGTCAACTGCAGCACGATTCATAATGGCTAAAAGGTGGAAACAACCTAACAGCAGATTAACAGAATGTGGTATACACATACAATGGAATACTATTCAGCCATAAGAAGGAATGAAACTCTGATACATGCTACAATGTGGATGAACCGCAAAAACATTATGCTAAATGAAAGAAGGCAGACACAGAAGCACACATAGTGTCATTCCATTTATATGAAATGTCCAGAATAAGGAAATCTATAGAAACAGAAGGCAGACTAGTGGTTGCCAGGGGCTAGGAAGAGGGGAAAGGGAGAGTGATTGTTAACGGGTACTGGATTTTCTTTGGGGTGATAAAAATGTTCTGAAACTAGACAGAGCTGGTGGTTACACAACATTGTGAATGTCCTAAATGCTACTGAACTGTACACTTTAAAATGGTTAATTTTATGTTGTGTGAATTCCACTTCAATTTTTTAAAAAAAAAATGATACTACGTAGGTGACTGATTATTATCAAGCTCAGCCATTGGGAGGGAGGAGGGAAAGGAAGCTTCCGGAAGGAAGAGGTTGGGGTGGGAGCGTGGGGAGGAGAAGAGGAAGGTAATAAATAGAGAGGTTTTGAAAGGTGGATTTGACAGCCGAAGAAGGGGGAATGAACCCCCCACCCCGAACTGGACATCAGAAAACATCGGGTGGGCAGAACAGCCTTACCAGCAGCACTGTGGGGACCTCCACTTCCGAATGCATTCTGAGGATAAAAAGGAAGGAATTCAAGTTGACTGAGCACCTACTGTGTGCCAGGCGCTGAGCTGGGCTTTCTACAGACCTTGTCTGAGCACAGACTCATGGGATCTTGGGCTCTGGAACTAGACCACCTGGGGGAAATCATTCAGTGCCACCATTTACTTGCTGTGTGACTTTGGGCAGGTAGCTTAACCTCTCTGTCCCTCGGTGTCTACATCTATAAACAAGGATGATAATCATACCTGCTTTGTTATAGTGAATATGAAATTAAATGATCTTTTTAAGCTATGACCATCATCATCACCTTTGAATCTTCACAGCAACTCTGCAAGGTATTTTTATCTCCATTTTACAGATGACAACACCAAAGCTCAGATCCTACTGATAAAACCAACGGGCAATCTGAAACTCATACTTTCCAAGTGTATAAACAGTTGAACAATAACTCAGTTACAGAGGTGGGCACTGAGGCACAGAGACAGTAAGTGGCTTACCCAAGGACATACAGCCAGCGAGGAAGTACCAGAAACAGAATCCAGGTCTTAACCTCAACCATTCTAGCCAAGATTCCCCAAAGCCTTCTCTCCTGGGATGCAGACCCAGATGGAGTACTCATAGCTTACCCATCTTCTCGCTACCACCCTGCAAAGTCACCCACACAGGTGGCTCAAGGCTTCTGCAGGCCCCATAACTGGGCAAAAGGAGCAAACACTGAGAAGAGAGATTAAGCTCACTGTCTTAGGAGGAAGACATGCCAACATACGAAAAAAGAATATAATACTGTCTTCAGTTCTGCCAAGGACTTCCCGTTACCTAGATACCCCAGGCACAGCAGACAATGGTCCACCCATTGGTCGACCAGATGGCCAGGCATTAACTATGCCCAAGATCACCCAACACTGCACAGCAGTCTTCTTCTTTTCTAAGGAGCAGAGACCCTCACTGTCAAGACTTCCAGCCTTGTTTATCACTCCCCTCCCCCAGGGATGAGTTTCTGTTTCACAGAAACTGCTGATGAGCCAAAGTTCTCCCTCCCCCTCTTTGGGAACCACCCCCATTCCTGAGACTGTGGTTCCAGTCACAGGAATCTTCCTCCAGGCCCAGAGAAGAGAAAACTGCTAACACTGCCCTCAATGCCATCCCAACTCGGCCAAAGCTACAAGTCATTACATCAGTGGTCCACTTTGAACACTACTAGATGCGCACCAAAACAGACTTGTACATATTCTCTTCCCAAGTACCTCTGTGACTGCCCCGTTACACGTGTTTCCCAGTCCATAAACTCTGGAATAACCTGACTCCTCCCTCCCTTCGCCCTTCGTGGGTACACTCAGTGGTCATGGCCTAAAGATGCTTCCCTGTACAATGCACTTGGACTTCCCACTGCTGTCGTGTGGCCACCCTAAACCAAGACCTCATAACCCTCAGCCCTAACTAACAGAAAACAGCCTCGTTCTTGGGCTGATACAGACAGACCATTTCCATTTTTATATCTTGAAGCTCTTAATACACACACCAAAAAAAAGTAAGGGGACTTCCCGGGCGCTTCAGTGGTTAGGACTCCCTGCTTCCACTGCAGGGGGCCCGGTGAGGGAACTAAGATCCCACAAGCTGCATGGCGTGGCCGGAAAAAAAAATTTTTTTTTAATTACTAGCATGTGATCATTCAAAAAAAAATTTTTTTTTAATTAAGAAGTGCCAGAAGAGGGTTATATCTGCTGCAGTATATTTTTGTTTCAGTTCTGTCAAAGTATTGCTGCAACTCTACCTAAAATTCCTCATTTGAATATAAAAGGCCAAAAGCTAAACTGACACCCTTTGTGAATAGCAGGCCCCATTCCTTCATCCACACATACCTGGTTGCCTCTCTTCTAGTCTCTCCCTTCAATGCACAGTGGAAAATTAAAATAGAACTGCTAGATTACTCTTTCTAAAACGTGCTAGTATTCTTCAGGATCCTGGCAGGGGCAGAGGACACACTCTACCAGTGTAACTGAGGAGAGTTTTAAAAGGGTCTGTTTACAAGGGTGTGGGTAGGGCTAAGGGAAACCGGCAAGAGCTGGGCAAGAACCCTAGAGGCAGGAGCAGTGGGACAGGACAAGGGAACAGGCTGAGGGGCTGCCTCCCCCCATCTCCACTGGGGGCTTCCTGCTGCTGGACTGGCCCAGTGGGCAGCTGCAGGTCAAGGGCACCTGCTGGTGTAGACCGCAGAGGGCAGCTTCCTCCCAGTGGGCAGAGCAGGGTGGAGGTAGAGGGCAGGGGTCTGCAGGGGCACATGGAAGAGCCACAGCACAAAGCTCATGTCACATCACTGCAGAGCCTGTGAATCCTGTAGGCACGGCCCAACAGGGTAATCAAGGACATATATACACTACCAAACGTAAGGCAGATAGCTGGTGGGAAGCAGCTGCATAGCACAGGGAGATCAGCTCGGTGCTTTGTGACCGCCTGGAGGGGTGGGATAGGGAGGGTGGGAGGGAGGGAGACGCAAGAGGGAGGGGATATGGGGACATATGTATATGTATAACTGATTCACTTTGTTATAAAGCAGAAACTAACACACCATTGTGTTATACTCCAATAAAGTATAAAGTATAAAGCAATTATACTCCAATAAAGACGTAAAAAAACAAAAAGAGGGTTAGGTTCCACTTCTCCTGATGCTTGTGAGCTCAGGAACTTGGGTCTCACCAAGCCATCCATTTCACCAAGTATAAAATGGCGGAAGGATATAGGCAATACAGACCCCATGTCTGAGTTCTCTTGGGGCTCTAACAAAACAAGGTTCCTATGTTCCCAGCCTCACAGCCTTCCTCCTGCCTCACTGAACCTCTGAAGTGGCCACCCGTCAGCTCACCTGATGACTTTCTGAGACCACTACCAGCCCCAAGAGCTCTCCAGGCTCTGAGGCCCTTTCAGTCCAAGCCACTCGTGCCTTTTCCTGCGGTCCTGCACTGCGCCAGGCCCTGGGCTGGATGCCAAAGATACCAGGGCACATAAGGTGGTTCTGACTCACCAAGAGCCAGGGGCAAGAGCAGCACCGAAGACAATGACAGCGCAGCGCAGAGACGGAGCCAGGAGCCAGCCAGCTGGAGAAGCAGGGGGTGCCAAGTACCCCGTGAGTTTGGGGGACAGAGAGGGAGGGGCACGGGTGGTTTGAGAGTGATCCTGTGCGGGTACTTAATGCGAATGGATTCTACTTGTAATCATATTGATTGAGCCCTTAACTGTGGGCCAATCACTGCACTACAGGTGTTATATTCATCAACTCCTTTAGGCCTTAACGACAAGGACCCGCGAGGCAGGAACTGTGTTGATCCCTATTTTACAGATGAAGAAACTAATAAGCCTTCGAAAAGTTAAATCCCAACCCAGAATCCTACAGCTAGGAAGTCTAAGCTTCCGGCCCAGGTCTGCCTGACTGAAGCTCTTGACTTTAACCGCTCCCAGGAGCGCTAAGCTGGCTCGGACGCTGGACAAACTTCAGCTGAGACCACGGAACCCAAAGGAACTTCCGGGGCTGCCCGTCACAAACCCCTGCCTGACATGGGCCCTGGGGACAGGTTCCATCCACCCATTAAAACTGACCGAATTAAGGAGGCTTCTGCACTATTCTCAAAAGGAACAGAGTTTGAGGGTAAATTCACAGAGCCTGGATTTTAGCAAGTGACAAAGCTTAAGGTTTTCTATTATACACGTTTGGTTTTTAGGGTTGGGTAACAAGTGACTGAATAACAGAATGGGTAACAATAGATTCTTTATCCTTCTAAAACCAAGCCCACACACCGTATGACAATAGTTATTTTTAACCACTGACATAATTAAACAAAACATGAACCGCTTCAAGAGATTTTTAAAATCAAATAGCATTTTATGAGATGCGGTGCATGCACAAATCTCAGTTCTGAAAGGCCTTCCTTCTTCCTTCCATTTAGCTCCTATGTGAAAATTACCCAACAGCTCCCTTTAAAACTGGTCTAAAAAGGTAAATCATTGATCACGAAAACGGTAGAAAGGCTGGGCACTCCCTCTGAACCCAGAAGCCAGGCAATAAACATCTTTATGGGAAACTTTCCAGAAGACAGGTGTGGCATTGTGGGGCAGCCTGAATGCCTGGCATCCATTTCCACCCTAGAGTCCACAGGCAGGGAATAGGCAGACCCATAGGCAGCACGGCAAGCAGTACCTACAGCATGAGACATTGGGCCAAGCAAGGTGAGAATGGGCTGGCTGACCCTGCCTCATTTGCAGAGTCATATGACTCTCTGAACTTGACACTGTCATCAAAAGGGACTGTGGAAGGGCTTCCCTGGTAGCACAGTGGTTGAAAGCCCGCCTGCTGATGCAGGGGACACGGGTTCGTGCCCTGGTCCAGGAAGTTCCCACATGTCGCGGAGCGGCTGGGCCCGTGAGCCATGGCCTCTGAGCCTGCGCGTCCGGAGCCTGTGCTCCGCAACGGGAGAGGCCACAACAGTGAGAGGCTCCTGTACCGCAAAAAAAAAAAAAAAATAGGGACCGTGGAGAAGGGTCAGCCTAATCCCTAATTCTGTGCCCCCAAAAAGCCAGGTGAGGCTTTGACAGAAGGAATGAGCAACAATGACCCTGCAAAGACCAGCTGGCTCATCTCTTGCCTCTTGGGGCAGTTGAAGGCATGATGAACATTTCCCTTTCAAATGCAGAGGAAAAAGTAACCAGAGGGGCTATTTTGGTGAGGCTATGTGAACTTTGAGATGCAGAGCTGAGGATGACCTTGGAAATCCCAGGCCAGAAGTTTCCATGGGTATTTTTAGCAGCAGAACTATTTTTTTCAAAAAGAGTCTTATGAAGAACTATATGCATAGAGTTCCACATATCATATATATCTATGTAGGTATGTCTATCTGCATATATGTACACTTGAATAAAAGCAATCTTTTCATTATACATTTAAAGTTCAAGTTACCTTGTTCTTATTTTCAGTGTAATAGATGCATAAACAAGTTAAGACACTGGTGTTCTCCAACGTATTAAAACTTGGTGTAACACATATTTGGGCAAATGTTTTCATTACAATTTCACACAGCCAAATTGGAAGGGGTTGGAGAGGGGGCGTGTTTTCTATGAAACTCACAGGAAACACTTATGAAACCCCCAATGCACCTCAAGGAATACAGTTTGTAAAATAGTGATCGACCTCCCCTTTGACTTCATGAAGGAAGAAAGTCAGTGCCAGAGTGGTTCAGCAACTCAACCCAGATCACCCAGCCCTGAGACTAAAGCACAAATTCATGGGCTCCCCAGCAGGGCTCACCTCCTCATCTCATGAGAGAATCAGAGTTGGCAGAACCCAGGCCCCTCTCTGAACCTTTTCTCCACATCATACGATAAACCTGAGGGTCCTAAACTGAAGCTCCACTGTCCAAATCTAGCCCACTGACATGTTTTATTTATTCCACAGCGTTGTTGTTTTTTTTAATATACCCCATTAGAACACTGTCCTATTTTCCCCACTGTATTTTTTCCAACTTTTTTGAGATATAACTGACAAATAGTGTATATATTTATAGTATAAAACATGATGCTTTGCCACAGTGTTTCTTAAAATCTTAAGCAAATATTTTAAAATTAGGAGACAGCATTTTGTAAATCCTGATTTTCAGCTTCTCAGAAAAAAGCAGAAGAGGAGGAGGAAGGGGGAGGGGGAGGGGGAGGGGAGGGAGGGGGAGGGGGAGGACCTGGAGACATTTAAGCAGCGAGTTGGATCTGAGCATCAGCTCCCCCTTTCCATGGGTAAATGCTTAGAGCTCACCACCACTCCCTAGTATTGTCACCTCAACACTGAGGACAAATGGCAGTTGCCAAGCAACATGGCACCCACACTGTTCATTTTCTCTATCAAACATGAGCATATAAAAGATCGAGAGGCACTGTGACTTCATTATTTGGCCTATTCCATTTATTTATGTTCCCAACAGACTCTGACACCATTTGAGTTTCTGACCATTGACTGAAGTGCAGTTTGCAAAATTTGTGGGCTCCAATTATTAACGAATGTTTATAACGAATGTTTAAGCTTCTCTCTTAGGAAGAGACCTCCGGCCAACGTCAGATGTGAATACTGTACACAATGTGAATATGAAGTGGACCATTTTGCCTGTCCCTGAATTCTCCGCTCATCCCCTGACCTGCTCCCCCATGTTACCACCACCCCCAAAAAGGAGCAAAACCAGGGTAGAGAGCTCTGATCTTTCAGTTGATGGTGAAAGTCAAGATTTTCACTTCCTACTCTTGAATCTGAATAAAACCACTCCATAAATCCCACGAAGTCCCTCCTGCACGGCCCATCCACCTTAGAGTACGGATAAAAACCGCTAAGAGCCACCTTTTACCAAGTGCCTTCTATGTTCAGGGCCAGCTGGTCACAGAATCCTCCCCTTCCCCACGCCACCCCCAGCTGGGTGCACCCACAGCCCATGCCTTCCCAGCAACCCAGTCCCCCACCCCTCTCCGCCTTCCTCCCGGAGGAGGACTGAACATCGAGGTGCCAGCTTTGCGAGCTCTGCCTTCAACTGACCACAGAAGCTAAAGGATCTCTCATTAGCTATGAACGCCTGCCAAAAAGTCAATGGTAGATTCTATCTCTGAGGCCACAAGGGCCAGCAGTGATTGCAACAGAAGCTCTCCACGCCCTCTGAGAAATCATCCTGGAGTAACCTTATGTTCTTCCAAGGTTTGAGGACAGAGGTTCCCACAAGCGAAACCACCACGCCACTGATTCCCACTGCACTGAGGAAGAGAGGAAGACAGAGAACGGGCTGGGGTGGAAAACCAGCAGGGCCTGAAGTCAGCTCTGGATCTGAATCCTAGTACTGCCACTAATTAGCAAGGAGTCTGAGGCCAGTGTCCTCACTTCTTGAGCTCTTTCACCTGTAAGTTATCATCTACTCTGTAGGCCTGATGTGGGGATTAAGTGGCACATAGTAGGTGCTCCATAAACAGCAGCAAACATCAGTCATCAGGTGGGAGAGCACAGGGACTAAGACACTCTGGAGTCCAGCCCTACCAACTGCATTCACCTGAGTCAGCTTCTCATCCTCTTTCAGCAACTATAATAACTACCTACCTGAGCAAGGGTGGGGCAAAAGAGGGCTAAGTACGTAACCTGAGAGAGGGGTACCTGGAGTTCATTTGTGTGTGTTTGATAACTCTCATCATAACTTAAAAAATAAATGGTTTAAACAGTATTTACCTCACAGGATTCCTGTGACAAGTCTTAAATGATATAATCCATGCGAAGCACTTAACATACAGGGGGTGCACAATAAATATTAGCTAGTATTACCATTATCACCACTAGCAAGAGCTGGCACAGGAGGGTTCAAGGGGTGAAGCATGGGGAGGGGTGAGCTGTCACAACAAAGACTAAGAAAAAGCAGAACCAGGAGGTATTTCTGCTAACGCAGAAGCAAGAACAGCAGAGAAAGGCAAGACAGCATCTTGGATTCTGCTGCATGTTAAGAGGAACTTGGGCTGAAATTCTCAGACTGGCTGCATTCTTGTCTCTTGTGACCCATCACGGCCAGAGCTGCACTGAGGCCATCCTGCATCCGCCAGAGGAGAAAGATGTGCTCAGCAAACCCACCATCAACCCCACTCCCCTCGCTGCCAGCAAGATGAGAGCTCAGGACCCAGGCCTGGCTCCTTCCCATTGGCCACGACAGTCTCAGGGTGGCCTCAACAACCAGTGGTCGTAGTAACAGGTCAGCTCTTATACAGATTTTTCTGCCTACAATATTCTCTTTCTATTAAAAAGTGCATTGCTGGGACACCCAGACAACTGTTCTCCAATCAGCTTTTTTTTTTTTTTTTTTTTTTGCGGTACGCGGGCCTCTCACTGTCGTGGCCTCTCCCGTTGCGGAGCACAGGCTCCGGACGCGCAGGCTCAGCGGCCATGGCTCACGGGCCCAGCCGCTCCGCGGCATGTGGGATCCTCCCGGACCGGGGCACGAACCCGTGTCCCCTGCATCGGTAGGCAGACTCTCAACCACTGCGCCACCAGGGAAGCCCTCCGATCAGCTTTTAACAATAACCTAAATACAACCACCACCAAAAAAAAAAAAAAATTTTTTTTTTCAAGGCAAGGTCATACCATCGTCCTCTCTAAGAGACAGACCTTGGATAAAGCGGCACCTGGGTAAATCACCCAGGGCAGGTACTATTAAGCCAGTGATGTCACAAAGTAAACACTTTTATTTGATATCCAAGCAATGAAAAGAGAATGCAGAATCATAAAATTATCAGCAGAGCCTGTCCACGACGGGTGAGGACAGCAATGCAAGGCAACAGGCGATTTTCAACATCTCCTAAAGCCTAACGAATGCCCTAAATCAGAGGTTGGCAAACTATTTCAGTAAAAGGCCAGACAGTATATATTTTAGGTTTCGCAGGTCTTACAGCTCTGCTGTTGTAATTTGAAATCAGCCACAGACAATGAGTACACTAACGACCATGGCTGTGTTCCAATAAAACTTTATTTATGAGCATTAAATTTGTATTTCTTATAATTTTTGCGTGTCATAAAACATTATTCTTCTCTTGATTTTTTTTCTTTTGAACCACTTAAAAATGTAAGAAACCAGTCTTGGCTCATAAGCCACCCCAAAACAAGTGGCTGGATTTGGCCCATGGGACCATAGTTTTGCCTAACGCTGCCCTAAATCACATATTTACCCTGGACGGGCCACAGGCACAGGCCTACAGCAAGTCAGAGCGTGAGCCTGTGGTCTGGGTCTGGTTCTGTGTCCTGGTTCTGACAATTACTGGCTTGAGTACGAAGCTGAAGTTTAATCTTCTCCTCTGACAACAGAGATTACAACAGTCCCCTCCTAAAGACTTACGATAATTAAATGAAATAATGTTTGGCACGAGGCAAATGTTCAAGAAAGGACAATTCTATCATTATTGCCATTGTTTCTCTGCTTTTGGCTAGAGATCAATCAACTCAGTTTAAGAACACAGGATCTCTCAATGCTGGCCTGAAATTCCAATTGGCCGATAAAAGACATGGGAAGGAACAAAATTTTCTTAATGAATACAGGGTATTTGAGAGATAAAATACCTTGCAATAGGGGTCCATTGGCGACAGAGGATGGTGCCTGGTGGTCCAAAGACACTGGCTATAGAATTGCTTTCCCAGAGCAGCCCCTCTCGTACCCTGTACATTTGCAATCTGATCCTGTCCTTTGGCACTTAGTATAAGCCAATTTATCTTTCCACATATTTACCTTATCTATAAGCTCTCTCTTAAGGTAAGGGGAGTCACACACTTACATCTGCTCGTGCCCAGCACATGGCCTTCCCTGTGACATGCTCATTCAGCACTGGCTGATTGGTGGATTTTAATTGGATCTCCAGGGCCTGGAACAGAGCTGGCCTGGCTATTAGTTAGTGGGTAAAGCTGGATACATGTGTGCGAACTTCAGGGCCTCAAAAGCAAGCAACTGGGATATAGGTGATCAGTCACAATGTAGGATAAAATCTTTACTTAGAGTTGAGGAAGCAGAGGCCCAGAGAGGTAAAGGGACTTGCCCAAAGTTCCTGGGTCTGAAACTCATTCATTCGCCCACTGATCACTAATTGCATTCTCTATGCAAGGCCCCATGATCATTCTAGGGACACAGAGATGAATGTCCCCGAGTCTCAAGTTGCTTAGAGACTAGCAAGGGAGACAAAGAAATAAACAACTGGTTTTGTTTTTTTGTTTTTCTTTCTCCCTTTAGGTGGAACCGTTTAAATTGGTGAGGATTGCAACATCTTACATTCTACCACTTTACGTCTTCTGAACCTTTCAACATACACACATTTTTTTTTTTTACAATGTAACTGATGCCTTCTGTAAAGGAAAGAATGAGTCGCAAAAGCAGAATTCACACTTCATGGACATTTTCCCACCTATCGATATACCTCAAATCCCCTGAATCATCTGTGCTGTCGTCCCCTCCTTTGACTTGTGCTGGTCCTACAACCTAGAAGACAAGAGCTGTCTCTCTCGCTCCTTTGCCCGACTCATTCCTGCTCGTTCTTGTACCAGAACAACTTTGCCAAACTCCGTTCCCCAGCATAGCTGGTGCTTTCCTCTGTGGGATGCTCAGCACCTCGCGTCTCCTCTTACTGTTATCCTAACTCTTTGGCTGGAAACTCCCTGACATTGGAGACTCAAACTCACGCCTCGCATGGTGCCTGAGCTGGCTGACCACTGGACCTTTGGATGGTAAGAAGTTTAGTAGCTGACAGATAAACAACAAGGACCTACTGGATAGCACAGGGCACTATATTCAATATCCTGTAATAATGTACAATGGAAAAGAATGTGAAAAAGAATAGATATAGATATGTATAACTGAATCACTTTGCTGTACACTCAAAACTAAGACAACATTGTAAATCAACTATACTTCCATTAAAAAAAAAAAAAAAACCATAGTAGCTGAAAGGATGACAGTGGGGAAAGGGTCTAGGCATGAAAATTAGATTTGATTTGGACAGCAGAAAAGAACAGAAGAGAGCATTCAAGCCGGGAATAGTGTGAGTACAAAATACAATGGCAAGAAAACACATGGAAGTGATTCTCACAATGTGGTGAGTATCAGGACCATCCAAGGAACTTAGTAAAAATACAGAGGGCCCAGTTCTGTCCTGCTTCAACCAGCCTGGGTCTCTGTGCTCCTTATCAGCTCTCTAGGTGACTCCTTTGAGAACCACTGGCTTAAGGTATTTTAAAGGGACAGTGAGAAGAGATGATGTAGCCCAGAGAGTCCCCTCTGGCCTGAAGTAGCCACAGTCCATAAGCTCCCAGGAAAACCCTGAAAGACTCACTCCAGGGTGGGAGTTGGCTCAGTTTGAGGAAAATTCAATCCAGAACAAACTGCAGACATCTTTTAATGGACTTTAAGCAAGAAAGGAGCCAGGTCTTCTGGAATCCAGGCTGAGTTTGCCCCGTAGGTTCTAGCTGGGCTAAAACCAGACTATACTTGGTGGAGAAGGCAGATCAAAGGGACAGTTTTTCTCAGATGCACTGCAAGCTTCTGGTAGCTTCCTCCAGTTCTCCCTTTAACAAATTCAGCAATACCAACAAATCTTAGAGGGCAATCCCATCAGCCTATGTAGGAATTTGGACTAAGAGTGATTTTCCTCACTGACCAAGAACTTGAACTGCTTTCATACCAAGGTCAGGAAGACCCATGCTCTGTCACTCAGCACTCAGTAAGTCCTTTTCCTGCCTGTTGACTGGCACCATCTGTTCACACAACACATCATTGGTCACATTCGTGGATCCCTTGCTTTTCCTTGTATGCTTTCAGGAAACAAGATTCAACGCTTAAGAGACGTGATGGATGTAAACATATTCTGTAAACTGCAATAAGCTGTGGCGGGTTCCAGTCAGACCTAAAGTGAAGGAGTCAGCCTTTTACAGAAGCACAAGAATGGCTGTGGAAGCCAGAGCCAGGTTCAAATCCCCACCCCACTACCTACTAGGTGTACGATACTGGGTGAGTCATCAATTCTCTTGAAGTTCTAGTTTCCACATATTCAGGTGGGAAATAATGTTGCCTGGCTCCCACAGTTGTGGCAAGCAGGAATGCCATAAGGTCTTGGACAAAATAGATGCGTAATAAACGTTAGCTGGTTACATCCCTGAGGTACACTCATCTTCAGAAGTAGAAATATTTAGCTTTAAACAAAAGATACACAACACACACACACACATAAGCGCGCTGGTATTTTACCCAGCTGAAGATAATTATTAACTGTTAGCGATAACTACCACATTGTACAAATAAATTGCATTATATAAAGAGTCACTCTCTCCAAAAGTTTGCATTAACAAAGAAAAAGCCAAAATTCTCAAAGTCTCATAAGTCTAGTCCATCTTTCTTTGCCATCTAATAAAACACTTTTTATTTCCTTTCATGGGCTTAAACTTCACTAAAAGGCAAATTGTCTGAAGGCATGCCTCTGAGACAACAGGACTCTGTGTGTGCTCAAATAATCCCCTGTTCCAGTTGACTGTTTTCTATTTTTCTGAATAGACACTGTACAGAATCAGGAATCAGAAACGGTCCTGTGATCTCCCTAATTGCTTCCACAGACAAGTCCAAAATGGGTAAATTTTTTCAAAGACACAACTGACTCAAGCCCCAAATGCTCCTCTAGGAGCCCTCAGCCTTCTCTCCCACAATGGCCTGGACGCCCCCCACGCCCCACCAGCCCTCACCCCAGGGCTCGGCAAGAACTCAAATGGCAGAAAGGGCTCCCCCTCCAGTCAAGACCCATCTCCGCCCAGGAAAGGCCAGCACTGAGAAGAGGAAGGCCATTTGGAAGGCGAAGACAACGTGCTCTTGGGCATCCGTCCTCTTGCTACCCTGAAGTTATTAACCCCAAGTCTGATCCAGAATCTATCATTCGGGGAGCTGTTGTGCTACCAAGAACTTCTACACCCCCAAAATCATCCTCAATAGCCACATACAGACTTCAGATACACACATCCATCACAGTAGACGCTGAAAGCCAGCCCATGCGATCTCAGATTTGACAAATCACGATGGAGATCAGTGTCTCAGTCTTCCTGTCATTTTACGGGGGTTCCCCAAATTCTTTTTTTTTTTTCCGCAGTACGCGGGCCTCTCACTGTTGTGGCCTCTCCGGTTGCGGAGCACAGGCTCCGGGCGCGCAGGCTCAGCGGCCATGGCTCACGGGCCCAGCCGCTCCGCGTCATGTGGGATCTTCCCCGACCGGGGCACGAACCCGTGTCCCCTGCATCGGCAGGCGGACTCTCAACCACTGCTCCCCAAATTCTTTATATAAGATATTTAAGGGAACAGCCAGGTCCTGTTAATCAAAAAGTTGAAATAATGCCATTTTCAGTAACAGGGATGGACCTAGAGATTATCATACTAACTGAAGTAAGTCAGACAAAGACAAATATCATATGATATTGCTTATATGTGGAATCTAGAAAAATGATACATATGAACTTTTTTATAAAACAGAAATAGACTCACAGGCATAGAAAACAAACTTATGGTTACCAAAGGGGAAAGGGGTGGGGGTGAGGGATAAATTAGGAGTTTGGGATTAAAATATACACACTACTGTACATAAAATAGATAACCAACAAGGACCTACTGTATAGCACAGGGAACTATATTCAACATCTTGTAATAACCTATAAGGGAAAAGAATCTAAAAAAGAATAGATAGATATATATAACTGAATCAATTTGCTGTATACCTGAAACTAACACAACATTGTAAATCAACTATATTTCAATTTAAAAAAAATTTTAAGTCAAAAAAATGGTAATTATGTGATGGGATTAAGTATTAGCTAATGCTATGGTTGGACTCATTTTGTATCAAATCAACATGTTGTACAGTTTAAACTTGTACACTGTTATATTATCAATTATATTTCAATAAAGCTGGGAAGAAAGAAGGCAAAAAAAACGTTGGGCCAACAAGCCCAAGCAGAGGTTAAAGTCTTATCAGTAATGAGTTAAAAGATCCAAATTCCCAACAGGTTTGACATCAGAAAGACAACACTTGTCTGTCAACTTCTGTCAAAGTTATTAAGTAAATTTAATATGCCAGGAATATCTTATGATGATACTCGGCAAGCTTGATAAAATGACTTTATTGCCATTTTTTTTTTCATGAAGATAATAAGAAACTCCAGGAAGGTCTTTTTGGCAAGATCTTTTGGTGGCATTTATTTGGGATCTAAGAGGGAATATTCCACTCTTACGTGTTTTAACAAATGAAACATCAGGAAAACAATTTTACTTGGTCCTCGCTATTCAAAGAAAAATTTCCCTGCTTGTATTGTGGCTTCTGACATCCTGCCAAGTTTCAGACACTGAAATATGAATGGATTAAAAATGATTAAGACAGAGTAAATGCTATTAACAGCTCTTCTATTGCATGCATCTATCTTACTCAGGAGCCAATGACCCACCAGGGAAAAAGAAGGGCTGAGAGGGAACTGAGCTCATTCAACACCTGCTCACTTGGGACGGCAAGGTCAGCAGTTAATGCTGGGCTCTCTCCAGCCACAGTCAGTGTCTGTCAAAGATCTGCTCCATTCATCTTGACACATAATCAAAGAACACTTCATCATGGACTGTCAGCGCTGCAGGAGTCATTAGCAATCAGTGGCTTCTCTTTTTATTATTTTAGAACAGCAAAATCCTCTTGACAAATTAAATCTTATGGGAAACCCAAATAAAACCATATAAGATGAGTAACATTATTAGTAAGCCTTAATTTTTAAAGTTCACATTTATATCATTTACTTATTATGGAACATCAATCTATTTTTATTTTTAAACAGCAACTTGGACAAACACAAAAAATCTGAAATCGTGTTACACCTCATCCATTTCTGGGTTTCATTCAGTTGCACAAAAATCAATAAAATTCTGATTCACAGAGCTTTGTAGCTGCAAATAGTGAAAGTTTAACAATTTATCTCAATTAAACAGACAGCAGAGGTTTTACTCCTAACAGCATCATAAAAAAAAAAAAAAAGTTAAGTTGGCAGTACAAAGGAGCACAAGTAGCCTCCAATGTTGAAAGTTTTTCATTTTTTCCCAGCTTTATTGAGATATAATTGACATATAGCATTGTGTTACTTTAAAGTGTACAACATGGTGCTTTGATATATGTATATATTGCAAAAACATTACCACATTAAGGTAAGTTAATACATCGATTACCTCACATAGTTACTTTGTGGGGGAGGGGTAAGAACACTTGAGATCTACTCTCTTAGCAACTTTCAAGTATAAAATATAGGGGCTTCCCTGGTGGCAGAGTGGTTGAGAATCCACCTGCCGATGTAGGGGACACGGGTTCGTGCCCCGGTCCGGGAAGATCCCACATGCCACGGAGCGGCTGGGCCCGTGAGCCATGGCTGCTGAGCCTGCGCGTCCGGAGCCTGTGCTCTGCAACCAGAGAGGCCACAACACTGAGAGGCCCGCGTACCGCAAAAAAAAAAAAAAAAAAAAAAAAAAAGTTAAAATACAGTATTGTGTTAAATAATAAAAAATAATATTTTTTAATTTGAACCAAACATTTAACAGAACTCCTGAAACATTTCACAAAATGTTTCCTTGGGAGAGTTTTAAATTACTCATCTATATTCTTATCTTATACAAACTCTACTAAAGGATTTAAAGAAAGAAAAAAAAAAAAGAAGGAACATTCCCTGATTCTCCGAAGCCAATGTAATCTTGATACTAAGGCAGACAAGGGCAAAATGAGAAAGGAAAATTACAGGCCAAAGTTGTACATGAACATAGATGCAAAATATCCCAAACAAAATATTAGTAAAGATGAATCCAGCAATGTATCACAACCAAGTTGATTTATTCCAGAAGTGCAACAGTGGTTTAGAAATAGAAAATATATGTCATTTATTACAGTATCAAGTTTAAAAAAAAAAGTTTATCTCAATAGATACAGAAAAAGCCTGTGATAATATTCAACACTCATACAAGAAAAGTTCTTAGCAAATTCAGACTAGAAAGGAACTTTCTTAACTCAATAGTGGCAGGCATCATTCTGAACCCAGGTGAAACTGAGGAGGATTCTCTTTAAAACCAAGACCAAGACATGAATTGTCAGCTATACCTCAATAAACCTGGGGGGTGGGGGAATCAAGCCTAAGACCGAGGATGCTCACTGTTACGGCTTCAGTTTATATAAGAGACAAGAAAGTAAAATAATTAGATAAGGGACTTCCCTGGTGGCGCAGTGGTTAAGAATACGCCTGCCAATGCAGGGGACACAAGTTCAAGTCCTGGTCTGGGAAGATCCCACATGCCGCGGAACAACTAAGCCCGTGCACCACAACTACTGAGCCCGCGTGCCACAACTACTGAAGCCCGAGAGCCTAGAGCCCGTGCTCCACAACAAGAAGTCACCGCAATGAGAAGCCTGAGCACTGCAACGAGGAGTAGCTCCCGCTCGCCGCAACTAGAGAAAGCCCGCACGAAGCAACGAAGACCCAACGTGGCCAAAAATAAATTAATTACTTAATTAATTAAATAGATAAGAATTGGAAAAGAAGAAATAAAACTCTCATTCCTTACAGAAAATGAGATAATAAGATTGGTTGTATATTTAAATCTACAGACACATTATTAGAAATAATCAGAGAATTTAATTTAGCAGTTACTAAATCAAATGTGTTTCAATACACAGCCAGAAAGAGAAGAGGTGATTTTTTTAATTAGCATTTACAATAACAATAAAAACCTGAGGAATCTAGGACTGCATCTAATAAAAGATATGGAAGCTCTGTATGGAGATAATTATCAAACTTTATTAAAAGACTTCAAAGAGGAAAGGTACACCATGTTCTTGAAGAAGACCCAACTGAAGACTCAATATTGGAAGATGTCAATTCTTATCAAGTTGATTCTTGATTCAATGCAGTCCCAACCAAAATCCCAATGAGGTGGGTTTTTTCACAAAGATGGTCCTAAAACTTACGTGGAAGTGCAAAAAGCCAGGAACTGCCAAGATCTCCTGAAGAATTAGGTGGAGTGGCTTTCTCTACCACCTGTCAAGACTCAGTATGACACTAATAGTAATTAACACAGCATGGTGCTGGGACAGAAACAGACACACTGACCAATGAAACAGAGTAAAGAACTCAGGGACAAACCCACCCACTTATGGAACCTTGTTATATGGCTCACGTGGCAGTGAAGATCATTGACAAGAAGGAAGAATTCATCAAATGGAGCTGGAAAATTTGGTGTCTACATGGAAAACTGTGGAACTGGATCTCTACCATCATACCATACACCAAAATCACTTCTAAACAGGTTAGAGATGTGACTGGGAGGGGCAAAACCCTGAAACTTTTAGAATAAAATAGGAGAATATCTTTAGAACTGTATAATAAGGAAATATTTCCTAAACAAAACCCAAAAGCATAACCATAAAAAAGTGACTGATTATAAATCTGACGCTGTTAAAACTGAGAACTTCAGTTCCTGAAAAGATATCTTAAAGGAAGTGAAGACAGTCACAGACTAAGAGAAGATACAATGCATACAGCCAACAGAGAGTTGATCCTCAGAATACATAAAGAGCTCCAATAAATCAATAAGATAAAGCAAATAACCCAACAGAAAGAAATGACTGGGTGACCTGAACAACATTTCACAGAAGAAATACAAGTGACCAACAAAGGCAGAAATAGCTGCTCAGATCGACACCACAAAACTACATCATTTACACCCACTGGATCTGCAAAAATTAAGAACTCTGATAGTATCCAGTGATAGAGGTGCCATGGAGCAACAGGACCACTTATACTGTGCTGACGGGAGAGGACATTGAACACAATCACCCCGAAAAACAATTTGGCAATTCTGTGAAGTCAAACGTCATCATAGTAATTCCACTCATAGGAATGAGCAGCGTTCTTTAAGACCCAGCAATTCCATGCAGAGGAATGAGCCACAAGGAAATCCTCACTACATGTGAACCAGGAGACATGAGCAGGAATGTTCACAGCAATATCATGTGCAATAACCCCGAAAACTGGGAAAAGCCAAACACCCATCATTCAGGAGAATGGATAAATAATTGCAGAATAACACACCGATCAACAGTTTATGCCTATAAAACTGAATTAACTGCAACAAACACAGTATGGATGAACATGAGAAAGACAATACTGAGTGAAAAAGCAAGTCGTAGAAAACTGTGTGAGATAGACCACTCACAAGCAAAACTAAAAAATATTGCTTAGGTATATGCATGTATATGTTTACTTTTTTTTTTAATGTTGAAAAGTGATCAACATAATTCAGGATAGTGGTGATGTGGTTGTGGTGTAGGCCCGTGATGGGCTCAAAAGGAACACAGGTAAATGAAATAACCGGGTGGTGGATTCACAGAAGTACACTTTATTCTTATACTTGTCACTCAACTATATTCTTTGAAATTATCAAATATTACATGATAACAATGATTAAACTACTGACACAATTCACGGTCACCATCATCAATGATGCTGACAGCAGCCAGCATTTATCAGGCGATCACTAGAGGCCAGGCATTGCTCCAGTTACACAGATGAAGAACTAGAGAGGTAGCACCGCCAGGTGCGAGGCCAGAACCGGAAGACAAACCCAGACCTCCTCACCCTTGGCCTGCATCCTTCCCACTGTGCTCAAGGCCTCACTTCGCCACCAGCCTGCGGGTATCCGGCGTTTGCCTCCTTTCCCCAACCACAGTGTAAGTTAAGGAACACACCTTGTCAGTTCCTTCGTTGCCCTCTGAGTGCCTAGCACACATCAGGTGCCCAGTAAATACCTCCAGGCTGGAAACGTAAACAAAATATACCAAGGTCTGTATTACCAGAGTAACGCGCTCGGCCATTTAATGCTGATCATCATAAATTGACCCATGCACATCCACGGACACTTTAGAACCAATTGCTTTATCTGACTGGCAGCTAACCATTAGCTTCTGGGAGAGAGGTTCTCAGTTGACAAGGTGGCAACAGAAAGGTGGGTGGCCCTCCATTGTGAGAAATACTGCCCATAATTTGTTACTAAGAAGTATACAAATGGTTGATATCTTGTCGAAGCACAGAAAATCTAAAGCTTTCTCCTAACAGCCACCATCTGCAAGGTTTAACAGGTCTTCCGAACTAGGAGTTAAAGGGACAAGTTTGGGGACTTCCCTGGTGGCGCAGTGGTTAAGAATCCGCCTGCCAAGGCTGGGGACACGGGTTCGAGCCCTGGTCCGGGAAGATCCCACATGCCTCGGAGCAACTAAGCCCGTGCGCCACAACTACTGAGCCTGCGCTCTAGAGCCCGCGAGCCACAACTACTGAGCCCACATGCTGCAACTACTGAAGCCCGTGCACCTAGAGCCCCTGCTCTGCAAGAAGAGAAGCCACCGCAGAGAAGCCCACGCACCTCAACGAAGAGTAGCCCCCGCTCGCAACAACTAGAGAAAGCCCGCGCACAGCAACAAAGACCCAACGCAGCCAAAAATAAATAAATAAATTTATTTTAAAATTAAATAAGTAAATAAATAAAAATGATGGGGCGAGTTTATAGCCAGGGTAGGGCCTCAGCCTGTGTGCAGGGTTGGGGTGGGGAGGTCCTGAGGACCATCATTGGCCTTGAAAGAAAGAGAGAGAGAAAGGGAGAAAGAGTGATAGAAAGGGAAGTGAGAAAGGAAGGAGAGCGAGCAGGAAGGGGAGGGAGAAGAGAAAGAGGATCAGGGGAAGTCAGGAGCTGGCTGGAGGTGGCTAGCTGGCTAGTTGGTTAGATCAAGTGGCTGCCTGATGAGATCACAGAGGGACACTGCAGGAGGCTGCTGGGAACAGATCACAGCAGAGGCCACCCTCCCACCCCAGAACTGATCGAAAGGAAAGGGGAAACTATTTCTGTGGGTCTGGAGTCCTGGATCTAACTACTTATTCCATCCCTGGAGTCAAGACGCCACACCTTGTTTGGGCCTCTGTCCCTTTGTCCATAAAATGATATTGTCACCCCTGCCTTCCAACTTCACAGAATTGTTCAAAGGTCCAATGAGATGGCATATACCTGCCCTTGGCAGACTTCAGATTTTTCTTGTCTGCAAAAGTACACATTTAAGACAGTTTTTCAGACCTAAGCGGCCACTCTGATCACTTTGGCAACTACCTCTGTCTCCCTCAGCAGTGGCTAGAAGCACCTGCATTTCCAAACGGCACCCAGGGGAATCCAGAAATAACGCTGTTGGCTGCCAAAGACTACAATCTACACATTTCACACGGGAGACTCAATTCTACCCCACAGACCAGCAGTTCTTCAGGCTCCACTCCAACCCTCAGCAACCTCTGCCCACCCTGAGCACCAGAAAACAAGCTTTGCCCTTTCTTGTGACTGGGGGAGGGGACATCACCCTTTGATTGAAGAAACAACCCTGAGCAAACAGCGGGGCCTCTTGGAGCACACTTCACCTGGTTGGCTCACTTAGCCTTGCCTTGACACCAACCCTAAGGAAGCAGGTGTCTTTCAGAAGTTTTTCAATCACCTGAAGGAATGAAAGGTCAAATCTGGAGCAGAAAGGGAAAAGAAAGTCACATGAACAACTTACGTATTTCACTTAGAGGAGGCCAGTGGAGACCTGCCTTTAAGACGTGAACGGGGTCTGTGGCTTTCCCCTCATCACCAAACACTGCTATGGAGTCACCTAAACAAGACCCATCCTGCCCTGAGGTTTAGAAAGAGTTTTATTTTGTAGCCTAACCTTTTAAATACACACACACACCGGGCTTCCCTGGTGGCGCAGTGGTTGAGAGTCTGACTGCTGATGCAGGGGACGCGGGTTCGTGCCCCTGTCCGGGAGGATCCCACATGCCGTGGAGCGGCTGGGCCCGTGAGCCATGGCCGCTGAGCCTGCGCGTCCAGAGCCTGTGCTCCACAACGGGAGAGGCCACAACAGTGAGAGGCCCATGTACCGCAAAAAAAAAAAAAAAATACACACACACTGAACTCCTCATGCAGAAGTCATAGAAATGCAATTTTCTGATCATGACAATAATATTATGGCAACAGCAGTCATCTACTGAGCTCTCCCTAATATATGCCAGGAAAGTTTCCCACGTCATAAGTCATCCTAATAATGCTCCTATGAGATAAGGTATGCTCTTATCTCCATTTTACATATTGGGAAATTGAGGTTCAAACACAGGAAGGGAGTTGTCCAAGACCATACGATTAGCCTGCAACCTGTGGGATATTTTCTCCAGGCCCTCTTTCCTCCTCCAGGCATGACCGGTCCACTCAGAGCCCACATCCTCCCACTTTGTATCAAGGAGGAGTTTGTTTAACTGCAGGTTGAAACAATCCTCCAAGGCAAACAGGTAAACGCCCTCCCCTGAGTCCTTCAAGTCAGCTTTCAGAATGTGGTCTCACAAGCAGCCTCTGGCTGGGGAAGCACATCACCATTCACCACGGCCCACACACACTCACCCTCGAGAGTGGGGCAGCCTGGGCGGGTTCCCTCAAGTGCTGGAAGACCTGGGGAGAAGGCACCGGCAAAGACAGAGACTTCACTCAAAACACAAAGCACCAGCCACACACCCACAGCCAAGCTGAGCCCAGGCGGCAGGACTGACAGCTCCAGGACGTGGGCACCAGAGGAAACCCAGCCGGGCAAGCTGAGCCCCAGACCATGCCACGTGGAGCATCCCTGGCCATGGGAACTGACTTCCGGACACCACCATGTGATGGATCAGAAGCCATGGCAACCCTCCGGACCTCAGGAAAACTACCTGCCAGGCCAGGCGGGGCGGAGTAGGTCTGGGTGCCAGTGCGCACCACTTGTGCTCAGTGAGGTCATGGGGGTTGACAAGGCCACCCCGGAGGCTCAGACCTGTCTCTGCGGAGGTCGCTGTGCCGGCTCCGGTCAGGGACAAGACACCAAAGCCTTCTCCTGATGGGTGACCTGAGGAGACAAGGCCGAAGTAAAAGCCAGCCGGCCAGTCTATGAGTAGGCGCCAGGAGCTTTAAGAAGGGAAGCCAGGGCGTCCCTGGTGGTGCAGTGGTTGAGAGTCCGCCTGCCGATGCAGGGGACACGGGTTCGTGCCCTGGTCCGGGAAGATTCCACATGCCGCGGAGTGGCTGGGCCCGTGAGCCATGGCCGCTGAGCCTGCGCGTCCGGAGCCTGTGCTCCGCAATGGGAGAGGCCACAACAGTGAGAGGCCTGCGTACCACAAAAAAAAAAAAAAAGAAGAAGGGAAGCCAGTGTGGGCCGGGGTTTGGGAAGGAGAGACCACCTTCACTTCCTCCCTGATCCTGGGTAACAAGTGGATGGAGGAGACGAAAGGGTGTGTCAGGAAGAAAAGGAAAATGCAGAGCATCCGAGGCTGTGAGCCTCCGTGATGGCCCAGGTAGGCCCGGGTCCAGGTGGCAGGCTCGGCAGGGGGGACGCGGGGGGTGGCCACGGGATACAGAGGTAGTGATTCGTTGTGTCTGCCCTCAAGGGCAGCTCCCAGCTGACACTGGGCTGTTCACACAGGCGAATTCAAGAGTTTCCTTGACCCACTAAGACCAGGTAAGTACAGAGGAGGGGATCGAACGTCTACTTTGTTGAAAAATGTGTTTTCCCACATTTCTCTTGAATAATAACAGCCAGTATTTATTGTGAGCTGGCTGTAAGGCAGCAGTGCTCCAGGACCTAATATGTGATATCTGGGGGTACACTATGATTAGCCCCATTTCCCAGATGGTGAAATGAAGCTGCTGTACTCCAGTGGCTGGTACAAGGCCTGAGAGCTAGGATGTGACAGAACCAGGCCTGGAGGCCCCTCTGCTCAACATCCCCTATGAAAATTCCTTTCATTTACTGAAGATGACTAGATGTCAGCCCTGTGCTAAGCATTTCACATTTGTTATCTAATTAAACCCTCACAGTAGCCCTCTGAATTTTTTTTTTACATCTTTATTGGAGTATAATTGCTTTACAATGGTGTGTTAGTTTCTGCTTTATAACAAAGTGAATCAGTTATACGTATACATATGTTCCCATATCTCTTCCCTCTTGCGTCTCCCTCCCTCCCACCCCTCTAGGTGGTCACAAAGCACCGAGCTGATCTCCCTCTGCTATGCAGCTACTTCCAACTAGCTATCTATCTTACGTTTGGTAGTGTATATATGTCCATGCCACTCTCTCACTTTGTCACAGCTTACCCTTCCCCCTCCCCATATCCTCAAGTCCATTCTCTAGTAGGTCTGTGTCTTTATTCCTGTCTTACCCGTAGGTTCTTCATGACCATTTTTTTTTCTTAGATTCCATATATCTGTGTTAGCCTACGGTATTTGTCTTTCTCTTTCTGACTTACTTCACTCTGTATGACAAACTCTAGGTCCATCCACCTCACTACAAATAACTCAATTTCGTTTCTTTTTATTAGCCCTCTGAATTAAATGTATCATCTCTGTTTAAGAATTTATATGTGCACAGTATGACATCAACTAAAGTATCCTATTGCATTAAAAAAAAAAATACTGAGAAGACACACACCAAATCATCAAGAGTGGTCTCCTCAGGTAGTCAGTTATAGGCAACTTTTTTTTCAGTACGTTTCTGTACTTGACATCATTTCCACACAGGGCATGGCTTCCTTTTATCAATACAATTTTTTTAAAAGGGATTTTAATTCCATGTAACACACAGTTGGGGATAATAACAACCAAAATGAAAATGTTCAAAATGGTCTCAAACATGGGCGACAGCCCTCCTGGCTGCACAACACACTGATCAGGGATGACAAACAGAGCAGCACCTAAATTAAGAGACACCGTGTGTCACCTGAATAAATAATAGATGATAAACCCTTCATAAAGTTACTAAAGCAAAGCACGTCAGCTGATGTGGCTGACGCCAACACAACATAAATTTTCTTAACATGACACACCAGGATGGAAACTGCATTTGCTAAGATCACCCCAAGCCAAGCATAACAACCCTTAGTATAGAAGCCACATGTGATTCCTGCCCTTGTGCACAGATGGGCCCGTCACAGGCATCTAATTCATCCACCCTGAAGGACACAAGTGACTTAAGACCATGACACTCAAATGACGTGTAAAGAGGAGACCTCAGGACTGTCTAGATCAGGAGTCCCGGCTGTGATGACCCACCGCCTATGGGGGACCCACTGAACGCCAAGAGCAAAGGTGGGCATTTTTCAAACATCACTTGGCCCAGGTCTCTAGGAGGAGCCTGAGGCAGCAAGCCAGGGGCACATGGGGCCATCTGCCAAGTCACCATGCTTCCTTCATCTGTGAACATATGGAGTCACTAAACTATCACTAGGAGAACATGGTACAGCTCGGCTGAGGCCAGGGCCATTCCATTCCCACAGATAATTTATGTCAGTTATTACAAGGCTTCAGGAAGGAGCATGGGATGTTCTTTGGTCTTTAAATCTGACAGTACGTCATGAGAATTTCTGTATGCTTGCTACTCTGTGGTATCTTTATTAAAAGGCTGCCTTGCAGTGCCCCAGATGAGAGAGAAAATGTTCATCAATCATCTTAGAAGAGGGAGGCAGGTCCTCTCAAGAAAGGAATGAGTGCCCAAGCTGTGTGGGAACCCTGGGCAAACCTTTTTTATCCCATCCTCCTAGGACCTGTGCCTGGGACTGAGGGCAGGGGGCTCAAATCAGATCTTTGAAATCCTTCCATAGTTGAAGAGAAAGGTCATCAAGAGAAGTCTGAGACCAACACAAGAAGCAGTTGATACTACTTCGAATCACAAGTAGCAAATGCAGGAACCATGCTAAAAATAAAACTCTGACTAATGTCACTCACTGACATTCCATAAGAACCTGTTTACTAATGAGGGGAGGGGAGGCAAAGAGAAGAGGGTTTCCTTTGCTTTTGACCCAAGAACCTCTCCTAAACCCAATCATCTCATTAAATCTGCGTGTTGGGCTTCCCTGGTGGCGCAGTGGTTGAGAGTCCGCCTGCCGATGCAGGGGACGTGGGTTCGTGCCCCGATCCGGGAAGATCCCACATGCCGTGGAGCGGCTGAGCCCGTGAGCCATGGCCACTGAGCCTGTGCGTCCAGAGCCTGTGCTCGCAACGGGAGAGGCCACAACAGTGAGAGGCCCGTGTATGGCAAAAAAAAAAAAAATCTGCGTGTTAACTCCTTGGGTAGCTATCCCAATTTCACAGATAAGAGATCAGCTCATAAGTGGCAGAGGCAGAATTTGAAGACAGATGTGGTTAACTCAAAACCTGTATTCCTAGCCATCCTCACTGGGTTTTAGCCCTGACTCACCTCAGATTTGCTGTGTGACCTTGGGCAAGTCACATGCTTTCTCCGAGTCTCAGGTTCCTTACTTGTAAAATGAGAACATTCCTTGACTGGTTTCTAAGGTCCCTTCTAGCGCTGACATTTTATGGATTTAGCTCCCAGAGTTTGGGATTTCACAGATCAATGCAGTTTCAAACATTAAACACATGAAACATTAAGGGTCAACCCAAGAGTCACAACTTTTTACTTTGCCAATGGATATTTACCACCTAGTGTCAATCTTATCTCACAAAAGGAAATACTTTAATCTTAGGGCATAAAATTAATTGCTTTGCCTGGCAAGCTGGAAGAACTCAATGCATTTTAGTTGCTGAATAAACTGATATAACGTGAGCTGCAGAAGTCAATTACCAAGATTGCTAAAAGAGTACTGACCATAATAATGTATTACTTTAATTTTATTGTTGCTGTTGTTGAGGCAGGCAAGATGTTTGGTGCTTTGCATGCATGGGTTCATTTAATTCTCCATATCCAGTTTTTGCCCATTTTCTACCAAGGTGTGCAGTTCTCCAGGGACACAATGATAAGGAAATATTTTCAGATTGAACAAAACATATTTCAACATATTTCATGGCTCAACATGGAGAAACACACACACAGCCTCTTTTAAAAAGCACTGTTGCCCTGAGAAGAGCAGCAGGAAGTTACAGAGGAGCAATTAAAATAAATACACACGGGCTTCCCTGGTCGTGCAGTGGTTTGGAGTCCACCTGCCAATGCAGGGGACACGGGTTTGAGCCCTGGTCCGGGAAGATCCCACATGCTGTGGAGCAACTAAGCCCGTGCACCACAACTACTGAGCCTGTGCTCTGGAGCCTGCAAGCCACAGCTGCTGAGCCCACGTGCCACAGCTACTGAAGCCTGCGTGCCTGGAGCCCGTGCTCCGCAACAAGGGAAGCCACCACAATGAGAAGCCCGCGCACCGCAGCAAAGAGTAGCCCCTGCTCGCCGCAGCTAGAGAAAGCCTGCACCCAGCAACAAAGACCCAACGCAGCCAAAAATAAACAAACAAACAAATAAATAAATTTAAAAATAATAATAATAATAAATAAATAAAATAAACACACACGTTCAGCGTCTTCCTGAACACTAACTGGCCAGTCGAGAAGGCCAGGCGGTCCCAGGCCCCTGACCTCAGCTGCTCTATAAATCCCAGGAAAGGCCCCAGGTGAGGTCCGGGCTGCATCGGGAAGTGAAGAGGACAATATGCTCCAGGCTACAGGTTGGAGACAGGCTGGAACCCAGAATCAAAATAACTGAACATCCACCCGGGTAACGTGACTCAGGTCTCAAACAGAAAGCCTGTTTGCCCATCTGGAGGAAGCAGTAGTCCCGTCTGAAGCCTTCCCTGTCTCACAGGCAAAGCTTGCTCAGCTTTAAGTCTCCTCTTTTCCCTGAAACCATCTCTCTCTGTTTCAATGCCCACGTATCTCTTTGACAGGGGTGGGCAGAACCAACACAAAGAAAAAGCTGAAGGAGACCCAACACGGTATCTTCTACCTGCCCCCCAGCCCCCAGGCCCAGTTTTCAACAAAGGAGAAAAGCAAGGCCCAGAGAGACAAACTTCCTCAAAGCCATTCTGCTGGAAGGTAAACATATCATTCAGAGAGGTACCCCTGCCATAGGGGATGCTCGATAAACCCCAATCGCCCACCTGGACAAGCATCCCTGTATGAGCTACAGGATCAGCACAGTCCCTTCCATGGCCCATGGGGGCTCCGTCTGGACCAGTGCTTCTTAAACTGTTTGGTCTCAGGATGGCTTTATGCTGTTAAGAATTATTAATGACCCCAAAGAGATTTTGTTTATAATAAATCTATTACCTGTTTAAAAAAAAATAACATCTTTACAGAAATGGTATTTTCCAATACGAAAAATAAAAATTCGTGAGGAGTGGGGTTATTTTTTAGATTTTCACAAGTCTCTTTCATGTCTGGCTGCATAAGAGGAGCTGGATTCTCATGTGTGCTTCTGCATTCACTCTATTACAATATGGTTTTGGGGGCTGAAGTATAGGAAGACATCCTGGCCTCACACAAACATATAGTTGGGAAAGACAGTATTTTCTTGGCCTTTTCAGTAATTGTGGGTATTTTTCTTTGATACTACACCAAAACTTGATAAGTGGTAGGTAGTTTTTTAAAAGTCAGCTGCAATGGGGAATCTGAAACTACGTCAGTGACTTTTCATCTTCTGTTACGTGAAAATCCATTGCTCTTTGTATTCATTGCACTTTGCACGGCTCTTCTTACCCTGCATGGCTTTGCACCTTTGTGCATTGGTTACTTGCAAAGGACTGGTTCACTGAGATTTGTACTCAGGAGAGAATGAGTGAGAAGACAACAGTTTCATAGTATTCTGGAAACAGTTTTGACCTTGCAGATCCACTGAAAGGGTCTCAGGAACGCCCAGAATTCCCAGGACCACTCTTTGAGAAACACTGGTAAGAAGCTCACACCCAGTGAATATATGTATTCATTCATTCAGTCCACACATATTTACTGGGCACCCAGTACATCTGTTCCAGGTGCTGGGAATTCCGCAGTGAACAAAGCCCTGCCCTAGTGCAGCTCACACTCTCGTGGGGAAGGCAGACCGTACACAAATAAATAAGGAAATGCACACAATAATGTCAGGTAATGGTAAGTGCTAGTGGAAGAATGAAGCACTGTACCAGACATGTGCACACGGGCATGTGGTTTCCCTGGGAAGCCTAAAGCAGCCAACCCCGGGATTTGCTAATTTAAGGGTTTCACAATAAAATATGGGTTGTTTCTCTTTTTTTAATACCAAAATACTTGCGGACATGGGCGGGGGGCGGGGGGTGGTGCTGACCTGCCCTAGAAGAGTTGAGAGCTCACCATTGAAGCTGGATTCCTTTCCAGTTGCTCTAGGAGGGGTAAACCTCAGAAGTCACCTCACTTAGAGGCTTCCGTCCCTCCAACGGGCTGACCACGCCCTCCCTGCTTACACACATGATCCCTCTGGCCACCCCTTGACTGTACAGCTCATTCACTGTCTTGCATGAGCCTCACGTGACTCCTTGAGAGGTGACCTGGGGTGGATATTATTCACCTCTTTTTCAGATAAGGAAACTGAGCCTGGGAGAAGTTAATAAGTAACATGCCTATTACATAACAAACTCAGAACTTGAACCTAAGTCCCCTGACTCCTCTGCACAGCTCGTTTTACTATACAGACTGCTGCCATTTCCTTAACCTCTGATATTCCTTCGTGTAAGGAAGAGAAAATGGATGGGACATTTAAAACAAGAACAGAAGCTTAGCTTCTTCCTCCAAAAATGTCCTGGCTTGTCATAATCCCCCTTCTCAAACAGCAAGTTGAACCTATAAAGAAGACAGAGAGAGGGAGCCTGGCACTTAGTAGGCACTCATATTTGGAGCCATTAGCTCTACAAATATTCATGGCGACCTACTGTGTGCCAGGCCCAGTTCTAAGCAGTGGGGGTACAGAGATGAAGAAGAAAGACCAAGGCCCTGCCCTTCTGAAGCTTCTGTCCTAGACAGACTGTCATCAGCACAATACCGACTAAAAGGGTTAACTCCAAAACTCAAGCTTCCTGAGCCTTCATCAATTGCATCAGATTAACAACAGAGCCCTGTGTTCAATCTTGGCCATAAAACATCCCTTTTAGGAGAAGAAACAAGCTTTATTACCCTGCCCCTTCACCCCACACATTTTACAGATGGAAAAGCAGGCCCAGGACCCAGAAGCCACTCCTCTGAATCTCACAATGAGTCAAAGGGGCCAAAGCCAGCTCTCTTGTCTTCCCGCGAAGCCCTGGCTGCAGCCCGGCCCAATTCTCTCTTTTTAACATCCCAGGAGGCCCTCTTGAATAACAGCCACACATTTGTGGCAGCCAACCAACACATAACCCAGCCGGGGAAGTGACTATTTCAAGAGGAAAGGGGCATATATAGCAGTGGCCCTCGGCGGCCACCCAAAGTACAGCCAGCCCTGCAAAGTCGGCCAACCCCAAGCTCCACATCGAGCGTCCTCTCCTCCCAGTCTGCCTTGCCAGCACGGTTCCCACCAAGGTTTAAAAAAGAAATAGAAGCTCCCTGCTGCCTGACTGGCTGGCACATTCCCCTGACTCAGGCTGTTCTGGGCACCACGGAGAAGACACTGTTCATTTTCCCTGGGCTGAGAACTGGCCCACATCCGGACCTGTCACTGGCAGGAGAGGGCTCTTGGCATCTCAGCAAAATCAAATGAATGGCGTGCTATTTTTAACGTTTGGTTCCTTTCTTCCAGAAGGCTCAGCACCTGTGCCAGAGTTGCTCCAAGCGTGTCTTGCAGACCACCCGCGTCTGAAACACCTGGTGCTTCAGGGAAATTCAGAATCTGGGTTCCCACCACTAACCTAGCAGTAATCACCAGGGGGTTGAACTCAGGAGTGTGAATCTTTCACAAGCTCCTCAAGTGATTCTTTTGCAAAATAAAGTTTGAGCCTGGTCCGTGTTCATTCACTGACTCAATGAGTGACTCAAGGCACTCAGTACACCTTGATGAATGAAGAGAAATAAAGGATGGATTGAACACTAGGGAAACAGGAAGCTGCTCAGCCTCTGGAGTGAGACTGACTAGGGTCTGATTACCATTTCTAGTTACTGGGTGGTAGGCAATGAGCCCTTCCAAGCCTCGCTTTCCTCATCTGTAAAACAGGGACAAGAGCTACTTCTCAAGGTTGCAGTGAAGAGTAAGTATACATGTGGAGTCCCTGGCACGTGGTACAGGCTCAAAATGGTTAAGAATTGTTTAGTAATAATAATAACAAAAGGCCTGCCATTAAACCCAAGTACCATCACTAACCGGCATTGGTAAATACATCCATCTCAGGCTCAAGTTTCTCACCTGCCAAACAAGAGGCTTAGATCAGACCCTGTCTAACATCTCTTCTAACAATAAGACTCCATTTTTCTAACAGTGGTAAGAGACTTTAAGTCCCCAGGGTCTGTCCTGCGCTGATGTGCATGTCGCCTCTGACTCATGGCTTCTGAGGTGCCCATTCGGCACTCCTAAGGCTGGGTGAAAGTCATGCCTTTTCCCTGATGAGGGACGTGCCTCGGGATATTTTGCTTTCCTCTTGAGCCTCCCTTTTCACCCAGGCTTCTTTGTATCTTTTCATAGTCAAAGAGCTCTGAGGGTGACCCTCCCCCAAAGCAGGCAGGCAGGCAGGCACGGGACAGTAGGGAAGTTGACCTCCCAGCCTTCTCCTCACTCAGAGCTAAAGGGAGTCATCAGCTTCCTCCCTCATCCCCAAAGGCAAGGAAAAGAAGCGTCAACACCAGCCAGAAAAAAAGAGCTGCAACTGCTTAGGTCACACACAGACACACCCTTGAGGAGCTGCAGCTGGGAAGAAGGCAGCCTCCCGACGGCTGCTCACCCTCCAACACTCCTCCTGCCCTTTTGGAAGACCTGTTATGCAAAAAGCCCTCAAGCAGTCAAGTGTGGGCCTCTCAGCTTCACTCTTCCCCATCGGCAGCCGGCAAGCCCTCCTTGGTCTAAGCTTGAGGAACCCACGTTGGACTCGGAGCCACTCAGGTGGTCTGGGTTTACTCTAAGACTAACCCTGGCCCCCCACTGTGAAAGCACAGCCCTTTTACCTTTCCATGCCCTCTGCTCCCTGCCCTAGCAATGCCATATCTAGTGCACCCCCACCAAGACATAAAGGTACACGGAAGGGGGGAAAAGCAACTACTTAGAGAAACTCTCCTATGATGCATCTCCCTCTAAAATGACCCTTGATCCTGCCCATCCCTTACTTTCCATTCATACTCTCACTCACCCCGGTTGGCCTACTGCAGGGGTCGGCAAGCTTATTCTGTGAAGGGCTGGATAGTAAATATTTTAGCCATTGCAGGTCATACGATCTCTATCACAGCTACTCAAGGCTGACGTGCTTGTGTGAAAGCAGCCACAGAAAATATGCAAATGAACAAGGCTGGCTGTGTTCCAACAAAACTTTACTGATGGACACTGACATCTGAATTTCACAGAACTTCCCCATGTCACAGCATAGTTTCTTAACCCTCTGGCCATGCAAAAACAGGTGGCGGGCCTGGTCTACACCCTTGTCACCTCATTCCCAGACCTCACCAACGTTCCCCTACCTGGCCTTCCTGGCACATCTTTTTTCTTTCTTTCTTTCTTTCTTTCTTTATTTTATTGAAATATAGTTGAGTTACAATGTTGCATTAATTTCTACTGTACAGCAAAGTGATTTGGTTATACATATATATACATTCTTTTTCATATTCTTTTTTTTTGAATTTTTGAGTTGTTTTTTTTTATACAGCATGTTCTTATTAGTCATCCATTTTATACACATCAGTGTATACATGTCAATCCCAATCTCCCAATTCATCCCACCACCACCCTCCCGCCGCTGCTTTCCCCCCTTGGTGTCCATACGTTTGTTCTCTACATCTGTGTCTTCCTTTCTGCCCCCTGGCACATCTTACTACCCCTTAAATGCATCCTGCTCGCTCCTACCCGGGCAGATCTTCCGACAAATTCCATTTTAGTCATCTCATTCCCCTTCTGAAAATGGCCAGACATCTTGACTGGCATACGAGGCCTGGCTCATTTAGGCTCCCAGACACCTTTCACCTTGTCTCCTAATAGCCTAACCGCCTGAGTCCATCCTCTCCAATTTGGCAAACAAATTGTAGCCATCTTTATAGATTTGACTCCAAGATCATCCTTAAAACCTTCCCTGATCACCTAACCTCAACTGAGTCTCCATTCCTATAGCACTTGTTTATGCCATTCACCTAGCCCCAAAAAGGCCTATAATTAGCAGGGATAAGAGTGTAAATAGATAATTACCAAAGAATAAAATGAACATTCTAATTGATGTTTGCAAGGTCACAGTGCAGAACAAAGCAACCAGCTGAGGGGAAATTGGAGGAAGACTCTATAAAAGATGTAACCCTTAAACAAGGTCCTGAAGGGTAAGCAAAGTGAGCAAGCCAGTAAGACATGAGGGTTTGGGAGTGGGGAAAGAAGCATTCCAGGATGGTAAGAGTCATGCAAAGGCAGGGGTGGAGCGGGGGTGTATGACTGGGCAGGGGGCAAACGTCAGGCCACAGAGAGCTTCTTGACCCAGGAACACACTCACTAAGGCTGGGGGAGGCTTGGCATGGTGCGGACACACAGCAGGCCTTCAGTAAATATATTTGGGGACCACCATAGAAACTGGGAGGTTCCTTTTCTCATTCCTGGAAGAGTCAGTCACTGTAAGCCTCGAAAAGTCAACAAACAAGAGCATCAAGGGGTTGATGGCGGGAGATCCCTGGTCTCTAATCTCCTTCTCTTCTCATCCAGCCTACACCCACAGTTCCAAGGAGAACTGAGTGCGAGGTCTCGCCAGGCCCAAGCCCTGTTTTCTGCTCTGGAGCCTGCAACCCCACTGGGCCATCTTGGAAAATGCTGCACGTAAGACTCTATTTCCGTCCTCAGCTCTTATAACTAGGACAAAACAGCAAAAGTAATTTTTTAAAGAAAAAGATTTGTTTTTTTCCACCAATTGTAAAATAGCTTTCTTTTTTTTAAGATATCTTAACTTTTTTTGGAATCACACTGGCTTGTGTTTTTTTTTTTTTAAGAAACAGATGTTTCTGGAACCCTCCCCCCTTCCTCTTTAAAAGGATTATAAAAATAGAAGTCCCGAAAAATTCTCAAATGCAACCAACACAAGGTCTTCCATTGACGCCAATTCCTATAGGCTTCAGTGGCGAGCAATTCTAGGCCAAGAGGCCTTTGAAGTCAACTCTTTGAAGTGAGCCTGGCTCGTCCTCAGTACTAAAGAAGTAAAAATGGAAGCTAAAAGATGGGGAGAAGACAGAAATACCAGGATGAAAAGGGAGAAGAAGGCCCTTTTGAACACAAGCCCTCTCCACTTTTCTCCCTTAACTGGAATAACTCCAGACCAACTTGATTCTATAGAAATTGGCAACAAAACACCTATTTATGTAAAAGTATTGTGCTAGGCACTATTGGGGAAACAAACAAAGAAAAGATAGTCTTCTTTCATCAGATTACAACTTATTAAAGCAAGATAAGACAGAAACAAAACTCTAACACAACAGCTAATGTAAAAGCCATTAGGGCATCACAAGAGGTAAGACACCAGTGCTTGGAGAGAACCTGTGTTAGGTGCTCCAGCTGTACTGTCTCATGGAAGTTAGGTATTCTAAGGCTCTGAGAACATGAACTGACCCACCCACCCAAGAACATTCCCCAGGTTAAGCCACAAAGTTCTTCCCAGAGTAGTCCCAAGAAAAGGAAAAGTATGCCAGGTTGGGGTAAGGAAAGACCGTGGGAGACTTTATGAACAAGGGCCCTTCAAGATGGAAACCAGATGACCAGAACTTTAGTACACACAGGTGGGAAAAGAACATTCCATGCAGAAGGCCCAACACTTGGCATTTAGAGAGAAAACAATAAGCAGGCTAGTTGAACTAGAACCTGGCCTGTCTTGGAGAGGCAAGGCTGGAACAAGGGCTTCAGAGCAGGTAAGGGACAGGATCATACATCAAAATATTCTCCTCGAGTTCTCTGGAAGAGGTGGAAGAGGCTAGAACACAGCTGCAGGTTATAAGCAAAAACCAGAAAATCTTGGAGATTCAATAAGTCTCGGGCCTCCCTGGTGGCGCAGTGGTTGAGAGTCCGCCTGCCGATGCAGGGGATACGGGTTCGTGCCCCGGTCTGGGAGGATCCCATATGCCGCGGAGCGGCTGGGCCCGTGAGCCATGGCCGCTGGGCCTGCGCATCCGGAGCCTGGGCTCCGCAACGGGAGAGGCCACAACAGTGAGAGGCCCACATACCGCAAAAAAAAAAAAAAAAAAAAAAAAAAAAAGTCTCAAGTATTCTATATGTTTTCCTTAAGCTAATGCCTCGTCTGATATGCTCCCACTAACTTCTCTGCAAAGAAAACCCCAGTCTAAGAGCAATCACTGTTGCCCTCGCTGTGCCTTTACTGTGCTTGCTTAATGTGCAAAACCTGCATAAAATATATGGAAGGTAAGATTCTCCCATGTTGAGAGCACTGACTCCTAGCCCTAATTTGGTGAAATTCCATACTCTCATCAATTATCCCAGTAAGTGCTTCAGTATTATCAAAAGTACCTAAAATCTATGCCACACTGCACTTTAGAGAACATCAAACAAGAGGGTCAAAAATACTTTGAAGCACTGACCTAAATACTAAGGTTCAAAGTCTCCATGACTGTCATGTTAACACTGGGCTTTGGTTTCCGTTTCGCCCAAATTGCATTGTGAGTTACAAGGAGAAAGGGTTTAATTATCCCATTTGATAAGTAAGGCAACTGAGGCTCAGAAAGGTTACATACCTTGCCCAAGTTTACAGAACAGGCGGGAAGAGATTCTGCCACGACCTAAGTAATCCCAGTTTATTTAGGCATTGTTGTTACTTAGGCATTGTTGCCTAGAATCTAAATACTGTATGTTAATTTGGGTCCCATGCTGGGTAATTACAAATTCAGGCATGATATACGTGATTCTTATCAGGTAAAAGGCTCTAAATATACTCATGCAAGAATTAGTCCAATGCTCCAACATGCTAATACTACAGGCAGCTGAAATAATTACTGCTGCAAAAATACATTGGGAACACAGAACAGTGAAGATACTTGAAGTTCTTAAGTTTAAAGTGCTTTAAACGCTTTTTCCCTAGTTTTTAAAATTTAGAAAGTTTTTTCCTCTGTGGTTTAAAAAGAGTTTAATATGTTGTATGCATAATTTTGTTCTGTAAAGTATACATAAAATGCTGCAAGTTGTCTCAAATATAACACCCTAGAGACTTACAAAGTGAATGGCTCAGCTAAAAACACAAGAAACACCTTTTGGACGCTTGCAGCTTCATTGGTTTATTCTACATAACATTCGCATCACATTTTTTAAAATAATAACTTCAACCATCACCTAGAAAAAAGGAGAAGAGAGAAACTGTACTCGAAAGTGAAAAGATGTTAAACATCCTTTTTTTTTTCTTTTTTTTTTTTGAAAGTAAAAACTGCTAAAGGAAATCGGGAAGGGATCCTTTCACCATGAGGCCAAAAGTCTTAAATCTATAAGTTTTCAGGTTACAGTTAACTCGTTCATATTGAAGAAGGCATAATCAGTGACAGTGACCCATGAGCAGCAAAGAAGTGACTTGACAGTAGCGGCAATAGTCTGTGTATAGTTAAGCACTGTGCCAAGCACTTTACATGTTATCTCTCCATTTTACAGATGAGAAAGCTGAGGTGAGAGGTTTATGAGAAAAACATCAAGAGGTGGGGCGGGCTGACAGGTAGGAGGTCAGACTGTCCTGGAGCATCTGCTAAAGAAGGTCTCCATCATAGAAGCAGCATTTCCAGAAATCCCAGGAGGTGATCTGACCTCATGTGGGACGCCCACATTTTAGAACAAATGCTATCCTGGGGCAGGAATGATCAAGGCACACAGGGATGCAGATGGCTGGGGATGCTTAACCCGGAGAAGAAAATACCAAAGGGAGTGAGAAAAGTGTATGCAGGTTCATTGTGTGGGGCTCCAGGGGAACCAGACAGAACTAGTAGGCAAAAGGTGCAGGCACAGAGACCCCCCCCCCCCGGCATCGTGAGAACTTTCTGACCAGCAGAACCGCATTAACAATGGAACAGCATCTAATGGGCAAATGCATCACTGAAATTACTTCACTCATTCAACTACCATCACCATCAATTTTGTCATAGTCACAAACCACCCACATTTGTATCTATTTAATCTTGTTCTGTGAATTGATCTACAGATTTTACTGAAATAAATGTAGCTTCATCCTATATAATGCTATTTTTTTATATAAATTTATTTTATTTATTTATTTTGGCTGAGTTGGGTCTTTGTTGCTGTGCGCGGGCTTTCTCTAGTTGCGGCAAGCGGGGGCTACTCTTCATTGTGGTGCGCGGGCTCCCCACTGCGGTGGCTTCTCTTGTTGCGGAGCACGGGCTCTAGGCACGCGGGCTCCAGTAGTTGTGGCACGTGGACTCAGTAGTTGTGGCTCGCGGGCTCTAGAACACAGGCTCAGGAGTGTGGCGCACGGGCTTAGTTGCTCCACAGCATGTGGGATCTTCCCGGACCAGGGCTCGAACCCGTGTCCCCTGCATTGGCAGGCGGATTCTTTTGTGTGTGTGTGTGTGTGTGTGTGTGTGTGTGTGTGTGTGTGTGTGTGTTGGGTCTTCGTTTCTGTGCGAGGGTCTTCTCTATTACGGCAAGTGGGGGCCACTCTTCAACGTGGTGTGCGGGCCTCTCACTGTCGTGGCCTCTCTTGTTGAGGAGCACAAGCTCCAGACGCGCAGGCTCAGTAGTTGTGGCTCATGGGCCCAGTTGCTCCGTGGCATGTGGGACCTTCCCAGCCCAGGGCTCGAACCCGTGTCCCCTGCATTGGCAGGCAGACTCTCAACCACTGCGCCACCAGGGAAGCCCATGGCAGGCGGATTCTTAACCACTGAGCCACCAGGGAAGCCCTGTAATGCTATTCAAGAAACCATGAGGTTCATTGCTTTCTGGGTTTTTCGCTAATACACATTAAAATGATGGCTATTAAAATAAATATTCATCTGTGTAGCATCTAAAATTATCTCGCATACCAGGAGTTGAATGACCACCCCATTTAGAACCACAGATCAAAAAAAGTCAAGCAGAACAAAAGACCATTGGCTTTTTTTTTTTTTTTTTTTTTTTTTGGCGGTACGCGGGCCTCTCGTTGTTGTGGCCTCTCCCGTTGCGGAGCCTGCGGCCATGGCTCACGGGTCCAGCCGCTCCGCAGTACGTGGGATCTTCCCAGGCCGGGGCACGAACCCGTGTCCCCTGCACCGGCAGGTGGACTCTCAACCACTGCGCCACCAGGGAAGCCCGACCATTGGCTTTTGAATTAGATAATTTTAGGTTAAAACTCCTGACTCTGTGTATTTCCTCACCTGCAAATGGGTATGACATAGTGCTATTTCCATCAGGGTGGTTGTTGGGATTGTTGAAAAAATACACCCAGTACTAAGCATAGTGCCAAAGCCATAGTAGTTTGATACTTCTTACCACTTCCACTGGTACTTTTTAACATTGTTGTACTTTTCACATTGTTTTGCAAAAGAGCTCCACTGCGCTCTACTCATTGATATTATGACCTATTTTATCTATTCAGAACCTTGTAGAAGGTTCCCTGCACTGGAAGGAGAGTGAACTAGATGGTCTGTAACCCTGCAGTTCTAGTGAACCAATAATTATGCAAGCCCAGGAAAACCAAGTCCCTCTGCCCTCAGAAAACAGGTAATAATTTACCTCTATGGCAATGAGCACAATCATGTGACATTCAGACCAGCCCTCATATAACACTAAATCGTCAAAGTTCCCTCTACAGTTGAAAATGGCAAAGCCACTTTTGACTGAAAAATATAAAAATAGTCTGCTCCTCTGACCAATAATAATGAATGATATTTCCTGCTATTGGTAAATTGCCAAGGGATAAACAATGAAGTATACATTAAGAAATTCTCCACAGAGAATGATACAAAAAACAAAAACTCTTAGCAATGACATATTGATAATTAAAATCAGATCACCAGCAGGAGCAAAAACAAAAAGCCCATGTTGATGTCCCATCACATAAGAATATTACTTGGGTGAATTAAACTATATCTGCTGAAAGGGAGAAGTAAAAGAGAAATAATTTAAATGGCACCAGCTATTCCACCCACACTCTACCGTAGCCTCAGTGAGTCCCAATTCCCATGCACCACTTCTCACCATCCTCATAGTGATTTAACACTTCAGGATATAAATTTTCCATTCCACGTGGCCCCTAAATATAATATTTTATCTGATGCTCAACCACAGATGGCACCTTTTTCAACCATGAGGAATAACTAGATGAGGGGCGCTTCCTAAGAGATGGCATGTGTCCCCAGTGTGGCAGATAAATACCACTTGGGGCATTGTATTTTGGGACAACTCAAGGAATGATTTTCATTTCCTAACCAAACAGCATGTCTGCTGCAGCACTGACTTTCCATCAAGAACCCATGCTCCAACTGAGATGCGATTCTACTTGGCATCACCAATGGTGACCTTGGTCCAAAACCAAAGTATGGCACAGTCAAGTTGCATTGTTCCCGCCGTCATCAGGCAACACCACCTGATAAACAAATTAACTGTACTTTTGATCACAGCCATTCAGAATTATTCTCAACTGGTGTTACTTCCTTTGTACCTACTAGAGGGGCTTCAAGGTTGGATTCAAATCCCACTTCCTCTCCAAAGCTGTCCTGGAACACCCCCCGAGGCAGATTTCGATTGTGAAAGAGAATAAAATAAGAAGAATAGCAGCTATCAGGCTATGCCAGGCTGTCTGCAAAGGTAGTTTCCATGGCTTTTCTCATTTAATCTTCACAGGAGACCTCTGAGGGTAGAACTTTCATAGTCTTCATGCCATACATGAGCAAAGTGAGGATTAGGAAGGAGAGGGACCCAGCCACTCTACAAGGCAAGAGGCAGGGCCAGCTTCAATGCCTGGCTCAACCGGGCTCTCCCGGCCACCTCAACACTGATCACAGGGCTCTCACAAGGCCACTAAAGCACAAACTCCCTGTTGACAAGGCGTGTCTTTTCACCTACCTATTCCCAGCAACCTGAACACTTCTCGACCTGTACCAGCTGACTGATCAATGTTGACTCAGTGTTCTTGCTGTCTAGAGCAGGCTTCCCTGGTGGTGCAGTGGTTAAGAATCTGCCTGCCAATGAAGGGGACACGGGTTCCAGCCCTGCTCCAGGAAGATCCCATATGCCGCAGAGCAACTAAGCCTGTGCGCCACAACTGCTGAGCCTGAGCTCTGGAGCCCGCAAGCCACAGGTACTGAACCCGACTGCCACAGCTGCTGAGGCCCGTGCACCTAGAGCCCGTACTCCACAGCAAGAGAAGCCACCGCAACGAGAAGCCCGCACACCACAATGAAGAGTGGACCCCACTCTCTGCAACTAGAAAAGAGCCCGTGTGCAGCAAGGAAGACCCCATACAGCCAAAAATGAAAAAATAAATTTAAAAAAGTCTAAAAACCCTTAAAAAAAAATTGTAGTTAACGGTAGTCAACTACCGTCACTCACATGTCTATTTCAACCGTTCTGCCTCTCCAAACAAAGAATAAAGAAAGGATGGAAGTCTGTATGTATCTATGTATCACAACTTTTTTTTTTTTTTTTTTTTTGGCCAAGCCGTGCACCTTGTGGGATCTCAGTTCTCCAACCAGGGATTGAACACGGGTCACAGCAGTGAAAGCGTCGAATCCTAACTGCTGAACTCCCCATGTTGCCTTCTTAAACTGAGTACTCTGAGTTTAATAATATTACCCTGGTCATCACTTCATCTTTTGAGGACGTCCAGTCATTTTATCAGCAGCCTGTACCTACCGTGCTGGATTAATACTTGCCAGGCCGGTTGAGATACAGGCCTTCTACACTCTCATTAGAAACCAAGCACCTAAGGGTCTCCAGGGGCTGCAGAGGTGTTTAAGCATGCACTTCTCCTTTTCCCAGTTTCTCCCATCTCCACCCTGGAGATACTCTGTAGGCTTCTCCTATTCCTTCCAATTTTCTGCTTATCTGCTGTGGGATAGGGAAACCAGAAGAACTACCCTTACTGGACCAGTCTTTAAAAAGTGAATAAAAAACTCTCCTCTGAGAAAAACATTAATGCATAGTTTCACTGCTTGTTCAGATTTCTTTTTCCTGTGGTTTGCCTCTTGGTGCAGAGCTGTGGTTCGGATAATTGCTGTTGCCTGACCAGTCCAATCCAGAAAAAGAGAGAGGCTTCCTAGGATAAGGTTCCCTTCCCTTTCAAATTTCCATATGAATTCACAGCCAGAGGGCCCTCCCTACAGTCTGAAACTTTCTTTCCTGGACAATAGGATGTGGAGAGTGAAAGCAAATTCTATATGGTCCTACCAGGGGACCTCCCAGTAGGGATTTTCTAAGCACAAGCCCGAGTCTTGCATTGAGGAAGTCATCTGCACCATTGGCAAATGCATTGCTTTCCTTTCCTTCCCCCCATTGTTTTCAGAATGGTATCTCCTCCAGGCTGGTGAGGATGCTTCCAGGGTTCCAGGCCAGAGGCTCCATAATTGCCCTGGGGGAGGGAAAGGGGCTCGTTTTATCACAGGAAAGGACTCTCCTAGACTCTTTTCCAGGAGGTCTTCCTAATCCCTTCATTCTAGAAGACAGAGAGAAGGGAGAGGGAAAAAGAGAATCGTTCTACTTCCTTATTTTCTATAAAGTTTCAGATTTTCTGAACCGAAACTGAAGATTTGCATTTTACTGTCTTTGCCTGAAGCTCAATTCGTATAAAACCAGCCCCTGAGGCAGGTTACAGTGGAGAGGGGATCGGGTTCAAACTTAGACTCTTCCTCAGAGTTGTGTGCCCTGGAGACTCAACACCTGAGCCTCCTTCCCACCAGCAGCAGGATGATGGTGCGGGCCCATGAGTGGGATTATATATGTTACACTTAATGTATAAAATTCATAAGGATTCCAAATGGATAGTCTGTGAGGACATCATCCCCTGCCAGCAGTTTGGTTTATCTCAACAGCACTGGCAGGTGGGCGAGCTCTCACTTTCTGCTTTTACGCATCATTTAAGTTTTTCCTGCGGTATTACTTTTGAATCTTCTAAGAAAAGGAGTTTTCATTTTTGAGAAATAAGAACGATAAGTCCTAATCCTGCTGGCTAATATGAAGGACGGTATGGTGTAGTGGTTAAACACCAGGATTCTGGAGCTCACCTGCCTGGGTTCACATCCAAGCTCTCCATTTGGGAAGTGTGTGGCTGCCAGAGTATCATTTAACCTCTCTCTAGCTTATTCCTTCCCTCTATATAACAGGGCTGATGACAGCACAATGGGTGGTGTCAGGGTAAGTTAGCAGATCCAAAGGTCTTAGACCAGAGCCTGGCTCATAGGAAGCACTGTGGCAGTGTCCACCATTGCTACTATTTATAAGTAAGATAAGGCACGGAAGTGCTTTGTGATCTGTGCTATACAAATAGGGCAAAGCACACAGAAAGACACGTACTTTTAAAAGTTAGAAAATCTACCAGAAGACATACAATTTTACAAACAGGAAGAAAGACTTGCAGATGTTTCCAGAACTTATCATGCAAATCTGTGTAATGGGGAAAATCTGATGGGCATCACAGGGAGAAAGAATGAAGACAAGAAGAGTCCAGTGTAGAGCACGGGCTCCTGGGAGGGACACTTCCCCCCAGGAGGGGGCTTGGAGGACTGGGCTGGGCTAAGTGACCAAGCCCACAGGGAGACGTAGGCCTAAGCCCCAGCAGGGTGGGGAGAACCCCTTCCCGAAGTTCCTCTCTTAGCTGACTCCTGGGTTTGATTCTCCTCCACCCTTGCTCAGAAGGAAACCATTCTGAGGATCCTGGAGGGGCAGGAAAGGCTTGGGCAGCTGCGCTGGACCAGGACAGGCCTGGGGAGCCGCCTGAGCCACTGCGGGTGACCCTGCAGCCAAAACTGCCTCCGGGCTGCAGCCCAGGCTCTGCCCCGTTCAGCCCCTCCACAAAAGTTCCAAAGCTTCCCACTCTCTGAACTAACCCAGCCCTGAGGGAAAGAGACCTCTGGTTCCGCAGGGTACAACAACACTGGGGTTCAGGGGACTCACTACCTCCCCCCCAAAAAATTATACATTCATTTGTCTCATGGTCATTAAAAACAAAACAGGGGTGGAGGGGAAGGGAGATGAGCCTGTGTACTTTGAGAGACCCTGTCCCACCAATCAACTAAAAAAAGACGAAACACAAGCTGGGAGCAGCCCTTAGAAGGTCTCGGAAAATGGGGTTTTTTGTTCGGTTTTTTTTTGCGGTATGCGGGCCTCTCACTGCCGTGGCCTCTCCCATTGCGGAGCACAGGCTCCGGACGCGCAGGCCCACAGCGGCCATGGCTCACGGGCCCAGCCGCTCCGCTGCATACGGGATCCTCCTGGACCGGGGCACGAACCCGTGTCCCCCGCATCAGCAGGCGGACTCCCAACCACTGCGCCACCAGGGAAACCCTGGAAAATGGTTTTTAAGTCACTTCTAAAACTGAAAGGGAACTTCAGGCGCCCACTTAAGAGCTGGCCTTTCAAGGAGCAGAAAACTCAACTAAGGCAGCAAAAAAGTCACTAAGAATCAAAACTAAGACCAAAACATGAGCTCTTTAAAAAAAAAAAAAAAAAATACATAAGCTGAGAACTTTCTACAACAAATGCCAGAGTTTAGCTTGGGAGAAAAACAGAAGCCTTTGGGTAAAATAAACAGAAGGGGGAAAAAGTTCCCCTAGCATAAACCAAGGGGAACCTCCTTCCTGCAGATCAAGTTCTGACCTTCATGTGAACTCGAAATAACTAGCTCATGATTTCACAAAGCAGGAGGAATGGCAAGCATTTTGAATGATGCTAAAAATCTTAGTTCTTCTCTGGCTTTTTGTTAGGCAGCCAAGTGTATCAGTCAGAGCAAAAGTAGCTAAAAAATGTGCAATACCCTCCATTGGGAAAGACTGGTAAGGCGATCACAAAAAGCCACCCTCCGGCAGTCTGTCCAGGACACTGCCCTTTATGTGAAAACTGAATTTTCAGTGAGAACTGTACAAGGAAGGCCAATTCCTCTCATTACTCATTCAACAAATATGTATGGAGCACCTATCCTCCACACCAGCTGCTATTTTAGAGCAGTGGACAAAATGGACAAAAACCTCTCTCCTTGGGGCGCTAACTCCTCCAAACGTGGATTTTCAAATAAAGGAATCCATTCTCTGTCTTTTACAATAGAAACAACATCTAAGATGCTTCCCCACAACTTCATTCCCGCCTGTAAATCCGCTCTTACCTGTCTCCTATTTCTGCTTCGCAGCCTGGAATTTGTGCCCACCTGCTGCCCCTGCATCCATCCAGGTGTAGACACAGACAACCTGCCCAGGAACACAGCTCAGCCCCAGGCTGGTGGGGGAGAGTTCTACCTAGGGATGTGCTCATGGGCAAAGTTGGCAGGGAGGAGGCGATTAAATGGGAAAATATATGAGAAAGTGCTTCAGAAACAAAGGTGTCCAAGAGCCAAGTGGTCTTATTGTTCAGTACTTAGCTCTCTTTCTCGATGATTCTCCAGCCCTCATAGGCTATTTCTGTCTCCCTATTGCTGAGCTTGGTATAGAGTAGGAGATCAGTAGTTGTTGAATTCACTGCCAGTGTTGTTGATGACGATGATATAACCATAACAGTGGAGCATGAGTACATGCCAGGCACTATCCTAAAGAACTTATGAGTTGGCACCATTGTTATCTCCATTTTACAGATGAAAAGACTGAGACCAAGAAAGGTGAAGGAATATGTCCAAAGTCACACAACCTGGAGTGTTTCCATCAATTCTGTAAAGCACCGGCCCTTGGTAACAAATAAGGGATTTATTTTTCTCAAATAACAGATGCTCCAGAAGCAGGCAGCCCAAGCCACTTGCAGCTGCTCAAGGCGATTACCTGCTCCCGTCCTCAGGACAGGGCTTGCACCTTTGTGAGAGGCAGCATATCGGACAGGTGACATACAAATTCTGGCGCCAGGGTCCCAGCTCTGCCACTGACTCAGTCTGAGGCCCGGGGTGGAGAAGCATTGTCCTTCCTCAGTCTCAGTTTCCTCATCTATCCCATGGAGATCACATTACCTATCTTAAACGAGTTAATAAAAGGGGCTCAGAAAAGTGCTCAACACACAGACTCGCTGTATTAGTATTTATTATTATTGTCAGAAGCAGCAGCATCACTGCTGTACCTCCAAGCACAGAATCCACACCCCAGTCGGAAGGGCACCGCCGAAGAGCAAACCAGAGTCAATCCCCACTCAGGGCTTTCCCAGAAGCCCTACCCGGTGACCCAACAAGCAACCATTTCCCAGGACAGGGTCACGGGACCGCCTCTATGTGCCAGTGAGACTGGGAGAAGCGGCTTCCATTCGGTAGCAGAGAGAATGACTGGGAATTGAGTAGGAAACCAGCAGTGTCCACTATGGGGATGGAGCCAGGACGGACCCCAGGCAGCCCACAGTACACACTCCACAGAGGACGGCTCCTGGGGCAGGTCTGAGCGGGGAGCAGCCCTCACCCTCGCCCCCAACTTCTTAAGCTCCCTACCCGTTAGTCACACGGGACACAAAAGCTTCTTTGCCACACACTGTTCTGGCAAAGTGGGGACGCGGAAGTGAGGCAGGGTAGAAACTTTCCTCCCTGTTAAGGGGCTGCGGCTCCCAGTTGCTCAAGGAACATGGAGCCCAAGAAGCCCAATGAATCTCTACAATAATACTTTTTCTGACAAATCTGTTGAGGTGGTGCTTCTAATAAAAACATGAAAAGCTTAAGAGCTTCTTCCAGGCCTACTAAAACGAACAGGGGCCCCGAAAACAACCTGGCGCTAACTCCCTGGCTTCTGACATCGCCTTCAGTGCTGCATCTTTCCAAGTTTGTGGGTGGGTGAAGCAAATGTTTGTTCTTGGCACATACCGGTTTATTTTGTTGTTTGTGTGGCAACATGAGTTGGATCCTTTTTTAAAAAATTGCTTCTATAAGTTATGAAAAAGCAGCTCCCAGGAGCTCAATCTTTGTTTACAGTACACCACACACACTTTAATGGAAAAGAGAGTTTCATGAAGCCTGCTTCCTGGTTATAAACAGGGCTTCTCAAAAATGTTTTTCAAAAGATAAAGTTGCATTCAAATGTTTCGTTAGGGCTTCCCTGGTGGCGCAGTGGTTGAGAGTCCGCCTGCCGATGCAGGGGACACGGGTTCGTGCCCCGGTCCAGGAGGATCCCACATGCCACGGAGCGGCTGGGCCCGTGAGCCGTGGCCACTGAGCCTGCGCGTCCGGAGCCTGTGCTCTGCAATGGGAGAGGCCACAACAGTGAGAGGCCCGCGTACCGCAAAAAAAAAAAAAAAAAAAAAAAAAAAAAAACGTTTCGTTAATCTACCTCTTGAATTCTCAGTAACACTAGGTCTCAGTCATTTCTAATTTTATTCATCGCAAAAATCTACTTCGGGACCTAGAGAAAAAAATAAAATAGTGTATCTCCACTTTTGAGAGCCTAATGTATTATAGTTAACAGAAAAGTGAAGCTAATTTGGGGGCAATTATTCTGTTTACCAGGGGCATCTTCACTTTACAAAACATCCCTTCCACGGAGAAGGCTTCCCAGAACCCCTTGACCCTAGAGCGCCCCATTCACCATGTGCAAAGCTCCCCTACAGCCTCGATCAAAACTGGGTTTGGTGGTTCTTGCTGCGACTCGGGTTTGTGTTAGTGGTGGCGGATGGTACGGTGTTAAGACACAGACTGTCAGAGCTGATGCCAAGGGCTAAAGGTGGCTTCTCTGCATGCCAGATGTATCACCTCAGGGAAGTTACCTATCCTTTCTTTGCCTTGCTTTTCTCACCTGTAAAATGGAGGTTTTAACAGTAGCTGCCTTGTTGGGCGGCTGTAGGAAGCACTGGGTGGCATGCGGGGCATACAGCAAGGGCTCTGGAAAAGCACGCTATCGTTACCTGCTCTATCCCGAGCGCACACAGCAAAATCTCCAGTATCTGTTACAGGACCAAGTTCTGGAGCTACTCTGCACCAGGCACTGCCCTGGTGGCTGGAGATGAATCCATCAACAAAACAGATCAGAATCCTCCTGGAGCCTACATTGTAATTGCAAGAGGAACAACGCAGTCTGCCGGAGGTGGTGAGCCAAAGGTCATGACCCGACTTCAAGTCTTAAAAAGGATCCTTGTGGCTGCCTCAATGAAAACAGACTGAAAACAGACGCAGGTAGAAGCGGGGAGATCAGTGAGGAGGCCCCCGCAATAACCCAGGTGAGAGACGACGGTGGCTTGGATTCTGCATCTGCTTTGAGGGTCGAGCCCACAGACCCGCAGGGGGGACCGATTTAGGGTGTGAGGGAACGGTCACGGATGACTCAAAGGCCTTGGGTGTGAGCAAGCGGAGGAATGAGCAGCCATGAACTGTGCTGGAGGAAAATGGGTAGAACCGTGAGCGCCGGTGGTTTTCTGGTTACTGGGTTTTTCTGCAGGGGGAGGAGAACATTTCTTTAAACAGTAATCGTAGCCAGTATGCTTCTTCCCTACTTCTGGTTTCCAAAGAGAAAGACTTTCCTTCAAAACCCCTGGCTTTCGTCAGCCTCTCCCCCAAGGTCCCCCCCTCCCGCCATGCAGACGTGAGGGACCCCGCCCTGGCGGTCGGTCCACTCCTCCACCCAGCTGCTGCTGCCGCCACGGCCACCTCACCACCCCTCAGAGGGGGCCTCTGGGGGCTCAAAGCTGTCCGTGACCGGGTGGGTACCTCTGTCTAATATTGGGTTCCCATCAGGAAGCTCATGCTGTCCCACACCTAAGCCACAGCCTCCAACCAAGCCTTTATCAGTTAGAAAGCTGACATTTTGGGCTTCCCTGGTGGCGCAGTGGTTGGGAGTCCGCCTGCCGATGCAGGGGACACGGATTCGTGCCCCTGGTCTGGGAAGATCCCACGTGCCGCGGAGCGGCTGGGCCCGTGAGCCATGGCCGCTGAGCCTGCGCGTCCGGAGCCTGTGCTCCGCAACGGGAGAGGCCACAACAGTGAGAGGCCCGCGTACCGCAAAAAAAAAAAAAAAAAAAAAGAAAGCTGACACTTTGATCTTTATTTTTTTACTCTGTGCCTCTCTCTTAAGTGGTTCAGCAATCTGAAAAACAGGTGTGCTGTTTCAACCCCAACAATAAGCACCTAAGGGCATTTAAAGTAACAACTCACCTGGTCCCAAGTTTTACAGCTCATTGGAACCTCATAATAACCCCCTCCCATGGTCAGTTCATCAGCAAATGATTCCTCAGCACCTATTACTAAGCACTCACAATCGAGCCCCACACTAGGTGATAAAGGGTGGGGAGGCGAAGGAGGTCTGATTCATGAGCACCGTTTTACAGCTGAGAAGGCAACTCAGAGAGGTAAGCACTTTGCCAAAGGCCACGCCATTAGGAGATGACACACAGGCATGCGCCAAAGTCCTTTGATTCTAAAGTCCATGGTCCTTTCATATTTATAAGCGGTGACTTTGGGCAAGTTACTTAACCTCTCTGTGCCTGAGTTATATCGTCTATAAAACAGAGATTATAATAGCACCTACCTCATTGGGTTATTGGGGGAATTAAATGAGTTAATTGATGCAAAGTACTTGGAAGAATAACTGACGCACAGTAAGCACTCAATAACTATCATCATCACCATTCTTATTCTTATAATCATCATACCAAGCTGCCTTATAATTAGCATAATAACTGCCATTACTAGATACTTACTCTGAACCAAGAATTGTACACTAAGTGCTTTACGTGCAGTAACGCACTGAAACCTTACAACAGTCTACGAGTTTTGTCCCCTTTTTACACTCAGGAATCTGAAAGTCAGAGAGTGAGGTTAAGTATACTGGTTAGAGCTCACATACCCACTGAGTGTCAAAGTCAGAAACTGAACTCAGGTCTTACAAGTAACATGCCAGAAACATATTTACTGCATAAAAGAGAGCAATGAGTGTGCTTCTAACCTGTATACAAATGTTTAAAATACATGTAGAATCAAGGGCGCCTCCCCGATACACAAAGCTCCTTTTGAGAAGCCTCAGCCCAAAAGTACAAAAGGAAAAAAAGTTCCACAATTCTTGTTAACTTCATTCACAGTGTAATTCGAATCACCCCAGACCACATCCTATACCCACGACAACCTAAAAACCCACTTCCCCCCGAGAACACATCCCAGGCAGCAAAAGTCAACATCCAGCTCCAGCTTCTCCGAGAACACCTTGTATATTGACCTATGCATGCCAGCAAGTAACTGAGCTGCAAAAACATTCTCTCAACGCCTGGAAAGGGATCAGAGTGACTTGGACTGAAATGCCTCGCGTCTTCAACACTGCTTAGTATTCCCAGCACTAGCGGAGCTGAGCCAAGCAAGCTAGCAGCATCCTGCTGGATCCTGAGATCAGCATCACAGACCAAGACAAGCTGGCCCCAGTGGCCTTTACTGAACCTGACTTCGAGGACCTACCTTCATCCACTGACCCTGAGGCCCAGCAGTGGAATGGGACCCTCATGCCCACAGCCTGTGCATGAAATAACAGAAGGGCATCTGTCAGCAGGCCTTGGACGTGAACCTGCCTTGAAGTATGGAGCCTAGGGGCCTGACCGAGGATATGGGGTGCGGGTGACACTGTCCTTCACATGTTGGTCATGAGACCAGCCCTCTAGCCTCCCAAGGCTAGAATTCATCAGAAACATTCTAGAAAAGATGTAAGTGTCACACTGGTGGGAGGCGGAGGTGGAGAGAACAGAGGCCAGGAAACAAAGGGAGGAGGCTGACTATGTGTTAACCCCAGAGATATAGTGGGAGATCTAGGGGCCCTCACACTCCAAGAATCACTGTCAGAAGTTCCATGCTTGCAGGCAACCGGTCAGGCAAGAATGCAGTCCACTGAGACGAAAAGAATCCACAGTCTAGGGCTTCCCTGGTGGCGTAGTGGTTGAGAGTCCACCTGCCGATGCTAGGGGACACGGGTTCGTGCCCCGGTCCGGGAAGATCCTACATGCCGTGGAGCGGCTGGGCCCGTGGGCCATGGCCGCTGAGCCTGCGCGTCCAGAGCCTGTGCTCCGCAACGGGAGAGGCCACAACAGTGAGAGGCCCGCGTACCAAAAAAAAAAAAGAATCCACAGTCTATAAACGACAGGTCCGGACCACCCTGGAAGGGTATCTGCTGAGTGCCCACCATGTGCCAGGCACCATGCTAGAGGCTTTCAAAAAATGAATATCTCCCATAAAAATAGAATTTCCTGCTTTTCTTGGGGGAGAAAAGCAGAAGATCGACTAACACTAGGCCACATTCTCACATAACAACAACGGCTAGGGCTGTTGGCCCTAACCGTCACCAGGGCGGCGGCCTCCTGGGGGGCTTGACCCCTCCAACTCAACACCAGTGCCGCCAGCCCACTTCCCTCATTTATGTGGCTGCCAGGCCACTGTAGGCTGGTAGCCCAGCACTGCTAAAGTAAGCAAGCATTGCATAAAGTAAGGTGTTGTGAGATGGCAGAGCCGCTAGGCCTTTACTCGTTTCTACGGTTCTGCTGAGTCTTCATCACATTGTAAGATTTGGGGTACCACTTCCCTGTTACCTGGGGGATCCATGAAGGACATTTCACTGATGACAGTAATGTGCAGCCAGCCCTCTTGGGGAAGCAGGCTCGATGCTCCCCCAGGCTCTTCTCCACATCCTGGATCCATCTGTCCCACCCTTTAAGATCTGGGCTCCACCTGATTAAATCACTCCCATCAGAAGCATCAATGAAGGGATGCAGACACATGAGATCCCCAGCCTCACCTGGCCTCAGAGGCTCCTCCACCACCTGGGCATAGGGGACAGGGGGCACAAGCCTTTGTCAAGCAGGGCAGAGGTGAGGGGGGCGGGGGGACCTTGCTGGCACAACTATGGTGCTGACCCAAGGGCTGGAATGGTGAGCACCTCCATTCCAGGCTGAAGCCAGGAGTAAGGCCAACCATGGGTTCCAGAGGATGGCCAGCATCTCCTGAAGTCCTGGCAGGGAAAAGAGAAAGGCAGGCGCCTGCCCCAAGGGAACCATATTCCCACATTTCAAGAACCTGAAGATCGTGCACACTCACCGTTGAATCACGACTCCATTATCTTGTAGACGGAGAATAAACACTAAGCCTCGCCATCACTTGGATGGCCATCACTTGGGATCACTATCTCTTGTCTTTCTAAACTCGGCCCCACCCTGATGGGATCCAGAGGCGAACCTATAGGCAATTCTAGACACTAGAGAGAGAGCACAGGACAAGACAAAACCCTGCCCCCAGGAAGAGACACTTCACCTTCAGACTTGGCCAAGTACCACTTTCACCATTGTTGCTGTTATCGAGGTACTAACATTCCCTGTGTTCACAATGCCTCAGCTGGTATGTTACGCATTTCACTCTCATTATCACATTTTGGTATGACTATTATCTGCCTATTTAACAAATGAGAAAATTGAGGCTTAGCAAAGTTAAAGTAACTTGCTCAAAAGTAACTTGCTCAAAGTCACAGAAGGAACTAGAATTCAAACCCAGGAAGTCTGACTCCCAAACCCATGCTGGAAATGCCAGTCAAGCATCATTTCCTGATTTTCATATGAGGAAGCTGAGCCTCAAAAAGTTTGTGTAATTTGTCTAAGACGATAAAACTGGGAAGAGGGCTCCCTCCCAAGCCCACTTTCTTCCACCACCTCCTGGCTGCCCCCCACCCACCCAGAAGCCTGTGTTTTCTTCACTCCCCCCACCCCATCACAGGAGAGCCTCTCAACACCCACACTGTTGGCATCTGGGGCTGGACAATTCATCACTGGGGGAGCCGTCCTGTGCATGTGGGGTCCTTACCAGCATGCATGAACTCTATGCATTAGATGCCAGCAGCAAATTTAGAATGCTCTGCCCCAAAGTCATGACATCAAAAAGTCTCCTGATCTTGCCAAAATGTCCCCTGGGAGGAAAAATCTCCCCCAGTTATGATCCACACAGGAGATACCAAGGCACAGCCCAGGACAGAAGAGGCACAGACTGGCAGAGGAGCCCTGGGTTTGAGCCTGGCCTTAAATCCCAGCCCTGCCCCTGAGCACATGCCTCGGTCTCCTCCTTTGTAAGACAGGAGTGACACTGTGTCTCCCTCTCGGGGGCTGATGTGAACAGTAAATGAAACTGGTTATGCAAAACAGCTGGGCCAGTGGCTGGCTCACAATCGGTGCTCGACTGCGCTTAGCTGTCAGCGGAATGAGTCTGGTCCTCCAGTTGAGGACCCACCTCGCAGTGACTTGGAAAACCTCTCTGAAAACCAAGAGCAGGTTTTTCCACATCTACGGAGAAACACAATCATCAGAAACACCATTTTCCTTATACCATGGGAGGGGGAAAATATGACCAAGTAACTTCCTCTAAACCAAAAAGGAAGAATGAAAGAAAACCACAAGCAGCTTGGCTTGGAAGTCAAATATAAGAATCTTCCAGCTCGAGCCTGGAACCCAATGGCCTATCACACAGCCTTCACGTGTGTTGTCAGGCTGCACAAACTTGCACACACACACACACACACACACACACACACACACACTGACGTCCCCAACATCAGAGCAGCGTTGCAGTGATAGCCCTTTAGGATAATGAAACATCATAAAAACTAAACAAATGCTCAATAATACAACAGTTAAATAAAATACAAGAGACGCTAGAATATTATGCAGTTACCAAATGATGCTTTAAAAAGAACAACTATCGGGGCTTCCCTGGTGGCGCAGTGGTTGAGAGTCTGCCTGCCGATGCAGGGGACTCGGGTTCGTGCCCCATTCCGGGAAGATCCCACATGCCGCGGAGTGGCTGGGCCCGTGAGCCATGGCCGCTGAGCCTGCGCGTCCGGAGCCTGTGCTCCGCAACGGGAGAGGCCACAACAGTGAGAGGCCCGCGTACCGCAAAAAAAAAAAAAAGAACAACTATCAACATGAGAAAGTGCTCATAATAAGACACAAAGTGAGGCCAATGAGATACAAAGAATACATGCAATATGATCAGTCTTGTAACATATGTATTCTGGGGGATAAGGTCATAAGGAAACAGTAAAATGTTAACAATGTCGATCTCAAGATAGCAGACTAAGGGATTTCTATTTCTTCTTTAAACTTCCCTTGTTTCCCCAGTTCTGTATCTACAGTGACCATCAGAGCCGGGAAAGCCCTGAGGGCAAGTGCAGGTTGGAATCCCAGCTCTACCATTCACCTGCTACGTGACCCGGTGCCAGGTAGTTCACTTTTCCCAGTTAATAACACTTCTAATAATAGCAGGACTCCAAACGGCAGCTATTATTATGACTTATCCTATTGGAGGAGGGAGTTAAGCCCTGGGAATAAAAATAATGGGATACTACGGGTAAAAAGATGTCATCAGTTAATTAGATATCACTCCTGCGGGCACTATATTAGTACTGCAATAAGACAGAAATGTTCACCAGGCGCTTTTGCAAAATTCCTCTGAGTCACCCAGACTGACAAGAGAACCATTTCCTGAAAACCAGCCAGCCTCATGAGCTGTACTAAACATAAGACCTCTAGTATGTCCCCCAGAGGTTGCCCGCTACAGCGCAGGGGCACGCTACACCCGGCTTACATGCGTGTTTCTAGGAAAGCGCATGTAAAGGGGTGTTGCAAATGGAACCCTATTTAGGACATAACAGGAGGGAGCTCTGTTCCACAGAATCCGAGAAATGGATTTATAATCTGACTGCATCATCTTAAAACAAAGACATCTTCCCAAATTTTACTGTTCTATTTGAGGTTTTTATAAATTGGATTTTCTCAGTACAAGGCATCCCAGCAAACCATGTGCTCGCATGTTTACTGAACTCTCCAAATAAATGCTCTGAGGCTTCAGGTACAGCCTGGCACACTGTTGGCTTGGAACCTCTGAGGATGGATGTGTGAACCAACAGGAACGACACACGGAGGAAAAGAAATCACATCTGACAAAACGTAACAGGTTTGCCAGCCATGTGTGTGAAAACAAACTCACCTGGGCTTGTGTACACACACCACAAAACACGTTGCTCAAACCACCTGACTGGGAGCCTATGAAACCTGCAGGCTGGGTTCGGCAAGGGCGTACAGAGAGCACAGGAACGCTCTGCTCAGCTTATGTTCTCCACGTGTCCCAGGGCTCAAGGGAGGCCCTTCTCATTTTCACCTGGCTCTTTTCAGCAAAATGTGCCTTGAACCACAAAACCTCAATAAATCTAAGACTACAATTTTTCCCCACAAGTTATCAGTGAATAAAGACAAAATATATATATATATATATATATATATATATATATATATATTTTTTTTTTTTTTTTTTTTTTTTTTTTTTTTGCGGTACACGGGCCTCTCACTGTTGTGGCCTCTCCCGTTACAGAGCACAGGCTCCGGATGCGCAGGCTCAGCGGCCATGGCTCACGGGCCCAGCCGCTCCGCGGCATGTGGAATTCTCCCGGACCGGGGCACGAACCCGTGTCCCCTGCATCGGCAGGCGAACTCCCAACCACTGCGCCACTAGGGAAGCCCAAGACAAAATATTTTAAGGGGGCTCCATAACAGGGCCTCCGAGAGGTATGCAGTGTAATTTACATGTCAACGTGAAAGGTTATCCCCAAGTAAAGCCTGCCATCAGTCTGTCTTCCTACATCGAGGGCTGTAGTTAAAGCAGTAGTTTCAAGTGCTCTAAGACAGTCCTGATTTTAAATGTTCTCCCTTTCTCCATCTCCATATAATGTACATCCTGGTTTAGGGTTTGAAATGGTCACTATAGGGACTTTCCTGGTGGCGCAGTGGTTAAGAATCCACCTGCTAATGCAGGGGACACGGCTTAGATCCCTGGTCAGGGAAGATCCCACATGCTGCGGAGCAACTAAGCCTGTGCACCACAACTACTGAGCCTGCGCTCTGGAGCCCACGAGCCACAACTACTGAGCCCACGTGCCACAACTACTGAAGCCCCAGAGCCCGTGCTCCGCAACAAGAGAAGCCACCACAATGAGAAGCCTGTTCACAGCAACAAACAGTAGCCCCCGCTCGTCGCAACACGAGGACCCAACGCAGCCAAAAATAAATAAAATAAAATAAATTTATTTTTTAAAAAAAGAAATGGTCAGTGGTTCTCACTGGGTGCAATTTCACCCCCCTCAGGGGACATCTGACATCTGGAGACACTTTTGGTGGTCACAACTGGACGTGCCAAGGTGGGGTACTGAGCGGGGCAGGGGTGCTCCTGGCATCTAGTGGGTAGAGGCCAGAGATGCTCCCACGACAAAGAACGATCTGCCCCCAAACATCAGGCGTGCCAAGGTTCAGAGGCCCTACCGTAACTAGAAGGCTTCAGAGGGAAAAGCTGAAGGCACCTTAAAATAAAACTCCTGCCTCAGGACTGCAAGCAAAGTTTATTCCTAAGCGGAACTGTGCTCCTATGGGGAGACGCAGCCCTCCATCGCTGGCTATGTGAGCTGGGATAGTGATTTACTACGTCCAAGCCTCTGTTTCTTCAGCTATACAGTGGGGACAATACTAATACCTGCCTCCCAAGATTTTTGTGAGAACAACGTGAGGTTATGCACACAAAGGGTTCACAGCACTGCAGTGCCCTGCGCGTTGCAAACACAAACTACACAAGAGTCTAATGAGCAAAGCTGAGATGTCTTCTGGATGGTAATAGCCATCACTGCCATAAGCTGTGGAGCAGCCAGGCTGCAGAAGGCCTGGCAGAGATGAGCCTTCCCAGAAGCAGGGCAGAGCCACTTGGGATGCTGAGCAAGTTGAGGTAGCTCAGGGTTCTCTGAGCAGAGTTTCTTGGGATCACCTGGATCCCCAAAGATGTCCTGGATGGGGGCAATGACTAAGCAAAGGCAAGAGGGAGGAGGGGCCTAGAACCAGACCAGTCCCAGGTCAGCATTTGGTAGCAGAGGGCAAAAATCTATCAAAGAAAAGGATTAGCCAGGGTTCTTCTATAGACCCCCAAAAGAAAGAACAGCAGACTAAAGCACAAAACCACCCCCCTTCAATTTGCCCCTTTATGTGACAAAAGCAACTGACAACGCAATGTTTGGAGGCCTCAAACAACCAGAATCAAATAAAGTTGGTCATAACCAACTCAGGAGAGTCAGGGCCCCATAAAAGCCTCCTAAGAAGTGAAAACTGCACGTGCCCAGGAACTTCTGTTTCTGAAGAGAACCACCAAGGCGTGTGCCCCGATCCCATGGCACACTCATGCTCACGTGTGCCAGGAGGTCACTGGTGGCTCAACTCGGAATTTCCAGATTTCTGTTTTCTAAAAGCTTGAGCAGGGTTTAAATATTAACATAGTTTAATGTTGGCAACAAACATGAGGGCTTTATTTGAAGAGGTTTTTTACCCTGACCCTAACTGAAACACGACTGTGAGACACGGCCAAGCCCATGTCTTCAGACAGACACCCCCTCTGCCCCTCAGACCACAGACACCCCACATCCCTGAGTCCTGATTACAAGATGAGACACAGGGCTTCACCTCTGTGTAGGAGCAACTTTGAATTTAACGTATCTGAGAGTTCACCCAAATGCTAACGGAATGGTTATTCTTCTGAAAACTGCTTATTTATTTTTATGAAAACACATTATTCAGAGGTAGACAGAGTAAGATGACAAAACTCAACCCAGAGTCTCTTCAAGATTCCAGCTCACCTACTGTGCAACCTCGGACAAGCTACCCAGCCTCTCTGAGCCTAGGTTTACACATACGTAAACTGTGCTAATAATCCATATTAGGGGAGAAGGGAGGATACACAGGGAGAAGGCCGGTAACATGAAGTAATATGAAGCATTTGAGTAAAATGGGCTAAAATCCTAACTCTCTCCCCCCAGCCTCCAATCCCTGCTCACTGCTCCCCACCCACAAACCTCTATAAGGGATCCCCATCCCAAGATTCCCAGCTCTATGAGAACAGGGACTTTGTGGGTCTTACGCACCAAGGCCAAGTTTAGGGCAGAGCTCAGCACACAGCAGACACTCAATAAATACAGATTGAATGAATAAGGAAAGCAACCCCGAGCAAAGGGCTCTAACTGTCCGTTTCCTTCTATATAAGGTATAAGAGATATTCCCCCCTGCGTAACTGTGAGGGTTAAATGAGCTCATGGATGGGGAGGTGCCCAGGGCAGGGCCTCCACACGGGCACTATTAAGTGGCAATCCACCCCCACATGCAGCTCAGATGAGACCACAAACAGAACGAGGCTGTGAAACGGTCACACACATGCACATCATCAGGTGGCATTCTCATTCTCTCCTCGATGCATAGGAACACATGGAGAGCCGCACTGGTAAGCCCCAGGTGGACGGCCCCTCGGCCCTCCAGGGAGAGGCAGGGTGGGGTGAGGCCTGCAGACTCAGACCAGAGGCCAATCAAGCTGGACCACTACCACGCACACCCACCCCAGGGGCCTGGTGATCAGCTCCACATGCAAATATTCCACCAGCTTCCCTCCACCTATCTCCGCCCAGGGAAGCCATGAGGGGCTCAAAACACAAGGTGGGTCGAGAAAAGGGAGGCAGAGGGAAGGGAAGAAAACCAAACTCTCAAAAGAAAAATATCCAAGAGCTCCTGACCTGAGAGCTGCAAGACCCTCGCACAAATGGTCCAAAGTTTCTACTTAGAGACACCCCACCGTCCTTCTCCACTAAAGAGAAGTTCTACTGCTCAGCCCCAAGCCGCAGAAACCAGAGAGACTTAAATCTCAGAAAGACATTCTAAGATCACCCGCTGGGATTTGGGGCAAAAGGGACTAGTGCAGAGAAAGCACTGCAGTGAAAGTGCAAGTTCAAGCCCAGCTCTGTTCCTGCTCACTGGAAAGCCCCAGGCAGCTTCCCAAACCTCCCTGGGACCCACTCACCCCAGCTGACAAAATAAAGAAGTTACAAGAACACCATTCCAGATCAAAAGTGGTCTATGGGCATCAGAAGCCAGCTACAAAATCCACAGCTCAAGTTCACGCACTGAGCCTAAAAGTTCTCTCTCCTAATCCCAAATCCCATAATTTGTGGGGGAAAAGCTGGTTGGAAATCTCATAGACCATCCCACTGCTGTGATAAGATGCGTTACCCTGGGAGGAAAGAACTGGAGGGTCCCAGAGGGAAGGGGAAGATTCTGAAAGGTACAGAGCAAGTAATCAATCATCCCCCAAGCCTAAGGAACTCCTCCACGGTCCCAGCAACAACTTACTAAGAACCCTCTTCAGCCAGGCTCTCTCAGGCACTAGGGACACAGCAGTGATGGCTTCTACTCTGTCTTTGGTCACTGCTAAGTCCATCTGGCCATTTCCTCCAGTGTAGCTTTGGTCGTTAAAGGCCAGACTTGGCCTGTGTCCTCACCCTGGTTTTGACAGGGTAGTGGAACGAATACCAGCCTTGCGAGAATAGCTGAATTCCAACTACTTCATGATCTTTATCCAGTCTCCATTTTCTCATGTCTGAAATGGGGTAGAAAACTACCTGACCTGACCTGACCTCTTTACCTTTCAGGTTCCTGTAATAACGTACCAAAATCCCACTGAAGCATATGAAAGCATTATGCAAATGAGTTATTCCTTTGTCCATCGTCACTAGCAAGCCAGCCAGGTTTGGAGATCCCTTAGCACGTGCTGAAAAGCACAGGCAACCATCTACCCCAGCCTGGTCCCTGGGCAATCCACTTCCTCTTAGGCCCCCACTAGCCATCATGCTTGACAGCAGAGCAGCTGTGACTCTGCAGCCCTCACTGGAGATTAGACCTCCCACCCCCCAGGTGGGACCCACCGAGGAAGTCAACCATACGTCCAGCTGGGCGAGGAACCAGTTCAACCCCACTCAAGCAAGAAGTGTGTATGCCTCAAAACAAACACGAGTGAAAAGGGCAAGTGTAGACCTCCTTATCCCAGACAAGGCTTTATGGGCCAAGGCCAATGCCTCCCCCAGCCCAGCACATCAGATTTCCCCTCCTTTCCCACATGGCCAGTCCCCCATGTAGGAGGAAAGCAGCCCAGCACTGGGGAGCCCTCTGAGCAAACTGATCTCTTGGATCTGGAATTTCCCAGAGCATCAAAGCAAGCGTGAAGGATTAGCTTCCCTTCAGAGGGAGGAGAGAGGAGCTGCACAAGTGCCATTCTAAATACATCCAAGGTTTCTCCCACCTGCCCACCAGCATGGAATTGAAAGCCACTTACTAGCCAAGAGATCCTGGGGACTCACCCTCTCTCTCAGCCCCAACTTTCTCAACCCACAGGATGGTTATGAGGATGAAGCTGGGGCTGGCACAGAGCAGCACTCACGAAAGCAGCTAGGAGTCAACCATGGCTGAGCTCCTTCCCTGATCCCACCCTCACTGATCTCAAGATCCATTTCACTGGACCTTGCCAATTGTGAAATATCCCTCTTAACAGGGAGGAAAGGAAAAAACCTCAAGAAAGGGAAAAAAAGAAAGAAAAACAGAATTATTCAACCATTTCCTTCCCTATTCCGCTCTGACCTTCCACAGTGTCATACAGGTGGCACTTGTTCTAGTCAACTGAATACTGAACTTTTTCTAAAGACAAGAAACTGCTTTTTCCTGCACTTGTCTGCCTCAGCTCCCACAGTCCTCCAGCCAGCTCCCCGGGGCTCTGTCTGGGTCTTCCTGGTCTGACGGGTGTGGTTCTGTTCTTCCTGGAAAAGAAAAAGACCTCAGACTAAACGTGACCCCATTTATGAATATTAGGCTGGTCAAGAAGGTTCCATCTAAAAGGGAGCTGGTCAAAGACTGAAGACCATCGTCGGCACTTGTACCAGGTTCTGGACCTCACAGGTCAATACCCACCCTGTAGGGGTTTAGTCTTTTTCATAAAGCAGTCTACCAGCCACATTTTCACAGTTTTATAAGACTTTTCATATTACCATATTCACAAATCATAAGAAAAACTTTTACCTGAACTTGAGCCTGATTCAAGGGCTGGAAATCATGGTCCCTATGATGTCTCTCTGGGTCCCATGTTTTAGGAAGTCCTGTTCTACTCCATGCAGCAGCCTCCTCCTAATCAATCAATCAATCTCCCTCTTTTTCTCTCTCCCCCCCAGACACACACACACGATAAAAGAATCAAAGCCCAGGGCCATAGATATATTTTTGCAAATGTCTCCAATGTTCTAAACTGCTGTCCTCTGGATCTGAATACCCCTGAGTTCCAGTCCCCAGCACTGTCTGACAGAATGGAGGAGAGGAAGGAATTTCCGATCATTGGCGGAACATTAATTTCTAGTAAATATGCTAAGATTAGTCATGCAACTCAAAATATACTTTTTCAAACACAAGGACAGAAGGGAAAGAGAGAAGAAAAGAGATGCTTTCCTTGCCACACAGGAGCACCAGAAAAATCTTTACCTGGATTGCCCCAAAATGAAAAACCCTACTGGTTCAAACATCAGGAAAATACACCACGTGCTAGACCCAGTGGAGCAATAGTTCAGGACACAGAGTGTTCTATTCATGAGAAAAACATAAGAGAGATGTTTTCTTTGACTATTCAGAGCCTCAGTCATGTCCTACTAGGCAAATAAAATTCACATGACCAAGACAACACTGAAGAGACCCCTTATAAGATAACCCCCCAGCTCTGCAATGCCGCATCCAGCAGCCCTGTGTCTCTCACAAAAGAGGAACTCAGGGTAACAGGGCTATCAGATTCTGAATTATTCAAAGAGATAGTATCTTTATTGATTTAATAAACAAATCCAATTTGGCCTTCATGTAAATGCAAAGTATTTGAGAAAGAAAACCCTCTCTCCATCTCTTTCTCTCTCTCTCTCTCTCTCTCTCTCTCTCTCTCCCTTTACACTCAGGAATTTGGCAACTGGCAACGTCTCGGGGCCCAAGCCCCTAAAATTCTGTTTCAAATATTGTCACGATATTGTCACAATATCCCTGAGCCTCAGTGGTGATGTCTTTCAGCTTTAAATTCAGAAAGTGCCTTGACATGACATGCTCAGAAGCCATGGTATACTGACTTCTCATCTGAGAAACAGAGCCCCAGCTTCTTCACTTTTGTGATGGGGTCAGTAATAATACTACATTCATGGGTATAATGAGGGTAACAATAAACTATACAAAACACCTGGAATGCACACAGTAGGCATTTGATAATCAGTAGTGTGTATCACCACTATCACACAAATCTGGGAATGCTCAAGGAACAAGAAATGCTCAAATTTCCCACCTCCCTGCATTTTCGTAGGAAATAAACTCGTGTGACTAATCCTCCATTCAACAGCTACTGAGCTCCGACTGTGTGCCAGGTACAGAGATGAAGAAGGCAAGATGTGAATGGTCTAGTTGAGGGAGAAACAGAAATGAAACAGAGCCCAGGGAGCTGAGTGACGCAACAGGACAGACCAGGGATGGATCTGATTGGGCACAGATTTCCGGAAGCTGCCAACAGGAATCAGCCAGGTGGAGAAAAGTGACACGTACAGAAGGTGCAGCCAGCCGGGAAGCCTTAGAGAAGAAAGAGAAAACCACATACACGCAGGAACAACCTTGAATACACCCTGGCTGGAGCAAACTTACAGGAAAAACATAAAAGAAGCTGGAAAGGTGGGCAGCCAACAGGCCAATCACCTTGAAGGCACCAGGGGGTGCAAAGAAGGACTTTTAGCTGTTCTGTATTTTGGAAACACTCTCCTGCTGGTGGTAGCAGTGTGGAAAATAATTTGTGGAGGCTACAAAAACGTAATGATGAACAAAACATATGGAATCACATCAAAGCTGTATACATAAGGAGACTATTCAAATTTCAGCTCTGGGGAAAGAATGTCTTTTATTCCTTGTAAATGTTTACATCTCACTAGGCGTGCGCACACACACATGCGCGCGCGCACGTGCGCATGCATGCATACAGCATCTCGGGGGGCTGGTGATAGTTCCTGGTGCTGGGTTGTTTAGCAAGGCCTGTGGTATCTGGAAACTTCTATAAGAAGCAACACCTACCTGCAGTTTGTATCCAAAGAAACCAAATCTGAGACTGGGAACTTGGAAAGGCTCGAGGACAGGAGGTTATCAGTGATGCCAAGAAAGGGCAAACGGCAGATCGGGGGAGACACATAACTATTAATGACAAACTTAGCACTGGGAGCCCTTTAGCCTCCCTTCAGCCAATTTCTCAATAAAGCTCCGAAAATCAGAGAGGTGAGGGGAAAAGTAGAATTAAGAAAACTGGATAAATTAGCCACATTTAAATCCACAGATACCATGCCCAGGAGAGAAGAAGAAATGGTCTTATTCACAAAGAGAAAAAGGACAGAGAAGGGGAGGGAGGGTTCCAGGAGAAATTCAATAAGACAATAAATGCCACATACACACACCACAGTATTTGCTGCATCTGGAGAAAGGCAATACAGTTATGTGGGGTAAGGACTCTGGAGACAGACCCGAGTTTAATTCCCAGCACTGCCATTTACTATACGACCTTGCCTGAGCCCATTTTTCAACCTCTCTGGGCCACAATTTTTGACATTGCCTGAATAACAAACCCTAACTCACTGGGTAGACGGAAGGATTATAGAGATAATGTGCATAAAGCAGTTAACACCTAGTACGTGCTCAAAAAACTGAAGCCTATTATCAGTAGTTTTAGAGATGAAACCTTCATGTAACTGATCAGAAAAAAAGAAAAAAATCAGAAGTAAAGCTGTGCTCCCCAGCAATTCTGAACGGAGGAGAAGGCAGATTCTGTGTCTCATACAGTGATGTGTTTTTTGAGGTCAACATAGAAATTGCTGTGGGCATGTGCCGCAACTAAGGAGCTGGAGAGCTGCAACTAAGGAGCCGGAAAGCCACAACTAACAAGTCTGCCTGCCGCAACTAAGGAGCCCACATGCTGCAACTAAGGAGCCCGCCTGCCACAACTAAGACCCAGCGCAACCAAATAAATAAATATTTTTTTTAAAAAAGGAATTGCTGTGGGGACATCTCCACTGTCAGAACTGTTGTTGGGCCCTCCCTCCATGGAAACATTAACTGACACTACGAACATCCATTCAGCAAGCATTTACTGAGAGCACTTACGAACATCCGTTCAGCAAGCATTTACTGAGCACTTACTACGTGCAAGGCAATATGACAGTCCATACTGTAGCCATGACAGAAAGACCGGTCTTACCTTCAAGGCAATGAATCAATCAAAGGGACATGGACACAAATAAGTGTAAGACCAGATAGGAAATCATGCCATACGGCAGGTACAGAGAACAACTGCAAGGATGCAGGAGGCCCAGAGGTGAATTGTACGGAGAATGTATAAGGATAAAGCAAAAAAAGGAGAATCTGAACTGAGTCTTGCAAAGGGGGTTGAACTTGACGATGTGAAAACAGGGTTGAACTTGGCCATGTGGAGATAAGAGGAAGGGCACTGCAGCGACAATGGTGTATGTAGACCCACAGAAGCCAGAAAGGACAGGAAATGAAAAGGCAACAGCAGGTACGGGGGCTGAAAAGCTGGGAGTGTGGACTTTAACCCTTAGCTCAGCATCGTTCCAGATGCTGCTTCTGCCACAGGATATCAACAGGTGTCCTGGGGGACAAAGTGGCTTCCACAGAACTAAACAGACTTCCCGACTGCAGTGTGCCTGAGCCTCCAAGAGTCTTAAGGGCTTCGGGAATCTCTTTAGAGCGGAGCTTTTCCCCAGCTTGTTTGACCAAAGGCCCCTTTCCCCGCCTCGTATTCTCTCCCGGTTCTGAGGGAATGCACAGTGTGGGAAAGACAGTTGTTTCAGTCTGGGCTGTGCTTCAGAAAGCCTATTTTATATATTATAAATATAGAAAATATGTTACTACACTGACTGAAAAAATTGAGAACTGATGTTTCCAAACAGGAACGACAGGGCACTCAGCAAGGGGTCTGCACTGGGAGGATTAAATCACATCCAATAGGGTCACCAAACTATCTTCTACTCTTTCAACTGCCGTTTGTTAATGAAGTGCTATTCTTTCACGTGTGCTGTCTGCACATGCTGCGCAGGACAGGACCCGGCGCTGCTCCAGAGAACGGTTCACCACCGTCAAACTGAAAAGATAGGAGGAAGAAAAAAGAACTCCAGAGCTTGCTCCCTCTGGACCATCCAGGTGAGAAGTGGGTCACTCAGGGAGCGTCGTATGTGCCTGGCTCCTCTGGGCGGGCTCTGGAGTTCTGGCAGGTAAAAGACAGGAGAAATAAAATCAGCAAAAGGAGCACTGGATTTGGAGGCAGCCAGATCTGGGTGTAAATGCTTTCTCTACTTTTAAGTTCATAGTCTCAGTACACTCATTTCTAGGAATCGGTCCTAGGCTAGTTGCCAATATAGCGTGACTTACAACAGCAAAAGAAAGAAAAAAAAGATGCACCCTAAACATCCAACAGTGGTGAAGTGATGGGAGTTCCCTGGCAGTCCAGTGGTTAGGACTCGGCGCTTTCACTGCCATGGGCCTGGGCTCGAGCCCTGGTCAGGGAACAAAGATCCCACAAGCAGTGCAGCCAAACAAACAAACAAACAAACAACAAAAAGTGGTGAAGTGGTTACATAAGTCATGATACGTACATATGATAAAGTAGGAGGCCACTGCTACAAACCACTTTTCAAAGATTTTTTTTTATAACCATTATATTCACAGCCCATGTACCATATTAAAGGGAGTGGGGGAATGTGGCTTCAGAAGCAATGCGAGCAATATGAAATTTATAGACAAAAGGAACAAGCGAGAGGAATGCAGGAAGTTTACAATCAGGAACCACTCAAGAAGAGCGAAGCTCTGCAATTCACGCATGCAGAGAGAAGTGGATGGCAGGAAACCCGAGAGAGCCTGCCTCAGCCCTCAGACGGATTCCCTTGCAGGTTGTATCAGGAATGCCAAGAAAGGGCAGAACGGAGATAGAGGCTTCTATCTGTTTCAGCGGAGATGTAGGTCAGTATGTCATTTCTTCAAAGAGGTGAGTCAGGATCAGAGCAGCCGGTAATTCAAAGGCAGAAGAGCCGAGAGCTCAATTTAAAGGGCCTCTCCGGAGGGTCTCTCAGGCCCCTAAGACTTCCATCTTTTTTACCCAGCAAGTGACTAAGAATGCACTATGAAGCAGATCATTTCTCCCCCTCTCCGACTGTCCTATAAATTGGTCCTGTGTTTCCCAGCACCAGAAGGGGTAGTAACTCATGCAGAGCAAAATGCCAGTAAGTACAAATTTAGAACATGGGTTAAACAATACTCTGATCAAAACTCCAGCAACAACCCTGGAGAGACAGAGGGGGGAGGAAGCAAGCGGCCAGCTCTCCCGACAACTTAATTCTATGCTCTAATTCAGAGCAGTATAATTAACCCCGAGTTTCACTGCTAACACTGAACTTTCTCAGCCTGATGAGAATATTATTTAGAATCCTGCAATCGCCAATAATAGCAATATGACACAATGGTGCCTATTGAGGCCCTAATCAGGGCGCATAGTCATTTACATAGAACATTTTCTGTGACTCTCTGTAATACAATGCCACAAAGACTCAATTGAGACACAAGTCTCCCTTTCCCATAAACGAAAAAAGAAAAAAGGAAAGAAAGAAACCACAATTTCCTTTACAGGACAGCACAGATGGTCCCCACCTTTCCCGAGGGTTCTCCAGGCCCAGGCACTTCACTAGAAACTGCTCATCATGATGCTGACCAGAAACTAGATGCTTACGCGTTACTGGCTGTGTGTGTTGGCCTAATCTCGTCACACAGGAAAAGGAGATCTGTGGTGCTTTAGGAAAACCCTGAGCTTAATAAAACAGAGCAAGGGATGTGGAGGAACCCGGCTGGATTAACAGCTTTCAAATCCCAGCTCCGACTTCCCCGGCTTCCCCGGGTGGCTCACGTGGCCTTGGATTCAGGCCTGGAGAAACACAGGCCACTGTCCCGTCCTGTGGCCCAACCGGTGCCATGGGCCGCAGAGTGAGTCTGAAAGGAGGTGACCGGGCACCGTGAGTCACCAGGGAAGGACAGTATCATGTGCACAGTGCAGGACAGTCTTTGTACTGAGAAAACAGCAGGATTCGGAAGCCAGACAGACCAGAGTTGGCATCCTGGCGCCATTCCTTAGACTTTGAGCAGTTATTTAACTGCTCGGAGCCTTTGTTTCCTCCTCTGAAAAACGGGCTTTGAAGACTGGGCAGGGATGAAGAGTCCTACTCAGCATCTGAAATACACGACACGGTGCACAGCGTAAAAAGAGCAACAATTATGGGTATGGCCATCGTCATTATTCTTTAGTAAAGATTTGTGGAAAAACCAATAGGCCTTGGAGCATAATGTTTAAAAGCCTGGCGCCAGAGCCAGGCTCCCTTGATTCAAATCGTAGCTCTACCACTTCCTGGTTGGGTGACCTTACTTAACCTCTGTTGTCTATTTCCTCATCTGTAAAATAGGCAAAATAATAGCACCTACCTCCCAGGGCTGATATGTGGATTAAATGAGTTAATATATGCACAGCATTTACACAGTATATACATATGTGCCAGGCACTAGTCTAAGGATTTGTTATATAAATAAATATAAGATGAATCAATAGGGATCTGGGGAAAGGGGTGTCCTTTAAGGCAATAGCAGCAGTTACTAATATCTATAGTATACCTTCATATTCATACCCACTCAGTTATTTAAGGCTTTCATTGAAACCGAAAAAAAAAAAATCCTATGATGTGAAATTGGGGCCTAAGTTCTAAGGATGGCCTGGGAGGGAATCTTCCTTTCTTGAAGGATTCCTTTAAGAAAGAAGGAAAAAAAAAAAAAAAAAAAAGACCCTGGTTAATGGGAAGCACGGAATGAATGACCATTTGTTCTTTTTCTAGCTCAAGTCTTTGCCTGTACAGCCAAGTTCTTCCCAGCAGATCACATCCTTCTCACGTGCCATCTTGCGGGAATGGCCAACAGGAAGATCCAAGCCAGTGTCTAGCACCAGGACAGGACGGGCTGAAGGAGAGGAAAAGGGAGTCTTGGGCCAAGTCTGTATGTTACTTTCTGACCAAGGCGAAGGGCTCCACTTGGCGACTGTTAACAGTGTCAGCACTTCAGAGTTCAGACTAAGAAGTCTTCCCAAGTCCCTACTCCATACATGCCCCAATCTGCCTTGGAGAGAAGCCTTGTAGTAAATAAAGCATTTGTTGATACTCAGCGGGCTAGTATGGGTCAAATGCTCTGTTTCTGCTGACCAACCCCGGTAGGGCCACCATCAGTGGTACCACCCACCAAACAGCTATCGAGGCCAGACCTCAAGGACAGACTCACCAGTGACTATCTTCTCCTCTGTACTTGTCTCATCATTCTGAGGGGTTTCCACACCAGACTGGGAGCAACACAGGGACTGGCCCTCAGTCACTCTGCCCAGATGCAAATCCAAGGCCAATGAGGTGGACAGGCACATGTATCTCTTTTTTTTTTTTTTTTTTCTTTTGCGGTACGCGGGCCTCTCACTGCTGTGGCCTCTCCCGTTGTGGAGCACAGGCTCCGGACGCACAGGCTCAGCGGCCATGGCTCACAGGCCCAGCCACTCCGCGGCATGTGGGATCTTCCCGGACCGGGGCACGAACCCACGTCCCCTGCATCGGCAGGCGGACTCTCAACCACTGCGCCACCAGGGAAACCCAGGCACATGTATCTCTTGAACACCCACCAAGACTGGATGCGTGCACCCCGTGGCCAGTACGACCGTTCTAACATGACGGTGATCTCATCCAGCCCCACAGCATCGCATAGCTGATGCCTCTCAAATTTATCATTCCAGCCTCAATGTCTGCTCTGGACTCCAGGCACCTGTTACCAATACCTTGCTCAATAACTCCACAGAAAAGCATCTCAAGCTCAAAAGTCTAAAACCCACACCCCCTGCCCAGTTCATTCCACTCCCCAGAGAGCTGCCTCCTTGCTATTCCACAAACAAGCCAATCAGTCTTACCTCAGGGCATTTGCACTTGCTGTTCCCTATGTCCCCTTGGGGAGGCTTTTCCTGACCACCATATGTAAAATGGCACCCGCCCCCCATCACCCTATTTTACTTCTCTTCGCAATCTGAAGTCTACCTGTCTTCCCCAGCAGATGTAAGCTCCATGAGGGAGGGGGCATGGTTTGTTTGGGGTATGTCAATATCCCCAGCACATACACAGGGTTTGGCAGAGAGCAGGCAGTGAATAAATTGCATGTGAATGAATGAATGAATCCTTTAATTGATAATTAGTTAGAAGCCAAGGTAGACAAAGAGAGGGTCAAAAAACAAAATCGTTATCTGGGGCTTAACTTAAAGTTTTTAAGATGTACTTGAAGCCCAGCCAAGGAGTCTTGTGGAGGCCCTCAGCAGCCAGAGTTAGGTTGGGCAGCTCAGCTTCCCTTTTCTCCCTTCTCCCCTCTATATTTTATTTCATAATGTTTTGAAACTGATGGCACATGAAAGTCCAGAGCTGAGGGATGAGAATGTCACCCAAAAAAAAGGAACCAAGTCGGGGGAACATCCTGGCAGCGGGCAGGAAGAGGCGCTGGGGGACTGAGTCACCCTCTGCCACCGGGCCTGCTCTGGCCAGCTGGACGTGGCAACGGTCACTCACTGAGCCTTGACCAAGCGCCAGGCACCTGGCTGCACTCTCATCCTCATGACAACCCTACGATACAGTCACAGGGATGCTGCCTGTAACATGGGGCTAGGTTCTAATGTCACCAGGGAGTGGGGGCAGGACCGGGCATAAGCATAATAACCCTTGAAATGTACCAACCTAGGCATTTGTTGGAGAAGGACACACTGTCCCCTGAGTTCCAGCACTGGACAGGTGAAGTCATGGGCTCGCGGCTTGCATGTAGGAGCCGCACTGTATGAAAAGTATGCACTGTAATCCCTAGAGCCACACTCCCAAGGCAGGATAACCATACTGTGAGAGGCACCAGGACACCAACAAGGAAGGTCAGATGCGTGTTTCCAATCCCGCATGCCCTGCAGGCCAAGTATGGACATACAGCTGGTAAAGAGCAGAGTCGGACCCCATCCCACCAGCATGTTGTGCCAGAGTCAGGCTGGACCTCTTCTATGTTGTCCTTGACCCCATGGCACCTTCCACACTATGGATGCTTCCCAGGCGCCTGCTGGAAGCGCTTCAGCCTAGCAGAGGATTAATCATGTGCATCATGCTTTCGAATCCACTAGGGCTTCTGCAGCCTTCGGCAGCCCCATAAGGTGTTGGGACTTCTCGTCTCACCGATGGGAAGAGCTCAGAGAGGTCAGAGACTCGACTGTTCGGAGAGGTAAGAGGAGGTGCAGAGGTGACCCAGGTCTTCTGACACCAGGGCCCGGGCTCTTTCTACAGCTCAACACAATCTACCTTCTGTCCCTGTGTTGTTACTTTACCTTTGGCCCTCCTACTTCTACAGGCTCCTTGCAACCTCATCCCACCATTTACAGAGAGCAAGAGTCGGCTTGGAGTCTGTGCCCCTAGACTCTAATAGGCGATGGTCACTGTGCAAAACAATTAGGCAGTTCTTGGCTTAAGTAGGAAGGAGGTCAGTTCACAGAGTTCTACAGTTATTAAAGTCCTTGAAAACACTGCTCACTGCCCACATCCATAACCTCCAGTCTCCTCCTCCTCAGTAAAGGGCCCTTATTTTTAACTTTACATATTACACTGGGGACTAAAAGGCTACACTTCCCAGCCTCCCTGACAGCTTAACTGTGTGTATGTGACCAAGTCACAACCAGTGAGACATAAGCAGAAATGTTCCGTGGGGCTTCCAGAAAAGAGCTGAGAGAGGGCTGATTCAGCAGAGAAGGTGCCTCCTGTGAGGGCTGTGCCTTTCTTCCATCTGCAGCGTATGGCACAAGAGCTGGAGTTCCAGGAACACCCTGGACTGTGAGATGACCTGAGGATGGAAACCTGGGTCCCTGATGACACCATGGGGCTCTAAGGGCCCCGAACTGCTACCTCCAACTTATTTTTATGTGAGAAACAAAACTTTACATCACTTAAGCATCTTTTAAATTACTGTGAATCTGGAGGTTTGGAGGGTTTTGATTTTGTGGTAGGCAGCTAAAGCCGATCCTAACTAATTCGAGCTCAAAGCAAAACTAAAACACCAACAAAACCCTGCCCCCATCTCTATTCCCAACCAGCTCCATAAAAAGCAAAACATCTGTCTAGATAAAAATCCAACATTCCTACAAATTAAGCTGTTTTACATTTGAACGTCCAGAACTTCTTACACTATCATCTCTATCACTGGCTCCGAAGAACAGACAATGAAGATCCTATGTCCTTTCTAATTAAAAGAACAATTTCCTCCAGTCTTACTGAGAGGCACTCATCAGAGGTCTTCATGAGGCCAGGGGATGAAAGGGCAGGGAAAGCAATTTTAAGCTCCCACATGGGAAGAAGGACAGAACAGGACTTCAAGTTGAAAATAGTACGGCTCATCTTTAATATTTGTATTCTTTCTCTTATACAGCTAAACATGTATGTTTATCAAAGACAAACTGTGTAGTAGTTACCAATGGGATTGCCAAAGAAATCCTCAAGACACGAAAAAGAAAAAAAAAATCTGTGTGCTTAGGATTTGGGGGATTTCATATCGCCTCATTTAATCCACGCTAAGGAATAAATAATACAATGAGCTAGGTTTTAATATTATCCCATAACATATAAGGAAATTGTGCTTGGAGATGTGTAGTAATTACCAATGGGATTGCCAAAGAAATCCTCAACACACGAAAAAGAAAAAAAAAATCTGTGTGCTTAGGATTTGGGGGATTTCATATCACCTCATTTAATCCACGCTAAAGAATAAATAATACAATGAGCTAGGTTTTAACATTATCCCATAACATATAAGAAAATTGTGCTTGGAGAGGTTAGAGGATTTGTCTGAGGTCACAAAACTAGTCAGACAGTTTTCTTACTCAAATAATTGGGAGAGGAAGAGAGGAAAGGGCAAAGAATAATTTTCCTTCTTTATATCTTTCTGTATAATCTGAATTTTACACAACTAGGTACATGCATTCTCTGATTTTTTTCCTTTTAAAAAAGTTAAGATATTGGGCTTCCCTGGTGGTGCAATGGTTGAGAATCTGCCTGCTAATGCAGGGGACACGGGTTGGAGCCCTGGTCTGGGAGGATCCCACATGCCGTGGAGCAACTAGACCCGTGAGCCACAACTACTGAGCCTGCGCGTCTGCAGCCTGTGCTACTGAACAAGAGAGGCCTCGATAGTGAGAGGCCCGCGCACCGCGATGAAGACTGGCCCCCGCTTGCCACAACTGGAGAAAGCCCTCGCACAGAAACGAAGACCCAACACAGCAAAAATAAATTAATTAATTAATAAACTCCTATCCCCAACATCTTAAAAAAAAAAGTTATTTTTCATGGCTCTGGAAAGGAAAAAGTAATTGGACCAACCTGCATGAGGTCACAAGGGCTAAACAATGCACACAGGTGTGAGGCTCACGGGACCCAAGAAGACCAGCCCACACCCCCGAGGCAGGGGGAGGGATGTCCAATGAGGCTGGACGTGTCCACTGTGCTCACCGCAGCATGTGCAGCTCTCAGCACGTGGCCTGGCGCACACACAGCAAGCCCACCGCCAGTGCAGTGCTCAAAACCTGCAGGGACACACCTGTGTCATACAGCACTACAACATGGTATGAAATCATACGTTCCTCATTGCAAATCTTTTTTGCTTTAGATTCACTTCCAAACTACCCTTCAATTGCAGGAGTTCTAACTTGTAGCTTTAACTTCCCTCTCCACTATGGGTCCAAACGAAAAGTCAAGAATGGGGGGGCTAGTGGCTGAACCACATTCACAGATGTCTGGTTCAGCCTCGCAATGTTTTGAAACAAATCTAACTTTAACAATTAAGAGATGTCACATTAAAAGCCCAGATTTCTAGTTTTTCACGAAGAACTGGGTGATATGGAAACACCAGGTCCACTTTCTTGGGCTGAGGAGAGATGACAGACGGCAAAAAGGGGGCATGGAGGGATCCCCAAGCTGCTTCCGGCATCACCGCTGCTGAGGCCAGCGCCCATCTTCAAGCCTATTTCTCCACCATCAGAGAAACATTTCTTGGTGTCCATGCCTCTATCAAAAGCACAAAATGGCAAGATAAACCAAGAAGACCTTGTGTTTCCAGAAAGGTGAGAGAGCATATGACTTAGCAGCAGGGAAGACCTCTGCTCTCTGTCTAAAACACAAGCCAAGCACAACTGTGAAGCACTATTAACTTATGATGCTTTTTCTTTCAGCTGGGGAGCCCCTCTCATTTCCACTCACTGCCTGGACCCCGCCTGCATGTGAGCTTGGAACCTAAGAGCTCTCTGAAGAGGGGCTTCGGGGAAGAAAAAGTAACAAACCTGACAATACTGCAGGCAGCCCCTGCGCTGAAGTCCAAAAAGACCATTAGACAGCATCACACCCTCTGTTCCAGCCACCTGCCCCCTTTTCCATGCCCCCTATAGACCTGAAGCAGCTTCTTCGTGAGGATCAGTTCTCCATACCCCAACAAGAAGTGTCTAATTCAATAAAGCCCTATTGGGCTTCCCTGCTGGCGCAGTGGTTGAGAGTCCGCCTGCCGATGCAGGGGACACGGGTCCGTGCCCCGGTTCGGGAAGATCCTACATGCCGCGGAGCGGCTGGGCCCGTGAGCCATGGCCGCTGAGCCTGCGCGTCCGGAGCCTGTGCTCCGCAACGCAACGGGAGAGGCCACAACAGTGAGAGGCCCACGTACAGCAAAATAAATAAATAAATAAAATAAAGCCCTGTTGGCTGTGGTCCTGAGCCAGACGCCCAGGGGACAGTGTGATGAGTAAGACTGGAGCCATCCCACTTATCATCTACCACGGCAGACAGACCACTGAACAGCTGCGAGCCATGGACGGGGTAACGATGGCGGGAAAGTGCCGCGGAAGCTAAGAGAAACACGCAATGTATTCCAACTTTACAAAGTGGGGAGGGCAGCGGACTTCGGGAAGCAGAGCCTTTTGAAGGATGAGTGGGAAGGAGGGTTCCCATAAACTGGAGGGACAAGCGCTCCAGGAAGAGGGAACAGCACGAGTAAAACCAGGAGGGAAGGAACCATGAGCACAGACTGAGACTGCCGCAGCCTAGGAAGTCTGGAGGGAACCAGGGAGATAACACTGGTGTGTAAGAAAGTTGAGGCCACGCTGAAGCGGAGGCACCGTTTATAGTTACACTGCACAAGGAAGGCCTTGAATGCCAAACTGGAAAATTCAGACTTACATTACGGGAGGCAGGGAGGTGCCCTTGAAGGCGTGGGGGAGGGGAGGAGACAAGGCACAGAAGGTTTTCCGGTGGGCGAAAGCTCAGCTTGTGTCGTCAATGTCTCCTTGATGCCAACTCTTGGCATCTGCTCCGCCCGCCCTGCATGCATGCCATGTCCGTTTCCGTGGCAATCCTGGTACGTGACCATCTGGATAGTGACTAACACCCACCTAAACTGACCCTATGGCACGTGTGTATCCCCTGGTGACCTCTGGCATTCTCCAGCCTCACCTTCCACTCAGAGGCCAGCAGGCATGATTCTGCAGTTGAACTGGTGGCCAACATTTAACGATTAGGAGACATCGCATTAAAAAATCTGAAGTTTTCTAGGACGATACTTCTACATGGCGACAAAGAAGCCGACTGGCAGCTGCCCCCTTTAGGCAGAGCACGCAATCACCGGTTTTCCATACTGTCACCTCTTCTGAATCTCCAAGACTGAGGCTAAACATCCACTGTCCAGTTACCTTTTACCAGGCCACCTACCACATACCCAAAGGCCTCTGAGTTTGCAGACACACTTATGCTATAGATTTATGGGCCTAGTAGATGCCTGATCCCTCCCACCCCAGGTACTAATCCCTCCTCCAGAGCCCACAGCTGACCCACAAGACCTGCACCTCCCTCCTCATGAATACTCTCAGGCCCTGGCAGATGGCACTGCTGAAAGAAATCGAAAAGCCCCTCGAGAGAGCTAGGCAACAAGCTTCGAAGAAATGCAATATACCTTTATTTTCCCCTTCTATTACCAACTCAACTCTTCCTGATTACCCACTGTGTGTCAGGCCTTCTAAGCAATGCTCAATAAATACAGCTGAATAAGATGGGATCCCTGCCTTTGCCAGGTCTGGGGAACCTGGAAAAACTCCAGGTGGACCTGGCTTAGATGCCACTCAGAATGAATGAAATAACAACACAGCTCAGGCGTGAAACACAGCAATCCATGTACATTCTACAAGCAAACGTTCAACACTCACTAGCTAGTAAATAAGGCAGCAGGCACAGCCTTTCAGAACAGGTGGATGTTTGGTCCCCAATACTTATTCTCATCAGAATCTGGGCAAGGAAATTTACTCTGCTGCTTTGATCTTAGATGCAGAGTGAGAGAGAGAAAAGGTTGGTCATGGCAGCAAAATAGAAAAGAAGTGTAAGTATGATTCCTGTCTTCAGTAAGTAAACAGCCTAGTTAAGGATCAAAACACTGAACCCTACAGATTAACGAAGTCACTAATATGGGAGGAATGTGAACACGGGCTGGGGTCCAGGTGGGAGGCCTGCTGGGTGAGGTGTGCCAGGGCTGGGTTTTGAAAGATTTTTTAATTGAAGAAGTAGCCTAGGGGGGCACAAATAATCTGCATTCTGTTTGATTAATCATCAGGACCTCCCTCTGAAAAAACATGTTGGATCTACAATATTATTGAAGAAATGATAGGAAACATTAAATCCCACTTTAGTAAGAATGAAGTTCAAAATCCCATGGAAAACTCTGGTTCAAGAAAGCCACGGATTTAGCCTGTGAATGGGTTTTCCACTTTGCAAGACAGCTCCTCATCACTGAGTGATAATACAAAGGAATGAATGGACATCCGTATCAGGGAAATTCCTAGTGATTATTAGAATGGAAAGGAAAGAAAAGAGGGAGAAGGAAGCAAGAGTACTAACAACAGGGCGGGCACCCTCCGGTTTAAATTCTGGAAAAGGCAACCACTGTTTTGTTCACGTTGGGATGACCTCCAGCAAGAATTAGTAAAAGCTATAACAAAAGTGAATTTCTACACTCTTAAAAGTCATTTTTCTTGGTTTTCTTGCTCTTAATTTCTCCTCCAAACAATGGTCACCTTATAACATGCAGCCATTCGTACCTGCCAAATAAGTAAATCAGCCCAGACCACTTGGACAAAACTCATGACAGCATTTCCCCGCTGCTCTATATTTAGTCCCGTCTTGTGCCACGTGACCTCAGGCCATCAAACCCCTCTCCCCAGGCTCCATGACACCCATCAGGCCCACCCCTACCAAATTCCCCTTGGCTAGCCGTCTCTCCCTACATCTTCCCCCAGGAAGGGTCCTTGGGTTCAGCCACTTCCACACTTCTTTCTTTGTTCTCTCTCTCTCTCTCTCTCTCTCTCTCTCTCTCTCTCTCTCTCTCACACACACACACACACACACACACGCACGCAAATGAACCCTTTCTTTGCCATGAACCAAAATCCATAAATGAAAGGAACCCAAGCTGCTCCAGCTGAAGCAAAGATGGAGGTCTACAAGCTTCTGTCACTCTGTCTTGGGGCTGCCCCTACCTCTCTACCCCTTACCACAGAGTCCCAGAAAAGCACTATTCAAGCCAAATGTCTTCATCTTACAGGTGCAAAGTCAGAACCCCAAAGAGGGAAAGTGCCAGTCCCAAGGACACGCACGCAGTCTGTTAGAAATCAGGCCGGAAGCCAGGTTTCTCAACTCACCCGACCAGCACTCGTTCCACCGCCCACACTGCATCTTAACTCCTATAACAAACATTCACACAAAACCAACCACGTGCCCAGCATTTGTCTAAGTCCCTCTCCACAGGTTAACATAGTTAATCGCCACAACAGTCTTAGGACGTAGGTTCTCTTCTTCTCCCCATTTCACAGAGTAGGAAACTGAGACCCAGAGAGATTAAGGAACTTGGCCAAGGTCACAGAGCTGGTGAGTGGCAGAGCAAGGGGTTTGAGCCCAAGCAGCCCAGCTCCAGAACCATGGTTCTTAAGCAGTTTGCCAGAAGGCATCACTTGTTGCCTTTAGGCAGAAAAGGGAATACTGTGTTATTAGCCATTTGACAAATAGACCCAGAGTTTTCCTTAAAAAGCAAAAGACCCATAAGAATGAAAAATTAAAACAACAACAGCAACGACACTGGAGACTGCAATGGAAACCTGAATGTGCCAGACCCCTCTCAAAGGCTTCGGTTGGCTTTCTGGCTTTCTCCTTCAGGGTGCTGCCTGCTTGGGGTCGGGGTGGGGCAGGATCACATGTTAACGTACACAGTAGCCCGAAGTTTTCGGTCTGCTCGCAATGCATTTATCCTTTGCACACACGCATCTTGGCTTCATTCCTACCCCTGATGCCCCAAACCCTGGGGTTTCTGTACAAAACCCACCCTCCTGTTAAGGGTTCTGGGCAGCCTACCCTTCTACCACAGGAAAGTAAAATGCCCCGCCCTTTCTTTAAAAAATAAAAAACCATCAGTGGCTAGCCTGCCCCTTGGGGATCTTTCTCTGTATCTGGGGATATTTCTTCACCCAACTCTGGCATGTGCCCTTCAAAATCAAGTCAGATAATACAGAGGTGAACTGTCTAAACCCCCTGCTTCTTCACTGCTTCACGCACTTGCCCACAGCCTGCTCGTAGCTCATGGGCGCATCCACACCTATGGTACCTCCAGAAGCTCCAAGCTAACGGCTGGCAACGGCAGAACCAACACACAGCTTGATTTTCAGAGGGTTTTGAAACCTCTGCTTGCTCTGCTGCTGACCCACCTCGGGCACCTGGGCTGTGCCGGCTGCAGTCACCAAGCGTTTGCTCTGCACCCGGACTGCACCAAGCCCAGTTATGAGACCTCCAAACGTGAGCTTAGTGGGGGACAGACGTGGACAAGGTTCTCACGACCCAGGGAACTCCAGATGTCCTAAGAAGGAAAGGGGACCACACCAAATGAAGGGTTGGGAGAGACAAGAGACATTCCCACAGCAGCAAGGAACAAAGAGCATCTTTACTTTCTGTGCTAACACCGCCACCAAAAATTAGGGTATTTCACGCCGCAAGCCAAGGTGACTGCCTCAAATCCGGCCACTTTCTACATTTGCATAATGGGTCCTGACATCTGGCTACCATTTAACTGTCACCAAATCAGACACAAGGTGGAAACCTCCCCACAAAGCAATATTTATTGTCTTTGGATCATCATTGGCTAAAACCTCCTGAAATTTCACCAATCTCAGCTCTGTAAAACAGAAAAAAATGCCACTATAAATCACAATCGAACCAGGATCTCAGGACAAGCCCATACTTTGCATTTTCTAATATTCAGATGAATATTGGAACAGTACAGAAACAGGGTGATCTCAGAAACTGTGCCATTTTTATACCCACATGACAGAACCCAACCATTTATCTCACTTTAGTCTACTTCCCTCAAATACACAGTTCCCTTTCCTTTAACAAAAAATATCCCTCTCTTAAATAATATGTGATATAAAGCAAAAAGAACAGGGTACCAAAACAAATTCTTTCCTACAAAATTTATGGTTCCTTTTCTGTCAGCGGTTACACACATAACTACCACCCAGGTCTGCTGCTATGTACACAACACAGGCTATGAATTCTAAAGAACTGCATCAATCTCTCAACTGTGTGCAGTGTGATAGCGCATGCTTGGGTGCTGATTTTTAAAAGCAGATCAACCTTTCTCAAATGATCTACTAAGGTCAAGAATTAGGAAGGAAAAGCTGACAGCATTCAACACCATTGTGGGGGGGACCCTAAATGCTCCTACGTGTCAGGGTGACGCCTTGGGAGTGGGAACACACTGTTGGTACCCTGGCAAGATGTCCATCACAACATTTTTTTCACCCCTTCACCTGGGTCAGCAAATTTTACTTTCACACTTAGGCAAATGAGTTTGCTCAATGGTCAACGTAGGGAGTCGGGCCCCTTCCTGAAGGCTCCCAGGCCCGCTCAACACTATTCACTCCTCTTAGGCTCAGAAAAAAGAAGTGGATGTTGGTTTTGGCTGGGGGGGAGGGGGGCCCTCAAAAAAAAGAATGTTTAATTTCTGATATATTTAATATTTTTGCAAATCTTTAATTTAGCTTTTAAAAAATTTCAAGGAGCTCATTTCACAACAGACAGCTACCAGATACCTACAAATAGGTATGATCTTCTCTGAGTCCAAAGATGTTTCTCCAAAGTAACATTCCTTAGGGTCACTACCTTAAGTCAGAATCAGTTAACATAAGAGTGCCAAGTCCCCCCTGGTTTTCAAGTTTCTTTGCTATGGTCCCTGATTTTTGCTTTCAGTGGGTACTTTTTTAAGGGGCGGGATTCTACACTGGTGAAGCAAGAGGTCTCAAGTCCAAACAGGCTTGCCCCCATGCACCTGCCCAGCGGGGTCAGGCAGAAGAGGGTGAACCAGGAAGGATGCTTCCTTTCCACTAAGAGTCCTTCTCCACTGCTCTTGTCAAGGCCAAGTGCCCGCCTCACCCCTGCCACCTCCACGTTCCTGAACAGAGGTCGTCCCAAAGTCAGGAAAAGAACAGGGAGATTGGGAGATGGGGAACCGACGGCCTGACCCCAAAGGCCTATTGGGATGGGGCCTCCCCTCCCCCACCCCACCCTCCCTCCCAGGAAGCTGGGAGAGGGGGTAACTCGACTCCGGTGAGGCAGAGAAAAGGAAGGCCTCGGCTTTATTCTCGAAGGTATCTAGCCATCCCCCTCGGGCAGTTTCCAGCTGCCACTCACATGCATGAAGACTGTGGTCAATTTGTACCTGGGAGAGAACAAAGCAGGAAATAAAAAGGCTGTCTGTCACTTACTCAAAGCCCAAGCTCATCAAGCTTAACTAAAGGGAGCCCAGTCTCCCCCCTTCAGAAGGTGGGATTTGCTCTCCAGCCCCTCCCCCCTCACTGGCCCTTACAAAAGGATCTTGTTCCCACTTAACCTGTTTCTCCTGTGCCCGTTTCTAGTCTCCAAGGGGACTGCATTTATATTTTTAATTAGCTGATTTTCACATAACTTTTGAAAGTTTTATTATTATTTGTACATGGGAAGAAAAAAAGATCTAAACAATGAAAAGAGAATTCTCCCTCCCACCTCAGACCCCTGGGATCCCACTGCCTCATCCCAGGGGCTTCACTTCTAAGATTCCTCCCAATGCTCCCAAGGCAGTCCCAGGGCTTCGTGCCACTCACAGTGACCCCCAGCCACATCCCTGTTGCGTGTAATTCATGCCTGGCACTTTGCTAGGACTTTGCAAAATGGATTCTCGACAAACTGTTTGAACAAAGAATCTGCAGACTGGGGGTGATCGAGCCATCTCAGCAAGGAGGATGATTTTAAGAAACAGAGGGGGCCACTGCAATTAATTTACATCTACTCTCCGTGTCATTTACATATCACAAACATTTTTATAGCAAGGCACAAGCATCCATGCATCCCCTATTTCATTTAACACCACGTTTTTAATCTCCCCATCTTACAGGTGAGAAACGTGAAGCTCAGAGACGAGCTCGGTTGCCCAGGGCTGTTACCCAGCTGAGTCCCAGGTTCCACTGCCCCTCCAGGGACCTCCCACACCAACTTCCTACCCCAGGTGGTCCTTACTGCTCCTACTACACTGATATGCATTAATACCAGTACCCGAAAAGGTCTCAGGCTTCTGCCTTTCGCTATGATAGTGGTAATAGTAAGTTCAGCTGTAGGGTTGGCTGCCTGGGTTCAAATTTTGGCTCTACCACTTAAGATCTCTGTGGCCTTGAGCAAATTAATCTTTTTTAAGCAAATTACTTAATATTTTCCGCCTGCAAAAAGGGGCTATCGTAGTCCCCACTCGTCTGTATGCTTCGTGCATTCATTAAGAAAATGTATGTAAAGTTTAGCAAAGCGATGGGTACAGGAGTCAATGTTCCTATGATGTTCATCCTCATCATCATCATCATTATCATCATCTTCATCACTAGCACCATGCAGACAGGGCACTGCAGACGGGCACAGTACATGACACCAGACAAGTGCTTCCATGCTCTTCTCCTTCACTTTCCCACAACAATCCAGTGAGGCTGGCGGGGCAGGAATTAGGGTACCCATTTTAGAGATGAGGCTTCTGAGGCTCAGAAAAGTGACATATATGCACACAGTTGTGGCCACGTGATCCAAATCCCAAACACTAAGCTCTTCCCCGCTCCCAAGCTGCCTTCTCCCCCACAGAGGGTTCAGGGAGCTCTCATCCGGGGCCGTGTGGTTTTATGTTGGGGCACAGGCTCAGACGTCACCCAGTGGGGGAAGTCCTTTAGCCCCTCCAGGCCTGTCTCCTCATCAACACCACCCGCTCCTCCTCTCTGTCTCTCTACAGAGTTGCCATGAGGATAATGAAGGAGAAGTAGCTGCAGAGAGCATTACAGTGCTCATCTGTCTGTCCAAGGGGGGTCTGCCCCGCTGGGAACCCTCAGAACCACAAGCAGGAAGGGAAGGCTGAGCAGCCCTCACCAAGGAGGATCCACAGCTCAAACCACGCGTGTGACATGCAGGTCAGTTCAAGCCACTCAAGACCTCCAATTCTGCCAGCCCGGCTTCCTTTGAAACCCACAAAACGGTGGCTGCAAAGGCAAACAGAGCTGTCTCTTGGTGGATCCTCATCCAGAGAGGTACGTCATGTGGTGGACAAAGGTGGAGCCTGCCTCCCTGCAAACTAGCTGGAGGATCTTACACAAGTCACCTTACCAGTATTTTTAAAATTCAGTTATACTCAGCCCCATCTGCCAAGTATTTACAGTGGCTTAGAATAATACAAACAACACAAAAGAATAAAATAAACGGGCAAGGGAATCGGGATAAGAGAAAAGTAAATGTAAGGCAAATAATAAAGCCAGGGGTAAGACCAGCACGTAGAAAAATATACCATATGGTCAGTTCCTTTCTGCAGAAGTGTCAAGATGGGTCACAAACCTAGCTCTCAGGTGCTTAGTAACCAAAGCCAAAGGGAAACATGATCAGCCACGAGATTCTCAGTGCCCAGAAAAAGAAAACAAACCAGTTGTTCTGGAGAAGCACATCTTTCCCTGTCTGATTCAGAGCCTCAGAAAAGTTTCTCCATCAGACCTTCATAAAAGGTCACAATGGTATAGCAAAAGATTCCCCACCACAGACCCTAATGTCTCTGCCAGGCATTCCTTACTTCACCAGCTCCTCTTGCAATTCAAAGGCATAATCCAAAAAGGACAATTCAGGGTTTCCCTCATGGCGCAGTGGTTGAGAGTCTGCCTGCCGATGCAGGGGACACAGGTTCGTGCCCTGGTCCGGGAAGATCCCACATGCCACGGAGCGGCTGGGCCTGTGAGCCATGGCCGCTGAGCCTGCGCGTCCGGAGCCTGTGCTCCGCAACGGGAGAGGCCACGACAGTGAGAGGCCCACGTACCGCAAAAAAAAAAAAAAAAAAAAAAAGGACAATTCAGCCGAAATGGGGAGGTCACTTTACCCCTAGCCTCAGCTACCTAATCTATAAAATGGTCCCTCTGTCCGACCAGACTATTGTGAGGGTTAAACAGGATAACATGTGATAACTCACATGCCTGACATGCAGCAGGTCCTCTGTAAAGATCAGTTCATAGCTTCTACAAGAAGGTAAGTTCCTCCAGGGTAGGCTCTTGGTCTGAATTGGTCATTGATTTATCCCAAGCATCTAGAATGGCCACTGGCACATAGTAATTGCTCAACAAATCTTTGTTGAATTAACACTGGCACATAGTAATTACTCAACAAATCTTTGTTGAATTAATTTTCTGCAGCAGTTTCCTGAAAACACTAGTCTCATAAGATATTTCTAAAAATAGAGATAAAGAGATACGAGGTAAAAGAAAAATCTGGGAAAAATAAGGGTTTTATATTCGCCTCCCTCTCAGTGTCATAAGCACATGGAACGTTCTTAGAAGTCTTGCAAGAAAGACATCTGTTTGATTTTGTTTAGCCCAGAGTTCTCCAAACTTGCTTGACCACAAACCCCCTCTTTTTCCCCCATAGAATGGGAAAGTGACCCACAGTGTTCTCGTGACCCTAGGGGACTCTAACTGATCCTAAGAAGGAAAGGGGGCCACCCCAGAGATAAGAGGTGGTCCCATAATAGCCAAGGAACGAAAAGCATCCCCACTCTCCAAGCCAACCCCTTCTACCACCACCACCTATGAACTCTGGAACACGTGGCATTTTTTTTTAAATCAAATGGATCCTTCAGACCTAACCAGCTCCCTCTGTCTGGACACGTGGACACTCTGGCTGCCCCTGAACATGCCAGAACCCACTTGCTCAGCAAGACCAACTCCCAGTCTCCTGGCTCAGGGTCACCTGCCTGCAGAGAAACACCCAAGTCAAAGCAAAGCACAGAGTCTGAGTCGGGGAAAAGGTCCTTACCACGCCCAGGGAGCTTTCTTGGAAGAGGGTACAGGAGGGAGGAGGACCTGGGTATGTGTCCATCCAGGAGTCCCTGGGTGGCAGGCCGCAGGGTGCATCACATGTTTCTGTTTAGCTCACTAAGCTGAGAGGCCGCCTGGCAACAGGTACCCCTGGCTGACGCTCTAGCCGCCCGCCCCCGCAGGTGCCACCCCCCAGCTCCCAGAGAGCCGGGCGGGCAGAAGGCCAGGCCGTCCGAATGACCAGCACCCCCTCCCCCATGCAAACCACGGCTCCCTCAGGCACCCACAGGGCTTGCCAGACAGGAAATGATTAATGAGTGTTTACTGAGCCCTTCCGGGCAGCAGAGGGTTGCTCCCAGCCTCGGATACGCCCCGCAGGTTCTGGCACCCATTCACTCATTCGTGAAACAGTTGTGAAGTGTCTGCCTAGTACTGAGTACCAAGCACTGGTCCAGGCTTCTAAATGAACCCTGGCCTTGCCCTCAGAGCCCTCTGTGCTGCTGGACTGCTTTGGCCTGCTGTCCACCTACACAGCCACAAGATTCACGTTCCTCCTACTTCTAGGCACCTAGTCCGTGTGTTTGAAAGAAATTAAAATGGCCTGTAGGTGACCGTGGGCCCAACTGTTGTTGGTTTTTTTTCTTTTTTTTTTTTTTTTTTTTTGTTGGTACGCGGGCCTCTCACTGTTGTGACCTCTCCCGTTGCGGAGCACAGGCTCCGGACGCGCAGGCTCAGCGGCCATGGCTCACGGGCCCAGCCGCTCCGTGGCATGTGGGATCTTCCCGGACCGGGGCACGAACCCGTGTCCCCTGCATCGGCAGGCGGACTCCCAACCCCTGCGCCACCAGGGAAGCCCCCAATTGTTGTTTAACATCACTTGTCATCCACCTTCTGCCCCCTGGGGCTTGACATCTTGAATGCAACCCTGAACTACATTCTCAGCAGCCCTGGGTGCCGGGGACAGGAAGGTGGCTGAGACCCGTCAGTCCTCTGCTCCCAAAGCCCCAACAATGTGTCTCTCCAACCCCACCTCCCCCATCTGCCCGTGTTGTTCTTGCCGCCTGGAAGGTCCTCCCTGACGGCTGCATCTGCTGTTACAGCAGCAGAGCGGTGGCTCCTCCTTTCCTGCGCTAGATCACGAGGTCCTTGACTGCAGGGACATCACCCTCCATTCTCGTTCTCCTGGGACTCAGCACAGGCCTTGGCACAGAGCAGCTTCAGGGGACCATGCTGAATAAAGAGGAGTGGAAATCAACACCGTGCTTGGTAGAGTTTCCAACAAAGCCTCATAGATGCCAACCTTGAAAACACCACCTTGAGGCTGTGGCTAATTCAATTAGCACCACTTAGAGTGAGGATGCGAATCCAAACAAGCTGATTTGCAAGGCTGTTACTAGCAAAGCATTCACAAAAAGAGATAAGAGGGGAAACTCGGGCAATGGCCTGCACGGCACTCACCCCAATAATACCCACTTCAATGCTCCCCACCCTGTGTCCCCAAGCTGCTGCAGACCTGGACTCATGTGACCCCCAAGAAGCCACCTAAACACAAGCGAGGGAAAGTGCCACAGCTCTCAGTCACTTCCACAGAGTGAACCTAAGTCTTCCTAACTGTACTTTTCAGTGCCCTCCCCTGAAGCAGATATGTTTTTTAAAACTGAAAATCGGTTGATTACTACCTTCCCATGTAGAGGAAAGAAGTGTGGGCTTTTGCACTCTCTCAGATTCAAGTTCAAATCCCGGCTTTGCCACTCCCTCCCCTTGGGATCTTGGCAAGTCACTAGACCTCTCTGAGTCTCAGTTTCCACCTCCGTAAAATAAGACAGCCCATCACGGCCTCCGGGATTGTTGTGAGGGTTAAATGAAATAAAGTGAGAGAAGGTGCCTAGCAAAGTGTCTGGCCCCAGTCTGGGCTTAATAGATGCTCAGCGCTTCCCCTTCCCTGGTAATTCTTCAGAATTGAGCCCAAACAAAGGCAATAAGCACAGTGGACAGAGCCCCACTCTGGAGCCCACTGCCCAGGTTCTAATCCTGACTCCACCCTCCCAGCTGTGTGACCTCAGAAGAGGTCCCTGACCTCTCTGTGCCTCATCTGCAAAAGGAGGGTAACAATACCCCGACCCATGGAGGGCTCTCGTGAGAATGAAAGTACTGAGAACACGGCTTGACGCAGAGGCACTCAATTTGCATATTAGCTACTCTTACTAACTCCAAGTTAGACTTATCGCTCCTCACAGGTTACAAAAGATTTTCCACTTACATTATCTCCCTGGATCCTCCCAACTCCTCCTGGGGGCAGGTGGGGTGGGGATGAGTTACTGGGAGAACTATGCCCAGCCTATAGCAGTGAGGCTGTCATCTGGCCCTAATGGTGTTTTGTTTGGTTAATTTGAGTCAATATTTTTTAAAAGCAGGTGTTTCAACATTTAAAACTATTTTCAGCTGTTCTTGGAAAAAAAAAAAAAAAAAGGAATCAGAGTAACTGACAACTCTGGTTTCCCTAGGGTTAGAATCCCAGCTCCAACACTGACCAGTTGTGTGGTCTTTGGGCAAGTTACTTGACCCATCCCTGTCTCAGATCCCTCAATTCTCAAATGAGGATTAAAAATTGGAGATACCTCGGACTTCCCTGGCGGTCCAGTGGTTAAGACTCTGTGCTTCCACTGGAGGAGGCGTGGGTTCGATCCCTGGTCAAGGAACTAAGATCCTACATGCCTCATGGAGCAGCCAAAAAAAAAAAAAAAGAGAGATACCTCAGCAGATCGTGGTAAGGATTAAGTGAGGTGGTATTTATTTATTTATTTTAACGTTTTATTTTATATCGGAGCATAGTTGATTAACAATGTTGTGTTAGTTTCAGGTGTACAGCAAATTGATTCAGTTACACATATACAGGTATCTATTCTTTTTCAAATTCTTTTCCCATTTAGGTTGTTACATAATATTGAGCAGAGTTCCCCGTGCTATACAGTAGCAGGTCCTTGTTGCTTATCCATTTTAAATATAGGAGGTGCTATTTATAAAGCACAAAATACAGCACCTGAATGGATAGTGGTGATAAGCGCACAACACTGTGAGTGTACACAATGCCACTGAACTATACACTTAAAAATGGCTAAAATGTACAAAATTAAAAAGTTTAAAAAAATGTTTTTAATTTTTAAAACTGGCGAAAATGCTAAATTTTGTTATATATATTTTACTACAATTTAAAAAAACAACAAACACACTGTCTGACACATTTTAATGTGTTATTCAAAAGTGGGGGGCTTCCCTCGTGGCGCAGTGGTTGAGAGTCCGCCTTCCGATGCTGGGGACACAGGTCTGTGCCCCGGTCCGGGAAGATCCCACATGCCGCGGAGCGGCTGGGCCCGTGAGCCATGGCCTCTGAGCCTGCGCGTCCGGAGCCTGTGCTCCACAGTGGGAGAGGCCACAACAGTGAGAGGCCCGCGTAGTGCAAAAAATATAAAATAAAATAAAATAAAAGTGGGGAGGCACTCGCCTTCAAACAGGGCATCTCCTCTGAGTTGACCAAAGTCCCCACTACTCCCCACTGCCTCATTAACACCACTCACATTCTGAGCTGCACCCCTGCCATAAGAACTAGATGAGAATACTGTGTGTAAAGGCACTTGGAAACTGGTAAGCATTGTCTTCTTTCCTTAAGTCACTCCACTCAAGATAGATGATGTAGTAAGTGGTAAGACCAGACACAGAACCCAGGCTACCTTCACCCCCAAGTCCAGCTCTTGTCTCACCATCAGCACGTTGCTGGCAGCCTCAGTACATACATGACCACCACACAGGCTTGGTCTTGATGGGTCTCTCTTATGAAGAAGCGCACACAGCCCCAAGCTACAAAAGGTAGCAAAACTGATCAAGCCCGATAGATTAAATGTCTTACAAAGTGTGCTGATGCCTGTGTGACACTGAACGCTAAAAGGCAGGCTGTGCCTATGTCAATCTCTGGTGTGCCCAGCGGGTCTGGTCCCTGAACAGGCGGTAGTGACCGCCACTGCCCTCTGCCCTGCCTGCCTCCTAGAATGAGGCTTCTGCCTTGATCACCAAGCCCCACTTCTTACTTAAAGGCCCAATTCAAGTCCCACCTCTTCAATTCATTTGACAAACACTGACTGAGCACCTCCTGGATACCTGGCCCTGTGACATGGTGCCCTGGGGGAACCCAGTCTACTTAAGGAGACAAAGACACAAGGATGTCTTTCAGGATGTGTGCAGACCTGGTGGAAAGGGCATGGCACATTGGAGGAAACTGCAAGAAATGTGAGCCCACACAGTGTGTAGGTCCAGGATCCAGAAGGCACTGGGAGCTCTGACGGGCTTGAAGCAGCAGATAATTCGGTCTGGTCTGATCTCTCAACCACAGTGCAATGACTCAAGGTCCATGGCCAGGCAAGCCCTATCTCTGAAGGCCCAGATAGCTCACTGAATTCTAACAACAACCCACAGGCAAGGTACTTCTTCCAAATTACAGATGGGAAGCTGAGACTGGAAGGTCCAGTGACTTGCCCAAGGGCACACAGCAATTATGGGACTTGGCCTAGGGCTGCCTAACCTGCTTTTTTTTTAAACACCACACTATAGTGCACTCCCCTATCCTTGCAAAACATGTTTTTGAGTTGGAAGTCTGGTTGAATGTTTTACCGAATTGGGTTTCCACTTTACCTTATTTTGTAGCCCACATCTTTAAACATCTTGCGTTACGAACATCTTCCTGTGTCATTAAGCATTCTTTCAAAGCACTTGTGATGACTGCGTAGTAGTCCGTGGTTTCCGCAATTCCCCCACTGCTTAACATTTAGGTTGTTTCCAACCCATGCCTTCTTGTTTTTAACAGACCAGCCCACACAAAGTTCATCTCACTGTGTTCTCACAGGGGGGAACTCTGCACCCCAGATACCACCCATTGTGTGACTTATCTCAGATGAGGATGAGTAAGACGATGACTTTCAACGTTATATCAGCAAGTTTTATTCTAAAAGGAACACCACTCTTTTTCCTCCCCAACTCACCTCCCAAACTCAGACTCCCAGTTTGGGTTACTCTATTAGATACAAATGCAGTAAATGGGGGTAGCAGGCGAGGACCATCTGTCAGCCAACACCTTCAGGATCCAAGTATGCTCAACCTCCCCTCAGGTGGCCAAAAACTGCAGAGATGCCAGACTCCAGCAGACACCTTCAACGCTTCCCCAAAAAGAATGGATTTCCCCTCAGCAGATTACCAAGCACACAACAGAATTCAACCCCAGAAAACCAATTCTACATCCACTGGAGAAACGGGTCAAAGATAGGTATGTTCCCTGAATGCCCTGTATGCTCACGATGGGGAACTTTACTGTCCGGAAGAACAGGGTAGTAGAGCCAGGAAGCTGGGCTCACACTATGACTAGCTGTGTGGTCTTGGGCAAGTGGCTTCCCTTCTCTGGACCTCAGTTTCAGTATCTGCAATGGGCAAGGTTTGGATTAGGTGATCCTTAAGGTCCCTTCCTGCTCCAAAGGGCCTGGGCCTGACCAATTATATAAATGAAGAGTGACTGGACTTCGTGATGCGAACTGATAAGTACAGCCCCGGACCAACAGAAGTTGCCTGGAGGCAAGAGGGCAGAAACACACAGAGAAAGGATCACAGACCTAGGCCCCCTATGTCATAGGTCAGGATAAAAGAGAACACATTAGGGCTTCCCTGGTGGCGCAGTGGTTGGGAGTCCACCTGCCGATGCAGGGGACACAGGTTCGTGCCCCGGTCCGGGAAGATCCCACATGCCGCGGAGCGGCTGGGCCCGTGAGCCATGGCCACTGAGCCTGCAGGTCCGGAGGCTCTGCTCTGCAGTGGGAGAGGCCACAACGGTGAGAGGCCCGCATACCACACACACAAAAAAAAGAGAACACATTAGATCACCCTCTGATAGGGGGTAGGGGCAGGATTCTGACTTAGTCTAAGAAGAAATCACCTAACTTGCATCCCCTAAGCCTAGCTTCTCATAGTAAGACACATGTGCTTATCACACTTAAAAAACATTAAGTGACTGATTCATAACAACCCAGCAAAATACTGCAGTCAGAACAAGAGCAAGTCATTGCGATGCCAACACCAAAGGGGAGGTTTCTGTCCTTATTTTCTAAATGGCAACGACAGGCTTTTCACAAAACCCAGGCCAGCTGCAAGTCACTGATAAAGGGGACAGCCAGCTCTACCACTTGAACAGAGACAGGCCCAGATAGGAGAGGCCACCCGAGTGACCTCTAGGACCCAGGAAAGCCTCGCTGGCTTTCAGGTGATGTCCAGGCAGAATGAGGAAGGGGTGTGCTGGAGGCAGCTGCCCATGCCAAGGGCGGGTAAGCACCAGACTCTTCCTGGAAACAAAGGCTCCAATTCAAATAACTAGGAAAAATCAATAGTCTCAGGATTACAACCAGGGTTCAAAACTCCCCCAAATGGGCAGGGATGTACGTCCTCCCAGACCAGCGGGCGACCTCCTCCCGAACCTGCCTGCACCTGCACGTGTGTCCCTCCCTGCCTCCCAGACATGTTCTAGCAGGTTCTGGTCCCCCCACTTCCTTTCTCCTCTTCTCCTCCCTTCCTCCCCAACCCCCGCCCTTGTTCATTTCAGCCTTCAGGGAGGCAGGAGGCTGGGAGAAGAACACCAGTTTCCAGATGAGGAAGGTAACGTTCAAAGGAGACAAGATTAGGGCTTCTCTGGTGGCGCAGTGGTTGAGAGTCCGCCTGCCGATGCAGGGGATGCGGGTTCGTGCCCCAGTCCGGGAAGATCCCACATGCCGCTGAGCGGCTGGGCCCGTGAGCCATGGCCGCTGAGCCTGCGCGTCCGGAGTCTGTGCTCCGCAACGGGAGAGGCCACAACAGTGAGAGGCCGGCGTACCGCAAAAAAAAAAAACAAACAAACAAGCAAAGGAGACAAGATCAGCCCAATGTCACAGAGATCGTGCCAAGAATCCAACTCACTCTCATCACCCCAACTTGTGTTCTTTCTACTGTCACAGCTACACACAGCAGGTCCTGCCGATGCTGCCTGTGAAACGTCTCCCCTCACCGCACACCGCGCTCGTGTACACACACACACCCCACTCCATCCGGCTCACTGTCACTCTACAGGACTGCTCAGCCTCTTGGCCCCTCCCAGGGAGGCCACTGCTATCACCTGGTCTCCCAGGAGCAGATGGCATGCCAGCCGGCTAAGAACTGCACAGAGCTGGGACCTACCATTTTCTAGCTGTGCAGCTTACTTCATCTCATTGAACCCGAGTATCCTTATGTCAAAAGGGAGTAGTAACAGACCCCACCTAATAGGGTCATTTAAAAGAAATGGAGCACATTAAGCTTGCCCTGGACTGGCCTGGTAAAGGCAGAGACACACACAGGTCTCCTCACAGCCCACCCTGCTCAAAGGCTCCAAACACCACTCCCCAGTTCAAAGTCCTCCCACAATGAAAACATTTGTCCACATAAAAACCTGAGAAATGGGGCTTCCCTGGTGGCGCAGTGGTTGAGAGTCCGCCTGCTGATGCAGGGGACGCAGGTTTGTGCCCCGGTCTGGGAAGATCCCACATGCCGCAGAGCAGCTGGGCCCGTAAGCCATGGCCGCTGAGCCTGTGCGTCCAGAGCCTGTGCTCCGCAACGGGAGAGGCCACAACAGTGAGAGGCCCACGTACCGCAAAAAAAAAAAAAAAAAAAACCTGAGAAATGTTCACAGAAGCATTATTCATAATAGTTAAAAAAGAGGAATTAACCCAAATGTCCATCAACTCGTGAAAGAAGAAATAACACATGGGATGGCCCTATGGTGAATATTCTTTGGCCATGAAAAGGCATGAAGTACTGATATACTGCAATAAGGATGGACCTTGAGGGAATTCCCTGGCAGTCCAGTGGTTAGGACTCTGCACTTATAATGCAAGGCGCACGGGTTCGATCCCTGGTCAGGGAAACTAAGATCCCACAAGCCGTGCAGTGCGGCCAAAAAAAAAAAAAAGATGGACCTTGAAAACATTATGCTGGGTGAAATAAACCAGATACAAGAAGACAAATATTATATGATTCCTCTTATATGAAACACATAGAATAGGCAAATTCTTAGAAACAGAAAGCAAACTGATGGTTGCCAGAAGCTGGGGGAAAGAAGGAATCAGGAGTGATTGCTAATGGGTGTGGGTTTCTTTGGGGGGTAATGAAAATATTCTGGAACGCGATAACAGTGATGATTGCCTCTGAATATACTAAAAAACAACTGAGTTGGACACTTTAAAAGAATGAATTTTGTGGTATGTGAATTACATCTCAATACAGCTGTTATTTTTTAAATTACCATTAAAAAATATAACAACATAATACAATGGTTAATATATAAAATGTGAAAAGAAAATCCTCCTGTAATGCCTCATGCTCTACAAAACAGAGTCTAAATCACAAAGACACCCGAAACCTCCAAGCCCGGCCCCAGCCTACCTTGCCACAAACATGGTGAATTTACCAAGCGTGACCCAGCACTGTCCCCAGAATGAGTCCTCCCCACTGCAGGCCTGGGCTCCCAACATTCACCCCCAAACAGCAACCAAGGTTACTCGTTTGGCCTTAACTGTCTCAGCTCCTGGCTGGTATTCTGAGGGCTGCCCCACCTGTGACCTGAAACTGACCCAGCAGCCCACCTTATCTCTCCCACTAAACCAGAACCTCCCAAAGGAAAGAGATCTGGACCGGCCTGCTTCCCTCCTCTCTGTCCCCACCCCTCAGGCCACTGTTGTGTCAAAACCAAAAGTAGATCCCCATGGCTTCCTGTGTGCTAAATCCTTGATAGCAGGGTTCTTAATCCTGACATCAGCCCTCCTCAGCACGGTCAGACTGATTTACAGGTGGGGAAACAAAGGCAGGGTAGGGTAGTGAGGAGGAAGGGAGGAAGCAAAGGGCAAAGCTAGGGTTTGAACTCAACTTTCTCTGCCCTCTATGCTAGCACATACTGCCGCTTTCGACATATAATCAAGAAGGCCCAGATATCTAATAAGCACTCAACAATATTTCATTCTGCAAATGTCCATCTGACCATCACATAATTCAAGTTTAAGGTTAGATACTGCAGAGCAGGCACCCCTAAAATTAGCCCTAAAAATGAAATGAATACACCTGATTATCTTTGCAATCAGCTAATACCCAACTAGGCCCATCTGGTTTCTGGCTGCACTTAGAATTTTTCTAGGTACCCCAAGACAAGTGCAGACTGCAGCACAAAACACCAACAGTGACTTGACATTTTCCCGGAGCATTTTTTTAAATATATAATTAATTAATTAATGTTTAAAAAAGATCACACAGAACAGGTTCTACACGGGTCACACACTGTCCAAAAGTGGTGGAGGCAGCCACCACACAGCCCAGTTGGCATGTCTGCAAGTGTAAATATTAAATTTAACATCTGTCTTTAAAAAATGATAACACCCAGTGCCAGTGTGGGCGTAATGAAACAGGCAGTCGCATGCATTCTAATGGCAATGTAAACAATGCACCCCTTTTGGAAAGTCATTTGGCAAGTGGCGTCAAAGAGTATAAAGATGCCTGGAAATTAATCTGGAAGAAATCATTTCTGTTTCACAGAAAAAGTGATAGCGTGAAGATATTCATCCCTGCATTACTTATAACAGTGAAAATTTGGCTGCTGCTTAAATCTCTAAACAGGAAAAAAGTTAAGTGAATTACAGTACACCCAATCCATGGAGTATCCTGCAGCTATAAAAAAAATTATGGCTCTATCATCCATTTATCACCATGAAAAAAGTGTGCTCTTCATTTAGCCTTCTGGCATTAAAGGATCTGAAATTGTCCCTGCCTGTGATCACAATTATTTTAAATAAGAAACAACCTGGAATAAATCGTAGCTGTAACTACTTTAAAATCACAATAGTTCTGCAATGAGGAGAGATACATGGCTTTTTTTTTTCCTTTCTCTAGTTTCTTTTCTTTTTTTTTCAATATATATATATTTATCTATTTTGGCTGCGCCAGGTCTTAGTTGCAGCATGTTTAGTTGTAGCGTGCAGACTTAGTTGGGGCATGCATGCAGGCCCAGGGATCAAACCCGGACCCCCCTGCATTGGGAGCGTGGAGTCCTACCCACTGCACCACCAGGGAACTCCCCTCCTTTCTCCAATTTCTAAATTTCTTTTAATACTGTTACACTACTCTTATATAAATAGGAAAAAATAAATTTAGAAAAAAAGACCAAACTCATTTTGAGGCCTCTCAGTCTCACATCAACCCTGAGGCCTCCCCACCCCAGAATACAGCAGCCCCTTGAAATGCAGCCGTGGCTGTTCACTCTTCCCTTTATCTAAACAGGGCAGGGCTTCCCTGGTGGCGCAGTGCTTAAGAATCCGCCTGCCAGTGCAGGGGACACAGGTTCAAGCCCTGGTCTGGGAAGATCTCACATGCCACAGAGCAACTAAGCCCGTGCACCACAACTACTGAGGCTGTGCTCTAGAGCCCACGAGCCACAACTACTGAGCCCGTGTGCCGCAACTACTGAAGCCTGCGTGCCCAGAGCCCATGCTCCAGAACGAGAGAAGACACCACAATTAGAAGCCCACGCACCGCAACAAAGAGAAGACCCCGCTCGCCACAACTAGAGAAAGCTCGCATGGAGCTACCAAGACCCCATGCAGCCAAAAATAAAATAAAATTAAATTAAATTTAAAAAATGGGGAAAATACTCCCAGAAAATGCTTCAGCAAGATGACACCAAATTCAGGCCCAGCACAGTCATAAATTCGCATCTCCAATTAAAACAGTCACAACCACAAAAAGTGCCCAGGTAACCGGGCATGGAAATAAAGGGCTGATGAGTTGGGGTGATAGGATTGAGAATTATTTTTTAATTTTTTTATTGGCCATAGTCACAATGCCTGGCACAAAGTAGGCACTTGATAAATATTTGAGGCAAAAGTTTTTTGTTGTTGTTGTCGTTGTTTTGATGGGAAATGCACGCAATGCCCCACTCTCCCTGAGTACCAGGGCCCAACACCATGCACCCTTGGGGCCTCAGCATTACCACCCATCTGGGGCCATCTGGACATGGTTTCATAAATTCATAACAACCTGACTCTAGAACCAAGGTGCCAAAGTTTGAACTCTGGTTCCTCGCTTGAGTTGCTGTGTGTGACTTCAGGTTGGTTGCTTAACTTCTCTGCATCTTGGTTTTCCTTTCTGGTAAAATGAAGGCAAGAAGAGAACCACCTCCTTAGGTGGTCATAAGGATTCACTCAGTCGAAACACATAAAGCACTTGGCACAGTGCCTGGCACATAGAAAGCATTCAATCAATGTCAAGTAATCATTAGTATTGACTGTGATTCCATTTTGCAGACAAGAAAAACCGGGCCTCAGAGAGGTTCAGTAATCTCCCAAGATCACACAGCTAGTAAGAGGCAGTGCTGGGATTCAAATTCAAGTCCAAAGGACTTCAAAATCTGTGCTCTTTTTACTAGAGCGCATGCACACACACACATGCACGCACACACACACATATATATTTAGGGTTGCCATGGCAAAAGGTAAAAATGTTATGAGATAATTAGAAATAATATGAGATTGAGAGGCAGTTAAATGGGATTCTAGGTGACTGTAACTTGGGGATACTACCAGCTCTGGGGACTTCCCTGGTGGCATCTTTTTGAGGCAGGCTCCCTCCAAGGCATGAGGGATGGAACAGAGAACCAGACAGGGTCCCTACCTCCTGAAGTTCATATTCCAGGGAATGGGGAAACAGAAACAGTAAACCAGTAAGATAGTTTCTGGTGGTGGTAAGGATGGAGGAAATGAAGCAGGACAGCAATAGAGGGGTCTGGACAAGACACTCGAGTTAAAGCCTGAGAAGGAACCAGAAGGATCTGGGGAAGAACACTGCAGCAAGTGTCCCCCACCCCTGCACCCCGAGGGAGAGAGGAGGGTGGGCGCCAGTGTCTGCTAAAACAGAGCCAGCATGAATGGAATCAGTGAAAAGGGGTGGGTGGACAGGGTGCAGTCAGAGAGGAAGGATGGGTCTGGTCATCCGGATCCAAGGTTTAGGGTCTTACAGGCCATCATTTGGGTTTATACCAAGTGCAGTATGAAGCCACATGGGCTTAAGCAGTGGAATAACACACCACTGTGGGACAAGAAGAGTCTCAGTGGGACTTCCCTGGTGGCGCAGTGGTTAAGAATCCGTCTGCCAATGCAGGGGACACAGGTTCCAGCCCTGGTCCGGGAGGATCCCACATGCCGCGGAGCAACTAAGCCCATGCACCACAACTACTGAGCCCGCGTGCCACAACTACTGAAGCCCACGTGCCTAGAGCCCGTGCTCTGCAACAAGAGAAGCCATCGCAATGAGAAGCCCGTGCACCACAATGAAGAGTAGCCCCCGCTCGCCGCAACTAGAGAAAGCCCACGTGCAACAACGAAGACCTAACACAGCCAAAAATTAAAAATAATTAATTAATTAATTTTTTTAAAAGGAGAGAAGAGTCTCAGCATGAAAGTAAAAGAACCTAGCACATGGCTGGCACTCTATAAAGAAAGAAACCCTAGTTTCCTTCTCCTTGTGTCACTAACCCTATATAACCCTGGACAATCATACCCTTTCTGGCCCTCTGATTCCAAAAAAAGGTTTGGTCTCAGTGGTTCTCAACCCTGGCTACACATTAATACCACATGAAGAGTCCGGAAAAATAAAAATAAGACAATGATGCTGGGGATGGTGTGTGCCCACGCACGCAAGTGCTCAAATCCCACTGGTCAGGAGTGGGAACCTCCAATCAGTATTTTCCCTCTCTCTTTTTTTTTCCCCCAGTCAGTATCTTCTAAAAGCTCCCCAGGGGGCTTCCCTGGTGGCGCAGTGGTTGAGAGTCCGCCTGCCGATGCAGGGGACACGGGTTCGTGCCCCGGTCTGGGAGGATCCCACATGTCACGGAGCGGCTGGGCCCGTGAGCCATGGCCGCTGAGCCTGCGCGTCCGGAGCCTGTGCTCCGCAATGGGAGAGGCCACAACAGTGAGAGGCCCGCATACTGCAAAAAAAAAAAAAAAAACTAAAAGCTCCCCAGGTGCAGCCACGGTGGAGAAGAGCCACCAAAAGTGTCTTCTAAGGCCTTCTCCCGCCTCTATGGTGTAAGTACTACCCAGGAGAGGTGCCCAAGGACAGAAAGAGCCACCTTTTGAGATAGCAAGTTCCTCCCATCTAAAGATAGGCAGGCAAAAATCACTTTCTCAGAGATGAAACCTAAGAATTGGATACCCTTGAAAGACCCCTTCCAAAAGAGATGTTTGTGGTTTTTTGACTTGCTGGGTGACCCTTCAGTGAGCAAATCATAGACCTCATTGTCCCAGCTGAAACCAAAGAGAGCAAATAAAACAGCCTGTGTGCCACCCCTTGCCTTTCTGGTGGCCATGGCAGACATCACTAACTGATCCCAGCAGTCTCTCCTGCTGAGCTAGGCCACTCCAAGTGGTCTAAGAATCCCTTCCATGCAGGGCTGGAGCAGCCACTATCAATCACTTGAAAATGGACATAAACTGGAACCCATTTGTCTTCCCTAGCCTAATGTCCCTAAGGTCCTTTCTCACTCTGACATTCTTTGAGGTGATAATCCTTTTTATCTTCCTATAAGCAATGATTAACTACCAAGTTGCCTGGCAATGAGCTCAGCTGGTTTGACTGGGAGATCACATGTTCTAGCCCTGAGGGCAGGTTTTGCTTTATTTTGCTTTATTCTCTCAATCTCAGTCTCTTTGTCCTCCCCAGGTGACATCTCTCCCCCCCTCCAAGTAGCTGCACCCCCAAACATTTACTGAACAGGGCCTGAGACAGACTCTATGATTAGATCAGGGCAAACCAGTCCCATTCCTGGAAAAGCTCATCAAAGCCGGTGCCCTGTTGCTATTACTGATAGTTGAGACAGTAATAATGACGCCAGTTGGCATTTATGGAGCACTTTCTGTATGCCAGTCACCATGCCTGGCTGGGGCACGCTGGGGGCTCCCCGTGCATTTTCTCATGGAATCTCAATCACAATCCTCTGAGGTATTTATTATCACCATTTGGTGCAAGAGAAAATTCAGGCCTTGAAAGCTACTAAATTGTTGTTGATCACAAAGCAGCAGAAAGGAGATTACGGAACAGTCCCCATCCCTGGCTCTGGGCGAGTCCCTTCACCTCTCTTTGCCTCAGTGCTAAAATGGCCATAATTAAAAGGATGAAGAGGGAGCCCAGCACAGTGTATGACAGTACAGTGGACAGCTTGGAAGAACTTGCTGCAATCTGGGTAAAAGACTAGAGCCCCTACAAAAGAGTATGTCCTAACCAGGTGTGACCAGCACTGAGAGAGGAGCCCTTTTTTGGCTTCACAAAGTGATGTGTTCCCGAACAGCTGTGTGAATACCCAGCTTTCAGAAAGCCAACCCTCCTCGCCCCGGGCAGGCACCATGGGCACCATGGCACCACCGTTTCAGTAGGTTTCCCGGGGTCTTCCTCCTGCCTCATTCCTGCCGGGCTCCCTGTCACTGGCTCTGAAGGCATTATCTCTAGGCTTATGCCCTGGGGCCTCTAAACACTCTAAAGGCTGAAAATCGCTCCAGGGAGGTGGTGGGAGGGGGAATTTACCAGTGAATCCCTTTGTAATGGGATTTCCCTTTGACCAGGTCTATCTCTTGTGTGGAACTTGGCATATCTGGCCTCACTCCTAATAAACACTAAGCCTTTCCTTCAACTTCACATCCCCTGCAGTAGAGCTTAGCACCACACATATCACATTAACACTGGCTTCCTGTCCCACCGGGCAGGGTGAGGAAAAGTGTCAGTTATTCCCATTTTGTGGAGGAGGAGGACACAGGGAGCTTGGCACGGGAGTACCTGTCACAGCATCCCTAAAGAGTACTCACTGAATAAGCAGAGGTGGAATATGAATCCTCTTCTGAGACCTAGCAACGTGGCTATCGGTCACATCTATAAACGCGCTTGTTAGTTTAGATCTAGTGTCTCACACGAGGAAGTCAGTGACACGATCAGCTGGGCCCCCCTACTAGCTAAGACTATGTTACCCCTCAGGGACATCTGGCAGAGACATTTTTTATTGTCACAGGTTGGGGGAGGTGGGTACTGGGATCTATCAGGCAGGGGCCAGGGATGCTGCTAAACAGCCTACAGTGCACAGGATAGTCCCCCAAACAAGGAGTTATCAGGCCCCAGATGAGGTTGAGAAACCCTGCTCTAAAGGAAAAGAAGCTGTCCCCACTCACCCCAACCACACTGGGAGACAACCTCAAAGTCCAAATGCTAGATTCCAGGTGACAGCAGAGGCTAAGCGCTACATGTGTCTCTTCCAAAGGAAATCAAAAGGCTGGTCACAAACCCTGTGGTCAGAGGCTGAGGGTCTGAGTCTTACCCCCACCCAACACGTGGTCCTTTTTCTTTTGCAATGTTTACTAATATTTAATATGTGCTAACTACATACCTTATCTTATGTACTTCCTATAACAGCCCTAGAGCTGAGTCATATAATGACCACTACTTTATAGTTGAGCGAAACGAGGCACAGGGAGGTTAAACAACGTGGTAAAACAAGGAATTCCCACGCAGCCTTCTTCCTCTAGAGCCCTAGCTCTTAACCACTGCACATACTGTCTCGCAGTCCCATGAACAAGCCCAGAATAAGACTATCAACCAAAGTGACTTCAAGCTATCTGATGTCCGCCCTCACAGGGATGGACTCCCAGTAGCCAGATACAATGAGGTTAAATTGGATGTTATGACTGATTTGAGAGACGCACATGTCTGAGCTATGAAAACAATTTCAGCATCAGGTCTGAACTATAATAAGGATGCAGGATCAGAGATGGCTTTGGGTAGAGTGGTTTGCAGGAGGAGATGATCTTGGGGAATGGATTGAGGCATGAAGTCAGAAGATGGGTGCTTGATGATGAGGCCAAGATATATGTAGCAGAGCTAGGCACAGCAAACTAAGAAAGACAGGCTACCCAAGGCCTATCCCAAGGCCATGCGTATAAGACACCCACGAGCTTGGGGCTTTGAGACCTACCCCTGACCCATCTGAGACCTTTGGATTATGGCATCTCCCCAACCCAGGGGCCCCAAGCTGTACCCCCCTCCCCAGCCTCTGAGAGCTGTCACCATCAAAGACCCAGAGACACTCTCTTCTGATTCCAGAAACCTGGTCCACCCATCCCAAGCTCTGACAGCCCTCCTGAACCACCAGAAGCCCCCTCCCCCTTTCAGGACTCACCCAGAGAACCTGTCCTTCAATCCGAAGGCCCTGGGACTGCTTCCACTACCCTGTGCTTTGAACCCAGACCTCTCAGCAGGAAACATCCCCCTAGACTACACTCCAGCTTGCAGCCCTCAGCTCCCTTCGAGGGCTCAGGGGCCCTCACATCCCATTCTGGTCTTAGAAGCAAAGCAACCCACCAGACGGTTTTTGTGGACTTTGAGCCTTTTTTCTCATTTCGAAGCTCTTAACTCTCCATCCTGTATAGAGACCTACATCCCGGGAGTCTGAGGGTTGAGCACCCTCCCCCAATCTGAGGATGTATTTCATACCACCCACCACCCCAGCTCTAGCTCAGGCCCCTCCCTTCCTTGGCCCAGGCTTGGAGTTCAGCTCTTCTCTCTCTCTCCCATCCCAGGCACAGGCACACCCCTTTATAGACTTAGCGCGGAGCTGATCCTCAGCCTTTCCCACTTTGGGCTCTGACACCCTAATACTCAGTCCTTGTCCCCCAATCTCAAACTCTCACCTCTTCACCCCAATCTGAGTTTCATCCCCCTGCCCAGGTCTTAGGCTCTCAATTCCTCCTACATCTGTCGCTTGCACTCAGTACCCACACTTCCACTCACTGGGTCAGGGTCCAGTGAGGAATCCATCCCTGGGATATGCCCAGCCCCCTTTCCTCTTAGGATGAGCTCTCTAGCCCTGCAAAACAGGTGCAGATGTGAAGCACCCCCCAACCATACTAGCAGATCCCCATGGGAGATCGTGGAGGAGGTAGTCCTGGGGGTGCAAAGTAGATGGTCTGGCCTCACAACCAGGGTCACCTGACCCATTGTGCCACAGAGAGGGGAGCGGGAGGGGCTCTGAAGGGCTGGGAGCTGCTGGCCACATGCTCTTTCCCACCCATGTGACCCTTCTCCCTTGGAGATTCCTCGCTGCCACCTCTCCACCCCTGCCCCCCGTATGCCTTCTGGAAGAGGAAGGGACAAGCCCTCCTGTCCAGGGTCAGAGCCTCAGCGCCCTGACTTCTGCATGATCCCAAAGCACAACCGGTGAGTGGGAGGGGGCCGCCTCTCCCTGACTCCCACCCCCTGGGTCAGGCAGAATGGCTGGCCCCAGTGCTGCCTCTGCACACAGGAAGTCACCCTCCTTCAACGCATTGCCTTGAGGCCTGCCTTCCCACCCCACCCTGGAAATCTGGATCTCCCCTGGGCAGTTTTCTATAAAGTCTGCAATAATCTCAAAAAAAAAAAAAAAAAAAAAAAAAAAAAGACAGGCTAGGCTGGAGAGTACTAGATCTGAAAGATGGGATTAGTGCTTGTTAAGTATTTCCTGCCTGAAGCAAGGATTTGATGGATTGGGATGGTCTCACCACTGGAGAAAAGACAAACAGGACCATTACTCTCCTCCAGTAAAGGCTGGCTTTGGCTGGTTGTACGTTCTCTCTCTCTTTCATGATCTCCTGCTCTAGCTTAATTAACATTATTGTCTTTTAGAGATCGTTATGATTCAAAGTGAATATAGGCCCACATCTTCAGATGTGCCAACATGTCATCTTAAATAAGAGCTCCTGTCCTGCACCCTTACAATTTCTCTTCACACGGTAGGATTTGGTGACCACTCTAGACAACAATACTCCTGGGCACTAAGGCAGAAGTTGTCTGAACGCCTGCACAGCAAGTCTCCTCGACCTTGGGCACGTGGCAACTGCAGCCCCCGAGTCAGGAGGCACTGTGTTAATATGGGTGAGCTGGGAGCAAACATTTAAGCCACAATCCGGATTGGGAGCCTTACACACCTTCCCTCATTTAACCCTAAATAACATGTGGTCCAGCAATTATTACCCATTTTCCAGATGATGTAACAAGTTCCAAGGCATGGCTGTAGAGAAGAACACAGATCTGGGTCCATGCTTCTACTGACACCAAAGCCCATGCCCTTTTCCATGCTTCTCTTCTTATGGGACACCCTAAAGGCATGTCACCCATGCCCAATTTCAAGCTCTATGAAATCCAAATTCATTCACAACAGGAAAGCCAAGACCCCAACAGGATGCCATTATTTCATTCATTTGATCTGGGCCAAGGCCCCAAAGTTTCAGGCAGCCTTTATCACTTATGGCTCCAGGACCTAAAATCCACAGCAAAATCACTCTTATCTTCTGTGGTTTGGGGAAGCATTTCATTCTTGCCATGTCATGGCACTTGAGCAGCAAGTATCAATGTGCCTCCCATCCCACAGGAAGATGACCCTCCCACCTGTGAGAATGGCCCTCAAGCCTGCTGTCCTTCCAGGAGACTCACACACACCCTGGCCCACGTAGGCAATCCTCCCAGATCTCCCTGTGTCCCCAAGGAAACCCACAACTAGCTGGTTGAGGTTCTGGCACAGTGTGTGGCCATGGACCAGATTATAACTCTTTGGCCTCGGTTTCCTTCCCTGTACCTACATCATAGGATTACACGAGTTAATACATACAAAGTGCTGACAACAATTCATAATAACTATTCAACCTATGGTAGCTACTATTTTTATTATCTTCACTTATCCTAAGGCAATCATCAGAGATGTGTTCAGAGATTTAATCACAAAGTCATCTGAATAGTCTTTACTGCAGCAAAAAGTTTTGGAAACAAACCAGACAACAGGATGAATGAGATAGATTAAGGCACCTCCATATAATGCAATGGGATGCAACAGCTGAAAGTTAGAGAAGGGAAGAATATTTACTCTCAAGGGAAAAATGTTTGCAACATATTATCACTACTTTACAAAATGCCCCTGAGAAGAGCAGAGGAGAGTGAACTCACACCCCCAGAGGGTCTGCAGCGTACAGATTTCTTTGTTGTCTCCCGTATTTGCTGAAATTTTTCTGGATGCAACCATGTTTGTTTGTTTGTTTAAAGGAAAAAAATTTTTTTTCAAAAGACTTTCTACTGAGTAACAGTGACCCTCCAGGAAGAAGCCTCATGTTTATGCTGTGACCTCCTGGGGTACCAGCATCTAACCCAATTAAAAAAAAAATGAAAAATATAAATTACAAAGCATGTGTAGGAAGGAATCCTATTTTAGGAGAAAGAGATAGATAGAACTAGCATAAAAAAAGACAAAGATCACCCAACATAAAATGGTACCAGGAGTTAATTTCAGGAGAGTGGAGATTACAGATAATTTTGCTTTTTTTTAATTTTATTTTTTATTTTTTTGGCTGCATCGGGTCTTCCTTGCCGCACGTGGGCTTTCTCTAGTTGCGGCGAGTGGGGCTACTCTGTTGTGGTGCGCGGGTTTCTCACTGCGGTGGCTTCTCTTGTTGCAGAGCACGGGCTCTAGGCGCACGGGCTTCAGTAGTTGTGGCACGTGGGCTCAGTACTTGTGGTTCGCGGGCTCTAGAGCGCAGGCTCAGTAGTTGTGGCGCACGGGCTTAGTTGCTGTGCGGCGTGTGGGATCTTCCCCGAGCAGGGCTCGAACTCGTGTCCCCTACATTGGCAGGCGGATTCTTAACCACTGCACCACCGGGGAAGTCCCTGCTTTCTTTTTTATTTATCTGTATTTTCAAATTTTTTATATTTAAAAAAAAGAAAAAAACAGAACTGACTCATAGGGGAATCAAATCAATCTCTGGATCAGGATCCTGCAGTCAACTGCACTAACAGCCCCCAGACAGGGATCACCATGAGTGGAATGAGGGCAGCATGGCCTGGAGGTAAAAAAAAAAAAAAAAAAAAAAAAAAAAAAAACATCTAGGCCGTGAGTCTCAGTCTTCCACTGTCCACAAGATGGGTGAGGCCCTCAGAGCCTCAGCTCCCCTGAGACGTCCTAAGTTCTCACTCAAAGTAGACCACACACTGGACGGTAACTGTTAGCTCCCTAACAAACCCATTTACCAAAGAATGCAGAGCATGGCCAATAGCTTGTCCCACTGAGGTGGTCCCCCAGAATTATCCAGAAGGGTAACTACTTAAAGTCAGGCCTCCTCAGTTGCCAGTCAACCCCCTCTCTTCCTAAGGGCCTTCCTGGACCAGCCACTGCATAATGATTTTCAGTCATATATGGGAGCACTGATGATGCACATTTGGGGACTTTATACTAGTTTTCCACTGTCCCTGGAAACAGAAACCACCTGCATGTCCACCCCCACCCCACACCTTCCATCACTCCATTCCCTATAATAATGGCTTCCAGGTTTTTTGGCAATGATTGAAGCCACGATTAATTCAATTTATATGCAATTCAGTACATACACACACACACACACACACACACACACATATATATATAACTGAAACAAGTTTCATAAAAGAATACTTACCCTTCCTACATACAGAAGATGCCAATATTTTCTCTTCTATCATTTTTTAATAGATAGAATATATTCTATCTATTAAAATCACTAAACTGATTTTATGACCCATGGTTTTAAATATACTGCTTTACAACATGCAAGTCTATGTTTTGGTTTTCTAAACCACACTTTAAAAGAACATTTTCTGGGACATATTAGGTAGACCCATATACAACTACTGGTATCAAAGGACCAAAAACAGTAATTTCATACGGTTCAACCTAATAATTATGTATGAACCAACTAGGGGACTCAACTGCCCCATTTGCCTCTTGAAAGCTAATTCTAAATTTGACTAATGTTAAAAAACTGGGCTACACAATGAATGTACATTATTATTGTGCGAAAGACAGATGGCACCTGAAATGGACTGGACAAGTCACTGAGAGACAGTCTGAGCCACACCTTAAATGGGAATAACAATGGCAAACTCACAGGGATGCTATGAGAACTGAATGAGTTCATATATGTTGAAGGCCTTGCAAACTATAAGGTAAAATTAATATTCTTGTTTTTGTAAGTAGTAAAGTATGCCAGTGTCTTGGCAAAACAAGACCACAAGTGTGGTCCATGCTTAGTGGGGAAGGAATAACCGCCATGACACAAGGACATGAAACCGTGGCAGCCCCTCAGCCAGTAGCAGGAAATGCAGCATCACCTCGCTGCCATGGAAACAGGGTGGCATGGTCCACACAGACTCCCTCAACTTCCCATCTTCTGCAATTAGAGCCAAGGATTATGTCTTTAAACTTTCAGTTGGTGGCATAAAATAAGCCCTCTTGAAAATAAGTCCTCTCGAAAAGTCCTACAGAAAATGTCCCCAGAGATAGGAGGTGGCCACAGCCAGAGCTGGCCAGGTCACAAGAGAAAGAGAGACACTCAAGGAGGACCCTGTTGCTTTAAAGGACATGGTCAATATTCCTGTGCTCTTTTGGGGCAAAGACCACACTGGCCATTCTTCAGTCATATCTTGTGTTCATTTGACCTATATTAATTCAATTATATTAACTTGTCAAAAGAGAAATATAATTTAAATTATGCTAGCCGAGAAGCCTACACTGCTTCACATTATACATTTTACTATATACATATAAACACATATATATATGTATGTATACTATCCATTGTGGATTTAATCTCTTAAATCCAATTTTAAAATTTTTGTAACACAATGTTTACAATTCATAATTATGGCCTTTTGCCCTAACTTTAAAAACCTAATTCTTGAGAAAATGAAGTAATGTTCTTAAATTTCTATATCCATTTATAAGGAACTTTAATATACTGTGATCCCATTTAACTTATCCAACTACCCTGTGTGAAAGGTACCACTGCTATTATTAGCATTTTAGAAACGTGAATGCCAAGGATCAGAAAGGTTAAGGCATCTGCCCAAAGCACACAGCTAGTTAGATGGTGGAGCTAGGATTCCAACTTGGCAGGCTGGCTCTCAGGTCTATATTCTCTTCATGACCCAGGGGTCTTATTTATCTCTGAGTTCCTAAGGACAAGGGCTGCATCTAAAATAATTGGAAAATGTATGTAATTGAAACACAAATTAGAGACAAAGGACTAACTTCCTCAGTTTCTAAAGCGCTTGTACAAATTGATAACAAAAAGAAAATCTTTTTTTTTTTAATGAGCAGGGAGTTAACCCCCGCCCCCCCAAAAAAGAAGGAATTAATGCAAATAGCCCAAAACAAGAAAAAAATGCTCAACTAACTCAAAATTGAAGCTATAACTAAAAGTAACAGGATACAATTTTTTACCTCTCAGGCTGGCACACATTTACAAATTTAACAATCCTCAATTCAGCTGAGAGTATGGAGAAACAGACACTCTCCAAGCCTATGCATGCAGGTACAAACTGGGGGAAATTTAACGGCTATCAAATTTTTAAATGCATGTACCCTCTAACCCAGCCATCCTAAAATTAGAAATTTACCCTATGGATATTCTTGTGAAGTTTACAAGAAATATGTATCAAAGACACTCTCTGAAGCATGATTCCTAAAAAGGGGGTCGGGGTGTCTAAAAACAACTTAACTGTCCATTGACAGGAGAATGGCGAAATAAACTATGGTAAAGTCACACATCAGTATATTAGGGAGTCATTTAAAGGAATGAGTTAAAACTATGGGAACAGATATGAAATAATCTCCAAGATAACTACGTATTTTAATAAATTAAAAGCCTAAGTAGAAAACAATGTATATATAATATTTCCTTTAATGTAACTTTTTAAAAAGCTCAACATAGATATTTGTATACATTACACAGAAAAATTTTTTTCCTGGGAGGAAACCAAGGTTACCCACGGGTTATCTCTTTGAAGAGGACTGATACTTTTCTAAATGTTACAGTTTTAGATTGGAGGGTTTTTAACCTGGGCTTCATGGTCTATTTTAAGGAGTCTGTGAAACCCCTGAAATTGGATACCAAATTGTAAATGTGTGCATTTCTTTTAGGGAAAGGATTCTTTGCTTTTGCATACCCTGTAAGGGTCTTAAACCTCTCCCTCCCCTGAAAGATTAAGAACCACTGTGTTGGACCCGTATTGGTGCCGAGTTTTAATATTCGCTCAGTTCTTTGCTCAGAAGCCATGAAATAGCACTGGACTGTGACCAGCACAGGCACTCAGAAAAACACCACCCCATCCCTGCCCTGGAGAAGGAGATAGTTTGTGGCATAATAATGACATTGTCTGCTCAAGCCTCAGAAATGGCAACAGGGGACAGCTTCCCTCTAACAGGAAGAAGGAAAAGTGGAACTGAAAATTATTTGCATGTTTAAAATTAGACTTTCTGTGGGAACTGACACTACTTCGCTTTCAAAGTGCCTCCCATCTGCTGTCTCATTGCCACCACCCGTCACCCAGGCATTTACATGCCGTGGAAGTTCTGAGACAATAGGATGACTATTAAGGAATCCTATCACTAATAAGGAAGTAATAACAAATTTCCTACAGCTCCCATCTTCCAAAGGGTCACCAGAAAAGCCACTGGAAAGCCATACGAGGAGGTGACAAAATTGCTGTGGACTTCTCTGGTCTGAGAGACCTGCAGCTTCCAGGGATCTCCACTTAGAGACCCTCTGCCCCTCTCATGACCACTCCTTCTCTGGCAAATCCAGTGCCAGCCCTTTCTCTGGAGGGGCAGCAAAGACATCACATACACAGCCTGTATCACACCTGTGACTGGTTAGCTGGGGGTGATCAGAATGATGTCAGCCCCACAGCCTGTAAGAGTCACGAAGCCAGCTGCTTCTCTTGCTCATCACCAGGGCCTCCATTCAGTGCCTGTCCCACATCCAGCACGTCCCCAATTTAAGCAATTTATCACATTTACAAGTGTGCCGTAACCACACCATCTTTACATAATTCTGTACTCAATATTTTTCTTTAGCTTAACTTTTTATTAAGTTTAAACAAATTTATTTACCATGACCCTCATGGGTTTGACATCTCACTTATAATTTTTTTTACTACCGCTCCCCTAAAATAAATAATAATTAACATTTTTCTAAAATGTTTTGTGAGCCAAGTTCATTTTGCACACCACTAGGGTTATTCCGCACCACTGTGTGGGAGACAATAAATATTTGTTACATGAATTGATGATTTGAAGCCCCACCTCCTCTCCGCAGATAACAGCAGCAGCCACAGCTAGCAACTGAGACTCGGAATTTACAGAGCAGTTCCTCTTCTATCTGACTTGATCCTCTCAGCCACCCAGTGAAGCAGGAAGTATTAGTCCCATTTTCCAGATAAGGAAATGAGGAGTCACAGAGGTTAAGTGGCTTGCCCGAGTCTAGGCAGCTACTAACTGGCTGAGCAAGGACCTAAACCCAGGTCTTTCCATCCCAGATCCCATTCTGTCTCCACTAAAGCAGGCCTGCCTCACATACTCAGGCTCCCAAAGAAACATGAGCAGGAAAGGGGGTTCCTGGGCCGTCTGTGTTACAAATGGGGTAGATTCTACAGGGTTTAGAATGCAGAAAACCCAAAATGACTCCCTGCCCCATAAGGGTTCAGGCCCCACAGGCCTGTCCTTCACCACAAGTCAGGCACCTCCTCTCTCCCCCGCCCTTTTTTTTTTATTGAAGCATAGTTGATTTACAATGTTGGGTTAACTTCTGCTGTACAGCAAAATTATTCATTTATACCTATATATACATTCTTTTTCAAATTCTTTTCCATGATGGTTTATCACAGGAGATTGAATATAGTTCTCTGTGCTATACAGTAGGACCTTGCTGTTTATCCATTCTGTATGTAATAGTTTGCATCTGCTCACCCCAAACCCCCACTCCATCCCTCCCCTACCACCCACCCCTTGGCAACCACAAGTCTGCTCTCTATGTCTGAGTCTCTGTCTGTTTCATAGATAGGCTCATCTGTATCACCTCCTCTCTTAGTTGCACACTGAAAACACATGAACAGGACAGTAAGCTGGAGCGGCAGAGATGGCAAACCCACCTCTGCCATGTACTAGTTATGAATCTTTGGTAAGTTCGGAACCTCAGTTTTCTCCCGGATAAAACGGGATCAGGGAATTCCCTGGAGGTCCAGTGGTTAGGACTCAGTGCTTTCACTGCCGGGGCCCAGGTTCGATCCCTGGTCAGGGAAGTAAGATCCTACAAACCACGCGGTGTGGCCAAAATTAAAAAAGAAAAAAAATTTTAAATAAAATAAAATGGGACCATGAACAGCACCTACCTCTCAGTTATTTCTGCAATGGTCAAATGAGATAATGCATTAAAACCCTTAGTGCCTGCCACATGTAAAATTACCTATTAATTAATGTTATCAGCAGCCTTCTATTAGAAGGGAAAATTGCCTCTTACCCTACACTCAAAATAATTCCCTTGGCCAAGCAGTGAATGAACTAAGTAAGTAATTGCTGATGATGTGCTGGCTAAACCCAGGCCTACAGTCATTCAGCAACTCTACCTGGGCCTCAACCCCAAGCAAAAATTACTTTTAGGAGCTAAATAACCTCTTTGCTGACCGAAATTGCTCGCTCAGGAGCCAGGATTCTCTCTGCTTAGGAAACCTTGGGTGTTCTGTGGTTATCTTTACCGTGAGGCTAAACTTGAAGTCGGCTCAGAGTCACAGTCTAACCATAAACCAATTTGCTCTGTTTTCTTAAATTGTCTGCAAACAAAACATAATCGTTTGGCTTTTCCGTTGTTGTTCTGAAGCAAAACAAAAATGTTTAAAGTCACCCCTATGAGAATTTAACAAGCAATTTCAAGGGGAGTCTAAATATTTTTTTGTACCCTGGATGAAACAGGTAGGTAAGAGGGCTTAAGGATTAGCTACAGTAGACAATAAACACAAACAGCTATTATTCACCAGGAAACAAGAAAACAAAGGAAAAGCAAATCCAAAACACTATAAGACCAACAAAACAGCTATCACTCACCAGTTTGTTTGTTTTTTTTTTTCATTTTAAAGCAGCCCACTATCAAGCTGATTTTATAAAGAATCTGTCAGGACTGCTTTTCTCCAAAGAAGGAGGCAAGGGGGAAAAACTGCTTTGTCACATTGCCTAAAACATACACACAAACCAAAATTAGTGGGCAAAAATGCTACAAGAATGGGTGAAGTCACTGCACCCAGCAAAGTCCTCATATTGGAATCATCTCTGGCCATCCTTCCTGTCTTGGAGAAGGGGAATGAGAAGCCAGGTTAAAAAATTGCTTTTCCAGCCCTACTAAGCATTAAGTCTTCCAGCATCTCAGCTTCCTTGCTTCCGTACCCATTATCATTAATGCCCAAACAGAGCTTCATCTTTTCTACAACTTGGCCATTTTTTAAGCTGCTACAGTTGATTCCATTTAAAAACACACACCACCCAAGCCTTACAAAACCAACCAAGTGTTAGGGAGGCAGTCAGATAACCTCACCCACATTTCCTATATGTATTGTACAAGCTTCAGAAATCTCAAATATGACTTTCAATCTCAAATATGATTCGATTTTGAAAAACTCAATTTACACCCACAGTTTAAGGAGTACGCAGTGAGGCAGGGCTGCGCCTATAGTAAAATTAAGAACAAAGAGAAAACATGGCCAAAAAAACAGCATCATGAAAATCTGAGGCACAGGTAAGTGACAGGTTCCAGTCCCAGCTCCTCTACTGTCTTGCCAGGTGACCTCAGCCCAATCACTGTCTTCCCTGGGTCTCAATAGCCTTATCTAAAAAAAAAAAAAAAAAGAAGAAAAGAAAAAGAAAAGAAACAAACAAAGAAAAACGACTGTGAGTTATCTTGAAGTCTGGTCCAGTTCAAAAACGCACTGATTCCCTGAAACACCCAATATCAAAATAAACCGTCAAATGTGGATTTTGAAGATGCTTTTTCAGAGAGCCTTTTAGACTTCCTATTTTATAATGTATCCAAAAATGAGAAATAAAGAGCCATCTTGAGTTTCTACAGGACAAATTAGAGAGGAAGGAAATATCTGAATAGGGGACAAGTGTAGCGTAGCAAGATGCTATTGAAACACAAGGAAGGATTGGGCAAGAAATAAATTTACCCAAGAAACTTTTCGCTGATTCAAAGCACAGCTAGCAACCATCAGGGCCCAAGCAAAACCATAAATAATATAATAAAATATATATGTACCAAAGTAAACTAAAAATAAATGAAGTATTTCTTTAGTATTAACTTTGGCACAAGAGATCTTCAATATGAGGCAATATTTTTTTAATCTCATATACTATTCTCCATGAATTTCCTTACAGGGTCAGGGAGAAGACAGTCCATGCACACTGTACCTTAATGTTAACCCCATCTGGACACACTTTTTTTTTTTTTTTTTTTTTTGCGGTATGGGGGCCTCTTACTGTTGTGGCCTCTCCCGTTGGGGAGCACAGGCTCCGGACGCGCAGGCTCAGCAGCCATGGCTCACGGGCCCAGCCGCTCTGCGGCATGTGGGATCTTCCCGGACCGGGGCACGAACCTGTGTCCCCTGCATCGGCAGGCGGACTCTCAACCACTGCGCCACCAGGGAAGCCCTGGACACACTTTAATGTTTACAAAGCTCTTTCAGACACTGGCCAGTGAAAGTCCCTCAAACAACGCTATGGGGCAGGTGGTCCCAGGCTACAAAAGCTATTAACTAAGGATGGAGGAGATGGAAGAGCAAGTCCAACCTGCACCCAGCCCTGGAGCTGGTCTTCTGACACCTAATCCAATATTCTCTGCAGGAGGTCACAGAGCCTTCCAGGCCTTCAGGACAGCCTGTTCAAAGCCTGCCGAGGAAAACTGTGAGGGGACATTAGCAACCAGAGTGTCCTTTGGGTGCTGAGAGTTATCGCAGCCCCCAGGCCCCAGCTGCCTTCTTGTCCTGCCTGCTGGGCTGCATTGCTGCCCCAAGGCTGATGTTTCTGCTCTCAGACAATCTTTTTATTTGTGCTTGAAAAGTTTTCCCTTGTAATAACCTACAATGGAAAAGAATCGAAAGTATATATAGAGAGATAAATACATATATATGTATACCCGAATCACTTTGCTGTACACCTGAAACTAATACAATATTGTAAATGAACTACACTTCAGTTTAAAATAAAGAAAGAAAGAGAAAGGAAGGGACCTGGGGGGGGAAAAAAAAAAAAAACAGTTTTCCCTGAAGCCAGGTTCCATCCCCAGCCAGTAACTCACTTCCCAGGTTTTCAAACATCATGTCCTCAGAGCCGCTGTCTGTATAAAAGAAGCAAGGTTTTTCCTTTACAAAATGCACAACAGGGGTATCATCAGGGCCCTTTCCACCGCGAGTTCAAGACCCTAGCAGTCTCCTAGAAAGCTGTGAGGACGAACCAGCTGGCTCAGCTCCCGCCGCAGGGCTGGGTGATTCTGCTTTTTCACTTCTCTCCTTCCAGTTCCCTATCTGTGAAATGGGGACATCTCCCAGCTGCCCGGCCTCACCCCGTGGGAACACCGTGAAGGGGAAACGGCGCTTTCAGAAAGATCGTCACCAAAACGGCAGGCACAGCATTATCTGAAAAGCGAAGCTAGAAAACAGGGCGGGGAGGGGGGGAGAGCCGGCGCCCACAAAGCACGAATTAAGCATCCAGGGAAGCAAGCAGCTTCTCCGGGAAGAGGACCGTCGCCCGGAGGCACGCCTGCGAGTGGCCACCTTCTCCCGAGGCTGGGAACTTTCCCCAGAAGCAGCGCCCTCTGCCCGGAGGCCCCGTGCCTCTCCCACTGCCCGCCGCCCGGCGCCCGACCCTGCCCCGGCTACCCGCGGCCGCCGCCGCTGCCCTTCGGCCCGGCCCCTCGGGCCCCCGCAGGCCGGGTCGGAGGTCGGCGGCGGCTCGGTCAGGCCCGCCCGGCTCCGCGTCGGGAGCCTCCGCAAACACGCCCCCTCCGGCCGCCTCGGGCTGGCGAGCCGGGCCCGCGCCGGCCAGATGTGACCAGCTCGGGTCAGGGCCGGGCCAGAGACGGCCTGCAGCCCGCGCGGGGCCGGCCACGGGGAGGCTCCGGGCACACGGGACCCCGAAGCCCACCACCCTCCCTCGCGTACGCGGCAGCCGGGGAAAGGGCTCGGTCGCCGGCGCGCGAGGCCGGCCTCCAGCAGCGGGGGGCCCCGAGGACGCGGACCCCCCGCCACCTCCCCCGATCCCCGCAGGCAGGGCGCACCCGGGCAGGTGCAGGGGCTGCCAGTCCCGCCCCCACCCTCCTCGCGCCCCCCCCCGGGCCCACCCAGCTCACCTGGCCCAGGCGCAACAGCAGCAGCAGCGGCGGCAGCGCCCAGCGGAGCCGGGGCGAGCGCGGAGGCGGCCGCGCCTCCCGCGCCGCCTGCTTCATGCCCCGCGCGCCCTGGAACGTGCCCGGGACGCGCGAGTCGGGCCCCGCCGTGCTTCCGAGCCCCGGCGCCCTAGTCGCCGCCTCCAGCCGCCGCCTCCGCCTCCTCCTCCTCCAGCCGGTCCGCCTTGTCCCCGCTCCGCCCGCCCCGGGCTTCCCCGGGGACATGGCAGCAGCGGCGGCGGCGGCGGCCACACGGCGGAGCCTGGCGGGGCTGCAGCGGGGTGGACGCGTCCCTGGGCGCGCAGGGGCTTCGCAGGGCGGAGCGAGCGGCGCCCACCCCCCGCGCGCGGCGCCCTGATCCCAGCTCCGGCAGCTCCGGCGGCTCCGGCTGCCTCCTCCGCGCGTCATGCGGATGGGGATGCAGGGAGCCTCGGCGAGCGCTCAGCCCCTTCCCTCCCCCTCCCCCTCTGAATATTCATCGCTTCCTCCCACCCCGGCCGGCCGAGCGGCTGCCGAGCACCGCGGCCCATCGCCGCCCTCCCGCTGCAGCCCCCGCCCCCGCCGGGCCGGCCGGGCGGCTGGAAGGGGGCGGCGGCGCTCCCCGCGCGCGCGCCCGCGCGCCCGGGCGGCTCCCCTCCGGCGGGCAGAGGAAGCGCCCCCGCCTTGCCCGCCCTCGCCGCCCAGCCCTCCCACATTCCTGGGACTCGGCACCCGGGACGCGGCTCTGCGGCTCTCGAGCCACGAGCCCGTACCCCTCGGCCCGGCTCCATGGCCCCGAGTTTGGGTCACCAAATGTTGACCGAGACCCCTGCCGAGGGCACAGCCAGGCCTGCGTTAAGACGGCAACCCAGCGAAGGCCTGGTTGACCTTCGCTGGGTTGCCGGCGAAGGCTTGGAGTGGCAGTGGAGGTGAATGAACCCCTAAATTGTAGGGGACGTGCAGTGTGTTCTCCTCGCCCCCATCCCCGGACCAGGGAGGCAGAGAGCGGGCATTGGAGCGGGTCCAGTGATTAGGACCCCCGCTCTGCCATGTGGTCAACCAGGCTCTGCTAGTAGCACTAGCTGTGTGACCTCGGGAGAGGCATTTCACCTCTCTGGGCCTCCTTTCCTCATCTGTGAAGTGAGGGTAATACTAGTACCTGGCTGGAGAGACTTGACCATTACATGAGATAATGAACGGAAAAGTCCTAAACACCCGGCCTGACACCACACATAGTGGGCCTCAGTAAGCAGTAGCTCTTCCAGCAGCTTTCATTACATTTTCAAAGAAGTCCACAACCCGAAAGGGGTTAAAGATTACTGCAGATGTTACCGTTAGGCCCATGCACACAAGAGGGAACTGAGAATCTGAGATGCTCAGCCTGTTGCCCAAGGAAAAGTAATGAGAGAAAGGGCTAAACCAAGGAGTGCTGGGGAGGGAGAGATGAATTCCAACCAGGGGAGGAGGTGACACCTGAGCTGGGCTTTGAAGGATGGGTTGAATTTCACCAGGAAGATAGAGGGGGGCAGGGGCTCAAGAAGTGGGAGCAACTTGGCAAAAAATGGGAGGCGGATGCTTCAGGCTTGGCCCTTCTGAGGAGCAGCGAATGGGAGGTTGAGGGGTTCATATATAGAGGAGACTTTGAAAGGCAGAATAATAAGTCTGGGCTGGATTCGATGTGCAGCAGATTGTAAACCAACAGGTGCCCAACACCACCCCCAGACACCTCTTGTACCTCAGGTTCCCCATCTACGAGACAGGAATGCATCTTTGCTTAAAGGGTCTAAGCAGCTCCTACCAGGACTGCACACACAGAGAACAGAAGGTGAAGGAACATCACCTGGTCACTCAAACACCCTGCCATCTTTTGTTTAAACACGGTGTAATTATCATAATTCACCAAGAATTCTGTTCCTTCCTGACTCCTCACCTTCTTGGGGCAGAGACAGGTGGTTTGAAAGGCATTCCTATCCGTGATAGCCAAAGAAGGCGTGACTTACTGCCAGGGCTACCGGGTCTTCAGGTTGCCCCAGATACTCACAGACCCTACCGACCCTAAGGATCCATCCAGGCCTCCACTGCTTCATGACAGGTCTGCAAATAGCTCTGGGAACGCCAGCGTGCACTTGGGTTTTGCTCCTGGATGAAATATGTGCTCAAGGTTGTGTTAGTTGGAACCGGATTTCCCCACAACATGGTGATGAAAGAGAATAAACAGTATTTTCAGTAAAGGGAGTTACAACCTGAATAATAAACTACCTGTTCAGTCATAAACAGATCACACTGGATTAATGACCTATATGAGACATAAATTAACCCTGAGTAGGTGTGGTATAAACTCCCTGAGGGCAGGGATCGGGCCTTTCTCCCCCTGGTTGCCCTGCAACACCTCACTCAGTGACTTACCCGTGGCAGGAACTCGGTATTTGTGCAGCTGCATGATTGTATAAATGAATCCAGGGCAGCATGGTGTGAAAGCTCATTTTTCCACAAGAATAAATTAGGGAAGGGTCATTCTCTTTGCAAAAGGACTTGAGAGCTTCCCTGGTGGCGCAGTGGTTGAGAGTCCACCTGCCGATGCAGGGGACACGGGTTCGTGCCCCGGTCCGGGAAGATCCCACATGCCGTGGGGCGGCTGGGCCTGTGAGCCATGGCCGCTGAGCCTGCGCGTCCGGAGCCTGTGCTCTGCAACAGGAGAGGCCACAACAGTGAGAGGCCCGTGTACTGCAAAAAAAAAAAAAAAAAAAAAGGACTTGAGATTATGTTCCAGTGTACAGGAAGATCCTCAGATGCCACCTCCCCTAGAAATTCCCAGATGCCCCAACCCTGAGTTGGGTACCTTTCCACCTCTGTGCTCTTGTAGCTCCCAGTGCTAACCTAACCTAACCACAGTGGACTGTAAGTCAGGCCCTTGAAGACAAGGCCTGCATTTTACTTGTCACTGTATCCCCAGCACATAATAATCACTCATATAATATTTATTTAGCTGAATTGAATGCATTCCTTTGAATAGCAAACTAAGGTGTTAAATATGTCTGTTCACACACACACACACACACACACACACACACACACACCCCAACTTCCATTTGCAAACAGCTTTTCAGGAATAAATCTGCTGTGCAAAGTTCAGAGCACATTCTCTCTGAGAATAAATAATGATATTTGACCTTTTAATCATGTCCACCCTCAAGCAAAAGCTAAAGCTTTACTGAATATGGGGCCAGGTGCACAGAGAATGAACGGGTCAAAGCAAGAGGTTGGAGGGGAGCGTACCTGAGTGTGTTCCAAAATTGCCAGATAAGAATCACCCAGTGGCTTGTTATAATATACATTCCCATGCCTTTCCATAGACTGCAGAGGACTGTATCTGTACTTTTCACCAGCTCCTTGGGTAATTCTTGCTGTGAAACAGGATTGGAAGGCACTATTTATCTTACGGCTGGCCTGCATTGCATCCCTAATAATAAAGACCATTGATCAGGTACTAAAACTAGGCGCCAGGCATTACTCTAGGTACTTTACATCCATTATTTCTGCTCCTTACTACAACCCTATAGAATGGGTATCATTATCAATATTTTAGGAACAAAGAAACTACATCTCAGAGAGGCTTAGTTACTTACAGAAGATCACAGAGCTTCAGAGGGGCAAAACCAGAATCTGAAACCATACTTTTCTTGCCACTATGTCATGGTGCCCCTTCCCTTGACATTTGTAGATAATATAAAGTATTTTCTGTGTTGGCTGTTGTTATTACTTTTATCATGACTCTCTGGGGCCTCAGTTTCCCCAATTTTAAAATAGGCAGTGACAGAAGGTACAAGACTTTCCACTTCATCCCCCAAGAATGGGGAACAGGCAAGGCAACCATGTTTAATGAGAGGTCCACCATCCCAGCAGGAAGCAAGCCTGCTGGGCACCAGCCTGGAACCAGGTCACTGGCCCTGCAGGGAATCCATTTAGCCTGGCAACCCTCGGTTTATTTTAAAAGCCACCATGAGCAAACCATTCTCCAAAGCCCTCCTAAGCGGAATGGAATGTTTCTTGGGAGTCTGATTAGCTAATGTTGCAGGCATGGCTGCCCTGAGACCTTCCTGCCTCACAGACTTGAACTGAATCAGAATGGAAAGGAAGACTTTTCGAAAGTTCTTTAAAAAAAAAAAAAAAAGTAGCACTTCATCTTTACAATAGTAACAGGCTGTTTCATGTGGACTAATAAGTGGGCTGTGGTTAGAACTCCATGTTAGTCCACCAGACCTCAGTTCCTCCTGAAACACTGCCTTAATCACCTGCCCCTCTACCAAACCAGGGAGGGCCTTGGTAAGGCCTTTTTTTTTTTTTTTTTACTTTTATTAATTTATTTATAGCTGTGTTGGGTCTTCGTTTCTGTGCGAGGGCCCTCTCTAGTTGCGGCAAGTGGGGTCCACTCCTCATCGCGGTGCGCAGGCCTCTCACTATCGCGCCCTCTCCTGTTGCAGAGCACAGGCTCCAGACACGCAGGCTCAGTAATCGTGCGGCATGCGGGATGCGGGATCCTCCCAGACCAGGGCTCGAACCCTTGTCCCCTGCATTGGCAGGCAAACTCTCAACCACTGCACCACCAGGGAAGCCCCGGCAAGGCCTTTTTTGTTCCTGACTTCAAGCACTTGCAACATTAAGCATGTTCATACTTCTGTGTGTGTGTGTGTGTGTGTGTATTGTGTGTTGTGTGTTTTATGTTGAGATAGGAAACCAAGTTTACTTACAAAGAAACTAGCACATGACAGATTTTTCAGAGTGTATAGAGCAGAAAGAGAGCCATTGCTCTCAAGAGTTCCCACCCTTTCCCAAATTTAGGCACCCACAGGGAGGAGCCCACAGGCTTCTGCACTTCCAACTGTTAGGTCCTGAGTCAAGCTCCCAGGGAGCCCAGTACCTTCAAGCTCCCAGGGAGCCCAGTACCAATCACATTGGGCCGGCAGAACGAACACAAGACCCAGGGTTTTGGGGTACCTGGGAACACAGGAAGTGTGTGGTAAGGAGACTTGGAGCCTAGGGGACAAGAGGCTTTTGTCCAGGGCTTGAGAACGACTTCCACACAAAGACCACAAGTGCCAGGTTGGGGGCAGGAGGGCAGTCAAGCCTGCAGCAGAAACATCACCTCCAACAAAGGAAGGGCTGAGAGGTGTAAAGACAAGAAGAGGGAGAGCGAGCAGGAGGCCCCGAGTCTCAGGGCTTCTTGGCAGCTGGGTCCTTCCAGCCTCGTTAAAAATAAATTAATTTTTTTCAGGTTTGAAAAGAAATGTTCTTTCTTCTTTCTTTTCAGGTTGAAAAGAAAATCTTAATCACATTGGGCTGGATGTGTACAACACCTGGGTTCCTGCAGTTAGGGTAAGAAATCCACTCGTGTGGGAACAATTGTATAGTGGAATCTTGCTAGTAGAGAAGAAAATACCCTGAAATCTAAATAAGCAAATAAAAATCATATATGGCACTATAGTTACATTATGTATATAAATGATATATAAACATGTGTACGTATATATCATATTAGTATATACCATATTAGAGAGATACAAGCATGAGCTTTGCCAGTGGCAATAAAGTCTAGTGGATATGAGTCTGGACTCTGGAGTCAGCTGCCTGGGTTCAAATCCTGGTCCTGCCATGTATTAGCTGTGTGACCCTGGATAAGTTACTCAAGTTCTCTGTGCCTCAACATCCTTATCTGTAAATGAGGATGTTCTTGATGATAATATCTACCTCATAGAATTTTTATAAGTATTACAGTAGTTAAAGCACTGATAATACTGCCTGGAATAAAGTAAATACCATGTAAGTGTTTGCCATTATTAAATTATCTTTTTGGCAGATCTGAGGCAGGGTGGTGTAATGGGGGAGAATATGTGCTTTGGATCAGATGGTCATAGGTTCAAGTCCTATGCTTGCTATGTAATTTTGGCCTCCATTTCCTCACGTAAAGAATGGGATGATAGAGGCTTCCCTGGTGGTCCAGTGGCTAAAGCTCCATGCTCCCAGTGCAGGGGGCCCGGGTTCGATCCCTGGTCAGGGAACTAGATCCCACATGCCGCAAATAAGAGTTTGCATGCTGCAGGTTAAGATCCCACGTGCCACAACTAAGACCCGGCACAGCCAAATAAATAAATAAAATTTTTTTAATGGGATGATAATTCATCATTATGAAAATGAAAGGAAAAGTCACACGCAAAGTGCCTGGCACATATTCCAGGAGATACAAGTGGTAAAGGCATAGTAACTGATAGAAAAAAAAAAAAAAGAAGGAGATTGGGAATGAATGGTACTAGTGAATGGTACTCATGACCATCACAGTGACAGAGCCTCTAAAACCTGGCAATTGAAAGTGTGGTCCACTGGGCAGCAGCATGACATCCCCTGGGAACTTGTTAGAGTTTCTGGCCCCACCCCAGACCTACTGAGATGGTTGATTTGATGAGTAGGCCTTGGGATGCCCAGATATCTGGTTAAACACTATTTCTGGATGTGTCTGTGAGGGTGCTTCCGGAAGAGACTCGCATTTGAGTTAGTGAGCTGAGTAAAGCAGATGGCCCTCCCCAATGTGGGTGGGCTTCATCCAATCTGCTGAGGGCCTGAATAGAACAAAAAGGAGGACGGTTGAATTTTCTCTCTGCCTGACTGCTTGAGCTGGACAACGATCTTCTCCTGCCTGGTGTTCCGGGTTCTCAGACCGTCAGACTCAGACTGGAATCTACACCATTAACTCTCTGGCTCTGTGGCTCTCAGGCCTTTGAACTACACCACCAGCTTTTTTGGGTCTCCAGCTTGCAGATGGTAGGTCATGGTCTTCTCAGCCTCCATAATCACATGAGCCAATACCTTATTTTATTTGTATATATTTTTTAACATATATATATATTTTACTGTTGTTTCCGTTTCTCTGAAGAACGCTAACTAATGCACCTACTAAATCAGAATCTGCATTTGAACGAGCTTGCCAGGAGATTCCTATATACCTTAAAGTTTGAGAAGCACTGACCTGGTCGGTTGGGTGGCAAGGCAGCATGCTCCTTAAGAGCTGGCTCTCAGGGACTTTCATGGCGGTCCAGTGGTAAAGACTCCGTGCTTCCACTGCAGGGGGACCGGATTCCATCCTAAAAGAAAGAAAAAAAAAAAAGGGACTTCCCTGGTAGCACAGTGGTTAGGAATCCGCCTGCCAATGCAGGGGACACGGGTTCGATCCCTGGTCCGGGAAGATCCCACATGCCGCAGAGCAACTAAGCCCATGTGCCACAACTACTGAGCCTGCGCTCTAGAGCCCGCGAGCCACAACTATTGAGCCCACACACCTCAACTAATGAAGCCCGTGTGCTTAGAGCCCAGGCTCTGCAACAAGAGAAGCCACCGTAATGAGAAGTCCGTGCACCGCAACAAAGAGTAGCCCCCGCTCGACTCAACTAGAGAAAGTCTGGGCGCAGCAACAAAGACCCAACGCAGCCATAAATAAATAAATAAATAAATTTATTCAAAAAAAAAAAAAGAGCTGGCTCTCAGCCTTTATCAGTGATTTGGTTAACATGCTTATTTCTGGGCCCCTCCCCCTCAGAAACTCTGAATTAGGGTTCTATCTCTGGTTAGAATTAGAGCTCAGGACTCTGCACTAAGAAGCACACAGGTGACCCAGGTACCGTTAGCTTCCTCCAACCACTTTGGGAAAATACTCTCAAGTGTGTTCTGAGTCTTTGTGATTTGTTTTTTCCTATGAAGCGAAAGAATTTTAAAAGGTCTAGACTACCACATGTAAGCAGAATATGTTTAAAGAGTTTCATTTTACTTATGTAGAAACTATAATCCAAGATCAAGAGACAGTAAAAACCTAAGTAATAACATCCACTTCCATTATTGGCAGCTAACTATGTACCAGGCTATGTGCAAGCTATTGTATACACTTTATCTCATTTAATCCTTCTTTATCTGTATATTTATACCCATAACCCTACCCCACAGGTGCTGTCATGATTCCCATTTTATGGTTAAGGAAATAACAGCACGTACAGTTTAAGTAACTTGCTCAAAGACTCACAGGTGGCAGAACAGGAGGCGGACACAAACCTGGCTGAAGCCAAAGCTTGTGTTAACCACTCTATGATTGCTTCCCAGGGCAGACATCCCTGGCCCTAGGAGGTCCTTCTGTAGAACTCTTTCCCTACCCTCAGTATCTCCCACATGGTCCTTTAAGCTTCAGCATCTTGCCAAGGACAGCATGTTACAGATACCCCTGAATTCCCTGCACATACACAATAAATGAATGATTTCAAGATAAGAACATATAGACAAATTCCTCTTCTCCCTTGTTTCTTATTCATCTGCTGCTGTCATTTTCCTCTGTTGTTACTTTCATCAGGCATTTTTTTTCTGAGACTTGCATCCACTCTGTTGAAAGGTGCTGTTGCTGCTCTCAGGGCTTATCATTCTGAGACTCAGGCAATTGTAGAATGTTACACACAACAAAGAACCTTGGAGGTCATCCAGTCCGACCTGCTCACTCTACAGATGAAGAAACCAATGAAGAAACTGAGGCTCAGGGCTTCCCTGGTGGCGCAGTGGTTGGGAGTCCGCCTGCCGATGCAGGGGACACGGGTTCGTGCCCCGGTCTGGGAAGATCCCACATGCCACAGAGAGGCTGGGCCCGTGAGCCATGGCCACTGAGCCTGCGCATCCAGAGCCTGTGCTCCGCAATGGGAGAGGCCACAACAGGGAGAGGCCCGCGTACCGCAAAAAAAAAAACAAACTGAAGTTCAGGGAGGTTAAGTGACTTGTGAATGGTAACACATCTGGTCCATGTATCAGCAGTGCTTCAGCAACAAGGCTCTGTTCTGCAATATTTCTTGACATACTCCCTCTCCTCTATGTGACTCACAGGAAAGAAAGTAAGATCTCTCTCATTCTGGGCCTCCACCCTTCTCAAATAACCTCCATTAATTTCTGGGCTGTTAAGAAATGTCTATATGCTTGATTTAGCCAAGGCTTGAAATTTGCAGGCACCCAAGATGTACAGAACATGAAGCATTTTTGCCTTGAGCCTCTGGGCCCTGGGAAAGCAAGCTGGGCTGGGCTGATCCTGGGCCTGGTTCTGATTTGGCCATTGTCCGAAGCAAAGGAATCCAGCACAAAGAAGGAGTTTGTACACCAGCTGTAATCCCGGTGTAGGTAAGACTACAACCAGTGTCCTCAAGGTCTTGGCTTTTCTGGCAAAGCTAGATTTTCTTTACTCTGGTCCCTGCTGACACAGTGACAACCTGAAGACTCATTAGGCCTGGAGCAAGACATCCGCAGAGAAGAGGCATAAACATAAACAGGGCAAAGCAGTGAAGGGATCCTGCCTGGCTCCCTAACTCGACCTGGCATTTGTTACCTGGGAGGATCCCTGGCTCCCAGCCTCCTGGCCTTCAGCACCAACCTGAGGCAGGTGTATTCTCTGCGCACCTGGATCATACCCAGTTGTTAGCCAGCCAGCTCGATCTTCCACTCCCAGAGCTAGAAGGGAGTTTAGAAGTCATACATTCAACCCCTGATTTTACCAGTAACCAAATGAAGGCCCCAAAGGAGGTCAGTGATTGTCTAAAGCCATGGAGAAGTTTGCAGAGAAAAGTCAGAATGGGGACTGGGATGGGAATGGAATAGAGAGAGAGGTATACACACATGTGCACATGCATACACACATACACACAGTGTTATGTCATTTTAAAGTTTACAAAATTCTTTCACATACAGTTAAGAATGATACTCAAGATAGTTTAACCTGTCAGGGCCACAGCCCTACAAACATTAATACATTTGGCCCTCTCCTGAGAAGTGGGCTCTGATCCTATTTCCATCTTACAGATGAGGAGATGGAGGCTCAGAAAGATTGATACTTAGCCCTGTTCACCATCGTAAGTTATATTTGTGTTTGCTTGTTTGCAGATTACAGAGATAGCTTAAGCAAAAAGGGGGCTTTTGTTATAACACTGGAGTGTCACAGAGCACCCCCAAGGCAGGAATACTCAGGGCCTCCCCTAGCCTGGCACCAAGAACTGGAAAATCACCAAGAGCTCAGGACAGTTGTCTCTGCCTCTTGCTTCTCTCTTGCAGGCCACCCTTCACTGCATCTCTGTGTACTTCTTTCCAGTTTTTCTCACCTCTGTTTCATGTCCTTACAGTGACTCGTAGACCATATCAAATCCCAGTTCTCAGAAGGAATCTGATTAGCCCAGCTTGGATCCCATGCCCACCCCTGGTCCAATCAATGTGGCTGAGGAGAGGGTCATATTACATAACGATCGCGACCAAAGGCCACCTCATTGGTAGGTAGATGCACAGACAGGGGTAGCAGTGAGCTGAGAAGACACCCCAAAAGTTGTCTACTATGGTCACACAGGACACACAGAGCCAGGGCTCAGACCCAAGTCTCCGGACTCTCAGGACAGAATGTCTTTCCATAGGACCACTGATCCCTCTGTCCCCAGGGCCATGTCCAAATACATGGCTGCTCATTCTGCACTAATCTTTGGATGCCAAGGGGTGTCCCTGTTGCCCTGGAAGGATTTAGGCCAAGGACTGAGATTCAATTCCAGCTATTCCTGCACATAGATCAAGGGAGATCCCCTGCTTGGCTCCTGAGATTATTGATGAAATTAGACAGAGAAGCAGAGGAAGGAGAAAACCTGTCATCAGCAGTGGAGTCCCAGAATCCTGCCTGCTTCTCATCCTCTCGTTGTCTGAACCTCTGTTTAGGGGCTAAGAGTGGTGCTGACTCTGTGAGGAGCACTGCATGGGGCCATGGCGGATGGAGGAAGTATCTGCAGGGAACCTCGAAATCAAAGGCCTGCTCAGAGGCTGGCAGGAAGCTACTAGGGTCATGGCACTAGAAAAGGGAGACACAAAAGGCCAGAGCTGATACTGAAAAGGCAGGGGGTATGGCCAAGGAAAAAACCCCAAACAGGGGGAGAGCAGAGAACGGATGCCAGACACACTGCTGGACACCTCCCTGCAGAGGCCGTCTGGAGTTGGCCCTTAAGGACCATGGTAGGATGGGGCCTGGGACATACATATTGCAGGTGGGAATGAAACCAATCCAGTCTCTCTGGAGGCAGTTTGGCAATATGTATTAAAAGTCTTTGATGGGCTTCCCTGGTGGCGCAGTGGTTGAGAATCTGCCTGCTAATGCGGGGGACACGGGTTCGAGCCCTGGTCTGGGAGGATCTCACATGCCGCAGAGCAACTAGGCCCGTGAGCCACAACTACTGAGCCTGCGCGTCTGGAACCTGTGCTCCGCAAAAAGAGAGGCTGCGATAGTGAGAGGCCCGCGCACCGGTGATAAAGAGTGGCCCCCGCTTGCCACAACTAGAGAAAGCCCTCGCACAGAAACGAAGACCCAACACAGCAAAAATAAATAAATAAATTAATAAACTCCTACCCCCAACATCTTCTTTAAAAAAAAAAAAGTCTTTAATAATAATAAAAACAATAATAAAGGCATTTTTACCTCAGAAAACCCACTGTGGTTGTTTCTCCACTGCCTAGAAAAGAGCCTAATACGCAGAAGGGACTCAGTAAAAACTACTGAACGAACGACTAGATGATTGACATGTGCATAAAGAGAGATATAAGCAAGGATGTTCAATACAGTAGCAAATTGCAAACAACCTAAATGCCCACCAATAGGGGACTAGTTAAGTAAATTATGGTATGGCCTTATAAAAGAATACTTTACAAATATTTAAAATGATGGCATAGATGTATACCTATTGATTTGGAAGTATATTCTCAACATTTTGCTGGGGAAGAAAGCAGGATAAAAATAATGCCATTTTATATAGAGAAAAACATTTTAATATATGCATAAAGAAAAGTTAATCATGTATGAAAATGATAACAATGAGAAATAAGATTTCAGATCATTAATCCTTTCTCTTTTAGTTTCTTTCTATCTTCTAAATTTTCTACCATGACCATGTGTTACTTGTATAATTAGAAATAATAGGAGAGGGAATTCCCCTGGTGGTCCAGTGGTTAGGACTCTGAGCTCTCACTGCCAAGGACCCAGGTTCAATCCCTGGTCAGGGAACTAAGATCCCACAAGTTGCACGGCCAAAAAAAAAAAAAGACAGAGAGAAAAGAAAGTAATACATGAAAATATTTCTCATCAAAAAAGGGTGAAGTGAGTCCAACAGGGGGATGAATACAAGTGATCAATCAACAAATGATTTCAGAGCACTGGTTGCGTGTGGTGCTGGGTGATTCAGCAACTATCAAGAAGTGTCAAGCAAAGTCCCTGCCCTCCAGGAGTCAACAGTGTGATGGTAGAAAATCACAGGGGAGGGTGGGAGATGGCTACAGGCTGGCACTGAGACTATGGTGGGCACAAGGGACACCGACAGTATTTTGCTTCCTGTGACCAGGGATAGAGCAAGACAAGGCAGGGGAGGGCTATGGATAGGGGAACCTAGAAAGCCAGAGATGCAGCAAGAACCAGCAAAACAAAGACCGGCAATGATGAATAAGAGCCAGCGACATCAGTGAGAACTGAGTTTAACAGAAAAAAAAAAAAAATTAAAATCCAACTGTGTGCTAGGTTCTGTGCTAGGGATCCCGGTGCTAAGGATAATCAAAACCAGCAAGGTCCCTGTTTTCCTGGATTTACAGTTAAGTGGAGGAGGGAAGAAGTTGACTGATGAGTCAATAAATAAACATAGCAAGAAAAATACCTGACAGTGATAAGCACTATTCGTTTTTAAGCTGCATCCAAATATCCCCATTGTCTTACTTCAAACAGTAAATGTCATGGGGAAAAAAAATAATATAATGAACATCCTCATACCTATTACCGACATTTAACTGTTCTTAACATTTTGCCATGTTTGCTTCATCTATTTTTCTGTTGCTGTTTTTGTTGTGGATGTGTTTTAAAGTACAAACATCATGACATTTCACCCCTGAATACTTCAGTACACATCTCTAAAAATTAAAGACCACTGTATACCTAGCCACAACATGATTATCACACCCAACACAATTAATAATAATTCTTTAGGGCTTCTCTGGTGGCGCAGTCGTTGAGAGTCTGCCTGCCAATGCAGGGGACACGGGTTCGTGCCCCAGTCCGGGAGGAGCCCACATGCCACGGAGCAGCTGGGCCCGTGAGCCATGGCTGCTGAGCCTGCTCGTCCAGAGCCTGTGCTCCGCAACAGGAGAGGTCACAACAGTGAGAGGCTCGCGTACCACAAAAAGAAAAAAAAAAAAAGAGGCAGGTGGGTGTAATGGAAGAACATAAGGAGCAAGACTTCAACTCTGGCTCCCTGACTGTGGAGCGATGTGGCCTTGAGCAAGTCATTTCACCTCTTTGAGCCTCAGTTTCTTTACCTGTAAAATGAAGATAATAACCACCTTGGGGGGTTACTGTGAGGGTGAAATGAATTAATTTATAAGCACGCCCATCACAGTGCTTGAATTTCCCACAAAGCCTGGAGCAGATATTGGTGCCTGATCACCAAACTCCTCTTCCTCCCGGTGACACAGCTAGAGGACATTTCCCAGCCTCCCTTGCAGTTAGATGTGGCCATAGGATCAAGATCTGACAGTGGAATGTGAGAAAAACTGTGTTGTGCAAGCCACCTCCAGGCTCAGCCCACGAAACCTTCTATGTTACAGGCCCAGGGGAGACCTTGAAATGATCTGTTGAAACACAGAATCTATGTATCTGGATCCCTGAATGATCATATGGAGTGAAGCCCTTGCTGCCAATGAGGAACACCTGATTTGGACTTTACATGAGCAAGAAATAAACCTTTAGAGTGTTAACCGATGTGGTTTTAGGGTTTAGCAGCAGCTAGCATTGCTTTAACCAATACAAAGCTTGATGCTAAAGATGAAGCCATTACTTAGAAGGAAAACCTACATAGGTTTGATTTGAACCACAGTGGCTTTCGGAAAACCAAATAAGGAACCACACAACTGTTAGGGAGGACACTTAGATTTTAATATTGTATTCCATCAAACTTATGACCCTTTTTTTTCATATTTTTACATCTCTGAAATAAGGCTGTATGTTGTAATCAACAGTATCTCAAATTGCAAGCAGCCAGGAGATAGTCGTGATATACTTGCAGTTGACTGCACATGCACAAACTTGGTCACAGTTCTCCATCTTGTCATCCTTTCCCTTGAGTTTTGTGCATTGTTAGCACCACAGGTGTTGGTTTAGTCGTCACTAACAATGTCTTCAAAAAGATTCCATGCTGATTTGGCACTGAAATGAAAAGTTATTGTGTATTAAAAAGGCAAGGAAACAGAGCAGCTTGACACATGATAAAAATCTATGTCTAAATAAGACTTAAAAGAGCTCTTTCAATATGCATGAAATGGAAATTCTATGTGATAGGAAAGTGTCATGATTTTGTATTTCTTAGAAATGCATCAGTAATGGTGTGGGTTATAATTGACAGATACCTTTGATTTGGTGAAATTGTCAATACATCCAAACATCAGTGATTTCAACCAAGGAAGGCATCCAGTGTAAATAATGGTGTTAATAATATAACAATTTACACTTGCCAAGAGCCAAACATATGCCAGGAAGCTCTGTGCTTTACTCACATTATCTCATTTAATCATCATAGCACCCCTGGGAGGTGGTTACAATTATACACGATCACAAGTCGTCCTGAGTGTTATATGGGAAAGGAACATGGTGCTCGGAGAAGGAACATAATTCAGATTGGGTGGAGGTGGGGAGGGGACCCTCCCTGAGGAAGCAAAGAGACCTGAAAGAAAATACTAGGCAACATTTATTGAGCATTTACCATGTACCGGGTATGATTCAAAGTTTATTGTGTTGGGACTTCCCTGGTGGTTCAATGACTAAAACTCCGTGCTCCCAATGCAGGAGGCCCAGGTTTGATCCCTGGTCAGGGAACTAGATCCCACATGCTGCAATTAAAGAGCCTGCACGCAACAGCGAAGATCCCGCATGCCACAACTAAGACCCAGCACAACCTAAATAAATAATTTTTTAAAAATCAATGGCCTTTAAAAAAGAAGTTTATTGTGTTAACTCACTCAATTCTCACAAAAAGCCTAAGAACATTATTATCAGCTCCATTTTACAAATGAAGAAATCAAGACAGGGATAGAGAAGTGAAATGATTTGCTCATAATAACTCAGCTAAGGAGTGATAAACCTGGGATCTGAACCAGGGCAGTGTGGCTCCAGAGCCCATGCATCTTACTTACCACTTTCCTACCCTCTAGTGATGAAACAAATGAGTCTCCATTTTACCAAGAATGGCAGCAGTAAGTGACCCGGTTACAAGCAAAAGCTCTAGAGCCAGGCTCTCTGAGTTCAAAGCCAGGCTCTACAACTGACCAGCAAGGTATTTGACCTTCCTAAGCCTCAGTTTCTTCATTTGTTGTGACGTTTAAATGAGATGAGACATATAGAGCTTAGATCAGAACCAGAATATAGTCAGCCCTCAAAAAATATTACATAATATTGTCTTTGTACAACACACACAGTAACTCAGAGAAAACTGAGACTCAGGGAGGTTTAGCAATTTGTCAAAACCCACCCATTTCAAGAAAGGAGTCAGGATTCAAAGCTAAGTTGCTTCACTCAGAAGCCTTTGCTTTATGCATTACCCCATGGAGGTGCCTAGTAAAGATAAGTCAGTGGTTTAGATCTTCATCCTGAAGGCTTCCAGGAAAGGAGATTCTCACTCCCAATGTGATATCTCATTTTAACATCCCAAATCCCAGTCAATAGGAATGCTCTCTCATTGTCAATCTGGATTTCATCTGGTTTATTTTAAGGTCATTTCCTCTTTGAGAAGGAGAGAAGATGGAGACTCAGCAGTTTCTTCCTTTTTTATCTTTCATATACTGTACGTTATATTTCCTCGCCAACATAGAGAAAGCAGGGAACATTTCAGACTCTGCCACGAAGTAGATGCTCAACAGAGAAATGTGTTGCATGGAGAACAGATGGGTGGTGCCAGAGGCGGGGTGGGGGGAGTTGGGGGTGGGCAAAAGGGGTAAAGGGGATCGAAAGGTACAAACTTCCAGTTTTAAAATAAATAAGTCATAAAATGTAATGTGCAGCATGTTGGCTACAGTTAATAATACTGTTGTAGAGACTTCTCTGGTGGTCCAGTGGTTAGGATGCTGTGCTTCCACTGCTGGGGGCATGGGTTCAATCCCTGGTCAGGGAACTAAGATCCCACATCTCGGCATGGCCAAAAATAATAATAATAATGTGCCCCGGTCTGGGAAGATCCCACATGCCGCGGAGCAGCTGGGCCCGTGAGCCATGGCCACTGAGCCTGCGCATCCGGAGCCTGTGCTCCACAACGGGAGAGGCCACAACAGTGAGAGGCCCGTGTACCGCAAAAAAAAAAAAAAAAAAAAAAAATTATTATGTTGTACACCTGACACTAATGTTATATGTCAATTATATCTCAATTAACAATAATAATAAATAAAGGCAAAAGGAATGGGTTTTTCGGGTTTTTTTTTTGTTTTGGGGTTTTTTTTTGCGGTACACGGGGCTCTCACTGTTGTGGCCTCTCCCGTTGTGGAGCACAGGCTCCGGACACGCCGGCTCAGCGGCCATGGCTCACGGGCCCAGCCGCTCCGCGGCATGTGGGATCTTCCCGGACCGGGGCACAAACCTGCATCCCTTGCATCGGCAGGCAGACTCCCATCCACTGTGCCACCAGGGAAGCCCTGACTCCCATTTCTTAACTGTAGTGTTTCTCAAACAAGGGTGTTGCAAGGCCATTATGAGCACAGTGTGGGGTTGAAGTGGCCTTAGTATGTGGTGACACCCTGGGTTTCCTCATTCCTCATTCCCTTGGGCCAGCTTTTACCAAGAGGGTAGAGATGGAGATATCTGTGTCTCTGTGTGTGTGTGTGTGTGTGTGTCTGTGTGTGCTGGGGAGGGGGTACTGAGGTTGAGGGCGTGCAGATGGATGACATGTGACTCACACACATCCTAACAGTCCGTCAAGGTCACAGGTGTTACAGGCAGAGGAAGGTTGGGAGTCCTGTGGAACATTTATCATCAAGATAGGAGACCTGGACCTTTGGTTACAAATAATAGAAACCCATCTCAACACGCATAAGGAAAAAAGAAAGGCATGCATTGTTCACATAACTTGGAATTCCAGGGGTAGTCCCGCTTTCAGGTATGAATAAAGACATTCACATAAGACTTCAACTTTTCTCTTTGTCTCTCTCCCTGCTCTGATGCTTTTCTCTCTGTGTTTGATGGTACGCTCTCCTTAGAAAGCAGGCATTCTCCAAATGATGGCTGCTGACAACCCTCAGTTGACATCCTTCCAGCTTGCAGAGAGCTCTAGCCATCATGACTGTGTTTATCTTGGGGGCAGTGGGAAGGGTTTGTCATGGGACAGAGGCTGTTTTCTTTTGTCAAAAAATTGAGAGCTTCCTCAGAAGCCCCAGAGCAGACTTCCCCTCAGGTCTTATAGGCAACAACTGGGTCACATGGATACCCTAGCTGCAAGGGAGTCTAGAAAAGTGAGAAACAGGGATGTGATTGGCTTAGATGTATCATGATCCATGCCCTGGGGCTGGCCATGTGGTCAGCCTGAACAAAATTGGGGTTTCTTAAGCCAGGAAGGAAGGAGACTAGATTGGGTAGGTAACTAATGGTGTCTACCACAAGAAAGTGTTGTGAGGCAAACTGGCTAGATCGCAGAAGAAGCACAGGGAAGAGAAGCTTTGCAAAAGTCGTGGAAATGCCAGCTAGACAAAAACAACTTATGTGTACACTAGAATTGGGGAGGAAGGAGGTGAAGGCCAGGAAAAGATGTGAATCAGGGAAGGTGGGCATGGCCAGAGTGGAGAGGACCAGCCAGCTGTGGACAGCACATTCCTGGGAACATACAGTTCTTACCTAAGGATATTCTGCAGCAGAGTTTCAACAAATACAGAGGATGCTTGGTGAGTAAGGAGCCAGTGAGGGATCTCACCATGTAGGCAGTATGAGTTCTTCCCACTGTGTTTGTTCAATCTCCACTATTCATGCTCCAAGTTGACCCTAAACCAAAGCAACAAAGGTGTGACACCTCTGGGGCACCAAGGGGAAACATGATGGAACATCTTCAGTGGTTCCCTGCCGCTACGAACTCAAGTCCAAACTTCATAGTCTGGTCCCACTGGTCCCCTCCATCTTCATCCATCACTATCCTCCTCCCTCCTCCCTCCTTTTGCTCCAGCTCCTCATAGCTCTCTAAATCCAGGCTGTACTTTTTTTTTCTGGCTGCGTCGCAGAGCATGCAGGATCTTAGTTCCCTGACCAGGGATCGAACCCCGTGCCCCCTGCAGAGGAAGCACGGAGTCATTTTTTTTTTTTTAATTTATCTTTGGCTGTGTTGGGTCTTCATTGCTCTGCCTAGTTGCAGTGAGCGGGGGCTACTCTTCATTGCGGTAAGTGGGCTTCTCATGGTGGTGGTTTCTCTTGTTGCGGAGCACGGGCTCTAGGCGCGCGGGCTTCAGTAGTTGTGGCTGACGGGCTCAGTAGTTGTGGCTCATGGGCTCTAGCACGCAGGCTCAGTAGTTGTGGCGCACGGGCTCAGTTGCTCTGCAGCATGTGGGATCCTCCCGGACCAGGGATTGAACCCACATCCCCTGCATTGGCAGGTGGGTTCTTAACCACTGCACCACCAGGGAAGCCCAGAAGCACGGAGTCGTAACCACCGGACTTCCAGGGAAGCCCAGGCCTGTACTTTCTTGACTCCAGGATTTTATTCCCGCTGTCCTTCCTGCCCTTTCCTATGTGTGACCTCTCTGAGCCTCTGTTGTCTTTTCTGTACAATGGGAAGCACTTCCCTAGCTAGGTGTTGTGAGAACTATGAAAATGAGATATACCATGGTTAGCACTTCGAAACTGCCAGGCACATAGTTAGTGCTCAGTCCATGCTAGCTACTGTTATTCGTCAATCCTTGTTTTGAAATCTTAACCAACTTGACATACTTGCTGTAGTACTTACGCATTCCTTCCTTGCTGTCTTCCTGAATGACGATGTCAAGAGGGTGAGCCCCAGGGCAATGTGTGTGGCTGCCCTTTGCATCTTGTTCTCTGTAGTGGCATGGCAAGCACACAGCTGTTCTAGAAGAGTTCACCTGAGATGAAAAACGGCCAGCCTGACGAGGGACAGGATGTGTCCATCCAGGACATGTTGGAGGACACAGAGCCAGGTTGGGCAGAAAGTCAACTTCCAGGAGTGTTCCCTCTTGCTGGCTGTGGGGTCACACCAGGAAATGGAGCCCACCCACAGTTCCACAACAGAGCTGTTAGGAAAGTCAGACGAACTTGTCCACCAACGATGTGTGGTTCAGGTCTGCTGCCAGGCAGCTCCCCCAGCAGACAGGAACTTACCAGTGTGAGGAGGTGAGGCTTGAGTGCCACTCGACTCCTTTCATGGCCCATCGGCAGTGACTCAGCAGGAAGCCAGCCAAGGTCTGAGTCACTCCCTCCCCTCCCACCCACCACACCCAGGGTTTTCCTCCAGGGCTTGGAAGGCTGCTTATAGCTGGAGGTGTAAATCTTCAGTACCTGGGTCTGATCTCTTTAAAACAGCTTAGTATTTAAAAGCACAAAATCTGGAGTTAGGCAGCTTGGGTTAGAAGCCTGGTTCCACCTCTTATCTAACCCACAGCAAGTTTCTTAGATTCTCTGGCCATAGTTTGCCCATCTGTAAATGGGAACAATAACGTTACCTCCCTCATAGAAGTGAAATAGCTTAGAACAGTGCATGGTATGTTGACAGGGCTACTCTAAAACCCAAGGCCTGGTCCCCCCCTCAGGACTTCTGCACTTGCTGCTTTCTCTGCCTATGTTTTTGCCCCCGATGGCAGCTCCCTCACTTAATTCAGGTCTTTCCTAAAGATTCATTTTCTCAGTGAAGCCCACGATGGCCGCCCAATCTAAACCTTCCTCCTCCAAAACTTCTTACCTTCTTTCCCACTTTGTCTCCATAGTACTTATCACCGTCTAATACACCATGCATTTCAATCATGTATCTTCTCTACTGTCTGTCTCCCTCCACCCACACTGGAATTCAAGTTCCATTTTTGTCTGTTTTCTTCACTGCTGTATTCCCGAGACCTAGAAAAGTGCTGACACATAGCAGTTCTCAATAAACATGTGGAATGAATGGAAATGAATGTCAACTTACTCACCATTATTTATCACCAATTATTACTGTCATCAATAAAGATCACCAGTAAAGATCACCATTATTATCTCATTCCAGTGAGAATCAGAGAGAAGTTCAAAGCTTAAAACCATTACCAGATTCTGCACATCTGCCTTTGGTTCGTTTATACTTGAATTAATAGACTCTCAAAACTTGGAGACATCCACTGTTAGGGTGGAAAACTCTGTTAGCCACAGGGCTGGGCAGAGAGCCGGTAATGTAAATCCATAAATCCGATGGGGCCAGTAAGGAGTGGTGAGAACCCAGGAAGTTGGGAGTGCAATCCCCACCTAAAGGCATTTAAATTCAAATTAAAAAATAACCAAACACGTCTCTAAGCTGCATTTCCCTGATTCCAGACTCTAACTGTAAATTTATCTTACCACCCACTGGATCATCCTGATTTTAAACTATCCAAATATTGACACGACCCAGAGCCCCCATTCTCCCACCACCCTGACATCAAGACTCCAGGTGGGTTTCACAGGTCTAGCAGTCAGTTACAATCTTAGCTATCCTATTTTGGGCTGCTTTGCTGCCCTTTTAACTCTCCCAAAGTTCAGCTGGGGGTAACTCACCAGTAAATTCCCAAAGCCTAGCAGAGCTTGGGTGAATTAATGAATGACTGGATGGCTCAAACCAATCAGTCACAAGGGTCCGCAATACCTTCCTCATCTCCATTATTCAATCTGCAAAAACCTCCCAAGGAGGCACCTCATGTCCAGTTGGAATCTCGCTCCAGGAAGATTATTTCTCCCCCATTCCTCAAGGGTGAAGGGTGGTTTAAAAGATTCACATCATTAAAGAGAACTCAATGCACTCCGCTCCATCTGCGTGGAGACTGGGGTGACCCCACCCCTCCCCAAGGACAATGGGCGGGGCCTTGCATCCTGGTGAACTTCCCAAAGAGAGACAGCTCCAAAAGTATGGAGCCTTTACTCCTAGAAACGGAAATTGCCAGAGCCCTCCCTCCCACCTCCCTCCACCCTGCCCCCCCGCCCCGCGGCATTTTCTCATTAAAATGGAAGAAGGAATTAAGCCCCCACACACATATACACTCACACACCCAACATAAAATGGGGAAATGGAGCTTAGACAGACTAGAGTTCTAACCTTCACTGGCTATATGACCTTGAAGTTCCCTGAGCCTTTCTCATCTGCGAACTGGGAAGAAAATTCAAGTCACCTGACTGGGTGCTGGGAAGAGCCCTCCTCCTCCTGATTTAGCTCCTCCCCCAAGCTTTAGCCCACACTCTGACCAGAGTCGTCCCCTCTCTCTCTGTCTTACACACACACACACACACACACACACACACACACACACACACACACACACACACCCACACCAGCTCCCCAGCCCCACCCCAGACGTGCATACTCATTAAATGGTAGCTGTTGCCGTTATTACTGTTGCTTAGGTTCACCTCGTGAATGCGAATTTGGAACCGAGCCCACCAGCGCACAGTCAGCTGGCACCACCACCACACTGCCTGGAAGCAGAGCTCTCTGAAGAGCAAGTCGGATGTGACAGGGGTCAGTCCATGCAGCGTACAAGAGCCACGACTATCTCAGCAGTGACTTCAGCATTAGCCCACCAGCTCATGGCTACTCCGTGTTATTGGCCCCAGACCTCCACCTACCCCGGCCATTCCCCTGTAGTAATCATTTTGAGAGAAGCCTTAAAAGATCACTGGTCTCTAGGCCTGACAGCTCTTCCTCTTCCTCTTTGTCATTGACTCTACAATCTTTGACCTCTAAGCCTTAAGGGGCTCAGAGAGTAGTGAAAAGATGTAGAAGTCCTGAGGCTGCCTTAGTCTATGAGCTTTGCTGCTAAGCTGCTTTGTAAACCTCGGGGAAATAACTTCTTTTCTCTAAACCGTTGGTTTCTAATCTCCAAAGACAGAAAACCAACATCCATTCATGGCTACCAGGTGTTTAGGCACACGTTCGTATTGTTAACTCGTTTGCTCTGTAAAATGAAGGAGTGGGACTATGTAATTTCTGCATCTCTTCTGGGAAAGGTTTCAGTAGTTGCTTTCAAAACCACTCCAGCTCTCAGCCCAGGGAAGGGGTTGTGACCTCACAGAGAGAACACAGGATAAAGACCCAGGCTGGCCTGGGTTTAAATCTCTGGTCTGTCATTTCTCAGCTATGTTGACGTTGGGCAAGTCACACGGGCACTCTGAACCTCAGTTTCCTCATCTACAAAATGGGAACAATGATATCTCCCTCGTAGGGCTGCCTGGAGGATCAAATGAGATGGGTGTGTAGGAGCCTAGCACTGCACTTAGGAGAGAGTAGGGCTGCAATGTGGGTTCCTGCCTCCTTCCTTAATTACCCAGATTTGAGGATGTTTTTATGGTAATTATTTCTGCTAACCCCTTTAAGGTTTTTGTTCGGGCTATGTTTGTGAGAAGGAAGCAGAAAGTTGCATCTGATGGTCTAAGAGAATGCTGATGACAAAGGTTTCATTTCTGCAGCCTACGCTCTGAGCCAGTGTCGGAGGGTCATCACCACAGATCCGAGCAAAATCAGCCTTTCCCTCGAGACTCTGATGCCCAAGAACAAGTATATTCCTTTCCAAAAATTTTTATTTTAATTTTAAAAGTTCCCCTCCACTGTGCTAGGTGCAGCCCAGAATCTGGGTCACTTTCTCTGAGAGGCCCTCTTTGAACCCCCTGTGTATAATTCTAGCCCCTCTCCCACCTCTGGCCACTCCCCATTCCCCTTCCTGCTTTGCTCTTCTCCATAGCACTTATCACCACACAGCAAACACACCCACACACACAGTTCCCTAGAATGTAAGGACTGGGAGGATTAGGGCTTGTAGGGGCTGTGTGTTCACTGCAGTGTCTCCAGTGCTGGAAAGAGGCATTAGTAGGCACGAAATAGTAAGCATTAGTAAGCTCTAAATAAAATGTCTTGGAAGAATGAATCTGAACCTGAGTCAAAGCCAAGCTGGCAGTTATGTCCAGATAATAATAAAATATCACACGAGCCCCTCATTTCACAGTTTGCAAAGCCTTCTCACAGTATCTATTTGATCCTGTGCAGAAGATCCTCTGCATTTTCTAGGTGAAGAAACTCAGACATGAAGCATCTCTGGAAAACAGAGGAAGCTCTCCTGGCCTCCTGGCCTTGGGCAAGTCACTTCCCTTCTCTAATCTCATTTTTCCTTATGAGAAAATGACAAGATGTGGACTGGTTCCCTTCTGGGGCTCCAACTTTTAAATTCTTAAATCCTGTGACCTGATTGTTAACCCTTTAAGGACTGACTCAAATGATGTTACCCATAAACCATAATTGCAGAATCAGGACAAGTTGAAACCTCCGTCCATCTGATTCCATTTCCAGTCTTCTTTCAGACTGCACTCCACTGGGGGGCATTGCAGGTGGGTCTGCTGAGACACAGTAAGTTCTGTATACCAATGAGTTGTGGTAGTTGTTTTTGTTATATGGTCAAAGCAGGCAATGTATTTAGTTTTTAAACTATTACTCTGCATTTGGCTGTGTTTCCACTAGTCTCCTAACTCGACTGCCCATCTCCAAGCTCTCCTCCCCAATCCATCTTACACACTGCTTGGAAACTAAATGAACAAACCTTGCTTTCAGGAAATCAAAAACTTTCAGTGGCTCCCTACTGCCTACAGCATACACATAGAGGGGTTAGCCTACCATTTGAGGCCCTCCTCAATCTTTTCCTGACCCTTTCAACATACTTCCCTACCCCACCCTGCTTTGTTGCACAAGAATTCCCTGCTCCAATCAATTCAACTCATTCATTAGTTCATTCATTCAATAACAATGCATTACATTTCCTACTATAAGCCAGGCACTCACAGCTCTAGGCGCTGCTGTGACGAACAAGTTCTGTCCTCAAGAAGAATATTTTCTAGAGGGGAAACGTTGGACAATAAGCAAGGAAACAAGTCAACAAGATTATTTCAGATAATGATAAGAAAATCGGCACTTGTGCTTTGGTAACAGTAGCATGCACAATAGCTCAAACAAAGCAGGATGCCGTGGTAGAAAGTTGGTGGCACGATCTTAGATCCTGTGATCAGGAAGGTCTCTTTGTGGGGCCACATTTAGGGAAGACTTGAGTGAGAAGAAAAGGATAGCCATGTGGAGACCTGGGAAGAGGGTTCCAGGCAAAAGCGAGAGCAAGTTGCAAAGGCCCTAAGGTGGCAACAAGCTTCACATGTGCTCAGGGTGGAACGAAGGCCAGTATGGCCAAATCAACGTGGACAAGGCAGAGATTGGTGGGAGATGAGGTCAAGGAGGTAGGCAGGGGTCAGCTCAAGCAGAGCCTGGGGAGGAGTCTGGATTTTATTCTAAGTATATGGGAAGCCGTTAGAAGATGTTCATAGGAGAGTGACATGATGGATACATATTTTAAAAGATGACTCTGGCTGTCGTGTGGAGAGTGAGTTGTGGACAGTACAAGAAGAGAAGCAAGGCGACCAGTTCAGAGGCTTTTTAAGAGTCAAGGTGAGGTAGTGGGAAGCAGCCGCAGAGCACAGGGAGATCAGCTCGGTGCTTTGTGACCGCATGGAGGGGTGGGATGGGGAGGGTGGGAGGGAGGGAGATGCATGAGGGAAGGGATGTGGGAACAGATGTATATGTATGACTGATTCACTTTGTTATAAAGCAGAAACCAAATAAATAAATAAATAAATAAATAAATAAATAAATAAATAAATAAATAAAGAGTCAAGGTGAGGGGTGATGTGGCCTGAGCCTGGGAGAGGCAGTGCAGATGGAGAGAAACACAGATGTTTCTAGAAGTAGAGCTAACATGATCCATCTAACCCATCTAATGATGGATTCATTAGAGGGGACATAAGGGTAGCAGAGATCAGGGAGTCAAGATATTAGACTCATCGCCTTCCCAGCAAGACTTTGTGCTCTTCCCCCGCTATTTTCTCTCCACCTCTACTCTACTCTCCGCTTTCTCTTCACCATCTCTAAACCATCCATTTACACACACCACTCACCGCGCCCCCCACTATTTCAATGGCACCTTTCTTTTCTGCTTTCTTCAGTCCTTGGAATCTTTCTTCACTTAATCTCTGGTTACTTGTGTGTGTATGTGTATCCATCAGTAGGCGCTGAGATAAATTTCTGTTTTGATGGCTGTGTTCTGCCTTCCCCTATTACGTGATTGATTCTTCAAGGATAGGGTAGGTACAGCAGCAAAACTGTAGGACAGAATGGCATGCTAGTTATGAGCACCTCCAGAATCTCATTTATTAGTGACATCCATCAGATAAGTTACTGACTTCTGTGAGCCTCAGCTACATAAGTGGAAAAAAGAAAAAAGATGGGGGTGGAGGTGTGATTAGCTAAATAATGCATGTAAAGTGCTTAGTACATACAGTTCCTGGCTTATAGTAAGCCTTCAATAAATCATAGCTGTGGTTATTATTTGCAAGGCTGTGGTGCTGCTGGTGGCTATGACTTTGGGCAAGTTTTTTTTTCCCCTCTTTGAGTCTCAGTTTGTGCATCTGTAAAATGGGTTGCAGATAGACTTCAGCTCTAAGATTCTCAATGCCTCTGTTCTATTGGTAAACACTTTAGAATCCACTTTAAGTAATGTTGCCCAAAACCCATGTGATGTGATTTATTCTTCACAATGTTGCACCGCCCTCTGTTGGACATACTCTGCCAGCATACTTGTTGGATCCTTAAATCAGCAGATGCTTAAACAGAAGCCCAGACGTCCCTCGCCTATATGCTGACAACTGTCTCTTCTTGAGTAAGACCTCTCTCCATATAGCTACGGATTATTTTTAAAACAACAAAAATAAGGTGTTTTTTTGCATTTTTAAATTCTGTCCCTACTTTTAGGACTTTGTAAAAGTTTAGGATTTTTAAAATGTATCTATTTTAACACAATTTCAGACTTACAAAAAAGTTGGAAGAATTAACACTATATCTTCACCCAGATTCCCCAGATATTTACAATTGATCGCATGTGTTTTATTATTTTCTTTCTCTCTGCACACACAATACATACACACATACATACATATGTAATACATACATATTTTTTCTGAATCATTTGAGAGTAAACTACAAACATGAAGCCCTTTTATCCCTAAATACTTTATTGATGATGATGTAATATTATAAAATCTTCAGACTTTATTCAGATTTCTCAAATTATCTCAACAGTCTCTTTAGAGCAGAACAAAATCCTACATCCCATTTTACATTTGGTTGTGCTGGCTCTTTACTTTCCTTTACTCTGGAAGAGTTTCAGATTTTTTCTTTTTCTTTTTTTTTTTTTTTTTCAGTATTCTTGGCTCACTCTCTTTTTTTTATTATTTTATTATTTTTTTGGCTGCATTGTGTCTTCATTGCCACGCGCAGGCTTTCTCTAGTTGTGGCGAGCCGGAGCTTCTCTTCATTGCAGTGTGCGGGCTTCTCACTGCAGTGGCTCCTCTTTTTGCGGAGCACAGGCTCTAGGCGCACGGGCTGCAGTAGTTGTGGCACTTGGGCTCCGTAGTTGTGGCTTGCGGGCTCTAGAGCACAGGCTCAGTAGTTGTAGCTTAGTTGCTCCGCGGCATGTGGGATCTTCCCAGACCAGGACTTGAACCCATGTCCCATGCATTAGCAGGTGGATTCTTAACCACTGTGCCACCAGGGAAGTCCCTCTGTGTCTTTCAAGACATTGACATTTTTGAAGACCACAGGCCAGATATTTGGTAGAATATGCCTCTATTTGGTTTTGTCGGATATTTCCTAATAATTAGATTTAGGTCATACATTTTTGGCCAACCCAATACCACAAAAGTTCGGGTGTTTTTTGTTTGTTTGTTTGTTTGTTTATGTGGGATCTTAGTTACCCGACCTGGGATCGGACCAGCGCCCCCTGCATTGGCAGCCCAGAGCCCTAAACACTGGACTGCCAGGGAATTCCCCGTGGCTGCAGGGAGTGGCTGTTGAGTTTAAAAACAAAAAACAGGGGCTTCCCTGGTGGCACAGAGAATCCTGGTTGAGAATCCGCATGTCAATGCAGCGGACATGGGTTCAATCCCTGGTCCGGGAAGATCCCACATGCCACGGAGCAACTAAGCCCATGCGCCACAACTACTGAGCCCGTGTGCCACAACTACTGAAGCCCACGTGCCTAGAGCCCGTGCTCTGCAACAAGAGAAGCCACCACAATGAAGAGTAGCCCCCACTTGCCGCAACTAGAGAAAGCCTGTGTGCAGCAACAAAGACCCAATGCAGCCAAAAATAAATAAATTTTTTTAAAAGTATGTGCTTAGGAAGGGTATGCAATAATGATATACATTAGAAATTATTATAATCATGTATTTATTTGTTTATTTGCATAAACAAACACTTGGGCTCTTTTGAAAAGTACTGATGCCAAGACCCACCCCTAGAAATCTTTATTAAATTGGAATATTGTTTGCATATTAGTATTTTCTTAAAGCTCTACAGGTGCTTCTAATAGGCAATCAGGATTGAGAGTCATTGATTTCTACTCTGCTAACTCAACAAAGAATATTAGACAAATTACAGAGATCCATAAAAATACAGTAAGATAAGATGAATTGCAAGACGGGAGGGACATTCAGTAGGAGAAGGACACACATGAAGTCTCATAGGCTTGCTTTGAATGGGCTATACATTTGTTCTAACAAACAACATGAAGATAATGAAATAACGTTAAAGACAGAGACCTAATTTTAAAATGATATACACAAGGTAAAACTACACTGCGTCTAGAAAAAGATGAGAAGAAATAAACTGAAAAAGGTGTCAGTGGTTGCATCTGAATGGTGACATTATGAGTGATCTTAATTTTTTCCACATTTTTCTTTTAAATTTATTTATTTATTTATTCATTTTTGGCTGTGTTGGGCCTTCGTGTCTGTGTGAGGGCCTCCTCTAGTTGCGGCAAGCAGGGGCCGCTCTTCATCGCGGTGCACAGTCCTCTCACTACCGCGGCCTCTCTAGTTGCGGAGCACAGGCTCCAGACGCGCAGGCTCAGTAGTTGTGGCTCACGGGCCTAATTGCTCCGCGGCATGCGGGATCTTCCCAGACCAGGGCTCGAACCCGTGTCCCCTGCATTGGCAGGCAGATTCTCAACCACTGCGCCACCAGGGAAGCCCCACATTTTTCTTTAATGTCAAAATTTCCTTTAAAGAATCTGAGGTATTTTTAGTAATTAAAATGTTTTTAAAATATCAATATAATTAAAATAATTTTCTTTTGCATAGCACTTAATTTGCAAAGCTCACATTATCTCATAATAGTAATATGTAATAAGTAAGTGATAATAATGATTTATTGAATGCTTACTATGTGTCAAGTACTATACTATAAGCTTTACATAGATTCTCTTTTAATCCTTACAGATACTCTTTGAGGTCGATGCTATTATGAACCCCATTTTATAAGACAGAGAAACAGACTCAGAAAGGTTAATTCACTTGCCCAGTTTCAAACAGCTTCTAAGTGTCAGAGCAAGGATTTTCCTCTAAAGCTTTAACATCTAACCAGTAAGTACACTATTGTCTAATTGCTAGGAAAAACAGGTACTCTTATGCAAACTCCACTAAATTTAGTTATTTTGCATGCTATTTGTTAAAGGTTTTTTCCATATCAGATGAACGTTTAATATGAAAAATGCCTTGGTATGCTTTGGTTAGTAGCTTTGAAAATGAAATGAAAACTCTTGCTATTACTTACTTTGGTTGGTAGCTTTCCACCAACATTCACGCACAGGCTTTTTTTAAAAAAAAGCAAAGTCACAAAATAAAATAAATGACAATCACCAGTAATTTTTATTTATAATAAGGATTTTAAACATGATGCAACATTTTAAAACATTTATAGAACAGTCGTTCTTCGTTCAAAAGGAACTCAAAGGATGTCTTTAATTCTTTTCCCATGCATCAAGACCAAAAACTTTTACTGAGATCTGTCTAAAAGGCTTAGGGATAGAAAAACAAAATCTAAAAGTCTGGTTTGGTTTAGCGTAGTTGAGTTTTAATTGCTCTTGTTTTTAAGGAAAAGAATTGGAAAAATATGTGGGCTGTCCACTGTGAGTTATAGAATAAGCAGAGAGCTAGGGGGTCAGGAGTCCCGGGTTTTGGCTGTCACTTCCCCTCTCTGGGTTTTTACTTCCTTATTTATAAAATGAAGGGATTGGACCAGACAATCTCTAAGGAACTTCTCAGCTCAAAAATTCATGATTTTACAACTGGATTGTCCTGCCTTGTTCTGTATTACCTGAATCTAAGGAACAGCAAAAGCGGCAGCCCTCTCCTAGTCCTGAGACGGTGGCAGTGTGTTGTTGGACAGCAGAAGAGTAATGAATCAAGGCAGTTTCCTCCCTGTAAACCCTCCATCCACTGAGGCTGCTCTCAGCTCTAGCTAGAGAATGGAGGCCCCAGAAAGAAAAGAAAAACAGGAGTAGAAGCTGAATAACTGGATTTGAAGAAGTAAGAGGAAGGAGAAAGCGGAGGAGCAGAAAGAAAGTGAAGGGAAAAGATGTCCCTTTTTGTTAAGGATTTTCGTATATTTAAACATCCCAACATTTTGTAAGCAAATCAAAGTTTACATGATATATTCTGGTATTCCAAAATGGATATAATAAGTTTAGATCTGTAAAGAGCCCTTTAAAAGTACTGCATTTGGGCTTCCCTGGTGGCGCAGTGGTTGAGAGTCCGCCTGTTGATGCAGGGGACACGCGTTCAAGCCCCGGTCTGGGAAGATCCCACATGCCACGGAGCGGCTGGGCCCGTGAGCCATGGACGCTGAGCCTGCGCGTCCGGAGCCTGTGCTCCACAATGGGAGAAGCCACAACAGTGAAAGACCTGCGTACCGCAAAAAAAAAAAAAAAGAAAAGAAATTTTAAATAAATAAAAATAAAAGTACTGCATTTACTTAAAGCTTTTTCTTCCCATCACTGGTAGTTTCTAGAGCTGCCCTGTCCAAAATGGTAGCTGCTAACTCCATGCGGCTGTTTAAAGGTAAATGTAAATTAATTAAAATGAAATAAAATGTAAAAGTCAGCTCTTCAGCCGTAAAAACCACGTATCAAGTGCTCAATAGCCACGTGGGGCTAGTAGCTACCATACTAGGCAGCACAGACATAGGGCATTTCAATTATGGAAGAAAGTTCTACTGGACAGCACTATTCTTGAGGGTTTGATTAAGGGGAAATGGAGTTCAGAACATTTGAGAGAAGATTAATTAGACAATAGGAAAATGAAAATGATGCAAATAGGCAGTTGTTAATAATTATAATAGTTCCAGCTACTGGATTTCCCAATTTATATGCATTCTGTCGTTCACTCCTTAAAATTTCCTCATGAGGTGAACACACACATTATCCCCATTTTACAAACGGTAAAACAGAGGCTTAAAGAGATGAAATTGCCTGAGGTCACATAGCAAACAAGTGCACCCAGTTTACACAGCACCAGACTCTGTGCCTATTGCCTCCTTACCTCAAGTTTAAAGGGCAAGAACCGCTGGCTGGTTGCTGTAGATGTGATGCATGCTGTCCTAGGCACAGGGGACACGGTGTGACCAAGTCCCCACCCTTAGGGCAGGTGAGAAACAAGGAAGGAGTAAGCAAATAAAGCCATCATTTCAGCCAGTGACTGATGCAAAGAAGTTAATAAAATGGAGTAATATAGACATGGGGAAGGGGCTCCTGGAGGCTCTTTTAGGGGAGAGGCCTCTCTGAAGGGTGACGTTGGAGCTGAGACCTGAATGATGAGGAGGCACCAGCCCTAAGGAGAGCAGAGGCATTGACAGAGCCAACACCCTGCTGCAGGACAGAGCTTGGTGAACCAGAAGACCAGCAAGGACGCCAGCCAGCGTGGCCGTCGGTGAGGACACAGAGGAAAGCATGGGGGGTGTGCAAACGGAGAGTCGTCTGTCCCTGCCTCGAGCCTCCTGAGCTGTGGGGAGAGAAATAAACCCAAAGGGCCGCCCAGGCAACTCTCGTCGCTCATCTCCACTCTGACCTCCCAGGTGGAGCCACCCTTCCCTTTCATCTTACCCTAATGGTGCTTAGTCTTCTAACTGGTCTCCCCGCTCCCACCAACACCCCCTAGAGTCTGTTCTCTACTCAGCAGCCACAGTGATCCTGTTCAAATGTAAGTCAGTGCACCCTGCCTCAGCTCATAGCTCTCCGAAGTGCCCCATCTCACTCACAGTAAAACCCAAAGCCATTGTGATGGCCGACAAGGTCCTAAGAGGTCTGCTCCCTGGTACTTTCCTGACCTCATCTCCTCCTATACTCTCCCCTGCGCATTCCATGCCAGCCACACTGGCCTTGCTGTCCCCAAACATGTCAGGCCCCCTCCAGCCTCCAGCCTGCTCTGCTGGAACGCTCCCTCCCAGACCTGCCAGTTCACTCTCTCGCCTCCTTAAGTTAGGGCTCTAATGTCACCTTCTCCATGAAGCCTTCCCTGACCACCATATTTAAATTCAAACCCCTCTTACCCGCACTACTTTTCTCCCCGTCACTTATCCCCTTTGAGCATGCTATGTTTTTTCTTACATTTCTTACATGCATTTAGATTGTATGTTGTCTGCCTCCCATCTAGAGTTTACCCCTGCCCTGAGAGCAAGAATCTTTGCTTTGTTTCCTGCTGGATCCTTCGCCCCTAGAACATGCACATAGTAAAGAGCTCAATGTTTGTATTTTTTGATAAATGTAGAATGAACATTGAGCTCCACTCTCTTGGGAGTCATCTTCCAGATTTGGGGTCTATTTCCTGGCACAGTAAATGTGGCAGAACCCCTTTCTCCCTAAAAATAGCTTTTTAGGGCTTCCCTAGTGGCGCAGTGGTTGAGAGTTCGCCTGCCGATGCAGGGGACGTGGGTTCGTGCCCCAGTCCGGGAGGATCCCACATGCCCCGGAGCGGCTAGGCCCGTGAGCCATGGCCATTGAGCCTGCGCGTCCGGAGCCTGTGCTCCGCAACGGGAGAGGCCACAACAGTGAGAGGCCCGCGTACTGCAAAAAAAAAAAAAAAAAAAAAGCTTTTTAAATATTTAAACCAGTGACAAACGTCTCAGTTTAAAATTTGCTGGCCTCTCCCCAGCCTCAGGCACAGACACTCTCTAGAGCAGCATGGACCAACAGAAATAGAATGCAAACCACATATGTAATTTTAAATTTACCAGTAACCACATTAAAAGAAGTAAAAAAGAAACAGGTTAAAAGAGTTTTAATAATGTATTTTATTTAACTCAATAATCTAAATATTGTCATTTCAACATGTAATAATTATTTTTATAATTTTAAATTTTTATTTATTTATTTATTTTAATGTTTATTTATTTTGCAGGTCTGAGTTGCGGCACGGGAACTCTTAGTTGCAGCATGCATGTGGGATCTAGTTCCCTGACCAGGGATCAAAACCAGGACCCCTGCATTGGCAGCACGGAGTCTTACCCGCTGGGCCACCAGGGAAGTCCCCATCAACATGTAATAATTATTAATGAGATATTTTACGTTCTCTTTCCATACAAAGATTTTCACGTTCGGGGTGTATTTTACACCTATAGCACATCTCCACTTGGACCGACCACATTTCAAGCTCTCGAGAGCCACATGTGGCGAGTGGCTACAGCCAGCTCTGTAGTCTCTGGAGGAGAGGGTATGGGGTCCATGGTACCAAAGCAAGAGCTTTGGGCCTCTCACCAAAAGTGTTGGTAAAAAGAAAGCTCGCATCAGCAAAAGCTCCAGAAGCAGCCAAGCCTCTTTCTTTCTCCTTCCCTCAACCCCTGACCTAGGCCACTTTAGGCTCTTGGATCTCCCTTGGGTGCTGTGGGTTCCTGCTCCTTTCAGGGCTCTTCCACTTGGAGGCATCCCCCTCCGTGACACTCGTGTGACCCACTAGGGACCCAGACTCTCTGCAGTGGGGAATGTCCAAGGTCAGCCCCGTCCATCAAGGGGAGGGACGCGGGAGAACAGATCCTCTCTCCCAGCAGCCCTGGGAACAGAATGCACACATGGGTTCCTCTTCTTCAGGGAAAGCAACTGCGCAGCCAGCCCAAGGAATGGGGGATGGGAGAGGGAAACAAGCCCTTCAGCTGGAATTTCTGTTCATGCTTCTCTCCAGGAAAAAAAAAATTCTGGAGCAATTTTGGCTTTCCTCTCTTACAAGTCAGGACAGTTGACCCTTTCCCAGAGTGAAGTTTTCTGGACTTCAGCCCCCCTTCCTATAAAGCTCTTCCCCCAAAGACTCTGCAACATGGTCCTGTTTTGCATCTGCAGCTTGCTTCAGCTTGTGTCCAGGCTGCCCAGTCCCTAGGCCTCTCACTTGCTGACTGTATTTTTATCACCCTCCCCTCAACCCCACATGCTTATTTCTGCCTTTTCTTTCAGCCCTTCAGGCTCTGCTGTGGTTTTTGATGATTTCCCCTTTGTTTAATCACTCTGGTGAAATGGGACTCAAAATAGAAAACAAGAGAGTGCTGACATGGATGGAAAATAGATCCGCTAGAACAACTTCAAGTAACAGCACGCTAATCGCTGTCCCCTAAATATCGCCAGCTCACATATTTCTGGACACGGTGTCACCTCACAAGCCAGGGGCAGCCCTTTCACTCCTCGTGTGTCAGGGTTCTACGAGGGACAAGGTTCTATTGCGCCAGGCTCTGGGGGAGACAGAGGTGGGTAGTCTGTCAAGGCTTCTGCCCCAAAGGACCTTGTATGGAATAAAGATGATGCCTGCCCCGAGCTCAAAGCTTTCAACTAAGCTGTAAGGAGGCAGGGGTCTCATGGAAGAGGGGCACTTGAACTGGGACTTGAAGGATGGAAGGATTTTAAGAGGCAGAAACAACAAGGAAATGCCTATTTTGCCACCAGAGGAAAGGAAGTGTAGAAGCAGGGAGTGGGAGAGACACACCCATTTGGCAAAGCAACTGGCTTTTGCCTGATTGGTCTCTGCTGGTGCTGGACAGATGGCTCAAAGTTTCTGATATTATCCCTGAATGGAAGGGATATGCCAACGTCCATGCCCAGGGCTCCTGTCCATGTTTCCAACACTAGGGCTTTATGGCTCTGAGGGCATCCAAATGAGACAGTTGAGGGAGGAAAGCCTGAAGAGCAGAGGGATGCCCTGGAATCCTCGCAGCCAAGCTGCCATCACCATGGGCGCTTCTGCAGCCTGTGGGCCACTTAGATGAGATGACAACCTTGAGCTCAGGTGGCTTGAATTACTGAGCTGAGGCCTCCCTTGAATTGTCCCAAGGCCACTGCCCCATGGTCTGTCCTCTTCAGTGTGAGGGGCAACCCTGCTTGTAGTGGATGGTTGAAGATTATTTTCTCTTTTACAAAACCAGAATTAGAGAGAGAGAGAGAGAGAAAAGAAGATGTCTCCAACCTCCCCACCTCAAGAAAGTAATTCCTGCTATTTAGGGAACCAACTGATGGGGAAAAACTGAAAGAGCTTCACAAATCACACAAATTCACGGCTGGGTTTATTTTTACCTCTTCTGGAACCATCCCCCCAAGCTCAACTCAGGCATCCAAGAGAGATCATGCCCGGTCCCCATTTTAGCGGTACCCGGCACATGCTCCGTCACACCACCTAGGTTTGACTCTTTTTTGTTTTTCCACAGCATTGATCACTATCTGAAATTCTCTTGTTCATTCACTTGGATTCTAGTTGATCGTTGGTCTCTTAACCCCCCCCCCCAACCAGACTGTGTCCCCAGAAGAGCAGGATCTGTCATGGCACTGCAGTATCCTCCGTGTTTTGCAACAGTGTTAGCTTGAAGTGGGCACTCGATAAATATTTGTGCAAGTCCACAGAGGGCCGAATATTAGTATCCAACAAACTTACAAATGCACATGCCCTCAGCTCACAGTGACTGAAAAATGAGATCAGGAGGGTGAATCTATTTTCCTTAAAGGAACCAAGAGAATCTCGGCACCTCAATCATCAAAATAATTCATTACACCACTGTTTAGAATAACAAAAGACTGGAAGAACCTAAATGTCTCCTTGGTTATACAATAAGGATACCACGCATACCTATGAAAGAACAAGGACGCACTTGTGAACTAATATAGAAAGATTTCCTGAATCTAATCTTTTTTTTAAATTATAGTTTGATTTACAATGTTGTGATAGTTTCAGGTGTACAGCAAGGTGATTCAGACATACATACATATATTCTTTTTCAGATTCTTTTCCATTATAGGTTATTACAGGATATTGAATATCATTCCCTGTGCAATACAGTAGGTCCTTGTTGTTTATCTATTTTTTTTTTTTTTGCTGTACGCGGGCCTCTCACTGCTGTGGCCTCTCCCGTTGCGGAGCACAGGCTCCGGACACACAGGCCCCGCGGCCATGGCTCGCGGGCCCAGCCGCTCCGCGGCACGTGGGATCCTCCGGGATCGGGGCACGAACCCGCGTCCCCTGCATCGGCAGGTGGACTCCCAACCACTGCGCCACCAGGGAGGCCCTGTTTATCTATTTTATATATAGTAGTGTGTATCTGTTAATCCCAAACTTCTAATTTACCCTTCCCCCTCCTTTACCGTTTTGTAACCATAAGTTGTTTTCTATTTCTGTGAGTCTATTTCTGTTTTGTAAATAAGTTCATTTGTATCTTTTTTTGTAGATTCCACATATATGCAATATCATATGATATTTATCTTTCTCTGTCTGATTTACTTCACTTAGCATGATAATCTCTAGGTCCATCCATGTTGCTGCAAATGGCATTGTTTCATTCCTCTTTATGGCTGAGTAGTATTCCATTGTATATATGTACCACATCTTCTTTATCCATTCATCTCTCGATGGACATTTAGGTTGCTTCCACGTCTTGGCTATTGCAAATAGTGCTGCTATGAACATTGGGGTACATGTATCTTTTCGAATTAGAGTTTACATCTTTTCCTGGATCTACTCTCAAGTGAAAAAGCAAAGTACAGGACAGTGTTAAAGTATGCTGTTAATGGTGGGGAAAAAAAAAAAAAGAGAGGCAGTGTATTTGTATTTGCTTGTTTATACAAACAACATTTCTACCAGTTATCAACAAACTATTCAATAGTCCTAAGGACAATCTACAGGGAGGGAACTGGATTACTTGGGAGCAGGGAAGTTTTTGTAACTTTTGAGTTTTGAACCATAAGAATGTGTTACCTATTCAAACATAAAATCCATTAAATCCACAGCTATATTTATTTAAAATATATATTGATCGAATAAATTGATGACTGTAGTTCAGTTTCTCTTGGTGGCTCTCAGGAAATCTAAGCCAGTGTCCCTCCCACTTTCATTCACAGGCACAACCCTGGGCCTGCCCACACTCTTCCCCTCCATTCCTCTCCCCTCCACTAAAAGAAAAGCCAAATTCCTGAAGGCTGGGCCCCCGCAGGAGCTGTCTCACTTGCTCACTGGAGGTGTGTGAAGGACAGGTAAACAGTGGTCTGTGGTGGCAACAGAAATTCCCTCCGTACCAGTGTGTTCGTGTAAACAGAATCAAAGAACGTCATCATGTTTACCTTCTAGGAAGTTTTACAAAAACAACTTTCCTGCTTCCTTAAACTACTAGATAAGAGCAAATAAACTTGGCTCTGCTCTGAGTCAACTGGCTTAGTTCAAACCATGGAGTCTGGGGGAAATTTGGGGTAGAGAAGTGGCAGCAGCCTCTTGTATACCTGGTGTATCCTGGCTGCTGAGAGAGTCCTGTCTGGACTCTGTATCATTCTTGAGCTGATGGAAAAAGGGTCTCTTAGAAGCCACAGTATCCAGAAAGATCAGGGCCAGCTCGGAGAATCCAAACTAATCTCCTGGCCTGCCTCTGAAGGCAGCAAGCAAGGCCAACTTCGTGGGTGTTCAACCCACACTTAGAAGGAGCCCTGCACTTGGTTTAATATTCTGCTGTCACCATCTTGAAATGCTTAATCATTTTTTAACAAGCAGCCCACCTTTTCATTTTGTACTGGACCCCCCCAAATTATTTAGTCAGTCCTGCAGGAAGTGTCACAAAAATCCTTGTCATCTCAGGTGTTCTAGTTTATTGTTTGTTGTGAAATAATAGTGTCTGTTCTCATTTGCCAGGATACCTGGGTTTGTCAGATCCTTTCTTGAAAGCTATTTTAGGAGAGGTTGAGGGTCCAGGTACTTGCAAAGGTGGACATGCAGGAGGGGTAGGGCATGGTCAAGATCAAGGGACAGGGTAGGCCACTCCAACAACTTGAGTACAGCCAGACACTGCCAGCATTTCTTTTTATTCCTGGCTCTCACAGGGTACCTAGAATTACCGGTTCACAGTGTAGCTCATCTGAAGAAAATATTCTGAAGAAGACACAGGGGCAAGGCCTCTAATTTTTTTTTTTTTTTTTTTTTTTTTTTTGCGGTACACGGGCCTCTCATTGCTGTGGCCTCTCCCGTTGCGGAGCACAGGCTCCGGACGTGCAGGCTCAGCGGCCATGGCTCACGGGCCCAGCTGCTCCGCGGCATGTGGGATCTTCCTGGACCGGGGCACGAACCCGTGTCCCCTGCATCAGCAGGCGGGCTCTCAACCACCGCTCCACCAGGGAAGCCCAAGGCCTCTAATTTTTGCATTTGTCCTTTCATTCCAGAAATATTTATTGAGCAAATAGGTGCTGGGCATACAATAAGAAGGCATTTTCCCTGCCCTCATGAGCTTACAGTGTAATGGAGCTAGGCAATAAGCAACTAAATGAACACAGTGATAAATATGAATTGCAGTAAGTGCTACAGAGGAAACATAATGCCAAGAGAGAATAACTGGTGGGAAATGAGGAGGGGTAAAGGGACTAGGATAGCGTCATTAGAAGAGGCCTCTCTGAAAATGTGACCCTTTGGCTGAGACCTGGAGGATGAACAGAAGCAGCTATGTGTGAAGAAAGGAGAAATGGCAGACCAGGCAGGGGAACAGCCTGGGAAAGGACATTGGGATATTGGCATGTGCGGGAACCTGGACTGTTCATGAACCGGACAAAGGCCAGAGAACAAGGGGGAGAGTTCAGTGAGAGGGGGCTGAGGCTGGAGAGGTGGGCACAGGCCTGTTTCTGCAGGACTTGATAGAATCCACTGAGGATCTTGGCTTTCATTCCAAATGCAACAGGTAGTCTTTGAAGACTTGTAAGAGAGATAGCAATGCCATCAGATTTGCATTTTGGCAAGTTTACTCTGGCCTGATATATGTCCCCCTTCACTGGAATGAGTGTCTCAGGAGTGTTAGTGGTGAGAATGGGGGGAAAATCCGTGTAAATGAAGTATACTTTAAAGGGCGAATAGACAGGATTGGATGATGGATTTGGGGGTGGGGGGTAAAAGAGAAAGGGAGATGTCAAGGATCCTGACCCATAGGTATCTTGCATGGGAGACTCAATGGCTGCAAGTGACGTTTACAGAATTAGGAGTAAACAGATTTTGGAGGCGAGGATCAAGATTAAGACACCGATTCTGAACATATTAATTTGAGATGACTGTGAGATATCAGAGTGGAAATGGCTAACCCCTCCCCACTAGACAAGTGAGAGGGAGGCTTCTGTCCAACGGCCCACTCAGAGGGACAGGATGGTCAGAAGAGAAGGACGGAGCCTGGCTTCCTACTCCCTGTGAGCCACTGGGTCCTGCTCCCCACACTGAAACTCCAGGACAGACTCTCCCTGCAAGATTTGGAATCATCAGTGGCCTCTCCCTCCTACACCCACTCCACCCTCCCAGTTGCCTCAGTTTACCACCTGATACGGCACTCATGCGCAGAATAACAAGGTTTAGGACAAATGCGCTGTAAGCAGCAGACGTTTGCCTTGTGGAAGGGCTCATGCTCATTGAATGTGGGCACTAACTGTTTCTCAGAGCAGACTCCCTGAATCACACTGGCCTGGGAGGCAGGAGCCCTGGGTGGGTAGGCCCTCTAACTACACAACGCTTGAGGGCTTACAAAGCACTTTCACATCCACTGTCTTATTCTCTCAACAACCTTTGAGACCAGGTGGGGATTACCATTAACACCACTTTATATTAGGAGGTTCAGACAGGTTAATTAATTTGCCCAGGTCACACAGGTATTTGAGAAGTCAGTCTGTCTGATGCCAAGACTGAGGCTCCTTCTAGCAAGCTGTGTCATTTCATGGCAGGGACTGCCCATGTTTAGAGAAAGCTGCCTTCATTTCTGAGATACTGAAAGGCACTGGGAGGGCCCCACTGCCTAAGCCACTGCCCAGAACCACAGCCTATTAGAGTTGCAAGCACCCATAGGGATCCTATCCAGTCTCCTCATTTTACAGCTGACAGGAAAAGAGACTCGCAGAGGGAAGGAAATTCGTGGCAGAAGAGGACTAAAACCCAAATCTCTATCCTGGATCTCTTTCCACTTCCCTCAAGGCTTCCAGGGTTTGGCACCCTTCCATCTACAGAAGAGTCAGCCCTTGTGCTAGGAGAACTTTGTGGGAAAGAAGAGTAACCAGAACTAAAAGGTAAAAGGTTGCTTGGCAACTAGAAATGTGGGCATGTGTGGCACCTGGCATCCATTTACCCTTCTTTCTTGTGTCCTCATCCCCAGGCTTCCTCCAGGGGGACCACTCCCAACCCCTCTTCAGGTTCTGCACCTGGGTGGAATTCATTTCCAGGAGTCCATTTCACTTCCTGCTTTAGGAGTAGGCATGTGACTCAGGTCTGGCCAATCAGAGCATCACATTTCTCTGTCCACAGTGATTGGCTCAGAAATGATTGGCTCAGCCACTCACACTCTCTCCCTCAGGACCCTCAGTCTTAAGAAGACTGCCTCATGGACAGAAGAAATTCCTGGAGTTATTTGTTTTTGCTGCTGCAGCCTGTGCTTTCTAACCTAAATCTTTTTTTTTAAATAAATAAATTTATTTATTTATTTAATATTTGGCTGCGTTGGGTCTTCGTTGCTGCACGCAGGCTTTCTCTAGTTGAGGCGAGCATGGGCTACTCTTCATTGCAGCGCACGGGCTTCTCATTTCAGTGGCTTCTCTTGTTGCGGAGCACGGGCTCTAGGCACATGGGCTTCAAGTGGTTGTGGCACATGGGCTTAGTTGCTCCACGGCACGTGTCATCTTCCTGGCCCAGAGCTTGAACCCGTGTCCCCTGCATTGGCAGGCGGATTCTTAACCACTGCGCCACCAGGGAAGTCCCTAATCTAAATCTTTAACCTTCCTGACAATTCATTCCAACTGAAGACCTCTCAGCAACGCTTTTAATAGGGTAATTAGGAAATCAAGTGATAATATCATTTCTTGTATCTCCTGACAAGAATGTTTTACTGAGATGTAGCAGCTTTGTTCCTGAGTATTTACTTGGAAAATGAGACTTAGTGCAAGAAAATTCAGTTAACACAAAACCTTTTAATGATTCCTTTAAGTCAGTGACTCTCTATACGTGGTCCCCAGATCAGCATCATCAGTGTCACCTGGAAACTTGCTGGAAAGGCTGATCCACATGTCACACCCAGATTTACTGGATTAGGAACTCTGGGAGAGAGGCCAGCAGTCTGGGTTTTCAGAGGTTCTCTCTGATGCCCACTAGAGCTTGAGAGCTATTGCTTTTAAATCATTGAGCTCAGTCCCATATGGGTTTACTAAAACATTCAGGTATGAAGAAAAAAGATGCTTTAAAGTTGTGCCTCATTTCAGACCAAACTTTACAGGATAATTTTATGTTAATCTAAGGAGTTGGAGACATCAGACTTAAGTTCTAATCCTCTCTGAGCTATTTGCTGGTTATGTGAATTTGGGCAAATGATGTCACCCCTTAAGCCTCAGTTTTCTCATCTGAAAAACTTGGAATAATAACATCTCCTTTATAGGTTACTGTGGACATTAAATAAGATAATGACTATAAAACTGATAGCATACAACAAGCTCTGGATAAATTTCAGCTCATTGTTATCATGTTTATGGAATTAAGGCTACTAATTACTTATTTTAAAGCACTGACTCCCTTTCACTATCCCATGGTGGCTGAGAACACATTTCCCATGTGTCTGAAACTGATGTCTAGCACACAGAATGGAACCAGAAGACCTATGTCTTAGGCCTGGCACTGCCAATAATTTACCATATGACATGCAGTGAGCCATCTCTGAACCTCAGTTTCCCCATGTGTTAAATAAGTTGGTTGGGACTGGATGGGCTATAATGTCCTTCCGGGCTCAGACACTCTGAAATTCTAAGTCTCAAGCCTGGAACAGAGTTTTTTTAATTGGTCATAGGAAACATAGTCTTCAGAGCCAAAATGCATCTGGAAGCAGCTATTTCTTAGGATATGTGAAAAGAGAACCACCCCCTAAAAGTGGGCATTAGAGGGAGGCAAATCTTCCCACACAGCAAATGTCTCTATAGATTTACCCACTTGTCTTGGGGACCACCCCATCCCCTGGGCTGTATCACCAAGGAGCTACCTCCTCACTCAGCCAGGAGAAAGAGTTTCCCTTTCTCTGTCTACTGGTGATTGCTTCATTGCTTGGCTTGAGTTGAGTACTCAGAAACTCTGGCCAAAGGCCCTCCCAAAACAGAAAACAGAGTGATCACTAGCCCTTAAACCTGCCAACAAGAACAAGAAGTTCAATCTCTGCTGGGTTTTAAGCCAGGCTGCAGTACATCTCACAAAGTCCCTGCTCTGCTTAAGCCAAAACGGCAGGGCATCAAATCACACCCATTTCATTTTCCTCTTTTTGCTTATCTACATTTTCTATGTCTGTCCCCCTAAGCTGGATGTTTATCATTTCTGTTTAATCCTCAAAGCAGTAACTTCAAATGGAGACTCTCATCAAGCCCAGTAATGGTTTTCCTTGGTGATAACAGTGCAGTGCATGGGGGGGCCCCATTCTAATACCAGGGCAGTGGATGTCCTGGGAAAGTCACTTAGCATCTCAGGGTCTGCTTTTCACGGTTGTAAAGTAAGGGGAAGTTGGACCAGTTCTTCACCTACACTACTTCCCAAGACTGTAACAAGCACCACTCAAGGTTTGGTAGCTGGTGAAAATACTGTGCAAAGTCCTGAGTCTGATCTGCCCCCTCCATACTACAGGCCATTGCCTGGTTTGGGGCAGCTGTTTATGGATGTGAGTAAATAGGGAAAATGTGAATTGACTGATGCAAATCCATTAACAGTACAACCCTGATGTCCTGCTAAGGGATGGGGTGTGAATGGGGAGGGCTTGGAAGGCTTCACATACTTCCCCAGACTCCCAACTCATAAAGGACAAATTGGGAAGACAGTGGCAGAGCCCTGGATTCACCCATCTCCTCTATATTTCAGATAAGGAAACTGAGGTCCAAACTGGAGAAGTGAGCCCTTAAGGCCACACAGAGAGTAGGTGACCAAATACTGAGCCAGAAACAGCCTCTGACTCTGCTTTTATGTTATGAAAGCTAGTGGGTCCAGGGAAATTTTTTTACTACTAAGTTGGTAGATTAGATGCATCCCTCAGCACTGCAGATTGAGATGCTCGTCAAAGCTGAAGAACACCCTCTGGCACCCCTACCCCCTCAGAAGTAACAACAGAGGCCGTGCTGACCACGGCTGCATTTTTCCCAGGCTGTCTCAGACAAAGGGCTGGCCTGGCCTGGCTTTGTTATCTCTTGGTCTTAATCAGCTCCACTCCATTTTCTGTCATGGTTTATCCACAAAAGACTCTTTGGCTGCCCAACAGGAAAGCCAAGCCAAGGTCCCAGAGTTAGTATGAAGGCCAAGCTGGGACTGGTTTGATGAGAGAAAAATACAATGAGTGTGCTAGCCTGCAGCCTGCAGAACCTTCAGAAATCCACATCTCTGCACAAAGAGGCAGCGTGGGGTAGTGAAAAGAGCCGGCAGACAGGCCTGGGTTCAGATTCCAGCTACTTCCCAGCAGCATGACTTTGAATAAGATATTCAGCCTTCTGAGCCTCACTTTCCTCATCTGTAAAATAGGGATGATACCACTGGCCCCACAAGTTGCTGGACTGTGTATGTAACATCTCTAGCTCTGGGCCTGGAAGAAGGGACTCTGAGTATGTTTGTTTTCCTGATGCTCAAATTATAGAGTTGTGCTAGTGAAGAATTGAGCCCTGACCTGTGGGCGGGCATGGCGTGACTGGCAGAGCCCATGCATTGGGTTTGAGGATGACTCTGATGTTCACCAGCTGCAGCAAATCCCTCCTCTAAGATTCAATTTCCTAGTCTCTAAGTGGGAAGCTTAATGCCTTTCCTGCACCCAATTTATGAATGTGTTTCATATACTATAAAAAATGCCAGCGTTACCTCTTCTCATTAGCACATACTGGTATGTAATCAAATCCTCCTGAGACCTTGGGCAAGTCATTAAACCTCTCTGGGTATATCAGTCAGGGTCCCAGCAGGCAACAGATGGCACATCCAAACTGGGTAATTTTCTTAGAGCATAATAACAGGGCTATTTACAAAGACATGTGCACAAATGGATAGTGGGTATCTCAGGGCTAGTGACCTCGAGGAGTCCTTACTATTGCTAGGCCATGAAGGAGCAAAGGAGAAGCAGTCACTAGGACCAGAGAGGGCAGATGTATTGAGAGGCCACCTGTTAGGATGCTATGGCCATCAGAGGAGGGATGCAGCCCACAGAGTGCCCTAGCAGGGGAGGGAGTTAAGGAAATAATACCCTTACCTTTATCTCCTCCTGCCGTCCGATCTCCTGTGTGTGCTTCCCTTTGGTCTAATCAAACTGGAGGCCAGGGCTTCCCTGGTGGCGCAGTGGTTGAGAGTCCGCCTTCCGATGCAAGGGACACGGGTTCATGCCCCGGTCCGGGAAGATCCCAAATGCCGGGGAGCAGCTGGGCCCGTGAGCCATGGCCGCTGAGCCTGTGTGTCCGGAGCCTGTGTTCCACAACGGGAGAGGCCACAACAGTGAGAGGCCCGCATACTGAAAAAAAAAAAAAAAAAAAAAAAAAAACGGAATGCCAGAGAATAAGGGAACCCAGTGATACAGTACATCCAGGGTAGCCTCCCAGGATATAGCACAAAGTGGAAAAGGGTGAGAAGGGCTGGAGGGGCATTTGGCATGTATCCAGCACACTGGGCATCAATGTCTTTCACAGTTTTTTATGTTTATTTATTTATTTATTTTGGGCCACACCATGCAGCTAGTGGGATCTTAGTTCCCTGACCAGGGATCAAACCCAGGCCCTCATCAGTGAGAGCACAGAGCCCTAACCACTGGACTGCCAGGGAATTCCTTTCTTCCACAGTTAAAGGAAGGTATTGAAGGAGACGACCTCTCCTTCTATCTCACCCTCTGATAGATTCTCAGCACTTTTTCTAAGCTTCAGATCCAGATCTAGAAGGGTTAGACCCTAGGAGGGAATCCAAGCCCTCTCCTAGGGTGATCTTTAGTCTTCCCAATTAATCAAGAGCAATGACATCCTTTTCTGGCAGCCCCAAATTTAAATTATCGCCTTTGAGGCCCATACTCAAAGCAGAGGGCAAGCCAGCCACAGAGGGAGTCCTTCTTTGGATTACTATGTTTTAATATTTACTTTTCTCTTTTAACCAGAGTGAGCCAGGTGCATGTCTCAAATACTACACAGATGCCCTCTGCTTTCATTCACTGGAAAAAATATAATGCAGTAAGGTGTCTTTAGGCCTTATCTTTAGAAATAATAAATTGCATACAAGTGAACACACTGGAGCAATCTAATTTTTTTCCAGCACCTTCTAGCTGACAGTCAGTGTAGCTCCCAGGGGAGAAATCAAAGAGCTGAGTAATCTTGAAGAGACGACAGTTCCCAAACCCCCTTTTCACTCCATCCCATTGCAGATAGGTGATATAAATCATGTGCCTCTAAAAGAAAAGATAAGAGAGACCTTCCCAGGGAATCTCAGCACAAGCAATCTGGGGCAATAGTTAAACCCCTGGGCTCTAGAATCCTTAAAGCTCAGATTCAAGTCCTTGCTCTGTCACCTACTGCTTATCTTTGTGACCTTGGACAAGTGACCTAAGCTTCAGTCTCCTCGTCAGTACATTTGACAGATTATGTTCATTTAGAACAATAATAATGCTTTATCTACCTCATAGGGTTATTTCAAGAATTGAACGAAATAATACAAACACTTAGCACACAGTAAGCATTCAATAAACAGTGGTGGAGGGGAAATGGGGAGCTGCTGACACACCTATGACGCTGGATCCATAATAGTGGCTCTCCCCTGGTCATGGGACTTCGGTTATGCTTCTGCTATGGCCCTAATCATTTTCCCTTGCATTTTAGTCATCCATATTATCCCCCTGCTCTAGAGGTGTCCGTCACAGTGCTTGCCACACCCATAACCCCTTGCCATGGAGCACCACACTTCCCCCACTATTATATTTTGTTTTATTTTTTATTTTGCTTTATAACAAATTTAATCAGTTATACATATATATATGTTCCCATATCCCCTCCCTTTTGCGTCTCCCTCCCACCCTCCCTATCCCACCCCTCCAGGCGGTCACAAAGCACCGAGCTGATCTCCCTGTGCTATGCGGCTGCTTCCCGCTAGCTATCTACCTTACGTTTGGTAGTGTATATATGTCCATGCCGCTCTTTCACTTTGTCACAGCTTACCCTTCCCCCTCCCCATATCCTCAAGTCCATTCTCTAGTAGGTCTGTGTCTTTATTCCTGTCTTACCCCTATGTTCTTCATGACATTTTTTTTTCTTAAATTCCATATATATGTGTCAGCATGCAGTATTTGTAAATCAGAGATAGTTTTTAGCTCCTTAAGCAAATCATCATAATAAAATACTGTATTTTATTTAGTCCACCGTTATAGAATACAGTGCAAAGAAAGGCCATCCCAAATCTGTAATGCAGATGGTACTAGAATCTACTGATTTAACCATAAAAGCTATAGGAAACCTATCAAACAAGCTGTGACAGCACAAATAGTACCTGTGGAAGGGCAGCCTGTAAACGCAAAGCATACCTAGAACAAAAGAAAAGGAGGGAGCTTCCCTGGTGGCGCAGTGGTTGAGAGTCCGCCTGCCGATGCAGGGGACACGGGTTCGTGCCCCGGTCTGGGAAGATCCCACATGCCGCGGAGCGGCTGGGCCCGTGAGCCATGGCGGCTGAGCCTGCGCGTCAGGAGCCTGTGCTCCACAACTGGAGAGGCCACAACAGTGAGAGGCCCGCGTACCGCAAAAAAAGAAAAAGAAAAGGAGGGAGCACAGAAACATATTTATCTTTTATTTGTTATTTTTAATATTTTTATTTATTTTACCTTTTATTTGTTAGGAACTGGCAAGGAGTTTTCCTATGAGATCGTGAGGTAGGACTGCTACCCCAGGAAGCAGCTTTACCCTTCTTCTTTTTTTTTTTTTTTTTTTTTTACAGTTAAGTAAACCTCGGACAGGGTGATTTACCAGGGTCACACAGCTAGTTAGAGAAAAATTTCAAATCTCAACAAACTGATTTGTATGTTTTATGCCACCCTTTTCAAAAATATTTTGCTAGCACTGTCTATAAATATCTCCTGAAGTATGCTGGTGACCCAACTCCACAAGGTATTTTTCAATGTTGTAAAATTTTATCATGATCCATTTGCATTATGACAAAAATCATACCTAAGCAGACCCTTCATCTAATCTGTTGTCTAATATTTTACATCCATCTTTTATGGTGATAAACTACTGCCCTGGAGGAGCCATCCAAAAAGTTTAGGAATGGCGCTCTTCCAGCCTTGGCTTGTGTGTCGGCACCCTCCTTCGCTCATGCAGCCTTTAGAAAGTGACAAGATCTCACTCTGAACACTGGAATCTGTGTTCCTATTTTTCTGCACCTTTCTCCTCTTTCCAGGCCCACTGCACCTGCTCTAGTTCAACTCTTTAGATTATTACAATAAACTCTCAATGGTCTCCCCACCTGCAGCCCCTCTCCAATTCAATCTATTTTGCACACATTGCTGATTAATTTATCCACAACCCCACTCATATCACAGTAGCTTCCTATTGCCTATAGAAAAAAAAGAAGCCTCTTATCCCCCATTCAAGACCTCAGTGATCTCTTTCCAATCTTAACATCCCTGCTCCAGTGCTCCCAGTGAATTGCATTTTTCACTATTGCCCTCTACTCCCCTTACGTTCCCAAAATGATGTGTCCAAGACCCAGTTCCTCTCTCTGTCTGTCTCTGTCTCTGTCTCTTTCTCACTTTCTCTCTTTCTATTAATCTATCTCTATCTCCCAGCTCTACTTCCTCAGTGAGTGTTCTGTTCTCAGAAGTCTCCCCTCTTGTTCCTGTAAGATAACTGCCAGTGGATTCGAAGACCGCGTGTTTCCACGTCGAATTCAGCGGAGAAGAGGAACGCCTGTTTCCTGGTAGATCTCATTGTCTGTGACTGGCCTGACCTTTGTCATACCCCCATCCTTTAATCAATGCTTGTGGCCAGACGGTGGGATAAGTTCATTGTAGAAACTCCCTAAAGTTCCTAGTCATGAGGTTTGGGTAGGACTGACCCCTGCCTTCAAGTCCAGGGATGAGCCCTGACTGACTTGGTTGTGGATAAATTAATCAGCAATGTGTGCAAAATAGATTGAATTGGAGAGGGGCTGCAGGTGGGGAGACCGTTGAGAGTTCATTGTAATAATCTAAGGAGTTGGGCTTCCCTGGTGGCGCAGTGGTTGAGAGTCCGCCTGCCGATGCAGGGGACACGAGTTCGTGCCCTGGTCCGGGAAGATCCCAAATGCCGGGGAGCAGCTGGGCCCGTGAGCCATGGCTGCTGAGCCTGCGCGTCCGGAGCCTGTGCTCCGCAACGGGAGAGGCCACAACAGTGAGAGGCCCACGTACAGCAAAAAAAAAAAAAAAAAAATCTAAGGAGTTGAACTAGATGCTCTGGAGGTCCTTTCTTCCATGGAGCCTTTCCCCTACTGCCCTAGCTAGAAAGCAGCTTCCTTCTCCTCTGAACTTGCAAACCTCTTTGTCCGCATTTCTTTTATTGCAGTTACCATTGTCTACCTTGCATTCAAGCTCTCTGGCTAACCTCTGTCCTGGGCATCAATCACGGTGCATATCATACCCACAGTCTCCTATGAGGAATGGCTCTGTCTACAGTCCCTGGCTAAGCAGCCAGCCCTGAGTTACTTTATGTGACCATGTCCACCCTGTCTCCCTGTTGGCCATGCTGATTGGACCTGGGGTGGGCAACTGACCGACAGGCAGGCAACCATAGGCTAGCCAGCAGCTTCTGAGGGTCTGAAGTGGACAGTTATACCCAGAGACCTCAGTAATTAGCCTTACAGCCCTGAGTGAACTACAGTGATGTGCAGGCAGAATCTCTGTATAAGCAGAAGCCAGAAAGCAGGGAAAAAACACAGCGAGCAGAGAATGAAGACTATAATCCTCAGGAATAAGGAAGTGGAGACTCAGAGAAGCTAACTAATCTGCCCAGCAAGTAGTCTAGTTCTAAAGCCTTCTCTCCCAACCAGTACACCACCCTCTCAAATGGCTACCCAATGCAACTGCATTATATTCGATGCAGACAAACCCTTATTATACAAGCTAACAGATGGAAATGTTAAAAGGAAAAGAACAAAAAGGTCATTAGTGTTGGCTCTTTTCTCTGGGATGGTCACCCAGGGCCTCTTCCTTAGTCTTTTGGTCACTTCTTTTAAGATTGTCCAGGGGGCTTCCCTGGTGGCGCAGTGACTGAGAGTCCGCCTGCCGATGCAGGGGACATGGGTTCATGCCCCGGTCCAGGAAGATCCCACATGTGGCGGAGCAGCTGGGCCCATGAGCCATGGCCGCTGAGCCTGCGCGTCCGGAGCCTGTGCTCTGCAACGGGAGAGGACACAACAGTGAGAGGCCCGCGTACCGCAAAGAAAAAAAAAAAAAAGGAAGATTGTCCAGGAACCATTCCCTCACATCATACCCTGATCAGAAACATTTTTCATCTTCATTGACCCTACATATAATGGGCAGAAGGCAAAGCCCTGGAAGAAGTTCATTGTTGTAGCTCCCTTCGGGAGAGGCTACCCAGCCGGCAAGACCCCCCAGTTCTCAGAATGTTTCTCCACTCCCACCCAAGACTGGATCCCAGCAGCACTGCATTAGGTACTTCTATTTACATTGATCTGTCTTATTCTCACAATAACCTTGAGACGTAAAACTGAGATTAAGTAAACCATTCAAGGCCACAAATCTCTAACATGCTATCATCGTGATCTTAACACAAGTCTGGCGGGCTCCAAAGCTCATGCTCTTCCCACTGTTCGCTGTTGCCTCCAAAATGGAAAGTCAGTGGGGCTAGGATACAACCATGACATAGGAGCATAAGGTTCTTGCTTCATTTTCTTTTTTTTTTAAATACTAGAATTATTGGTTCATTTATGGGTTCACTCAGCACATTTATGTGAGTGCCAGGCGTGTCAAGTTTTTATCCCTGGAAATACAAAGGTTTATCTCTTGATTTAAGACATTCACTAGGCACATATGTGAACATGTTAAAAGCAAACTGTGTCACATTTTCCTCAGGTTTACAATAGGAAGGAAAAACACACAGGAACAAAATTGTTTCAACAGTTAAATTATGATCCAGATTCTTCCTATAAACCAGCTTTAGAAAGAACACTCTAATTCACTTGAAGTTGTTCACATTTCCCCTAACTTGATGAAACAACTTTTCTCTTTAGTGTGATTATCTACAGCTGTAATGAATGAAGCCTCTCAATTTGACTGCTTGGTGGAAAAAGCAATGAAGGAAACATTGTTCATTTTCTTTTTATTGGCATCAGTAGTATTCATAACAGATTGTTATCTTGAGCATTTATTTTGGCAATGACATATCTGTAAAACACCAAACAGACCCCTGACTTGCTTAACAAGCTGGTATCATGAGTATGAGGAGTTTGTGCACATGGTCATGTCCAGCCACGGGATACAAGTGTTGAAACTAGTGGCTGTCCCAGGGTACTCAGTCGGGATTCTCTTGTGATGAGGATATTACTGATGAGAAATTTTTAAAGGCCTGAGGGAAAACCCTCCCTTGATTATGGAACACTTCCAATATATCTGAGTGCAGTTGGAAATGTGTATGTAATATCCTGATGGGAGCTCTTCTCTACGTGTCCAAAGTTGTTTAGGCAAGTTCGTCCAGAAATACTCTCCAAATGTAGCTAAACTTCAAAATTTAAATGGCTCATGTCCTAGTTTCAAATTATTTCACTGTGGGCTTCTATTTGTCCAGTCTATTCAAATAATACCACACTGATTTGAAGGAAGGAAATATTTTATCTGTTTCATTTATAAAGTCAATAAATTTATTCTGAGTGCCAATATGTGGCAGGTACCAAAGACTCAATGATGGGTGAAAAAACACCACCTCCTCCATGAAGGAGCTTTAGTCTTTAAAGCAACAGGTGTTCCTGCAATTCTATACTAATACTAATAAGAGCTTCTTTCCTCTGATTCATTACAGTTTGTTTGAGCATCACAATAATGCTGGGGTAGGTGAAGCTGGTTTTACAATCTCCGTCTGACAAATGAGAACCGTGAAGATGAGAGAAGTTATGTGTTTTTTCCCAAAGTCCCACAACTTATAAATAATAGATCTGAGATTCAAGCTCACTTAGTCTAGGGGTCCCTTTTAAGTCTAGGGGTCCCTTTTATAGAGTCAAAAGTGCTCTTTGATCATATTTTAGACTTGATATTTCTTGAAGACACACAATTTTCTGCTTGCGGTAGTCCAGAGTAAGGGTTAGCAAACTATGGTCTGTGGGCCAAACCTACCGCAACCTGTTTTCCGAAATAAAATTTCGTTGGAACACAGCCACGCACATTCACTTGCTTTCATGCTACAACAGCAGAGCTGAGTAGTTGCAACAGAGGTTGTATAGCACAGGGGTCCCCAACGTCCTGGCCACGGACCAGTACAGAAGGAGGTGAGCGGCGGACGAGCAAGCGAAGCTTCACCTGCCACTCCCCATCACTCCCCACTGCTCGCCTTACCGCCTGAACCACTGCTCGCATTACCACTGCTCGCATTACCGCCTGAACCACTGCTCGCATTACCACTGCCCGTATTACCACTGCTAGCATTACCGCCTGAACCATTCTCACAACCACCACCCCCCGTCCGTGGAAAAATTGTCTTCCATGAAACCAGTCCCTGGTGCCAAAAAGTTTGGGGACCACTGGTATAGCACACAAAGACTAACATACTATTTCTGGCCTTTTATAGAAGAAGTTTGCTGACGCCTGTCTGCAATATTAACTTCTTTTCCCTTGATTTTTAAAAATTAATTAATTAATTACTTGTTCTTGGCCGCTCCATGCAGACATGTGGGATCTTAATTCCCTGACCAAGGACTGAACCCTTGCCCAGTGGAAGTTCAGAATCCTAACCACTGGACCGCCAGGGAAGTCCCCCTTCATGTTTATCTTTGGCCAGGGTCATGGGTCATTCTGACACCAGGATCAGGGTTCAGCCTAGGGCTATCCAAGATGACAGTTCCACAAATTCTACCATTCATAAGGGTTTTCTCCATCTACTTGTCCTCAAATTTTGCCTCATGTCCCTACCTCTTCTGGTAGACTTAGGGCCCCAGAAGAGCATATGACTTCATATCCAAAGGAGGAAATATTGTGCATAAACAAGGACTTGATTTGCTGAAAAACTGCCCTCGTTTACTCTATCCTATAGCCATGGCACATCCTTTCTCTGTATGTAACGTCTAACTTGAGAAGAGGCTACCCAAGAATGCAGTTGGGTGTGCTGGACTTGGTCCAAAAGTCAAAATGACTCTCTAAGACCAATCCTGTGCTTTCCCAACTGTGCCTGAAATTGAAACAAGTTCTCCTTATTTTGCAGTTCCAGTGGAAGACCAAGCAAATGTGCGTAATTAATGATCAGGGTTTCCATTCACACTGCCCATGCTTCTCCGCCCAACGCACCCTTTTTGATGCCCTCACAGCCATTTGAATCCATCAGTGAGAGTCTCTATGCCTGGCACCTTCAGTGCCCATTAATTCAAGAAACAGGTCCTATAGTATGCCTTAAGCTCTTTCTTTGACACTAGGCAAGTTGGGGAAAGAGATGAGAGCCAATTAATCCAGATCCCTACACTGAAAAAACCTCAGATGCACTTTTGGCATCATCTACAAAAGAACTTACACTTAGAGTCACTGTGCTACACCAGTGGAATTACACTTGATTCTGGACTATGGCACTTAGAGTCTACTTTGAATTAATATTGCTTTCTATTTCTGCAATAACTTGTGAATAACATTATAAAATTACATTTTTTGTGGTAAAAATATTAATGTTAAATATTTAAAATATACCACAATATGTATCACACTGCTTTTTTTTTTTTTTTTTTTTTTTTTTTTTTGCGGTACGCGGGCCTCTCACTGTTGTGGCCTCTCCCGTTGCGGAGCACAGGCTTCGGACGCGCAGGCTCCGCGGCTATGGCTCACGGGCCCAGCTGCTCTGCGGCATGTGGGATCTTCCCGGACCGGGGCACGAACCCGTGTCTCCTGCATCGGCAGGCGGACTCTCAACCACTGCGCCACCAGGGAAGCCCACACTGCTTTTTTTTAATGAATTTATTTTTTTAAAATTTTTTTTAAATTTTTGGCTGTGTCGGGTCTTCATTGCTGCACACAGGCTTTCTCTAGTTGTGGTGAGCGGGGGCTACTCTTCATTGCGGTGCACGGGCTTCTCATTGCGGTGGCTTCTCTTGTTGCGGAGCACGGGCTCTAGGCATGTGGGCTTCAGTAGTTGTGGCACGTGGGCTTCAGTAGTTGTGGCATGTGGGCTCAGTAGTTGTGGCTCGTGAGCTCTAGAGTGCAGGCTCAGTAGTTGTGGCACACGGGCTTAGATGCTCTGCGGCATGTGGGATCTTACCGGACCAAGGATCTAACCTGTGTCCCCTGCATTGGCAGGCGGATTCTTAACCACTGCTCCACCAGGGAAGTCCTGTATCACACTGCTTTAGACCTTCTTCATATTTTCATTTATCAGGAGCTACAAAAAGCAGAAGAATCCTGAGCTTCCTTTGACTTCCAGAGGCCCATATGCCTCAGTCAGGTTAATCTAATAAATAAAGGTGTGCTGAAAGTAGACACTGAGCTTTCCTAACAACATCCCCGAGTTTGGCCATAATTGGGTATGTTTCACTTCCTACTATCATGTTCCACATTATTTGTACATCTCAGGATCCATGTAGATCAATGAGGAGGAACTCATGCAATTATGGAAGTCACCCCCCTCTTCTGCACCTCCCTCCTGGAAAAAGGGAGAAAGATTAGCCCAGGGCAGGGCTTATTTTTATTTTTATTTTTTTTTTGCGGTACGTGGGCCTCTCACTGCTGTGGCCTCTCCCATTGTGGAGCACAGGCTCCGGACACGCAGGCTCAGTGGCCACGGCTCACGGGCCCAGCCGCTCCGCAGCACATGGGATCTTCCCGGACCGTGGCATGAACCCGTGTCCCCTGCATCAGCAGGCGGACTCTCAACCACTGCGCCACCAGGGAAGCCCTAGGGCTTATTTTTAAATCTCGGACATGGGGCAACTCCAGAACTGTCTACTGCATCAATGAAACCAAAATGCAGACTTCCTGACACACAGCTATAACCTGATACATACACTTAAATATCATTAGAGCATGAGCAACCAGCAGAATTGTCTACCAATCACCTCTTTAACTTGGCCCAGTATTGCCCACAAAGCTGATTTAATATGCATGTGTATGTACACACATATACATTCATATATGTGATATATATATACATAGTCACACATATATATAATGAGTTGAATTAACACTAATTTCTGAAATTTTGCTCCCAGTTTCAGGTGATAGGGATGAAAGCTACTGTATCTTTACATGATGCAGTGAAACCCAGAGTCTAACGGGCCACTTGGGGGTGGGGTTATTATTCATTTAATAAACCTTCATTATGATGTCTAAACACCCAGGATCTGGGAGCTGAATAAGGAGCCCATGCCTATGAGGGGCTCACTGGGCGGTGGGATACACCAACTCCAATGTATGACCACAGAAAGTGCTGTTCTAGAGATATAAACCAGGTGCTGCTGTGTCTCCAAGGAGGAATGAATTGGGGCAATGACTGAGGCTGGAGGAAGACTTCACCTAGAAGTGATATTCAGCAAGGCCTTGCAGAATGAGAAGATTATGAAAGCCAGACATGAGGAAGAAGATTTTAATTCAATTTAACAAACACGACTTAATCACCTACTCTCTACGCAAAATCCTAAACTCTGTGCCTTTCTTGGAATAGATGCTCAGTAAACACTACCTTTTGTGTTGCTAGGTGCAGACAGGGCCAGCAATAGCCAATAGAGCACCTTTATTTAATTAGAAAAGGCATCCCTCCTCTAGATATTCAGAGGTCAAAATCAGGGCTCATGACTTGGTGAGTCAGGCTAGATTTCAGAATCACTTACAGCTCCACTTACCCCTCACACTAAGGTCTTGTGCGGAGTGAACAACCTTCTCAACTATAAGTGGTAACCCTGGGAACAGGAAACACAAAGATGAATAAGGCATGACCTCTGCCTTGAGGAGCTCATCTGGTAAAGGAAAAAAAAAACCACATATGATATCATATAAGTGACATAATAAAGGTATTTGCAAATATGGGAAGGAGCAGCGAAAGGGAGATGTGATCAAAGACTTTAAAACAGGAAACATGGGACCAGTTTAGGGAAGGCTGAATGCTCTTGGGCAGGTAGATTTATTTCTCTACCCCAATGGTTCCCTAGCCTAGAAGATCACCAGAATCATTTGAGGAACACTTAAGAAATGACAAACTCCTGCCCAGGGTAGGTCTCGGGTGGAGCCAGGAATCTGCATCGTCACAAGATCCCCCAGGTGAGCGCTGGGTTAGGAGCCACAGGTGTGAACCAAGTCCCCACTCAGCCTCTACTCTCCCAGCACCCAATTTCTCTTGGTGAAATAATAGTGTTCAGAACTTTCTCCCTATGATAAAAAGGAAATGAAAGTTCTGTGGTTGCTCCAGCTGACTGCCCAGGTGAAATTTCAGTTCTGCTTTAGAAAGAGAAAGGCCACCTGAGAAGTAAGATAACTGACACATCCAAGGGGTGGGCTATACAGGGTTGTATGAGCACTTTTGATCCACTAATACAGCTGCTACGAGGATGCAGAGAGAGGGAAGGGGCAGCCTGACCCCAGGAGAGTGACCCATGGGCAGGAGTCCTGACGATGAACCCTCGGAGGAAACTGCTCTGGTGTCTCTGAACCTGACTATGATGCCCACACCCCCACTGTCAAGTCTTCCTTCCTGACATCCTTGATTATGACCTTGAGCTGTGTACTTGGGGAATGCAGTGCTTGCGTTACCGAGTTGGAAGATGAAGCATGCTCCTGGGATACCAGCAAGGCAGGCTCACACACACACACACACACACACACACACACACACACACACACACACAAAGAATTTGACATATTTTTTTAAAAAGCTCTGATGCCATCATAAGAAAAAATAATATTTCCCTTCAGGTTTATTATATGTTTTTTTGTGGGGTTTTTTTGGCTGTGTTGCATCTTCGTTGCTGTGCACAGGCTTTCTCTAGTTTCGGTGAGCGGGGGCTACTCTTCGTTGCGGTGCGCGGGCTTCTCATTGCAGTGGCTTCTCTTATTGTGGAGCACGGGCTCTGGGCACGTGGGCTTCAGTAGTTGTGGCTCACGGCCTCTAGAGAGCAGGCTCAGTAGTGGTGGTGCACGGACTTAGTTGTTCCGCGGCATGTGGGATCTTCCCAGACCAGGGATCGAACTGTGTCCCCTGCATTGGCAGGTGGATTCTTAATCACTGCACCATCAGGGAAGCCCAGGCTTGTTTATTATATGTTGTTCTTAATTCAAATTACTTGTAGGAGTGGAGGTGGACCACGATTTTTTTTTGCTTTTTCTCAGATTAATAAACTTTACTTTTTATTTATTTATTTATTTATTTTTGCGGTACGCGGGCCTCTCACTGCCTCTCCCGTTGCGGAGCACAGGCTCCGGAGGCGCAGGCTCAGCGGCCATGGCTCACGGGCTCAGCCGCTCCGTGGCATGTGGGATCTTCCCGGACCGGGGCACGAACCCGTGTCCCCTGTATCAGCAGGCGGACTCTCAACCACTGTGCCACCAGGGAAGCCCTAAACTTTACTTTTTAGGGCAGTTTTAGGTTCACAATTGAGTGGAAAGTACAGAGTTCCCATGTGCCCCCTTGTCCTCATACAAACACAACCTCCCCACAAGCAATATCCCCGCTAGATTTCCCTGGTGGTGCAGTGGTTAAGAATCCACCTGCCAATGCAGGGGACACGGGTTCGATCCCTAGTCTGGGAAGATCCCACATGCCGCGGAGCAACAAAGTCCATGCACCACAACTACTGAACCTGCGCTCTAGAACCCGTGAGCTGCGACTACTGATGCCCCTGTGCCTAGAGCCCCTGCTCCGCAACGAGAAGCAACTGCAATGAGAAGCCCGCACACTGCAACGAAAAGTAGCCCCCGCTCGCCGCAACTAGAGAAAAGCCTGCACACGGCAACGAAGACCCAACGCAGCCATAAATAAACAATAAACATTTTTAAAACGTTAAAAAAAAATATCCCCACCAGAGTGGTACATTTGTTACAATCAATGAACTTACGTTGAATCAATGAACTTACATTGACACACCATTATCACTTAAAGTCCATAGTTTACATTAGGGTTCACTCTTGGTGTTGTATGTTCTATGGGTTTGGACACACACATAATGACATGTATCCACCACTGCGGTATTGTACAGAATAGTTTCACTCCCTTAAAAATCCTCTGTGCTCTGCCTATTCACCCCTTTTCCTTCCCCAAACCCCTGGCAACCATTAATCCTTTTACTGTCTCCATAGTTTTGCCTTTTTCAGAATGTCATGTAGTTGGAATCATAGTCTGTAGCCTTTTCAGATTGGCTTCTTTCACTTAGTAATATGAATTTAAGGTTCCTCCATGTCTTTTCATGCTTTGATAGCTCATTTCTTTTTAGAGCTGAATAATATTCCATTGTCTAGATGTACCACAATATATCCATTCACATTCTGAAGGGTATCTTGGCTGCTTTCATGTTCTGACAATTATTTAAAAAGCTCCAAAGCTCTAGTTACAATAGCCAGGACATGGAAGCAACTTAAGTGTCCATCAACAGATGAATGGATAAAGAAGATGTGGCACATATATAAAATGGAATATTACTCAGCCATAAAAAGAAACGAAATTGAGTTATTTGTAATGAGGTGGATGGACCTAGAGTCTGTCATACAGAGTGAAGTAAGTCACAAAGAGAAAAACAAATACCGTATGCTAACACATATATATGGAATCTAAAAAAAAAAATGGTTCTGAAGAATCTAGGGGCAGGACAGGAATAAAGACGCAGACGTAGAGAATAGACTTGAGGACGCGGGGAAGGGGAAGGGTAAGCTGGGACGAAGTGAGAGAGTGGCATGGACTTATATACACTACCAAATGTAAATTAGATAGCTAGTGGGAAGCAACCGCATAGTACAGGGAGATCAGCTCAGTGCTTTGTGACCACCTAGAGGGGTGGGATAGGGAGGGTGGGAGGGAGATGCAAGAGGGAGGAGATATGGGGATATATGTATATGTATAGCTGATTCACTTTGTTATAAAGCAGAATCTAACACACCATTGGAAAGCAATTATACTCCAATAAAGATGTTTAAAAAAAAAAGCTGCTATAAACATTCATGTGCAGTTTTTGTGTGGACATAAGTTTTCAATTCATTTGGGTAAATACTAAGGAGTATGACTGATGGATCATATATTAAGAATATGTTTAGCTTTGTAAGAAAATGCCAAACTGTCTTTCAAAATGACTGTACCATGTTTCATTCCCACTAGCAACGAATGAGAGTTCCTGTTGCTGCACATCCTCGCCAGCATTTTTGTTGTCAGTGTTTTGAATTTTGGCCATTCTACTAGGTGTGTAGTTGTATCTCATTGTTGTTTTAATTTGCAATTTCCTTATAGCATATGTTACTGAACATCTTTTCATATGTTTACTTACCATCTGTATATCTTCTTTGGTGAAGTGTCTATTCTGGTCTTTTGACCACTTTTTAATTGGGTTGTTGAGTTTTAAGAGTTCCTTGTATGTTTTGGAATAAAACCCTTTATAATATGTGTCTTTTGCAAATATTTTCTCCCAGGTTGTGGCTTGTTTTCTCATTCTCTTGACAGTGTCTTTCTCAGAGCAGAAGTTTTTTTTTTTTTTTTTTCCTTCCTGGATTAGAATGCATTTACTTAATTTTATGATTTTTTCTAGGGGTGGATAATTGGTGAATATTCTTTTTTTTTTTTTAATTTTATTTTACAAATGTAATCAGTTATACATATACATATGTTCCCATATCCCCTCCCTTTTGCATCTCCCTCCCACCCTCCCTATCCCACCCCTCCAGGCGGTCACAAAGAACCGAGCTGATCTCCCTGAGAGCAGAAGTTTTTAATTTAAGTAAAGTTCAGCTGATAAATTATTTCTTTAATAAAGCATGTCTTCAGTGTTATATCTAAAAAGACATTGCCATACCCGAGGTCATCTAGGTTTTCTCCTGTGTTATCTTCTAGGAGTTTTATAGTGTTGCATTTTACATTTAGTTCTATAATCCATTTTTTTGTCTGCTTATTTTCCTTCTGATGAATTTTTAGTTTTTTAAATTAAAATACTGAATTGAGGGAAAACTCCACATCCCAGACAGACTGACTCCTAACATATACAAAAAAATAATGCTCTTAAGTGTTACATGTCTGGCTATGGTGACGTTTTTATATTTCTTTTCTTTATGACCCATTTTGAGTTACTTTTTGTGAAGGGTGTAAGGTCTGTGTCTAGATTAATTTTATTGCCTGTGGATGTCCAGTTGTTCCAGAACCAGTCTTTGAAAAGACTATCTTTGCTCCATTGTATTGAATTTGCTCATTTGTCAAAGATCAATTGACCATATCTATGTGGGTCTATATCTGGGCTCTCTCTTCTGTTCCACTGATCTATTTGTCTATTCTTTCACCAATACCACACTGTATTGATTACTATAGCTTTATAATAAGTCTTGAAATTGGGCAGTGTCAGTTCTCCAATTTTGTTCTTCTTCAATATCAAGTTAGCTGTTCTAGGTCTTTTGCCTTTCCATATAAACTTTGGGATCAGTTTGTCTTTATCCACAAATAACTTGCTGGAATTTTGATTGGGCTTACATTGAATTGAGCTGGGAAGAACTGACATCCTGACAATATTGAGTCTTCTTATCCTTCCATGGAATATCTCTCCATTTATTTAGTTCTTCTGTGATATCTTTCATCAGAGTTTCATTGTTTTCCTCATATAAATTTTGTATGTATTTTGCTAGGTTTATGCCTAAGTATTTCAGTTTGGGGGTGCTCTATAAGTGATATTATCTTTTTAATTTCAAATTCTACTTGTTTATTGCTGGTATAGAGAAAAACAATTGACTTCTTTATATTTACCTAATGTCTTGCAATAATCAAGATATTCACTTACTATAATCACTAACTAGTTCCGTGAGGTTTTTTTTTTTTGGTCAATTCTTTTAGATTTTCTACATAGACAATCATGTCATCTGCTTAAAAAGACAGTTTTATTTCTTCCTTCCCAATCTGTATACCTTTTATTTCTTTTTTTTTTTTTTTTTGGTCTTACTGCATTAACTTGGACTTCCAGTATGATGCTGAAAAACAGTGGTGAGTGGGGACATCCCCATCTTATTCCTGATCTTAGTGGAAATGTTTCTAGTTTCTAACTATTAAGTATACTAGATGTAGGTTTTTGTAGATTTTCCTTATCAAGGACATTCCCCTCTGTTCCTAGTTGCCAAGAGTTTTTATCATGAATGAATGTTGGATTTTGTCAAATGCTTTTTCTGCATCTATTCATATAATAATGTGATTTTTTCTTCTTTATTCTGTTGATGTAATGGATTACATTAATTGATTTTCAAGTGTTGAACCAGCCTTGCATACCTGGAATAAATCCCACTTGGTCATGGACTGTGAACTTCACCAGTGCTTTTAAAACCCACCCACCTGCCATCTTAGTTGGGCCAGGATGGCTGGAGGAGCTGGAGTTACGTATTTCCCTTTTCCCACACAGAAGGCTAGAAGGGGCTAGAGTTGGGTATTTCCCTTCCCCAAGGTAAATTAGGCTCTGATAAAACCCCAGTAGGTTAAGCTCTGGTGAAATAGTTTCTCCTGAGGGCAGGCCTTGTTAAGAACAGAATGCTCGGGCTTCCCTGGTGGCGCAGTGGTTGAGGGTCCGCCTGCCGATGCAGGGAACACGGGTTCATGTCCCGGTCCGGGAAGATCCCACATGCCACGGTGCGGCTGGGCCCGTGAGCCATGACCACTGAGCCTGCGCGTCCGGAGCCTGTGCTCCGCTAAAGGGAGAGGCCACAACAGTGAGAGGCCTGCGTACCACAAAAAAAAAAAAAAAAAAAAAAAAAAGAACAGAATGCTCTAGCATATTCAAAGTGGTTCCTTTTTCCCCTCCACCTGCTGAACATATGAGTACTTTGCTTCCAATATTCACTGTGAGGAACACTGGTACAGAAGTGTGGGGGAGGACCCTTATGACTAGATACCCCTGGAGTTTTTAACTCTCAGATTTGTCCACACTGTGCCTCCAGCAATTTGTCAATGACAGGTTTTCCCACTGTTGGTTCCCCTGGTGGTTTCTGCTCCCTTAAGTTGTGAATCTGGGTACCTACTGATCTGTCCAGTGGTTTGCCCTGTGACCTCATTTCTTTGACAGATCTAAGAAAAGTTGTTTTTGTTTCAGTTTGTTCAGCTTTTTACTTGTTGTTAGGACCCAGCAGCAATGTCTGAGCTCCTTACATGCCAGACAGGAAACTCGAAGTCCTCCACCATAATTTTTTCAATACTGAGGGGTCTCTAAAAGGTCTTACTCTGCCCTAGGAGAGCTGAATTTCAGTTAACATTTGTCAAGCACCATCTATGAGCCAGATGTTTGGTAAATACTTTCACATTTGTTATCTCACTAAGTCCTCAGAACAGCCCTGAGAGGTAGTTATTAAAATTATCCCCATTTTACAGATGAAGAAGCTGATACTCGAAAAATATAAATGGCTTGGCAAGATCACATAAACAGAAAGTGATAGAGCTAAGATTAAAACCAGGTCTTCTTTTAACTCCAAGGCCGAGGAGACTTAACTTTAGGAAATTAAAAGTCTTGAGTGATAATTTTAGAAAATTAAAAATCTCTAGTGATTTCCTCTTCCCTTCCTCCTCTGGGACCTTCCCTCGTGTTTGGGTTAGCATGGAGGTGGGGACATTGGGGAAGCTGAGGTCCACCCACTGAACCAATGTTGTAGCAGAGGCTTGAGCAACTATATGGCCAATATAATTCAGGTTTATTCTGACTTCCCAAAATGTACTGCCAGAATTAGCAGGCAACTGTCACAGTTCAATTTCAAAAAGCAGTTCTTCCATTTTTTTTCTTGACTGTATAGACCAGAAGTTCATAACCAGGGTCTAAGATTCCTCAAGGGTCCTCAGGGGCATCAAGAGGTTTGTGAACCTCTTGGAACTGTGTTGCATTGTGTAGGTGTGAGAAAATGAATTTTTCTGAGGAGAGGGTTTATCTTTTTCATCAAATTTTCGAAGAGCTCTCCAATGCAAACAAGATTAAAAAATAATTAATATAGGCTTTGTCCAACAAGAGTTTGTTTTTAAATTTTCTAACTCCCGCCTAGGGAGAGAACCAGATACTAGTAAAGAATGCAGCAGTTCATATCAGGAAATAATAATCACACTAATACTTCAGTAATTACTTTTTTCCTCTGTGCTGATGGAGACATAGATCTGGCTTTGGTGAAACCAAAAAAAAAAAAAAAAAAAAAAAAGAAACCCCAATGGTTTGTGAGGAGACCAAGAGGATGCATCTGTTTCCTGAATCAACCAGATCAAATGAGCACTGAATCAAACGCTGCCTGTGCTGAGAATTTATTTTCTTGCAAAGAAAGATGAAGCAGTTGCACTCAAACAGGGGAAAGAAAAAGAAAAAAGAAGAAGAAGAAAGAGAGAGTAAGCCTAGGCAAAATAAGAATTATAATCTCTACTTTGGAGTAATGTCAATGGATTTCTTGATATGGTACTTTCTCCAAACTAAAGTTCACACCTAACAGCTATTATTTCTATAGTACCTGTAAAGTAACTCTAGTCTCTGAAATTTTTTTTTTTTTTTGACCGCAATGCAGCGGCTTGTGGGATCTTAGTTCCCTGACCAGGGATTGAACCCAGCCCTGTCAGTGAGAGCATGGAGTCCTAACCGCTGGACCGCCAGGGAATTCTCTGAAATCTTTATACAATGGAGACTTTGGCTCAGTCTGCCTAGATTTATTTCAGCAAGTGCTTCATTGTATCTTGGCTCCAACTCCTGCATCTTTCCCAGTCTTCCAGATACTTGTCACGATACAGTCATGCTTAATTCTTTGACATGTTCTCGGTTGCCTCTGCACTTTGTATTTGCTTTTCCCTCTGCATTTGCTGTTCCCTCTGCTTGAAACACCCTTCACTCCCACATCCCCCTCACTATCTCCTCCTCAGCCCTCAGGACATCTCTTCTAGGGAGCTTTCTTCAAGCCCTTAGGAGGAATTTTCTGTCCTTGATATCTCGTAGGATCCTGTGTGGACCCTTATCCCATCACCCAGTGCACCATTCCACTCTAAGCTCCTTGAGGGCAGGAGCCATGTCTTTCACCTGGGATCTCTAAGTGTGTCTGACACATAACAAGCTTTTACCAAATATGTGTAAAATGAATGAGTGGTTAATTTCCCATCTGTGCCTAATAAGGGGCATTAAGTAATAGACCCTTGTGCAAACATTCTGCGGTTGAAAGTAATCAAAATAGTCTCTGTTCCCTGTTTCCCCCTCTTGGAACCTGGAGATTTTAGAAATACTAACCCCTCAACATCAAAAAGCTCAATTTAACACCCCATGCATATCAAAGGAGCTCTAAGAAAAAAAGATAGTCTGATTTATTATACAGATTATGAAATACATTAAAACAAAAGAAAAGTTTTAGATTTTAGTCTCAAAAATACGGTTCATTTTTCTGCAGACATCACCATGATGTTCAGGGTAAATGGCCATCATTGACCATTTTTTGAAATCTGCCACGTGTGACATATAAATTCCTTTAACTGTTTTTCCAAGGGGCTGAATCAGAGCTGCTTATGTAGTCATAATGATACTCAACTCTAAGTTTGAGAAGGGCTGTTACAAAACAGAGAGACTATGTAAAGCTTTTAACTTCCCTCCTCTAAGAAAGGTAATACGTGGAGAGGAAAAAGGAAAACAGAGCAAAGATCAGTGACTTCAGTAATTACATCTGATTGGGAAGACCTGAGCCTGGTCTCTGATTGCTTAATGTGCTTAAGGCAAATGAAATTAATTGAATCACATACAAGAAGAAATACTGATACTTTAATCCCAGAAATGGGACTTGAAATAAATCCAAATTCTTTTTTTTTAAATTTATTTATTTTTGGCTGTGTTGGGTCTTCGTTGCTGCGCACACGCTTTCTCTAGTTGCAGCAAGTGGGGGCTACTCTTCCTTGCGGTGTGTGGGGTTCTCATTGCGGTGGCTTCTCTTGTTGTGGAGCACCGGCTCTAGGCTCGCGGGCTCAGTAGTTGTGACTTGCAGGCTCTAGAGCGCAGGCTCAGCAGTTGTGGCGCACGGGCTCAGTTGCTCTGCAGCATGTGGGATCTTCCCGGACCGGGGCTCGAACCCGTGTCCCCTGCATTGCACAGGCGGATTCTTAACCACTGCGCCACCAGGGAAGCCCAAAGTAAATCCACATTCTTAAAGAATAGAAGAGCTTCTCTTTTTCGTGAAAGCGGGTAGCTGCATAAAATGACGAGCTGATGCTAGAATTCTCATTCTTTTTTTAAAAAACATATTTATTGGAGTATAATTGCTTTACAATGTTGTGTTAGTTTTTGCTGTATAACAAAGTAAATCAGCTATACGTATACATATATCCCCATATCCCCTACCTCTTGAGCCTCCCTCCCACCCTCCCTATCCCACCCCTCTAGGTGGTCACAAAGCACCAAGCTGATCTCCCTGTACTATGCAGCTGCTTCCCACTAGCTACCTATTTTACATCTGGTGGTGTATATATATGTCAATGCTACTCTTTCACTTCGTCCCAGCTTACCCTTTAGAATTCTCATTCTTTTTTCATGTTGAAATGGTAGGTCATACGCTTTTAGATTTAAGAGGAACTTTGAAGATCAGTTACTATAAGCTCTCACTCTCACCCATCCTGATCTGACTCATATCTCCCTGTCATTATATTCCTGGGGAGCACAGGTGGAATCCAACCTAAAATAGGCTTTCTCAGAAGGATTCGGTCCTCTGAATATTTGCCCCAACAATCATCTGGTCTAAACACCTTCATTTCTCTCACAAGGAAGATGATGTCTAAATATAGGCTCCCGACAGATGTGCCCAGTGCCTTATGATGTACAAAGCATGTTCTCATCACAGTATCCAATTCAATAAAGAATGACTCAGAGGCTCTCCAGGGTCACCCAGCTTGTTAATGGTGGAAACTGGACCAGGAGTCCTGGTATAATACCCATTCTCCTTCACCGTGGTACTTACTGAAAATTATTCCAAAGTGCTATTTGTATGGTTCTGAGCAGGAGGATTTGGCCTTATCCGGAGATAGTATGCAGTTAAAGATTCTGATGTTTTATAGTGAAATTAACAAATCCCTCCATGAGGTGGGCACACTGCACATAGCCCTTGAGGAAATGTGAAAGAGACATCTCAAAGCTGAGGAGAAACTGGTAACCCCAAACCCAGGGGTGTTTTGCCTCATTTTAAAGCATTTCACAGGATTATAGGGGAGGATGTGTTGTTAGCAGTGTTCTCAAACGTTAATATATACAGAGGCATCTCAGGATCGTGGCAAACACAGATTCTGATTCACAAAATCTTGGGTGGGGCCTGAGATAATGCGTTTCTAACATTCTTTCCAGGTGTACCAATGCTGCTGGTCCAAGGAGCACACTGTGAGTAGCTAGTTGTAAGGAAGAACATCAGTCTAGGAACCAGAAGAATGGGATCCAAGTCTCAGCTGTACCTTTTTGAACCACGTGAACTTGGGCAGGTCTCACTCTGTTTCCTCACCTGAAAAGTAGTGGTTATAAGTCACATCTCTAGGGACTTCCCTGGAGGTCCAGTGGTAAAGAATCTGCTTTACAATGCAGTGGACACAGGTTCGATCCCTGGTAGGGAACTAAGATCCCACGTGCCTCAGGGCAACTGAGCCTGTGCGCCACAACTACTAAGCTCATGTACCTCAACTAGAGCCTGCACGCCGCAACAAAGACTTGACGCAGCCAAAAATAAATTAATTAAATAAACAAATAATAAATAAATCTTTAAAAAAAATCACGTCTCTGTATGCACTAAGAGCCTTGAGACTGACTGCTGTGTGTCATCCCTTTTCTGGGACTCTATCCTAAGCATGTGTGCATATGTGTGGGAGAATATTTTTGACCATCAGAGATGTTTCTCACGATACTTTTTATAATAGTGAAAAACAAGAAGAAACCTAAATAGCCAAAATTAGGGAAACATTTTAGACTAAGCTAGGATAGATCCATTGAATTGAATATTAAGCAGCCATCTAAAATCGTGTTTAGGGAGAAAATATAAGAACATGGGGAAAAAAGTTCATGTAATAATGTAAAGTTTTTAATACAAAATTGTATATACGGACTAAATGCTACACTATATAAAATCTCTGCCCCGTCTGACTCACAGGAACGCCAAGAATAAAATGAGACAGCAATTGATAACTCAGTATATAGCTGTGAGGTATTATTATAACTATTTTCTAATGGTATTGAGAAAATCCAGGTCAGGGCTCATCCCCTGCTGTGGCAGCCTGCCCTAATTCTGCAACATAATGTTTCCTAGAAGGGCCAGCTTCTATCTGAACATTCCCTCTTAGCAGGAAGAATTCATTCTGACTGTGATTGAAAATATGAACCCAAGAAGCAACGAATGTGTATTTCCTGTTTCTGTTGTTACACTACAGAAAGAGAAAGAAGAGGACTTTTTTTTTTTTTTTTTTTTTTTTTTTTTTTTGCGGTACGCGGGCCTCTCGCTGCCGCGGCCTCTCCTGTTGCGGAGCACAGGCTCCGGACGCGCAGGCTCAGCGGCCATGGCTCACGGGCCCAGCCGCTCCGCGGCACGTGGGATCTTCCCGGACCGGGGCACGAACTCGCGTCCCCTGCATCGGCAGGCGGACTCTCAACCACTGCGCCACCAGGGAAGCCCGAGGACAATTTTTTTAAATGTTTCTGGGGCAAACTATTTTAAAGGTGAGGTTTAAAAGATAGAAGGTTATTTTAAGATCAAACTTGAGTTTGAATCCCAGATTTGTCACGTATTGGTGGGGGACCTTGAACAAGTCAAAACCAGTTTCTCTTAGCTTCAATTTCCAAATCTGTAAAACAGCTTTCATAGTATTCATCTCGTAAGATACTTTGAGGATTAAATGAAATAATTAACGAAAAGTGCCTGGTATAGTTCCTGGTACACAGCAGACTCTCAATTAGTCACATAGCTAATTGTGGAGGACATGCCCTGGGTATAGGTGGGAACTTTGACTTGCTTGTAACCAAGAGAATGTGACAAATGCGATTAGAGTTACAATGATATATATAAGGTTCCGCCCTGCTAGCACACGCTAGAGAGGTTCACTCTCTGTTACTGGCTTGGAAAAAGGAAGCTACCATGGTGTGAGAGGGTGGCTTGCGGGACCTTAGTTACCGGACCAGAGATCGAACCCAGGCCCCGGCAGTGAAAACGCCAGGTCCTAACCACTGGACCACAAGGAATTCCCTGTGAGAGAGCTTATGCAGAAGGCCACATGGCAAGGAATTGAGGGCAGCCTCTAGTAAACAGTAGCCCCAGCTTACAGCCAACAAGAAAACAGAAACCTCAGTCATACAATCATAAGAAAATGAATTCTACCAACCACCTGAATGATCTTGGAAATTAATTCTTCCCTGGTGGAGCGTACAGGTTAGACTATGGAGCCCAGTTTCCACCTTGATTACTGCTTGATGAGATCCTGAGTAGATGACCCAGCTAAGCCATGCCAGTCTCCTGACACTTAGGACTGTGAGATAATAAATGCATTGTTTTAAACCTCTACATTTGTGGCAATTTGTTACACAGCAATACAAAGCCAATACATAATGTAGATAACTAACCCTTATCTTTTGCCCATTGCTTGCAATGAACAAGCTCACCGTCATTTCACCAATGTTTACTGAGCACCCACTATTCTGTTGGGGCCAAATCAAAGAATAGGAGACAGAGCCTGCCTTTGAGGAGTTCAGTGGAGGAGACAGAGAGGAAAACAAAAAATTACAATAAAAAACAATAAGTGCTATGATCGAGATAGTAGAGCTTCACATTTCAGCTAGATCATGAAGAATCTGGCTAAATTAGACATTAGCCAGACAGAGGAGAAGGAGGGGTATTCCAGGCTGATGGACTGGCACATGCAAAAGCATGGGGATGAGGGGGTACAAACGGTACCTCAGGAAAGTGGTTGACAAAGGAAATTTTCTCTGGACAGAAGTATTCTAAGGGGATTTGAACATGACATCAGCAGGGTCAGTGAGTGTTTCTCTCGGAGACTGATGTATGAACAATGGAAGAAAGAGAATCTCTTTTGGATGGCATCAGGAAGCTGGAATGTTATAAGCCTGGAGCTTCCATCAGCCATCTTCCCATGGACACACAGAGGAAGACAGTTTGAGAGAGAATGAACTCCAAATATATCCAAAGGGACGAGAGTCGAATTATGGAAACAGGGAGGGAGATAGAGAGAACATCATTTGATCTTTTTTTAAAAATTTATTTATTTTATTTTTGGCTGCGTTGGGTCTTCATTGCCGCCCACAGGCTTTCTCTAGTTGCGTCGAGCGGGGGTTACTCTTCATTGCGGTGCACAGGCTTCTCATTGCGGTGGCTTCTCTTGTTGCGGAGCATGGGCTCTAGGCACGCGGGCTCCAGTAGCTGTGGCTCGCAGGCTCTAGAGCACAGGCTGAGTAGTTGTGGCACATGGGCTTAGTTGCTCCGTGGCATGTGGGATCTTCCCTGACCAGGGCTCGAACCCATGTCCCCTGCATTGGCAGTGGCTTCTTAACCACTGTGCCACCAGGGAAGCCCCGCATCATTTGATCTTGATCAGCGCTGTTCAACAGAAATAGAATGTAAGCCATAAATGCAAGCTGCCATATGCAATTTAAGTTTCTAGTGTCCATGTTAGGAAAAGTAAAAGGAAGCAAATGAAATGAATTTTCATGCTATACTGTATTTAATCCAATATTTCCAAAATATTATTTCAACATGTAATCAACATAAAAGATCATTAATGAGATAGTTTTCTTTTTTTTATGCTACGTCTTTGAAAGCCAGCATGTATTTCACATCACATTTCAATTTGGATAACCACATTAAAGTATTCAACAGTCACATGTGGCTAGTGTCTGCTTTGTATACAACACAGCTCTACATCCATCCCTGCTGAAGCCATTTCTTGTTCTGCGTTTGTTTAGATTCTGTATTTGTCTATTTGGCATCCATTAGTCACAGGGACAAATTAACAGCTGAAGTTGTTTACATCTCCTCTGAGATCCAGAGCTCATGCTCTGAAATCACCTCCTTTAACTCTTATACATCAAGCCATTATTTCCCCTGCCTCAAATCAACCCAGGGCCAGATATCAGACAGCTAGGAACAGCTGCTATGCCCCAAAGCCCAGCAGAATTATTCAAAGTAGCCAATCCTAAGCCGTTTACCCTACCCTGCCTTGCCTTTCCTGTAGAAACCCCAATATAGGCTGTGGTCTACACATTCCCCTGGCTCTTTTCTGCTTTCTGACCAAAACTGGTGCTTCCCCAGGTGACCCTGCATGGCATGACACAAGCCTTGCTCTCTGGAAATGTAAGTCATAAATTCTTCTTTCAATGATATTGACCTCTCCATGTCATCACTCAATTGAAGTCCCCCATATATAATTGAGATAGTTTTATTCCCTGAATTTCCTAGGAAATAATGGATTCCTTTTTTGACCTAAGCTAGTTTGAAATGACTTTCTGTCACTTACAATCTAAAGAATTCAAACTAACATATACAGATGCCCAGGTCCTATTCCAAACTCCAGAAACTACATCTTAAAATACAGCTATTCTTTTAGAGCCAACCATGCACAGACCCATGCATAGGCTGGAATTTGGGAACGCCTGATGTGGGCCAAAAGGCCATGGCAAGTTCTTAAGTAGATGGAATGATCAGATTTCGGTTTTAGGACAATCACTATGATGGTTGGTTTGGAAGATGGACCAGAAGAGCGAGAGATGAGAGTAAGGCCACTTCCAGGCCTAAAGGGGCTACACACAGATTTGTGGTGTGGATTCCCCAAGCTCTTGTGCCATTCCCAGGCCACTGGGTGTAAAAGGAAAAGGAAGGGATGTGGGCATTTGCTGACGCTGAGAGCTGGGTCTGCTCCCTTTGTGCAGCTCACTCAGGAGGGCGTATTTTTGGGAAGGGGTGTGTTCTGAAAGTAGGGAGGAAGTCGCCACCCCATTGGAAAGAATCTGCCACCCTGCCTTCCAGCTGAAATATCAGATAGAGTCTGTTCTTCTCCATGGGCAGCAGGGAATGGAATGGCCAAAGTTTTTTTTTTTTTAAGGATTGTATGAAAGAACATGATGTCTTAGGCTCACAAAGGGAAAAAAGATAAGGGAAAAGTGGCAAGTTAGAAAGTCCATTGTGCATGTTATCTCTGTTATTTTAGATTAAGAAAAAGTAAATATGGCAGACCAGGCTCACAATTTATGCCAGCCTGGTCCAAAATCATTGCTTTTATTTTTTTCCTTGATTTTGCATCTTGGCAGTGGGTTTTCCCTGGGAGTTTTCTGGCGCTTAGCACCACATTACCTTGCTAAGGAAGAGAATAGGAGGTCCACTGAGTCAAGCAAGGGAGATGGGGGTGGGGCGTGGGAAGGGGAAGGTCTCCCCAAACTCTTGAAGCAGAAACCTTTGGTGTGTAGGCACCACTGTGCTTAAAAACACATTCTTTTCTGGTGGGAATATAAAAAGCAGGGGTGGCCCTAGAATGCAGGAATTTCAAATGGAAAAATAATGGAGAGGTGGGGCATATCTAGGGAGGGCAGCAAGCTGGCTCCCAAGAAGCCTTATTCCTCTGGTGCACATACGCCAGGCCAAGGCTGTCCTCAGCCTTGTTGTTCAGAAATAGAAATTGTCAGCTTCAGCTTCAGCTCTTAGGATCAGACACACATTAGCTAAGCTTGTAACACTGATGGATAAAACTAGAATGCCAATTTATTAAACAGTAGACTTTAAACAGGAGCTTCACATAGCTGAGCTGGGGCTCAGACACTTAATGTAACCAAACTCTCCAGTACATAATCATACTAGTAAAAGTAATAATAAAAGCTAACATTTACCGAGCACCTACTACATGCTAGTCACTATGCAAAGTACTTTATCTAAATTTTTTCACTTAATCTGAAATAGGCACTTTTTTTTTTTTTTGGCTGCACTGCGAGGCTTATGGGATCTCGGTTCCCTGACCAGGGATTGAATCTGGGCCACCGCAGTGAAAGCGCCAAGTCCTAACCACTAGACTGCCAGGGAATTCGCTGAAATAGGTACTTTTATTATCTTCATATTGCAGATGAGGAAATTTAGGCATGAGGAGGTTAAGTAATTTGCCCAAGGTCATATGTCTACTTCCCATCTGGCCCTTGAACTGGAATTGAACAGGACAGAAAGTAGACAGAAAACTTGAATGAGAGACTTTATGAGCATGAGTATTGCTGCTTTGGGGTATGGGCAGAGCACAGTGCACTTCAGTGCCTCCACCCAGACCTAGCCCTGCTCCTCACCTGGAGGACAGGTGGTGTTAGAAGCCTGCAGAGAAGGCACTGGCACATATGTGGGTATTCTCACACTGAGACCCTCTAACCCCGGCCACAGTGAGGCTCCATCACCTGGTCTCATGGGTAGGGGATTTGGACAAGTAGAAGCCAGAGTCAAAGATGAAGAAGAGGCGGACTGACAGGCTAGTTTGAGAGTGTGGGTGAAGTCCTTCTCTGGTGTTATTTGGGACTACTTTAGTGGGGGAGGCTAAGTTCCTACTTGAGCATGTGGCCAGTATAATTTGAGCCCACATAAATGACTTCCATTTGCATATGCTGGTTCTAGAAGCCAGGTGATGGAAGTGACACACAATGATAAGGGATTCCATGGGGACCCAAATGCCCATGTCAGCAGGACCAGGGCATTCTCTCCCTGAAGACAGACCCACAGGGGATACCAAATTGTAATCCATTTCAGCATCACTTCCTCAGAAATGCCTCCTCCCTTCCCTTCCTCAGGTGCCATATTTACTGTATATGTACACAGCACCCTCCACTTATGTTTTTAGCACTTATCAGATTGAAGTTCAATAAATTTGTTGACTGTCTCTCTTCTCTGCTGGACTGTCATCCCCCTGAGGATAGAAACCACATCTGTTGGCTCTTCTGTTCCAACTTAGGCATCCTATATGATGTCAGAGCACAGTGAGCATTCAATAAATAATATTTCTCCACTCTTGAGCATAGCCAAGCTTCTCAAGTCATCTTTCTCCTTTACCACCCATTCACTCTTCTGCCTGCTCCCATCTGGTGACCCTAAATCATTCTGCCGGGGTTGCTGCGACCTCCACATTGCCAAATCCAATAGATACTCTCAGTCTTGATTTACTAGATCTTGGAGCACCTCTTGATATAGTTGACCACTCTCTTAGTCTTCAGATGCTTTCCTCTAATCACAATGCGATACCACTTCACACCCATTAGGATGGCTATTATGTTTAAAAAAATATTTTTTGAACAGAAAATAATGTGTTGGTGAGGGTATGGAAAAATTGGAACACTTGTGCATTGGTGCAACTTCTGTGGAAAACAACATGGTGGCTCCTCAAGAAATTAATCATGGAATTACCATATAATCCAGCAATTCCACTTCTGGGTATATATCCCCAAAATTTCAAAGCAGGGTCTCAAAGAGAGATTTGTACACCCATGTTCATAGTAGCAGCATTCACGATAATCAAAAGGTAGAAGTGACCCAAAGTGTCCATTGACAGGTGAAAGGATAAACGACATGTGGTATATACATACAATAGAATATTCTTCAGTTCTAAAAAGGAAGGAAATTCTGGAAAATGCTATAACGTGGATGAACCTTGAGGACATTATGCTAAGTGAAATAAGCCAGTCACAAAAGGAAAAATGCTGTATAATTTTACTTATATGAGGTATCTAGGGTAGTCAAGGTCATAGAGAAAGAAAGTAGAATGGTGGTTGCTAGGAGCTGGGGGGAGAGGAGGGAATAAGGAGTTCCCTTCTGAAGATGGATGGTGGTAATGATTGCAGAACAATAAGAATGAGCTATTTGTAATGAGGTGGATAGACCTAGAGTCTGTCATACAGAGTGAAGTAAGTCAGAAAGAGAAAGGCAAATACTGTATGCTAACACATATATATGGAATTTAAGAAAAAAAAATGTCATGAAGAACATAGGGGTAAGACAGGAATAAAGACACAGACCTACTAGAGAATGGACTTGAGGATATGGGGAGGGGGAAGGGTAAGCTGTGACAAAGTGAAAGAGCAGCATGGACATATATACACTACCAAACGTAAGGTAGATAGCTAGTGGGAAGCAGCCGCATAGCACAGGGAGATCAGCTCGGTGCTTTGTGACCGCCTGGAGGGGTGGGATAGGGAGGGTGGGAGGGAGATGCAAAAGGGAGGGGATATGGAAACATATGTATATGTATAACTGATTAAATTTGTTATAAAGCAAAAAAAAAAAAAGAATGTACTTAATTCTGTTAAGGTACTTAACAGAACTGTACACTTAAAAATGGTTAAAATGGTCAATTTTATGTTATGTATTTTTACCACAATTTTTAAAGATGCTTTCTCTCTAAGCTTCTAGTATACTTCCTGCTTCTGGTTTCCCTTTTCCTACCTCCATGGCCACTTCTCAGTCTCCTAGTCAATTCCTTCTCTCCCTAAATGAGAAATGTTAGAGGCCTTCTTTTCTTGCTTCCTTCCTTCAGCAAATATTTGAGTGTCTACTCTGTGTTGGGAATCAACAGTGACAAAAGACACAAAGTTTCTCCTTATGGAGCATCTCTTCTTACTGGATAGAAGATGATCCAATGAACAAATAAACAAGCAAATATGTAGTATGTTAGATCGGGGGCCCCAACGCCTAGGCCATGGACTAGTACTGGTCCGTGGCCTGTTAGGAACCGGGCCACACAGCAGGAGGTGAGCAGTGGGTGAGCGAGTGAAGCTTCATCTGTATTTACAGCCGCTCCCCATCACTCGCATCACAGCCTGAGCTCTGCCTCCTGTCAGATCAGCAGTGGCATTAGATTCTCATAGGAGCACCAACCCTTCTGTGAACTGTGCATGCAAGGGATCTAGGTTGCACGCTCCTTATGAGAATCTAATGCCTGATGACCTGAGGTGGAGCCGAGGCGATGATGCTAGCGCTGGGGAGCGGCTGCAAATACAGATTATCATTAGCAGAGACGTGACTGCACAGAGACCATAATAAATCAATTGCTTGCAGACTCATATCAAAACCCTATCAGTGAGTGGCAAGTGAAAACAAGCCCAGGGCTCCCACTGATACTGCATTATGGTGAGTTGTATAATTATTTCATTATATATTACAGTGTAATAATAATAGGAATAAAGTGCACAATAGATGTAATGCACTTGAATCATCCCAAAACCATTCCCCACCCTCCCCACCCCTCGTCCCTAGAAAAATTGTCTTCCACGAAACTGGTTCCTGGTGCCAGAAAGGTTGTGGACCACTGCGTTAGATGGTCATAAGAGCTAGAGAAAAAAATAAAGCAGGTTAAGGGAAATTGGAAGAGCCAAGGTGTGATGGCGGGCTGCTTTTTTTTTTTTTTTTTTTTGCATACGCAGGCCAGTCTCTGTTGTGGCCTCTCCCATTGTGGAGCACAGGCTCCAGACGCGCAGGCTCAGTGGCCATGGCTCACGGCCCCAGCCACTCCGCAGCATGTGGGATCTTCCCGGACCGGGGCACAAACCCGTGTCCCCTGCATCAGCAGGCGGACTCTCAACCACTGCGCCACCAGGGAAGCCCCTGGGGCTGCTGTTTTTTAGGGCTGGTCTGATAAGGTTACATCTGAGCAGTGAACTGAAGGTAGTGGAAGGGAAAGCAATGCTATTATATGGAAGAGTTTTCTAAACAGATCACAAGGCCCTGAGGCAGAAGAGTGTCTAATGTGTTTGAAGAATATCAATGAGGCCATGGCGACTGGAGCAGAATGAGACGGGGCAGAGTATATACTCTGAGAGGCAGTGAGGTGGAGACACAGGTCGTAAAGGGCCTGGCAGACAGTTTTGTCGAGTGAGATGGGAAGCGAATAGAGTGGGGCAGAGGAGTGGCATAGGAGTGTGACCTATGCTCTAACAGGACCACCCTGGCTGCTGTGCCGAGAACAGATTGTAGGAGGAAGAGTGGAAGTGGGAGGCCACTGCAAGAATCTAGCTGAGAGAAGAAGGCGGCTCAGACCAGAGAGGTAGTTGTGGACATAATAAAAAGTGGAAAATTGTGAATATCTCCTGACGGGAGGGTCTGTTGACAGATTGGCTCTGGGAGGTGAGAAAAAGAGGAGTGACCAGATGATTCAAAGTTTAGGGCCTGAGTGCCAAGAAAAATGGAGTTGTCATTTATAGAGTTGGAAAAGACTGCTATGAGGAAATTTAGGGTGAAAATCAGGGTTGGGTTTTAGACATTTGGTTTGAGATATCTATTAGATATCCAAGTGGAGATGTTGAATAGGCAATTGGAACATGCATCTGGAGTTCAGCATAGACACAGAATTTCAAGGTCAAGTCCTGGGTTTTCCTGCCTCATCCTTTTAAGTCTCTCTCTAAGTAACATTATCCATTTCCTTGGCTTGCAATACCCCCTATGGGCTCCATCGATTTTAACCTGTACGATCACACAGAACCCCATGTTACAGTTCCCTGAGCTTGGCTTTATGCTCTGTTGTCACCATCTTGAAGTTCTTAATAATTTCTGGACAAAGGGACCTGCATGTTCACTTTGCACGGGGTTCTGCAGATTAAGGAAACTGTCCTGCTCCCAAATGTGTAACTTTATTTTGGATTTCTCTTTTGAGCACTTTGTCTCATATGCCCAACTGTCTACTTGACATCTCCACTTGGATAATGTAAAGAGATCTCAAAACTAACATATCCAAAACTAAACTCTTAACCTTCTCTAATCTGCACTCATGCGTTCCTGCCCACCTTTCCAATCAGAAACCAGAGAGCCATACTTCCCTTTCTCTCCCCATTCTCCCTCTCCCATCCAACCCAAGTCATAAGGATTGTACTTCAAAAATATGTTTCAAATTAATCCACTTCCACTGCTCCTAGCCTGGTCCAAGCAATGGTCATTTCTTATCTGGACTACTGTAGAAACTCCTGGCTGGTGGCTCCACCTCACAAGTTTTGCCCCTTCTCCAACATGAAAAAATGGTTTATTTTTCACATAGCAGCCTAAGGGGTCTTTTAAAATAAACCACAATGTGATTACACCATGCCCCTGCTTCAACCTTCCAATGGCTCCCGTTGTATTAGAACAAAACCTAAATCCTACAAGCCGCTGCGTGAACTGAGCTCTCACCACCTCATCATCTCTCTTTTGCCCCATTCACCCCTCCCTCACCCCAGAAAATGGCACAGTGGCATTTCAGTTCCCAATGCTCTGACCTCTCCTCTGCCTTAGGATGTATGTTTTGTCTGCCTAGAAACCAATGGCCCCCAACTCCCTCCAGCTTTTGCGGTGGGATGGGAGGAGGGGGGGGTTGTTTGTTTTTTGTTTGTTCGTTTGTCTTTGCCTAACTTTTTTTTTTTTTTTTTTCCTGCTGATACTCATCACTTTATTAGAACAGAACTGTGGTCTGGGAAAGGGGAGCCTGGGATGAACAGGACCAGCACCCACCTCGGGGGATTTTCCTGGACATCAGGGGTTCCGCCATGCACGTTTAGAGGTAACACCTTCATATGAAATCCCCAGAGAGCAGCGTTGTGACTGCCAAGCAGCAGGGGCAGGAGGGGTGCCCTGGGCACAGTTGGGCCCCGGGACAGCAGGGCTTCGATGTCAGGCTCCATGTGGATGGTCAGAATGCAGCGGCTATACCTGCGCCCAGGCACACGGCCCAGGCCACTTCTTTGCCACACACCAGAGACCAGGTGATGAACTTGGGGTCGGTCCCGAGGGCAGTGGCGGCGACACTGGGCGTGGGCAGAGCCTCACGAAGGAAGGCGAAGAGAGGGTACGCCTGCGAGCCATTCCCCTCGCGCTTCTCCTCTTCTCGAAGAACATGAAGTTGGGCTCGAACCTGTTGCCTGGTCTGACGTACTTGGGGCAATTCAGGATCTCGTTTTGGGCGTTTTCCTGATACGCAAACCGGTTGCACGTGAAGCTGAGCACGGCCAGGCCTCGGGGCCCGAGGCGCCGCCTCCGCACCTTCACCTGTGTGTCATCCTGGACCGCTGTGCCTCCGAGCGATGCCAAGTCCTCAGTGAGCAGGGCCCTGTCCTGCAGGGCAGGTCCACGCGGCGTGGGTGTTGGAGAGGAGAGGAGAGGGGGAGAGCTGCGAACTAGAAGCGCCTGTTTTTGCATCTTACTCATCTGACAGGTCTCAGCTCAAATATCACATTTTTAAAGAAGCTTCTGTGTTCGGCTAAGTTCCCCAGAAAATGAAACCCAGGGCAAAAAGCTGCTGGGCTATTCTTTTAATAGGGAGGACAATCTAGGGACCAGGGAGGAAGAATTGGGAGAGAAGCAAGGAAAGAGGAAGAGCCAGTGTGTGATATGCTGGCCATCTCCAAATGCAACCGATCTCTTAATCTGCAGGACCACACCCCCAAGAAGTCTTGGGACCATCCTTCAGAGGCAGGCAAAGGGGAGATATTATCCTCTGTCTCCTACCTCCCAGCGCTCAAAGGTTCAGCCCTGGGATGTTAACTCCCCTGTATTTCTAGGCTGCATGTGGGCATTGGGTGCTGAGAAGCCTCCTGGTGGTTCCAACAGGGTGACACCAGAGCAGGAAGCCAGAGAAGTGAGGTACAGAGCAGAAGCAGTATACTGTCAGGTTACACCTATGTGAAATCGTTAGCGCCACGCAGAGCTACAACAAGAGACAAGTGAAGCTGAGAAGATTCAAAGTGGAGGAAAAACACTGAGACCTTTGCCCTGATCCACTCCAACCCCATCCAGGTCATCCCGTGTATTCATTCATTGGACAAATGATTTTCAAACGCCTCCTAAGAGCCAAGAGTATGTTAGTGACAGTGACGCAAAGAAGCATAAATAGACACCACTGCTGCCTAGGAGGTGCTCACATTCTAACGAGGTTGATGGCTAAAACAGAAGTATAGGAGGAAAAAAAAAGGTAAAAATCACTGTAATTATAAACTGTGACAAGTGTAGATAGGAAACAAACAAGGGGGAGAGAGAGAGAGAGAGAAAACAGGGCCAGTGGGCTGGAACTCATGGGAAGAGGGGACAATGGCATGAGATGATACAGGAGAGGTTAACAGGAGTCAAATCATGTAGGTCTTGCTAGTTTCTTCAAAGAAGAAAGCAGTTGATTTATTTTGGTCTCTGTGCCTGTTTTCTGTTTTCCTTCAGAGTATTCATTTATTCGAGTCTTTAATTGCTTTCTGTCTGTCTACCTGACTAGACTAGAAGCCCCATGAAGTCAAGGACCAGACACCCTTCTTGTTCTCCATGGTATACCCAGTGCCTAATCACAGTGCCTGGAGCCTGGCAGCCTTCAGTAAATAATAATTGTTGAATAAATCTGTTGAATACAGGAATGAATGGATAGGAAAGCACTTGCTGTGGAGAGCAAGGACTTAAAGCTCAATGGCATCAGGCTCTCATAATCAGATTCATGCATCTCCACAGCAAGGGACCAGAAATCCTACAAGGATGTTGACCCAGTCTTCCTGGGCTGTGCTTGAGTGAGCAGGAAATGCTCCATTTTCTTATCTGATCAAGTCTTCATTTAATTAACACATCTTTATTTCTATTTAAAACTTTCAATCAGCTTACACTGAAGCCCTAGGAGCCATATTATTGTTTTAAGAGTGGCTCCATAGCCTGGCTCTGATCCATTATGTTTCAGTAGTGTGATGTAAATTAATATTATTATTATGCGCTGCCTTGACAGCTGGTAAAATGGGGACGTCCTCAAATGGCCTAACCACATGGTCCCCTCACCACTCCGCCCCCCAAGCCAAATAGCCCTCCTTATCAAATGAACCAAGTGCAATTCTTTTTTCATAAATAAATTTATTTATTTGTTTGTTTGTTTGTTTGTTTGTTTTTGGCTGCATTGGGTCTCCGTTGCTATGCGCAGGCTTTCTCTAGTTGCGGCGAGCGGGTACTCTTCATTGCAGTGTGCCACCTTCTCATTGCGGTGGCTTCTCTTGTTGCGGAGCACGGGCTCTAGGCCCGTGGGCTTCAGTAGTTGTGGCGCATGGGCTCAATAGTTGTGGCTCGAGGGCTCTAGAGCGCAGGCTCAGTAGTTGTGGCCCACAGCTTAGTTGCTCTGCAGCATGTGGGATCTTCCCAGACCAGGGCTGGGACCTGTGTCCCCTGCATTGGCAGTCACATTCTTAACCACTGTGCTACCTGCGATGCTTGCTTACTCCTGAGTAGCAGATTTCAATTCCCTGACAGCCCGTGGAATTATTCAAACACACCAGTCACATCCTCCCTAAGGAACCAAGGGGTACCTCACTCTCTTGATACTACAAAACTTGCATCCTGCAGCCCCCAGGGAATTCATTCTTTTCCCGAATGCAGCCCCCATGTGGTACTGCATGGAACAGTGTCCCCTTCCTCTAGACTGTGAGTGTACGTACTAATAAACGGCTGTCCGTCTCATCTGTCCAGTGTCAGGTGTCATGTGTTTGGCTATCCCCATAACCCCAGGGCATCCCTCCATCCTCCAAGGGGAGGGACTTAAATGTAAAATATGCTGGGACTTAAATGTAAAATCTTACATTGTGACATTGACATTGAATAGGAGATGATCAAAATAAGTAGTTTAACCTTTAGAGGGTATATTAGTTTGGTCTATCTGCAGGTATCAGAGACCAAACAGCATGGGGTTTTTTTGGTTGGCTTTGCTTTGTTTTGTTTTTATTGGAGTATAATTGCTTTACAATGTTGTGTTAGTTTCTGCTGTACAATGAAGTGAATCAGCTGTATGTATACCTACATCCCCTCCCTCTTGGACCTGCCTCCCACCCCCGCAAACAGCATGGTTTAAACAAGAGAAGAGTTTCTTTCCCCACCCCAGTGTAGCAGCTCTCTTCCTCAAAGTCTTCAGAGGCCCAGACCCTTCTATCTTGGGGCTTCTCCACCCCTAGGGCATGGCCCTCATCTGTATGTTTCTTATGGTGGAATCAGTGCATTTTCCTGTTAGGATGTCCCACAAAAATAGCTGCAGATGCCCCCAACTCCATGACTTAGGACCAGCCAGCTGAAAATCTGGAGGCTCCAACACACCTTAAACTTTTAAACCTGAAAGCAGTTGGGACACCCACCCCCTCAAATGGAGTCTAGCAGAGGGACAATACAGAATCTTGGTTAAGAACTAAAATTCTAAAGCTTAACAATTCTGGGATCAAATGCCAACTTTGCCACTTGTTGGCTGTGTAGTCTTCAGCAAGGCACTGACCGTACTTTACCTTTCTGAATTTGTTCCTGCAAATGTAAAATGGAGTTAATAACAGAAAGCACCTTAAAGGGTTGTTTTAGGGATTCCATGATATAACATATGCCTAGCAAAGCGCAGGCACAGAATAGGGATTCAATGAATCAGCCATCTGGTACGTCCTTACCCCACTTGACCAAGGAATGAGCTCATAAATATACGGGCTCAGGGGAAATTTTTGACCTAGTGTATGGCAATGTTACGTACATACACACTTAGACATTCTGAACGTGGGAAAGCTTATATAGGGCTATCTTACGTGACTACCTGAAAGGGAAGTGTTATGAGGATTAAATTAAATGAGTTAATATGTATTAAATGCTTAGCACAGGGTCTAGTACATAGTAAGCACCATGTTGGTATGAGCTATTATAATTATTATGATCATCATATCGATAAGAGGTCGGTATTACTTATTTGTCCCTGTAAAAGGCTATGGGCACTTAAATGTAAAATATTACAATGTGACATTGTCTCCCTTCCCTGAGACACTTTCTGTATATGAGGTAACTGGCAGTTTCACTACCCCCATTTGTGCAGTTTTAGTGAAGTTGGCAATTGCTAACACAGTAAAGGGGACATGTGCTATCATGCAGCTGTACAAGGAAACAGAATCACATTTTTTGAGGGTTCCTGACGGTGCAGCACTTTTTTCAAAAGTTCTCTGTAGAATTTTCAGTACAAAAATAGGTGTGAACTGTGTGCCCTTTGGAAGGGAATGAGTTGGCCACTGCAGCACTAAGATTGGTATTGTTCAGAGAATGAAATTCCTGTTCACTGATGTTGTTTTGGGTTGGGCTGACCTTATGAACTGGATTTCTTTTCAGATGGGTGTATTTTTCCTTATTGCAAATTTCCTTCAATTCATCAGCAGAAATTCTAGCCACTTTGCTGGGAGCTTGTGACCCTGGTTTGGACGGCTTATGTACTCGCCTTTCGACAAATGTGGATTTATTTTTTATTTTATTTTTTTGCAGTTCCTGCTTGGCACTTCCAGCTTTCCCTCTGGGACGCCATCTTTAGCCTTCTGTCACCACTCTCTGGTTTCATCCCCTATGAATCACTTCCTCTGGGTCACTTGAGTTTTTCTCCTGTAGGAGAGTCTAATCTTTTTCAACAACTAAGTTAAAAAAGAATTTCCGTTCCTAGACTCCTGCTTTACCATTCATTCACTGATTCCTGAGCTTCATGGCTTAGTTGCAATTCATATATCCATTGACATATTTATCCATACCATAGGTGTGGCCATGTTACTCAAAGGGGCATTGTCTTTTCTAACACAATCCATGCCATACTGTGCAGTCCTAAATCCTATCAAGGTTTGTTGCCTGAGAGAACTCATTTTCTCTGAATTTTCCTACCCACAAATGTTTATTTTACTTATTTATCTACAACTTATCTTCTTGCCAGAAGAATTTAAGGCTGCTTATAAAAATGCAAACACTAGGGGAAGATCAAATAAATTGGAAATAAGAAACATGAGGGAAAGCAAAGGTATAGAAGTAAGATGCAAGTTGTGGAGCCCTTGCGACAGATGGGACAAAAGTTGGCTCAGAGCCTCCCGGTAATCAACGCAAGAGAGAAAAATGATGGATTACAAAATGCACAGGGTCCCCGAAGGATAAACACACCAGTTGCATAGACAGAGCATAATTGTTCTAAATCGACAGTGTCTCCCATGGACCCTTCCAAAGAAGTTCAGTGAACAGTATCCTAGTAACATCTTTCTCAAAACCCAGTGAAGGATTGTCTGGGCCCTCATTAACAATACCAAAGCCCAAGAGAGCAGAAGTATTTCTACCTGAGGTTACAAAACTGGGCTAACCTCCTCTGACAATACCCAGAGATGAAGGCTGGATGGAATGACCTCCAGGAGGGCCTCAGAGAAGAAAAATGAAAAAAGTGCCTGGTGACAGCCCTTGGACTTCTGGGGCACTGTAAAATGCCAAAGACCACTCAGGAGCTAAGGATTTGATCAAATCTATTGTTTGGGGCTGTGATGACCACAGAACCTGTTTGTTTCATTAAACCCAGTGATCTGAATTCCACCGCCAACCCTTACCCCCGTCCTTGGCTTTGTTGGGTCCTTTCGTCCCCTAAGAAGAAAAACGGAAAAGGAGGAGGTCAGAGTCTTGAGAAAGGCTGGGGGGCAGCCCCAGGCAGGGATGCAAAAGAGGGCCTCGCCCACATAGGGCCGGTAGAACTTCAGGGGGTTCTTTAGCCCCATACTGACTTTCTTTATTGACTTTTAGTTTACATGAAATTCAGTTGAATCCATTGTGCATGCTGACACTGCCGAGCAAAGATGGCAGTATTAGCCATGAAATTTGCTTTATGCGCTATCAAAGTTTGCATAATATCTTTTTCACTAAAAATGAGGTAGCTCTTTCCTATCAGGGCCCTTCAGTTTAAATCTCATAATATAACCCAGGAGATGGACAAATTATTTCCAACCGGAGAAAAAATTTTTTGAATTTATGTCACTAAAGCTCAGCTTTTGTGGTCATTTCTTCATTGTTGTTAGTGTGAAATTATAAAGTGTGTTCACTCTGAACCTCAAAGAAATCAGCATGTAATTTTCACACGAATTTTCATAATTGTCCTGTGGAGTGTACAAGGGGGATCCACATTAATCCAAGAAAGCAACGCCCATATGTTTCTGTACCTTAGGAGAGGATGGAGAAGGGGAGAGGGTAGGGGTAAGAATAAAAACTTAGAAATAGTGACAAATAATCATCAAAACTGAAAATCCCTCAAAATGAAGGATAATAATAGCTTTCTCTGAATCACCATTCAGTCTGCACAGAATATTATCACCAACAGGAATCCTGCATTTACCAAAAAAAGGAAAGAGAAAGCATTTTTTTCTAACTTCTTTTTTGTAGATTAATGGCTAACTTAACCTCCAGTATGGTAATTCAACATAATCTAGAGTTGATACAAATGCTCCTGTATAGGCTAGGGTTCATTAGTAAATTTAATTTCTTTGTTGTTTGATGAAAAGATTTTTAAAAGTATGTGTTACCAAATTTAGAAATTGAAAATAAAATGTTAAGACTTTCAAAACTATATGTTACTAAAAATAACATTGACCCTTGATATTTGTCTGAGGAATCTCTGGAGAGAAAAAGATTTCATCCCTTGAAGATAAATGGGGCCAACTCATCTGCAGTCTTTGGTTTAATTAGCTAAACCCTTCCAGATGGAGAACATTCAAAGCAAAGGAATATTTCTGAGCCCCCTGGAATTGTTAATAAGCATAACAATATGTTACATGTAAAAGAAAATATGTGTCTTTTATCTTTGCCTTTAAAAGACAAACGAGGAAGTACTTGGTAGCATTATGATTTTCAATTTGATTATTGAAAACGAAATGTTCTAATTTTATTCAATGTTGAACAAACATTGTTTGCTTTTCTCCTGTGCTAAGCACTGGGGAGGGAGAAATAAGACAAGACTCCTGTCATTATGGAATCTATAATTTAACTAGAGGTTGCATTCTCAGTGCCCGGCACATAGTAGGGGCTGGATAACTCTTTGTTAAGTAAATGAGTGACTGATACGACACTTGAATAAGGAATTGCATTAATAAAAGTCTGAACAAATTACTGTGGTCGGAAGGGAGCATAGGGGCCTCAAGTTGTCAGAGAGGCTTCACAAAGAAACTTGTCAGGTAGGAGCACAAAAGACTTCCAGGCACAGAAAACAGCATGCAGAAAGGCATGCAGAAAAGACAGAGTAACATGTACTTAGGCAACAGCCAGTGATTTGGTGTGCTTGGAGTGTAATGTGTATATAGAATGTGCCTGGAAGACAGTGAGACCAGTGAGATGGGTTGGGCCTCATTTGAAGAGGACCCTGAAAGCCTAAGTTTGGACTTGATCCTTTAGTATATGTTGGCATTTTAGAAAGATGGCAAGAGACACAGTACAGAGCATTCATGGAAGGGGAAAAGGAAGTAATAGATAATGAATGGTTAAGTGCCCTGTTTGCGACTAGCACTAGGCTAGATCCTCTACATATTTACATTAAATCTCATCCAATCGTTGCAACACTTCCAGTGGGTATATAATATTATCCTCCAGTATGCAAGGGGGGGAACTCAAGAGAGGTTAAGCGACTTGCCCCAAATCACACAGTTAATAAAAGATGGGACTAGGATTTGAAACCAGGGTCCTAAAAATCTTGTTAGAGAATAAAAATACCACTGCACTCAAACAAATTAGAAAAAATATACAGTGGAAGTTTGGAGAAAGTTAGTGAATATGAAGAAAGACACACATGCAAGATACAAGAAAAGCATGACTATACAAAAGGATATTTACAGTAAGGCAGATACAACACAGGAAGTGGGAAGATAATCATAGAAAAACCACAACATGTGTTTTTAAAATGCAAAGCCCCAGGGAGGAGAAAGCCAACGATACAATAATGCCATTCACTCTGGCATCCTGTGCATTTGGTTTTGCTCTTTACTCTTTTTTTTTTTTAACTTTAAACAATTTGTTATGAGAGTAACAAAGATACAGCTCATGATCTTGCAACTCTAATGCCCTAAATCAGAAACAGATGGTGCCTAGTGTACCCTGTTTCCTAGAAACTGCAGAATTTTGAGGACAACACCCTCTATGCACTGCACCACTGATTTCAGTTCCTTCACAGATACTAATACATGGCTAAATAATGTTGTTGCTGGGCATTGTATTGGAACATCTGTTTTCCTTGCTCCAGAATCTTTTTGAAGGTTAAAACTTCTCTCCATATTTATTGTATTTTTCTTTCTGATTTCCAAAGTAATTCATTTTTATTGTTAAAAATTTTGAAAATATTGAACAAGGAAGAAAATTTAAATCCCGTCTTTCCACCCAGCAATAACCAATGACCCCTGTTAAAATTTTGACGATAGTCTTCTAGTCTTTTTCCTACACATGCACACACACACACACTTTATTGAAAATAGGATGTATAGAAACTGTTTTTAATATGTTTTGTGCACTGAATTTATCATTAGCATTTTTCCATATCACCAGATACTTATGATGACTGCTAGTATTCTATCATATTACATACATTAATTTATATAAATTAATCTCTTTTTCATTCAACAAGTTCAATTCATTGAACACCTACTATGTGTCAGAACTGTTCTTGGCACTAGGTGCATTGTGTGAGTGAAACAGGCAAAGTCCCTGCCCTCATCAATTCTACAGTCCTATTATTGACATCTAGCTTGAAAAGTTTTATTGTTAAAAAATAGCATGGTGAGGGAATTCCCTGGCAGTCCAGTGGTTAGGATTCCGTGCTTTCACTGCCAAGGGCCCGGGTTCAATCCCTGGTCAGAGAACTAAGATCCCGCAAGCCGCGAGGGGTGGCCCCCCCCCCCAAAAATAGCATGATGAAACCTGGCAAACGCTACCTGCACTATGTGATTAACATCATTGGTGAAATTATGTAGACAGCTGGTACCCCTGATATGATGTAACAAGAATGGCACCTTAACTCTGTGGTCTTCCTCCCAGGAACCAATAACATCAGTCTATTCATGATTTTTTTTTTTTTTTTTTTTTTTTTTTGCGGTACGCAGGCCTCTCACTGTTGTGGCCTCTCCCATTGCGGAGCACAGGCTCCGGACGCGCAGGCTCAGCGGCAATGGCTCACGGGCCCAGCCGCTCCGCGGCATGTGGGATCTTCCCGGACCGGGACACGAACCCGCGTCCTCCGTATCGGCAGGGGGACTCTCAACCACTGCGCCACCAGGGAAGCCCTATTCATGATTTTTTTAAAAATCAAACCAACCCAAATCAAGATACATTCTACAAAACACCTGACCAGTGCTCCTCAAGACTATCAAGGTCATCAGAAATAAGGAAAATCTGAGAATCTCTCACCAGCTTAAAGAACCTAGGGAGACATGACAACTAAATGTAATGTGGTGTTCTGGATAGAATCCTGGAACAGAAAAAAGACATTAGGTAAAAGTAGGGAAATATGATTAAAGTATGGATTTTAGTTAATAATAATGTATCAATACTAGTTCATTAGCTATGGTAAACGTATCCTACTAATATAAGTTGTGAATAGTAAAGGAAAGGGGAAGGGAGGGTAGATGGAGTATATGGAACTCTTTGCACTATCTTTGGAACTTCTCTGTAAGTCTGAAACTACCCTAAAATTAAAAGTTTATTTAAAAAAAAAAAAAAAGAACTTTGTGACAGTCATTCTTGTATCTTGAAGCACATCTCTGATTGTTTCCCTAGGATAAAGCCCCCAGAGTGAAACTGCCAAGTCAAAATGTATAGATATTTTTATTTACCAGAGATTATTCTTTAAAAATTATTCTTTTTATATGTAGATGTTTTTCTGACTTCTTGAACATGTTTTAGCCTTATGTCTTTATTTCAGCTTTTTCCTACGTGCAGACTTCTGAAGCTGGAAGAAAACCAAAGGGATCATGAAACCCAACTTCCCTGTTTTACAGATGAGTAAACTGAAGCCCAGAGAACTGAAGTGACTTGCCCAAGGTCAAGTGGCTAGTTAACAGTGGGAAGTAGATGGACTTCCCTGGTGGTCCAGTGGTTAAGACTCCGCCCTTCCAATGCAGGGGGTGTGGATTCGATTCCTGGTTGGAGAACTAAGATCCCACATGCTGCACGGTGCAGCCAAAAAATGAGAGAAAAAAAACAACAGTGGGAAGTAGAACCCATATCCCTGTGGACTCTAATCTGTGCTAGGCTGTCCCTGGGTGTGTCTAAATGAAATAAAATTTTCTGACTCATGGTGGAATTAGCAATCAACACTCAGACCTGTGTCTGTTTTCTGTAAGTAAATGTAAGTGTTTGCTTCCTTTGTCTTGGACGTGGCTGCTAGCAGCTAAAGGGATTTTTAAGTAAATTTAAAGAATAGATTCAGACACAACGAATAGAACTGCTTGACTAAATTCTTGGGTATATCAGTTTTCCTTTCTGAGCTATTGCTTCCCTATCAGAAAAACTAGAATTCCAACACCTACCTCTTAGCCTCTGACAGGGACCGTGTAGAAATTAAGTAGCTAAACGCGGATATATCTGCAGAAGCCTTAGAAATGTCATTTAAGGAAAAGGCAGTTGAATGAGAACAAAGGGCACATTTTCTGTTAAGTGGTCTGTCATATCCCAAGAAAGTTCATTTCCTTGCCTGTATAGTCTCTAGACAAGGAAAAATCCCAGACTTGGCATTGGTAAGGAAGAAGAGGGCGATGGAAAGGAAGGGAGAGAATTGTTAGACTTCTTGGCTGGAGTTCAGAAACAAATAGTTCCCGAGCCTGGCATTGTCAGGGGCCAGCGTCAGGACCAGCCCAAGAAGGCAGACAAGGAACATTACTGTTCCTGACTTGGCTCTGCACGCCGTTACTCAACAGAAACTGATGCGTAAGCAGGATCCTAGAGGATGCAAGAGGAGTATAAACAATCACTGGGTGCGGACCTGTGGTTGCCTATAGAAGCTTTGCCAGGCCCAAGATTATAGTCATACATTCTTACTTAATTTCCAGACATTTTTGCAGGATTTGGGCGATGACAAAAGCAAGCTAAAACAAAACTAAAGTCTGGGATTGACAAAAGCATTGGCCTCTGACCTCAAACTGGAGCCTCTAATCAAAGTCCTAACACTTGCTCAGGTCAGTGAGCATCCTTGCTTTGCGATATGGAAATGACCTATTTGCCTATAAACATCTGTCAGCACCTGCACCAAATTGAAACCTTGGCAGACAAAATGAGGAAGGGGTAATACTTCTTAAAACTCTATTTTTATGGTTTGAAGCTTTTTACTCTTTGAAGGACTAGAACAGGAGAAAGAGTTAGAGAACTCACAGGAGGAGATGAAAGGAGAAAAGAATTAAACAGATGGCAAAATCTCCCAATTGTTATTAATTGCCATCATTGTTTTGCTGAGGAAGATGCAAAGACATTACCTATGACGAAAGAAGTGACAGCCCTGAGGTTTCAACAAAGGACAGAATGAGAATGGAGCATTTGAAGTGGGTGCGACGTCGCAAGAATCTAGATTCAAATGAGAATCTCTACTTAAAAACCTGAATCGCGGGCCTCCCTGGTGGCGCAAGTGGTTGAGAGTCCGCCCCCCTATGCAGGGGATACGGGTTCGTGCCCCGGTCTGGGAGGATCCCATATGCCGCGGAGCGGCTGGGCCCATGAGCCATGGCCGCTGAGCCTGCGCGTCCGGAGCCTGTGCCCCGCAACGGGGGAGGCCACAACAGTGAGAGGCCCGCATACCGCAAAAAAAAAAAAAAAAAACCTGAATCGCTAGATTAATTGTACTGTGTACTTTTACATGAAAAAGCAGCTCTGGGTTTTGTGTACATGCAAGTAAAACTGTTTACTGGATCAGCTTTGAACTTGGTCTTTAAGCTCAATATTAATTATATTTTATTGAGATGACTTAACTGTCCCTGTTAAGCCTGCCTACACATCTGGTTCCTTGTCGATGCCTCCAATTCCACCATTAGAGTTCCACATCTTTGAATTAGATGGTAAATTGATTACTTATCACATGTTAATTCCAGTCAACTGAGAGCAGCTGCCTGAATCACTGTGTTGAAAGGATATTGAGGTAGGAAAGGACTCCCACAACTGATTAGCAAGACGAACAAGAGAGGAAAGAGTGACAATGCTCTGTGGGTTAAGGGAATGTGTGTTGCAGCACCCATACCTCTGGGAAGGGCAATTTATTAAGCTTTTCTATCACTGGCATCTCAGCGTGAATTCATCTCAGATCATTTCCAATGCTGGTTTCAATAGGTATAGCACATATAGAAGCAAAATTCAGGACATACGGTTCAAGCAAGGACTTTCTTTTCTGGTTTTGTGAATTAAGTACATGCAAACTCTTACAAAGATATAAAAATAACATTTAAGTAAGCATGTAATGAATCACAACATATTGAAATTTATGGGAAATATTATAGGAAAGGTGAAAAAAATCCAAGGCATATGGTCCCCACGGATGAGTCCAAAGCACAGGAAAATCAGGTCTGGGTGGGAACCCTGGGCTTTCAGGGCCCATCAGAGGACCCTGCTTTCTGAAGTCATGGTGGTTTTCTAAGCCGGTAGAAAGAATCATGAAAAGGGAAGTGAAATGTCACCGACACACTTTGCTTATTCCACAGTTTTGCTTTTTAAAGAAACTTCTCCTGATGGGCTCTGCTCTGGGGGTTTCCTGGGGAGAATTTCAAAATTCTAGACAGAATGTTGGGGCCATTATTAAGAACCTACAATGTCATCCTGGTTTCCCCATGAGTTACCAACCCTACAGTGATGTCTTCTCTGTTTCAACAAGGCCCACGCATATTAAGGTTCTCTATACTGGGGTCGGATCAACCTTTCAAAAATTTTTTTTGAACTATTTACAAAGTTTGGTTTGAGATCCAATAAAATTCTTAGAGCAAATCTACAACAAGAATGTCTAATAGAGTACTTTAAGCACTGAGTTGTAAGGAAAGACATTTAAGTAAATCTAAACTCTTCAGTAAGAAAGGAAAAGCTCTCGCAAAAGGTCCCCAGCCTTCTAAAAACCACTCCTCACCCCAGTTCTCTCCATGCTTCTAAGACTTTTTGCCTGGAATGCTCTTTCTCCTTTTGGTACATATCTCTTTTATATTAATGAACATATTTTACTGTTATCTGTATTTCTCCTTTGTCTCTCTGTTAAACTGGCAGAGTCCCAAAAGCAGAGAGTGTGAAAGTTTTATTCTGTCCACAAATACTACTTCATGAACACTGCGGAAGTGCTGGTCACAATGCTAGGCACCAGTGATACAACAGAAAACGAGGCAGATAAGACCCCTGACTGCACAGAGCCTATATCCTGAGGGATCTTTCTAACCCCAGTGACTAGCACATGATAGGCATGCAATCAAGACTGCAAGGATAGATGAAGCCCCTGCCAGGAATTTGAAATTTAGTCGCTATGATTAACATAGCAACAGAGTGGAATGGCAATTAAAAAAAAAAAAAAAAAAGAACAGAAATAGAAAATCTCAAGTCATTTGCATTGTGGTTATATCCCAAGTCATTTCTGCTATCACTAACAGCTATTATTGAAAGTAACTGTCCAAACAGCAGGAAACCACATTCCTAGAACCAAAGATTTCATAAAAAATATTCAATGTGAAATAATGCTAATTTCAATTAAAGAAATTATTACCTAAAAATTAACTAAGATCCTTATAAATGTAAGGCATGACTATGACTTCTTACAATGCTCCTTGAATTCACCATGTCTAGAACATGGACATGAAGGTCAAAGAAGGCTTTGTAGTCAGGAAAACACTAAGAAGTAATCGTTTTTTTCAATTTTAGAATCTTTTATTAGTAAAATGTAGTAAACTAATCTTAGTGAATTTTCCCATACCTTAGTAAACCCAAACATACTTCTGTACAAACACGAAATCCCCATACTCGCCAAAACAAAATGAAAAATCTGGGTATTTTTAACATACAGGGAAAATGACAATAAAGCAGTGTTTCCCCGATTTTTTCCCATAGAACACTGGTCCAATGAGTTGTTCCTTGAAAAGAGCATAGAGTCTGGGAAACACATCACACATAAGGCCCAACTGGAGCTTTACAAAGCACACTATCATATTAATGTCTCTGAAAAGTTCTGCAGGAAAGAAATATGTTGAATTTCATTTATCATCATTTCCCATGCTTATTTCAACCACTGATTTCTTCTTTTAAGGAATAGCTATTCAGTTAGTTTAGGAAAATCTGCTTTAAAGTTCAATTTACAATACCCTTCACTTATACTTAGTGGTGATCTAGCAAACCAAGACACTCTCAAGGCAAGCCAAGACAATAGTGTTAAGCAATAAAAATATTCTTCCTATGAAAGTATCTGTAAATAATACTTGCTGCACAAACAATAATCTTGGTAACATTCTGCATTATGTTTCTAAATGAAGTCACCCCTAACCACTAGATGGCAATATAATTCCACTTATGTTACAACCATACCATGCAGTATATTAATAGTTCAAAGGGTAATTGAGTGTTCTAAGAATGTATATGCGCATTTATTCATCTTTAGTCACTCTTTCAAACACTTACTAGGAAATTTTAAGTTCTGAGAGCTCTGACGGATGTTGAAAATAAGAGGAGGAATGAGACAGCTAACTGTCAAAAACTATAATTCCTGGATTCCTGGGAAACGAAGATGCCCCATCAATTTACCAACCACTTTTTTGGAAAAAAGAAAAAAAAGAAAGAAAGAAGATGCCCCATCAATTTACCAACCATTTTTTTTGAAAAAAAAAAAAAAGAAAGGAAGAAACATGACTACATTAGGCATATTGATTGCATGACACATTCTTGCTTTTTTATCTTAAACATTTTATTAATTTTTCAGTTAAGCCATTTATTATGCAACAAAAATTTTAATCTTTTTTATCCTTTTTTTAATACATAAAAAAATTTTAAGTATACATCACAGAAGTGAGAAAATGTGGTGTATGGAAAGCACTGTGATAGACAAGTACCTAAGAAATTATAACAGTCTGAACTAAGTGGCACAAAGGTCACAGGTTGGGTGACTCTGAAGTCAATTTTGACTCAGGGAGGACATGCCAGTCCTCAGTCCCAGGGAGCATTCTGAGCCTTGAAATTTAGGAGAGATGAAGGTGAAGACCCAGCCTGTCTCCGACTTTTAGGCCACAGACCCTAGAGCTTTAGTGTCAGGAAAGAGCTTGAAGGTCAATAAGTACATCATCCTCTGCTAAGAAACTGATGCACAGAGATCTTGGGGGACTTCCCAAGTGAAAAGAGGTTAGCTAAGACAGAGCCAGACCTTGAACCCCAGTCTTCTAATGCCCGGCTGATGTTCTCTCCAATATTGCATCATCAATTTTGGAATTTAGGAAAGATCCTCGCCTAAACTCTTTCCAACTTCTTTTTCCTGCTGGTTCCCAGCTGGCTGCCCATCCTTAGACAAGAGGTGATGTGTGACTGTCTCCTACAGGATTCCCAGAGGAACCACTCTGAGGCAGAGATTCGCATGCACGAGGTTTGTTGGAGGGTGCACTCAGGACGAGCACTTCGTAGGGACTAAGCGAGGCAGGACTGGGCAGAAAGAGACGTTGAAGCCTCAGATGATCCCACTCAGTGCTCTGGAGCTGAAAGGTCCTTCACAGTTGTTCTAGATCCAGGCAAGGGGGCAGGACCTTTAGATTTTCCACAATGACCACTCACTGGATACAGGGGGCATAACCATAGGCAAGGCAGCTAAAAGCAAAAAAAAAACAAACAGTGAGCTAACATCAGGGTGTTGGCAGAGTTCCACTCCTTTCTGGAGACTTCAGGGGAGAATCTGTGTCTGTGTTTTTTCCAGCTTCTAGAGGCTGATCACATTCCTTGCTCATGGCCCCCTTTCTCCATCTTTACATGCCAGCCATTTCATATAACTCTAACCTTTCTTCTGTCCTCACATCTCTCTCTTTCTGACCTCAGCAGGGAAGTGTTCGCTCCTTTTAAGGACTATGTGATTAGACAGGGCCCACCTGCATGATCCAGGCTCATCTTTCCATCTGTAGATCCTTACCTTACTCACATGTAGTACAAAGTCCCTTTTGCCATGTAAGGTCACAGGTTCCAGGGATTAGGAAGTAGACATCTTGGGGGGGGCATAATTCTGCCTACCACAATCTGGATTATATATTTTTTGCAAGAATACTTTATATGTTCATATCAGCATTATTCATAATAGCCAAAAAGTGGAAATAACCCAAATGTCCAGCAACTGATGTGTGTGTGTGTGTGTGTGTGTGTGTGTGTATAGTATAGGCAAATCTATAGAAACGTAAGTAGGTTAGTAGTTTCCAAGGGCTGAGGAGGGGGGAATGGTCAGTGACTTTTAGGGTGATAAAAATGTTCCCAAATGAGATTGTGGTGATGGTTACACAACTATGTGAATATACAAAAATCACTGAATTGTACAGTTTAGAGGGGGGCATTTTATGGTATGTGAATACTATCTGAAGAAAGTTGGTTAAAACTGCCTTACAGGGAACTCCCTGGTGGTCCAGTGGTTGGGACTCCTCACTTTCACTGACGAGGGCCCAGGTTCAATCCCTGGTCGGGGAACTAAGATCTTGCAAGCCACACAGTGTGGCAAAAAAAAACCCCAAAAAGCTTTACAGGTGATGTTGTATCCTTCATTTTATAGCACACCAGGAGGCACCTTATATCTGGTTGTCCCTATTAGTGAGTAATGCTAAGACTGATCTCTGGGTTAAGGTGATGGCAACTGATGGAAATTATATTTTTAACAAGTGCTTCAGAAAAGTTATCTACCTTACAAGGATAATGTTGCTTTACAAGGATGCTATGAGAATGAAATTAGAATGTGACATGATTAGTAAATCATAAATATGGTGGGTAAAAAAATGCGCCCCCCCCCAAGAAAGATGTCCACATCCTAACCCCTGGAACCTGTGAATATGTTACCTTACATGGCAAAAGGTACCTTGCAGATGTGATTAAGTATCTAGAGATGGGGAGATTACTCTGGATTATCTGGTGAGCTCAACCTAATTACATGAGTCCTTAAACGCAGAGAACCCTTCCCTGAGATCAGAGAGAGATATGATACTGCTGGCTTTGAAGATGAAAGAAGGGGGCCACGAGCCAAGGAATGTGTTGGCCTCTAGAAGCTGGAAAAGAAACGGAAAGAGATTCTCCCTTACAGTCTCCAGAAAGAATACAGCCGTACAGACACCATGATATTAGCCCCATAAGACCTGTATTGGACTTCTACGGAACTGTGAGCTAACAGTATTGTTTAAGCCACTAAATCTACGGTAATTTGTTCTAGCAGCAATAGAAAACTCATACGATAAAGCACACAGAACTCTAAGAAAGAAGATGACATCACAAGTGAAATAGTTCAATATGGTAAAACCCAAATTTCCCCAACCCATGGATAAAAGCACAGTTATATTAAAAATGTGAGCAAAGGGCTTCCCTGGTGGCGCAGTGGCTACGAATCTGCCTGCCAATGCAGGAGACACGGGTTTGAGCCCTGCTCCGGGAAGATCCCACATGCCGCAGGGCAACTAAGCCCATGCGCCACAACTACTGAGCCTGCGCTCTAGAGCCTGCGTGCCGCAACTACTGAAGCCCGCACACCTAGAGCCCATGCTCCGCAACAAGAGAAACCACCGGGGCCTCCCTGGTGGCGCAAGTGGTTGAGAGTCCGCCTGCCGATGCAGGGGATACGGGTTCGTGCCCCGGTCTGGGAGGATCCCATATGCCGCGGAGCGGCTGGGCCCGTGAGCCATGGCCGCTGAGCCTGCGCGTCCGGAGCCTGTGCGTCCGGAGCCTGCGCGTCCGGAGCCTGTGCGTCCGGAGCCTGTGCTCCGCGACGGGGGAGGCCACAGCAGTGAGAGGCCCGCATACCGCAAAAAAAAAAAAAAGAAAAGAAAAAAAAAGAGAAACCACCGTAATGAGAAGCCCGCGCACCGCAACAAAGAGGAGACCCTGCTCGCCGCAACTAGAGAAATCCCGTGCACAGCAACAAAGACCCAACGCAGCCAAAAATAAATTTTAAAAAAATCAGTATGGAGTTTCCTTAAAAAACGAAAAATAGAACTACCATATGACCCAGCAATCCCATTACTGGGCATATACCCTGAGAAAACCGTAATTCAAAAAAAGTCATGTACCACAATGTTCATTGCAGCACTATTTACAATAGCCAGGACATGGAAGCAACCTAAGTGTCTATCAACAGATGAATGCATAAAGAATGTGTGGCGCATATATACAATGGAATATTACTCAGCCATAAAAAGAAACGAAATTGAGTTATTTGTAGTGAGGTGGATGGACCTAGAGTCTGTCATACAGAGTGAAGTAAGTCAGAAAGAGAAAAACAAATACTGTATGCTAACGCACATATATGGAATCTAAAAAAAAAACAAAGTGAACCTAGTTGCAGGGCAGGATTAAAGATGTAGACATAGAGAATGGACTTGAGGACACCAGGTGTGAGGGGGAAGCTGGGGCAAAGTGAGAGTAGCATCAACATATATACACTACCACATGTAAAACAGATGGCTAGTGGGAAGCAGACGCATAGCACAAGGAGATCAGCTTGGCGCTTTGTGACCACCTAGGGGGTTGGGATAGGAGGGAAAGGAGACGCAAGAGGCAGGGGATATGGGGACACATGTATGCATATGGCTGATTCACTTTGGTGTACAACAGAAACACAGTATTGTGAAGCAATTATACTCCAATAAAGATCTATTTAAAAAAAAACACGAATACAGTCTCGAAAAAATTCCAACACAAAAGGCCCCTCTGCCCTTCACTCCCTCTCCCCACTATCCCAACGGTCGCTTAAGAGTGAAAAGGAGACAGGGTGGAGATTCACTGACTGACACAGCGACGCAGGGAGAGATGAACGCAAGCTAGGAATCCAGCAGAGGGCGCCCATCTGCTGGGCCTCCCCGGACCTCGACCCTCGCGGGAGATTGGGCCCCGCTGCCCTGGCGGGCGTTTTTAAAATGGAAACAAACCCGGCCCCGCCCCCTGCCCTGAGGCCGCCGGGAAAATGGCGCCGCGCCTTGGGGCTTCCTAGCAGGCCACGCAAAGTTTCCCGCAGGTAGAGTCTGCAGGCTTCCCCTACCCGCTTCTCATCTGGCTTCCTCCCTGCCCACCCTGTCTCCATCTAACTCGGTGGGAGCCTCACAACGCAGGGTCGGACCCGCGCTTGACCTCTGCCGGCTTCTTCACCTGTCCGCATCTCCACCCGCTCCGCCCCAGGAAGTGACGACGTCCGCCGGGTACTGCTGGTGTCCCGTCGGGCCTCGCGGTGGCGCGGAAAGATGGCGGCGGCGGGAGCAACGGAACGGAGCTTCGTGGAGCTCAGCGGAGCTGAGCGCGAAAGGCCGAGGCACTTTCGGGAGTTCACAGTTTGCGGCATTGGTACGGCAGAATCCCAGTAGGGCGCGATCCGATCCTTCGCCTCTGGCTTCTCCCCTGGATCCTGAGTCCACATGCCTATAGCCCCGGAATCAGAGCTTCTTTAGTGTCCTACTTCTTCGTCTTTTCTTCCCCTTCTTTTTGTATGGATTGTCAGTCCGTCACCCTCTGCTTTCTCAGCACCCTCAGTGCGTGTCATTCCCAGAGAACCACCTGTGCAGGCTGACCACTTTCATTTTGCAGGAACTGCAAATGTCGTGACCGGAGCCGTGAAATACGGTGAGAGCGCGGGAGGCTTCTATTATGTGGAAAGTGGCAAGTTGTTCTCCGTCACCAGAAACAGGTTCATTCATTGGTAAGTGCTGTTTGTCAGACCCCCTGGAAGGTCGGGTTGTTCGACGGCTGAATTTTCGCGGCTGTTCTCAAGGTGTCATTCATTCTCCGAAGTGGTTATCGACAGGAAAAGAGAAAGACTGTTTTCTATTCATATGTGAATCAGTGGAAAATTAAGGAGACCCAGAGTTCTAGAAGAGGTACCCTCCCAGGCAGCACTAAAAGCCGAAGAAATGTAGCTTAGGGGTTAAAGCCCAAAAGACCAGTTTTAAACATGAACCCATTACGTTTTTATAGTGTTTTACAGCTTCCTTCATTCTACAAATATGTCTGAGCCTTTATATGTCAGGCAGTGCTAGGTATGCTGGGGGTGAAGTGAGGAACAAAAACAATCACCATTTTCATCGTGCAAGATGTAGCAGTGTAAGAATAGATGTGGACCCACCTTTCATGGGGCAGTTTTGAGAAGGGGGAAGACATTATATAGCTAATGACCACATTTATAAATACACATTTTTCATGCTTGCCTCGGAGGAAAAGTATAGGGGCTTTGAGGGGCTATGGGAGTACCAAGTATTATTGGTGGTGCTGGGAAGCCCTAAAGCAAGTCACATTTAAACTGAGATCTGAAGGATGAAAGGTTAGCCAGGCAAGGGGTTGAGGGAGAGAGCAGTTCAGCAAGTGGGATCACCGTGCACAAAATCCATGAGGTGGAAAGAACGTGACAGGTTTGAGGAACTGACTGAAGGTCTGTGTGGCTTAGGTGCAAATGGGCAAAATGGAAAATGATGTGAGAGATGCTAAGACTAGGGAGGTAGGCAGGACTCAGATCAGGAAGGACCCTCAGGACCTTTTTAAGGATTTTGGATTTTATCCTGGGTACATTGAGCAATCATTGATGGGTTTTAAAGGATTACTAAAATGATCAAAATCACATTTTAAAATAATCAGTCTACGTTGTGGAAAGTAGATTTGGGTTGGATGGGTACAATACAAAAGAACAACTTGCTTATATGTTGAACCAAGTAAGATGTTAGTGACTCAGTTGTGGGAGTGGCTAGGAAAAGAGAAATACATGGATTCAAGATACACTTAGAAGTTAGCTTCATTTGGACCTGGAGATAGATTAAATATGGGGTGAGTGAGGGGTAGTAAGGGAAAAGGAGGGAGCAAGGACAAGCCCCTATTTTCTAGTGTGACTAACCAAATATTGGGTGGAGGGGTTGCCATCTAATGAGATACAGAAGATGGGTTTTGGAGAGATGTAAATAATTCTTTTAGAGGTACTATTGAAGTATCTGTGTAGTAGCTCTTTGGCAATGTCAAGTAGGCATTGAAATTTATAGGCTCAGAAGGAAGACCTGTGTTAAAGATGCATATCTCATTTATATAAGAAATATTTATGAGGGAGTTCCCTGGCGGTCCAGTGGCTAGGACTCAGCACTTTCACTGGGCCCAGGTTCAATCCCTGGTCGGGGAACTAAGATCCCACAAGCTGCTCAGCGTGGCCAAAAAAAAAAAAGAAATATTTTTGAGTGCCTGATATGTTCCAGTCAACGTTTAGGGACTGAGGACCTAGCAGGGAGCAAAGCAGGCAGTCCCTGCTCTTGTGGAGGGAGCAGATCAACAACAATAACCAAAGATACCAAGTAAATGTAATTCATCAGGTAATAATTGGAAGAGAACAGGGAAGAGGGAAGGGGAATTCTTCTTTTTAATATTGCATACAAGGTAGTCCGGCAAGACCCAGTGATAAGTTGACACTTGAGCAGAGGAAGTCAGGATATCTGAGGGATGAGATTTCAGGTAGAGCCTTCCAAGAAAAAGGAACAAAAAGTGCAAAAACCCTGAGTCAGGAGCTTGTGTGTTGTTTTCAAAGAATGGCAAAGGGCTAGGAGCCTGCAGCTGAGTGAGCAAAGGATAGAGGAATAAGGTAGCCAAGAGCCAGATTAAGGCTTTGTCGGTTATTTTAAGGGTTTGACTTTTACTCTGAGTGAGATCAGAGGTTTTTAAGTGAAGAAATGGCATGGTCTAAGTTGTGTTTGTAAAGGTGGCTTGGCTGCTGTGTTGAGAACAGAGTGTAATAGGAAAGGGTGGGAGCAGGGAGACCAGTTAGAGGTTGGTGCCACAATCCAGACAAAAAATGGTGGTGGCTTAGACTGGGGTTGGTGTTGTTAGAGGCAGTGAGCAATGTTCTGATTGTGGATATGGGTTTTTTTGGGGGGTGGGGTGCCATGTTGGGTCTTCGTTGCTGTGCGCAGGCTTTCTCTATTTGTAGCAAGCAGGGGCTGCTCTTCGTTGCAGCCTGTGGGCTTCTCGTTGCGGTGGTTTCTCTTGTTGCAGAGCATGGGCTCTAGGCGTGCGGGTTTAGTTGCTCCGCAGCATGTGGGATCTTCCCAGACCAGGGCTCGAACCCATGTCCCCTGCGTTGGCAGGCAGATTCTTAACCACTGCACCACCAGGGAGGTCCCTGTGGATATGTTTTAAAAATGATTTTATTAGAATTTACTATTAGATCAGATGTAGGGTATGTAGAAAGAGGAGATTCAAGGGTGACCCCCAGATTTTTGGCTTGAACAACTAGAAGTTATAGAGATGTCATTAATGAGTTGGAAAAGTGCAGGTGAAGCAGGTGTTTTTGTTTCTTTGTCTTTCAGGTTTGCTGTGTCCTGGAATTCTGTTTTGGACAGGTTTAGTTTGAGATCCCTGTTAGATATACAAGTAGAAGTGTTGGGGCAGTAGTCAGGAGGTCAGTGGAGAGTTTGGGCTGAATAAGATACAGATTGAGGAATTGTAGGCATTCAATAGCATTCAAAGCTGTTATATCAAAGGAGATCATCTGGAGAATGGATTCAGGTAGTGTGGTAGATGAGGTGATGGCAAGTTAGGGCATTCCCAGCATAGTGCTTTCTATGGTTGCAAAGCTACCACATAGCAGAGTTGTGCCTCAAGAAGACTCTTCCCTGCATCCTAGTAGGAGGAAGCTATAGAAGGGGAATTACCCACATTTATAAGGTCACTGTAGTTTGACTCTGTAGTAACATATGTAGAGGCCACATTACACTATAAGTAATGAGGGTGTGTGGTGTGAATTTTCATTATAGTGGAGTTTAATTGCTTTGAATATTGTTTTTAAAAAATGGACTATGAAGTTTGGAAATGCCTCCATTTAACAGAATCATATAATAAGATATGAATTTTATATAGTGCTGTGTTTTGTAGACTATATAATGTGGTGGTTTGGAATGTCAAAATTGGTCTGAGTTTGTTTATCCAAAATTTTCAAATTGGGAGAGTTCACCTGGAGATTATTGCCATACACTTCAATGCAACAATCAGAAAGAAAAGCATAAACTTTTTTTTTAACAAATGTCTCTTCACTTTAATAGGAAGACCTCTGGAGATACATTGGAGCTGGTGGAAGAGTCACTGGACATAAATCTGTTAAATAATGCAGTTCGCCTCAAATTCCAAAATTGCATCCTCTTACCCGGAGGGGTTCATGTCTCTGAGACTCAGAATCATGTGATAATCTTGATATTAACCAATCAAACAGTGCACAGGTTACTTTTACCACACCCTTCCCGGATGTATAGGAGTGTAAGTTGGTTAAGTATAATATCCTTTAATTCCCAAGTTACTCTGACTGTCACAAATTTAGTAATAGAGCAATGTCCTTTGGAATTGAAGAATATTTGGATTCTTTGCTGGCCCTAACCAAGCATACTATCATAGTTACTATTTAAAATGATCACACACATTTTAAGCTGCAAAAATAGTTTCATTAAAAAGAATAACTTTGGGGACTTCCCTGGCAGTCCAGTGATTAAGATTCCATGCTTCCACTTCAGGGGGCTCGGGTTCCATCCCTGGTCTGGAAACTAAGATCCTGCATGCCATGTGGTGCGGCCAAAAAAAAAAAAAAGAATAGCTTTCTGGGAATTCCCTGGTGGTCCAGTGGTTAGGGCTCCACACTTTCATTGCCGAGGGTGCAGGTTCGATCCCTGGTTGGGGAACTAAGATCCCGCAAGCCCTGCAGCCCAGCCAATAATAAAAATTAAAAAAAATAATAAAGTGGAGAGCCATGATTTAAAAAAAGAAAAAATAGCTCTCTTTTTAAGCTCAACAATTTTTTACTTTAAAAACTGATAGCGATTGGGAGGAACTGAGCAAAATCCGGTTTATTTTGGTTTAACAGATTTTTCTTTTTAATTACTCCACAGGAGTTGGCAATTGAAAGTCAGATGCAGTCAATATTCACTGACATTGGAAAAGTTGACTTCAGGGATCCTTGCAACTATCAGTTAATTCCAACAGTACCTGGACTCTCCCCTAATTCTACCACCTCGGCAGCCTGGCTTAGCAATGACGGGGAGGCTCTGTTTGCTCTACCATCTGCCTCTGGGGGAATCTTTGTTCTTAAACTACCTCCTCATGACGTACCTGGTAAGAACAGGAACTGAGCATGGATTTAATTTCAAACAAAGGAATACTGGCATTAAAACATGTTAGAAGTCCAAGGCCATCATCCAATGCAGGAATTGCTTCTATACTACCCTAAAGTGGTCATTCATTATTGCTTGCATTATGATTCCCTAATGCTTTACTGTTTTTTTCCCAAGAGGGCGGGATTTTATATAGTGAACGAGGAACTGTCCAGCTTACTGGAGTATGGGAAAACAGATACCTGTAAGGTGACCTATTCTAAGGCCTTTAGTAGACATGAGTTGACTGGTTTTCTACCTTCACTTTGTGGTATTGTAACTAAAATAAGTTACCTGAAACAAGGAAGCTCAGTGCTGATACCCTGCTCCAAGTCACCACTCCTCTTACCTGGATTATTGCATTTGCTTCCTAAATAGCTCCCCAGATCCGTCCTTACCCCTCTGCAGAAACTTCTCAGGCAGACCGATACATTTTAAAACCCAGGGTGAGTCATGTCATTCCACTGCTCAAAGCCCTCGGATCGGGGCTGTTCTCCATCTCACTCTGAATAAACCCAAAGTCCTTACTGTGACACCCCACTGCCTCTCTAATCTCATCGTCACATTCTTTCCCCCCTCCTCTGAACCGGCCACATGCCTTCTTGCAATTCCTTGAACATACCAGGTACACCTACCTCAGGGCTTTGGTGGGGCTAGTCTCCCCAGCTACCAGTGTGGCTCATTCCCTCAACTCCTTTAGGTTCTTACTCAGTGTCACCTCAGTGAGTGACCTGACGACCTTTTTAAAATTGTAGCACAATTTTAACAATAACACAATTGTACACACGCACCCCATCCCCGTTCACTATACCCTTTCTATGTTTTATTTTTCTCCACTCTTTACATTCTACTTAATTTGTTAACTGTCTCTGCTCCTCCCTTCCTGCCAATGGAATGTAAGTTCCATGAGGACAGGAGTGTTTTAATCTGTTTTATTTACTGCTGTATCTGTAGCACCTAGAACTGTGCCTAGCACATGAAAGGTACTCGGTGTTTCTTTTGGAAAGAATGAAGTGCTGCTTCTGAGCAGCAATATGGGTTACTGTTTGTAAAAGGCAAAAAATTTCCCCTAGGAATATAAAAATGCTGTTATTGTTCCCATAATGATTCAAAATATTTTAGGTATGGTATATGTGGAAAGGTACAGCCTAAGACTTCCTTAGTATAGAAATGTGGAAGCCTGTCACCTGTTACAAATTCCTTGTTCATGGTTGCATCCTTCTTGCCTTTGGGCTTCACTAAGTATGATCAAGAGGTGCCTTGGATATCATTGGTCTGTTTTCAATCTTGTAGGGATGGTGTCAGTTGTGGAGCTGAAACAGAGTTCAGTAATGCAACGATTGCTTATAGGCTGGATGCCAACAGTTATCAGGTGAGTGGTCTCTGGTCGGTAAATCATGGGGCCCAAGAACTTAGTCTTTTGCCCTGGTCAACACCTGTTAGTGCTTCCAGTCTGACTCCAAGGCAAATAAACATTATACTGGAAAGGAGAAGGGTCTACACAACGTTACATTCCATCTGAGAGGAACTGCACTCCAGAGCCCACTTCATTTGGGACTTGACACTTTGACAACAGAAACTGGCTTACTATACTTCTCACAATATCCAGTTCAGTGCTCTGCCCTGACTTACCAAATCCAATTTTGTGTAATATTAGAAGTAGAAAGTTTGATGGTTAGAACAGTATTCCACTGATATCTAGAGCTTTTTAAAATTTATCAGAATAGGGCCTCCCTGGTGGCGCAAGTGGTTGAGAGTCCGCCTGCCGATGCAGGGGATACGGGTTCGTGCCCCGGTCTGGGAGGATCCCATATGCCGCGGAGCGGCTGGGCCCGTGAGCCATGGCCGCTGGGCCTGCGCATCCGGAGCCTGTGCTCCGCAACGGGAGAGGCCACAACAGTGAGAGGCCCACATACCGCAAAAAGGAAAAAAAAAAAAAAATTTATCAGAATAATGGATATAAATCAAATAGAAAATGTAGTTATCTTTTTTTTTTTAATTAATTTGTTTATTTTTGGCTGCGTTGGGTCTTCGTCGCCACACACGGGCTTTCTCTAGCTGCGGCGAGCAGGGGCTACTCTTCATTGCAGTGCACGGGCTTCTCACTGCAGTGGCTTCTCTTGTTGCAGAGCACAGCTCTAGGCACGTGGGCTCTAGAGAGCGGTCTCAGTAGTTGTGGCGCACAGGCTTAGTTGCTCCGCGGCATGTGGGATCTTCCCAGACCAGGGCTCGAACCCATGTCCCCTGCATTGGCAGGCGGATTCTTAACCACTGTACCACCAGGGAAGCCCAGAAAATGTAGTCATCTTATACCAGCCTATAAACTCTTTTTCTTCTGTTAAGAGTGTGCATTTATAATTTTATTTTATCTCTTAAATTGCAAATTCTAATGATCAGGTAATTTGCAACAATAAAACTCTAACACTTGGCCTTATGTTTTCAGAGGTGATCAGGGGCCTTCAGATCGTCCCCTGAGTCTTGCTGTTCATTGTGTCAAACACGATGCCTTCATCTTTGCTCTATGTCAAGATCATAAACTACGAATGTGGTCTTATAAGGTAAATGCTACATTTATAGTTACTGCAAGTTAAAATAGGATTGCAAATTGTAAGGGAATTGAAATAAATCTCGCTTCTCATAATATGATCAGATCTCTTAGTTTGGAAATTATGGGGCATTTCCAGGTTCAGACAGTTTCATTTAGCTTTATTTTTCATACATTTCTCCCCTAACTTTTTGTATTTTTATTTTGAAAACTATGAGTCCTACAGAAACATTGAAGTGGTACAGAGTATACTCTTCACTTTGGAACAAATGTATTTTTATTTTTGTTTTTATTTTTTTTTTATTTTTTTTTTTTTGCGGTACACGGGCCTCTCACTGTTGTGGCCTCTCCCGTCGCGGAGCACAGGTTCCGGACACGCAGGCTCAGCGGCCATGGCTCACGGGCCCAGCTGCTCCGCGGCATGTGGGATCTTCCCAGACCAGGGCACAAACCCGTGTCCCCTGCATCGGCAGGAGGACTTTCAACCACTGCGCCACCAGGGAAGCCCAACAAATGTATTTTTAAAATGCAAGTTGGTAAAATAGTTTTCAACATTCGCAAACAAAACAGCTGATGATTTTATCTATCAGACTAAAGAGATATTTTCATCTCAGCCCTTTAAAAAAAACCCTTAGGGCCCTTCAGATAAATTAGATACAGTGCTAGATATAATGAATGTGCATTCTTTAAAAAGGGAAGGACTTTGTTTTTCTATCCTGAATATTCTTTAATACTACTTACTAAATGTTTTCTTGGGCAGGACCAAATGTGCCTGATGGTAGTTGACATGCTAGAGTATGTCCCTGTGAATAAAGATCTTCGGCTCACTGCTGGGACTGGACACAAATTACGATTTGCCTATTCCCTTACCCTTGGACTCTACCTAGGGATATACATGCATGCACCAAAGCGAGGACAGGTATGAAATGAATAAGACACGTATCAAGTTATTCTGTGTATGCTGATATGGGGAAGTAGCTATAGAGTCATTGAGTCTATTTAAGCTCTTCACACCAACCTAGATGTATCTTGCGTTGTTTCCGCGGAGATGGTAGGTTTTGTGCTAATATGTGAATTAAAAGATCTTGAAGGAAAAGTCAGGATGAAAGGGAGTAGAGAGTTTAAAGGGATATGGAAGGAAAAGTTAACCAAAACTAAGCAAGAAAGAGCCAATTTGAAAGTCTGTGTGAAAAAATGGAGTTGTGAAAGGGATGTAGGTGTTATTAAGAGGTACAAGGGAAGTTAATTTTTAGAAATAATTTTGCTCATCATCTAAACACTAGCTGTTGTATGTCAGTGAGGTATTTACGATACAATACAAAGGTATAATATAAACAGCCACAGGAATTCCCTGGCATTCCAGTGGTTAGGCCTCTGAGTGTCCAATGCCAGGGGCCTGGGTTCAAGGGGGAGCTAAGATCCCGCAAGCTGCATGGCCAAATAAATAAATAAACAGCCGCTTGTTGGGTATTGTGTGTTTGGCGTGTTGCCAGGCCCTTTACGTACATTAATAGCAAACGCTTGGACTGTGCTTATTACTCACACACTACACATATCATCCATTTAATCCTAATAACATTCCAGTGAGGTAGGCTTTGTCCTCCTCACCCTGCCGGAGCCCTGATTCCCCATGCTGGGTGCTGCTCTGCTTGGTGCCCTCCTCGCTCCTGTTGGGCTCTGATATCCCACTCCAGGTTGCCCTTCCACATGGATGCCCTCCTCACCCTACTTGGGCCCTGACACTCTGTACTAGTCCACCCCCCCCATGCAGTGGACACCCTTCTCACCTACTTGGGCTCTAGTCCCCAGTGCAGGCTGCCACTCTCTGTAGACACTCCTCAGCCTGCCCCAGACCTTCCATATATGTGGACGCCCTCTCACCCTGCTTATGCGCCTCACCCTAAGCCAGGCTACTCCCAAATATGAAGACTCTTCTACATTCTTGGGTTCTTGATTCATTCTGCTATCCCCTCCTTGGGCTCATAATTTGTTAGAATGGCCCACATAACTCAGGGAAACACTCACTTACATTTACTAGTTTGTTGGGTGATAAATGATGAAGAGGTATGTAGGGCAAGGTCCAGAAGGGTCTCATGGTGTTGAGGTGCACCACCCTCCCAACACATGGATGTGTTCACCAACCTGGAAGCTCTCCAAATCCCATACCTTAAGAATTTTTAAGGAGGCTTCATCACATAGGCATGATGGGTTACTAATTCAATTTCTAGCCTTTCTTCACTTTCCAGAGGATGGGAGTTAGGGCTGAAAGTTTCAAGCTTTTAATTAGACTTGGTCTTTCTGGTGACTAGCCCCATCCTGAAGCTATCCAGGAGTCACCTCATTAGAACAAAAAGTGTTCCCATAAGCCAGGATATTCAAAGGAATTTAGGAGCTCTGTGTCGGGAACCAGGGTCAAAGATCAAATATTAGAACAAAAGATGCTCCTAGCACCTCTATCACTCAGGAGACTGCAGGAGTTTTAGGAGCTCAGTGTCAGGAGCCAGAACCAGAGACCAATATATATATTTATTATTATTTCACCGATTCTGATAGAGGCTTGTTAACTCTGTAGATCATATTGGAAAGAATTGCCATCTTGGCAATATTAAGGCTTTTGGTTCATGAACATGGGATGCTTTTCCATTTATTTAGATCGTATTTAACTTTTTTAGCAATGTTTTATAATTTTCATAGTGTAAGTTTTGCAGGGTTTCTTTAATCAGTTTATTTGTGTATATTTTATTCCTTTTGATACTATTGTAAATGAAATTATCTTCTTAATTTCATTTCAGATTGCTCATTGCAGGTTTATAGAAATACAATTCATTTTTTTATATCAAACTTGTATCCTGTAACCCTACTGAACTCTTATTAGTTTTAATAGTGTTATAGTGGAATTCTTGGGACTTTCTATTTACAGGACAATATCATCTGCAAATAAGATAGTTTTACTGCTTCCTTTCTGATCTGGGTGCCTTTTTTTTTTCCCCCCTTAAATTGCCTTGGATAGATCCTCCAGTACAATGTTGAATAGAAGTGATAAGAGTTGTCTTATTCCTGATTTAAGAGAGGAAGTTTTTAGTCTTTCACCATTGAGTGTGATGTTATCTGAATTTCTCATAATGCCCTTTATCGTGTTGAGGAAGTTACTTTTTATTCCTAGCTTGTTGAGTGTGTAATTAATGAAAGGGTATTCAGTTTGGTACCACTGCCTTGATTCACATTGACACCAGTAATTTTACCTACCATTGCTTTTGCATTATCAGTGCAAATATTAACACAGTGAAAAGGGCAAATGATGTAGTATTATGAAAAGTGTTTTGACCTCACTAATCCCCGGAAACAGTCTTAGGGACCTCTAGGAATCTATGGACCATATTTTGAGAACCACTGCTCTAAACATTAGACTGAGATTGAATATGCTATTCTAGGAGTGGTATCAAACTGAGCTGAGCTATTACCTCCTTTGGTTTGAGCATTATGGTTCTATTAATGAAGCCTAAAATCAGATACACTTTTAGCAGCCATGTAACACTGTTGTGCCTATTCAGAGTATAATGAAGTTGAGGTCTTTTTTTTTTCCTTCTTTTTTTGAACAAAAACTGCTCTTCAGCATGTTTTTTTCTCCCTAGTCTGCACATTTGAAGGTTTTATTTTTAATCTCTGTAATATTTTACACCCATCCCAATTTTTTAAAAAATAAATAAATTTATTTATTTATTTATTTTTGGCTGTGTTCAGTCTTCGTTGCTGTGCGCAGGCTTTCTCTAGTTGTGGTGAGCGGGGCTACTCTTCGTTGTGGTACGTGGGCTTCTCATTGTGGTGACTTCTCTTGTTGTGGAGCACGGGCTCTAGGTTCGCGGGCTTCAGTAGTTGTGGCTTGCGGGCTCTAGAGCGCAGGCTCAGTAGCTGTGGTGCACGGGCTTAGTTGCTCCATGGTATGTGAGATCTTCCAGGACCAGGGCTTGAACCCATGTCCCTTGCATCAGCAGGCGGATTCTTAACCACTGTGCCACCAGGCAAGCCCTACACCCATTCCTGTTAATTTCATTTGTTTCTTCTTGGTTTTCTTTTCATTCCTTGGGTTCTAATTATGTTAATAAGTGCATTAATTTAATCATTTCCAGCATCATGTCCTCAGTGTTATAAATATGCCGTCTGTATTTCCATCTAGGACACTAATAAAAATCTCAAACAGAAGTCCTGTAGACCTATGGTGTGGTCTGTGAAATGGTCCTGGGCCACAAATTATTTGTTACTGGATTGCAGTAAGATAGATAAATATAGAAAGTGAGAGAATGCATTAGAAGCTTTTATAGTGACATTGCCACAGACATTCAAGGTTTCTGTATTTCATAAAAGTATCAGTCTGGAACAGATTAGAAATTAAAGAAAAAAAAACACTGTTCCTTTCCACAGATAGTTTGAGAAGCACTGCACTAGACCAGCATTTTTCCAACTTTTTGGCTGGAATCTACAATATTTTGCATTGCTACATACTTTATACCTATGTGGTGATGGGCATATAACAGAAAATAGTTTTCATGAAACATGTTTACCTTTACCATGAGTGATGAACTGATAAACTCTGATACTTTGTTTCTTTTTCTTTTTTCTTTAATTTTTTTTAATGCTGGTTGAGACCTCCTAAATTTGATTCATGTCCCACTAATGGGTTGAGATATGCAGCTTGTAAATACAGCTCTAGGCTAGAATGAATATGAGCATTACATATATTTCTCATATTTCATACATTCCTATTTTTCTCTCAAAAAGACTCTCACTGTATATTTTTCTTTTAGTACTTCCTTGTGAACAGTTGCTTGTGTTATAAGGATAGAATCTTCATCACTCTTATCAGTTTATAATACACATTCTTTATCAAAAAATTATTTAAAATATTGTCCATTAAATATTATTTTTGAGTTGACATTTTTTTGTTTTGGCAACAGAGTTAAATACTAAACATGAATTATTTTATAGGGTTTTATTTTTAGTGAAGATTGACTAGAGTTGATTTGTATTGTGTGTATGTTTTAAATTATTTTTGGTACTTTGGTAAAAATATAAACTTAAAAATAGGTTTCTCACCATAGTGAGATACCACCTCATACCCAAAAGGATAGCTACTATGGGGGGAAAAAACAGAAATACCAAGTGTTGGAGAGGATGTGGAGACATTGGAACCCTTGTGCATTACTGGTGGGAATATAAAATGCTGCAGCCACTATGGGAAACAACATGGCAGTTCCCAAAAAAATTAGGCATAGAATTTCCATAGGGTCGAGCAATTCCACTTCTGGGTATATACCCAAAAGAATTAAAGTAGGGTATTTAAGAGATATTTGTACGCCCATGTTCATAGCAACAATATTCCCAATAGCCAAAAAAGTGGAAGCAACCTAAGTCTTCATTGATGAAAGAATGGATAAATAAGATGTGGTATATACATAAAATGGAATATTATTCAACTTTAAAAAGGAAGGAAATTCTGGGACTTCCCTGGTGGTCCAGTGGTTAAGACACTGCACTTCCAATGCAGGAGGCGCAGGTTCAATCCCTGGTCGGGGAACTAAGATCCTACATCCCACATGCCATGCGGCCGAAAAAAGAAAGGAAGGAAGGAAATTCTGACACGTGCTGCAACATGGATGAGCCTTGAGGATGTTATGCTAAGTAAAAATACAGTCCCCAAAAAGACAAATACTGTTAAGTTTCCATTATGTAGCAGTCAAGGTCATAGTAGAATGCTGGTTGCCAGGGGCTGTGGGGAGGGGGAATGGGGAGTTATTTAATGAGTACAGGGTGTCTGTTCTGAAAAAATGAAAAAAAGTTTTGGAGTTCAGTTGCACAACAATGTGAATATACTTAATACTAATCTGTACACTTAAAAATAGTTAAGATGGTAAATTCTACATGTATTTTACCATACTTTTTTTTAAAAATGAGCTTCTGAATGCTAGTAAGTCTTGCATAGAAAAATAGCATGTTGGTTATTTCAAGTACTGAATCATCAACTTGTGTTTTAACAGTTCTGCATTTTCCAGTTGGTGAGCGCTGAGAATAACCGCTATAGCCTAGATCACATGTCCTCACTATTCACTTCTCAGGTAGGTTGAGTCATCCTTTGCATATCATAGAAGTACAGGAAAGAAACATTGGCTAACTTAACTATGTTGTAATGGGATTGAAATCTTAAAATGGAATATTTAATGAAACTTCATGCAAAAAAATTTCATTTGGATTTTACCAAGTTCACATGGTACTGTCTTTTGTTTTCATGCTTTTACCTCTCCTACTAATACAAGTTTAAGTCACCATAACTTAGTACCTTTTCTTTCTTGTTTTAACAAGAGTTTTTGTTTATTTGTTTCCCCCCTACATTTCCTTCTAGGAGACACTGATTGACTTTGCCTTAACCTCTACGGATATCTGGGCCTTGTGGCATGATGCTGAGAACCAAACAGTTGTGAAATATATCAACTTTGAACAGTACGGGTCCCTCGCCTCTGTCATCCTACCTTACCCCAAGCAAATTCATACTTAGAAAAGAAGGGAGAGCTTTTTATGTAGACCAAAGTCAAATGTTTGCATTTAAAGGACTCAGACCCGGGTTTGCCTATTTTCTGACATACTTTCTTTTTCATTTTTTGTTATTTCTTACCTTATGATTTTAGGACAAAATAAGGATTCTTAGAGTTGGAATGAGGTGAAGAAAATACCATCTTTTGGGGGAGAGATAGCATATAACCAGAATACTTTTTCTTTTTTTTTTTTTAAACAAGCTGTGGCTGGTTTTATTAAAGAAAAGTTGTGCATGATTTACTTTTCACCAGTCTGTTCTGGCATGCTTCTGATGATATCAGAATCAGCTGGATCAGTGATAGCCAGTGTGCATACTCTGTAGTATTTTCCACACGCTGTGCCCAGTTCAGTATTATTGCCCCTGTAGTGATGGATACATGGCATAATACTCTATTTCAGATTTCCCCGAGGCTGGGCAGTTGTTGGCAGGGATGCCCAGTTTCACTTTGCCTCGTCTGATCATTTTCTAAGTCTTCTTGTACCCGAGCACATACTTTCCACTTTTCATAACAACTTGGAGCCTAGAGTTGGTCGACTCCAGTGACTTTTTTGTCTTCCTTGCGGGCACCATCTTCCTGCCTGAGGTGCAGGACACCCCCAACCGAGAGCAGCTGCCAAGATGCCCAGGGAGCGAGAAAGGCCCCAAATGCTTCTAATCTGTGCATTTTCTTTGTTTCTGTGCAAAGTCTATTTCTTATACCCACAACTTCCAAAAGGCACTGCAGCCCCTTTGGGATCTCAGTTTCCTCATGAGATGAGAAGTAGATTGGACAAATACAGTGCCTCTTGAACTTTTTTTTAAAGCAGGAATCCCTTTTTTTTTTCAAAAGATAATGAACTCCAGGGCTTCCCTGGTGGTGCAGTGGTTGAGAGTCTGCCTGCCGATGCAGGGGACACGGGCTCGTGCCCAGGTCCGGGAAGATCCCACATGCCATGGAGCGGCTGGGCCCGTGAGCCATGGCCACTGAGCCTGCACGTCTGGAGCCTGTGCTCCACAACGGGAGAGGCCACAACAGTGAGAGGCCCTCATACTGCAAAAAAAAAAAAAAAAAAAAAAAGATAATGAACTCCAATATATAACAAAACCAGTATTTTATGAATATAAAATTATAACACAATTAACATGATAACTCTAATATTAGATATATTTGGAATATCTGATATTTTTAATGTACATAATATTCATTTTAACATTTTTAATAGTTACAAAATACATTTAAAAACAAATTTTGAATCAAACACTTGTGTAGTCCCTGAAACACCTGTGGAGGATTCCCTGGAACATAGTTTGACGGCCCTGGAACTGCAGTTGACCCTCAAACAACATGGATTTGAACTGGGTAGGTGGGGGGGTCTGCTTATTACACGGATTGTTTTCAGTAGTAAATACTGCAGTACTGTTTGATCTGCAGTTGCTTGAATAAGTTATACATGGATTTTTGACTGCACAGAGGGTCGACACCTGTAACCCCCCCATGTCGTTCAAGAGTCAGCTGTAAACTAATTGAGCTCAAGCAGGTCTCTCATGACCCTATATTCTAGAATAGAATTCTAGGAGTGGTTGCCCCCAGATTGACCCTGAACCACACCTCAGAAGATAGAGAGTACTCCTTATAGATGGCATTCAAGCAAAGAATCTGCGGTCAGGTGAGAGTTTGAATCCTGGTTGTACAACTTACTAGCTTTGAGATACCCTAAACCTCACTTTTGACATCTTAAAAATGAGGGTAGTGTATCCTTCAAAGAGTTATCGTAAGTTATACATGAATAGTATCTAGAATTGCACCTAGTATAATGTGCAGCATATGGTAAATGCAGAATGAAAGTTAGCTATTATTTGTAGATTTGTGTTTAGGGTTTTAATTTCAGGAAGCTGCCTATTAGAACAAGTAAGAGGACTTCTATAGTCCAGACTCTGCTATGAATATGTTTCTTTTTTTTTTTTTTTTTTTTTTTTTTTTTGCGGTACGCGGGCCTCTCACCGCTGTGGCCTCTCCCGCTGTGGAGCACAGGCTCCGGACGCGCAGGCTCATCGGCCATGGCTCACGGGCCCAGCCGCTCCGCGGCATGTGGAATCCTCCCAGACCGGGGCACGAACCCGTGTCCCCTGCATCGGCAGGCGGACTCTCAACCACTGAGCCGCCAGGGAAGCCCTGAATATGTTTCTTTTTTTGGAAACTTTTAATAGAATTGATCAAGCAGTAGTAGCAGAGGTTCAGTGATGGGACCCTCCCTGCCCAAATACTGCTAACAACATAAGCTTCATTTTTATTCATCATCTTTATGTAGACTGATGGACTTTTTCTCTCTGTAGTAATGTTGCAGGTCAGTGGAATCCAGTTTTTATGCAGCCTCTGCCAGAGGAAGAAATCATTATCAGAGATGATCAAGACCCCAGAGTAAGCAATGCTAAAATCTTATGTAAGGAGATGATTTACCCTGATCGTTAGTTTGAGAAGAACCAGTTGTATTAGCAGAACTCTTTCAGCTGCAGATGAAAGAAATCTACCTCAAACTGACTTAAGCTGAATGTATTGGCTTGTGCTGCTGGGAAGTTCAGAGTTACCTGGTTTCAGCCATGGCTGAAACAATGCCTTCAGGGCTTGATCTCTCCTTTGTCTCAATTCTGCTTTCCTCCTTGTTGGGTTTATTGTCCGGCAGGCTTTCTGAGCCAAGCTTGCCTTCTGTGAACTTAGCAACCCCAGGGGAAAGACCACTTCTGTTCCAGGCCCTGGAGTTGACACTGGCCTGGCTTAAGTCATGTGCTAATTCCTGGCATAGTCACTCTGATCAGAAGGAATAGAATATTCTGGCTTGGCATGAGAAACATGTCCGGCATGGGCCTTGCTATTGTGGAGGGTGAAGTCAGTTGGGTATGGGTACGGGAGGAATGGTTCTTCAGAGAAAGGTAAGGGATTTGTTGGTAAAAGAAGGGGAAATGGATTCTAGGCAGGCACAGACAGTAGGTGTCCACTATACTAACCATGTGAATATATGCATAAAAACTAGACACAAGAGGTATAAGCTATGACGAACATAACTTTAAAAGGTAATGCAATATCAAAACAGGTCAATTTCCCTGTTTTTCAAGGACATCCTCAAGATAAATGGAAGAAAAACTTTCAGTTGATGCATTAGTATTAAAATGAGATAAAGGTCATGGGCTCTGGGTCTGAAACAATGACTCTTTGTAGGATTGGAAAACCCATTTTGAATATCTGAAATTGAATATTGCAAAAATTTTAATCCCAAGAGTTTATTGGCACTTAACTTTTGTCTAAAAGCCAAAATCACATGATAATTATTAAAATTCTTGTTTTTCTCCATTTTGGTCATTTTATAAATATCTCCTAGAACCTCAGTAGAAGGAAGGAAACGTGAATGAAGGTCAGCCAGGTTTGCTGCTTATTGCCAAATTTGGTTTATAAAATTTGGTCAAAATGAGACCATAGGCAGCATAAGACTTTCCATTTTGTTCTCTCTACTTCATTTCGCCACCTGTGAGAGCTTACTGCAGGTTTTTTTGTTTGTTTTTTACATATAATACCTATTATTATCAATTCCTTTTCTTTTATATGTAAACCATAAAATGAGTTCTTTTGTGGATGGTGTAGAAACCACCTTAGTTTAATTATTCTCTTACCAGTGTTTGTCACTAATAAACTAGATACAACTCTTGCATTTAAGATTGGTATTTGACAAGCTGTGTTTTCCAGTGGAACCCACTGAAGTGCACCATGAGGAACACAGCATTCTCAGTGTAGTACATCTAGTTGACTCAAAGACACTGCAGGCTTCACAGTGTGAAAACAGATGACTGCTCTGCCACTTGTTACTGCTCAATTGCTGAAGGGCACAATTTCCACATTCATGTAATAGGAATGCAGCCTTTGGTTTTAATGTGTTGAATTGTTCGTTCAGATTTTTCCAAATTTTATCTTTTTTAGAATGATACTAATTCTTGTTTCAATGTTCTAACAGGAGATGTATTTGCAGAGTCTTTTTACACCAGGGCGATTCATTAATGCAGCTTTATGTAAAGCTTTACAGGTCAGTGAGAAAATACTTAGTGTTCATTTAAGACTCTCTTATTTTATTACTAATATTATATAATTAATGATTACTATTAACTTTTGTTGTTTTGCATATACTAATACCAAACATAGTTTTGCAACTGTATATACATGTGTTTATAAATGCTATTGTAATTTTTTAAAATGTTCTTTCCATAAAAATAGCAAGAGTCCAGGCGGGGAAATAGGATTAAGGGCACTTTCCCAATGACTACTGAAGCATGCCAGTAGTAAAAAGAGAAACTTGTACCTACACTATTGTAAAAAGATATACCATACTACACTGCATATAATCTCTATACTTGAAAGAAGTTTTCTTGGGTAGGTTTGATGGTATTGTTTTTACCCTTTTGTTAGTATAGTGAAGGTCTGACTTGGTTCAGGTTCAAGAAAATAATCTAAGCTTCAAAGTTACATGGTTTAAGAGATGCTTAACCTTTTCCAAAATAATTCTTTACTTTAAAGTCACTTAGGCTTTCTTAAATTGCTACTTAGCTTCATGAATTTAAAATAGAATAATCACTTATAGAATTGAAAAGTTCCTTAGAATCTCCTGATCTGACCTCCACACAAAGCAGAAATACCTTCTGAGGCTTCTCTGACAGACAGCTATTCAGCTTCTAGTTGTGTCTGCCTCCAGTGACAAGTCTCTCACCAGCTCTTTTGTGACTTACTGTTCAAAACTGTGCCACTTAAAAGTTCAACCCTGGGAATTCCCTGGCAGTCCTGTGGTTAGGACTTGGCACTTTCACTGCCCAGACCCAAGTTCAATCCCTGGTCAGGGAACTAAGATCCCACAAGCCGTGCGGTACGGCCAAAAAAAAAAAAAAAGTTCATCCCAGTATTGGATCAAATTTAACCCCCCATCATTTAGGTGGCATCTTTCTTTGGGAACTTCATAGAACATGTCTCTTCTATAAAGCAACCCTTCAAATATTTTAAGAATCCTTCCATGTTATCTTTCTGCAGGGTAAAAATATACCCAGTTCCTTAACTTTCTCTCAGGTGATATGGTTTCCAGATCCTTGACTTTTCTTCTAGGTACATTCTTAAATATCTGGCTATTCTATGTTTTCTGTTTTCTCTCTAATAAAACTCCAGGATGACATGGTCACTTTCTTCTAAGGTATTATTTCTTTCATCTCATCAGCCCTTCTTATTAACAGTAATCACGTGTATGATTTCTCATGGTATCTCATGCACACGGAGATATTGAATAATCAGTAAGGCATTCACAAGCTTTGCCTTAGGAGAATTATTCCCATTAGAGTGACCTACCCCACCACTACTCTAACTCACCTTTGTGCCAGTCAGGATGTATATGTTGGGCATCATCTTATATCTTCCTCCAGATAAGCAATAGCCATTATGTTTCCTTTTGCTTTTTGTAATGATCCAGATGTACCCAATTATAATTCTTACAGATTCATGAGCTTCTATAGTTTATTCTGGACTATAGAAACTATTTCAAAGTTGCTATGATTTCACAATTAGAAGTTATCTGCATACGACTTCCCTGGTGGTGCAGTGGGTAAGAATCCGCCTGCCAATGCAGGGGACACGGGTTCAAGCCCTGGTCCGGGAAGATCCCACATGCTGCGGAGCAGCTAAGCCCGTGCACCACAACTACTGAGCCTGCACTCTAGAGCCCACAAGCCACACTACTGAAGCCCATGTGCCTAGAGCCCGTGCTCCACAACAGGAGAAGCTACCACAGTGAGAAGCCCGAGCACCCCAAAAAAGAGTAGCCCCACTCACCACAACCAGAGAAAGCCCACGGGCAACAACAAGGACCCAACGCAGCCAATCAATCAATCAATCAGTCAATTTATAAAAAGAAATTATTTGCGCAATGTTAAGAGTAAATGTGTGTTTCAGGCATGTCCAGTCTCTATTGTATAGTATATTACCTCAGTATCTTCTGACCTGGAGTATTTTTCATTCAGTTTTTAGTATTATGTGATACTCTAAAGTGTCTCTTTGTGTCTGTTTTATTTTTAGATTTTCTGTCGAGGAACTGACAGGAATTTAGATCTCTCCTGGAATGAACTAAAGAAAGAAGTTACTTTAGCTGTTGAAAGTGAGGTGAGCTTTGGGTAAAGAAAGAATGATAATTTCTTTCATCTCCCTATGGAGTAGATTGGTACTGAGAAATTGTTCAAATTGTTCATTGGACCTTGTTAGTAAGAAATATAAATGTCTAAACCTTTTAATTAGTCTATGGCATGTAATGCATAAGGGATATTCATTTGCCTATAGCTTAGTAAAATGATATTAAACAATTATGTTTTGGGGGGAGAAAGATCCCAAATGGTATCAAGAGGGTTTTTTTTGTTGTTGCCAGCTCCAAGGAAGTGTAACAGAGTATGAATTTTCCCAGGAAGAGTTCCGAAATTTACAACAGGAATTTTGGTGCAAGTTCTATGCCTGTTGTCTTCAGTATCAAGAAGGCCTTTCTCATCCTCTTGCCCTACATTTGAATCCACACACAAACATGGTGTGCCTGCTGAAAAAAGTAAGAGAGCAGAAACATAACAGAAGAACTCCTTTAGACTGTTCAGTGGGTCTTTCAGAATGTAGTGTCTATTGTATATTGTAGTTCGCTTTTAGGATTTTGGTGGGTTTTTTGTTGGGTGGGGGTCCTAAAATTATAGTTCATTTTTGTTTAAATATTCTTCTGCATTATTTATACTTTTTTGCATCTTGTTTTGTATTGAAGTGATTTCTAATTTGAAAGTTACAAGAGTAATGCAGAGAACTTCTGTATACTCTTCAACCAGATTCACTGTTCATTAACTTCCATTGCTTCTTTTCTTTCTATAGATATGTTTTTTTCTTCCTGAGCCACTTGAGAGTTAGTTGTAAACATCATTCCCCTTAATCCTTACACATTTTAGCATGTATCTTAAGCACAAGGGTCTTCTTATATACCACAGCACAATTTAAAGATCAGGCAGTTTGATATTGATATAATATAATACAGTTTATATTCAGATTTTACCAGTTGTGCTTACAATTTTTATTCTTGATCTGGGATCCAATCCAAGATCTTGCATTTATTTAGTTGTCAGGTTTCTTTAGCTTAATCTCCAGCTGTTGTCAGCCCTTCTTTGTCTTTCATGACACTGACATTTTTTTGAAGACTATACCTGTTGTTTGGTAGAGTGTCCCTTAATTTGGATTTGTCTGGGGTTAGCTCATGATAAGATTCAGGTCTCAAATATTTTTTATCTTTAAACATTCACTGAAAACAAATGTAACTGGAAGATTTGTATTTCCAGGGGTACCTGTCTTTCCTTGTGCCTTCCTCCTTAGTGGACCATTTATATCTCCTCCCTGATGAGAATCTTTTGACAGAGGATGAGACAGCCATATCTGATGGTAATAGTAATTGTTATGTCCATATCTAAGCCCTTTCTGCGATGAACCCTATGATTTCTTTCAAATGAATGCAGAAAACATTGATTTCCACTGTGGTTTTTCCTGGCCACTTTACCACATTGTAGATATTTTAGGGGAAACTGAAGAGGCCTAAACATCTTTAAGACCTCAGATAGATACCTGGCATTTAATTATTAATATTTTAATTTAATATAATATTAGCTAGCAGCTCTTCATTGGCTTGAGACATGAATGTCAACTTTCTCTTGCTTATAGATGTGGATGTTGCTCGGGATGTCGTATGTCTCATAAAATGCCTTCGGCTGATTGGAGAGTCAGTAACTATGGATATGGCAGTAATGATGGAAATGAGTTGTTACAACCTACAGTCTCCAGAAAAGGCTGCAGAACAGATTCTGGAAGATTTGATCACTATTGATGTGTAAGGAGAATTTAGGGTAAAGTCCATTTCCTAATGGAAATTTAGCAATTCTTAGTGCCAAAATCAGGGGGTTTTTTTGTTTGTTTCTTGCGGTACGCGGGCCTCTCACTGTTGTGGCCTCTCCCGTTGCGGAGCACAGGCTCCAGATGCGCAGGCTTAGTGACCATGGCTCATGGGCCCAGCCGCTCCGCGGCACGTGGGATCTTCCCGGACTGGAGCACGAACCCGTGTCCCCTGCATTGGCAGGCGGACTCTCAACCACTGCGCTACCAGGGAAGCCCCCCAAATCGGGTTTTTAATGTACACTCAAGTGTGTACAAAGTAGAGGCTTAAAATTAATTGCCGTGATTCTCAGTAGGTATTTCAGCTTTTAAACAGAAAATCTAATACATGAATTCAGGTTTGGAAACAGACTCATGAATTATGGTCTGGCTATTAACTGAGCTATAAATTCTAAAATGTAAAAGTATTTTTCTCACATTCATTTTGTCTGTCATTTCCAAAAATAAATGAGGGAAAAATTTCTACATGGAGTAAAAGTATCTTGTACACCAGAGTGATTATCTCTACTCCTTTATTATATGGCTGGTTTTCATGTTTCATAGAGCATTTAGCTTATACGGCATATAGAGTCTATCTCATATATTCTCGGTAGTAATAGGAGTTTTCTAATTTCCTTATAGAGACAATGTGATGGAGGATATTTGTAGTAAACTGCAAGAGATTAGGAACCCAGCCCATGCCATTGGATTTCTTATACGGGAAATGGATTATGAAACAGAAGTGGAAATGGAAAAGGGATTCAATCCAGGTAAATGACAAAACAACAAATGTACCTCTCTGATTTAGAGAAAACAGTGATACATTTAACTGTTTTTTTTTTTTTTTTTTTTTAATTACAGCTCAGCCTTTGAATATTCGATTGAATCTTTCCCAGCTCTATGGTAGTAGCACAGCAGGGCGTATTGTGTGCAGAAGTGTGTGTAAAATTGCCAGTACTCGCTTCCTCATCTGCCGAGACCTCTTGATCTTACAGCAGCTACTAATGAGGCTAGGAGATGCAGTAAGTACTACTTGAGGGAAAGCTTGTAACATCTGAAACCTCTTCTTGACCTACCGGCACATAGCAGAATGTCAGCTCTGAGAGCCACCAGACTCTTGTTGCCATACAACTGCCCTCTTCTCCCCACCTACTGAATGTTTTATGTTCAAAAATTACCTTTCTGCCCACCATCAGAAGTCCCATTTATCTCACTCATCTGAACCTGACAAGGAAGCAGTCTAATTAAACTAATTCATGTTAATGTATAAATAGCTGAAAGGCCTTTGGGGCTCCCAGGGATATTTTTACTTTTTAAATCAGAATTTATTAAATCAAATACGTTGCTAATGGCAGAATTTCAGGTAAAAATAAGGAAAAAACATTTAGGAAGATGATTGGTTTAGGACACCAAGGAGAAACAGGAACCTTTCCTGAGAGTCTGTCACTTAGGGCAGCCCTTACTAACTGAGTTCTTTTTAATCTTTGTAGATTCTTCCATTTCTTCAGGTTTTGGGGGGTATTTTTGTTTGTTTTTTTGTTTGTTTGCCACATGGCTTGCAGGATCTTAGTGCCCCAACCAGGGATTGAACCCAGACGCTGACAGTGAAAGCCTGAGTTCTAACCACTGGACCACCAGGGAATTCATCTGTAATCTTCTACCCAGTGATAACCACTATTACATTTTTTTTTCTTTAATATTTATTTATTTATTTATTTTGCTGCACCGGGTCTTAGTTGAGGCATGCGAGATCTTTTTGTTGCGGCATGCGGACTCTTAGTTGCATCATGCCTGCGGGATCTAGTTCCCCAACCAGGGATCAAAGCTGGGCCCCCTGCATTGGAAGCGTGGAGTCTTACCCACTGGACCAGGGAAGTCCCACTATTTACATTTTGTTATACACCCATTTTTTTTCTCTGCAAATGGTTTTTAAATTTTATTAGGAAATTAGTATATGCTATATATTATTTTTCAGAATCTGGTGGTTTTTATTCTTCCACTTTACAAATCTCACCAGCATGTTCACATGTTACTAACTATTTTTATACAACATTATTTTTAATAGTTACCTACTATAATTTTAATTTATTCAACCAATCCTGTGGCCATCCAGGTTGTTGCCAGTTGTCCCCTTATAGATAGAACTTTCTGCATCCCTTTGACTCTATCTCCAGGATGAATTCTAAGAACTAGAATTGATTGGTCATAAGTTAACGCACATGTTTTTTTCTTTTTGGCCACGCCGCGTGGCATACGGATCTTAGCTCCCCGACCAGGGATTGATGAACCTGTGCACCCCACAGTGGAAGCGTGGAGTCTTAACCACTGGACCACCAGAGAAGTCCCAAAGTTATGCACATTTTTAAAGCTTTTGGTATTCTTGTAAAATTTTCCTCTAATGGTCATACCTATTTTTACCTAAGACCAGAAGCTTAAGAAAGGACTTAGATTGCCCTGTTACTCTTCTTGAGTCCTGAACCTACAGATTTAATGAAAGTTAAGCTGTTTGTTGTTTTCTTTTACACCATCAGCTCCCATGACATGGTGAGCTACTTTTTATTATTTTGTACTGTTAAATGGGTAGATATTTTTGCTGCCTGCTACCCCAGAATGTAATAGGTGTGTTGCTTTTATGTATGTGTGTGTGTTGCTTTTATTTATGCCCTTTGTAACTGTGTTATTTTATTCTACCTCCACCTGAACCTAAGAGTTATCATTACTAATTGCTATTTACTGTCTCACCCACCCACCCACCATGTATAGGTGATTTGGGGAGCTAGTCAGCTCTTTCAAGCTCAGCAAGACCTACTACATCGAACAGCTCCCCTACTCTTATCTTATTACCTCATTAAGTGGGGAAGTCAGTGCTTGGCAACTGATGTTCCAGTTGATACACTGTGAGTTTCATTGTTCTGATTATTTTAAAAATAAATTGTGAGCTTAATTATTTTTCCCATTGTCTGAAAGAAAAAAATTTTTAATATTATGTTATAGCACTGATATGCCTTTAAAATTCAGAGCTTTCAGGTACTCCATTTTATAAAGGTTAAAGGCAACTTCTAAGAATGAAAATAATAAATATATATTTATTATTATATATGTGTATGTATAATGCAAAGACAAATCCTGTTGAAGGCAAAATAATAAGATGAGGTCATGGGGAAGGTTAGACCACACATAAAAATGTGCTAGTTATTAAGGGTAGGCTGAGATTCTTTATAGCCAAAAGAAGAAAGAAAATTCAATATGTACCTACAAGACTCACATTTCACTTAGATAAGCCATTTTGTTTTTTCTGGCAAGGGAAAGATTTTCATGGCATGGAGGTCTTAAGAAATTTCTGCTCTGGCTTCTCATTGACGGATCACTGAATGATACGATGGGCAACAATCTAAACCATGGCTCATTTTCCAGATTTTCTTGTGCTTTCAATGGAGCTTTCATGTGTAATTTGTTAATAAAATTGACAGTGTTCTTGATAGGCTAACTTGTTGAGGTAATGTTTAGCATAGGAGAATTTATTGAGCTGTTGTTTTTTTGTTTTCCTTTTCCTCACAGGGAGTCTAATCTTCAACATTTATCAGTACTGGAACTAACTGACTCTGTTGCTTTAATGGCACATAAGTTCGGTAAGGACTGGACTGTGTATGCATTTGATTTCAAGTTTGGCATTTATTGCATATTCATTAAAGTGGTCTTTTGCCACCTTTGCTTTGGAAAGGTCGATTAGGCTGTGCTTTCACTTTGAGAGGGTACAAGCAAGCTGTGTCCTGAGACCTCTGGTTGTGACAAGAGGTTTGTGCAGATGTAACCCTAGATGAGACATAAATGAAGGGTATTGCGTGTGTTTATATGCACTGCTGCTTTTCCATTGTATATTGACACTCCAGTGATTAATTCAACAAAATCTTTTTTTTTAATTTGCGAAGTTCATATAGCTTTTGTAATCTTGTCTTCATCAACAAATATTCAAAAGGAGCCCTCTCTCACGCTTGAGAACCATTCTGGAGAATTTATTTTCTGTTGTTTTGGTATAAAACTTAGAATCTTAGGACTGTACTTACTGGAAGCACTTTCTAGAGAAAAGGAATGACTACAATGTTAAATGGGTTTTTTATTGAATTTATATAGTACTTCATAGTTTACAGATTGCTTTTATTTATATTGGCATTGATTACACCAGTGATGCATTTTATATTTTGAAATAAAAAATGTTCTTTGTTACAGGCATAAAATGAATCGGTAGACTGTCTTAACTGAAAATTGATACTACTATCACAAGTTGGTGACTGTTAAAACTTTTTGTTTTTAAGTATCTAGCCCTCAGACAATTGTGGAGTTATTCTTCCAAGAAGTTGCAAGAAAACACATTATATCTCATTTGTTCTCTCAACCAAAGGCACCTCTCAGCCAGACTGAGTTGAACTGGCCTGAGATGATTACTGCAATTACCAGTTATTTATTGCAGCTTTTGTATCCTTTCATTTAAAAGCCAGTTGAATGGTTTCTCTTATCCAAATAGTCTAAGATTCAGTAATATTCTGCCTGTGTAATGAAGATTTTTAGTGAGGTTGGGTACTTATCCCCAACAAGAGATGATATTTATTTTCAGATATCCCAATTTTTATTTTCTTTTAATTTGTTTTTTTGCTCATGAGTTGAGCCAGATTTTATTGGTGCACACACATTTGATACCTAGATCTCTTTTTTTTATAATTTATTCATTATTTTTTAATTTTTGGCTGCATTGGGTCTTTGTTACTGAATGCAGGCTTTTTCTTTTTTTTTTTTTTTTTTTTTTTTTTTAATTTTACTTTATTTTTGGCTGCGTTGGGTCTTCGTTGCTGCACACAGGCTTTCTCTAGTTGCGGCGAGTGGGGGCTAATCTTCGTTGCGGTGCAGGGGCTTCTCATTGCGGTGGCTTCTCTTGTTGCAGAGCACGGGCTCTAGGCGGGCGGGCTTCAGCAGTTGTGGCTCGTGGGCTCTAGAGCGCAGGCTCAGTAGTTGTGGCGCACAGGCTTAGTTGCTCTGTGGCATGTGGGATCTTCCCGGACCAGGGCTCGAACCCATGTCCCCTGAATTGGCAGGCAGATTGTTAACCACTGCGCCACCAGGGAAGCCCCAGGCTTTTTCTTGTTGTGGTGCGTGGGCTTCTCATTGCAATGGCTTCTGTTGTGGAGCACGGGCTCTAGGGTGTGCAGGCTTCAGTAGTTGTGACTCACGGGCTCCAGAGCACAGGCTCGGTAGTTGTGGCACACGGGCTTAGTTGCTCCACGGCATGTGGGATCTTCCGGGACCAGGGCTTGAACCCGTGTTGCCTGCATTGGTAGGCAGATTCTTAACCACTGCGCCACCAGGGAAGCCCTAGCTCTCTTTTAAAACATACATTCATAAAATATTTATTGAATGGCTCTGTATGCCAGGCGCTATGTTAGGTACTGGGTATCCACTGGCATAGTATGCTTGTGCAATATACTAGCTTGAATTAGAAATGACCACCCAGTGATGAAATACATGCTTTAGTCCATTGTTAACTGAGCTGTAATCTAGGTGACTAGGCTCCTAGTATCTAACCTTTCCACTCTGCTTGTCTAATATTAAAGTTACATAATTACATAGAAAGGACGTGTGCTACGCCACCTTCCCTTTACCTTTTTTTTTTTAATTATTAATTTTAAAAAAAATTTTATTTCTGGTTGCGATGGGTCTTTGTTGCTGTGCGCGGGCTTTCTGTAGTTGCAGTGAGCGGGGGCTACTCTTCGTTGCGGTGCACAGGCTTCTCATTGCGGTGGCTTCTCTTGTTGTGGAGCATGGGCTCTAGGCGTGCAGGCTTCAGTAGTTGTGGCTCGCGGGCTCTAGAACGCAGGCTCAGTAGTTGTGGCGCAGGGGCTTAGTTGCTCCGTGATATGTGGGATCTTCCCAGAACAGGGCTCGAACCCGTGTCCCCTGCATTGGCAGGCGGATTCTTAACCAGTGCACCACCAGGGAAGCCCCTCTTTACCTTCTTTTTAAAAATTAAGCCATTTCATGGAGTTTGATGCCTAACATGTATTGATATATTTAAGTTTTGCCAAAACAGTAAATAATCTCCTTAACCAATGACTAGATGGCCTAGCAATCCTGGTTGCCTCTTTCTAGAATGTTTGATGGGGAATTGTCAGTATGTACAATTGCAGGTGAGTACTGTTGAACATTTCAGGGCAATCATTCTTGTAAAGAATGGGGTTTCTGGGACTTTTTTCTTTGTAAATGTTTCCTGCATTTTAATTGGGCTAATAGTAAGAACCACAATAATGTACACTCATTTACACTGAAACATACCCCAGAGAGATTTCCTTTACTTCCCTCTTGGCAGTATCATTCCTAACAATTTTTTATAGAGTATTTTTTTGTTAGTTCTCTTTATTGGGTTCTCTTTATAGTAAGAAAACATACCATTGTCTTCATATAAATCCTTCACTGGAATCTAGTCAGTTGAACCAGTAAATACCAAAAGTTGGAAAATTGCTAGAATGGAAAGTGCATGTTTGTTTACATGTGTTAGTGTTATTGCAGTCCTGTTTGCTTTCTTAAAGTGTCTAATAACCTAGTATAAGAATGGACTAACAGGATTCAGTTTTAATCTCCAGATGATTTCTGGAAATACAACTTTTGTGTTGATTGACCACTATCTTCTCTCCCTCTGTGAAGAACTTGGAAATGAGTATCTCCTTAAGGAATATTTATTCTCTAATCAGAAAGCATCTTTTATGCCTTTAAGGATTATATTCAGCTGCTACATCCTTGGTGTCAAGTCAATGTTGGTTCCTGTCGATTTATGCTGGGACGGTGTTACCTGGTTACAGGAGAGGGACAGAAGGTAAACTGCATTTGAAAGATGAGCAACTGTTAAACCGTTACACTGTTTTTATTATATCTTTTTTTTTTTTTTTGGCTGCGTTGGGTCTTCGTTGCTGTGCGTGGGCTTTCTCTAGTTGTGGTGAGCGGGGGCTACTCTTTGTTGCGGTGCACGGGCTTCTCATTGCAGTGGCTTCTCCTGTTGCAGAGCAAGGGCTCTAAGCGCATCAGCTCAGTAGTTGTGGCTCGCAGGCTCTAGAGCACAGGCTCAGTAGTTGTGGCGCACGGGCTTAGTTGCTCTGCAGCATGTGGGATCTTCCCGGACCAGGGCTTGAACCCATGTCACCTGCATTGGCAGGTGGATTCTTAACCCTTGCACCACCTGGGAAGTTGTATATCTTTTTTTTATTCTGGTTTTCTTCCTATTATGGTAGTTTACATTTCTAATTTTTTCTTGATATCCTGTTATGGAGCTTTTCAAACAAAGAAAAGTTCAAAGACTTTCATACTAAACAATTATATACCCCCCCACTCAAATTCTACAATTGTTAACATGTTGCTACAGTTGGTGTATCACATTTATCCATAAATTTTCTTATTAAAGTTTACTTTTTAACTAACAGCATTTAAGTTAAAAAGTTAGATAAATTAAAGAAAATATTAAATAATGCATCAGAGAGAATTTAGATATGACAGAAACTGCAAATGCAGTCAATGGTCTTAAATAATTTTATTTCTTTTTTGGTTTTCGTTGGTACAAGAACCCTTGACTTATAGCACCTAGAAGTGGAACAGTCTATCATAAGTCATTTTGTATTCTTCTATTTCTCCAGGCTCTGGAATGTTTCTGCCAGGCAGCATCTGAAGTGGGCAAAGAGGAATTCTTAGCTCGCTTGATCCGTTCAGAGGATGGGGAGATTGTGTCCACCCCCAGGCAGCAGTATTATGATAAGGTATATTCTGTCATGGTTTGGTCCTTCTTACACCACCCTGTGTACAAATGTAACAGGGCGGGGGGGAGGGGGCAGATAAATTAGGAGTTTCAGATTAACATATACACACTACTATATATAAAATAGGTAAACAACAAGGACCTACTGTATAGCACAAGGAGCTATACTCAATATCTTGTAATAACCTATAATGGAAAAGAATCTGAGAAAGAATATGAATATATACATATAGATAAATATAACTGAATCACTTTGCTGTACACTTGAAACTAACACAACATTGTAAGTTAACTATACTTCAGTTTAAAAAAATGTATCTGAAATATATTAGTTTGGTATTTGGGGAGAAAAATAACATAAAAATTTAATCACTCCCTGAATCTCCAAATGAAGTGAAAAATGAATTTGCCTAGAGAAATTGAAGAAACATATATTTTTACATTTGATATATTTTTTTTTGTTTTTTCGGTTTTTTTTATTTGGTTGCACTGGGTCTTAGTTGCAGCAGGAGGGCTCCTTACTTGTGGCATGCATGTGGGATCTAGTTCCCTGACCAGGGATCAAACCCTGGCCCCCTGCATTGGGAGCACGGAGTCTTTTTTTTTTTTTTTTTTTTTTTTTTGCTGTACGCGGGCCTCTCACTGCTGTGGCCTCTCCCGTTGCGGAGCACAGGCTCCGGACACACAGGCTCCGCGGCCATGGCTCGCGGGCCCAGCCGCTCCGCGGCATGTGGGATCTTCCAGGATCGGGGCACGAACCCGTGTCCCCTGCATCGGCAGGCGGACTCTCAACCACTGCGCCACCAGGGAAGCCCGGGAGCACGGAGTCTTAACCACTGTGCCACCGAGGAAGTCCCTGATAAATGTTTTTAACTTAAATGAAATTCCCATCATGATATAATTTTGTTAACTCTGTCATCATTAGAACTTTATTACTTAGTATTCATCTTGCTGATATCTCAAAGAATTAACTTGTAATGCTGTATTTAGCCTTAGTTTGTGATTTAGCCCTGGGTACCCCTCCTGACCTTTTTTTCCTTCTACTCTTTCCTCTGGTCACTCACTCAGCTATAACAGTAGTGGCCTTCTTACTGTCTCATAAAAGCCAAGCACATACTCTATTCCCTTCAGGACCTTTCTCCCTGCTGTTCCTCATCCTGGAATGGTCTTCCTCCAGGTAGTCAAGTTTCTAATGCCCTCATTTCATTCAGGTCTCTGCTCCTGTGTCACCTCCTGAGAGTTCCCCCCTGCCTTGCCTACAAAGAAGCAGACGTGCACATGCTCTCCTGCACACCTGCTCCTTCTCTCCCTTAGTGCAGAGTGAGGCGCTGTGGGCAGTCTCTCTCCTTGCCCCGCTTTATTTTTCTTTATGACATTTAGCCATGCTTGATGTTATATTTTAGATTCTATGGGGTTTTTTTTCACATCTTTATTGGAGTATAAATGCTTTACAATGTTGTGTTAGTTTCTGCTGTACAAAGTGAATCAACTGTATGTATACATATATCCCCATATCCCCTCCCTCTTGAGCCTCCCTCCCACCCTCCCTATGCCATTCCTCTAGGTCGTCACAAAGCCCTGAGCTGATCTCCCTGTGCTATGCAGCTTCCCACTAGCCATCCATTTGACATTTGGTAGTGTATATACGTCAGTGCTACTCTCTGACTTCATCCCAGCTTCCCCTCCCCTCCACCAGTGCCCTCAAGTCTGTCCTCTAGTCTGCATCTTTATTTCTGCCCTGCCGCTAGGTTCATCAGTACTGCTTTTTAAAATTCCATATATGTGCATTAGCATACAGTATTTGTTTTTCTCTTTCTGAGTTACTTCACTCTGTATGACAGAGTTTTGGTCCATCCACCTCACTGCAAATAACTCAATTTCGTTCCTTTTTATGGCTGAGTAATATTCCATTATATACATGTGCCACATCTTCTTTATGCAGTCATCTGTTGATGGACATTTAGGTTGTTTCCATATCCTGACTATTGCAAATAGTGCTGCAATGAACACTGTGGTATGTGTCTCTTTTTGAATTATGGTTTTCTCAGGGTATATGCCCAGTAGTAGGATTGCTGGGTCATATGGTAATTCTATTTTTAGTTTTTTAAGGAACCTCCATACTGTTCTCCATAGTGGTTGTATCAGTTTACATTCCCACCAACAGTGGAGGAGGTTCCCTTTTCTCCACACCCTCTCCAGCATTTATTGTTTCTAGATTTTTTGATGATGGCCATTCTGACTGGTGTGAGGTGATACCTCATTGTAGTTTTGATTTGCATTTCTCTAATGATTAGTGATGTTGAGCATCTCTTCATGCGTTTGTTGGCCATCTGTATGTCTTCTTTGGAGAAATGTCTATTTAGGTCTTGCACCCATTTTTGGACTGGGTTGCTTGTTTTTTTGATATTGACCTGCATGAGCTGCTTGTATATCTTGGAGATTAATCCTTTGTCCGTTGCTTCGTTTGCAAATAATTTCTCCCATTCTGAGGGTTGTCTTTTTGTCTTGTTTATGGTTTCCTTTGCTGTGCAAAAGCTTTTAAGTTTCATTAGGTCCCATTTGTTTATTTTTGTTTTTATTTCCATTACTCTAGGAGGTGGGTCAAAAAGGATCTTGCTGTGATTTACGTCATGGAGTGTTCTGCCTATGTTTTCCTCTAAGAGTTTTATAGTGTCTGACTTTACATTTAGGTCTTTAATCCATTTTGAGTTAATTTTTGTGTATGGTGTTAGGGAGTGTTCTTTTTTTTTTTTTTTTTTTTTTTTTGGCTGCAGCGGGTCTTTGTTGCTGCACACGGGCTTTCTGTAGTTGTGGTGAGCGGAGGCTACTCTTCCTTGTGGTTTGAGAGCTTCTCATTACAGTGGCTTCTCCTGTTGCGGACCACGGGCTCTAGGCGCGTGGACTTCAGTAGCTGGCACACAGGCTCAGTAGTTGTGGCTCGTGGACTCTAGAGCACAGGCTCAGTAGTTGTGGCGCACGGGCTTAGTTGCTCCGTGGCATGTGGGATCTTCCCAGACCAGGGATTGTCCCCTGCACTGGCAGGCAGATTCTTAACCACTGCACCACCAGGGAAGTCTGGGAGTGTTCTAATTTCATTCTTTTACATGTAGCTGTCCATTTTTCCCAGCACCACTTATTGAAGAGGCCGTCTTTTCTCCATTTTCTATTCTTGCCTCCTTTATCAAAGATAAGGTGACCATATATGTGTGTGGGCTTTCTATCTTGTTGCATTGATCTATATTTCTGTATTTGTGCCAGTACCATACTGTCTTCATTACTGTAGCTTTGTAGTATAGTCTAAAGTCAGGGAGCCTGATTCCTCCAGCTCTGTTTTTCTTTCTCAAAGATTGCTTTGGCCATTCGGGGTCTTTTGTGTTTCCATACAAATTGTAAAATTTCTTGTTCTAGTTCTGTGAAAAATGCCATTGGTAATTTGATAGGGATTGCATTGAACCTATAGATTGCTTTGAGTGGTATAGTCATTTTCACAATATTGATTCTTCCAATCCAGGAGCATGGTATATCTCTCCATCTGTTTATGTTATCTTTTATTTCTTTCATCAGTGTTTTATAGTTTTCTGAGTACAGGTCTTTTGCCTCCTTAGGTAGGTTTATTCCTAGGTATTTTATTCTTTTTGTTGTGATGGTAAAATGGGATTGTTTCTTTAATTTCTCTTTCTGATCTTTCGTTGTTAATGTACAGGAATGCAAGAGATTTCTGTGCATTAATTTTGTATCCTGCAACCTTACCAAATTCATTGATTATTTCTAGTAGTTTTCTGGTGGCATCTTTAGGATGTTCTATGTATAGTATAATGTCATCTGCAAACAGGGACAGTTTTACTTCTTCTTTTCCAATTTGTATTCCTTTTATTTCTTTTTCCTCTCTGATTGCTGTGGCTAGGACGTGCAATACTATGTTGAATAATAGTGGTGAGAGTGAACGTCCTTGTCTTGTTCCTGATCTTAGAGGAAATGCTTTCAGTTTTTCACCATTGAGAATGATGTTTGCTGTGGGTTTGTCATATGTGGCTTTTATTCTGTTGAGATAGGTTCCCTCTGTGCCCACTCTCTGGAGAGTTTTCATCATAAATGGGTGTTGAATTTTGTCAAAAGCTTTTTCTACATCTATTAAAATGATTATATGGTTTTTATTCTTCAATTTGTTATATGGTGTATCACATTGATTGTTTTACATATATTGAAGAATCCTTGCATCCCTGGGAAAAATCCCACTTGATCATGGTGTATGATCCTTTTAATGTGTTGCTGGATTCTGTTTGCTAGTATTTTGTTGAGGATTTTTGTGTCTGTGTTCATCAGTGATATTGGTCTGTAATTTTCTTTTTTTGTGATATCTTTGTCCGGTTTTGGTATCAGGGTGATGGTGGCCTCGTAGAATGAGTTTGGGAGTGTTCCTCCCTCCACAATTTTTTGGAAGAGTTTGAGAAGGGTAGGTGTTAATTCTTCTCTAAATGTTTGATAGAATTCACCTATGAAGCCATCTGTCCTGGACTTCTGTTGGAAGATTTTTAATTACAGTTTCAATTTCACTACCTGTGATTGGTCTGTTTATATTTTCTCATTCTTCCTGGTTCTATCTTGGAAGGTTTTACTCTTCCAAGAATTTGTCCATTTCTTTCAGGTTATCCATTTTATTGGCTTATAGTTGCTTGTAGTAGTCTCTTATCATCTTTTGTATTTCTATGGTATCAGTTGTAACCTCTCCTTTTTCATTTCTAATTTTATTGATTTGAGTCCTCTCCCTTTTTTCCTTGATGAGTCTGGCTAAAGGTTTATCAATTTTGTTTATCCTCTCAAAGAACCAGCTTTTAGTTTTACTGATCTCTGCTATTGTTTTCTTTGTTTCTATTTCATTTATTTCTGCTTGATCTTTATATTTCTTTCATTCTACTAATTTTGGGTTTCCTTTGTTCTTCTTTTTCTGGTTGCTTTAGGTGTAAGTTTAGATGTTTATTTGAGATTTTTTTTGTTTCCTGAGGTGAGCTTGAATTGTTGTGAACTTCCCTCTTAGAACTGCTTTTGCTGTGTCCCATAGGTTTTGGATTGTTGTGTTTTCGTTGTCATTTGTTTCTAGGTATTTTTTTATTTCCTCTTTTATTTCTTCAGTGATCTCTTGGTTATTTAGCAGTGCACTGTTTAGCCTCCATGTGTTTGTGTTTTTTACTGTTTTTTCCTGTAATTGATTTCTAATCTCATAGCGTTGTGGTCAGAAAAGATGCTTGATACAGTTTCAGTTTTCTTAAATTTTCCAAGGTTTGATTTGTGACCCAAAATGTGATCTATTCTGGAGAACGTTCCGTGTGCAGTTGATAAGAATGTGTATACTTCTGCTTTCGGGTGGAATGTCCTAAAAATATCAATTAAGTCTATCTTGTCTGTTGTGTCATTTAAAGCTTGTGTTTCCTTATTTATTTTCTGTCTGGATGATCTTTCTATTGGTGTAAGTGGGGTATTAAAGTCCCCCACTATTACTGTGTTACTGTCGATTTCTCCTTTTATGGCCTTATGTACTGAAGTGCTCCTATGTTGGATGCATAAATATTTATAATTGTTATGTTTTCTTCTTGGATCAATCCCTTGATCATTATGTAGTGTCTCTCCTTATCTCTTATAACAGTCTTTATTTTAAAGTCTATTTTATCTGATGTGAGTATTGCTACTCCAGCTTTCTTTTGATTTCCATTTGCATGGAATATCTTTTTCCATCCCTTCACTTTCAGTCTGTACGTGTCCCTAGGTCTGAAGTGGGTCTCTTGTAGACAGCATATATAAGCATCTTGTTTTTGTATGCATTCAGCCAGTCTGTGTCTTTTGGTTGGACCATTTAATCCATTTACATTCAAGGTGATTATCGATATGTATGTTCCTATTACCATTTTCTTAATTGATTTGGGTTTGTTTTTGTGCATCTTTTTCTTCTCTTGTGTTTCCCGCTTTGAAAAGTTCCGTAGCATTTGTTGTAGAGGTAGATTGGTGGTGCTGAATCCTGTTAGCTTTTGCTTGCTGTAAAGCTTTTGATTTCTCCATCGAATCTGAATGAGATCCTTGCTGGGTAGAGTAATCTTGTAGGTTTTTCCCTCTCATCAGTTTAAATATGTCCTGCCACTCCTTTCTGGCTTGCAGAATTTCTGCTGAAAGATCAGCTGTTAACCTTATGGGGATTCCCTTGTATGTTATTTGTTGCTTTTTCCTTGATGCTTTTAACATTTTTCTTTGTATTTAATTTTTGATAGTTTGATTAGTATGTGTCTTGGAGTGTTTCTCTTTGGGTTTATCCTGTATGGGACTCTCTGTGCTTCCTGGACTTGATTGACTATTTCCTTTCCCATGTTAGGGAAGTTTTCAACTATAATCTCTTCAAATATTTTCTCAGACCCTTTCTTTTCCTCTTCTTCTTCTGGGACCCCTATAATTCGAATGTTGGTGCGTTTAATGTTGTCCCAGAGGTCACCGAGACTGTCCTTAGTTCTTTTCATTCTTTTTTCTTCTGCTCCCTGGCAGTTATTTCCACCATTTTATCTTGCAGGTCACTTATCTGTTCTTCTGCCTCAGTTATTCTGCTATTGATTCCTTCTAGAATATTTTTAATTTCAGTTATTGTGTTGTTCATCACTGTTTGTTTGCTCTTTAGTTCTTGATCCTTGTTGAATGTTTCTTGTATTTTCTCCATTCTGTTTCTGAGATTTTGGATCATCTTTGCTATCATTACTCTGAATTCTTTTTCAGGTAGGTTGCCTATTTCATCTTCATTTATTTGCTCTTGTAGGTTTTTACCTTGCTCCTTTGTAACATATTTTTTAGTCATTTCTTTTTTTTTTTTTTTCTTTTTTTGATGGGTGAAGCTGTATTCCTGTCTTACTGGTTGTTTGGCCTGAGGCATCCAGCACTGGAGTTTGCAGGCAGTTGGGAGGAGCCAGGTCTTGGTGCCGAGATGAGACCTCCAGGAGGCCTCACTCTGATTAATATTCCCTGGGGTCTGAGGTTCTCTGTTAGTTCAGCGGTTTGGATTCAGAGCTCCCACCACAGGAGCTTGGGCCCGACCTCCAGCCTGGGAACCAAGATCCCACAAGCCGTGTGGTGTGGGAAAAAAAAAAAAAAGGAGCAATACAATAACAAAGAATAAAAAACAAAATAAAATTAGAAAGATAAAAAATATATTAGGAAAAATAAAAATATAATTGAAACAACTGCAACAAGGTAAAATAAAACCACAACAGAAAAAAGGGCGGCGGCGGAGGGGGGAGGAACAAGCCAAAAGGAGCAGAACAATAACAAAGTATAAAGAATAAAATAAAAGTAGAAAAATAAAAGATTTATTTGAAAAAATAAAAATATAAATGAATCAACAAGGTAAAACAGAACCCCAATCTAAAAAGAAAAGAAAACAAAAAAGCGTTGGCTACGGGGGCAGAGTTTAGGTGGGGGCAGAACTTAGGCAGTGGCATGGTTTAGGCTGGGGCAAGACCTAGGTGGGTGGGGGGTGACATCTGAGCATGGGGCAGGGCATGGACTTAGGACCCACACAGCTGGAAAAGGCCTTGGGGGTGAGGCCTAGCCAGGGTGACATTCAGTTGTAGGGTGGGGCCTCTGCTTAGGACTTGCATGGAAGGGGAGTGGCAGCACCTCCCAAGGAGGGCCTCTGGAGTGTGGGGTTCAGGAGTCAGGAGTAAGGCCTTGGGTGAGGGTGTGTGGGTGGGGTTTAGGCCCAGCGTGTTGGAGGGTGTCTCAGAGGGGGTCTCCAAGTCTAGAGCTGTGGCCCTGGGTGGGGGTGTAGGGGTGGGGCTTGGGCTCTGTGCTGCAGGAGGGAGGCTCCCCGGGCAGAGGATTGGGCCCCAGAGCCCAGCAGGCTCTCTGGTGCCTAAGTGGACAGGGAAAGTGCTGGCTGCGTTCCCTTCCATTCCTCTGTGCCCCCCTCTCCCCCCACGGTCTCCCCCAGGTTCTCCCCCATCACCACTGGACCCCTAACCGTGGGTGGGTTCTGCTGGGTGTAGGAACTCCTCCCCTCCCCCAGCTGCCCCTCAGGGGTGTGGTCCCGTAGATCCAGCCTTTATTTTTGCTCCCCCTTCCCTCCCTCCCACTTCCTCAGGACCCGCACGGCTGGAGGGGGCCTAGGTGGGCAGAAGATCAGGCCCAGATCTCAGCAGGCTCCCGGGGGCCCAGGTGGGCAGGGAAACCTGGCCACTCTCCCTTTTGATCCTCTGCCCTCCCAGTGGTCCCCCAACTTCCCCCTTCGGGTGTGGGATCCCTCCCCCTCCCCCAGCTGCACCTCAGGGGCACCAGTCCTGTCCCGCCTCCACTTCTCCTCCCCCCTCACTTCCCCCCACTTCCCACATCCTACCCGGTCGCTGGAGGTTCCTGCCATCCCCTTAGGCGTCCATGGTCCCCCCCACCCCCCGGTTCCTGTAGGTGCCCTAGTTGTGAGGAGACTCAAATTCTGCGTCCTCCTAGTCTGCCATCTTGACTCCGCCCCTAGATTCTACGTTACTTGTTTATTTGGATTTCCTACCAAAAAGTAAATGCAACAAGAGCAGGCTTCACAGTTTGTTCATTGCTTGTTAAAGAGATAAATGAATTTATACGGAAGTAGATTTGTAACTCTTAATAATTGTCTGCCATTCTACTAATGAGAAAATTATTTTGAATTTTAAGTAAAGATTTTTAATCTGAGGCCAGATAGGTTTGAGGTATCAATACATCCCCTGAAAATACGTGCAAAGCGTTTTGTATTTTTTTCTGTGGAGACACTCCATAGTTTTCATCACTGAAAAAAAAAAAAAAACATGAAAAATCACTGCTCCAGTGGACTCACTCACAGAACAAATAAATTAAGATGTGCTAATGTTTAATATCAGAATTGACTGTGGTGCCCTTATTTGGTCCTTTCACCAGGTGGTCATTTGTCACTTAGTATCGAGGGAAAAGTGAGTCGCAGCGAGGGGCGGGGCTGCCGAGTGGCACTGTCACTCATCCACCTGGTTTCAGTATGTTTGCCTGGTTAAGCTGATTTACACATTATATTGCTTAATTGTAATGAAAATCACCGAAAAAAAAAAGAATGTGTATATATGTATAACTGAATCACTTTGCTGTACGGCAGTAATTAACACATTGTAAATCAACTATACTTCCATTAAATAAATAAATAAATAAAATTTTAAAATAATGAAAATCACCTTCACAGTATGGACTTGCTTTTAAAAATTCCTGTGAAGGGACTTCCCTGGTGGTCCAGTGGCTAAGACTCCATGCTGCCAATGCAGGGGGCGTGGGTTCGATCCCTGGTTGGGGAACTAAGATCCCACATCCCATGCGTGGTGTGGCCAAAAAAAATTCCTGTGAAGCAGCCAGATTGAATATAATATTAACAAAGTACATACGAACAAATGAGGATAAGATAGGGCTGGCACTTCTACTTTTGATATAGGCTCTTCATCAACCACATTGCAAGGTAAAAACAGTGACAGTCTATAATCAGGTCTGAGAATCAGCCAGAAACAATTGAACTTTTCAAGAATGCCACTTTAAAATCTAACTACCTTGAATTAAAATGTCAACTCAGGGGGCTTCCCTGGTGGCGCAGTGGTTGAGTCTGCCTGCCGATGCAGGGGACATGGGTTCGTGCCCTGGTCCGGGAAGATCCCACATGTCACGGAGCGGCTAGGCCCGTGAGCCATGGCCGCTGAGCCTGTGCGTCCGGAACCTGTGCTCCGCAACGGGAGAGGCCACAACAGTGAGAGGCCCGCGTACTGCAAAAAAAAAAAAAAAAAAAGTATAACCTTAAGAAAAAAAAACTGTAAGCATCCAGGAGAAAAGGATGTTTTTATACTGCTAATAAGACAGAAAAAACAAATAATCAGTAAGTACTAATAACTACAAATAATAATTTTTAAACTACCTTTATCTTCATCTTTAAGAAATTTCTATTTTGAAAGTGTTATTATACATATTTTTTAGAAATGTGTGTATATAGTATAAATAAATGTCTGGGGAGTGTACTCAGACATTCTTAATAGGGTGGACAATCAAAAAAGTTTAAAGAGCACTATCCTATGTTGTATTAGAAATGGGTTATGTCAAATATTAATGTATTCCCTTTAGTGTTTTTACAAGGCTATGGTGCTAATTTACTAGGCTTTAAATTCATCTGTGACCTAAACAGTTAGTAGGAAAAGTTAGTAGTGAAATTATATTTGCTCATTCAACAAGCATTTACTGATAACCTATTACGTACTAAACACTGAGGATACAGCTGTGCACAGAAAAGACCAATAAAGGGTTTTACACAGGTGTCTTATTTAACAGTAGAATCTAAAGGAAAATCTTAAATATTAACCAAATAATCTTGTCCATCTTGTTGTCGGCACCTTTGATTTAATCTTTATCTTACCTACTTATCTTTCTAATTGATTTTAAATCGTATTCCAATTTGAAGTGCACTATACCATGTTAATATTAATGGAAATTTCTTCTATTTCCCCTTAGGTTTTGCGTCTGCTTGATGTTGTTGGGTTGCCTGAACTGGTTATTCAGTTGGCTACATCAGCAATAACTGAAGCAGGTGATGACTGGAAAAGTCAGGTAAGGACTAACTGTAATCTAGTCATTGCCCTTGAGGTTTATCGTGGATGTGGTGTTTTAATTTCTATTGTTCTTTTTTTCCCTATGTTTGATACTTAGGCTACTTTAAGGACATGCATTTTCAAACATCATTTGGATTTAGGTCACAATAGCCATGCATATGAAGCCTTAACCCAGATTCCTGATTCCAGCAGGTAATCAATCTCACAGTCTTATTTAGAGGAGGCAATTTACCAGCCCTGTGTAATCCACTAAGAAAATTTACCCTCGTATCACTTTCCTTCCTTCTAGACAGTTAGATTGTTTACGGCAGCTGGTGGTAGTTCTTTGTGAACGCTCCCAGCTACAGGATCTTGTAGAGTTTCCCTATGTGAATCTGCATAATGAGGTAATTTTATTTATCCACTGATGACTGGACACAGCTGTGGTGGTTGTTATGCTGGCTACTAACTTTGATATCTGATCGCCTCCTTTAGGTTGTGGGAATAATTGAATCACGTGCGAGAGCTGTGGACCTTATGACTCACAACTACTATGAGCTTCTGTATGCCTTTCACATCTATCGTCACAATTACCGGAAGGGTGAGCAGTTGAAGCGTACAGTCTTTGTGGAGGCAACCTTATCAGTTGTATCGTGTTTTACAAAAAATATTATGTTTGACTTAGTAATTTTTACCTTATTTTTACCATTGGACAAGTGTTCTCTACAGACATTTGGGGAACTTATGTTTAAGTTCAAGGTTAGCTTCACCTTTTTGTGGATTACCTGTAAGCCCTAAAGATAGGCACTTCTCTTGAATTCCCTGGTGGTCTACTGGTTAGGACTCCCCGCTTTCCCTGCCGAGGGCGCAGTTTCAATCCCTAAGATCCCCACGAGCCACTCAGTGCGGCCAAAAAAAAAAAAAGACACTTCTCCCATCCTAGAACATTCTTGAGGCATTTCTAGTTAGATCACACTGTGTGTATCTTCCATCTAATTTTATTTTTTACTGTTATTATTTTATATATATATATATATGTTTTGTGTTTTTTTTGGCTGCATTGGGTCTTCATTGCTGCCCACGGGCTTTCTCTAGGTGTGGTGAGCAGGGGCTACTCTTCATTGTGGTGTTCAGGCTTGTCACTGCGGTGGCTTCTCTTGTTGCAGAACATGGGCTCTAGGCGTGCAGGCTTCATTAGTTGTGGTGCACGGGCTCAGTAGTTGTGGCTCGAAGGCTCTAGAGTGCAGGCTCAGTAGTTGTGGTGCACTGGCTTAGTTGCTCTGCAGCATGTGGGATCTTCCCCGACCAGAGCTCGAACCCGTGTCCCCTGCATTGGCAGGCGGATTCTTAACCACTGGGCCACCAGGGAAGTCCATTCCATCTAATTTTAAAAGAAATGTTATTTCACTAAAGGCACTTTGAATCCTTGTGGCTGGTTTTAAGTTCCTGTACCATTTTGTTATTGGCCTTTCTTTTCTCTTATTTTTGCTGATCCTTTTGAGAGTAAGTTGTGGACATCATGTCTCAGTACATAAATACTTGCATCTCAAGGACATTTCCTTATATAACCTCAATACAATTATCAAATTGAGAACATGTAACTAATTTTGTGAATTAAATGTAAATGTGGTGCTCTTATCTGATGTGCTATTCATATTTAAATATTGCCAAACATAATGGGTTTTTTTTTAAATTTATTTATTTTTGGCTGTGTTGGGTCCTCGTTGCTGTGCACAGGCATTTTTTAGCTGTGACGAGCAGGGGCTACTCTTTGTTGCCGAGTGTGGGCCTCTCATTGTGGTGGCTTCTCTTGCTGCAGAGCACAGACTCTAGACGTGCGGGGCTCAGTAGTTGTGGCTCGCAGTCTTCAGAGTGCAGGCTCAGTAGTTGTGGTGCATGGGCTTAGTTGCTCCACGGCATATGGAACCTTCCCGGGGCAGGGCCCGACCCCGTATCCCCTGCATTGGCAGGCGGATCCTTAACCACCGCACCACCAGGGAAGACCAATGATTTTTTTTAATAGTACATTTCTCCCATACTGTCCTCACCCACTGATCTAGGATCACATCTTGCATTTAATTGTCCTGTTTAGTCCTTTAATCTGGAGCATTCTTTTAGCTTTACTTTGCCTTTGATGACATTGATATATTTGAAGAAGAAAGGCCAGTGATTTTTGTAGAATGTTTCTAAATTTGGATTTGTATGATGACAGTGAAGTCGTTATCAGGTCAGCTAAAATAAAGGGATTACATATCTGTTTTAAGATCATATTTTACAAGATAACCATTGTGGTTACCCTTTGGAACCTCTAACATTTTTATACCATTTTCACTCAGAATTTTTTATTAGGTTTCTTACTCATTTTCATTGGAAAGAATGGATGGAAGTAATTCATAGGCATGTTCTTAATATTCCTAATGGTAAAATATGTTTGCATATTCTTTTTCTTTTTTTTAAATAAATTTATTTATTTATTTTTGGCTGCGTTGGGTCTTCATTGCTGTGCAGGCTTTCTCTAGTTGCGGCGAGCAGGGGCTACTCTTCATTGCAATGCGTGGGCTTCTCATTGCAGTGGCTTCTCTTATGGCGGAGCTCGGGCTCTAGGCGCATGGGCTTCAGTAGTTGTGTCACGCAGGCTCAGTAGTTGTGGCTCATGGAATACGTTGCTCTTTGTCATGTGGATCTTCCCGGACCAGGGCTCAAACACGTGTCCCCTGCATTGGCAGTTAGATTCTTAACCACTGCGCCACCAGGGAAGTCCTGCATATTCTTTGAATAATACAAGAAAGGAAAAATAGATGATTCAAGATCTATTACTGCTTTCACAATGACAACATCTATTACATCAACCTGATTAAGACCAGTTTAGCTAGATTAACGTTCAGGTCTTTCTGGAGCAAGGCTGTTTTTCTGACAAACTGTCTTACATATTGCAGGCACTCAAAAATATTTGTTGAGATGAAAAATAGTTTGATTTGATTTGGAAACTGACAGGGAATTTTAAAATCTGTTCAGTTTCTGGAGTCCCATGCTGTCTCAGAACAGTGTTTTTTCAATATTTCATTCAACCTGTGTAACTAAAGCATTATAAAAATAAGATTCTGGGACTTCCCTGGTGGAGCAGTGGTTAAGAATCCACCCACCAATGCAGGGGATATAGGTTCAAGCCCTGGTCTGGGAAGATTCCACATGCCGCGGAGCGGCTAAGCCCATGCACCACAACTACTGAGCCTGCACTCTAGAGCCCGTGAGCCACAACTACTGAGCCCACGTGCCACAACTACTGAAGCCGGCACGCCTAGAGCCTGTGCTCCACAACAAGAGAAGCCACTGCAGTGAGAAGCCCACGTACTGCAACGAAGTATAGGCCCTGCTCGCCGCAACTAGAGAAAGCCCGCACGCAGCAACAAAGACCAAACGCAGACAAAAATAAAAATAAATAAATTTATTTTTTTAAAAAAATAAATAAATAAAAGTGTGATCTTGGGGGACTTCCCTGGTGGTCCAGTGGTTAAGACTCCACACTTCCAATGCAGTGGATGCAGGTTCAGTCCCTGGTCGGAGAACTAAGATTCCACATGCCACATGGCACAGCCAAAAAAAAAAAAAGAGTATGATTTGGACAGAACACCCAAATCCTGGGTGGGGAATAGGTGACAATATGGCTGAGACTAGTTCTCTGTACTGTCTGGGAATGTAGTATCTAAACATCAAAAGTAACATTTTAGATGTTTAGGGGATTTTTTTTTTTTTTTTTTGGTGGTGGTGGTGGTGAAGTACATATACATAAACTTTACTATCTTAACCATTTTTAAGTATTTAGTAGTGCTAAGTACCTTCACATTACTGCATAACCAATCTCCAGAATTCTTTTCATCTTGCAAAATGGAAACTATACTCCTTAAACAACAACTTCCTATTTCCTCCTCCCCCATCCCCTGGCAACCACCATTCTATTCTCTGTCTATAAATTTGGCTACCAGAATCATATAGTATTTGACTTTTGTGACAGACTTATTTCACTTAGCATAAAGTCTTTAGGGCTCATCCATGTTGCAGCAAGTGTCAGAATTTATAATATTCCATTGTATGGATATATCACATTTTTCTGGAAACTTGGATGTTTCCATCTTTTGCCTGTTGTGAATAATACTGCTAGGAACAAGGATGTACAAATAATCCTTCAAGACTCTGCTTTCAGTTTTGTTTTTTTTGGGGGGGTATATACCCAAAAGTGGAATTGATTAATTATAAGGTAATTCTATTTTTAATTTTTTGAAGAATTGCCGTACTGTTTTCCATAGTGGCTATACCAGTTTACATTTCCTGCAGCACTACACAAGGGTTCCAATTTTTCCACATTCTCACCAGCACATGATTTTTTGTGGTTTTAAGTTAAACTCAATTTTGTTTTAAATGTTAGTGTTTGATAAGTGTAACAAACTCTCTGTGTGTCTCTAAAGAGATACATTTTTGAAATTGTAATATCTATTATTGCCTCATAGCTGGCACAGTGATGTATGAGTACGGAATGCGTCTTGGCAGAGAGGTTCGAACTCTCCGGGGACTTGAGAAGCAAGGCAACTGTTATCTGGCTGCTATTAATTGTTTGCGCCTTATTCGCCCAGAATACGCGTGGATTGTTCAGCCAGCATCTGGTGCAGTGGTATGAAAACTTTCCATCTTGGAATTTTGGGGATCATTTAATTTATTTGGTTTGGTCCTTTGAAAACTATTACCTCATTTTGCTTCATTTCATTTAAAATTTCCACTGGGATATTTGTGGACTTAATATATTTTTGTAGCAATTCATTTGTTATACGTTACTACCCCTTTAGTTTCCAAGTTCAGAATTATTGTCGGAATAAGTATTACAGAGTGGTTTTGGAGTTAGACAACCTAACTTCGGGCAAATTACTTAATCTTTTACTGTCCAGTTAGCCTCTTGGATAAAATAGGGATGATGATAATAATGTCTACCTTATAGGATTGTTTGGGTATTAAATGAGATAATTCATGTAGAGTGCTTAGAACAGTGACAGTGCCTGGCCTGCAGAAAGTGCTCAGTAAATGGTAGCTGCTTTTATTTCATTCATTTTTGTTAATTTAATCTATTGTTACTATTTTAGGGGAGGTGAACCGTGAGGTGTTTTTTTTGGTCATGCTGATGGGGTCATATACTCCCAGCTACTTGTATGGTATAGTTCCTGAATGTACTATGCTTTTTCCCAGGGTTATGGGTAGAGAATGTAACTCTGAAACCAAGGAAAGTCAAGTGGTTTATATGGAGATCAAATCTGTGTCCTTGGACTCAGTAACATATTTTAGCTAGTGAGCCAAGTTGGCAAACAACTCCATTTCTTTGTCTAGTAGTTACAGAACTTTTGTGAGAAGAGCTGTGCTAGTTGAAATAAACATAATTTACATTGAGAGAATTTAAGCCTGAAAGCTCTGGATCATAGTTAATGAAAAAATAAAAGGGTATATATTAATAATGAGGGGCTTCCCTGGTGGCGCAGTGGTTAAGACTCCGCCTGCCAGTGCAGGGGACACGGGTTCGAGCCCTGGTCTGGGAAGATCCCACGTGCCACGGAGCAACTAGGCCCGTGAGCCACAACTACTGAGCCTGCGTGTCTGGAGCCTGTGCTCCGCAGCAAGAGAGGCCGCGATAGTGAGAGGCCCGCGCACCGCGCTGAAGAGTGGCCCCCGCTTGCCGCAACTAGAGAAAGCCCTCGCACAGAAACGAAGACCCAACACAGCAAAAATAAATAAATTAATTAATAAACTCCTACCCCCAGCATCTAAAAATAATAATAAAAAAATAGAAGTTCCCACACACACAAAAAAATGATATGAAAATAAAATACTCATTTTTCAGGGACTTCCCCAGCGGTCCAGTGGTTAAGACTCTGTACTTCCACCACAGGGGCACGAGTTCAATCCCTGGTCAGGGAACTAAGATCCCACATGCCACATGATGCAGCCAAAAAATAAAATTAATTTTTTTAAAAAACCCTAATTTTTCACAGTTATATCTATTGTTTTGTCTTTTCAGTATGATCGCCCTGGAGCATCCCCTAAGAGGAATCATGATGGAGAATGCACAGCTGCCCCAAGTGAGTCAGGGATCTCATGCTGATTCTTTGCTGAAGAGCAATTATATTGTTATAGTAGTATTATTTATATTTATTTTTTGGATAGTAGTTGTAATACTATGTATAATTATATTGTAGTATATTGTATATGTATGGTAGTTATATTATTAAAATATTGTAAAGTTCCTTCTTGGTAGTTTATTTTCAGTATTGTGCTAAAGATTGTCTGGTAGCTCTTTGAAAACTTTGTATGCCTGTATGGGAAATGAAAATGCTTAAAAAAGAGAGAGAGAGAGAGAGAGAGAGAGAGAGAGAGAGAGAGAGAGTGTGTGTGTGTGTGTGTGTGTTGTGTGCACGCATTTGTTGTTTGTTGTTTTTAAATCAGCTCAGTACCAAAGGTTTTTTTATCAGGCTCCTTTGGTATTACCATGGAGGCATGATTTCCTTCCTCAAAGAGCCTGGGCTCTAGAGTTGGGCACAGTTGGTTTTAATCCTGCCTCTCACTTTGGGCATGCTCCTTTCTTACTGATAAAGATAGCAGTGTTTCACAGTTGTAAGAGTTAATTGAAATTATTTGTGAAAGGCCTTGCAAGCGCCTCCTCATCTGCAGCTGTTGTCATTAGAGTCCTTTGATTTGACTCAGCTGTGGTGTGAGACTGGGATGTTGCTTTATTTTTCAAGTTAGCTTTTATTGAACCCCTTGTTTTCTCCCCACCTTCATGAAATTAAAGCTGAATGTTACTTAATTTTTAGTGGATATTGACAGGTTGAGTTAGTCTAATAGGCACTTCCTTTGTACTTTGGGAATTGAAAATGTTTTTCTTTGGCTTATAGCAACTAGACAAATTGAAATCCTGGAACTAGAAGATCTGGAGAAAGAGTGTTCCTTGGCTCGCATTCGCCTCACTCTAGCTCAGCATGATCCCTCAGCAGTCACGGTTGCAGGTAGGCATTCAGCACCAACAGCATATTTTAGGGCCGGGCAGTGGACATAGTATACTAGATGGGTATTAAAGCATGTCGTTGTTATTCTGAGGTATTCATCAAGGAAGCAGTCTTTGGGTTCAGTTCATTTCCATATGCCATTGGGTGCACTAAATAGCTCTTTTCCATTTCCGCAGGAAGTTCGTCAGCAGAGGAGATGGTCACTCTCTTGGTTCAGGCTGGCCTCTTTGACACTGCCATATCACTCTGCCAGACTTTTAAGCTTCCCTTAATGCCAGTCTTTGAGGGACTTGCTTTCAAGTATGTATGAAATGGTCTTTCTGTAATCTTAATTTTCTAATGCAAAAATACTCTACTGTTGCTTAGTGTGAAGCAGTAGTCACACGAGCCATACCCTATACCTTATAGGTATAGGATACCTATATCCTATACCTTATAGGTATCCTATAAGCCTGCTTTAAAGAACAGTTTTTGTGTAATACACACAATGATTTTTTTCTTTTTTTTATCTTGATTTATAGCTTCTTTTGAGAAATCAGATCTGGCATTCCTGAGCCCACATGGCCACATGACAGTAGATAACCTGGGTTAAGTAGTGGTGTACATTTAGATAAGGCCTATGTTCTCTTCAATCCTTTAGGACATCTAGTGGCCCCTGCAAACATTGTTAAAAAGTACTTCTTATTGAAGTTACATTATACCTAAATATTAGTCAAGTTGTTTGTGAGTTAGAAATAAACCATCAGATTTTTTTTTTTTTTTTTTTCTGGCTGCGTTGGGTTTTCTTTGCTGCACACGGGCTTTCTCTCTAGTTGCAGCGAGCAGGGGCTACTCTTTGTTGCAGTGAGCGGGCTTCTCATTGCGGTAACTTCTCTTGTTGCAGAGCATGGGCTCTAGGCGCATGGGTTTCAGTAGTTGTGGCACGTAGGCTCAGTAGTTGTGGCTTCCAGGCTCTAGAGCGCAGGCTCAGTAGTTGTGGCGCATGGGCTTAGTTGCTCCGCGGCATGTGGGATCTTCCCGGACCAGGGCTCGAACCCATGTCCCCTGCATTGGCAGGCAGATTCTTAACCACTGCGCCACCAGGGAAGCCCACCATCAGAATTTTTCATCATCAATTTTCTCTTGTAAGTAAATAATCTCAACACTTATTAATGGCCTCGTGGGTCATCCAGTTGTGTGGCTGTGAGGAGAGGGAAGGGCCAGTACCCAGGGTGAATTTAGTAATAGACTAGAGCTAAAGTTGTCCTCTCGTCTCCAGTTTCAGTAGCAAAATAATGTGGTGCTTTTCAGCAAATTAATTTACTCTGTGTGGAACCATTTTCATTGCAGATGCATCAAATTGCAGTTTGGAGGAGAGGCAGCCCAAGCAGAAGCCTGGGCCTGGCTAGCAGCCAATCAGCTCTCATCAGTCATCACCACTAAGGAGTCTAGGTACAGCCCTAGTCCACATCCAACCCTGCAAGGGCTCACCCTCCATATCCTTCCCCAGTGTCTACCTGAATGCACTTCAGTGTCTTCAGAATCCTTCTCTAACAACCCTAACCCTCAGTAAACTTCCCTTTCCTGAATTGCATTTCTAATTTGTATTATGCAGCTTAGCACTCGAGAATTATAGCATTTTACAGTCTTGAGGTCCTCTGACATTATTTTTCAAACCCTAAATTAACACCAGAATTACTATCAAAATACAGATTACAAGATATCACCCTAATCTTCTAAATCAGAACTACTGCATGATTCTAATGCGTGATCAGGTTTGGAAATAGTGGTCTGAGCCAATTTCCTTGTTTTAGAAATCTGGAACAAACAAGTAAAGTGAATTGTTTAGTTGAGTTAATATGTGGTTATTGGGAAATACAAGAATCCAAGTCATCTAGTTTCTAGTACCACCCGTAAGTCACACTGGCCCTAATAATGTTAGTTGTCATTTAGCTGTATTATCAATTCTGTTGTGAGTGTCTAAAGATTTTTTCCATGTAAATACATGTTTTGAATGGTACTATAATTATCTATTAAGAATCTGGAATTCATAAGTCCTTTCTCCTTTTATCAAGTGCTACAGATGAAGCATGGAGGCTATTATCAACTTACCTGGAAAAGTACAAAGTCCAGAATAACTTATATCACCACTGTGTAATCAACAAGCTCTTGTCTCATGGAGTGCCTCTGCCTAACTGGCTTATAAACAGTTATAAGGTAAGTGGTATCTTAACTTGTAGAGAGTAAGAATCTGGTCTTTATCGTCCTGAATAACTTCATGAGATGATTAAAAAGGAAAAGATAGAGTGACAATTTATGGAAATATACCGACTTATATACTTACAGCTTCTCAGTCTTAGCTAAAAACAGTTTACTTCAGTCCTGTGAAGTACTGGGTGTTTAGATTTAAAGTTCTCCCTGTTGGTGATTAAGTTAATGCATGCTTGTGTGCTCACTGAACAATGAGTATGTATTTAGAACAATGAGTATATATGGAACACAGCATTCACTATTCATTACTAAAAAAATTCACAGGAGTGAGTGGAATTCTTTTCAAATTCTACAACAGTGTTTCTTTCAGTTTCTGTCAAAATTGGGTCCTTGGGCCACCTGCATTAAATTATTTTGATGGTGGGCTTCTTCAAAATATAGATTCCTGGGCTCCATCCCAGACTTACAGAATCAAATTACCTTGGAGTTGGGATCCAGGATCTATATTTTAACAAGGTCATGATTTGATTTGATGCATGCTAAGTTTGAGAACTACTGTACCTGAAATACATTGGGCACAATAGGAAAAGAGAATATAAAGCTTAAGGTCAAGAAAGTTAACCTGTTTTTTTAAGTTAGAAAGTAGAGAAGGCAGCTAAGATGGTAAAAGTTAAGATTGTGATCAAATCAGAATATAGAAAGCATAATTGACATAATTAGGATAGGCCTTCCAAACTGAGGCTGTATCACTTTTCTCTCACCCTGAGTTAAATAGAAATGTAATTCAAGCATTTAAAGTTGGTGATTCTTTTAACTTCTTTCTCATTTGTCATTCATATGTTTCTGAGAGTTAATGTGACTATGTTATCTCTGGTATTCAGCATTTCTGGGAAGGTTCGTTGACTTACTACTGTGGAAACGAAGTAGGAAAGAATTAAAATGTGTCTTAGATCACAGAACAGGTGAGGAAGGCCACTTAACAGAAGGGGCCTCACAGTGTGCCCAGAGGTAACTGGGCTCTTGGGAATCTGACCCTCATCCCAAGATAAGTAAACCAAGGTGTTCGTTTATTTGTAATGAAAAGTATAAATGCCAGGGAATCAGACACTCAGCATCCTTTGGTCCATGCCCAGGTAAGATGGAAATTGGTAAATGTTCTTAATCACTAACTTTTTACAGAAGGTTGACGCTGCTGAGTTGCTCCGTCTCTACTTAAACTATGACCTTTTGGAAGAAGCTGTGGATTTGGTTTCAGAATACGTGGATGCTGTATTGGGAAAAGGACATCAGTACTTTGGAATTGAGGTGGGCTTGTATCCGCATTTCCTTTTAATTCTGTATTATCACACTTTCCTTTTCCAAAGTTTTTTCAGATAATTTACATCTAAATTTCAGACTGGAAATAGTGTCGTTCATTGACAATTTAGAGAAGAGCTTTGTTGGTGTGTTTATCCCTAATCAGCCTTAGCCCTACTTTAAGATTAAAGATGATATGAATTTAAAAATACATTTGATTTAACTAAGAAAAGGACCAGTTCCCCAGTTGAAAAGAGATGGGGGGGTTCCAGTCATGTACCGTGTGCACACGTGTGTGTGTGCACATGCATGCCTACACACACAATTTCTTGTTGTGAAAACAAGTAAAGCATTTCATGTTATCGAATCCTGTGGAAGTAGCTACCCAGAGGAAATGGTCCACTTCTCAGATTTTCTTCAAATAATAGGTATTTTTCTTTTCAGTTTCCACTGTCTGCAACGGCTCCAATGGTGTGGCTCCCATACTCTTCCATTGATCAGCTTCTGCAGGCTCTGGGAGAGAACAGTGCCAACAGTCACAACATTGCAGTGAGTAAATCCTCTCCTGGGGCATTTTATATAAGCCCTTGCACTAGCAGTTACACCTTAAAGCTTGCTTTTCTGGTTCTCAAGGATTAAGGAAAGGGCAAAAGCCATTTATTGCCCTTCACATGCTGCCAAATCCCTTTATGAGATGATTAGTTAAATCAGATATAACCTCTCTGGTTCTGGGAAGAGAGCTAATAAAGCTTTTATTAAAAATAACTGGTATGATTTGCATATTTAGAAATTCGTTAGGGAAACAGGGTTGGAGTATTGTATATAGCAGAAAAGTCCAGTTATATCAGTGGAGTCACAGAGCAGACTCCTGTACTGAATGGTGGTTAAATGAAGCACAATGGCTAACAACTTTATTAGGAGAAATCTGGTTGCTGAAGTCAAAATGATTGATAACTTTAGTCTTTTTCAGTCCTTGACCTATTCTCCAATGATTCCTTTCTTTTCTCCTACAGCTGTCCCAGAAAATACTTGACAAATTGGAGGACTACCAGCAAAAAGTTGATAAGGCAACACGGGATTTATTATATCGTCGGAACTTGTGATCTGGATGGTTGCCCAGCCTTTGTAACTGCTTGGTGCCTCTTAGGGCTTAAGACTTTACCCAACAGGGAACCTGTACTCCAGACCGGTTTTTATACCTGTAAATGATGTCTGCAACAGTCAGGTCTGCATTCTGCACAAGAAAGAAGGGCAGATGAGTCACAGGACCTGTGCTTGCTGGTGGTGCTAACACACAGTTTCTGGTTTTCAACCTTGGTCTCGGACAGCTGCTTTTGTATATGATTCACAAGCTTTTTTAGAGTTTATATTTTTTTAAATTACCGAAGACATTCTTTATCTGCAAATTAAAACCCACCTACACTTTCCAAAACAGCTGATGGTTGTTGGTTCGTTGTAGCTGACCACCAAAAGCAGTCACTGCAAATCCTTTCATTCTTCCCTATCACTTTTTATATTTCAATGTAATTATTTTGGTCCAGAACTGACATGTATTTTCTGTATTGCAAACAGAGGCTAATGATTTTGCATACCCTTTTCATTATTTATTGTGGAGTTTTCTTATGATCTTCAATAAAGTATTAAGTAATTTGCCTAGATTAAGCCTAACGTGATGACCAGCTGTTAAGGAAGATATCTTTTTTTAAAATTATTTTTAAAGGAAGATATCTTGAATCTGGTTCTGAGGCTAAAGTGGAATAAACACTTAGCTAAGAAAATATTGAAAATTTATCATCTGTAAAAGTAATAGATTTTCAAAGTAAATTCCATTAACCTCTATGATTTATGATAATCAAGCCGGACTTGATCATACAGGCAGTCTAGTAACGTATTGGACCAAAATATAAACTTTCCTATTCAGATTCAGAGGCATTCATGGCCACAAACTTGGGGGGACGTGAAAAAATAAACTCTTGAATTTTATTCTGTATATTAAAATTTATCTTTTAAGGAAACCATCTGTATAGTACTTGCTTGTATGCCCTTTGATCTTTCTTGAGTTTTTCATAAGCATTTAATTTTTATGTCAATACCATATTTACATTATATATTTTAAATAACAGTGTGAGTTTCCCTGTGGTACTATTATTGGTAGATATTACGATATGTGACTTTTTTCACATTATCTCTGCCATGATAAATGCGAAGTGTTTGATGCAATTAGGGGCTGCAAGAGGTCTTGCCTTTCCAGCTCCATAAACTTGTGGCTTCCAACTGTAGCGAGAAATATATTTTGACCTGTATACACATATATAACCAAGAGAAAGCTTTCACAAAATAGGTATCCTCACTTGATATATTTTCATGAGTGACTAATGGATGATAACCTACAGCCCGAAAAATTTCAAACCCTGTTGTAGCCATTTCTGAAAGATAAGAAGTAGCTCAAGACTGGCCCTATTGCAGAAAGCTGTTCATTTGCATTGTTGATCAAAGCAGTGGTTTCCATGGTGGCAGTTCATAAGACACTGACCAGCTTTTCCTGTCCTCACTGTTTTGGTTCAAGACCTAGAACTCATGCTGGAGCCAGCCCAGCTCTTCTATCAATTTTCTTCCACCTTCCTCACTTCGAAATCCAACCAAAACAGAAAGAAGGTGCCCACGTTCTTTCACTTCACTTTTCTCATCACTTTGAGTCCGCAGTTTTGTTTTCTGGACCATGTGATGTATTAATAGCATCGTCTTTCCTTGTGTTTTCCAACTCTGGCAATTTTCTGATTACAAATTGTTATTAAAAGGGGTCCCTTCTTTTTTAGTGCTTAACTACCATTAAATAAAGGTGTGACTCTTGGAGGAAAACTTCATAGTTCTTAAATAATTTAGCATAATGTAACTAGTAAGGTTACACCTTTCCAGCCTGTGGAAAGGTACAGTAGGTACCATTTCTGTTAATAATAGAATTTATGGCACACAGAGTTTCATATTGACCATTCTTACCAAGTTTATTGCTATGATTTTTGTGATCTAAGAAAGCTCATTTGTTCTACAGAGCCGCCCGTCAGTGAACACATTCTAGGTAACAGAATTAACCTAATTTACCTCAACCTGATAATACTTGTTTTTTCTACTAGAACACTATATATTATAGAAAATTCTAACATTTCTTTTTTTAAATTTTATTTATTTATTTATTTTTGGCTGTGTTGGGTCTTCGTTTCTGTGCGAAGGCTTTCTCTAGTTGCGGCGAGCGGGGGCCACTCTTCATCGCGGTGCACGGGCCTCTCACTAAGGTGGCCTCTCTTGTTGCGGAGCACAGGCTCCAGACGCGCAGGCTCAGTAGTTGCGGCTCACGGGCCTAGTTGCTCCGCGGCACTAACATTTCTTTTAATCTTCACAGCTCTTTCCAATTTTGTACCTAAAAACAAAGATAGTCCTGCATTATTTTTTAACATAATCAGCTCGTCATTAACCCTAAGCCACAAGAATATACCTTTCTGTGTCTGAACAGAACTCCAACATCAAAAGACATTTATTGTTCAAATGACCTATGCCAGTTTCTAGAGACTAAAAGTAGGTATTTCTTCCAGTAAATGAGGCTTCATGGTTTAAATGAAGTTCCATGAAACACACAAGGTCAAATAATGTGGTATAATAAAGAGTATGTCTGGTCTTTTTCCCCTATTCCTGGCAAAGAGATTATAGAACCATAGAAACCCATAGTTTCCTGAGTGAAGGAAGTCTTTGTTATGCTAATAAGGTGACTCTTGGCAGGGGGACCGATAGATAGCTTCAGGATAGGGCTAGTCCCTAGGAAGACCCACCCTGTGATAGTGAATATAGGGTTAGAACTTTGGGCCAGAAGGACAGGGCAGGGGGCTTGAGACTGAGTTCAGCCACAGTCACAGTGGCCAGTGAGTCAATCAACCATGCCTATGTAATCAAGTCCCAGTAAAAACTGGACACCAAGACTGAATAGAGCTTCCTGGTTGGAGAACACATTAATGTGTTGGGAGGGTGACATGATGACTCCACAGGGAGAGCATGGGAGCTCTGTGCTCCCTCCCACACCTCACCTTGTACCTTTTTCTTTTTTAATAAATATTTATTTGGCTGCGCCGGGTCTTAGTTGTGGCATGTGGGATCCTCACTGCCGCGTTCAGGATCTTTTAGTTGCAGCATGTGGGATCCAGCTCACTGACCAGGATTGAACCTGGGCCCCCTGCATTGGGAACGCAGAGTCCCAACCACTGGACCACCAGGGAAGTCCCTCACCTTGTGTCCTTTATAATAAAACTGGAATCATAAGTATAGTGCTTTCCTGAGTTCTGTGAATGCTTCTAGAGAATTAAAAAATGTGAGGAGGTCGTGGGAACCCCTGATATTATAGCCAGAAAGAAGTGTGAGTGGCATGGAGACCTCATGTGGAGCTGGCTTCTGTAGTAAGGGCAGTCCTGTGTGGGACTGAGCCCTTAAACCTGATGTTACCTCCTGGGGCTTATCCTCAGAACTGAATTGATCAAAGTACACCCAGTTGGGAGTGAGACAATAAATGACTGTTGACCTAAAAAATATATACTGCCAGTTATTTCTCCAGCAAAGATAGATATATTCGGAATCATCAGACAATTGCAATCCAGGGTCTTGCAACCATGGCATGCCATGTGCAAGTCCCCCCAGGGCAAGGAAAGGAGCCGGGGAAGTTGGGAGAGCTATAGTAAACAAAGCACATGGCTTTTCATTGGCTGAGACCTTGCTAGGAAAGAAGAGTTTTCTTCCTATTGAGCTCTGCTATCATCCCAGGGCATGAGAGCTCCCAGTCCTAGTCTCCCAAGACTATTTAATTGAGGTTTCCTTTTTGTTTGTTTGTTTGCTTATTTATTTTTGGCTGCGTTGAGTTTTCATTGCTGCACGAGGGCTTTCTCTAGTTGTGGTGAGCGGGGGCTACTCTTCCTTGCGGTGAGCCAACTTCTCATTGCAGTGGCTTCTTGTTGCAGAGCACGGGCTCTAGGTGCACGGGCTTCAGTAGTTGTGGCATGCAGGCTCAGTAGTTGTGGCTCGCGGGCTCTAGAGTGCAGGCTCAGTGGTTGTGGTGCATGGGCTTAGTTACTCCGCAGCATGTGGGATCTTCCCGGACCAGGGCTCAAACCCGTGTCCCCTGCATTGGCAGGCCGATTCTTCACCACTGTGCCACCAGGGAAGTCTGAGGTTTCAGTTTATTAATTTCTTACATGATAAAATTTAGATGAATTAACACACACAACCCTAAAACTTCATTCTACACTGCTGAAGCTGGGACTTCTGTGTACAGTCTTCCTCTACAGCATACCTCATGTTGAAGTTCCAAAAGCCAGAGCTTTAATATGGATTAAGAAGGTTGGCTTTTGAAATTAACATCAAATACAGAGTAAAGACATCGCCCACCAGTTGTGATTATAACTAAATATATTTGAAAATGCATGTTTATTTAAATGATTGTTCTTCCCAGGTTTCACTTGTCAAATGTAAGCTCTGATAATTTGATTTTACTAAAACAACATTATCACCACAACCAAAACATCCTCAGTAATTCCAGAGCTGTTTAGGTCCCTGGCAATCAAAGAGCAGGCCTAGGGCTTCCCTGGTGGCACAGTGGTTGAGAGTCTGCCTGACGATGCAGGGGACACGGGTTCCTGCCCCGGTCCGGGAGGATCCCATATGCCGTGGAGCAGCTAGGCTTGTGAGCCATGGCCACTGAGCCTGCGCGTCCAGAGCCTGTGCTCCGCAACGGGAGAGGCTACAACAGTGAGAGGCCCGCGTACCGCAAAAAAAAAAAGAGCAGGCGTAATTTTTCTTTAAAGGGAGTGACTGACCATGTTTACTCACTCTGTGTGGAGACATAAAAAAAAAAAAAAAAAGCCAGATAAGTAGTTTAGGTTTTGTAGTCTACACAGTTCTCTGTCACATATTTTTTAAATTGATTATTTATTGAAGTATAATTGATTTACAATGTTAATTGCCACTACACAGCAAAGTGATTCAGTTATACATATATATATATATATATATATATATATATATATATATATATATATATATATATATATACCTACATATACACATTCTTTTTTTATAGTCTTTACCATCATGGTTTATCACAGGATTTTTTTTTTTTTTTTTTTTTTTTTGTGGCTGTGCTGGATCTTCGTTGCAGTGCGCAGCCTTCTCATTGCAGTGGCTTCTCTTGTTACGGAGCACAGGCTCTAGGTGCAAGGGCTTCAGTAGTTGAAGCACACGGGCTCAGTAGTTGCAGCACGCCATCCCCAGAGCACACGGGCTTCAGTAATTGCCGCATGTGGGCTCAGTAGCCGTGGCACACGGGCTTAGTTGCTCCACGGCATGTGGGATCTTCCCGGACCAGGGTTTGAAGCCATGTCCCCTGCATTGGCAGGTCGATTCTTAACCACTGCACCACCAGGGCAGACCTCTGTCATACATTCTTTGTTTTGTTTTGTTTGTTCAACCCTTTAAAAGGTAGGCCTGGGATTTCCCCAGCGGTCCAGTGGTTAAGACACCATGCTTCCACTACAGGGGGCGTGGGTTCAATCCCTGGTTGGGGGAAGTAAGATCCCATATTCCATGCAGCACAGCCAAAAAATGTATATATATATTTTTTGTTTGTTTGTTTTTTGTTTTGTTTTTTTCTGTACGTGGGCCTCTCACTGTTGTGGCCTCTCCCGTTGTGGAGCACAGGCTCCGGACGTGCAGGCCCAGTGGCCATGGCTCACGGGCCCAGCCGCTCCGCGGCATGTGGGATCCTCCCGGACCGGGGCACGAACCCGCGTCCCCTGCATCGGCAGGCGGACTCTCAACCACTGTGCCACCAGGGAAGCCCCAAAAATGTATATTTTTAATAAATAAATAAAAAGCAGGCATAATTTAGCCATGATTTGTCCATTCTTGGTTCAGATCCTAATACCTTCTCTGAGGCCAAAAACAGCAAAACATGTCTCTAAAGCCAGTGGTTCTCAACCCTGGCTAAGCATTAAAATAAAGAGCTTTTTAAAATAAAATTGATATGAGCCCTGCACTCTCACCCGTGATTCAGATTCTTATATTGCTTTAATTCCCTCCAGATGGTTCTCTAAACAGCCGGGGTCGAGAACCCTGGCTACGAACATTAACAGCTACCTCCAAAAATATAAATTTCCCCCAGGGAAAACAGCCTTTCATATTTCTATGCATTGTGGTTTAGCTCATAATCTCAACTTGTTTACAGCCAGTTTTATAATAGGATCTGGACTTTCATGTAAACAAAATGCTCATTAGTAGTAATAATAGCTACTATAGAATAATTGCTTATTTTGTTCCTGGCTGAATTGCAAAGAGCTTAAAACTATGATGTAATTTAAACTTCACAACAATTCTATGGATACTGTCACTAACATTTTACAGTTGCAGAAACAAGTTTAGGGATGTTAAGAAACTTGTCATAGGGCTTCCCTGATGGCGCAGTGGTTAAGAATCTATCTGCCGATGCAGGGGACACGGGTTCGAGCACTGGTCAGGGAAGATCCCACATGCTGCGGAGCAACTAAGCCCGTGCACCCCAACTACTGAGCCTGTGCTATAGAGCCCGCGAGCCACAACTACTGAGCCCACACGCCTAGAGCCCATGCTCTGCAACGAGAAGCCACCACAACGAGAAGCCCACACACCACAACTAGAGAAATCCCACGTGCAGCAACGAAGACCCAACGCAGCCAAAAATAAATTTGTTTAAAAAAAAAGAAAAACTTGTCATAGCAATCACATCTGGAAGGTGCTGGAGTTGAGTTTTGAATCCAGATGTTTGGCTTCAAAACTCTTATGTACAACTACTGTATTTCAACGCTTCTTTTAATGAATAAATCAGAAAAAAAGAAAGGAAGAGAGAAAAAAACATTGGTGACAGCTTCAAAACAGCATAGTCTCCCCTGCTTCTAGCTGTTAATTTTTCAGAAGTCTTGGGAGTCTAATCTCAAAACACTCTAATCCAGATATTCCTCCCATAGGTAAGAAGAGGAAAGAACTCTTGCTACTTATTTCTAGTTTGTATATATTCAAGCACTGTATTCATTCAAAAACTGAGTGCTTGTGTTCCAGAAAGTGCATTTCAATACTGGGAACAAAACAGACAAGTCACTGCTTTCATGGCTTTTGCACTCAGCAATCAATTTAAGGGTTCATCTGTAAATGAGGAATATGATCTATAAATTAGGAATAATGATATCTACCCTATAAAGTTGTGAGAATCAAATGCAATTCTACATATAAAGTCCTTAGACGGTACCTGACACATAGTAAGTGGTCAATAAAATAAATGTTACATATTATTAGCATGCTCTAGCAAGAACTGAGTGAGCGCTGGGAATATAAAAATATATACCACTGGGGACCTACCTGGCCGTCCAGTGGTTAAGACTCTGAGCTTCCAATGTAGGGGGCGTGGGTTCAATCCCTGGTGGGAGGTGCGGCCAAAAATATACCACTGGATTTCTTAAACTCAATTTAGAAGTGGGAGACGAGTATCAACGGTAAGTCAAGTTGCTAGGGAGGGGCTCAGCATTGAGATAAAAGGTTCAGAGATGTTATGCCTGCAATGGGTCTTGAGGAAGGAAAATAATTTTGCCACGCGATGCCGTAGTTTTTCCAACTAGTGTGAAGGAATAAAGGTGAGAGAACTGCTCCGAGTGGCTGGCTCCAGAATGGGACAGGGGAGAGGAGAGTGCTAAAGGAAGATAAGTCTATTAAAGCGGCCACGTTGGGAAGGCTCCTGTATCCCATCACAATTTAGGCTCTACCCTCGTATGCACTATGTCTAGTGATATTTTTCCACCTGATAAGCCACACGATGAGACGTCATCTTTGTGCCCCAAGAAAAAATTAACAAAACCATAAAAGACCTACTATTTTACCTCATGTTTCATGTTATACCCAAAGTAAGCCACAATAATCAGGGTGAAACTTGGGGAAGGGCCTGGAAAGCAGCACAGCTTCCTAGGCGACAAACGACAAGAAACACATAGGCAAGAACGGGTACAAAATGGAGGACAAGACGGCAGAGAAAAGACTCCGCAAAAACCGCATGGGTGGAGCCTGACGTAATTGGAAGCAAGTCTAAACTCACATCCTTCCGTACTATTGGCTTGACTCTGACCCCTTTTCCTTGTCCATTGGCTACCGGGTTCTACAGTGTGTCAAAACAGCCAATCGCCTAGCCCCGTGGGTAAAGTCCTCCCTCCCCCCGGGGGAGGAGCCAGAAGAGCGTACGGGGCCGAAGGCGCTTGCGCGGGCGCGCGCTCCGCCGGTTAAAAGCAGATCCTTCTAGGAGGCGGTGTCGCAGTGTATGAATATTGATTACGCAGCGCCGCGCCGAGCGCCCGCCCCTCTCGGTTGCCCGACGCTCGCAGCTCGCGCTCGGGCTCGCGATGGGGAAGAAGTCCAGGGCGGTACCCGGCCGTAGGCCCATTCTGCAGCTCTCTCCGCCAGGTCCGCGGAGCAGCACGCCGGGCCGGGATCCGGAGCCGGAACCCGACACCGAGCCGGACTCGACGGCGGCGGCGGCGTCCAGCCAGCCAGCCCCGGCGGCGCCGACGACGACAACCGCGGTCACTGCCGCCGCGGCCCCGGACGACTCACCTTCAGAAGGTAAGCGTGCTTGAGGGGCCGCGGCGCCTAGGTGTGGCGTCCGAAACTCGAGCTCGGGGCTCGCGGCCTAGGCTTCTCGGGCGAGTCCTAGGAGGAAGAGGAACCCGGGCGGGCGGCGTCGGCATCCGAGGCCTGTTGCGTGCGGCCTGCGGTGAGGACGGACGGCTGTGAGCCCAAAGCTGCGGAAGGGGCGGTGGAGCCGTGTGCGCCCGGCCGGAGCCGACCCAGAGGCGCCATCTCTGGTGCAGGGATTGGCCCGGGCGCGCAGTCTGCTCAACGTCTATTCTTGGCTTTGAATAACTTACGGGGTAAATGTGAGAGTATGCGTTGCCGCGTCCTAGGCTTGGTGACCGTGGAACCTGCCGTTTTCTACACGACATCGGCTTTTCCTTTTCGTTTTTGTTGAAATTGAGAGAGACCCTTTAGAAGTGAGCATACCATTTTTATTATGCCAGCTAAAGTGTAAGTAACTCCTAGTTGGCAGGTTTCCCCCAAATCCCTGGAGAGTTGGTGTTTGTGGGTTCCCAAGTACTTATGTTTATCCCCAGAATGGTACTTGGGTTAAGAATAACCGGACTGTGCTATACTGCAGGGGCCAGACGCCGGAAAAGCCCCGAGCATTTCAGGTGTTAAAAAAAAAAAAATCACGTTAGGTGGTTCTTGCGAAAAAAAATGCTCTAGTTGTGCTTTTTGTAAAAGCCTTCAGGTAGCCTGGAGAAGATTTATTCTGTGTGTGTGTGTGTGTGTGTGTGTGTGTGTGTGTGTGTGTTAACTTTGGATTATTTCAGATGTAATTTTTAGATACGGTGTTTAAATTCTTAATGTTAAAGCCACTAGGCAAATGGAAGATTCTAGTTATACTTGTTTTCTTGTCTCCCAGTTATTTGGGTCAGTGATGAATTACAGCTACCCTGTTTTTAAACTGATGAAATCTAGACTTGAGAAGTCACAGATTGTTTTGTCACCTGTATAGTTTTTTCTGTGTTCCATCGTCTAACTGTAGTTTTCTTTTGTTCGCTTTTTAAAATCCAGATGAACAGGAGGTGGTGGTGGCGGTTCCTAGAGTTCAGAATCCTCCCAAACCAGTCATGACCACCGGGCCCACTGCCGTTAAAGCAACAGGTATAGTTTTTTTTTTTTTTTTTCATCTTTTCTACATTAGGATCAAACCGTGTTTGTATATAGTGTTTTGATGAATGTTTCAGTGTTGCTAATTTATATGCCTCCCATAAAATGGAAATTTTAAATCTTTGTGAGGGCTTGTTGGTATATATACTTTAACCAATGTAAAAAATATTTATTTATTTATGGCTGCGTTGGGTCATCGTTGCTGCGCACGGGCTTTCTCTAGTTGCAGCGAGCCGGGGCTCTTCTTCGTTGTGGTGCACAGGCTTCTCACTGCGGTGCCTTCTCTTGTTGCAGAGCACGGGCTCTAGGCACGCGGGCTTCAGTAGTTGTGGCTCGTGGGCTCTGGAGCGCAGGCTCAGTAGTTGTGGCGCACGGGCTTAGTTGCTCCGCGGCTTGTGGGATCTTCCCGGACCAGGGCTCAAACCCAAGTCCCCTGCATTGGTAGGCAGATTCTTAACCACTGCGCCACCAGGGAAGTCCCTTAACCAATGTAAAATTTGCTGTTCCCTTTTCTCTGTACCCAGATTACTTTGTACTACTTTTTCTACTGATACTATTTTGTAACTGGTTTTATAGCTCCCCACTATCTTGGCATTCTTTAGGGACACCAACAGTGTCTTTTCATTATGTTACTTCTCTAACACACACCTTTGATTGGTACCTAGCAAATGTTTGTGCAGCTGAAAATTGCTCTTACTGAATATTTTTTAAGCATGAAGGAATATTTGCAGTGATGGTTTTGTAGACAAACCTGGGTTCAAATCACCACTCTAGCATTCATACTAAGACCTCAGGACATCATTGATCTGTAAAATAGATCTTACAGCCCTAAGTTATTTTGATGATTAAATTGAACAATATATATAAATTTCTAACACAGCAAGTGCCAAGAATGTTAGTTTTCTCTACTCTTTATGTATCTTGAAAGATTAAAATATGCTTTGATACTAAATATTCTATAATTGGTAGTAATTTTATTCTTCTGAATTTGCACGACTTTTTGTACTATGTGACACCTGAAATAATAGATGCTTGTTCCCCCCTGCCCCCTATTTGCCACTTTAAAAAAAAGTATGGGTTAGAAAAGGTAAAACCACGTTGTGAGAGAAATTTCAGAACTAGGAAATACCATTTTGTATTTGTAAACTACATATATTATTTCATTTGGGTCTTCTAAGAATCATGTGCGATGGTTAGAATTTAAATGTTCTACGAGAAATTTCCTTGGCTGCAGTGTCAGTCAGCACTTCAGACTTTATGTGCCTTGTGAACAGAAATGTTTTCATTCTGTTCAGCTTCATCCTGCAACATAAGAATATATCAGCTTTATTCATTTCTTACCTACTAGTTGGTATAACGCATAGGAAGAAGTTTAACAAAAACAAAAGGGAAGCAATTTTCCATTATTATTTGCATGGCTTTGTGAAACAGTAGATACTCAAGAATTGATATATATATATTTCTTCATTGATTTATTTTATTATTTTTTTGCTGCGTTGGGTCTTCGTTGCTGTACGCGGGCTTTCTCTAGTTGCGGTGAGCAGGGGCTGCTCTTTGTTGCAGTACGCGGGCTTCTCATTGCAGTGGCTTCTCTTGTTGTGATGCATGGGCTCTAGAGCGCAGGCTCAGTATTTGTGGCCCACGGGCTTAGTTGCTCTGCAGCATGTGGGATCTTCCTGGACCGGGGGTTGAACCCGTGTTCCCTGCATTGGCAGACGGATTCTTAACCACTGCGCCACCAGGGAAGTCCGATATATTTTTTTAAAGATGATTTTAGTTAAAGAATTTACTTTTATCACTATGAACATGCTGAATTTCTTTGCTCAAAAATGAAATTTAAATTTTAAGTTATTAAAGTATGCTTTTTTAATATAGTAGAGAAGCATATCTAGTATTTTTATGCTAACAAATATTATGGTAAATGCATGTGAAATTATCTAAGGGAAAATTTAGAATAAGTTCTGCTAAATTAGGCCAACAGACTACCATGATAGTCAAGAGTATTTAGGCATCTTCTAGAAAAGGGTATTTAATGTGGTTCCATAGATGAGCGTCAGACGTCTGTGAATCCTCTGAAATTGCACACTGAAGTGTATCTTCCTGAGAGAAGGTCCACAGCTTTTATCATTTTGATTGTTAATAGCTTTCAATGACCAAAAGAGTTAAAAATCGCTGTTCAGTGTTATGAGGAAATAATAGAGTTTCTAAGGGGCATAAGGCACAGTTACTGTTTGAAGCTTATCAGGAAAGTAAAGTATATATCTAAGAAATAAATAATTTACTGCCCGATATCATTAGTTAATTTGCAAATTGTGTGGCACCATCCATTAGAGGTAAGCATACTGAGGTTTGAGGAGTCAGTACTACTCAAAAAAGACTGCTAAGGACTGGCTCTGAAGAATGGCCTTGTTTCCTCCGGCTTCAAGTAGCAGCAGCTTCTCAGTAATAGTCTAGAAGCCTGGTCCTGTGAGGCTTTTGGCTTTCTAAGATTGTGCAATTTTGTATAGTATTGTGAGATTTTTTGTGTGTGTTATTCTAAATGCATGCCTGTTTTTATTAATGTATAGACTAAATTTTCAGAGATGTAATTAGAACTTATTTCGTGACTTGATTTTATCTTTTATTCCTTTAGAGTTACCTTTTGTCCCCTTAACATTATTTTATGTAATCCCATAATGGTCTGATTAATCATAAAGTGATATTGCATCTGGCACTATGCTGTAATTTGCTTTTCCAGTCCCCTGTTTGAGAGCATTTGAGTTGTTTACAGCTTTTGGTTATTTAAATGAGGCTCCTAGGTTCCTTAAAAAACTAAAAATAGAACTACCATATGACCCAGCCATCCCACTACTAGGCATATACCCTGAGAAAACCATAATTCCAAAAGAGACATGTACCAAAATGTTCATTGCAGCTCTATTCACAATAGCCCAGAGATGGAAACAACCTAAGTGTCCATCATCGGATGAATGGATAAAGAAGATGTGGCACATATATACAATGGAATATTACTCAGCCATAAAAAGAAACGAAACTGAGCTATTTGTAATGAGGTGGATAGACCTAGAGTCTGTCATACAGAGTGAAGTAAGTCAGAAAGAGAAAGACAAATACCGTATGCTAACACATATATATGGAATTTAAGAAAAAAAATGTCATGAAGAACCTAGGGGTAAAACAGGAATAAAGACACAGACCTACTTGAGAATGGACTTGAGGATATGGGGAGGGGGAAGGGTAAGCTGTGACAAAGTGAAAGAGAGGCATGGACATATATACAGTACCAAACGTAAGGTAGATAGATAGTGGGAAGCAGCCGCATAGCACAGGGAGATCAATGCTCGCTGCTTTGTGACCGCCTGGAGGGGTGGGATAGGGAGGGTGAGAGGGAAGGAGACGCAAGAGGGAAGGGATGGGGGAACACATGTATATGTATGACTGATTCACTTTGTTATAAAGCAGAAACTAATAAAAAAAATTTTTAAAAAATAAATGAGGCTCCTAAAATGAGGCTCCTTTGTGCAAAAAAAAAAGTGGTAATTATTTCTTAGGGTTATATACTCAGAGATGAGATTATCTAGCTATAAGAAACTTGGAGAGTTTTGTAGTTCTTGGTATATGTTACCAGATTGTTCTTAAATATTGTATCAGCTTATGGTGTCTCTAACAATATTAAGTACGTGTCGTTCCCCCAAATGCTGCGTTTAATCATTTTCATTTACTTTGCTATTTAATTGTCATTATGTTATCAGGAGTTTGGAAGAGGTTTTAAGTGTGTAATATGAAAAGCTCTGAGTTGAAGAGAAAAAAAAGACTAGGTGGAGCCTCGGCTAAACCTTTTTTTTTTAAATAAATTTATTTTTTTTTGGCTGCATTGGGTTGCTGCGCGCGGTCTTTCTCTATTTGCGGGGAGCTGGGGCTACTCTTCGTTGCGGTGCGCGGGCTTCTCACTGCGGTGGCTTCTCTTGTTGCAGAGCACAGGCTCTAGGCGCACAGGCTCGGTAGTTGTGGCGCACGGGCTTAGTTGCTCCGCGGCATGTGGGATCTTCCCGGACCAGGGTTTGAACCCGTGTCCCCTGCATTGGCAGGCGGATTCTTAACCACTGCGCCACCAGGGAAGCCCTTGGCTAAACCTATTGCCCGAGAGACCCACTCAGAGCCTGGGGAATTACCCCTGCTTGGGAATTTTGTAGTCAAAATTCCACACGGCTCACCTGGTTGGAACCTTTTACCAAAAGATATAGAATTAAAGAACTAAGGCCAGTGATTATTATTGTCTCTGAACTAAGAAGTGTGTTTATATAAAAATATAAATTTCCCATCCTTTAGTATTCAGTGCTGAATACTAAAATGCAGATTTTTTCTGTACAGAAATGTCTTATGTAGTTCTACCTTTATCTCTTGTTCAGAAAATGTGGAAAATTGACTGGTATGACCCCACCCCCAAAATGAGATATAATATATTTGGTAACTGGAAAATGGAGATACTGTGAAATATACATTTAAGAATCTTCCTAGGGCCTCCCTGGTGGTGCAAGTGGTTGAGAGTCCGCCTGCCGATGCAGGGGATACGGGTTCGTGCCCCGGTCTGGGAGGATCCCATATGCCGCGGAGCGGCTGGGCCCGTGGGCCATGGCCGCTGAGCCTGCGCGTCCGGAGCCTGCGCGTCCGGAGCCTGTGCTCCGCAACGGGGGAGGCCACAGCAGTGAGAGGCCCGCATACCGCAAAAAAAAAAAAAAAAAAAAAAAAGAATCTTCCTAATCAGTTTAAAATAATATTTTGGAAATAGCTATATACTAAAGAAATAATGAAGGTGAGATTTATGTGACTAAAACAATGAATGTGAACTTTTGTATGATTAAATGAAGCAATTTATGTTCATGTTTAGGTGAATCCATGAATTTATTTACAGAATTATGACAGAGAAAAGTAGGTTTTACGTCCTGATAAATCTGTTCAGTTACCAAGGCACTGAAAAATTTAGTCTTATTAATAGCTGCAAAGTCTAGCTAGACTTAAATATTTCATATACCTATTATAATAAAATGATATATGAAGAGGGTATATATGCTCACTTAATTGTAACAGAGTAGCCACAGGTGATACAAAAGGAAATGGAATAAACATTGATCAACTAGTAAAAAAGTGTATAACTTCAGTTTTTTTAAGAAGGAAATTGCATTGCAGCATTACAGAGGCCATACCTAATACCATTTGAGTGGGAATTTTGGTTTTAGCTGGGGTTTTTTTTTTTGTTTTTTTTGTTTTGGTTCTAGCATGTTAGGTTCTGTTTTAATTTGTCACTTCTTGTTTGAGGGAAAAAATCATTGAAAAAGAGCTTTGTTTTTCACTTTGAAAATCTCCTTGTTTCATTTACTAAACCCTAATTGGTTTACTTGTTTGAGACAGACACGTAAAACAACAAATTCTTTTTTTTTTTTTTTTTTTCGGTACGTGGGCCTCTCACTGCTGTGGCCTCTCCCGTTGCGGAGCACAGGCTCCGGACACACAGGCTCAGCGGCCACAGCTCACGGGCCCAGCTGCTCCGTGGCATGTGGGATCCTCCCGGACCGGGGCGCAAACCCGTGTCCCCTGCATCAGCAGGCGGACTCTCAACCACTGCGCCACCAGGGAAGCCCACAAATTCTAAAATCAGGACATACTATGTGTTATTTTGACAGAGGGAGTATGAGGTTGAATAATTGAGCATATATTTTGAAAAGGATGTCAAGTTGCTATGCAGATTGATTTTATTAGCTCTAAGTGCATAGTCAATTTGCACCTCTTTTTGGTAGTTCATTGAAGACTTTTTTGAGGTTCTATAAGTAAACTAAATGGCTAAAGAATCATATTTTCTCTTGGATACTTCCTAGGACTTTTTGACATTGTTATAAACGTTGCTTACCTTTTTGTTTCCAGGAGGCCTGTGCTTACTTGGTGCATATGCTGACAGTGATGATGAAGAGAGTGATGTTTCAGAAAAACCAGCACAGTCTAAGGAAGCAAATGGAAACCAGTCAACTGATATTGATAGTACATTGGCCAACTTCCTAGCGGTTAGTGGTGCTTTTGTTTGGGTTTTTAGTTATTGAAACCACTTTGGGATCTGAATTTCAAATGGTTAGCCTCCTTGTCTATCTGTGTCTGTTTCTCCTCCTTTTTTTTAGTCTTTCCCCATCTCTCCTCTTTTTGTGACAGTTTTAAGGAGAAAAATGGGGAAGAGGAGGGTTTTGACTTGAGAAGCTGAGACTTAAGCTTCTCAAGTCAAAACCCTGTGTGTATGGGATTTTTTTTTTTAAGTGATGGCCATTTTCCTGGTTTAATGTGATTAATGCGTTTGTCACTATTTTCATTCTAAAGGAGATTGATGCTATAACAGCTCCTCAGCCTGTAGCTCCTTTAGGAGCTTCTGCTCCACCTCCAACTCCACCTCGGCCAGAGCCAAAGGAATCAACATCTGCCCTTTCTTCCACTACTCCAAATGGGACAGACTCAACCCAGACTGCAGGGTGGCAGTATGATACTCAGTGTTCACTGGCAGGAGGTAAACTTGATCCTTTGAGTTTTAAAGAAATCTAAAATGCAGTTCTTAAAGGTGTTCTAGGCATTGAGGTTCCCAAAGGTGAAAGCCTGTATGCTTTAGCCCCAGACTTTAGAATTCTGGCTTCTTAAATACAGTATTTAGAAAATGAGAACTGCTAGGGTATATTTTTATCTACTGAAAGATAATTGTTTGCCTTTTAACCAGTAGCAGATTATGCTGGGTAAATAATAAAAGCCATTATTTTAAAAAGTATTTTGGGGTTCAAAATACGTTTTTCAACTATCAAACTGCTTTTTTAAACCATGTTTGCAAAGATGACTGAGGAAGGGAGAGTGCCCCCCCCCCCCCCCCCAGGGAACATTTGACAGTGTTTGGAGAGATTTCTGGCTGTCACAGCAGAGGGTGGTAGTGGGTGGTGAGAGGAGGGTTTACTGCATCGGCTGGGGAGAGGCCAGGATGCTGGTGAACACTACATTGGACTGCCTCCACAACAAAGAAGTGCCCTGCCCAGTTGTTAACAGTGCTGTGTTAGGTTGTTACAGCTTCAGAGTTGACTTGAGATAGAAGGTCAGAGTTGTGCAGGAATATGTGCTTCTTAAAATTTGTTTCATTTTCTTCTAGTTGGAATTGAGATGGGAGATTGGCAGGAGGTCTGGGATGAGAACACAGGATGCTATTATTATTGGAACACACAAACAAATGAAGTGACTTGGGAATTACCCCAGTATCTTGCCACCCAGGTGCAGGGATTACAACATTACCAGCCCAGGTAAGAATAGACTTGAAAAAGAAGTTACTAGCAGGAAATCAGAGTCTTATCTTTTGCTGATAATATTTGCCTTCTGTTTCTCTTGCTAAGTATATTTTTTTTAGTTCCGTAACAGGTGCTGAAGCTAGTTTTGTGGTAAATACAGACATGTATACTAAGGAGAAAAATATTTCAGTTTCCAGTAGTAAAAGTGCACCGGTCATAGCCAAGCGAGAAGTTAAAAAGGTCAGTGTTACAACTTACCTCATCTGCTTATTTTCACATCTAAAGAACTTGAATGTTACTCTGTCACAGGTATATAAGCCTTCTGTTAATATTTTACAGCATAGATGTGAAACAGGATAAATTTTGTTTCTTAAAGTTTTACATAATCTGTTTCTGTTTATTATATGACATTTATAGCATTTACCCAGTTCAGTGGTTCTTTTGGAGCTTTAGGGTGCAATAGAGGCTCCTTGAGTCGTTGTGAAGGACATGGGAGCAGCCAAGCAGGCAGTGCTTCGGGTCCCCTTCTCTGCTTCAGAATAGTTGTATTTTGGGATTCCACCTTAGTTTTTTGGGGTTTTTTTTAGTAAAAAGATTGGCTACCTTAAAAACTACTACTAAATCGACCATTTTTATAATCTCATCAGTAAAAAAAAAGTAAGTTGTACTCTACAGAGAGGATGTGTTGAATTTTAATTTATCTTGAATTTTTGAATGATGAGGGAGTTGTATCAGAAAATGCTTTTACAGAATAAGTTCACCTTTACACCTCTAAGAGGGAGGTAGAATAAATATCCCAGTGGAGGAGGTAGACACTTTAAATGTAATCACACATTTCATTTTAGAAATATTTCACTTTCCTCTAAATCACCTTCACAGCATATTTGTGAAGTCATCTCATCATACAAGAAGAGGAAGGTGAAGATTTATCCAGTCATGTGTTGAACTGGCAAGATTCTGATCTTATTTAAATCTGCCTCTGTTTCTTACTAGTCTGCCTTTTGATGTACAGAGAATAGAAGAAAAGATATGTTTGAGTCCCACCCAGAACTGTAATACTGCCTTCCTAAAGTAGCAATGTTTCCATTATACATGTGTAAAGAAAATGGTACAAACATGTACACTAATCTGATGGGAGTTGGTGGTGTTTAAGAATATCCAGTGACTGAAAATTATGGTTGTTTTTAACACAAACAGTTAAATGTAGTGTATATTCAGGTGAGATTTCTTTGAAAGTTAAGCGAAATTATTTTATTCTTTACAGGAAGTAAATGAAGGAATTCAAGCTCTCTCAAATAATGAGGAGGAGAAGAAAGGGGTGGCCGCATCACTGCTTGCTCCTTTATTGCCTGAGGGAATAAAAGAGGAAGAAGAGAGATGGAGGAGAAAAGTCATTTGTAAAGAAGTAGAGCCAGTTTCAGAAGAGAAAGACACAAGTACAACAGAAGAAGCAACAACAGTAAAGCCCCAAGAAAGTCTGTTGGACGGTGTGGAGGACCCGACTCAGGAGGACCTTTGCAGTGTTGTTCAGTCTGGAGAAAGTGAAGAGGAAGAAGAACAAGATACCCTGGAGCTGGAGCTGGTTTTGGAAAGGAAAAAAGTAAGTTTTTGAAGTTTTTGTTAGATGTATTTTCTCCCTTTGGAACTGTCATACTCTGGGATAGCTGTGCTCAATTTACAGCCATCATTGGGATTTTGTTTTTCTTATCCTTTTATCTAGATATGCTTATGTAATAAAAACTTGAACTATGGAGTTGTAGTTCTTTGGGTCCCTGATGATGCTTTTGGTAGTTGACAACCAATAAAGGCTAACGTTGTTATGATTTAAGGATAGATACAGTAAGTAATGTATCTTTGGTTTAGCTTCTTAACAAACAAGCATTGCAAATTCTTGTGATAATTTGGTTTTTAACCCAACAGTTAAAGTACAAGTTGACTTCCAGTGATCACCTGTGGCATTGTGTGTATAGTTAAGTGGACCTTACGGGAATTCCCTAGCAGTCCAGTGGTTAGGACTTGGCGCTTTCACTACCTGGGCCTGGGATCCATCCCTGGTCAGGGAACTAAAATTCCACAGACTTTTGTGTGGCCAAAAAAAATAAAAGAAAAGTGGGCCTTGTGAGAAGATAACAGGAGAATTTAAGAGGAACCCATTATTTCATGTGCTTTCCTTCTAAGATAAATGGTCCACAGGAAACCTTCCTGATTGAGAAGTTGATTTTTACTTATTTTCTGCCCTGATTTTTCTTGGAACAGTTTTATCTACTGCTGCCTTGACTATGAAGCGAAGTCTTAACAGGTGTTATAGCAGTAAATCACTTTGAAGCTTCCCCCTTGTGAAAAATTTGAAGCTATGGAGAGGGACCAGCGAAAGTTAAGCTTTATCCTTTGTGTACATGTATTAGAAAATTTGTTCGTGGATCTTTAGAACCTATACCCTTTAAATCAATATTTGTTGACTGTAATCATGAATAAACATTTATTGAATAACAATAGAATTTGGAGCATAGTGCTCAGTCCTGATGGAAAGATGTATTAAAAAATACTTACTGTCCTCAAAGGATTTAAATTCCAAAAACACGTGGCTGTCATTCTTGCTACTCACACAAATAAATGTTGGTAAACAGTTAATTCCCGTTCGTTGTAGGCAGAGCTGCGAGCCTTGGAGGAAGGAGATGGTAGTGTGTCAGGGTCTAGTCCGTGTTCTGATATCAGCCAGCCAGCATCTCAAGATGGAATGCGTAGACTTATGTCTAAAAGAGGAAAATGGAAGATGTTTGTTCGAGCTACCAGTCCAGAATCTACCAGCCGGAGTTCTAGCAAAACTGGACGAGAGACTCCGGAAAATGGAGAAAGTGGTAATTTGTGCTTTAATTAAACTTGAGAGTTGAAAGATGTAGAGGAGAAATCCCTCTTACTCTTTTTCTGTTTTCTCTTCAGCAAATAGAAGAATATAGCACTTTTACCCTTTTAGGGAAATGCGGGGAAGGAAACTTCTACCTTTTCCTGCTCCACCTCTAGTGGAGCAGTAAGAATTTGAGAGGCTAGAATCCATCAGACTGTGTATTCACTACTGATTTGGGATAACTTCTCCCTCAAAAACAAAAAAATGAGATTGGGTCCCTCCCTCCCTTTTCTTTTTATCACTCACTACAGTAATTGTCGTGATAATCTGCATAAAGACCGTGGATTCTCTTTACCTCTCTATTTCCAGTTAAACACGGCAGGCAAGACCCACCTCTGGCAAACCCAGCCTCATCTTCTCTCTCTGTGTACAAGTTGTCCAGCCTTTGGTTGGGTGTGTATATAGTCTGGTACTGTCGTGAGGACCCAAGTTATCTTCAGGGTAATATAGAAGAGAACCTGCTGCATTTTTCCAGTCTGTTACCAGAACTAACTAATTTTAATCACCAAACCTTAGTTGAGTGTACCAAGCAGAAGGTACCTTATAGGTTACAGTTTAAAAATAACAAGTAAACAAAAACACAGGTAATAAATAAATGCAAACATCCTTGAATTTTTCTTTCCAATCAACCATATAGAAGAATATGAAGTAGAATTCTAAAAATGCCCCTCCCCCTTCATCTTTTCACTGTTTTCATGCCCTACCCTGAGGTCCATTTTCTTTATTTTTTTATCTACGTATATTCTTCTAGACCTTTTCCTCTTTTTTTATATACGTTGGTGGTTTTGTGTGTGTGTGTGTGTGTGTGTGTGTGTAATGTGCATATGTAAATTTTACCATAGGTGAGATTAACCATATGGATTGTTAGACGGCATACTTTTTCATTTAACAAGGTCTTGAAAATTGTTTTTAATTACTGAGTAGTATAGATGTCTTCATTTAACTCTTTCCCCATTGATGGACATTGGTGTCCTTGTTTCACTCTTAAAAGTAATATTACATTCATATTATCCCAAAAAAGTATAAATATTAGCCATTCAAATGTCCATCAAAAGAGTAGTGGATAAATTGTGATGTATTCTTCCAATTGAATACTAAACAACAGTAAAAAATGAATGACCCATTGTTATATGCATTAACGTGGATTAATGTCAGGAACAATAATGTTGAATTTAAAAAGCACAGAAGAATGCATATGTTAGTGCTCCATGTATATAAGTTGAAAAATAAGCAGAAATATTGTGCTTAAAGATCTATCCATGATGAAAGTAGAGGCATTTACTAATAACATCAGGGTGTGTCTGGTGTGAACATGTTGGGGGAGAGGCACAGGGAGTTTCAAGGTGTTATTAATAGTCTTCTGTTAAGCTGGGTTGTAGTTACTTGAGTGCTCATGTTGTTTTCTAAATATATTATACTCATTAGTTAATGATACTATGCAATTAAAATAATGCTGTAGTAAACATCTTGGTATATCTATCTTTATGCAGATTTTAGTACCATTATAGTGTAGATTCCCAGTGGTATATTGCTAGGTCAAGGGGTATGTGCATTTTAATTTGATAGATCCTGCCTAACTACCCTCCAAAATAATCAAGTCTTAGAGCTCTAGCAGTGCTTAAAATTGTCAAATTCTTAAACCTGCCATCAAATGTAAGATGTCTACTATACAAATGAACTATAAACTAGCAAGTGAGAGAGTAGAAAGATTTGGTTTTAGACAATATGAAATTGCAGAAGGAATATTAATGATCAAATAAAAACAAGGCCATTGTAGGATAAGGTTAAGTACTTAATACAAAATTTTAGGCTAATGCAAGCTGTTGAGAGTGATATTAAAATCACATTTCTTCTCTAGATCAAATATTAACCAGCATTAAGAAAAGGTACTCAAATTTGTTTTTTTGTTTGTTTTTAGTCTGTGATCCTCCAGAGAGATTGATTTACATTGCATATGTGGATTAGTTTGGTAAGCAGGTGTTAAGCAAACATAACAAAGAGTTCATATCTTTTAGTCCATTTAAGTTAAGTATGTGGTAAACCTATACCTATTCTTTTTTGGAGATTCCCACTACCAGCAGACAGCACCAACCAGAAGAGTAGGTGGGTCCAATAAAGGCTGTCTACAGGTGTTAACCAGTTCAGGAAGGGAGTTATTTGGTAGTTTAATATGCTGCTCTGGTCTTGAAAGCCTTTTTGTTTTTTGTTTTGTTTTGTTTTGGGGGTTTTGGGGGGGGTTTTTTGCGGTACGCGGGCCTCTCACTGTTGTGGCCTCTCCCATTGCGGAGCACAGGCTCCGGACACACAGGCTCAGCGGCCATGGCTCACGGGCCTAGCCGCTCCACAGCATGCGGGGTCTTCCCGGACCGGGGCATGAACCCATGTCCCCTGCATCGGCAGGCGGACTCTCAACCACTGCACCACCAGGGAAGCCCAAGCCATTTTTTTTTCAAATAAGTTTATTTGTTGTTATTTTTTGGCTGCGTTGGGTCTTCGTTGCTGCGCGCGGGCTTTCTTTTGTTGTGGTGCACGGGCTTCTCATTGCAGTGGCTTCTCTTGTTGCGGAGCATAGGCTCTAGGCACATGGGCTTCAGTAGTTGTGGCATGTGGGCTCAGTTGTGGCTCGCAGACTCTAGAGGGCAGGCTCAGTAGTTGTGGCACGCGGGCTTAGTTGTTACGTGGCATGTGGGATCTTCCCGGACCAGGGCTTGAACCTGTGTCCCCTGTGTTGGCAGGCGGATTCTTAACCCACTGCATCACCAGGGAAGCCCTGAAAGCCTTTTTATCAAAACCCATTTGGTAAAGAACCCTTAGATATTCCAGGTTCTAGCTTTTGTAAATAATTGAAGCCATGGTTTTCTGGAAGAGAAGATTAGAAAAGATTAATAGATGAAGGAGGAAGGGAGAGCAGAAACTTCTTGGTAATGTGGTAAAACAAAGTAAATCACGTATATAGACACATTTTAAGAAAGGTGATTATAGGGGCTTCCCTGGTGGTGCAGTGGTTAAGAATCCGCCTGCCAATGTAGGGGACGCAGGTTCGAGCCCTGCCCCAGGAAGATCCCACATGCCGCGGAACAACTAAGCCCGTGCGCCACAACTACTGAGCCTGTGTGCTGCAACTACTGAAGCCCGCATGCCTGGAGCTTGTACTCCACAACAAGAGAGGCCACCACAATGAGAAGCCTGCGCACCACAACGAAGAGTGGCCCCTGCTCGCCACAACTAGAGAAAGCCCGTGTGCAGCAACGAAGACCCAATGCAGCCAAAAATAAATAAATAAAATAAATTTATTTTAAAAAAGAAAAAGAAAGGTCATTATAAAGGATTAAATTTTTTGGCTCTTTAGAGACAGTAGGTTGATAAGTCATTAGGGCTTCCTTAACATGTAAGGAGAAGACAGGCAAAGGAGAGCACTAATAACTTTCAGATATTTCTGCCACGGGGTGAGAAAATGTATTTGAGGCTTTATTAATGTTGGTCCTTTTTTTTTAATTGAAGTATAGTTGATTTACAATGTGCCAATCTGCTGTACAGCTAAGTGACTCAGTTATACACATATAGAGATTCTTTTTTTTATATTCTTTTTCATTATGGTTTATCAGAGGATATTGAATATAGTTCCCTGTGCTATAGAGTAGGACCGCATTGTTTATAGTCCTTTTGATTTAATTTCACATATTTTCTTTTTTAGCAATTGGTGCTGAAAATTCAGAAAAAGTAGATGAAAATTCGGACAAAGAGATGGAAGTAGAAGAATCTCCAGAAAAGATTAAAGTACAAACAGCACCTAAAGTAGAAGAAGAACAGGACTTGAAAGTATGTATACTACTTAATGCAACTTGACAAATAAGTATTTTTAAATTGGCGAACCATTTTAAATAGGCCAGCTACTTTCTTTTAGCAAGTAGTAAAAAGTAATGTGTACTATCTCCAAATATAAATCATTTATTTGGTTAGGTGAAAAGGTTATATTTAAGGCTGAAATAAGGAGCTATGAGACTGACTTGATGTAGAGAAATGGTCTAAAAATAAATTCTAAATGCTTAATTACTTATAAGTAAGTCTCCATTGGAAAGCAGTAGCTTATCAAATATAGGCTTCTCTAGTTTGGAAGTACTAAAGAGACTAAAGTCACAAATTTAATTCCTGCATGAACTACTTGTCCTTACACAAAGGCATATTTGTTTCCAATTTCATTTCTGTTGCTAATGTCATGAGAAGAATTGGACCAAGTAAGTATGTGGCTCTTAAAGTGTGATCTGTTGGGAAAACCACTTAGCATATTCTTTTGACTTGAAAGAGTTTGTCCACTCACCAGCTAGTGTACAGCCGTGTAAATGGGACTGGGAGAATTAATTTTGTTCAGTGTGGGGCTAGTATAAGCAATTAGTAATGGATAAATGATGGCTTGGACAATATTGGGGGTTATGTCATTTAGGACCTATTTTCAACTTCCATATCGTATTAGAGTAGATAGCGCGTCAAATTTCTCTTGACCTTGTCTCATTATTTAACACTTTGTTATGTGAATTAGTTTACTGTAAATTAGGGTTTCATCTTGTACATAACTAGTTGCAGTATGTGAGAAAGGCTGTTTATAGGCAGACCCTTTTTTCTAGTATCTTTAACGATAAATGAAAGATTTTACATAATAAAATTTTGCTGACTCTGTTTTTATTTTTCCTTTTTTTTCTTTCCTGCATTACAGTTTCAGATTGGAGAACTGGCAAATACCCTGACAAGTAAATTTGAATTCTTAGGCATTAATAGGCAGTCCATCTCCAACTTTCATGTGCTGCTTTTACAGACTGAGGTAATTTAGCCATTTTTAGTATAAACAGTCAATGTTCGAATGAAATGCTGTGTGTGTGAGGAATAGCCATTTTTAGTATAAACAGTCAATGTTTGAATGAAAGGCTGTGTGTGTGAGGAATCTGTCTTATTTATGTTTCAATCCTAAATTAAAATTTTTAATCTTGATGTATATTTGAACCACCAGCCCAGGAAATAAAACTATGTATTAGCCAAAGCAAAACATAATTATGGAACTAAATACTGAGAGTTTGTGTATGATGAAGATACTTAACCCCCTTGAATTGGCATATGTTCTGTTTTTCTAAGAAATTAAAATTCTGTTCATAGTGATGATGAGACCACATAATGTTGAAAGTACTTTATAAGCGTTAAAGCATTATAGACATTTTTGGCGGGGCGCGGGCGGGAGTGGCACTCAGCTTTTGGGATCTTCGTTCCCCCACCCGGGATCAAACCTGGGCCCACGGCAGTGAAAGTGAGGAGTCCTAACCACTGGGTCACTGGGGAATTCCCTATAGGTCTGTTTAAAAAGAGAAGTTCTGGATCCTATATGTAACCTGTGTACTTTACAATAAATAGGTTAGGATTAGGTAAGGAATTCCTATAGGAAGTTGACTGATTTCCCTGAGAACTAAACCTTTAATTTTGATTAATAACATTACTTAATTGAATGAACTATCTACCCAAAAAATAAAGTTACTGGGGAACCATCTTAATATAGTCCAAAGGGAAAAACAAAACTACTGCTACTCATTTTCACAGATGTTGGAGATTTGGCAGTACTGGGGTCCATTTTTGAGAACTCTGAAGAGCAAACAAGATTTTTGAGGGTGGGATTTCTTTTCCTGTTTGGTCTAGTCTGCTGCCAGAGTATACCTCATGGACCAGAAGACTTAAGTTTCTTTTACCTCTGCCTCCTGACATAATATTAAGTCTTTAACTTACTGCTTTTTTATTTTAGACACGGATTGCAGACTGGCGGGAAGGGGCTCTTAATGGAAACTACCTTAAACGAAAACTTCAGGATGCAGCAGAACAACTAAAACAGTATGAAATAAACGCCACTCCTAAAGGCTGGTCCTGCCACTGGGACAGGTACGCACTCTTCTCCCCTTTTCACCTTTCACCTTTGACATCTCAGACTTGATTTGTGATCACCACCACCTGACGACCTGACAGCCTGTCTGGAGACTGAGAGCAGCTGCATTAGCGGTGCTGGGCAGGCAGAGCACCCCGAGCACTTGCAGAGTTTGGGCCAGCCACACGTTGGAGAAACAAAAAGCAATGTCTAAAGTGTTCCATGTAACGGATTTTTTCCCAAGATTGGACAAAGCTGGTTTTTACTCCAGAGTGTTGTTGCACGGAGTAGGGCGGGCTTGGGGGTTAAGCGCATGCGAGAGCTCTGTGCGCTTTACAGGACCTCTGGAAGCAACTACTCCTGATTAACCTCGGTGAAGTTAAGGAAAGCTTCGTGGCTGAAGATGTGAATGAAGAACAAGATTACTATCTTCTGCCAGCAGGTCAGATGAAAACATTTCTTTTTATATTTGGCTTTTCTTGATTTTTTTTTCGTTATTTGAAATCTTTGCTCTTTTATTTTTCAGCTCCCAGATCCTCTCCCTCTCTTTAGCTTTCACTGTGTTTGGTATCAAGAGTATGAAATGTGAATTCCACGGTTCAAGAGGGGAAGAGTCACCTTTCGCAAACTTCGTTCTCTTCTTTGGAAGGGAAATTAGTGTTCTAGGAGATTGAGTCCCTTTGCTAATGAAACTTGAAACCCTGTTAAGCATTGGCAAAAAAAAAAAAAATAGATGTGAGAGGTGTTTTTCTAAGTCATCTGTTGGAGTGAGAGGGCTCAGGGCTGTATTCACAGAGCTGCTGGCAGTGCAAATAGCTTTGAATTATCCTTGGTTCTCCATCCTCAATTGTCAAAGCTCTTTGTTGCCTTTGTGAATAGCAGTCCATTAAGAAGAGGTTCGTCCCTGTGAGAGCAGACTGCTGTCCTGGGACAGGACCAAATGGAAGTGTCTTTGTAGGAGAATGGGTCTTAAAACATGTGTTTTCTTTCTTGTAATTTAGGGATCATAGACGATATTTCTATGTAAACGAACAGTCGGGCGAGTCTCAGTGGGAGTTCCCAGATGGTGAGGAGGAAGAGGAAGAAAGCCAAGCACAAGAAAGTAGAGACGAGACTCTTCCTAAACAGACCTTGAAAGACAAAACTGGCACTGACTCAAATTCTACAGACTCTTCTGAGAATTCCACAGGTGGGACAGTTTACCCTGTTTTAATTGGAGAGAAATTATTTTAGAGGGGGAAAAAAAAGACTTGTATTAACATGTAAAAGAAAATAATTTAAATAATAATCACATAAATTTCTAACTAAAAAATAATGGCTTGCCCTAAGGAAAAGAAAAAAAAGAATGCAGGGCTTATATTGAAGAAAACTAAGGTAGTGACTAGTTGGAAATAAGCATACTATTGATACCAGACTCTGCTAAAAAATAAGATTATGAGCTGGTATATATGGATTTTAAAAGATTGTCCTGTAGCTATTCTGTCATGCCACAGACGAAGCTGTGGATTTCCAATAATAGGAATTCTAATTAATGCTAAGGCACCAGTTATTTAAATTGTCGATATTTATGTGGAGTAATAGATTTGTTCTGCCTTTCTGTAGAGCACTTAGTCTGCTGATTTTGCAACCTCATTTTTACCCTTAACTAATTTCGTAGGAAGTATGGTTGTTACAAACCAAAATGATCTGAACAAATGCTGTGAAACTAGGACCATACTTGTTTCAGAGAAGAAAAATAATTGATCAATGCAAATCATCAATATTCTAGTATAAAACAATTAAGATGGCTCAATCCAGTTAAAGTACTCTAAGGGAACTTCAGTTTGGTTATATAAATTTTAAAAAGAAAAAAAAAAGGCTTTCATAGTTCTTCATTTACTCTGAGAATCTGAAGAGCCATTGCTTGATTTCCTTATTATGGAAGAAGATACATTGTTTTTTTTCCTCGAAGTCCATCTTTCTTGGAATGACAAAAATAAGTGGCTAATGAAGCATAGTCAAGACTGTGATGAACAAACAGCCTTTCAATCTGAAAAACTGGTAGATGTTTGTTTAAATGATAGCTTGTGAAGGTAAGAGTGTTGTGGAATGATTGCTAAAGCCATAAACCTTTGTGAACTATATTCAATATTTTGTAATAACCTATAATGGAAAAAATCTGAAAAGTATATATATGTATAACTGAATCACTTTGCTGTATGCCTGAAACATCGTAAGTCAACTATACATCAATTTTTTTTAATTAAAAAATAAAGTCACAAACCTTTGAGGATAAAAAGATAGTTTTTTATAAGGTGGGAGTGAAGAGCTGAATTCTTACGTCCTCTGCTTATCAAAAATAATATTTTGTATTCTACTGGCTTCCTAATCCCAGTAGAAAAGTTCTGATTGTGTACCAAATAAAAATGGTCATGTACCAATGATTTTGTTAACTTCTTAAATACCCTAAGAATCATTATCAGGTCACTCAAAATAAGCACCTATGACTGCAGATAATTTTAGAACATAGCAAAAAAGTGGTTTTCTACTTCATATTTCAGAAAAAAATTTTCTTAAGTTACAGGGTGTACCATTTTCATGAAGAGATTTCCTTTACTTTCTCATTCTTTGGGTAGTGAATAGTAGATACGTCTAGCAACTTGGTTTTATTTACTTTTTAATAGTTAGTGAACTGAAGAGGCTTGATGGTGGTTCTGGTTTGGTGATTCCCTTCTTGACCACTGTCTAATGTCCCTCCTTCTATGTTCTAAAGCTGAATATTCTAGAATTGCTAATGCTGAGTGTTGTGTGAACACCTTAGAGTTAAACATTAAGTTACTTTCTCCCTTTGTTAATGACACACAGTTGGTACTGTCTGGTAAAGGAAAAAGCCACTGGTAAACCAGCTTATATTTTTGAGCCTCTTGATTGAGAGCTACTAAAACCACATGGTAAACTTGATCTAAATAAAATCCAAATCTTGTACTAAGGTCTTTGAAATTGAAGAGCAATACCAATCACTATTTTAAGCCTGTAAAGAAAGTTTATAATGCTTGCTTTTTGTCAGCTCAACAGTGGTTAAAATCATCTTTTAAAGAAGAAAAACTATACACTGAGGAGCAAGGAAGTTTCAAAGTTCTGTTCATTTTTAATCCTTGTTCATTGTTCCATGTTTGTGTTTGACATTATATCTCTTAAGATGAGTGATACTTAAAGATACCCAACATGTCTGTTTTGTTGGGCTTTTGTCAGGTTAAGTTAAGCTGCTTTTCCAAAAAGTCTGTGGAATTATTATTTGTATAATAATTTCTTGATACAAACTGATAAACTGGCCTCTTGCCTCAAAATACTAAGCAATAATACTTTTGGGGGGAATATAGGAAAATAATAAAGGAAGCCTACCTTTATAAGAAAGAAAGCCTGATTTTCTATTTTATAGAAATAAGGATTCATAGAAAAAATAGGTTCTTGGAGAATTCAACATTTGTATCCTCACAGTATTCTGTTTTTAAGCTTGATACTTTAAAAAATTTATTAGCACATAATAAAAGCTATGTATATACCATTTTAATCTCTCCTTGGACTTCAGACTTAATGTTCTCTTAAATGGCAAAATACCTCAACTGGGTTAAATTTAGAAATGAAGAGAAGCAGTATGTAATATGACATCCATGGATATTCAAACTAGGATTTCTCGAAATTCTTTGTATTTTTTAAGCTAAAGGAGATAATTATCAGTGTTACGATGCAGCTTTTATGTTTTGAGTAAACTTAGTTTAGGATTCAAATATTAACTCTAAAAGTGCTCCTTGTATGATCTAAATTTATCAAGTCTAGTTTGTTTCCTTTTTACAGAAAGCTCAATTATTTCTGATTAACTTTGTTGAAGGTTGTAAACCACATTATTAATCTTGAACCTACTGTGTTTTCTTGATTTCCTCTGCATAGCAGCTTCTCACCGTCGTAAACATACCAGTATTGCATTATGTTTCTAGATGAGAAACCTACCAATATATAAATCTGACAAATTTGTTTACCTACCATATATTATGGTTGGTTTAGTAAAAGGAAGTTTAATAAGTTATTAATCCTCAACGTTTACTTCCTTAGTTCTAATGTAATCTTGATGTACTATTATGTAATCTAGTAGACTTCCTGCCCATACCCAAACTATCTACGAGTTAGTGTAGAAATTCATAAAGGTTAATGAGACACTTGAAGTCTTTCAGCTGGAAAACTGCATTCTTGTTTTCTGGTGAATTTTTTTCAGTTCCCTTTTCCTTGGTAGTAAGCAGTTTCTCATAATAATTAGAGTAACCGTGTGAATTATGTTCTTAAAGTCTCTTACATAATGTATCATCTACCTGTTCCATAAAAAAGTGAAGCTATTCTAAAAGCCAAATGGTTCATGGCTGCTTTGGTTTTACATTGTTGAGTGCCAGTGTGGTGTATTTTGAGCAAAGTACGGTAAAAGGCCTTATCCTTGTTCTAGAGCCTTTTATAATAGAGTCGTTATTTAATCTACTGCTTTGACCATGGAATTTGACAGGTGACGACATCTGGATCTCTACTCCATGAGAAGTGAAATTTGAGATTTCTAAAGCTCTTAGACTCCTGATATTTCACCAGGACATCTTGTTAAAATAGCACTAGGGGAGTTCCCTGGTGGCCTAGTGGTTAGGATTCTGGGCTTTCACTGCTGTGACCCAGGTTTAGTTCCTGGTGGAGGAACTGAGATCCCACAAGCAAGACGCACAGCTCGGCCAAAAAAAAAAAAAAAAAAAAATAGCACTAGACTAGGGGTCAGACTTGGCCACTAAGAGCTATATGATCTTGGGCAAGTCATTTCCCTCCTGGGTTTCATTACCTTTAAAATGAGAGGGGTAAACTAGACGATTTCTCATGTCTCTTCTACTCCTAAATTCTATGATTTTAGGGAGAAAACCCCCTTCAGCATTCCTGGGATATATATCTAATAGTCCCAAATATTGTGAAACTTCCCTATTGACGATAAAGAGGGATGGGGAAGGCTGCAAGTAAGTATATCTTCCTATTTTCTCTAATCTTTAAAGCTTTTCCCAGCAGAGAAAGGGCAGTAATTAACTATGACTTTTGCAAATTTTGAGAAAAGCTAACCCTGCAGCTCCTCAGCTGTAATTTCTTAACTTCAGCAGCCATTTCAAATCCTCCATATCTTCCAACACCTCTTCTCTGTGTTATATTTATCATTATCATTTACCTTGAAGATTCGTGCTTCCTGATTTCCCTTTTCTCGTCACAGGAATAAAAAATTACCCTCCCTGATTTGTTGCTGTGATTTAGCAAATGAGTAATTCACACAAAGATGTGAAGGAGTGATAGGATTGACAATATCACCTTGCAAATGGATTTTTGAAACTTAGTAACCCAAATAAATTGAAATGGGTAGAGTTTGTGTGAGTGTTTGGAATGTGTACATCTCTGGGTCATCCTTAATTACTTATCTAGCTCACTGAAAGATACAGTACATGGAATCAGTATTGCAGATGCACATCATTCACTCACTCTTTCACTTTTGAAATAAAGAAGACCCCAGAATGTTGCCTTCTAATTGTGTATCTTTGCAATAAAGAACTTCAGGTTCAGATGTCTGATTTCTCATTGAGTTGATGTGATGTGCTTCATTTACTCAGCCATAAATCTGTACCCAGAAAACAAGACTAGTATAACAGCTGGGGCGAGTGCTAACAGTAAATTCTATAAATTTATCTTTTCATGGAAGTCATTTTTGAACTGAGTTTAATATTTCAGTGACATCAGTGTAGAATAGATGTGTGTGGGACAGATTTTGTCCCTACAACCAGTTGAACATTTCTGTCTTCATGGAGTTTTAGTCTTGCTTTTTCCCTGACTCCTATTTGTTTTCATAGGTTCTCTTTGTAAAGAGTCCTTTTCTGGCCAAGTTTCTTCTTCATCACTCATGCCACTTACTCCATTCTGGACCCTTCTTCAGTCAAATGTTCCTGTGCTTCAACCTCCATTACCTTTGGAAATGCCACCGCCTCCACCTCCACCTCCAGAATCTCCTCCTCCCCCTCCCCCTCCTCCTCCTCCTCCTGCAGAAGATGGTGAGATCCAGGAGGTCGAGATGGAGGATGAAGGAAGTGAGGAGCCTCCTGCTCCAGGAACGGAGGAGGATACTCCATTGAAACCTTCGGCACAAACCACAGTTGTAACTAGCCAGGTGAGAAATGCCATCTGGCATTCTGAAAAGTTTTGGGGGACCGGGGCATGATTGACACGTTTTATTTTATTTTATTTTTATTTATTTATTTATTTTGGGCTGCGTTGGGTCTTCATTGCTGCATGCGGGCTTTCTCTAGTTGTGGCGAACGGGGGCTACTCCTCGTTGCGGTGCGCGGGCTTCTCATTGCGGTGGCTTCTCTTGTTGAAGAGCACGGGCTCTAGGTGCGTGGGCTCAGTAGTTGTGGCATGTGGGCCCTAGAGCACATGGGCTTCAGTAGTTGCAGCATGCAGGCTTCAGTAGTTGTGGCTTGCAGGCCCAGTAGCTGTGGCTTGCGGGCTCTAGAGCGCAGGCTAAGTAGTTGTGGTTCACAGGCTTACTTGCTCCTCAGCATGTGGGATCTTCCCGGACTGGGGATTGAACCCGTTGTCCCCTGCATTGGCAGGCTGATTCTTAACCACTGCACCACCAAGGAAGTCCTTACATGTTTTATTTTAGAAGAGGATACTTAACCAGGGGCTACAGCCACTGACTAGAATCTCTGTTTCAGAGTTCAGCTGACTGTACCATCTCTAGTTCTCCTTCCACTAAAGCAATAAAGAGAAAAGCTACAGAAATTAGTACTGCAGCAGTTCAGAGGTCAGCTACCATTGGTAGTTCTCCAGTCCTCTACAGCCAACCAGCTGTAGCTACAGGTAAGCATTGTGATTAAAATGTATTTTCATCAGTGCATTATCTTTGTTTCCAGAATTCCATATCATAAATTAATGTTAAAGGCTTTTCATTGCAAAGACTGTTTATGTGCATTTCGTTCAGTTACTGAAAACCACTGTTAACATTGGCATATATCCTTCCAGATTGTTTTCTGAGCATTTACACAACATCAGTGATCTTGATGTTTAAGTACCTTAATGCTAAAATATTCAGAACGCCAGAAAATGTGACTGGGTTTTTTGTTTATTTTGGGGTTTTTTTTGTGTGTTTCTTGGCAGGGGGGTATATTAGAGAATCACTTTGTAGGTGATCTAACTCCCAGTTTCCTTTTCCTCCTCCTTGTTTTTGGCTTTGTCACAATGTCCTTTTTTTTTTTAAGATGTTGGGGGTAGGAGTTTGTTTATTTATTTATTTATGCTGTGCTGGGTCTTCGTTTCTGGGCTTTCTCTAGTTGTGGCAAGCGGGGGCCACTCTTCATCGTGGTGCGTGGGCCTCTCACTGTCGCACCCTCTCTTGTTGCGGAGCACAGGCTCCAGACGGAGCGGGCCTAGTTGCTCCGCGGCATGAGGGATCCTCCCAGACCAGGGCTCGAACCCGTGTCCCCTGCATTAGCAGGCAGATCCTCAACCACTGCGCCACCAGTAAGCCCCACAAAGTCCTTTTTATAGTTTTATTTTATGTTTTCTGTTCTAGGTCACCAGGCAACAGGGATTGGACACCAAGCACTATCAGTTAGCCATCCAGCAACAGGAATGGGTCATCAGGCCAGAGGAATGAACCTACAGTCCAATTACTTAGGATTGGCATCAGCTCCTGCAATTATGAGCTATGCTGAGTGTTCCGTCCCAGTGGCAGTGACTGCTCCCACACTGCAGCCAGTCCAGGCCCGCAGCGCTGTGCCTGCCACCGCCATTATGGAACCGCCGCCGCCGCCACCGCCGCCGCCGCCTCCTCCTCCGCCGCCACCACCACCGCCGGCTCCCAAAGTGCCAGCACCTGAGAAGACAAAAAAAGGAAAGAAAGATAAGGTAGAGTAAACCTCTCTTTAAAGTTTAGTTTAAAATTTTTGTTTTATTGAGGTGATAGTTAAAGTATAAATTCAGTAGCACTTAGGATATTCACACTGTGGGGTAACCACCACCTCTCTCTGGTTACATAACATTTTCATAACTCCAGAAGAGAACCCTGTACCCATTAAGCAGTCACACCTCGTTACCCCTTCCCCTAGTCCCTGGGAACTACCAGTTAGCTTTCTGTCTCCACCAGTTTACCTACTCTGGAATTGTGCATTTGTGAATTTGTGTGTCTGACTTGCTTCACGTAGCACAGTGCTTTGGGGGTTCATCCATGTTGTAGCTTGTATCAGTACTTTGTTCTTTTTATGGCTGTATGATATTCCATTGTGTGTATATACCACAGTTTGTTTATCCACTCATTCACTGATGGACATTTGGATTGTTTTATACTTCTTGGCTATTATGAACAGTATCTATGTAAACATGCATATGAGCACATGCATATTGAGTACTTACTTTCATTTCTTTTGTGTATATATATATTTAAGAGTGGAATTGCTGTATCATATGGTAATTCTGTGTGTAACTTTATGAGGAACCTTTTTTTCCACAGTGACTGAACCATTTTACATTATCATCAGCAACATACAAGGGTACTAATATCTTCAACTGTTCACCAACACTGGTTACATTCCACTTTCTAAAAAAATTATTATGTCAGTCCTGGCAGGTATGAAGTGGTATGTCATTGTGGGCTGTTTTTTTGTTTGTTTTTTTATTTGGCTGTGCCAGGTCTTCATTGAGGCATGCAGGATTTTCATTGCCGCATGCAGGCTCCTTTAGTTACGGCATGCGGGATCTAGTTCCCTGGGATCGAACCCCATGCCCCCTGCATTGGGAGCACAGTCTTAACCACTGACCACCAGGGAAGTCCCTCATGGTTTTGATTTCTGTTTCTCTAGTGACTTATTATGTTGAGCATCTTTTCATTTGCTTTTTGGCCATTTGTTTATCTTTTTTGGAGAAATGTCTGCTCAAGTCCTTTGACTCTCCAGTATTTTTTATTTGGGTTGTTTGTCTTTTTGTTATTGAATTGTAAGAGTTCCATATATATTCTAAATACAAGTCCCTTATACATAATTTGAGAATAGTTTCTCCCATCCTGTGTGTTGTCTTTTCACACTGATAGTGTCCTTTAGTACACTAAAGTTTTTAATTTTGATAAAGCCTAACTTACTTTCATTTTTTAAAATTTACTTATTTATTTTATAATTTATTTTTGGCTGCATTGGGTCTTTGTTGCGCAGGGGCTTTCTCTAGTTGTGGCGAGTGGGGGCTACTCTTCGTTGCGGTGCACAGGCTTCTCATTGTGGTGGCTTCTCTTGTTGCGGAGCACGGGCTCTCGGTGTACGGGCTTCAGTAGTTGTGACTCTCAAGCTCTAGAGTGCAGGCTCAGTAGTTGTGGTGCATGGGATTAGTTGCTCCATGGTATGTGGGATCTTCCCGGACCAGGGCTGGAACCCCTGTCCCCTGCATTGGCAGGCGGATTCTTAACCACTGCTCCACTAGGGAAGTCCTGCTTTCATTTTTGTTGTGCTTTTCATCATATCTAAGAATTCATTGCCAAATCCAAGGTCATGAAAATTTACCCCTATGTTTTCTTTTGAGTTTTGTAGTTTTAGCACTGGTTGTTGGTCCATTCAGTTAAAACTTTTTTTTTTTTTTTACATCTTTATTGGAGTATAATTGCTTTACAATGTTGTGTTAGTTTCTCCTGTTTAACAAAGTGCTATACATATACATATATCCCCATATCCCCTCCCTCTTGCGTCTCCCTCCCACCCTCCTTATCCCGCCCCTCTAGGTGGTTGCAAAGCACCGAGCTAATCTCCCTGTGCTACCCAGCTACTTCCCAGTAGCTAGCTATTTTACATTTGGTGGTGTATATACGTCAGTGCTATTCTCTTATGTCATCCCAGCTTACCCTTCCCCCTCCCCGTGTTCTCAAGTCCATTCTCTACATCTGTGTCTTTATTCCTCTCCTCCCCTTAGGTTCATCAGAACCCTTTTTTTTTTAGATTCCATATTACATGTGTTAGCATATGGTATTTGTTTTTCTCTTTCTGATTTACTTCACTCTGTATGACAGACTCTAGGTCCATCCACCTCACTACAAATAACTCAATTTAGTTTTTTATGGCTGAGTAATATTCCATTGTATATATGTACCACATCTTCTTTATCCATTCATCTGTCGATGGACACTTACGTTGCTTCCATGTCCTGGCTATTGTAAATAGTGCTGCACTGCACATTGTGGTACATGACTCTTTTTGAATTACGGTTTTCTCAGGGTATATGCCCAGTAGTGGGATTGCTGGGTCATATGGTAGTTCTATTTTTAGTTTTTTAAGGAACCTCCATACTGTTCTCCATAGTGGCTGTATCCATTTACATTCCCAGCAACAGTGGAGGAGGGTTCCCTTTTCTCCACACCATCTCCAGCATTTATTGTTTGTAGATTTTTTAATGATGGCCATTCTGACCAGTGTGAGGTGATAACCTCATTGTAGTTTTGCTTTGCATTTCTCTAATGATTAGTGATGTTGAGCATCTTTTCATGTCTTTGTTGGCAATCTGTATATCTTCTTTGGAGAAATGTCTATTTAGGTCTTCTGCCCATTTTTGGATTGGGTTGTTTGTTTTTTTGATATTGAGCTGCATGAGCTGCTTTTATATTTCGGAGATTAATCCTCTGTCAGTTGCTTCGTTTGCAAATAATTTCTCCCATTCTGAGGGATGTCTTTTTGTCTTATGGTTTCCTTTGCTGTGCAAACGCTTTCAAGTTTCATTAGGTTCCATTTGTTTATTTTTGTTTCCATTTCTCTGTGAGGTGGGTCAGAAAGGATCTTGGCTGTGATTTATGTCATAGAGTGTTCTACCTGTGTTTTCCTTCAAGAGTTTTACAGTGTCTGGCCTTACATTTAGGTCTTTAATCCATTTTGAGTTTATTTTTGTGTATGGTATTAGAAGTGTTCTAATTTCATTCTTTTACATGTAGCTGTCCAGTTTTCCCAGCACCACTTATTGAAGAGCCTGTCTTTTCTCTACTGTATATTCTTGCCTCCTTTGTCAAATATAAGGTGACCATATGTGCATGGCTTTATCCCTAGGCTTTCTATCCTGTTCCATTGATCACTATTTCTGTTTTTGTGCCGGTACCATACTATCTTGGTTACTGTAGCTTTGTAGTATAGTCTGAAGTCCGGGAGCCTGATTCCTCCAACTCTGTTTTTCTTTCTCAAGATTGCTTTGGCTCTTCAGGGTCTTTTGTGTTTCCATACAAATTGTGAAATTTTTTGTTCTAGTTCTGTGAAAAATGCCATTGGTAGTTTGATAGGGATTGTACTGAATCTGTAGATTGCTTTGGGTAGTATAGTCATTTTCACAATGTTGATTCTTCCAATCCAAGAACATGCATGGTATAGCTCTCCATCTGTTTGTATCATCTTTAAGTTGTTTCTTCAGTGTCTCATAGTTTTCTGCATACAGGTCTTTGTCTCCTTTGGTAGGTTTATTTCTTGGTGTCTTATTCTTTTCGTTGCAGTGGTAAATGGGAGTGTTTTCTTAATTTCACTTTCAGACATTTCATCATTAGTGTATAAGAATGCAAGAGACATCTGTGTATTAATTTTATATCCTGCTACTCTACCAAATTCATTGATTAGCTCTAGTAGTTTTCTGGTAACATCTTTAGGATTCTCTAGGTATAGTATCGTGTCATCTGCAAACAGTGACAGTATTTTCAGTTAATTTTTGTATGGTGTCAAGTAGAGATCCTATTTCACTCTCTTGAGTGTGATACCCTGTTGTCCCAGCACCATTTGTTGAAGAGACCATTCTTTCCCCCATTGAATGGTAGACCTTATCTAAAATCAGTTCACCATAAACATATGGGTTTATTCCATTGTTCTATATGCTAGCACCACATTGTTTTGATTACTATAACTTTGTGGTATGTTTTGAATTGGAGAAGTGTGAGTTCTCTGACTTAGGGCTTCTTTTTCAATATTGGCTCTTCAGGCCCCCTTGTAATTTCATGTGAATTTAAAGGTCAGCTTTTCCATTTCTACATAAAAGGCCAGTGGAATTTTGATAGGGATTGCATTTAACCTGTAGATTGCTTGGGTCTTATTACCTTTTTAACAATATTGAATCTTTCAGCCTGTGAGCACAGGATTCCTTTCCATTTATTTAGGTCTTTAATTTCTTTCAGCATTGTTTTATAATTTTCAGTGTACAACTCTTTCATCTCCTTAGCTAAATTTATTCTCAGGTATTTTATTCTTTTGTGTGCTATTTTAAGTGGTATGATTTTACCCTTTTATCCTTATGTAATGTCCTTCTTTATCTCTTTTAACAGTTTTTTATTTAATTTCTGTTTTGTCTTGTAGTAATCCACTTACCCCTTTCGGTTACAATTTTCATGGAATGTGTTTTTCTGTCCTTTCACTTTAAACTTGTGTATGTCCTTAGATGTAAAATGAATTTCTTATAGACGTGATCAGTTTCAATTGCATTATGTGTTTTTAATCCATTCTGCCAGTATTGTAACCAAAGAAAGTGGGGGTCCCAGCTGCTCACCACTCAGAACCCAATAAAGAGGCAAGGTTGGCGGAAAGGGAAGTTTGCTTTATTTTCGATGCTGGCAACCCAGGGTGGGGAGGACCTCCTGTCCAGAGACCGACTCCCCCCACTTACAGTCAGTGGACAAGAGCTTTTCATAGGTGAAAGGAGTGGGCTACAGGCAGAAACAGCACTGTCAGCTCTAACAGTCCATCTTGAAATTGGTCATGCGGTGGCCTGATCAGCATCATCGTGATTGTTTTAAGTACAATTAATCTACAGTTCCAGGATCAGTTTGTTCCCATTTCCTTGAGACCAGTTCTCGGAATTGTGGCAGCTTATGTCATGGCTACGGTCTGGTCATCATGTAGTTAACTTCTTCCACCTGGTGGGGGTTTCAGTATCTATAAGACGGCTCACAGGATGTGGCTCAGAATATTATCTATAGCCCTTGAGAAGGAATTAAAGGTCCTTAACTATGCTTAATGACTAAACAATTATTACTTGGTCTCATTTGACTGTTTTCCTTTGTTTCTGCATTTTCTCATTTCTCCAATGAAACTTTTTTTTTTTTTTTTGGCTGCGCTGCGCGGCATTTGGAATCTTAGTTCCCCAACAAGGGATTGAACCTGCAGCCCCTGCAGTGGAAGCATGGAGTCTTAACCACTGGACCGCTAGGGAGGTCCCTAATTAAACTTATTCTTTGGCTGAAGTTTTTTCACAGACAAAAGGTAGGCCAAGGAAATGACAGGAAGGGACCATAGGGTCCTGCTCCATTGCAGTATGTGTTTTTTAGATTATAGAGTTTAATCCGTTTACATTAGTAAATTAATAATTTACTATAGTAATTACTGATAAGGAAGGATTTGGTATTCCTTTTGGTTGTTTTCTCTATGTCTTATTAGCTTTTTTGTCTCTCATTTCCTCTCTTACTGCCTTCCTTTATGTTTAGTTGATTTTTTTCAGTGACACATTTTGATTTCTTTTTCATTTCCTTTTGTGTATATTCTATATTTATTTTCTTTGTGGTTATTGTAGGAATTACATATAATATATTTTAAATTGATACAGTCATTTGCAGACAAAAACTCCTATACAGACGCACCTCCACTCTGTTATATTATTGGTGTTACAGATTATATCTTTATATACTGTGTACCCATTAATGTAGACTTACAATTATTTTTTATGCTTTTGTCTTTTAAAATCTGTAGAATAAAAATTATGAACCAGTATCACAATAATACTGGTTTTTCTGTTTGTCCTTGTTTTTACCTTTACCAGAGAACTTTATATTTTTGTATGACAAGTTACTATCTAGCATCTTTTCATTTCAGCTTGAAAGACATGCTTTAGCATTTCTCATAAGGCACATCTAGTGGTAATGAATTTTCTCAGCTTTTGTTTATCTAGGAATATCTTAGTCTTTGTCCCTCGTTTTTTTTTTTTTTTTTTTTTTTTTTTTTTTTTTTTACATTTATTTATTTATATTTTGGGCTGCATTGGGTCTTCGTTGCTGTACGCGGGATTTCTCTAGTTGCAGCGAGTGGGCGTTACTCTTTATTGCGGTGTGTGGGCTCTAGGCACACGGGCTTCAGTAGTTGTGGCTCGCAGGCTCAGTAGTTGTGGCATACGGGCTTAGTTGCTCCACAGCACGTGGGATCTTCCCGGTCCAGGGCTCGAACCTGTGTCCCCTGCATTGGCAAGCAGATTCTTAATCACTGCGCCACCAGGGAAGCCCCATTATTTCTTAAATAAGATCTTTGCCCTTTTCTCCTCCTGAGATTCCCATAATGCATATATTGGTCCATTTCATGATGTCGTATAAGTCACTTGGACTCTGTTCACTTTGCTTCATTCTTTTCCTTTTTGCTCTTCAGACTCAATAACTTTGAATGACCTATCATCAATTTTGCTGATCTTTTTTTATGCCTATTGGAGTCTGTTGAAATAATGAATTTTCAATTCAGTTGATGTATTTTTCAGCTCCAGAATATTTCTTTGGTTCTTTTTAATAATAATAGCTGTCTCTTTGTTGATAGTCTCATTTTGTTCACGTCATTTTCCCGATTTCCTTTCATTCTTTGTGTTTTCCTTTAGTTCTTTGAGCACATTTAAGACAGTTGTTTTAAAGTCTTTGTCTAGTAAATCTGAAACCTTTCTTTCTTTCTTTCTTCCTTTCCTTTCTTTTCTTTCTTCTGCGCTGGATCTTAGTCGTGGCATGTGGGATCTTTTAGTTGCGGCCTGCAAACTCTTAGTTGCAGCATGCATGTGGGATCTGGTTCCCCATCCAGGGATCGAACCTGGGCCCCCTGCATTGGGAGTGTGGAGTCTTACCTACTGGACCACCGGGGAAGTCCCAGCATGTGTTTGTATGCTTTGTGATCTTTGGTTGAAAACTGCACATTAGAGAAAATAACAAACTCTCCCAGTCTTTGCACACTGACTGTGTATGGAGGAAAACCTTCATTAATGAGTCCAACATGAAAGTGCAACATTTTTTCAGGCCTTTTCTGGGCATATGTGTTCCCTGGACATGTGTTTTTTTTTTTGTTTTCCTTTCCCCTTGTGTATTTACTTTCAGTTTCCCTAAGAGAGTCACACCTGCTTCTTCTGTGAGCCTTATATGTCCTGTTGTATTCCTCTGCCCATAATCTTTTGCCCCCATCTGTCCACATGACTTCTGTCCCACTGTGGTTTTCACATGCCGCAGCTCCTGCTACTGCCTTTCACGGTTTCCAACCTGAGACCCAAAATATGCCACCATTCCTGGTTGACCTCCAAGTTAAGACAGTATTGAAACCAGTCCCTAAGGCCACAGATAGTCTAGAACATATCAGCCATTCCAGTTATTTCCTTCCACCTGGAGAGGGAGAACTGAGAATTGGGCCATTTCATCCCAACTACATTGGGGAGGGTGTGGAACAAGGGCAAGCAAACATGCCACAAAATTTCCTGTTTTTATTGTGGGCTTTTCTTGATTGGGTGTTCCCTTGGTTGCTCAAGATCTTTGACTGGTTTCCAGAGTTCCCACAAAGCCATTTTAGTCAGTCTCTATTTGTTTATATAATATTTCCATGGGGAAACAAGGGCTTGGAGCTTCATAATCTGCCATCTTTCTGACATCATCCTCATGAACACTTTGAATGCCCTAAATTACCTAAAGAAACTTTCTCATCAGCTTTTCCCCTCCCAGTGAAGTGTTATAAAAAATCAACAGTGACAGGATAATGTCTTGAATTAGATTCTTGTCAGACAACTTACTCTACCACATACAGTTCTGAGCCAACATACTGTTGACCACCTACATGTCTTTACTTTGTTTACCAGTTCCACTACTGTTCATTCTTTTATAATTAGATTGTTAGAATGATCAGTGCTCAGGAATCATTTCTCTTACGAAGCCTTCCTTGGCGCCCTTCCTCCAGTCTTCCAAGAGAGATAATTACTTTGACCTCCATTCGTTCATCAAGTAATTTTTTAGCCAATCATGCTTTTATAGTCATATAAATAATAGTTTTGAAAATCCAGTATTCTACATTAATATGTCATTTTTATGTACCTGTTATCTGAAAACAATGATCCATCTCTTTAGTGTTACAGGCCATTTTTTAAAGAATATAAGAGGGCGGGGGTGTGCCGTGGGATGAATTGGGAGATTGGGACTGACATATATACACTGATATGTATAAAATAGGTAACTAATAAGAACCTGCTGTATAGCACAGGGAACTCCACTTCCCTGTACAGTGGAAACTAACACATTGTAAAAAACTATACCCCAATTTAAGTGTAAAAAAAAAGAATATAAGATATATACTCAATACCTCTCATGTTCAAGAATATTTAAGACCAATATATATTTTCAGTCTTTTTGCTGAAGAGTTTTGTGTGCAGTTTACTAGAAAATAAACTAGAAAAAAAGGAATTCTAGCCATTTAATCTTTATTCCTCTGGCTGCAGTGTACCCATATTAAAAACATGTTCAAACAGCCAGTGCAACACAGGATCCATGGTTTTGAATGTGATAGGCAGTACATAACTTCTGAAACATAAAGTACTTTCCCATGACAAATAGGAATGAAATGCCCTACAAATTTACAAAATCCTATGGAAGTCAGAATGAAAGCACAATGACTCTACCTAGATCTATGTTTTTTAATCATACTTGGAGATGTTCGGCGAGAGGTTATGCCCCAGTGAGCCCTCTATGCACAGGTGACCGTTACTTTTTACTTTTTTTTTACTTTGTTACTTTTACTCAGTTGGTTCCATGCTAACCCAGATGAGCTATGTTGGAGCTTGTTGGAAGGGTGTATATGCAGTGGGTCAGGTTGTACCACAGGTGAAATGACAGAATGGAATGTGGGAAGGTGTGTGGAGCAGAAGGTTTAAGCATTATAGATGGGCATTTCCCCAGAAGGTGAAAAACTGTCAGTTACAGTCAAAATAGGGTATTGAGCAGGGAGCCAAGTAATTTTAAAAGACTGAAAATATTAAGCTTATTTTCTCAACTCTTTTGGGGACTTAATCAAGAAATGTGTTTCTCTTTAAGTGCAGGCCGGAAAAAAAGCTTGGGTCCCTATACCCGATCCTCACAGGAGCACAGCACTCAGTCACACCTATCACTTGAGTGCCTGCTTGTCACGTTTAGAGTGTAACCTGGCCAAGTCTTCAAAACCGCAGGGATAAAAAGTGGTTCTTATCAATGCCTAATACAGTGTTTCTCTAAATTCAAAGAACTAATCACAAATATCAGCAGGTATGTTTTGAATACATACTGTGTCAGGCATTCTCTCTAGGAGCTTTGTATTCAGTAGCTAACCAACAAAATCTCTGCTTTTGTAGAGCCTTTCTGGTGGACTTGGAGAGGGTACGGGGGGACTGGGTTGCAGAAACAGATAAGCAAATATATGTTCAGTGTTTAAAAATGCAATGAAAAAAAATGTAAGAGGACAGAAAGTGACCTTTGGGAGGTGGTACTGTTTCATATAGATAGGGTGGTCAGGGATGGCATCTTTGCTAAAGAGTGCCATTGATCAGAACTCTGAAGGTAGTGATAGAGCAAGCCATGTTGGATATGTAATAAATATCACAAGCTTTTTTTACTGTGAGATTATGTTTATTATAGGCAATTTAGCAAATGAAGTTAAGCTGATAGAAAAATTTATTATTGTATCTCCTCTTAGAACTAATCTCATCATTAATGTTTTGATATACCTCTTTGCTTTTTTCATATTTAATAGTTGCCTTTGACTCTGTTGGCTCTTTCCAGCAAAGCTGGTCATTTGTTTCTCAGCACTGTGTTTCACTTGATGTGAACACTGCATCCATTTAAAATTGTAAAAAGGTACACTGTGATTCTTTTTTCCTTTTTCTTAAAAAACTATTTATTTATTTTGCCTGCGCCGTGTCTTAGTTGTTGCTCACAGGATCTTTAGTTGCGGCATGCACACTCTTAGTTTCGGCGTGCATGCAGGATTTAGATCCCCGACCAGGGATCAAACCCAGGCCCCCTGCATTGGGAGCATGGGGTCTTACCCACTGGACCACCAGGGAAGTCCCGGGTACACCGTAATTCTGAGAAAATGAGACAAGGGCAAGAGTTTTGAATTTCATAGAATAAGGCTAAAGGAAATGTTTCTGACCTGATATCATAAAACACCACATTTACACTTTTTAGATTTTTAACCAAGCTTTAAGTTTATAGTTGGTAGAAATTTCTGGCAAGAACTTAGAATGGTATTTATTTTTGGTGTTTCTTTTCCTTTAATTTTGAAGTTCACTTATTCCTTAGAACTAAGGAAAAGATCCTGATCTCATGTGAAGGACTCATTCCCTCGTTTTATGTATTTATATTCCTTTGTTACAGGCAAAGAAGAGTAAAACCAAAATGCCATCTCTGGTAAAGAAGTGGCAGAGTATCCAGCGTGAGTTAGATGAAGAGGAGAACTCTAGTTCCAGTGAAGAGGACCGAGAATCAACCGCACAGAAGCGAATTGAGGAGTGGAAACAGCAGCAGCTGGTCAGGTAAAAGAAAGAACCATAAATGGGGCGGATAGTGGTGGTTGTAGCTGTGGTTTTAGAGCCATCACGTTCTTAAAATCATAGCCCTTAATTTGATTCCTTTACAGACTTACCTAAGTAGTTTTTAGTTCATAGAAATGTTTATTTCCCTATAAAAATTATAGTCTAGCCTTTTTCAAAATCAGAAACATCAAATTGTAATACTTCCCACTGATTGTTCCTCTTAGGCAAAGAGCTATCTTAACCCTGAGCATATGGGGAAAAATAGTCATCCCCATTTACCATGTAGCTCCAAGAGACCCTTTTATGTGAAATGAGCAACTTTCTTTGAATGCAACTAATTGCTCAGTTGTCATGCATAACTTGGAACATACTCCTCTCATAAATGGTGCCGGATTTCAAGTTCATCTCTGATAGGTTCTAGCTTATCATTACTTCTGGTTCTTGCACTTGCAACCTCCATAAATGCAGTACTTATGAAAATATTAGGGGGAGTTCCCTGGCGGTCCAGTGGTTAGGGCTCTGCGCTTTCACTGCTGAGGGCCCGGGTTCAGTCCCTGGTCGGGGAAAGATCCTGCACGGCGTGGCCAAAAAAAAAAATGGGAGAGGATAGCCATCTTTGCTTCATAATTCAAAACATTTTCATTCTTAGATCCATAAACACTAATTGGAATAGTCATTCCAGTGAATTTTTTTGTTCCTAAAATATCTATTTCTCTCCAGCCACTACACACCTGCTTTCAGCATTTGTCCCACTTATGAACCTTATCAAATAAATTTTAGCATGTAGCAGTATAAAACTTAAAAGGTTTCTAAGGAAAATGTGATGGTCCCAGTTCTTGTTACAAAATATTGGGTGAAGGAGGTTGTTCAGATTTATTTATTTTATTTATTTTTGGCTGTGTTGGGTCTTAGCTGCAGCACACAGGATCTTTGTTGAGGCATGTGGGCTCTTTCGTTGCGGCGCGAGGGCTTCTCTCTAGTTGGGACATAATCGTTTTCTCTTCTCTAGTTATGGTGCGCGGGTTCCAGAGCACGTGGGCTCTGTAGTTTGCGCCGTACGGGCTCTAGTTAAGGTGTACGAACTCAGTAGTTGTGGCGCTTGGGCTTAGTTGCCCCGCAGCATGTGGGATCTTAGTTCCCTGACCAGGGATCGAACCCACATCCCCTGCATTTTAAGGCAGATTCTTTACCACTGGACCACCAGGGAAGTCCCAGGTGGTTCTTTTCAATGAGAATACTGTATTTCCTTTTTGACCTTACATTTCCTTACTTTTACAAGAATGTGTTGTTTTCCTTCAGTATGTTCACTCATCAGTCTTGAATTTGAGAAGATTCATCTAGATTATGGTCCTCTTATCACTCATAGTCTGAGATTTTACTTATCCAGTCAATTTTACCATCACAGTTAGAATCTACAGTGCCTCTGTCTCTTTGCATTTATCTGATTGTATAATATTGGGAAGCTGTAGGGGAGACTGTGAAGATGTTGTCTCCAGACTTTTTTTTTTACTTCCTTGAAAGGAGATGCACTGTTTTGGGCAACACAATAAGAAAACTGAGGGATGGTATTAGTGATAATTTATTTAACTTTTGTATCATCCTTGTAGATGATTCCATTATTCTTCAGCTTTCTTACTATTTTAATCTTTTTTTAATATTGCTGGGAATTGAGTAAAATTAATTCCTACAATGATGAAATAGCAAACTATTTCAAGATGATCGGAAGTCACAAAGATTCTGTAATTAATCTTAGCTTATTTTAGGTTTATAAAAGAGCCTAACACACCCATTCTGGTAATTGTAAGTTACAATCTGAGTTTTTGTTTGTTTTTGCCGTACTGCGAAGCTTGTGGGATTGAACCCAGGCCCTCGTCAGTGAGAGCATGTAGTCCTAACTACTGTACCACCAGGGCATTCCCTAGAATCTGAGTCTTAATCGGTTTTATAAATGACTGAATAAGCCATGAGAGATCAATCCTAATTAGAACTGATCAAAAGAGAGTCTCAAAAACATTAGATCCAAGGGTCCCTGATGGTATGTTAAGAGTTAAATATATCTTCCTATGTGTTAAATATATCTAATGTAAAGAATCACAACTCGTAGGGGCCAAGAAATACTTTTACAAGAATGTGTTAATTTCCTTCAGTATGGCTTCAGTGGTTACTGGGGAGATATAAAAACAAATATGCACTTACATATAAGTAAAACTATAGAGAAGAGTGCTTTGTATGTATTTGGTTGACCTATCAATTAAGAAATTTGATGAAGAATAACGCTGGTAGTTAGCTGAGAAACTTGAAACATTTTCATGAATATAGATAACATATCACATTTTCGGTTTCAGTTAGCTTTTATTTGCTAGGAAATAAACACTTTCGTTCTTTTTCTTTCCAGTGAAGTAATTTAATCTGTACGTTGTTTTCACAGTGGCATGGCAGAGAGAAATGCTAATTTTGAAGCCCTTCCTGAAGATTGGCGAGCAAGACTGAAGAGAAGAAAAATGGCTCCAAACACATAGTTTTTTTAATTGTTTAAGTTTTTATTACCGTTTTTTTTTTGTTTTTGTTTTGTTTTTTTAATCATTTCAGAGTCTTAACCAGTCTTACTGTTGTCAATAAACTATAAATGTTATGAGGGAGAGCATATGAATTTCCTGGGCAAGAGTATACACGTACGAAATTGCCACATTTGTGAAATGTAATTTTTCTGTTTTGCTGAAAGGTGAGGTGACTGAATGCTTTGACCTGGCTGCCTTTATTCTCACACTGGCAAACTCAGCATGTTAGGTACATTAACCTCATCAATCTGGAACATGTGGCTCATGAGTATGACACCTCTGTAGAGGACTCACTAATGAAATTGAAGGATTTTCCTGCCTCATAGAGGCTCTTGTAGTTCCTAGTGTGGCACTCTCTCTTTCATTAACTTCTTCAGAACAAGTGCAATTAAGAAAGCAGCTCTATATTTTGCCTTGCTTAACTGGGAGTATAGGAATCTCTTTCTGACCTCTTCCTCTAGGTTGCCACCCCTGAAGTGCTGAGATATATCAAGTCGTTCACCTTGTGCTAACAGATGGCCACACTCTTCAGAGTATTTCTCACAAATTCTAGAACCGATAAAGATAGCTCAGTCATTTCACATACTAGGTGGCATATTTAAATTACAATATAGGTGGCGGCAGCAGCAGGTGTTTGTGTCTTTGATTTTGAGAATTTCCCCCTCACATATGTGGCAGTAAATGTAACAAAAGCCACTGTATGTATTGATGTGTTTCCATTGTCTTACCTTGGTCCAAAGTTCACCTTCCATTTATGTGTGAATGTATTCTCCATAAAATTCCAGTATTTAAAAAGCAGTTTACTGTTCTGTACTTTCTATTGTATCACAATCAGGTAAAAGTCACTTTAAACTGAAGAAAAAGCAAATTGTGTTTTAAAGCTGTTTGTATTTCTCCAGTTTCTGACCTTGTAAATTTGTATATATGCACTAATAAAGCTTTTTTTATACTTCTGATTGGTTATTCTTTTGCTCCTGTTTTGCCTGTTAACTCCACGATTATGTAACCAAGACTTACTTTAAGTCAATTGTTTTTTCTAATCAAGTATAGTGTAAGGTATGTGTAAACATTGAAGAACAGCTCCAGGAAAAAAAGCATCAGGATCTTGAGCCCGTTGTGGGGTGCGAGGACAGGGTTAGAAAAACAGCCCTCTAGTACCAGAAGGTACGGTGTGACTTAAATTTTGGAGCTTGTAGTCTATAATATTAGCTAGTGTTTGGCCTACTTAAATCCTGGAAATGATGTAATGTGGTTAATATTGTGGAAAAAATGAAGGTGCTTTATATTTTTTCCACTAATTAGAAAAGTTATGTATACTTAGAGTCATGTAAAGTTAACCAAAGACAACAATGGTTAGAATTTTATTCTAGTATATTTATATGCATATAATTGTCTAATCAGTGTCATGTATGCTTGTGTTGGTTTTTTTTGTGTTTTTGTTTTTGTTTTTGTTTTTGTTTTTTGCGGTACGCGGGCCTCTCACTGTTGTGGCCTCTCCCGTTGCGGAGCACAGGCTCTGGACGCGCAGGCTCAGCGGCCATGGCCCACGGGCCCAGCCGCTCCATGGCATGCGGGATCCTCCCGGACCGGGGCACGAACCCGTGTCCCCTGCATTGGCAGGCGGACTCTCAACCACTGCGCCACCAGGGAAGCCCGTGTGTTGGTTTTTTACCATTATGTATTTAGGTGACCGTTTTGTATATAAATTGTTTTTCTGGGCTTTCCTGGTGGCGCATTGGTTAAGAATCCACCTGCCCAAGGCAGGGGACACGGGTTTGATCCCTGGTCTGGGAGGATCCCACATGCTGCAGAGCAGCTAAGCCCGTGCACCACAGCTGCTGAGCCTGTGCTCTAGAGTCTGCGAGCCACAACTACTGAGCCCTCGTACCTGGAGCCCATGCTCCCAGGGGGGAGGCCACTGCAATGGGAAGCCCACGCACTGCAACAGGGAGTGGCCCCTGCTCGCTGCAGCTAGAGAAAGACCACACGCTGCAGCGAAGACCCAATGCAGGAAAGATAATCAAATTCTTAAAAATGTAGCATAAAATTTTAAAAAATAAAATTGTTTTTCTTGTAATTTGCGTAGAGCATATTTCTGGAAATAGAGGCTGTCAACTAGCCATTAAAGCTTTTGCTTTAAGTGTCTAACAGTTTTCCAGACTTCTAGGAATTGGTACAGGGACGAAGTGCCTTTGTCCCTCTCCTGCCAGAAAGCGTTTTTTAGAATCTGACAATATGATAGTCAAAATGTGTGGTTTTAATTTACTAACTTGTATGTTTTCAATGTAGGAGGTAATTTTTCAATTCTAACTATGGGATGGAAAGAAGGTGAAAGAAGGGAAGCGGCTCCGTTTGAGCAATACTCAACAGTTTCCTAAAGCTGAGGAACAGCTGTTTTTTTGTTGTTTTGGGCCTGGCCACGGGGCATGCGGGATCTTAGTTCCCCAACCAGCGATCGAGTCCATATCCCCTGCAGTGTAAGCACGGAGTCTCAAACACTGGACCACCAGGGAAGCCCCCATCAATGCAATTTCTAATCCCCAGAAGCCAGGCTACAATACTGTATGAAAGGAGGAATGAGTGAATCCTTGGTACCTGAACGCCAGTCTTCGACTTTTCTCCGGTTCCCCACCCCTTCCTCGGAGGCGGAGCCTCGCTCTCCGGAAGCGCCCAGCCGCCTCGCCCTCCCGCTTCCGTCTCGTGGTTGCTAGGCTACTGGGGCCCTAGTGGAAAGCAGTGTCCCGTGAGCGTGACGAGCGTGTCTTGTGGTCGAGGCGCGACTGGTTCTCTACCTGCGGACCGTGTCCCCCGCCTCGCTCACGCTCCTCTGTCGCCACAGGCTCCGTACGCACCCCTGCTGCCCCGGACGGGCCGGGGCGCGGAGGCGGTAGCAACCTTCCCTCTGCAGTTGTAGGAGATCTCTACGCCACGTCCCGCTACTCTCCGGGAAACTGCCCTTCGCCACCTTCTTCCTGACCAGGAAGCCCTGAATCCCTGAATTCCGTTTTCAGAGCCCACTCTCCGGGCTCCTGACCTTTCTTTTCCACCCACCCCGAGACGACTGCGCCGGACCCCTCATCCTCTTTTCTTTCACTTTCCTGAGGCGACCTGGTGGGGGGCATCTCCCTCACTGGGGGGGAAAGAAGAATAGGGCCAGCAGGGGTCCTGGCGCCCCTGGAGGAGGAGGCTGGAAGACTAGCCGCTCTCCCAAATTCTTCAGGTGCGCATCCGGGCCTCGTGGCGGGTCCTTGTTTATCTGAGGAGAGGTCGGGTTGGCAGGGAAGACGGAGCGGTACCGCAGGGTTTCCTAAAGTAGCGTGGGAGCTGCGAAGCGGAGGAAGGGGACGTGGGTGAATTTCTACAGTTTCTCAGTTGTCCTGCTCTGGTTTTTTAGCTTCTCCTATGTAATCAACTGCCCTTTTGGAAATTGGGCAAGGATTGTTGCTGGATGCCGGCGTCACTGACTGGTCTTCAGCATACCATGCAGAAGTAACATGTTCCCAGCTTTGGAAACAGAGCTAAAGCAGCAGGTCGGTACACACTCCTCTCCAGGCACTCCACAGAAATCCAGTACTAGATCCGAAGGTATATTCTGGTGGCAACTTTTTCTGGCTGGAGATCTTGATCCCAAAAATAGAATAATTTGCACAAATGTCTTTCACATGGTTTGTTTACAGAAGTTCTAAGGTATAGTGTCCTCTGCAACAATGCTTGTGTACTTTTGTGAAGAGTCAGTATTATTCTTACAACAGGCTGTTATAATAATTCTCTACAATTATGAAAGCACTTTCCTGATTGAGATGGCCTGTCGTTTCACAGACTCTTTCTGAGCCCTATGAAGACTTTATGTGCCATCACCTCCAGTACTATGGCTACTTTAAAGGTAATATCTCATTCTTATCTAGCATCACCTGGGTTCATGAAGTAAATTGTTTGATCAACTGAGAGAGTTGTGCTTGGATAAACTGATGAATTTTCCCAGCACCACCATTAGTGAAAGAACTTCCTTTCCCTACTGATATGCTGTGTTACCTCTGTTGCGTGTCCATTTATACAAGGGTCTGTTTGTCTGTCCTTGCACCAATACCACCCTTTCTTAATGACACCACATGGCATTAAAGTAGTCTTGCTATCTGGAAAGACATGTCCTCCCATAATGTCATTCTTCAAAAGTGTCTTGGCTATTCTTACCTTTTAATATAATTTTAGAATTGGCTTGTGATGCTTAAAAAAAAATATGGGATTACATTGAATCTATAGATCAAATTTGACAAGAAATGAGAATTTTCCGATACCAGGTTCTCCCATCTATTAATATAGTCTAATTCTCTAATTTACTTCGGTCCTCCTTAATGTCTCCCAATAAGATTTATAATTTTTTTCATAGAACTGCATATTTCTATGCTATTATAAGTGGTATCTTTTTAAATTTTGATCTTCTAACTTTGCTCCTGGTATTTAGAAATAAAATGTAGGTTTTTATATTGATTTTATTTCTATCAACCTTGTTAGACTTCCTTATTAACTATTTCATTTTGTGATTTGTTGAAAACTGAATTTCCAGTTCACCGGATTCAGCAGAGCCCTCAGGACAAAGCAGCTCCCACTCTGAGTGTTCCACTTTCACTCTGAGTACTTGCCTTCACTTGGTCATATAGCTGCCTCCCAATTTTCCACTTTACCATACTGCTTCTCAAGTCTTCTCCTCAGCATGAAATGGAGAAAATGATGTTTAATTCACATAAATTGGAATGTGAAAGCTCTTTGGAAAATGGGTTGTATTCATTGTAAAGTCCTGTGGTGGCAGGTGGTGACTAGGAGGAGGTTTGCTAGTAGTAGTGGTTTGGGTGTTGACCTACATGTGGGAGGTGATGAACTAGCCTTCCAGCACGTTTCATTAAACTACCTATTCTTAGCTGAGAGGGGCAGTTTACCAAACTCTGCTATGCACCAGCATGTTTGGAAGAAGAATACTCGATACCTGTTGAGTGGCTCTTTTGGGGAAACAGAGGATTTGATACCGGACCCCTTGCAAAAGGAGAAGCGTCTGTGTGAGTAATAGTCAGTGTTGTATGACCCCCAGAACCCTCATGTCCTTGAGCAACAACTCCTGGTGTTCAGGAGAACGTAGCCTAACGTGGGAGAAGCCAAGGGAGCAGCCTTGGCCACTGTTTCTGACATCACTCAAAAATGTTCTCTCTTGGGGCTTCCTTGGTGGCGCAGTGGTTAAGAATCCGCCTGCCAACACAGGAGACACGGCTTCGAGTCCTGGTCCGGGAAGATCCCACATGCCGCGGATCAACTGAGCCCGTGCGCCACAACTACTGAAGCCTGCACTCTAGAGCCCGCGAGCCACAACTACTGAGCCCGCACACCTAGAGCCCATGCCCTGCAACGAGAAGCCACCGCAGTGAGAAGCCCGCGCACTACAATGAAGAGTAGCACCCGTTCGCCACAACTAAAGAAAGCCCGTGTGCAGCAACAAAGACCCAACACAGCCAAAATAAATAAATTTTTTTAATGTTCTCTCTTAAAAAAGAAAGAAAGAAATTTTTTAAATGAAAAGAAAAATAACAAAACAAAAAATATTCTCTCTAGATCTGCTTTGGATTGAAGGTTTAAATTAAAATACTGTGCATTCTGGATGATCTTCCTCCAAATTGTTAGAAAATTTGTTAAAACTCCTTGGTCAAGAGTAACACATTGATTTTTTTCATGCAGTTTTGATGGATATATTAAGGCTCTTTGCATAAGAGTGGTGGAAACCAATTACAACCAGCTTAAGTAAAAATAATTTTTTACAGGGATTCCACAAGTTTCTTCTGGAATCCAAGGGTAGGAATGCAGTTGAATTTCTCCCTCAGTACATATCCAACCAAACATCAGTTCACTTCTCTTTACTTGCACATCCTTCCCCCACCCCATCCCTCCCCCAGCTACCATCATCTCACTATTGAAACAGCCTCATAATTGGTCTCTTGGCTTCTCTTGTTCCATGATGCCCCCTTCCAATCCATTTTCCACACAGCAGTGTTCTTTTTTATGTGCAAATCTGATTGTGTCCCTTTTCTAGTTAAAAATCTATGAATGACACAAGACCCAAAAGCCATAAAATATAACACTGATAATTTTTACACCAAAAATTTAAATTTCTGTATAGAAAAAATACCATTAGTAAAGGAAAATAATTGGAAAAAAATTTTGTGACAAATATGTCAAAGGATTAATTTCCTTAACATAATAACTCTTACAAATCAATATGTAAAAGATGACCAAATAGAAAAATGGACAAAGGACATGAGCAAGGAGTTCATAGAAAAGAAAACACAGCCAACAAAATTTATGAAAAGATGCTCAGTTTCACCTCTAATTAAAGATACAAATCAGTATGTCAAGGTACCATTTTTAAATTATGAGATTGGGACAAAAAAAATTTTTTTTTCGGTCAGGAGGTGGGAGAACACTCTCCCACACTGCTGTTAGGAATGTGAATAGATAAGATTTTTTAGAAAGGCAGTTTGGCAATAGGTGGAAAATGTAAAATGGTACTTAACCTTTGATGTAGCAATTCCATTTTCATTTACAAATATGTATCTTATATTTTTGCTCATCCCAGTGCCCAGAAGGCTTTTCCATTCTGTGTCCCAGAGCTCCTGGCAGGGAATAGAAAGGCAAGGGTTGAGCAAAGGAGACTGTTAGGATGGAATGGCTCAGGAGCCAGCTGACGGCCCCCCTTCAGCTTCCTCCTGCCCCATTTGCTGACACTTGAAATAACATTGGTAAGAAACAATTGCCAGTCTTAATATAATAAAAAACGTAAAATGCAAAGTCAGCTGCTAGAGGTAACACAACAATGTAAATGAATTTTAGTTAGAGTATAACTGATAACCTGACACCTTTTTTTCCCCCCTGTTTTGATCATTGGAGTAAGGAAGATAGTTTTCTTTATCTTTGTAGCAAAGCATTTATTATGTTGTTATTGTTTTTTAAACCAGAAAAGTACAAAGGAGGTAAAAAGGAATGAGTTATAATGTGCTTGTTTCAAAAAAAGAGAGAAGAGAAGGAAAGGAAGGAACAAACGAACGAAGGAAAGAAACCAAAAAAGAAAGAAAAGGAAATATATGTATAAGATTAGAAAATTCAAATGGTAGGAGAAAAACACAAAAGGAAATTAAGAGCCCTCCCTGCCCCACCCTTAATATAGCCACTATTGTAATCATTCTTTTCAGGAAAAAGAAAATATATCCTCAAGTGTCTATATATTTTTTCTTCTTAATTGCTCATAGGGATCCTATACATAATCTTTGATTTTTTTTTTTTTGTTTAAAAATAGAGCCTTGGGGCTTCCCTGGTGGCTCAGTGGTTGGGAGTCCGCCTGCCGATGCAGGGGACACGGGTTCGTGCCCCGGTCCGGGAAGGTCCCACATGCCGCGGAGCATCTGGGCCCGTGGAGCCATGGCCGCTGGGCCTGCGCGTCCGGAGCCTGTGCTCCGCAGCAGGAGAGGCCACAACAGTGAGAGGCCTGCGTACCGCCAAAAAAAAAAAAAAAAAAAAAATAGAGCCTTTTCATATGAGCACAAGAAACATCTACCTCATTCTTTTAGACCACCTACAGTATTCCATCTCATTAACATGTCATAATTATTTTAACTTCCCTTTTGTTGGATGCTTTGGTTGTTTGCACATTTTTATTATTTGAACATTACTGCAGTGAGCATCTTTGTATATGTATCTTGACGAGCTTTTGTTAAGAAAATCTATAAAGTAATTTCTAGCAGTGGGATTGCCCAATCAAGGGTTTGGGTGTTTTAGATCTTACTAGACACTGCCAAATTTCTTTCCAGAAAGTTTGCACCAATTTGCCTTTTTGTCAGCAAGTTATGAGAGTACTTGTTTACTTACACCTTTGCCAGGGTGAGTGTGAAAACATAAATGTTTTTCCTGTCTGTTAGGTAAAAAACTTATCTCCTTGTCATTTTGATTTACATTTCTTTATGAGTGAGATTGAGCCGCTTTACCATCTTTTCAAATGTTGCCTTTTCCCCCTGCATTAAACAGTGGGGGAAATATTTTAGACACAGAAATGCAGGGGCAGGAAAAAGATCCATCGGACCAACCATACCTCTTCCTTCCTCTTTCTAGGGCCTACCTGTCTATCTTCAACTGTGCACAGACAGATAGAAGCTGTGAGCAGAGGTATTTCCTGTCCTTCCAGACCAGAAAACGGAAACTCCTTTACGGGAATGTCTCTCCCTCCTGCTCTCCCCACCAGAGCTGGGAGTTACCACCCTAGGGGCCTTCAGCCTTTCCTTCCTCTTTCCCTTTCTCTTCATTCTTCCTCTCGTTTCCTTTTTTTCCCCCTCTCTCCTTGAACGCCCTTGTTTTCCTCCCTTTTCTCCCATTCTTTATTTCCCAGCAACTCCTCTCTCTCTCCTGCCCCTGCTCACTCCTCTGCCCCTATCCACCTCCCTGTTTTGTAAGTCTCTCTGTCCTTTGAATGGTTGTATTATGAACTTGAAATTTAATTTGTAGATTGTTTCACTGTAGTTAATAAAGTTTTATGCACTTTTTTTCTAAAATGCTAGTGGTTGAATTGAAAGTTTTCTTTTTTGCCTCTCTCTAGACAAAAATAATAACACACGTTAAGTAACTTTTATTTGTAACCCACTGTTGAAATGTCTTTGACCCATTAACGCTGATTTTAAAAAAAGAAAAAAGTATCTTCTCACTTACTCTAAAGCTTTACATTTAAATGTTTAACAGACTAAGGCAGAATTTTAACGTAACATTTTATAGTTTTGATGCTGTCATCCTGTACTAAATCTCTTTGAAGGAGAAACATGTCATAGGGTTGCGTATCTGTGCTAATATATTAATACAGTGCTTAAACTTACATATTTGTTATAGTTGAGCGGTAAAGTGCCCAAGGAAGAAAAGGAAGCTGTTCACTCATTCCCTTTCCCTTTGGCAGATTCCCTTATGCTGAGTTCACCACTTCTTAAGAGCAGACAGCTTCTTCATGATAACCTTGGTGAAGTAAACTCACGTCTTCGAGAACCCCGAGATCTCTTTGCTTTTTTCTCCAGCAGTGGGCCACTGCAGGCTCCAAGATGGCCAATAGAATGTGAGGTCATCAAGGAGAACATTCATCATATTGGTAATGTGACTTACGTGTCATGGTCTTGCCGTTCTGACAGACTATATTACAGTTTTAAGTTCTACATACCAAAGTACAAGATGGGACAGATTCACCATCTGTTAGCTCACTCTTAAAATGTTTAAGCTCTGGGAAACTGGTATACACTCACCAAAGTCAAAAGTTACACTAATGTATAAACTAGAATGCTTCTGAGTTTATTGGAATGGGAGGATACCTTTCTAGAGGCCAAAATATATCAATACTTAAATCTGTTTTCTAGATTATTCCCATTTCAGTATGTTTGGTTGCGTTTTATAAAAGTTGTATTTTTACCAGCTTTGGTATAATTGATGAACACCATGTATATAATACCAGAATGTAGTTTTTACTGGGTTTTTTCCCACAGTTTTATTGAGATATAATTGACATAAAACATCGTATTACTTTAAGGTGTACAATATATATTGCAAAATGACTTTCACAGTAAGTCCAGTTAACATCCATCAACTCACATGGTTACATTTTTTTTCTTGTGATGAGAACTTTTAAGATTTAAGCTCATAGGGCTTCCCTGGTGGCACAGTGGTTGAGAGTCTGCCTGCCGATGTAGGGGACACTGGTTCGTGCCCCGGTCTGGGAAGATCCCACATGCCGCGGAGCGGCTAGGCCCGTGAGCCGTGGCCGCTGAGCCTGTGCGTCTGGGGCCTGTGCTCCGCAACGGGAGAGGGCACAACAGTGAGAGGCCCGCGTACCACAAAAAAAAAAAAAGAAAGATTTACCCTCATAGCAACAGAAGAGTTTCCAACTAACTCTATCAACCAAATTTTTAAAAAAATTTTATTGGAATATAGTTGATTTACAATGTTGTGTTAGTTTCAGGTGTACAGCAAAGTGAATCAGTTATACATATACATATATCCACTCTTTTTTTTTTTAGATTCTTTTCCCATATAGGCCATTACAGAGTATTGAGTAGAGTTCCCCGTGCTATACAGCAGGTCCTTATTAGTTACCTATTTTATGTATAATATGTGTGTATTATGTGTGTATATGTCAGTCCCAATCTCCCAATTTATCCCTTCCCCCACTTATCCTCTGGTAACCATAAGTTTGTTTTCTACATCCGTGACTCTACTTCTGTTTTGTAAATAAGTTCATTTGTACCCCTTTTTTTAATATATTCCACATATAAGCGATATCATATGATATTTGTCTTTCTGTGTCTGACTTCATTCAATATGACGGTCCATCCATGTTGCTGCAAATGGCATTATTTTTATGGCTGAGTAATATTCTTTTTTATGGCTGAGTAATATTCCATTGTATATATATATACCACATCTTCTTTATCCATTCCTCTGTTGATGGACTTTAGTTTGCTTCCATGACCTGGCTATTGTAAATAGTGCTGCAGTGGACATTGTGGTGCATGTATCATTTCAAGTTAAGGTTTTCTCCAGGTATATGCCCAGGAGTGAGATTGCTGGGTCATATGGTAGTTCTATTGTTAATTTATAAGGAACCTCCATACTGTTCTCCATAGTGGCTGTGCCAACTGACATTCCCAGCAACAATGTAGGAGGGTTCCCTTTTCTCCACACCCTCTCTATATTGTTTGTAGATTTTTTATGATGGCCATTCTGACTGGTGTGAGGTGATACCTCATTGTAGTTTTGATTTGCATTTCTCTAATGATTAGTGATGTTGAGCATCCTTTCATGTGTTTGTTGGCAATCTGTATATCTTCTTTGGAGAAATGTCTGTTTAGGTCTTCTGCCCATTTCTGGATAGGGTTATTTGTTTTTTTGATATTGAGCTGCATAAACTGCTTATAAATTTTGGAGATTAATCCTTTGTCAGTTGCTTCATTTGCAAATATTTTCTCGCATTCTGAGGGTTGTCTGTTCATCTTGTTTATGGTTTCCTTTCTGTGCAAAAGCTTTTAAGTTTCATTAGGTCCCATTTGTTTCTTTTTGTTTTTATTTTTGTTTTTATTTCCATTTCTGTAGGAGGTGGGTCAAAAAGGATCTTGCTCTGATTTATGTCATAGAGTGTTCTGCTTATGTTTTCCTCCAAGACTTTTATAGTGTCTGGCCTTACATTTAGGTCTTTAATCCATTTTGAGTTTATTTTTGGTATGGTGTTAGGAAGTGTTCTAATTTCATTCTTTTACATGTAGCTGTCCAGTTTTCCCAGCACCACTTATTGAAGAGGCTGTCTTTTCTCCATTGTATGTTCTTGCCTCCTTTGTCAAAGATAAGGTGACCATATGTGCATGGCTTTATCTCTGGGCTTTCTATCCTGTTCCATTGATCACTATTTTCTGGTTTTGTGCCAGTACCATACTGTCTTGATTACTGTAGCTTTGTAGTATAGTCTGAAGTCAGGGAGCCTGATTCCTCCAGCTCTGTTTTTCTTTCTCAAGATTGCTTTGGGGGCTTCCCTGATGGCGCAGTGATTGGGAGTCCGCTTGCTGATGCTCGGGGAGTGGGTTTGTGCCCTGGTCCGGGAGGATCCCACGTGCCATGGAGTGGCTGGGCCCATGAGCCGTGGCCGCTGGGCCTGCGCATCCGGAGCCTGTGCTCCGCAGCGGGAGGGGCCGCAGCGGTGAGAGGCCTGCATAGCACACACACACACACACACACACACACACACACAGAAAAAGATTGCTTTGGCTCTTTGGGGTCTTTTGTGTTTCCATACAAATTGTGAAATTTTTTGTTCTAGTTCTGTGAAAAATGCCATTGGTAGTTTGATAAGGATTGCATTGAATCTGTAGATTGCTTTGGGTAGTATAGTCATTTTCATAATGTTGATTCTTCCAATCCAAGAACATGGAATATCTTTCCATCTGTTTGTATCATCTTTAATTCCTTTCATCAGTGTCTTATAGTTTTCTTCATACAGATCTTTTGCCTCCTTAGGTAGGTTTCTTCCTAGGTATTTTATTCTTTTTGTTGCAGTGGTAAATGGGAGTGTTTCCTTAATTTCTCTTTCAGATTTTTCATCATTAGTATACAGGAATGCAAGAGATTTCTGTGCATTAATTTTGTATCCTAGTACTTTACCGAATTCACTGATTAGCTCTAGTAGTTTTCTGGTAGCATCTTTAGGATTCTCTATGTTTAATATCATATCATCTGCAAACAGTGTCAACTTTACTTCTTCTTTTCCAATTTGGATTCCTTTTATTTCTTTTTCTTCTCTGATTGCTGTGGCTAAAACTTCCAAAACTATGTTGAATAACAGTGGTGACAGTGGACAACCTTGTCTTGTTCCTGATCTTAAAGGAAATGGTTTCAGTTTTTCACCATTGAGAATGATGTTGGCTGTGGGTATGTCATATATGGCCTTTATTATGTTGAGGTAAGTTCCCTCTATGCCTAGTTTCTGGAGGGCTTTTATCATAAATTGGTGTTGAATTTTGTCAGAAGCTTTTTCTGCATCTATTGAGATGATCATATGGTTTTTCTCCTTCAATTTGTTAATATGGTTTATCACATTGATTGATTTGCATATATTGAAGAATCCTTGCATTCCTGGGATAAACCCCACTTGATTATCATATATGATCCTTTTAATGTGCTGTTGGATTCTGTTTGCTAGTGATTCGTTGAGGATTTTTGCATCTATGTTCATCAGTTATATTGGCCTGTAGTTTTCTTTCTTTGTGACATCTTTATCTGGTTTTGGTATCAGGGTGATGGTGGCCACGTAGAATGAGTTTGGGAGTGTTCCTCCCTCTGCTATATTTTGGAAGAGTTTGGGAAGGATAGGTGTTCACTCTTCTCTAAATGTTTGATAGAATTCGCCTATGAAGCCATCTGGTCCTGGGCTTTTGTTTGTTGGAAGATTTTAAATCACAGTCTCAATTTCAGTGCTTGTGATTGGTCTGTTTATATTTTCTATTTCTTCCTGGTTCAGTCTCAGAAGGTTGTGCTTTTCTACGAATTTGTCCATTTCTTCCAGGTTGTCCATTTTATTGGCATATAGTTGCTTGTAGTAATCTCTCATGATCCTTTGTATTTCTGTTGTGTCAGTTGTTACTTCTCCTTTTTCATTTCTAATTCTATTGATTTGACCCTTCACCTGTTTTTTCTTGATGAGTCTGGCTAATGGGTTATCAATTTTATCTTCTCAAAGAACCAGCTTTTAGTTTTATTGATCTTTGCTATCGTTTCCTTCATTTCTTTTTCATTTATTTCTGATCTGAACTTTATGATTTCTTTCCTTCTGCTAACTTTGGGGGTTTTTTGTTCTTCTTTCTCTATTGCTTTAGGTATAAGGTTAGGTTGTTTATTTGAGATGTTTCTTGTTTCTTGAGGTAGGATTGTATTGCTATAAACTTCCCTCTTAGAACTGCTTTTGCTGCATCCCATAGATTTTGGGTGGTCGTGTTTTCATTGTCATTTGTTTCTAGGTATTTTTTGATTTCCTCCTTGATTTCTTCAGTGATCTCTTGGTTATGAAGTAGTGTATTGTTTAGCCTCCATGTGTTTGTATGTTTTACAGATTTTTTCCCTGTAATTGATATCGAGTCTCATAGCATTGTGGTTGGAAAAGATACTTGATACGATTTCCGTTTTCTTAAATTTACCTAGGCTTGATTTGTGACCCAAGATGTGATGTAGCTTGGAGAGTGTTCCATGATTACTTGAGAAGAAAGCATATTCTGTTATTTTTGGATGGAATGTCTTATAAATGTCAATTAAGTCCATCTTGTTTAATGTATCATTTAAAGCTTGTGTTTCCTTATTTATTTTCATTTTGGATGATCTGTCCATTGGTGAAAGTGGGATGTTAAAGTCCCCTACTATTATTGTGTTACTGTCGATTTCCCCTTTTATGGCTGTTAGCATTTGCCTTATGTATTGAGGTGCTCCTATGTTGGGTGCATAAATATTTACAATTGTTATATCTTATTCTTGGATTGATCCCTTGATCATTATGTAGTGTCTTTCTTTGTCTCTTGGAATAGTCTTTATTTTAATGTCTATTTTGTCTGATCTGAGAATTGCTACTCCAGCTTTCTTGTGATTTCCTTTTGCATGGAATATCTTTTTCCATCCCCTCACTTTCAGTCTGTATGTGTCCCTAGGTCTGAAGTGGGTCTCTTGTAGTCAGCATATATATGGGTCTTGTTTTTGTATCCATTCAGCCAGTCTGTGTCTTTTGGTTGGAGCATTTAATCCATTTACATTTAAGGTAATTATCAATATGTATGTTCCTATTACCATTTTCTTAATTATTTTGGGTTTGCTCTTGTAGGTCTTTTCCTTCTCTTGTGTTGCCTGCCTAGAGAAGTTCCTTTAGCATTTGTTGTAAAGCTGGTTTGGTGGTGCTGAATTCTCTTAGCTTTTGCTTGTCTGTAACGGTTTTAATTTCTCTGTCAAATCTGAATGAGATCCTTGCTGGGTAGAGTAATCTTGGTTGTTGGTTTTTCCCTTTCATCAGTTTAAATATGTCCTGCCACTCCCTTCTGGCTTGCAGAGTTTCTGCTGAAAGATCAGCTGTTAACCTTATGGGGATTCCCTTTGTATGTTATTTGTTGTTTTTCCCTTGCTGCTTTTAATATTTTTTCTTTGTATTTAATTTTTGATAGTTTGATTAATATGTGTCTTGGTGTTTTTCTCCTTGGATTTATCCTGTATGGGACTCTCTCTGCTTCCTGGACTTGATTAACTATTTACTTTCCCATATTAGGGAAGTTTTCAACTATAACTTCAAATATTTTCTCAGTCCCTTTCTTTTTCTCTTCATCTTCTGAGACCCCTATCATTCGAATGTTGGTGCATTTAATGTTGTCCCAGAGGTCTCTAAGACTGTCCTCTGTTCTTTTCATTCTTTTTTCTTTATTCTGCTCTACAGTAGTTATTTCCACTATTTTATCTTCCAGGTCACTTCTCCGTTCTTCTGCTCAGTTATTCTGCTATTGATTCCTTCTAGAGAATTTTAATTTCATTTATTGTGTTGTTCATCATTGTTTGTTTGCTCTTTAGTTCTTCTAGGTCCTTGTTAAACGTTTCGTGTATTTTCTCCATTGTATTTCCAAGATTTTGGATCATCTTTACTATCATTACTCTGAATTCTTTTTCAGGTATTCGGCCTATTTCCTCTTCATTTGTTTGGTCTGGTGGGTTTTTACCTTGTTTCTTCATCTGCTGTGTGTTTTTCTACCTTCTCATTTTGCTTAACTTACTGTGTTTGGGGTATCCTTTTCACTGGCTGCAGTTTCATAGTTCCCATTGTTTTTGGTGTCTGCCCCCAGTGGCTAAGGTTGGTTCAGTGGGTTGTGTAGGCTTCCTGGTGGAGGGGACTGGTGCCTGTGTTCTGGTGGATGAGGCTGGGTCTTGTCTTTCTAGTGGGCAGGACTGCGTATGGTGGTGTGTTTTGTGAAGGTGTCTGTGACCTTATTATGATTTTAGGCAGCCTCTCTGCTAATGGGTGGGGTTGTGTTCCTGTCTTGCTAGTTGTTTGGCATAGGGTGTCCAGCACTGTAGCTTGCTGGTTGTTGAGTGGAGCTGGGTCTTAGCATTAAGATGGAGATCTCTGGGAGAGCTTTCGCCATTTGATATTACATGGAGCTGGGAGGTCTCTGGTGGACCAATGTCCTGAAGTTGGCTCTCCCACCTCAGGGGCATAGGCCTGACTCCCGGCCAGAGCATCAAGACCCTCTCAGCCACACGGCTTTTGGGAAGTCTGAGGTCTTCTGCCAGCCTTCAGTAGGTGTTCTCTAGGAGCTGTTCCACGTGTAGATGTATTTCTGATGTATTTGTGGGGAGGAAGGTGATCTCCACATCTTACTCCTCCACCATCTTGAAGGTCTCCCCACTAAGGTACTTTTTAAAACAGAAACCACTCCTTTGAGGAAAGAAGTTGGTTTTCATTGACCCAGTAGGTAATTTTCTTTGTTCACTTGCTTAATTTCTTCTAATCACTCTCAGACACAGTGACCCACTACAGTGAAAGTCAGGAAACCTGGTTCCATCTGCCCTTTGTTGATCATGAGTCACTGGGGAAAGTGCTAGACTTCTCTGAGCTGAAGGTTTATTTTCCCTCCAAACTCTGGAACTCCACGCTCCAGAGGCCCTCCTTTTGACATGCTGCCTCTCCCCTTCTGTGCAGGTCCTAAGAAGAAAACATTTTTTAAAAATTTTTATTGAAGTTTAATTGATTTATAAGGGCATGTTTCAAGTGTATAGCAGAGTGATTCAGTTATATATATATATATATATATATATATATATATATATATATATATTCTTTTGCAGATTCTCAGAAACGTTTACTATTTTTTAATCATATTTTGAGTTGATTGGAGTTTTTGTGGGAATGGTGGAGACTTTTTTTATGACATTGTTGGCCATATCTTTGAGTTTTTGATGCAAGCACAATCTTTAGCATTCATTTTATGAAAGATTTTCAGAAGTGGGGACTTTTATGATTGCTGGAACACTCATGTCTCTGCTTAAGACTGCTAATAAACAACTGGGTGTTTCTTATTTTCTCACTTTCCTCTTATAATATTCATTCATTGTATATTCGGTAAGCATCTACCATATTCTAAGTATAGTGCTTGGTGTTAGAGATATAGTGATGAGCAAATGGAGACACTCAGAGCTCACAGACTAGTGAGGAAGTTAAAGATAGAACCAGGCAATTGCATAGCACTTGGTCCCTCTGGGAACACTTAACCCCAACCTGGAAGTTCAGTGAGGGTTTCCAAGAGAAGTTGACATGGAGGCTGAAATCTGAAGGATGAGTTAGAAGTGATCCAATTGAAAGGATCAAAGCAAAGTATTCCAGTTAGAGGAAACAGAAAAAGAACAAGACATGTTTGGGTAACCATGGATCTTTCAACATGAAAGAAAAGAGATGAAGCTGAAGATACAAGGATTGGCTCAGTGTCTTAACTGGAGACAGAACTGCCCTTAGGGTATTTGGAAATTGTCGGGGGGCACATTTTGAGTTGGCACAATAGCTGAGAAGTCTTAAGTTTCCTACCCTGTAGAAGTGGGGTTTTTGGGGTTTTTTTGTTTGTTTGTTTGGCTGCGTTGCGGCTTCATTGCTGTGTGTGGGCTTTCTCTAGTTGCGGTGAGCGGGGGGCTACTCTTTGTTGTGGTGTGTGGGCTTCTCATTGCAGTGACTTCTCTTGTTACGGAGCACAGGCTCTAGGCACGCGGGCTCAGTAGTTGTGGCTCATAGGCTTAGGTGCTCCGCAGCATGTGGGATCTTCCTGGACCAGGGCTCAAACCTGTGTCCCCTGCATTGGCAGGCAGATTCTTAACTACTGCACCACCAGGGAAGCCCCCATTTTTCAATTGGATTATTTTTTTTACTGTTAAGTTGTATGAGTTCTTTATATATTTTGGATGTTAGCCCCTTATCAGATATATGATTTGCAAATACTTTCTCTCATTCAGAAAGTTGCCTTTTGGGAATTTCCTGGTGGTCCAGTGGTTAGGACTCTGTGCTTTCACTGCCAGGGCCTGGGTTTGATGCCTAGTTGGGGAACTAGGATCCTGCATGCCTTGTGGTATGGCCAAATTAAAAAAATAAAGGGTTGCCTTTTCATTTTGCTGATGGTTTACTTTGCTGTGCAGAAGCTTTTTAGTTTGATTTAGTTCCACTTGTTTACACTTTTGTTGCTTTTGCTTTTGTAGTCAGATTCAAAAACTCATCACCAAGACCTGTGTCAAGGAGCTTACTGCCTGTGTTTTCTTCTAGGAGTATTATGGTTTCAGGTCTTACATTCAAGTCGTTAATTCATTTTGAGTTAATTTTTGTGTGTGGTATAAGATAGTGGCCCAGTTCTATTCTTTTGCATATGGCTGTCCAGTTTTCCCAACACCATTTATTGACGAGACTGTCCTTTCCCCATTGTATATTCTTGCCTTCTTTGTCATAAATTAATTGACCATAGATGCATGGGTTTATTTCTGGGTTCTCTATTCTTTTTTTTATTTTATTTTATTTATTTTTTGCTGCGCCACGTGGCATGCGGGATCTTAATTCCCTAACCAGGGATCAAACCAGTGCCCCCTGCAGTGGAAGCACAAAATCCTAACCACTGGACCACCAGGGAATTCCCTGGGCTCTCTGTTCTGCTCCATTGATCTATGTATCTTTTTATGCGATATCATATTGTTTTAATAACTATAGCTTTGTAATAGAGTTTGAAATCAGGGAGCATGGTGACTCTAGCTTCGTTCTTCTTTGTCAAGGTTGCTTTGGCTATTGGGGATCTTTAATGGTTCCATACAAAATTTGGGATTGTTTGTTTTACTTTTGTGAAAAATGCCACTGGAATTTTGAAAGTGATTGCAATGAATCTGTAAATTGCTTTGGGTAGTATGGACATTTTAATAATATTGGTTCTTCCAACCTTGAGCACAGAGTATCTTTCCATATATTTGTGCCTTCTTCAATATCATTCATTAATGTCTTATAGTTCTTGTTTAAATTTATTCCTAGGTATTTTACTCTTTTTGATGCAATGGTAAATGGGAATGTTTTCTTAATTTCTCTCTGAGAGTTCATTATTAGTGTATAGAAATGCACCGATTTTTTTTTTTTTTTTTTTTTTTTTCTTTTTGCAGTATGTGGGCCTCTCACTGTCGTGGCCTCTCCCGTTGCGGAGCACAGGCTCCAGACGCGCAGGCCCAGCGGCCATGGCTCACGGGCCCAGCCGCTCCGCGGCACATGGGATCCTCCCAGACCGGGGCACGAACCCGTATCCCCTGCATCGGCAGGCGGACTCTCAACCACTGCGCCACCAGGGAGGCCCAAATGCACCGATTTTTGTGTATTGATTTTGTATTTTGCAACTTTACTGAATTTGTTATTAGGTCCAACAGTTTTTTGATAGAGTCTTTAGTGTTTTCTGTATATAATATATGTCAGTGGCAGTTTTAGTTCTTCCTTTCCAATTTGAATACCTTTTATTTCTTTTTCTTGCCTAATTGCTCTGGCTAGGACTTCCAGTACTATGTTGAATAAAGTGGTGGGAGTAGGCATCCTTGTCATGTTCCTGATCTTAGAGGAAAAGCTTTCAGCTTTTCACCATTGAGTATGGTGTTAGCTGTGGGCTTGACATATGTGGCTTTTATTATGTTGAGGTAGTCCCTCTATACCCACTTTGTTGAGAGTTTTTGTCATAAATGGATGTTGAATTTTGTCAGATGCTTTTTCTTCATGTATGGAAATAATCATATGATTTTTATCCTTCCTTTTGTTAATGTGATGTATCACATTGACTGATTTGCAAATGTTGAACCATCCTTGCATCCCTGGAGTAAATCCCACTGATCATGGTGTGTGATTCTTTTAATGTACTATTGAATTTAAGTTGTGTCTTTATATATGCCCTTGGCTTTCATCAGTGGCTACTGTACTTAAAATGATATTGAGACGTCACCCAAGTGTCATATGAGAAATCTTTCAGAATTGAGTGTTAATGAAAAAACCTTGTTTCCTCTGAAGAAACTGATATACATGTTCCTCTATATTAATAAAAATATGTAGCTGATCATATTTTCCTGACTGGGAGCTCAGGGACAAATTTTGAAGAGTTGATGCAACAACTATATTGACCTTTCTGACTTATTTTTAGGTCTTTTATTTAAAGTTTATACTTCTGGGACTTCCCTAGCAGTCCAGTGGTTAAGACTTCACCTTCCAATGCTGGGGGTGTGGATTTGATCCATGGTCAGAGAGCTAAGATCCCACATGCCTAGTGGCAAAAAAAACCAAAAAACATAAAACAGAAGCAATACTGTAACAAATTCAATAAAGACTTTTAAAATGGTCCACCTCAAAAAAATCTAAAAAAATAAAAAATAAAGTTGATACTTCTGTTGTACATGCTTTCTGTTAAAAATTTCTCCATAGTCTTTATAGAAAGAAGCAAGACATAATTAGTTTACAAACACACTGGAAACTTAGGGTGAGAATTTGGTTTGATTCAACCATACTAGCCATTTGAATAATCATTATTATGATTTCATGTCAGTTCTAATAAAGTGCCTTTTGTATTATTTCTTATTTTGTACTTTTTAATGTCTTCTTTCAGAGTGGGTTCCACCTCAACCAGAATATTTCTATCAACCTACAGGAAATGAAAAGGTACCAGAAATTGTAGGAGAAGAAAAAGGCACAGTTGTCTATCAGTTAGATTCAGGTATTGTCATCACACTGAACAGTGAGTAATTAATCATGACCAAATACAATAAACATATTTTCTATAATAAAAGTGATTTTCAAAAATTCATATTTTAGTGATAAAGAAACTGTCTTTTCCAGACCAACCTGAGTGGGAGCCCTGAAATCCATGACCAATCAGTTTTAAATTTTCAATCATTTTTTTAAAATGTTAGTATGTTTTCTTAATAGTTCTGAGTCCATTTTATAGTTTCTTCCTTGTTACTCCCCTTCCTGAAAATCAGATGTTGGATCTTTGGGGAATTTGCTCTTCTTTTCTCCACCTCCTGAACCGTAGTGAGTACTCTGTAGTATGTGCATACGACTGTCATTTACTCTGTGGTTTCCTGCATTAATTTGCAGGCATCCTAGTGGTAGAATTCCTGTCTTTTATAAAAATGTGCAGGACACTGTACCCAACAACAAAATACACATTCATTTCAAGGGCACATGGTAAATTTCCCAGAATATACCATATACTAGGTTGTAAAGCAAGTCTTAATACATTTAAAAGGATTGAAGTCATACAAAATATATTGTCTGATCACAGCAAAATTAAATTAGAAATCAACAACAGAATGAAATCTGGGAAATCTACAAATATTTGCAAATTGAACAACACATTTCTAAGTAACCCATGGGTTAAAGAAATCATAAGAAGAGTTCAAAAATATTTTGAACTGAGTGAAAATAAAACAACATATCAAAATTTATGAGATGCAGCCAAAGCACTGCAAGGTAAATTTATGGCTTTAAATGCCTGTATTTAAAAGGAAGAAAGATCTCAAATCAATTACATAAGCTTCCACCTTAATAAATTAGCAAAATAAGAGCAAACTACATCCAAAGTGAGCAGAAGGAAGGAAATAATAAAGATAAAAACAGAAATCAAGGGGCTTCCCTGGTGGCTCAGTGGTTGGGAGTCCGCTTGCTGATGCGGGAAACGTGGGTTCATGCCCCGGTCTGGGAAGATCCCACATGCTGCGGAGCGGCTGGGCCCGTGAGCCATGGCCGCTGGGCCTGCGCGTCCAGAGCTTGTGCTCCGCAATGGGAGAGGCCGCGACAGTGAGAGGCCCGTGTATCACACACACACAAAAAAAACAGAAATCAGGGCTTCCCTGGTGGCGCAGTGGTTGAGAGTCCGCCTGCCGATGCAGGGAACATGGGTTCGTGCCCCGGTCCGGGAGGATCCCACGTGCCGCGGAGTGGCTGGGCCCGTGAGCCATGGCCGCTGAGCCTGTGCGTCCAGAGCCTGTGCTCCGCAATGGGAGAGGCCACAGCAGTGAGAGGCCTGCGTACCGCAGAAAAAAAAAAAAACAGAAATCAGTGAAATAGAAAAGTAATACAGAAAATCAAACCAGAAGTTGGTCCTTTGGAAACATTAACAAAATTGACAGAACTTTAGCCAGATCAACCAAGAAAAAAGGAGAGGAGACACAAATTATAGAAATCAGGAATGCAAGGGGACACAAGCATCAACTCTACAGAAATCAAAACAATTACAAGGTAATGCTATTAACGACTTTATGTCAGCAAATTAAACAACATAGGTGAACAGAAATTGCTAGAAAAACATATCAAAACTGATTCAGGAAGAAATAAAAAGTCTGAATAATTCAGATGATGACAAAGAAATTGAATTAGTAATTTAAAATCTTCCTGCAAAGAAATCCCTGGGCCAGATGGCTTAACAGGATTTGTTTGAATTGTACCAAACATTTAAAGATGAAATAGCACTAATGCTTCAAAACTTTGAAAACAGAGGAGGAGGAGGAGGAAACATTTCCCAGCTCTTCTTGTGAAGCCAGTATTCAAAGCCAGACAAAGACATCACAAGAAAACTATAGATTAGTGTTCCTCGTGAATATAAATGCAAAAATCCTCAACCAAATACCAGCAAACCAAATTCAACAGCCTATGAAAAGGATTATATACCATGACCAAGGGAGATTTGTTCCAGGAATCTAAGGGTGGTTCAACATAAGAAAATTGATGTAACACACCACATTAATAGAACAAAGGGAAAAAAAACACACAGTCATCTCAATCAATGCAGAAAAAGCATTTGACAAAATCAGGCCTTTCATGATAAGAACATTCTGAAAACTAGAAATAGGAGAGAATTTCCTCCGTTTAATAAAGGATATTTATGGAAAGGAGGAATCAACTTCAAACCCACTAAAATAGCTATAACAGCAATACAGACAATAACAAGTGCTGGGAGGATGTGAAACAGATGGTAATAGCAACTTTTAAGGCAGAAAAGATATATCATGTTAAAGAGAAGTAAGCTAATAGACAGTAATGATCAGAAAAGAAATCTATTTTATTGGAGGAGGAACATGTACCAAGTGTAATTAGTAGAAATGGGATGTGTTAAGTTAGTGAAATCAGGGGAGGTTTTTACAGAAAAAGTAATAGGAAGGAGGGACTGAAATGTGTTTACATTCCTACAACTAGAAAAATAAAATGAGCCAATTTTAGCAGAAAGGACCCATCTGAGATGTGGTTACACATGCTCCGCTCCCAGTTGCCTTGATTTTGAGCTCTTGTTACTATTTTGGCAAAAGCTGGTGAGGTAGAAAAGGTGAAGCAACTCACAGTCTACCTAGCTCCACCTTATGGAATGTCTGAGGAGGAGCTTGGGAGAATTTAAACTCAGATCATAGGTCAGTAGACTTTGATTATAAATAGTAGGGGATGTACTGCTCCTGCAACCTCAAGAAATTCTTGGATATTATAAGCCTGTTTGACCTCTCGTTGACTTTGCTGTAGTCATTTTCAATAAACCAGATGACCACGAATCGCCACCGCTTCATCTGTTCTATCCAGATGTATTTCTACAAAGGAGGAAACCCTGGGGTTGAGAGCTCATTCTACTGATATGGCAGCTTTTGTGAATTGTTCTTATTGTCCTGTTACTACACATTTGTGGCAGCTGTCTTGATCTTCTTGTCCTTTGGATTCATCTAGGAGAGTTGAGCCCACACTGTTGGAGGAATGAAGAAACAGAAAACTGAGAAGATGGGGCTCCGGGGAGAATCTGGGAGTTTGTTAGCTTAGGAGACCTAGAGCAACCACTTGCTGTAAGGATATTGAGGGGAAAATAAGAAAGAGGTTTTGTTATTGAAAAATGTTACTGTAGGCTATGAGTTGGATCTTTTGTTTTGTTTTGTTTTTTAGATTTATTTTATTTTATTTACTTTTGGCTGTGTTGGGTCTTCGTTGCTGTGCGCCGGCTTTCTCTAGTTGCGGTGAGCAGAGGCTACTCTGTTGCGGTGCACAGGCTTCTCATTGTGGCGGCCTCTCCCGTTGCGGAGCACAAGCCCCAGACGCGCGGGCTTCAGTCGCTGTGGTTCGCGGGCTCAGTAGATGTGGCGCATGGGCTTAGTTGCTCCTCGGCATGCGGGATCCTCCCAGACCTGGGCTCGAACCCGTATCCCCTGCATTGGCAGGTGGATTCCCAACCACTGCGCCATTAGGGAAGCCCCTGGATCGTTTGTAAGTTACCTTAAAGACTAAAGAAAATATTGAAATTCTTATATTAATGACATCTGGTTGTCGATCTGTACTTTGATTGTGGTTCCGTGAAGAGATCGAATAACATGGGTCCCCAGCTCTTAAATGGATTACTTGTACTCCTGCTGCTGCTTCTGTTTTTACTTCCTCTGTGCTTTCACTCCTTTTTATGCTCTCTTTCTCCTTTGCTTTCATTTATTATCCAAATATTTATTCTCTAAGTCTCCACAGTGGCAAGGTTGCGTATAGAAGCAAAAGTCATTGTAATGTGAATATACTTACTAATGAACTGACTACTTATAAAATCAGACCTCATACATGTTTCTATTTGTTTAATTCTCGTATCTATCCTGCCCAATGGTCAGTATCTTTGTTGGTATCAGTCACTTGTTGATGGTGGATATTGTTAACATCTGACAACATAATGCAAGTACAGTAAAAAATTAATTGCAAAGTGAAATTATCCTGGGACTTCCCTGGTGGCGTAGTAGTTAAGGCTTCGTGCTCCCAATGCAGGGAGGCTGAGTTCGATCCCTGGTCAGGGAACTAGATCCCACATGCATGCCGCAACTGAGAGTTCACATGCCACAACTAAGGAGCCTGCGTGCCTCAACTATGGAGCCAGTGAGCCACAACTAAGGAGCCCACAAGCTGCAACTAAGCAATCTGCCTGCCACAACTAAGACCCAGTGCAACCAAATAAATAAATATTTTTGAAAGTGAAATTATCCTTACAAGAGATGCAGGATTGTATGAAGTTGATGAATGTTAAAGAATTGCTTGCACCACTGCAAAGCCATTGACAACTGAGAATCTAGAAATTTTTTATTAGTTAACAGTAAAAGAGAAAATCAACAAAAGATGACAAAATAGATTCTTCTGGACACAACTGATAAGAACAGTGTGGTACAAAGAGAGTCCTTGGGAGAACTGTAGGGCCTAAAAGAGTTTTGCAAAAGTAACTGCAAAAAATCAAAGGTGTCACATGGCATTCTCACTGAATTTGTCTGAAAAATTGTAAGCCCACCAAAAAAAAAAATTAACAATTGATTCTTTGTTGTTCCAAGGATTAGAAAGAGGTTGTGATTATAATCTAAATTTTCCTAAATAAAATAATACAAATTGTGTAATGTTTTTTGTTTTAGCTTCATGTTACAGAAAAAATTTCAATCATAACCTTTTCTTTTCACTAATTACTATGATATTTTGTTGCCCCTCTTAGACAAATTGCACTTGTGCCAGTTCTTCTCACACTTCTATTTTTGTTATATTTAAATCTGGAATGATATACCAAAAAATGACATGGAGTGTACTTTATTTTCTCTCTTTTTTCCCCCTTTATCGTCTTTTAAAATTAATAAATAGGTGCTATTTGGCTTTTTGTTTGTTCTTGTAGAATAAGATTGCAAATGTTTTCCGGTGCTCCGCTTAGAATGTGTTGTTTTTTTTGGTTTTTTGTTTTTGTTTTTGTTTTGTGCGGTACACGGGCCTCTCACTGTTGTGGCCTCTCCTGTTGCGGAGCACAGGCTCCGGACGTGCAGGCCCAGCGGCCATGGCTCACCGGCCCAGCTGCTCCACGGCATGTGGGATCTTCCCAGACCGGGGCACGAACCCGTGTCCCCTGCATCGGCAGGCGGACTCCCAACCACTGCGCCACCAGAGAAGCCCTAGAACGTAATTTTTTGCCAACATCCTTTTAAATTAGAGTTTAAATGGGTATAAGCAATATTTGAGTTGCCAAGGGTAACCAGGTAGCAAAAGGAAGTCCTCTAAACTACTTAAAGGTCTTCAAAGATATACATTTTTAAAAATTAAAAGTCTCAGCAAGGACAATTGAAAATTTAAACACTCATTGTTCTTAAGCTAGAATAGTGCTGAACACAGAGGGGCTCAATTAATATTTGCTGGATAGATGGATTCTGAGTGAAACTTGGACTGAATATGTCTGTCTCATCTGCAGTGCCCACCGAAGGTTCCTATTTCACCAGTTCCAGAGTGGGAGGCAAACGAGGGATTATCAAGGAACTGGCAGTCACGTTGCAAGGACCAGAAGATGATACCCTACTGTTTGAATCAAGGTTTGAGAGTGGGAACCTGCAGAAAGCTGTTAGAGTGTGAGTAACAAAGAGGAATTTCCCAAAGGGATGATGACTGAAGTGACTGAGAAGTGTCTTCAGGAATCATGTTAGCGATCAGGAGTGTTTTTGTGAAAGAGAAAAGTGATGAGAGGTAATTGTGAGGACGATGGAGAAGAATGGAATCATTGTGACTCATACTTTTCAGAATGAAAATTTATCTAAATTATTTTTTCTACTTCTAAAAGAAATTAGTGCATGTTTGAAATTTGCATTGTTGACCTGAAATAAACAGACTGTCAGATATTTCTCCAGCAAAGATGCATTTATTCAGGATTGGCAGAGGACTGCAATTCAGGGTCTGCAACCACGGGGGGCGCCACATGCAAGTCCTACACTACAAGAGAGGGAGAACACTTTCACTGAGAGGAGAAGGAAGTTAGGAGGGCTCCAGTAAACAAAGGGTCCGTGGCTTTTCATTGGCTGAGTCCTTGCCAGGAAGGAAAAAGAGTCTTTTTTTCTTCCTTTTGGGCTCTGCTATCATTGCAGGGCATGAGAGCTCCCTCTTCTGGTCTCCCAACTCCATTTAATTGGGTTTCTGGTTATTAATTTTTTACAGTCTCAATAAAAATACCATAAAAGTTGCAGTTCTATAATCTTACCTCCTGGATGCAGCAACTGTTTATAGTTTGGTGGATATGCATTAATTCTCTCTCTCTCTCTCTATAATATACACAAATTATATATTTTTAAAAATAGGAAAGTGGTATACATACTGTTTTACATGTTGCTTTTTTCCACTTAATAAATTTTAAATGTTTTTCTATGGCCATATCACATATGTTCATATTATCCTATTGTATGGATACTCCAGACCTTATTTACCTTGTCCCCAACTGATGGGAAATTAAGATGTTTACAGTATTTTGCTTAATGAATTAATACCCTTATGCATTTTTTTTTTTTGGCCGCACCGTGCAGCTTGCGGGATCTTAGCTCCCCTACCAGAGATCGAACCCATGCCCCCTGCAGTGGAAGCGCAGAGTCCTAACCACTGGACCACCAGGGAATTCCCTGCATTTATATTTTTAAGTATATGTGGTTTTATGAGATAAACTCTAGAAATAAAATTGTTGGTTCAGGGTTGATCACTTCAGTACGGCTAGTGTTTGCCCATTTGCCCTCCCGATGTGATTTCAGTCCCCATCAACAGTGTGTGAGAGTGCCTGGTTCCCAGCACTGGAATGTTGATGAGATGGAGGGGGAAAGGGCATCCTATTTTAATTTGTACTTCATTAACTATGCATGTGGGTGAATATCTTTCCATGCTTTTTGGCATTTGTATTTTGTCTTCTGCAAGTTCAACAAGGTGAAAGCATTCCAGAGATGCCCCTTCATCTTCAAATAAGTGAGGATCAGATATAAAAATAGCACAGAGGGCTTACAGGTCTCCTCTACAGTGATGATGTCCAGGATGTAGCTAACAGCCAACATGGGGCTCTGGCTTCACTACCGTTCAGTGTGTTAAAGAGAAATATGTTGAAGTGGTTAGAAACTGCTATTGGATACTCTCAAAAGATACCAAGAAGCTCACAGTGCTCCCAGAAATGCTGTGCAGCAGTGTAAGTTTTGAGATTCTTCCTGTCCCACTCCGAATAAACTTTCTTTTCCCAAGTTCCTGCTAGCCTAATATGTGAGTTGGAAAACTAGGGAAACAAGAAAACAAACGTGTGATGTAGCAGGCTTTTCTGTTGTAATAAGATCTGTTTTTACCAGAGGGAAACAATGTTTTTTGAGGGGCGTGTGGAGTTGTAGAGATATTCTTCTGTGTTCTCTATTACAGAAACACCTATGAGTATGAACTCACCTTGCGAACTGACCTCTACACGAATAAGCACACTCAGTGGTTTTATTTTCGAGTTCAGAACACCAGAAAAGATGTCACCTATCGCTTCACCATCATCAACCTCCTGAAACCCAAGAGCCTTTATACGATAGGGATGAAGCCACTCATGTATTCCCAATTGGATGCCAGCACCCACAGCATTGGCTGGAGGAGAAAAGGAAATGAAATCAGGTACTATAGGAACAGCACGGATGATGGGCAGCAGCCCTTTTACTGTCTCACGTGGACCATTCAGTTTCCACATGACCAGGACACTTGCTTCTTTGCACACTTCTACCCATATACGTACACCGACTTGCAGTGCTTCCTCCTGTCAGTGGCAAACAGCCCCGTCCAATCTCAGTTCTGCAAACTCCAAACTTTATGCAGGAGCCTTGCAGGAAACACCGTCTACCTGCTCACCATCACCAACCCAGCCCGGACCCCTCAAGAGGCAGCTGCAAAGAAAGCTGTGGTCTTGACTGCCAGAGTGCACCCTGGGGAAAGTAATGGCTCCTGGATGATGAAAGGCTTTTTGGACTTCATCCTTAGCAACTCCCCAGATGCCCAGCTCCTCAGAGATATCTTTATCTTCAAAGTGGTTCCCATGTTAAATCCAGACGGAGTGATCGTGGGGAATTATCGCTGTTCATTGGCTGGAAGGGACTTGAACAGGCATTATAAAACTATTCTGAAGGAGTCTTTCCCTTGCATCTGGCACACCAGGAACATGATCAAGAGGTGAGGCCTTTATCTGTTGGTCTTACTCCGAACGCTGTCAGCACTCTCTGATGGCATGAGATCTCTTCTCGTAGCATAGGAATCGGGTATAGCTTTGTGGACAGTCTTCAACGTTCTCTTTGCAGCCACTTGGGTTTGTTCATTTTCAAACTTTAAATCATGTCTTATCTTTGGGTTGAAACTGAACATGCGAGATTTCAGCTAGAAGCATTTCACTTATAAGTGAAATGATTGAATGGAAAAGGTCAAAAGTCAAGGAGTTATAGGTCTTCATGATGAGACCTGTGTAACAGTAATAGTATTAGTAGTACCTAACAATTAGTGCTTATGTACGACGGGCAGTATTACCCATGACCCGTTTAATCTTCACATTTACCCTGTGAGGTAGGCACAATCAATATCCCCATCTTGTATATGATGAGGAAATTAAGGCCCAGAAAGTTTAAGAAACTTGCCCAAAGTCATAGAGCTAGTTCTCTGGTTGCAGAGTCTGAATGCCTTATTACCATCTTATATTGCCTCTTATGAAGAATGAATAATAATGGGACTTCCCTGGTGGCTCAGTGGTTGGGAGTCCGCCTGCCAATGCAGGGGACACGGGTTCGAGCCCTGGTCCGGGAAGATCCCACATGCCTTGGGGCAACTAAGCCCGTGAGCCACAACTACTGAGCCTGCGCTCTAGAGCCCGTGAACCACAACTACTGAAGCCCGTGCGCCTAGAGCCCATGCTCCACAACAATAGAAGCCACTGCAGTGAGAAGCCTGATCACCGCAACAAAGAGTAGCCTCCGCTCGCCGCAACTAGAAAAGCCCGCGTGCAGTAACAAAGACCCAACGCAGCCAAAAATAAATAAATAAATTTATTTTTTAAAAAAAGAATAATCAATCTGCATTTTCCAAGCATATATAAAAGCAGTTGAAGCCTATGATAGAATAGCACCCGCCTTAAAGGAGCTTCCATTTCACTGGGCATGAAACTGCAGCAGATATGAATATGTGAACGCACACACCTTCTCACCATATCTGTGTGAATGGCTGAGAGTAGTGTTGGGTTGGTAGGCAGAACGGCTAAGAGCATATATTGCAGTCAGGCAGGCCTGGGTTTGAGACCTGGTTTTACTACTGGCTGGTTCTGTGACCATGGAAGTGATTTAACCTCTCTGCGCTTCAGCTTTCTTATCTGTAGAATGGGGATAATAATACCTGTGCTCGGTGGTTACTGTGAGGATTCAATGAAATAATCCATGTAATCTATTTAGCACAGTACCCTCACATTGTAAATGTGGGGCATTATTGTTACCACCATCATCATCATGGAGAAGGTGTTTGGAGGTGTCCTGGTAATCAGGAAACAAAGAAGAGCTGAGTCTTAAAGGAAATAGCCCTGGAATGTCAGAAACCAAGGCTTTCTTTGGTTCTTTCCCCTCTCTACCTCTCTCTCTCTTTCCACAGTCCTGCACCAGAGTGGGCTTTCCTTTAGTAGATTTTCTCCTCTTGTCAGCTTACGCAAGGCCTACCCATCTCCCCTTTCCACATCCCCTTTTCCATCAAGTTCCTCTGGCTGGCAGAGGCAAGGAGTGCTGGTGACATGTTTCCAGCAAGGACTGAGGTTGGGCATAGGGTTCTTTGAAGGTCATTAGGGGTTGAAATTTTCTTGGGGGGGAAAGTATCAACAGACATCCTTAAGGAAGAGACTCCAAAGGATCCTTGATCATGCTCATGCCCTGTATATCCACTGAGTTTTTTGTTTGCCTCCCCCAACCCCAACAGACTTCTTGAAGAAAGGGAGGTTCTCTTGTATTGTGATTTCCACGGCCACAGCCGTAAGAGTAATATCTTCCTGTACGGCTGTAATAACAGCGATCGCAAGTTCTGGCTTCACGAGCGAGTCTTTCCTTTAATGTTAAGCAAAAATGCACCAGATAAGGTAAGCATGTAAGGTAATTTTCTGTCCATTGACTAAGGGGGAAGGATAACTCATTGCTTCCTATATGCAGTGTTTGATTTGCCGCTTTTCTGTCTCCATTATCTTGGGTAAATCCCAGCTACCTGGACTTCAAGAATTTAGAAACGTGTGGCTTTAAGAATTACTGTGTGTCCGATGAAAAGATAAGTAAAATGTAGTATATCCACACAATGGAATGTTACTTGGCAGTAAGAATTAAGTAGTGGTATGCTAGGACACGGATGAACCTTGAAAACATTATGCTAAGTAAAAGAAGCTAGACACAAAAGGCCACATATTATATGATTCCATTCTATGAAATGTTCAGAAGAGGCAAATCTATAGAGACAGAAAGTGGGTTAATGATTGCGTAGGGCTGGTGGGGGGAGGATGGCATGGGGAGTGACTGCTAATGAGGGGTACTGGGTTTCTTTTCAGGGTGATGAAGATGTTCTAAACTTAGGTTATGGTAATGGTTGCACAACTCTGTGAATATCTTTAAATCACTGAACTGTGTGCTTTAAATGTGTGAATTTTAAGGTATGTGAATTATATCTCAATAAAGATGATTTTTTTAATTGCTCTGGGCACAAGTTCAGACTCTTAGTAGGTAGAATTCTCTATCATCTTTCATCCTGTGTTTGGCAGTGGAAGAAGGCACTGAAGGACAAATGCTAATATTGCATGAGCCTCCACAGAAACGTTTATGTAACACAAGATCACAAATAACTGCAAGATATTAAAGGGCTAATCAAAACAACTTAAAAGTCTTTAATAGTTGGCTGAGTAACAGCTCTGTGACAGTTGTATCTGCATTGATTTAGAAGCTGGTTTTCAACATCATAAACAGATTCACAAAATGTAACTGTCATTGGAAAGAAGAAATTAGGCTGGATTCAGAAAAGTATTTAAATGACGGTGTAAATTTTCTCACATAAAGGCATAGGACAAATATCTGGTCTCTGCTACTCTTATCTGTAAAAACAAAGAAGAAAGAAAAAGGAAGCTTTCTTTCCTTCTGCCCTTTATCCCTCCCTCCCTTCTTTCCTTTCTTTTTCCTTTTCTTTTTTCAATCTTCCTGTTTTTTCCAGCGATCTCTTTCCTTCACATGAAATCCCAACCGGAACCTAGCGTTTAAAACAATGAAAAGCAGCGCTGCGCTAGTTGAAGTGGGCGGAGGGCTCAGCACCACCCTGCCGTCCTGTGTCCTCCTCAGTCCTTGCAGCAGGAGCGCCCTGGGGCTCCGCGGTAGAACCTCTGGATTTCAGAGAGCACAATTCAGAAATCACTGGTAGTGAGACGCCTTTCAACTCTAAAGCATTTTCAGCGGGGCAGGATAGGTTGGGATAGTTGCGAAGTATATTGTTTACAAACTCCAAGTGAGGAAAGAGAATTGGGGCGGTCCTGAAAGGCAGTGGAGGATACTGAACTCCAAGCCAGAAACGTTAGTGATGAGGAGCAGAAGAGCTCTAGGCAGAGGCTGCAGGGGCGGGGCACACACAGCTCATAGATAGATAGACCCAAGGGCTCAAGTTGGGGAGGGGCAGAAAGCAAACCTTAGAAAGGCTGGCTAGTGCCTTGAATGCTAAGGTAAGCCAGCATTCCCAAACGGGCCCTCAAGGAACCCTAGTCCTTGCACAATGGCCCTGGGGAAGGTGGCAAAAGAAAGGAAGGGTTCACGGGCAATGAAAATCAGGATATACTCTCTCCCCTTTGGAGGGTCAGCGTTCACAGCAACATATTAAATGCTCTGAGAAGTCCTGCAGAGGAGGCCTGTTTAGTCTTGTTAAACCTTCTTCTCCCTGACCAGCAGAACTCATTGTTTTCCTCTGTGACATCTAGTAACATCTCTTAGAATTAGTATTTTATGGAACATACGTTAGGAAGTAATATATAGAACCCAAGGCAACCATTTTTTTAATTCATATTAGTGAATTTTAGACATCTTAACGTTTGCCAATTTATAATTAGCAGAGGGCTTGGATCTCTCTTTAGTTCTCTTTTCATAGTTGTAATTTTAAAGTCCAAAAGTGCAAAGAAGGAACAGGACGTGTCGTGATGTGGCGGATGGGAATCCTAAACAGCTATACCGTGGAGTCTACCTTTGGTGGGTCCACCCTGGGTAAGCTCTCTTTTGTATATCATGAGACAGCATGGCAAGGGGACGCCAAGCAAAGCATTGGGGAGATGAAATCTCCTTGATTAGGGAAATAATTGACCTAGAAGATTTTCTTGTCTGTGCCTTAATGTTAAATGTGAGAACCCAAAATATGAGTGTGAAATGTAATACCTGATGGGGCAGTATAGCATAGTTGTTGCTCAGGCCCTGGAAAACAGGCAGGTCTGGGTTTGACTTTCCGTTTACTGGCGATAATAATAGTACCTGCATTACAGGCACTACTTAATGAGGCAGTCATGTAAAGCACTTGACATAGTGCCTACCACAGAGTAAAGCCTCAGTGACTGTAGCCATCATGATTGTAAACTTGTTCATTGTCAGAGATTCTCCTGAATCAAACTAAAACTAGAAGGAGAGAGACCCTGTCCAGAAGCGTAATATCCTAGAATCATAGGTGGTGTTTCTAACGAGATATTCATAAATTAGATTTGCATTTGCTCATTAAGATTTAATAAGAAGTGTTATGGATTTTTTCCGCAGGCGACAAAAGAGACACTCACTTTACCCCTGAGGATCTAAAATCCCTGGGTTATCATGTCTGTGACACCCTTCTGGACTTCTGTGATCCTGACAGAACCAAGGTAAAAATGGGGTTTCAAGAAATATGGTGGGGCTTCCCTGGTGGCACAGTGGTTGAGAGTCCACCTGCTGATGCAGGGGACGCGGGTGCGTGCCCCGGTCTGGAAGATCCCACATGCCGCGGAGCGGCTGGGCCCGTGAGCCATGGCCGCTGAGCCTGCGCGTCCAGAGCCTGTGCTCCGCAACGGGAGAGGCCACAACAGTGAGAGGCCCGCGTACCGCAAAAAAAAAAAAAAGAAAGAAAGAAATATGGTGATGTTACTGTGATCGTTTTCACATGGGTCCGAAGTCAGCCCGGTGGGATTACAGGCAATCTTTATTTTCCTCTTAATATTTTTCTGAAGTTTTTCTAATCAAAGAAAATAAGAAAGCCCCCAGCCTGCAGTCTCAGCAAACGATAAGACCTCATACTTTCCCAAGAACAGAGGCCATGGTGCCAGCTTCCCTTCAGCACACCTCTCCCTCACTTCTAGGCTTAGCTGTGGCAACACCAATTCTTACTTCCCTTCCTCCTATTTCAGAAAATCAGGTGTCCTTTCTCTTCTCCAAAACTATCCCTGTCCTTCAAGCACTTGCCAACCTCCCCTGTGGCCTCCCTGAGGTCTTGCCTCAGTTACCTCCTCTCTTTTCTGTGCCCTCAGTTTTTTCCTTTTCTTCTTCCCCTCAACTGCAGATGTTCTCAAGCTGCCCCCATCCTAAATCACAAACAAAGGTTTCCTTTGGCCTTGTTGCTCCAGGAGATTATTTCTATTTCCCATCACCACTCGCCTTCTTAAAAGGGAGCCTGGGGGCTTCCCTGGTGGCGCAGTGGTTGGGAGTCCGCCTGCCGATGCAGGGGACGCGGGTTCGCGCCCCGGTCCGGGAGGATCCCACATGCCGCGGAGCAGCTGGGCCCGTGAACCATGGCCGCTGAGCCTGCGTGTCCGGAGCCTGTGCTCCGCGGCGGGGGAGGCCACGGCAGTGAGAGGCCCGCATACGGCCAAAAAAAAAAAAAAAAAAAGGGGAGCCTGTACTCATGGTCTCTAACTCATCTCTCATACCCCCTCTGAAATGTCGGCCCTGGGAACACATGACGTGCACCACTCTGGATGCAACTGTTCAGTTAAAAAATACTTAAAAGACACCTTGACCTCAACATAGGGCCTGTTAAATCAGATTTGCCATAGGCCAAATTCTGAACAACCCCATTCTAACTTTCCCTACCTTGCTACTCAAAAAAATAAGATAAATCAGACCTTTGCATTGTTCAAGAAGTATATTATTGGCTTTAGCCAGGGAAAAGTGACTAAAGCAGTGTTCACTGATATTCTGCCCTAAAAATGCTTCAGTCAGTTCCTACAGCTCATGTAACTTATTGTTAACATGTCCTTAGTAGCAGAGGTTACAGCTTACTCATCTTGATGTCCCCAGCAATAAATAAAGTGCCTTTCAGCATATACTTAGTAAATATCTGATGAATAACTAAATGAATAATCAAAAATAGTTCTTTTTTTCACTTCCATAGTTCATGCAGTGTCTAGCAGAGCTTAAAGAGCTCTTACAACAGGAGATCCATAAGAAATTCAAAGAACTTGGACGAGATATGGATTTAGAAGGAAGCTGGAGTGATGTCTCTTTGTCTGACATTGAATCCAGGTAACAAACTTCATTTCAAAGAAAAACCATAGGGGTTCTATTTTTTTTTTAATTGTCTTGCCTGCTCTGTTGTTTTGTTGGTTTTGAACCTCAGGTGCAAAATATTGAATAAATCACGGCACATTTGAATGCACTTCATTCCTTCAACAACTATGTATTGAGTGCCTGATCTTTGACAGCCTCTTTTCTAGGCTCTAGAAAGGGTTAGAGAGACGGGCAGGCAGTTTGTGTAGGGCCTCGTAGGCAATTGTGAAGCCTTTGTCTTTTACTTCAAGGGAGATGGAAAGCCTTTGGAAGGTTTTAAGTACACAAGTATCATGACCTGACTTAGGTTTTACTGGGGCTGCTATGTGGAAAAGAGATTGTAAAGAGGAAAGGTCTAAGCAGGACACTCATTAGGAGTCTCTTGCAATAATACAGAAGAAGGGTGATGGTGCTTAGGGGTGTAGCAGTGTTTGGGGGTGTGGAAATTGGTTGGATTCTAGATATATTTTGAAGTTTCAAACATTAAGATTTGCTTATGGATTGGATAGCGGGCATGAGAGAAAGAGAGAATGACTCTATAATTGGTTGGATGGAGTTGCCTTTAACTGAGCTGGGGAAGATGAAGTGGGTGGAGAAGGTTAGGGGGGTGATGAAGATCAGGAATCTAGTGCTGGGCATGTCCAGTTTGAGGTGTCTAGTAGGTGTCTAAATGGAGATATGGAATAAGCAGTTGGATATATGAGTCTGGAGTTCAGTGTAGAGAGGTCTGATGGAGAGAGTCATCATGGATAGATGATATTTAAACCTTAAGTGTGGCAGATATCCCAAGGGAGTAAGTGCAGGTAGAGTAGAGAAGAGGGCTGAGTCTGAGCTGGGTACCATAGCTGTAGGAGGTTAAAGAGACAGTGAGGAGCCAGCGAATAAGACTAGGAAGGGACCAGCTCGGCCAAAAGGAAACCAGGAGAGTGATTCTTTTAAAGTAAATCAGATCGTGTCATTCCTCTGTTTAAAACACCTCAGTGACTCCACCACTTCACTCAGATACAAAGTCAAGGACCCTACAGTGGCCTACAAGGCTATAGGATCTAGCCATCTGCTACCTCTGTGACCTCCACCCTCACCCTCTCACACACTGCTACAGCTACACTGGCCTCCCCCTCTCTACCTCAGGGCCCTTGCACTGGCAGTTCCAACAGCTCTCCTCCAGATATTCACAATGCTAATTCCTTCACCCCCTTCAAGTCTTTGCTTAAAGGTCAGCTTTTTCAGCGTGGCCTACCCTCATTACTCTAATATTGCAACTTGCTCCCCTGCCTTCACCCTCCTGCCATTCCTCATCCCCTTTACATGCTCTGCTTTTTTCCGTAGCATTTTACCACCTTCTGTATCATTTGTCATTCTATATCACTTATGTCTTTGTTGTGTCTGTTATTTATTGCCTGTCTCCCCCTACTAGGGTGTACGTTCCGCAGGGTCAGAGATCTTTGTTTTGTTCATCTCTGTATCTCATTTACTTAGAACAGTACCTGGCACATAGGGAGAGCTCAATAAATATTTGTTGAATTCATTTAGTATGTAGGATCTCGGGCCCACTCTAATAGTCTCCACAGCTATTTTAGGAAGCCCCAAGGTAGGGGGTGGTTATTTCACAGGTGTGCCAGAACACCTTCTACTCGAGCTTACTGCCCCAGCTGTCCCCAGTCAGAAGGTTTCTGGGCAGGGCATGGCGGCCTTCTGCTAGAGACTGCACTGTAGTCTGTGGTAGAAAGTGGGAAGGGGATGGCTCGCCCACCCACTCTATGTAGCACATTGATTCTGGGTCCTAAAGTAGTTCTGCTGGCTGAGTCTCCCAAATGTCTCTTTAGGAACCTTAAACCAGACCATCAGCCCAGGTAGGGTGTCCCATTCACCACGTCACCTCTTCCACTCTCCCAGAATCCTTTGCCTAACTCTCCAGGACCACTGCATCAAACCCTCTTCACTTTCAGCCTCAAAAACAAAATGCCCCCTGCATATCAAGTCATACATATAGGGCCCAGGGGGACCAACTCAGAAGCATCCTGACTGCATTCTGACAGGCTCAGCAGGGATACTCTGAGGCATTTAGTTAAGAACTACTGAAGCCAATCTGCCAAGCTCTGCACCAGCCTCCATGGGCCTCCTCCTATCCATTCACACGGTTACACAGAAAAGCAGACTGTGTGTGCAAGCCCAGTTTGAGTTTGCTCTGTCTGTGTGCACATACATGATTTTCGACATCTTCTGGGGCATACTGCATCTAATGCTTTTTATCCCATTTGTTAAAGTTTTCTATTACCTCCGAAAGGGACTTCAGAGGCTATTATCTAGTGGCCTCAAAGGCTACTCCTCAGACTGGAAAAGCCTTGTGAGAACAGGGAGTTGGGAATTAGATCAGAGAAGAGAGGGCTTTCTTCCCGCTGCCTTGCTGGCGGGCTCCTCACTGTGCACTGATGGGAGGGCGGGGGGGCATGAGCAGAATGAAAGTGCTGAGCAAGAGTGGTTTGAAGTGCCGTCTTCTCCCAGGAGATTTGAGTTTTGTGCCTAAGACATTTTTTTATATATGGAGGACGTGTCATAGAGTGCAGCTTTCAGTTCTAGCCAACCACACCCCAGGAAAGGGGAAAATATAATGTGACACAGAAGCAAAGGACATGATGAAGGAAGAAAGGATGGATTATCTGTGTCTTCATTCCTCCTAGCCTTTGAAGAAAAGGGGATCCAAAACTTTTGAAGGGGGAATTGGGGTGATCAAAGTAATACTCCTAATCTCTGACCTACAGATTCTTTGTTATTAAATATATGTATTTGCATATTCAACACATTTTTGAAGAGTACCTAGTCAGATTCTTGCTCTCTGAACTGGTAGTGCCTACCTAGACAGGTATGAAGGAGACAAAGCCCCTGCTTTCAGACAAATCCCAGTCCCCTGCTGTTCTCCAGGGCTGCTCATTAAGAATCCTGCAGCCTCTCACAATCACTGCCAAGGGCAGCTTTGCCCATCCGGCCAGTGTTTATTTTGCCACATGGTTCATCTCTGTTTCCTGTGCACTGCCTGGCATGCAGTAGGTGTTCAGAATGAATGAATGGATATGCTTATCAAGAATTCTTAGTAATTGAAACACAGACAATGTGGGCAGATAGCAGACTAGGTGTCCTAATCCCATGCTACTGGTCTGCTAAGTGTTTTACATCCTAGACATTAATAACAGGTATTTCCCTTTTTCCTTTCCTTTTGGAAACAGCACCAGTGGTTCTGACAGCTCCCTTTCAGATGGTCTCCCTGTTCACCTACTGAACACAGCAGATGAGGTAAGACTATAGAGACTCTTGAACCCAGTAAGTAGCAGCCTAAAAAAAGCATGACACTACTGGATAATTTGGAAGAATTTTCAACTATCCCAAGATCTGCAGAAAATATAGCAGTAGCATCCTAACTGGTTCCCCTGCCCTGGAGTCTTTCATTTTGTCCTTTATAACTTCCTTTTTAAAATCTAGGGGGGAAACATGCGAGAACTCCATATTTATTCCAAAATTAATTAAAAGTGGGGAAAAAATTTAACTAAAAATGAAACCCATGTTAAGAGATAGAGGTTATTAGAAATAACCCAGAGTTTCCCTGGTGGCGCCGTGGTTAAGAATCTGCCTGCCAATGCA